>NC_048600.1:7856020-9056020 GCF_003668045.3 Cricetulus griseus | reverse complement strand
ATCCATTAAATCTTAAGGTGAGGTGACTGGAAATTCATGACCATTCTGGCTAAATCTGACACTCTCTCAAAACTCCTTAGTTTAAGAACAAGCCTAAAAGAATGTAGTTTTGATGCTGGAGCCTCTTGTCACACAGTCATTAAGAGCAGGTTTCAAGAGAGAGAGAGGCTCTGGATATTACAGACAGTTTACTGGTGTTAGTCTGCATGGCCACCAGTTTTGCAAAGTAGAATTGTTTAAGGATATTTGCTGGAGCTGCTTTTTTTTTTTTTTTTGTTTGTTTTGTTTTGTTTTGTTTTTTTTTTGTTTTTTTTGTTGTTGTTGTTGCTGAGTTCTGCAGCTCTGGCTTTTGTGACTTTTATTTAGTATATATATTATATATTAGATATTAGATATTTAGTATATATATCAGGGCTAATAGCTCTGTCAGGGACTTTTGAACACAGGCATTATTGTGTACAAACACTTTAGCATAAAACCTCTGTAAAATAGGGGGGTATAATTAACAGGAGAAAGCTTCTTTTTATTCCCTGTCAATGGAGATTGCTTATTCCTGTCATTCTGTTAATATGGGAGAGCTTTCCAAATTTTTATAAATATAGAATGACTTGACTTTACCAAGTAGAAAGCAAGGTGCATTAGTGTTCATAGTAGTAGTTATTAAGTAAAATGCCTCTCTGCTTAATATGGTTAGTTAAAAGTGAGTGCTTGAAATATATCCTCAAAGTAGGGCCATAATCAGCAATATTTACAAGTTTTAGAGCTGTGCTTTGACTGCATTGTGTAACTGACTTCTGACTTCATTATCATGTTTCTTATTAAGACTTTGCTTTTAATGCAAAACCAACACCCCCTATTCTGCCTCATACACCCCCTTTGACCTACCTCCCAGTCTCACTATGTAGCCCAGGCTGGCCTCAAACTCAAAAACTTACCTGCCTCTCAGTGTTGAGATTAAGGCATGGGTCACCATACCTGACTAAAGACATTTTTCTAAAAGTAATTTTTACTATGTTATAACTGCATTTATATTGACTAAAATTAGTTATGCTAGGTCTAATCTTCATGTCAAAGATCAATACTAAGCATTCCTCTCAGCTATTTGAAATTCTTTTTGTTTTTGTTTTGTGAGTCAGGGTCTCACTATGTAGGCTGACCTGGAACTTCCTATGTAGACTAGGCTGGCCTTGAGTTCACAGAGACCCACTTGCCTTTGCCTCCTGAGTGCTAAGATTAAATGTATGTGCTATCACATTGGGCTGTTTCTTACCCTTGTTTATCTGCTTCTGTATTCTCGTATTTTAAGATAAGTATTTATTTGCAAACTCAATGCATTAAAATACTTTTGTTAGCTGGGTGGTTGTGGTGCACATCTTTAATTCCAGCACTCAGGAGGCAGAGGCAGCCAGGTCTCTGAGTTCCAGGATAGCCAGGGCTTCATAGGAAAAAATAAAACAACAACAACAACAAAAAATCACATTTGTTCTCATTCTTAATTTCTTGTGGGGTTTTCAAAGTAAAAACCTCCAATCTTCCACTAAATTTTTGAAATTTCCTTTCCTTGCCAGGTTCTCTGTGAACTATTTCAGACAGCTCCTCAAAGGGGTAGCCTTCCAACATCTGGGAATATTTCAGGGTTTGTTCGAAGACTCTTCTTACAATTGATGCTGGAGGATGAGAAGGTGACAATGTTTCTTCAGTCACCATGTCCAGTGAGTGCTCTTAATGATTACCTACGTGCCTGTGTAACTTGCATACTTTTTAGGGGAACTTGTAGTAAGTTCTCTTCTCTTTTTTATTTTTTTGTTTGTTTTGGTTTTTGGTTTTTTTGTTTTGTTTTGTTTTGTTTTGGTTTTGGTTTTAGTTTTAATTTTCTTTTTATGTGTATGAGTGTCTTCCTTGAATGTATGTATATCCATGTACCATATGTGGCCTGATGCCCAGGCAGGTGAGAGGAGGGCATTGGATCCCTGGAACTAGAGTTATGTGAGCTGCCGTTGTATGTGTTGGGGTCAAATCCAGGGCCTTTGTAAGAACAAGTGCTCTTAACTGTAGAGTTGCTACATTGCTAAAGAGAAGAGGGGCCTGGAAACATGGCTTACAGTTAAGAGCACTTGTTCTTATTGAAAGCATGCCTGAAATATATAAACTATACAAATTACTTTGTACACTTTATTGAACCTTTTATTCTTCCATGCTTTTGAAATTGGTTCGTAATGGTATGTGTCCTAAAACATTTAACTTCTTAATTAATATTTTCCCAGCTGTACAAAGGGAGAATTAATGCAACTAGCCATGTCATCCAGCACCCAATGTATGGAGCAGGTCATAAGTTTCGTACTCTTCATTTGCCAGTCTCAACAACATTATCAGATGTTCTTGATAGAGTTTCAGGTAAGTTAGAATTAAATTTTAGTTTTTCTTTAATTCCGTTTTTTTTGCATTGAGCTTAAAGAATAAGGTTTATTTTTCTTTTATGTATATGGTGGTTTTGCTTGCATATATATGTCTGTACCACATACATGCAGTGTCTATAGAATCAAGAGTGCATCAGATCCTCTGGAACTGGAGTTAGAGACAATTGTTAAGACACCATGTGGGTGTTGAGGACCGAATCTGGGTCCTCTGCAAAAGCAATAAACCCTTTTAGTCACTGAGCCATCCTTTCAGTCCCTTGTAACTTTGCTTCCACCCACTCAGAAACTGTTCACAGCCAGAAAAATCTATGTATCTTCATAGTTTAAAAAGAGAATAAAATACTAATTAAGCAAGTAATAATGAATATTACCTCCAGGCAATAATAGTCTTAGCTATGATGTCAGCTTTGTCTTATGATAACAGGATGAGAGCTGGAAGTGCAAACAGTCACTGGAAATCATTGTTGGGTTTTCCCACACATAACCATCTGGTTCCTATTATAGTTACATTAGTATATGGATGGTAGGTTTCAAATTAGTATTTTCTGAATCTAGATGTAAAATCAAAAAATTGTCAAAAGTTGAAATAAAAGGAGTAGGATTACCTAGTTACCTAATTGTTCATAATGTCAGTGAAGAAAGCAGAGGGAACATTCTTTCTTAGGTGCTTGTAAACAGCTTAACAGTGTGTTCAGGAAAAGCTGCTTTTTTGTTGTTTTGTTCTTCAAGCTAGGGTTTCTCTTTGTAACAGCATGTCTTAGAGAACTCACTTAGTAGACCAGGCTGGTCTTGAACTCAGCCTCTGCCTTCTGAGTGCTGGGATTAAAGACATACACCACTACGCCTGGCTGGAAAAAGCTGCTTTTAATGACACTGTGAACATCAGCTTTAGATAGAGTTTATTGCCTCTTAGAAGTCCTAGTTATTGACTGAATAAAGTGATTATTTTCTGTGAATAAGACTGTAATTTTCTCTGGTGATGTGCTTGTGAGAATGACCCATTTTGTCTCTAAAACCAATTATGATTATTTGTAGTAGATTTTAAAGTAAACTGATAATATGTATGTGTTATGACATAAAACTAGTTCCTATTTATGTACTTAAGTGAATTATTGAAGGAAAGGGTGGGAGCTGCCTGTTTATCACATGAAAAATCCACAGCTCACAATAAAAGACAGCTTGAAAAGACTGGAAAGGGGCTTGTTTGGCAGCACATATAGACATTAGCATTGCCCCAGTACAGGGATGACATGCAAATTCATGAAGGATCCTGTGCTTAAAGAAAAAAGAAAAAATTAGAAAGTTTGTTAGTATTTATTTGCAGGTAGTATGTCAAGCCATGTGGATGAAACTGTTCACTTTTGTAAAACAAAATAAAAGAATTCTCCTTAAGACAGTTATGGGGGAGTATGGTTCAGTGCTTAGCTATGGGTGCCTGTTTCTGCTTCGAACAGCTACTGGATGAAGGCTCTAGGAATGGTAACCAAGGTAGACAACAATCCCATTATAGGGGAAGGGCATCAATGGCATCTTCACCACCACTGCTTGGATTCTTAGTTGGGGTCATCCCTGTGGATCCCCTAACATTTCCCCTGTGCCAGACCTCTCTCCATACCTGTACTGTTTCCCTCTATTAAGGCATCTCCTTTCTTGCCCTCCTCTATCCTCCTCTGTCTCAGTCCTCTTGTTCTCCCCCCCCTTCTTTCCTTCCCACCTTCTTCCTCTTCATCCCCCCTGCTCTGTGCTCCCACTTTGTTCATGGGTTCTTGTCCCCCTCCCCTTTTTCAAGGTACTATGCAATCTTCTCTTGGGGTCCTCCTTGTTTCCTAGCTCCTCTGGCAGTGTGGATTGTAGACTGATAATCCTTAGCTCTATGTCTAAAAATCATATATGAGTGAGTACATTCCATGTTTATCTTTTTGTGACTGGGTTACCTCACTCACGATGGTTTCTTCTAGTTCCATCCATTTGCCTGTGAATTTCAAGATTCCATTGTTTTTTCTGCTGAGTAGTACTCCATTGTGTAAATGTACCACATTTTCTCTATCTCTATATATTGTGGAGAGAGAGGAGGGATGAGCAAAGGAGCCTAATGGAGCTGCAGAAACCGGCAGAAACAGTTGATCTGATCTACTGAGAGCATGGAGACCCTAGTCATAAAGCTGGGGAAACAGCATTGAACCAAACCAAGCCCTTCTGAATGTGGGTGCCAGGCTAGGAGGCCAAGACAGTCTATGGGACCTCTAACAGTGGAGCCAGTGTTTATCCCTAGAGCACAAATGGATTTTGGGAGCCCATTCCCTATGGAGGGATACTATTGCAACTCAGATACAGCAAGGAGGGCCTAGGCCCTCTTCCAAATGGTATGACAGACTTTGAAGGTCCCTTTGGAGGGCCTCACTATCCCTGGTGAGGGGTTGAGATGGGTGGGTGGGGATAATGGGAGCATGGGAGGTCGAGGGAATGGGGAGGATGGATATGTAAATATGAGTAGTAATTAAAGAATTTAAATTTTAAAAAAAGGTTTAAAAAAAAAAGACAGTTATGGGGGTAAAACAAGTTTCTGGAGGCTGGAGCAGGAGGATCACTAGAGCCTGGAAATTAGGGTTTAGCATCAGAGTGAGTTCCTGTGTTGTAGCAAGAAACAGATTGTATTTTAGTTTGCATTCCATATAGCTAACACAGTTGTTTGCATAGAATTTCACTTTTTCCCTTCAGAACACAATAGAATTTTAATATGCTATAATAACTACATTTTAAAACTAGTTTGTTTTTGTTTTTTAATTTGGAAATGGCAACTTACTATTAAAACTAAACTAATAATATTGCTTTCCTTCTGGATAATGTAGAAAAGCACTGTACTTTAGACAGTATTTTCTTACAGATACTCCAAGTATCACAGCTAAACTAATTAGTGAGCAAAAAGATGATAAAGAGAAGAAGAACCATGAAGAGAAAGAAAAGGTTAAGGCGGAAAATGGATTTCAGGACAACTACAGCGTTGTTGTTGCTTCTGGTATGCTTTCTGCTTCCTGTCATCTTTATTTTCCTTGCTTCCCAATATAATACAGCACTGTGTATTTACAAAAACATAATGAAATAAGTACACTCATGGGAAATTGGACTTCTGTTTTAATACTATATTTTAAAGTCTTGTACCAGAAGTCTATGATTGTCTGTAGAATTACCTGTTTATTGACTAAAGGTTACTTACTATATACTCCAACAGGAACTGAACATGTATGAATAGTATAGATACTGAATTTTGATTTGAAATACTGCTCTTACCACAATATGAATGTATCTGAGAAAGTCCATTAATGTAAGAACCTTTGTGTAACATCTTTCTTTAAGCACATGTTAAAACTAAAGTAAAAAGAACTTACTGGTTTTCATTACATAAAGTCAGACATTAAAGATTTAAAGATTTAAAAATATGTTTCTAGTATTTGATTTAGGAAAAAAGAAAAAATACTAGGGTTACTTTAGTTTTGTAGGGTTATATCTTTCCCAGAATTGAGATGCTTTTAGTTCAAATGAGAAGGCTATGCATTTAAAAAAAGATGTGAATGGAGAGAAGGAAGGGGAGAGAAAATGTAAACTTAGACTGTTCTTTTATCAGGATATTGGAATATTTTCTTTATTTTCTTTCCCTATCAGCTAAATCAACTTGACGTCTCTTATACCAATTTTCGAAAACTACTATTTTGTATGAATAGCTCTATGCATCTAATAGATGATGGCAGCTTGCAGTATTATTTTCTTGGCAGATGGAATGCCAAAATTACAGCATATCATGAAGGTCAAATAGATTTGGGAGCTTAATCTGTATTAATGATTTTATTTTAGTTAGAAATGTCTATTTTATTAAAACATTTTTGAAACTTTTATCTTATAACTATAAAAAATAAAAAACCTAACCAATTATTATCTTTAAGGGTTGAAATCACAGTCTAAACGTGCTGTGTCTGCTACACCACCTCGACCACCATCCAGGAGGGGAAGAACAATTCCTGACAAAATAGGAAGTACTTCCTCAAGTGCAGACACTGCTAACAAAATAATCACTGTCCCAGTGTTTCACTTGTTTCACAGACTCTTGGCAGGTAAAGTTCATGATGAGTGAACACCAGAGCAGATTCTGAGATTTAGAACTGCACAAGTCATGTATTAGGTCTGTTGCTTTGGGTGGCTTAAATGAGGTACTGAGGATGTTTCCACATAGTTCCTTTTAGGTAAAATAAGTCTAAAAAGAGAGTAGCCCTTTAAATGTTTGTTTCAATGTTACAAAGTTGTTTTTTTCCTCACTTCTTTGTCTTTACCTTTGCTCTGAGCAGAGTTTTAGATGAAGTAGTAGTAGTATCAGACAGACTTTATAGGTATAATTCTAGCTGAGGATTACAAGAATGATCATTGACAATTCAGATATTCTTCCCAGATAAAATTCTTAGACTAGTGCTTTCTGTTCATGCAATATTCATTTTAGTCTGTGCCATACTCTTAGTGCCAACTAACAAGGAATGATATCCTTTCTTAACTTCCACATTCTAAATTTATAACACAGGTCAAGAAACTATGACTGGTGTGTTATGTTTGTCTATGTTTAATGTGTTTTCTTTAGCTAGATATAGTAGCTGCAGTTACGTGGTTTCATATCTCAAAAGTATTTGTTATCTAAGCCTCCTATGGAAATATTTACAGATGTTAGATTTTTGAATATCTGCTCTTTCATTTGTGGTTTGACCTAGGTATTCTACAGATTTTATTTTCTGTGTGTGTGTGTGTGTGTGTGTGTGTGTGTGTGTGTGTGTGTGTGTGTGTGTGTGTGTGTGTGTGTTTGTGTGTGTGTGTGTGTAACAGTTTGACTTTTGTAGACTTTCCCATGGGTAATTTTAAACTTTTGAAATTGGTGTATTTACCAAACTCTTGCCCATAATTTAGTAAAAATAATTGGTTAATTAAGAAAGTTAAGATGAGTAAAAATGTCTCCCTTCCAGATTTTGTTTTAACTTATTTATGTTATTTTTTAGGTCAGCCGTTGCCAGCTGAAATGACGCTTGCTCAGCTTTTAACTCTTCTCTATGACCGGAAACTTCCTCAAGGTTACCGCTCAATAGACCTTACAGTTAAGTTGGGATCAAAAGTCATTACAGATCCAAGTTTGTCCAAAACAGATTCTTTTAAAAGACTCCACCCTGAAAAAGGTATGTATATGATACTCCTTTAAAACTTGCAACCCAGTGGTGGCAAGGTGGTTCAGTCAGTAAAGTACTTTCTGGGCAATCATGAAGATCCAAGTTTGATCTGTAGCATTCACATAAAAAAGTTGAATGTGCTAACTTCTGCTTGTCATCCCAGTGCTGGGAGGTTGAGACAAGAGCAGCCCTAACATTCACCAGCCAGCCCAGCCCATCTACTTTAATTGGGCTCCAGGTTTTAAAGAGAAACCCTGTCTCAAGAAAGTAAGGTCAGCCAGGCAGTGGAGGCACACGCTTTTAATCCCAGCAGAGGCAGGTTGATCTCTGAGTCAAGGCCAGCCTGATGTGCAAAGTGAGTTTCAGGATAGCCAGGGCTGTTACATAGAGTAACCCTGTCTAACAATGGGGGTGTGGGGGGCGGGGAATGTAAGGTCAGAGTCATCTAAGAATGACAACCAAGGCGGACCTCTCCTTATAGGCCTCCTTCCCAGCATATACACACATATATGGAACAAAACAACTTACTAATCTGTTAGGTCAAAGACATTATTTTCACTGTCATTGAGCTAATGACTCAATTTTAAATTGACCAGTTATTTTCATATGTCAACTTAGTTGTACTTTTTTGTTGGTGATTTGACTTATTTGTGAACATTGACATTGAAAACATCTATTTCATTTGGAAACCGTTAACTATTCTTATATCATCACTTTAGCTTTTTGACTTATTTGTGAACATTGACATTGAAAACATCTATTTCATTTGGAAACCGTTAACTATTCTTATATCATCACTTTAGCTGAGTGCATAAGGTTTTCTTTCCTTTTTTTTTTTTTTTTGAGAATTACATAGGTGCCATTTTATAGTCAAGTTATAACCCTAGTTAGTAATTTACTTGTCATTTATACTGAAATGCTTTCAGTGTTCATAAAGATTTTCCACATGTATAAAGGGGATCATACATTTTATCCTGTTTTACCTGTAGAATCAATTAAATATTTTTACATGTGCATGCTTTAAATATGTTACTTTTTTATATATGAGTAGGACAAAGTGTATGTTATTCCACTGTTTAATGATTGCTAATTCTTAATTTTCAATGTCTAAATGCTGTGTCAATAGTTCATCTCACCATGTGAATGTTTGATTACATTTAAAACTTTGTATTCTCATGATTAAAGATAAGTTCTTAGTTATAGGTTATTTATATTATTTAGTATATCTTAGTACATTTTCCTTCAAATTTTCAGGAGGATTATTTGTAACTTTCTTAACTGTCCCTTAAATTTTTCTTTAACTTTTTACATATTTTTAAAAAGATTTATTTATTATGTATGCAGTATTCTGCCTGCGTATTTGGTTGTACACTAGAAGAGGGTACCAGATCTTATAACAGATGGTTGTGAGCCACCGTGTGGTTGCTGGGCATTGAATTTGGCCTCTGGAAGAGCCGCCAAGTGCTCTTAACCTCTGAGCCATCTCTCCAGCACCTAACTTTTATATTTTTTAAATTTTATGTGTATGAATGTTTGCCTGCCTATATGTATGTGCACCATGTGTGTGCCTAGTACCAGAGGAGACCAGAGAGGGGAGTCCATTCCTCAAGAACTGCAGTTACAGATGGCTATAGGCCAATAAATTAGAAATTGGGGTTATTTCTTGATGGTATTTGTGTTCTTTGTTATTTTTACTTCAAAAATTACTATCAGTGTGTGTGTGTGTGTGTGTGTGTGTGTGTGTGTGTGTGTGTGTGTGTGTGCGCGCGCACACGTGCGGAGATTAGAGGTTAACTTTTGGGGACCACATCTTCCACTGTGAATTCCTGGCATTAAAGTCAGTGAGGCTTACACAACAAGTACTGATTTTACCCACTGAGCTTTTCGTCATTCCTGCTCTTTCTTTTTAAGTTTGTATAAATAAATGCATGTTGTATATGTACATAGTTCTTTCTTACATACTGAGTTTTTGTGTAATGTATTATATAGATCATGGAGACTTAATTGGTAGCTGTCCAGAAGATGAGGCTCTTACTCCAAGTGATGAGTGCATGGATGGAGTACTGGATGAATCTTTGCTAGAAACCTGTCCCATTCAGTCACCATTACAGGTTTTTGCAGGAATGGGTGGACTGGCTCTTATTGCAGAGAGACTGCCCATGCTTTACCCAGAAGTAATTCAGCAGGTAAGCTAAGCTTCTTACCATGGTGCATTGTGGCATTGCAAGCTTGTTTGCTCTGTAAATTGGTTACATTAACCTTAAAATGTTCTTGTCCTTACAATTTTTGAGCACTGGATAAGTCACAGATTGGTTTATATAGAATGTACGAGGATCAGCTGGGACTAAAGGACCTCATTAAAGTATGGCCTTACCCTTTATTTTTTGTTGTTACAGTTAACCCCACTAACATTCTCATTTCTTTTTTTTTTAAATTTGTTTATTATATATACAATGCCCTGCCTGCATGTATGCATGCATGCCAGAAGAGGGTGCCATATCTCATTACAGATGGTTGTGAGCCACCGTGTGGTTGCTGGGAATTGAACTCAGGACTTCTAGAAAAGCAGCTACTGCTCTTAACCTCTGAGCCATCTCTCCAGCCCTGAACATTCTCATTTCTGTATGTGGCTTACATGTGGCATTGACTGTGGTTATTATTGTAAATGACAGAGTAAAATAATAATGTTCTACTACTCATTTGTGCCTTGTTTATCTTCTACTGTTGTCTTAGGTGCCTTTTCCAATTTAGATAGTTTTAAATTATTGACTCAGACAATGTTGGTATTCGTTCTTGCTGCTGTCATCGATGTATATATGCTTTTCATTTTCTTTTATATTAATAGACAGTTTTGTCGGTTGTCTCTATAATGTTCTTTAAGGACAGAAGGAAAAATCTAGGGGGTGTGCTGGTATACACCTTCAATTTCAGCATTTGAAAGGCATGAGCAGAATTGCCATTTGAGGTCATTTTTAGCTACAGACAGCTAGACCTTTTATCAAAAAACACGGTGTTTTCATTTTGCATGGTTTGAAATGATGATCTATGACAGTGGTTCTCAACCTGTGAGTCATGACCTCACATCAGATGCCATGCATATCAGATACTTACATTATAATTCATAACAACATCAAAATTACAGTTACAAAGTAGCAAAACAATCATTTTACTGTTGGGTGTCACCATAACATGAGGAACTGTATTAAAGGGGGTTGTAGCATCGGGAAGGTTGAGAACCACTGGCCTGGGGTCTACATCTAAAATGTATATTGCATTGTGTTCGGTCAACTTCATAATAGGTCTTTGTTTCTTTGGTTGCGATGATGTTTTAAAGGGCTAAAAGTAGCTGTTGTGCCAATATGGAAACTCACATAAATATGGATTTCTTAGATTCATTTATGGATCATACCAGGAATCAGACTTACCTAGCAGTATGTGTCTCTGATGTAAGAACTTTTGTCTCCATGAAGTTCAGAGGCTGGACCAAGAAATAGTCAGAAAGCTTAGAATATCACGTACTAGAAAAATGGGGGAAATTCTCAATGAGTGATGTAAACAGTGTTAAAAGGATGCAGAAGACTGCTTAATTGGGAATCTCGTTACCAAATCTGATTGCACTCACTCATAAAAATAAATAGTAGTTGTAACTTGTAGAATAAAATTAGAATACATGCTGATAGATACTCTATGAGTACATGGGCAGAAATACTGTTTCCCTAATATTTCATCACCAGATAATATAGAAAGAATGGTAGAGTTAGGAAGTCATCCTAGGTAACCACTGTAGCTATGGTTTCAAGGAAGTCTTTGTTGTTTCTGGTTTTGTTTTTTGAGATTATGACATTGCATCATTTCCCCTTTCTTCCCCCAAACACTGGCATAAACCTTTCCTTGCTCTATTTCAAATTTATGGCCTTTTTCATTTAGTGTTATTACATGAATATGTCTATTTTTCCTTAAAGACATAAATACAGCCTGCTCAGTCTATAGAATGTTACACGTTTTTTCTTCAGAGCTGTCCATTTAGTGATGGATAGGCAATTGGTGTGGTCTTCTTTGCGGAGGACTTTTTCTTCCTTTCTTAATATTCTTTAGTTGCCTATGGATTTTTGTTTGTTTGTGTGTGTGGTTTTTTTTTTTTTTTTTTTTTTTTTTTGTGGGGCTGAGACCTCATCTGCTTTCCCCAACCCATTTTTGGCATGTCTATGGGTGTTGTTCTTATTCAATTCTAATTTGTGGCAGTCATATTGGTGAGGTTTTATAGGTGTAGCATATGACATTACTAGGAAACACAATTTCACAGCAAACTCTATGATTCTCTGATTTTTACAGTCTTTCTTCCCACTTTTCCACAGTGTTTCCTGAGCTTTTGGTATGACAGTGTTTTCTAAGTGTATCCATTGGGATTGTGTACTACCACTACATTTTGATTGATTGCTGTTTCCCGTTAATAGTCTCCATCTTTTACAAAGAGAAGAGTCTTGTTGAATTTTTGTAAATGCTAGTATAGGGGCTAGAAAGATGCTTCTGTAGTTAATAGGGCTTACTGCTCTTCAGAGTATTTGTTGACTTTCTGGCATTCATGTGAAGTAGCTCACAAACTGCCTACGACTCCAGGTTCAAGGGACATGGAATATTTCTTCTGGCATCTCAGGGCACCAGTACACACAGCATTCATTCATATAGACAGTCACACATGTAAATACATTTTGTAAAAGGATCTAGATATGGTGGCACATGCCTTTAATACCAGCACTGGTTTTAAATACCTTTAATACCTCTGGAAGTAGAGGTAGGTGGATCTCTTGAGTGCCTGGTCAGCCAGAATTACATATAAAAATTAAATAAATTCATTAACAAAAAAAATACTAGTAGAATTGAGTGAATCTGTTTGAAGTATAAGATGTTAACATAATTTTGAAGAATCTGTAGTTATTTCACTAATGTTAAATTGGAAAATGCAGTTCTAATATAGACACACTTGGTAGATACTGTTGTACTTATGATGTCATATTCTTGGTATTCTTTGCCTTGGGTTTTTTTTTTTTTTTTATATTGCTTAAGTCTGTAGGTTTCTATAAAGAGGTCATTTGAACTCTTTTGTTTGAACCCAATGTTGAAACGTGGAAATAGCTAAATGCTTCTCTTTTCTTTAGGTGAGTGCTCCAGTGGTGGCATCTACCACTCAGGAAAAACCAAAAGATAGTGATCAGTTTGAATGGGTGACCATAGAACAGTCAGGAGAACTAGTTTATGAAGCTCCAGAAACTATTGCAGCTGAACCTCCACCTGTTAAGTCAGCAGTGCAAGCCACTTCTCCTATACCTGCTCATTCTCTGGCTGCTTTTGGATTATTTCTTCGTCTTCCGGGATATGCTGAAGTGCTCCTGAAAGAGAGAAAACATGCCCAGTGCCTTCTTCGATTGGTATTGGGAGTTACAGATGATGGAGAAGGCAGTAAGTGTTTAGAGTTACTAATTAAATTTATAACACGTATGCAAGTAGCTTGAATAAAGTTGTTCACATTATTATCTACTCTTACCCATTTATTTCTTTTATAGTAAAGCTGTTTACGTGGTTTGCCATTATTGTTCTTTCAGTATTAAACATAATAAATTCTAAAGAACTTTCATATTCATTTTATAATTTGTATGGTGAGTATTCACAGACTGAATAACATTGGAGTGATGTGATCAGGAAGTAGGATTGTCTTCTAGTCACTGTATTGACTCTGACAAGTTAGAGAAGGATTTGAGCTGAGTATTATTAGAGCCCTACAGATGTGTAAGAGTGAAGTTGTTTGGCAGTTTTTGGCAGTGGTCTGAAAGACAGGCAGAATTTAGTTTTGGTGATTATTTCAGCAAAGGGGAAATAGACTTTATGCTGCCCTTTCTGCAGTCTGTATAGTGCTTTATCACTTGTGTTTATTACTTCTTTCTGATGAAAGCAACACAAAATTATTATACAAAAAAAGTAATTTTACTTGTTCGTCATCTGTTCAAGTGGGAAACCCTTGGAAGGCTAGCAGTTAATTGCTGATGGGTGTAAGAAATATTTTCTTTAAGCCTGGCGTTGGTGTCACACACCTTTAATCCCAGCACTCCTGAGGCAGAGGCAGGCCTATCTCTGTGAGTTCGAGAGACCAGCCTGGTCTACAAGAGCTAGTTCCAGGATAGCCTCCAAAGCCACAGAGAAACCCTGTCTCGAAAAACCAAAACACACACACACACACACACACACACACACACACACACACACACACACACAAAGAATTTCTTCTTTGTCTTTTTTCCCTTGGTTTGGGTTGGTTTCCCTGTGTAACTTTGGATCCTGTCCTGGATCTAGCTGTTCTAGGCCAGGCTGGTTTCAAACCCACAGAGATCTGCCTGCCTCTGCCTCCTGAGTATTAAAGGCATGCACGACCAACGCCTGGCCATGCTGTGTCATATAGAGACATTCTTGATACTGTTATAAAGGTAATATTCTATCTCACATTCAGCCTGCTTTATAATCAATTTAGTGGTAAAACCTTACTTTGTCATTATTACTTGTGACCTTGTATGTAACTACTTATTATTTATAAGTGTTTTTAATTTTAGTCCTCTTCTCTTTCACAGGCCACATCCTGCAGTCTCCATCAGCCAACGTGCTTCCAACCCTTCCTTTCCATGTTCTTCGAAGCTTGTTCAGTGCTACTCCTTTGACAACTGATGATGGTGTGCTTCTGCGGCGGATGGCACTGGAAATTGGAGCACTGCACCTAATTCTTGTCTGTCTCTCAGCTCTAAGCCATCATGCACCGAGAGTTCCAAACTCTAGCCTTAACCAAACTGAGGTAGACTTCATTCACATTCTTTTAATCAATTGTTCTCAGCCTTCCTAATGCTGTGACCCTTTAATACGGCTCTTCATGTGTGGTGACCCTCCACAATACAATTATTTTTGTTGCTATTCCATAACTAAATTTGCTTCTGAGAACTGCTACTTACATTATAAAAAACTAAACCTAATTGATGAGAGTTTGAAGTGACATTTCAGAATTTGGAGTTCCATTTTATGATTACTATGGGATATTTGGCTAGCCTCCTCAGAAAAATCAGATTAACCTAGCAGTTTAAGAAATGGATAGTAGCCAGTCAGTGGTGGTGCACAACTTTAACCCCAGCACTCAAGAGGTAGAGGCAGTCGGGTCTCTTGAGTTTGAGGCCTGCCTGGGGTACAGAGCAAGTTCCAGGACAGCCAGGACTGTTGTTACACAGAGAAAACCTGTCTCAAGAAACCAACAGAAAAAGAAAGAAATGGGTAGTTAGAGCCTTCCTGCTTATCAGGATATGTTGATATCCTTTTTCTTTTTAACTTTAGAGAATCATATTACTGAGTTTTAAGTTATATAGTATAGTAAGCCTCCCCCATTTAAAAACCACACACACACACACACACACACACACACAAAGGGGGAAAAGTTCACTTAGCTGTATGTATATAAAAATCTGAAATCAGCCGGGCTGTGGAGTCAGAGGCAGGTGGATCTCTGTTAGTTTGAGGCCAGCCTGGTCTACAAGAGCTAGTTCCAGGACAGCCACAGAGAAACCCTGTCTCGAAAAACAAAACAAACAAAAAATCTGAAATCATTTAGAAAATAGCAGAGGAGTTGAGTATACAGATACTGTTTCCAGTGTTGCGGAGGTGCCCAACCAGTAAAGTCTTTATGCGCTTGAGTACCTGGGCAAGCTGAACCCCAGGCTTTATGGAGACTGTTTCTAGATAAGATAGGGAGCAACTGAGAATCTCATATTCACATCTGACCCCCTTGTGCAGTGTTCATGTCATGGGTACAGTGTAATGTTCTAATTCATGCACTCAATATGTTTTAATCAACACAGTGATTAGTTAACCTTACAGTTAGCATTTCTTCAAGAAATAACTTACCTTTCTATATTCACCCTACCACTTTAAGAACATTTTTGCACCTTTATTCCCAGCACTTGAGAGGCAAAGGCAGGTGGATCTCTGAGTTCAAGGCCAGCCAGGTCTACAGAGTGAGTTCCAGGACAACCAGGACTGTTTCACAGAGAAACCCTGTCTTGAAAAACAAAACAAAACAAAAAGAACATTTTTGTATTTAATCAAAAACATTATCAAAAGGCTAACGTGGTAGTTTATGCCTGTCCAGAGTTTAGGATGCTCAGGCAGAAGACTGTTGTGTGTTCAAGGCCAAACCTGGTCTAGTCCTGGATCTTGTCTCCAAAATCAAAGCAAAAGAAGAAGACAACCCTTAAATAATGAGATGACTGGGGGTAAAGGAGCTTATCATCTTGATGTGAGTTTGATTCCCAGATCAGAATTGGTGGAAGGAAAGAACCCATTTTCAAAAAGTTACCATCTGATCTCACTCAACAAACATGCTGTGGCATGTGTGCACCTGTGTCCATTCCCCACATGGAAAGAGTCAATGAATGACTGAATAACTATAAAAATTAAAAATGAAGCAACCAACTATTCAAGAGAAATAGTGTTACAGTTAAAATACAAATCACACAATGAAAATCTATTTTGGGTTAGCTCTGTAAAGAACCAAAATTTACATTTAAAGAGCTTTAAAAGAGCAACACCAGACATCCAATGGGAAAATGATTGAAAGGCTAGAATGGCCTGTGTACTTGTTTGATAATTCTAAAATAGTCATGTCTGTTATTATTAAAGTAAAACTTAGGATCAGCTAGAATAAAGGTGGTATCTGTATTCTGCAATCTAATTCTTTTTTCTTTTCACATTTTGGTTTTCTAGACATGGTTTCTCTGTATATACTTGGTTGTCTTACAACTTGCTCTGTAGGCCAGACTGCCTACCTCTGCTGGTGTAAAGGCATGTGCCACATCCTACAGCTTGTGATCTCATTCTTGATTTGCATGGTTTGATGGTGTTTGCATTGTAGTTTGTGGCAGGCTTACTTTTGGGCCACCAACCAGCTCCCAGATCATGACTTGGTGACTTATTATTAGTTATGAATGTTTGGCCTTATCTTATGCTTGTCCCACTAGCTCTTACAACTTAAAGTCACCTATTTCTCTTCACCTATAGTTTGTTTGCATCAGGGCTTTTTACCTTTCTTTCATTCAGTATATCCTACTCCATGTGTGGTTGGCTTACAGCTGCCTGGCTGGTTGGCCCTGTTTGTCTCCCTCTCTTCTTCCCTTGTTCTCTCTTCTCCCTTATCTCAAGCCTAGATTCCTCTTCCTACCTATTCTCTCTGCCTGCCAGCCCCTCCTATCCCTCTACTGCCTAGCTATTGGCCATTCAGCTTTTTGTTATATCAGTCAGGTGCCTTAGGCTGGCAAAGCAACACATCTTTGCATCATTAAATAATGCTGCATAAACAAATATAACATATCTTTGCCAAGTTAACATACTATTCCACAACATACTTTGTCTGATTTCTTTCTTCTGTATTCTTTCTGTATGCACATTACAGATTACATTAAGGATTTTTTGTTGTTGTTGCTTTATTTGACTTGTTTATGAGTTAGGTTCTTGTTCTTTTGCCCATCCCTGTCTTAGTTCCCTGAGTTCAAGTAGTCCTCCTACCTTCGCCTCCCAAGTGCTAGTACTGCAGGTGTATGTTACAATTCCTGGGTGTGTGTGTGTGTGTGTGTGTGAAACACAGGTGGTCAAGCTTATCAACAAGTGTCTTTAGCCACCGAGCTATCTCATTCTTTGTTTATTCAGATTGTTTTACATGTAAAAATTAGTTTATTATAATGAACTCACAAATAAAAAATTACACAACTAGATTAATATAACTAGTCATTCATATACTTGCCCAATCCAAACTCTGTACATCTATTCTGAGAACTTGTATTCTGTTAGAATGGCCATTTTGAGCCATGGCGTTCTCCCTGGTGTTTTGCAGTTTATCCTTAGTCACATTTTTATGTATTTGCCCACCACAAAAGGGAAGGAGGGAGAAAGGAAAGAAAGGAAAGGAAAGGAAAGGAAAGGAAGGGAAAGGAAAGATTCATGACAGGATTGAAACTAGAAGAAGCATTAACTTTACACCTTTTATGACTCATGTGTCTCTGTTACCTACGTTCCGTCCTTCCTCATCACCTCTTACTACCTTTTCTGGTCTCCTTTCTAGGTGTCACTCGATAGCCACACATCTGTTTGTTTATGCATAAATAAATGCATACATTAGAAACAGAATCTATAGGGAGGAGATCAAATGAGATTTTTTTTTTCCCCTTTCTGAGATTGGGTCTCCTTAATTGTTACTACATGTTCCAATCAGAATTTGGAGAACAAAAAAATTGAGGTGTGTTCCTTCCAGCAGTAGAAGTAGTCTGCCTCTCGATTTAGAACATCTTTTTAGTGTTTTGATGAAATCTCCTGAGGTAGTTTTTTTGTTTTGTTTTTTCGAGACAGGGTTTCTCTGTATATTTTGCAGCCTGCCCTTGATCTTGATCGGTAAACCAGGCTGGCCTCAAACTCACAGAGATCTGCCTGCTTCTACCTCCCAGTGCTGGGATTAAAGGTGTGTGCCAACACTGCCCGGCTTTGAGGTAGTTTTTTTACTGGAATTCTAAATTAGTCTGACTTAACAACCCTTTCCCTTTGTTTTCTGTTTGTTTTTGAGGCAATTCTTTGAGCCTATGTAGTTTGTCCTCCTTTTCCTAATCCTCTCTCTCTCCCTCTGGCCCTCTTCCACTTAACATTTAATATTTTCAAAGTTTATTCATGTAGCATGTATTAGTATACCTCTTTGTAGCTAAATAGCATTCTCTTGCATTAGTTCCTATACTCATTTCTTGGTAGGCATTTGGAATCTTTCTGTCTTTGGATTGTGGTGAACAGTGCTGTTGTGAACTTGTATGCACAGGTTCTTATTTTAGCACCAGTTTTTATTTCATTGGGGTGTATGCCTAGGAATGTTACAGTAATTAGTTTTCAACTTTCTGATGAATGGCCAAATTGGTTTTATGTTGTTAATCTGTTGGACATTACAATGATAAATTTTGAAGATAAGTAATACCAAGCACTAATAATACTCTTTTTCTTAAAAGCCACAGGTGTCAAATTCGCATAATTCTACATCAACAGAAGAGCAGCAGCTCTATTGGGCTAAAGGGACTGGCTTTGGCACAGGTTCCACAGCATCAGGATGGGACGTGGAACAAGCCTTAACCAAACAGAGGCTAGAAGAAGAACATGTAACCTGTCTTCTGCAGGTGTGTTTGTGAATTTGTTATTGTTAATGGTAATCAGTAAATTATTTTTTATTTGTTCTGCTTTTTAAATATGGTGACTTACTCAATTTATTCTTAAGTATCTTTTTTTCACCTTTGGTTGAGATGTTTCTTGTAGTCTAGGTTGGCCTTGAACTCCCAGTGTTCCTTTCTTTACCTTCAGAGTGCAGTTGTGACTGGTGTTTGCCAGCATGCTTGTCTACTTCATGCTCACTTTTGTTTTCTTCTCCAAGTATATTATAAAAGTCATGGGTTAAAGAATGGTCTTCTTGCGGGTGGTGGTGGTGCACGCCTTTAATCCCAGCACTCCTGAGGCAGAGGCAGGCCTATCTCTGTGAGTTTGAGACCAGCCTGGTCTGCAAGAGCTAGATCCAGGACAGGATCCAAAGCCACAGAGAATCCCTGTCTCGAAAAACCAAAATAAATAAATAAATAAACAAACAAACAAACAAACAAACATAAAAGCAAGAAAGAAAAGAAAAAAAGAATGGTCTTTTTCCGTGCTTGTATTCTATATACCTTCCCTCTCAATTAGCTTCTCCCCTCAGAGGAAAGTGAAGGTATACAATTACCTAGTATTTAGTATCTACCTGCTAGACACCCCTTTGTCTTGACATGGGGCTTTTGCCCATCTATTTTAAAAATTAGGATTTGTGTTTCATTCTGTGCTGGGACTGAGCTCAAGACTCCACACCTGGTTAAGCATATACATGGGCACTGAACTGTACTTGAAGCTCACTTTTAGCTTTCTTTTGCAAATTGTTCTATACTGTTTCCAGAATCAAGCAAGTCAGAAATATGAGAGAATGTCTATATTATAGAACTGAGATGCAGCTAACCTAAATTGATGCCATTTTGGAGTGTTATTTTCTACAGTTCTAGGATGGCATGCTCATTCTCTCAAACCAAATCCGTTGAACAAAACTCAACAATGAGGACTGGGATGTAACTCTGTTGTGTTTTCATACCATTAATGGAACCCCCTTAGATTCAATCCTTAGTATTGAATAAAATTAAGAATGGTAGTACTTGCTTGTAATCCCAGCCTTAAGGACGTGGAGGCAGGAAGATCAGAAGTTCAGTCATTCTCAACTACATAGCAATGTAGAGGCCAGAATAACTGCTTGAATCCCTCACAAAAGGAAGAAAGCCAAAGGAAATAAATGATCAATGATATTTTGAGTTGCTGGCAGTGGTGTCATTACTAGTCACTAGCACCAGTGTGTGTCTGTCCTTAGGCAGATTGCTTCTCTTGTAGTTACATGAAGTGCCTGCTCCATGTAAGCAGTACTCAGCAGAACAGTGACTTCTTCTTGGAAAAGTTAAGCTGAAATGTCCCCTTTTAGCCAGGTTTGATGCCTCACACCTGCAATCCTAAACTCAAATGTTGAGAGGCATCAGCATCACTGAAAAGCCCAAGGTTACCCTTTTGGAAATCTCAACTTCTCAAGGTTTTCCAGGTCCACACAGGGAAAAGCTGTCCCCAAAATAAGTACACAATCAGAGTATATTGTATGAAGAGAAAAAAATCTTTTTTTTTTCTGTTTAAAAAAATGTCTTCTATTCAAAGACAAGAATATCTGACATTAAGTAGAAAATACATGTGTTGAGTATGCTAAGATCAAGTACCTAATCATGAAATACATCATCGAAGTTCAATGTATTTTCAATAATCTAGGTTCTTGCAAGTTACATAAACCCCATGAGTGGTGCTGTAAATGGTGAAGCCCAGTCGTCTCATGAGAGCCGAGGACAGAATAGTAGCGCTTTGCCCTCTGTGCTTCTGGAGCTTCTCAGTCAGTCCTGCCTCATCCCCGCCATGTCCTCCTACCTTCGAAATGACTCTGGTAAGCCACCGTATATGACAGATTTATAATCTTCATGATGATATTCTCATGTAAATATGGTGCAATTCTGTGTGTTCTACTTTCAGGAAGGTATGAAGAGTGTGCTATTCACACCTTTAATCACAGCACTCGGGAGACAGAGGCAGGAGTATCTCTTAGTTTGAAGCCAGCCTGGTCTACAGAGCTAGTTCCAGTATAACCAGAGCTACACATAGAAATCCTGTCTCGAAAACAAACACAAATCCAATAAAGAGAAGTAGTTATTTTTGCTAGGAATTTCTTAGGTAGATAGGAGAGTCTTGTATGAAGAATATGTTCATGTTAACTTAAGCATTTTATACAATGCCAAAGTCTGCATTTATTGGCATTTAGTTGGTTGCAGTTGCCCCGTTTGCCCCTAGATGGAGGTACAGTGTTAGGAATGTTTGTAAAGTCTCCAGGCAGAAGGTTACCTTTACTTTGTCATGCCCCTTTCCTCCTGAAAATAATATAGTAAGTCTTGTAGCACATTAAGTTATTTGGTATTAAGCCACTTAGTGGGGCATGTACCTTTTAGTTCAATTTTTAAACATGAAATTATCTTTAGGGTTGAAAGAAAAATTAGGGCTATTTTAAGAGATATTTGTATTTGTGGGCAGGAAACTGAGAAGAGAGTCTCCCTCAAGGAGCCACAGAGTATGGGGTAATCTAAGGTGAAAAGTTGCAGAGATATTATTGTTATCTAAATGTGAGGTCTGTCTTTCGTTAAGGACTTTTTACTTATTTTTTGGATAGGATTTCACTCTGTGGGCTAGCTGGTCTCAGACTCATGCTCCCCCATCTTATCCTCCTTCATTCTGGGACAGTAGAATGTGTAGCCATCCAGGCTCTGTCCATGTGGTTTTACACTAAGTCTGAGCCCTAACCCTCATCTATACATCCATGTGATAGATAATGAAGTATAGAAGGAGATTTTGAGACTGAAGAATTAAGTTGTGATAAAAGCTAGACTTTAATATAACTAGAGTTCATTTTGTTTTTAACTTTACAATAATGTTAGATTCATAGTTGTAAGGCTCTTGTAGGCAGTTCAGTCTCTTACCCATCAACCATCTTCCCAGGAATGCTGACATCTTTCCTAGCTGTAGCAAGTTATCCAAATGAACAATTTGACATTAGTTCAGTGGTTAACCTAAAAACTACTTCTATCTTTTCTTTACGTCTGAGTTCTGTCTTGGTATCCAGTGTAGGATAGCTTTTTGCTTTTAGTAATCACATTTCTCCAGTGTCTGTCTCCTTGTGATGTCTTTTTATAATCCTCTCACTTTCCAAGAGAATTTGTTAGTTTCTTCCAAGATTTTCCAATTGGGGGGGGGTTCTTTTTTTATCCTGATTAGACTAGGGTTATGGGTTTGGGTAGAAAATAGGAGAAAAATAGTAGTTATACACTTCAAAGAAAAATGAATTCCTTTCCCCAACAGCCAACTGTTACCTCAGTAGGGGTGAATTTGATAGGAGGTTCCTCAGTTAGGAGTCTTATCAACTCTTTCCTTATAAGTCCTGCAATGTTGAGTGACTATCTTGTGCAGGTAACTATAGCATGAAAAGTAAAAGACCCAGAGACAGATTTTTGGGTTCAAGTTTCAAGCTGAAGATCAGAAAAGCAAAGCAGCCAAGCCATTATATTAGCTCTTACCTATACCTCAGGCTGAAAGGGCTAATCCTGTCTCCATGAGCTCTCACCAAGCCTCTGACTGCTGCCTCTCAGCATGGCTGGAGAGAATCAGTGCCTTCCTATCTTCAGTGTTGCTAGAGAATGAATGCCAGCTCTGAGACCCTGTTCCTGTCTTAAATACCTCTCATTAGTCATGGGATTAAAGGTGTGAGCTCTGTTACTCTTTTGGACTGATTCAATCTCATGTAGTCCTGGCTGGACTTGAACTCAGAGAGATCCATCTGCCTTTGCCTCCTGAATCCTGGTATTAAAGATGTCTGCCACTACTGCCTGGTTTCTATGGCTAACTAGTATGGTCACTTTGCTATTTTGATCTCCAGTGGCTTTAATAAATCATAAACAATATAGCACCACAAGTAACCATACCTGTTGTGAATTCCTGAGTACAATGACCACAGCATCTCAAAAAGGCAGCTCATATAGTTCTCCCCATCTTCTGACTCTTCCTTTTCTCTCTTTCATGATGGTCCCTAAACCTTGGGAGAGTTAATAAGATGTCCCATTTAGACAATTACTTCTTCTCAGCACTTTGGCCACTTATGAATCATTGCATTGATTGCTGTTCACCATAAAAGGAACCTTCTTTGACCAACAGTAAGATCATCACTAATCTATGGATATAAATATAAACTTTTATAAGATAGCTTGATAATATGTCTAGTTAGTAAAATAACAGTAGTGTGTCCCTTTCATCGCCCAGGGTCTATGGCCTCCTTTCTCCTAGATTTTGACCAAATTTACAGTACCCAGCATGAATTCCCCCTGTGGAGCAGGCCTCGAGTCCAGTTAAAAACTAATTGGTTATCCCCATAACCATTGTGCTACAATACACCCATAGGCATGTCTTGCCTGGAATGTCAGGGTCTAGATGTTTCTTCCTTAATAACCTGCCTAGTGCCTTTTGACACTATGAAAGCTAGCCAACTGGAAGGAAGTTTTTTGTAGATTGATTTCTATGTATCAAGCATCCAACTTTTCTTGTATCTTCAGCAATATCAATGGTGGACAAGCAAGAAAATAGCCTTTCTTGCTTTTTTGGGGGTGGGGTGTGGTTGACTCTGTCATCTCTTTGGCCAGTAACTGTGATATTTAGGCACATACTATGAGATGACTTCATTGTTTCAACTTGATGTAACTGTTTTCATGCTTTACTGCTATAACTATTGTCTGGGCTACTTAATCATTTTATGTGTAACATGACAAAATAGTAATTATCACCATACTTGTTCCCCCCATTCTATATCTTCTTCATTTTCTGGAAGTGCAGTGGTGACTTATAAACATATGTTGCTGGGCCAGTCACCAACTGTTAACCCTATGATCAGGTCAGCACAGTATTGCTGTTGATGCTGTTTATATGCCATGTGTTCTCACTGTATGCATTCTCCCTTTTCTCCCTTAGTTCTGGACATGGCAAGACACGTGCCATTATACCGGGCTCTGCTAGAATTGCTCCGGGCCATTGCTTCTTGCACGTCTATGGTGCCACTGTTGTTGCCTCTTTCTCCAGAGAATGGTGAAGAAGAAGAAGGAGAAGAAGAAGAAGAAGAAGAACAGTCAGAATGTCAGACTTCTGTTGGTACATTATTGGCCAAAATGAAGACCTGTGTTGATACCTATACCAACCGCTTAAGGTACAGCACCATGTTTGTTTCTAATTGACCTTTTAAACAATGTTTTAAAAATGGTTCTGTAGATGGCTTTAGCTTTTCTTCTTTATTGACCCATACTATTTATTTATACATACACATACACAAGTAGTATATCTACATAAAGAAACATATCCATCCATATCTTATACCTCTGCCCCTTTATCACAGTAGCTTATTAGATGTTTCCCTTGAGTGATATTATAGGTATAGGTAATGGGTTTTACTAAATGTATCACAGTGTGTCTATTGTACAAAGGATGTTAATTTCCCTCAGCACTGATGTTAGAGACTCCTATAAGTGTCATTGAATACACTCCAGTGGCATTGTTTTTATTTCTAATTCCATATTGAAGATGCTGTTTTACTTTGCCTAGTTATTGGTGGGTATTTGGGTTATTTTCTTATAACAACTTCATAATAACAGTTTTGAAATTTATATAAACCTGCACAGGTAGAATCTTAATGTCTAATATGTGTGTATATATATTACTTTTGTCAATTAGATACATGTTATAATTTATGCCATAATCTTTCTTAAAAGTGAGAAGATCAGTCATTATTTGTTGGAGTTGCAATGAAGCTAATTGCCTATGGAACAGTGGTATTTTTAATTTCCTTTTGTTGAAGTTTATATGTGAAGATGATGAGTTTGGTCATGAAAAAATTTATAATCTAGAAAACTCTTTTCACAGAGTCAGCTTTCCTTAAGGGTGACCTTTAAAGATAGTTTTTAAGGCATTTATATTATTGATGGAAGCTTTTGTGTGTCAGTAGACTTCTAAGTCAACACATGTTCTTTCTCATCTCTGTACTCTATTTCCTTTGTACTCTGTTATTTTGTATGGATCTACAATTTAGATGTTACAGGTTTAAATAATACCACTGAGTTGGTCACCAAAAGAATAGTTCTGTTTTGGCCCAGTGTACTAACTGTCTGTCATTTGGGCAGGGATCATACACAGGAAGAAATTAGGATACACACTACTTGGTAAATACACAAAAAGCTATAGTTTCTGTCAGGAGTGGTCGCATGTGTCTGTAGCTATTCAGGAGGCCACAGCAGAAAGATGACTTGAAGCAAACTGGGTATTGCAGAGAGTCCTTTTTGTTCCTGTTGTGTTTGTTTGTTTGTTTGTTTTGTTGTTGTTAAAGATGGTCCATGCTACTCTGTTATTAGGAAAGGCCCATTTTCGTTGATAATTTTCTGTTGTATAGAAGAAAATAATAATTGTGTTTGGTCCTGATCTGTTCTCCCTTCCATTTTCAGTCTTTCTGATTGGGGTTTCAGAAGCCATGTAGTTCTGTTAAAATAGTATGTCGCCATTATTGAACCAAAATATCAAATTGTCCAGTTGGAGTGGTGTCCTCAATTGAGTAAATTGTCTCTGCACTGTAATTAGTCTCTTCCCTGTGTACTCTGAACATTTAGCTTTTAGCTATATGTCTGTTAGGTATCAAGATGGGGATCTACCATGCATTTCTCTGCCTTATTTTGTGTTTGGGATAACTATATTTGTTACTCTGGGGTAGGACTCAGGGAGGCAGAGTCAATCTGATCCCTGAGTTAAAATATTGTTTAAAAATATCCTTCTTAGCCGGGTGTTGGTGGAGCATGCCTTTAATCCCAGCACTCAGGAGGCAGAGGCAGGCGGATCTCTGTGAGTTCAAGGCCAGCCTGGTCTACAGAGCAAGTGCCAGGATAGGCTCCAAAGCTACACAGAGAAACCCTGTCTCGAAAAACCAAAAAAAAAAAAAAAAAAAAATCCTTCTTTAAACTGTATATATCTTTATTCTATAATAACCCTGGTGAGTCCTGTAAAGGATCTATGACACGAAAGTCTAAGATATTTAGGAATAATTTTTTTGCAATGAATGATAGTTAGATACCCCTTTCTTTATTTTGCTTTTCCTAATCCTGTCCATACAACAAATGTCATGTAATTTTTTTAATGGATTTTTGGCTTCTCTGCAAAATGTATTATTTCACTGGGAAAAGTTAATTTTAGATACAGAATTACTGAATTTGTTCTTCAGTTAATTATCTGGAACAGTGATTCAACTATAAAACACATCATATTTCAGATTTAAGACTCCTGTGTGAAACCATAGTAACTGTCAACAGAGCTGGTTTCATTTGTTATTTTATATCCATAAAGACCTATGCAGACACTGTTCTTAGTAACTCTCTTTGCTGTGGTATTTTGTGTTAAGACTTGTTAAGTGAATGTTGCTTGGTTGGGATCCCAGTGGTTTCTGGTGGGGGTGGGGTTGTCACATTAGAGAAGGCAGTCAAGGCCTAGTGTTGTTCCATTTCTGCTTTGCATTCAAGATTTGATACAAGTTTGGTTTCAGCTTCACACAAAGTAAAATCCATCGTGTTTTTTTGTTTTTGTTTTTGTTTTGATTTTAAAGTCTACAAAGACTTAAGACTTAAAACACTGCCTATCTTTTATAAAATATACATGTATTTTGTCCTTTTGCCAAGCAAAAAAAAAAAAAAAAAAAGCGCTCCCCCTCCCGAGTTTATTATATTTAACTTTATTCATCTGAAAAGAAATTGTCATCATTCTGAAGATCTCTGGTTTGAAGGTGGTAGTTGCCTACATGTCCAAGGCTCAACGTTATAACTACACATCCTCAAAAAAATAAAAAATAAAAAAAGACTAGAGGGTGTTTGTGTTCTAGAGTAAGTCAAAAATGTTATCACTAAATGAAATCATTACATATGCAAGGAACCTAAGGAAGCTTGGTGTGCCATTAACTGTATATGGCAAATAAGGCTAGAGAGAAATTCAAAGCTGGGTTGGTGATGAAGGGTCACAGATTACTTATCTTTAAAAGTGGTGATGAGGACTGGCAAGGTGACCCCAGGAAGTAAAGTCAGTTAATGATAAGTCTGCTGACCCGAGTTTGATCCCTAGGATGACCCACATGGTGGAAGGAGAGAACCAGCAAATGAAGCTTGTCCTCTGTCCTCTACACATGTACCAAGGCATGTGTATGCCCCCTCAAATAATATGTAATCAAAAAATTTCAGTAGTGATCTAATCTGATTTGTGTTTAAGATAGATGATCTCTGAACGAGTTGAATGGCTACAATGAAAGGTGGAATGAGGCCATGAAAGAACTTTTTATCTCAGCAGTTGTGTCCCGAGAATTGTGACCAAGAAATGGGGTGTTTAGTTTTATTCTTGCTGATAGTTATGGACTTGATACAAAGTTAGTTCCTAGGTAGAAATATATTTTGTATTCAGGACATTTGACTTAAAAAGGAATCATGGAGCCGGTAGTCTATAGAGCAAGTTCCAGGACAGCCAGAGCTACACAGAGAAACCCTGTCTGGAAAAACAAAATAAAAAAGTAACCATGGGTTTGGAGAGATGGTTCAACAGCTAAGAGTACTTGATACTCTTGCAGAGGACCTAGGTTTAGTTCCTATCACCCACATTGAGGCTCATAAAAGCATGTAATTCCAGTTCCAGGGAATTGGATGCCCTCTTCTGACCTACACAGGCATGTATGCTGTGCACATACATTCAGGTAGACAGAACATATGTAAAATAAAAGTAAATGTAAAAAAGTTTTTTTGTTTTTTTTAATTTAATGAAAAGCAATGCTGGGTAGGGGTGGCGCATGCCTTTAATCTCAGCACTCAGGGAGGCAGAGGCAGGTGGATCTCTGAGTTCGAGGCCGGCCTGATCTACAGTGTGAGCTCCAGGACAGCCAGAGCTACACAGAGAAATCCTGTCTTGGGTGTGGGGGAGAAGTAAACTCAAGTTTGCTAGGGATTCTCCTCAGCAATATGCAAAATGCCATGAAAACTAATGATCCCAGGTAGAAGATCTATAAAATGGATCATACTGCTTGGCAGGATTCTATCAGCTCTAGGCTTGATGAGACCCAATCATTTGAAACATTGTATTAAGGTCTGTGAGTATACAGGAGGCAGGAATGAAAAAGAGAGTATGTACACACTCAAAATGTCAGAAACTTGTACAGCAGCTAATAAATTAAAAAAAAAAAACAACACCTTTTTTTTATGAAGCTCCGTGTGCAAAATATAGTGGAATTTTACCGATCTAGTCATCAGTCAGATAGCTTTTATTGTGGAAAACTAAAGGTCAATTTCCTTAATGGAAAGGAAGTTCTTTGTCTGATTCCAGAGCTTCTGGTAAGTGAAAAAGTAGTTAGATCTTGAGCAACCATACTGTCACTTAATTAGAGTCTGTCTTAATCCAGTAGCATTTTCACATTTAGAGAGGAATCATGCAATTTACTGTAAGTGGAAGATTAGTATTAAAATAAACTATCCTGAATAAAATAGTTTCTTTCTCCTAGACCTAGAAATGTGTTAAACCATATTCTCAAAGAAGAAGATAATTAGTCTCTTCTTTGTACAGATTCATTTTATGTGTTTGCCTCATGTGTTCAGTGCCCACAAGATGTCAGAAGATGGTGTCAAATCTGAAACTACAGTTAATAGATGGCTTTTAACTGCTGTATGGGTGCAGGGAAGTGAATCTAGTTTCTCTGCAGAGCCCAAAGTGTTCTTAACTATAGCTGGAGTTTTCTGTCCCGCCTGGTCCCACAGCCGCTTTGCCTCAGATAAACACATAAAGACTTATATTAGGTATAAAATGTTTTGCCAATGGCTCAGGCTTTTTATTGGCTAGCTTTGTCAAATGTTAATGGACTAAATATTGTAAACTATAGTTCTTGACTGACAACTGTTTTGTTATATATAATTTTACTATCTTAAAGTTAAAACCTTTTATTTAGACATAAAAGAGGAGGTGATAGGGGATGTCCTTTTTTTTTAAGATTTTATTTATTTAATATGTATGCAACATTCTGCTGCCATGTATATCTGCACACCAGAAGAGGGCACCAGATCTCATAACGGATGGTTTTGAGCCACCTTGTGGTTGTTGGGAATTGAACTCAGGACCTCTGGAAGAGCAGTCAGTGCTCTTAACCTCTGAGCCATCTCTCCAGCCCAAAGTAGCTTTCCTTTTATTTATTTATTTATTTATTTATTTATTTATTTATTTATTTATTTATTTTTCGAGACAGGGTTTCTCTGTGGCTTTGGAGGCTGTTCTGGAACTCACTCTTGTAGACCAGGCTGGTCTTGAACTCACAGAGATGCGCCTGCCTCTACCTTCCGAGTGCTGGGATTAAAGGCTTGCACCACCACCGCCCGGCTTGGATGTCCTTCTGTATTCTCTTACTGGTTGATGAATAAAAACACTGACTGGCCAGTAGCCAGTCTAGCAGACTTCTCAACAAACCAGGAAATTTGAAACTGTCCCTGCCTGTACTGGCAGTTTGTCAGTCATTTTTCTCAGTGTCCTGTAGCGTGTCTGAGCCATCTCTCCAGCCACATTCTCATTGTTTTTAAAAGTAAAAAAAAAAAAAAATAGGAAAATAAGATTATATATCCATCAGCAGGTGACTGTTTATGCAAAGTGTGTTAATGGATGTAAAAATTATGCAACAGTGGGAGTTAATACAGTGGATCTCTACTTGTAAGTCTTTTAGGTATAGAAAGAACTCTGAAAAATCACTGTTTTAAAAAGGTTGCAGTACTATTTCACATAATAAATATAGTATGATATAATTATTTTTAGTAAGTTCACAATTATTGAATGAATACCTTTTTTCTTTTAGTGTGCATTTCTGTAAATTCAATGTGTCTTAAGATTTCTTTAATCGCAACCATAAATAAGTCGAATAACAGTTTGATCACTAAAAATTTCCACAGTTTGCAGTTAAACCTTCATTCCATCTGTAGTGTCTGGTAACCCTGACATATTTTCTGTTACGTTGCTATGACTTTTCCGAAGATGTTTATTAAAAAGTGAAAAAAAACCCACAAGTGGTCAATAAGTATTTAAAAGTGTTCAGAGAAATGCAAATAACCTTTGAAATTCTACCCCTCTTCGGTTAAATTAGTGTTAAGAAAACAAATGGCCTGCCAATAGGTAGTTACATATGCCTTTAATCCCAGAACTTGGTGGCAGCGGCAAGTGGATCTGAGTTCAAGTCCAGCCTGTTGTACAGATTAAGTTCCAGGACAGCCAGGCTACACAGAAAAATCCTGACTAAAAAATTTAAAAAGGAAAATAAATGGCAATTGTAGTGAGGATGCAGAGACAGAAGAACCCTTATCCACTACCATATGACCAAACTGTGCTACTCCAGTGCTCATACCTTAAGGACTTTATATCATTCCCTCAGAGATGCTGGCACATCTCTGTGTATTGCTGTATTATTCATAAAAGCATGGAAATTGAGTCAGCCAAATGAACGGATAGTGGTAGAGAGAGAGAGAGAGAAACAGTGGAATTCAGTTCAGCTATAAGAGAAGTAAAATTGTGAAATTTGCAGGAAAATGGATGGATTTAGAAAGGTGATCAGACTTAAACAAAATCTCTATGATTTCCCTCATGTGGATTTTAGTATTTAATGTATATAAGGTGGATATAATCTATGAACCAAGGTAAGAGACCTGTAATATGACAAAACTTCTCCTGGGGAGATGCAATACACATGTGTACTCTCCCCAGATAGGGAGTCCACAACAGACCAAAGTACAGATACCATGAAAGTCTAACTTGATGAGCCATGAATTTTATTGAGGTTACTTACAGGAGCAGAAATGACTCAAAGACAGCTGCATCACCAAACCCCACCCCAGCGTAGGTGACAGCTAGCAAAAGCTGGGAAACCTGGAACACACTGCACAGTAAGAGAAAGTAGCTCAACAGGTTAGAGAGTGTACTTCCACATGCCTTAGCTGTTTTAAACTCTTCAGAGTTTTTGCAGCTTGGCTTGTGAGTCTTGTTTGCAGCTTGTCTCCTCTCCTCTGAGAGGGACTCTCAGCTTTTATTGCTTACTCTGGCAGGGAATGGCCTAGTGAAATCTGGTCAGTTTTAGGGACTTCCTAAAACTATTTAGAGTTGTTTAAATTCCTGCTTAAGGAGCTTTCTTGTGGGATGAAATGTTTCAGTTTCAGAGGAAATTGTTGTACAACGGGACTACAGAAAAGAGAAAAGAGGGGCTGAGGAAGGGAAAGGAGTGCTGAAGCAAAATAACATGTTACATGGTATAGTGGGAAATTACCAATACGGAGCCAACTAGAAATATAAGGGTATTTAATAGGGAAAAGCCTTACTTACAGAGCGACCTAGCGGTCAGGGCAGCAGTCTGTACAGCAACCCGAAAGGGAAACCGAAAGTGACCAGCCACTGACCGCCTCTCACTCTACATCACCCTGACCACGCCCTCGCAGGCCACCAAAGTAGGCGTGGCTACAGGTTCCCCTACAACATGGGAGTGGAAAACTTGAAAATAAAATGGAAATAAATAGAAGCAGCCTGTGATGCTGTTGCTCATTATTTTAAAGTGGGGAGATTTAGCAAACTAAAAATTAGCTTAGGCTTTACCAAGATTTTTCCTTTAGTGGAGTTTTCTCTCTGTAGTTAATTCAATGCATGACTTTACCATCATTCATGGCCTTGCTTTGATTTGTTGAGATAGGATCTGGAACTCACTTTGTAGACCTGAGGCAGGAAATCCTCTTGGTTGAGTGCCACCACACCCAGCACCACTCATAGTCTTTCTCTCCCCTTTGGGACACATTGATTTCATAACTAAGCTTTATCTCTCCTGTAGAATGTAGAAGCATTTTACAAATAGAAACTAAAAGGTAAGGTATAGGGAGAAGAGAAGGGAAGATGTCCATCACCTATCTTACTATTTTCCTGTTTCTTTCCTCTGTGCTTAATTGAAAAAAAAGTTAATAATGACACAAACCTTCATTTCTTTTTTAAAGGCTTCTACAATTTAAGGTTGTTTTGTGCTTCTATTTCAGTACCTTAAGAGTTATACGATGTGGCTTGACTTTTAAAATGACACAATAAAGGGATACTAACCCATTAGAGCACGTGGCTCTGGCAGGCCTTGCCCTTCTCCCCCATTCCCTCTGCCTTGCTAAAAAACCAGTAGATTACATTCCTAAAGCTAGACACCAAAGTCTATTCCCTTATTTCACCACTTCCTCCTCCCGAGGCTGACTGACTACCAAGATCCAGCTGTATTGAAGTTCAGCATTTAGAAGCCCTGTTTGGTTCACCTAATTATCATGCCAAATTAAAATGAAACACTTCATCCTATCAACAGGTTTCCTCCTTTCCCTTTATAAGCCACCTTTGCTCATATGCCATGAATGTGTCCTGTCTATCTAGAGGCAGTCCTTTGTCCTCTGGGGCAAATATCCCTGCCCCCCTTTCTTTGTCCCTCTCCTCTTCCCCCTCATCCTCTGCCTCCTTTGCCACCACATCCTAGCCCATTCTAACACAGAATAACATCTACAAGGTCATTTGCTGCTGTTTTTCTGCCAGAGTCAGAAAGTAGCCATTTTAACTTTTCTTCCCCACTTGATAAAGGCTCTGTGGAAACAGGTATTTTGGTGTGGTTTTTGAGGGCTGTTTTTAATTCAGAGTATTCCCACGAGAGGGATTAAAATAATTTGTAAAAAGTAGAGAATGGCTTTTTAATCTTTTAGGGGGCCACTTTGGGAGCAAGGCAATGGATGAGTTTACTGGATTTACTTCCAGAGCATGGGTGAGGGGCTGTTTACATGAGTGTGGGTGATACTAAAACAAAGTCTCACCCTGTGATTTCATGAATAACAGCCTTCTAGAAACTGCATTACAGAATCCTCCCCCCCGCCCCCCCCCCAGGTTACCTTTACACTTCCTATTTACTCTGGCATCTCCTAGGATGTCTTAGAACTGAGGGCTTGGGGAACCAGAGGGAATAATGGCTAGATTCCTAGTTAAGGGTCCTGTGGTCTCTTCTCCATCTCTCCTCCTGTGGGGAGTGCCAATAATTTAATTACTATCACTATCAATCTAGTTACTTCTGTAATACTCCTGGGCCATGGTTATATTCCCCAGGTGTGTGGGGAAGGTGGGGGTTGCTGTACCACAGCACTGCATTTCAAATATCTACTCCAACTTTCAAAATTGTTTTGTACAGGTTTTTTGGTTTTTGTTTTGTTTTTTGTTTTTTTTCAGAGTTTAGTGAAATAGGGGCAAGTGTAGCACGAATAATAAAAACCCAGAGATAGATATTGGGGTTCAAGCTGGAGATCAGAAAAACAAAGCAGCCAGCCAGTAGCTTTTTCCTCTACGGTTAGAACCCCGGAAAAACTCAGGTATCCGGGGTCCCAGGCCACGACTGCAGTCACCCCAATCACCAGGCAGATTCAAGAGCTTGATGTAAACTGCATGAGGCTTTATTGTTTTTTAACGAGCTAACCCCATGTTAGCTCGGGTCTATCACCCATCCGCCATGGTGGATGGCTAGCAAAGACCCCTCCAACCGGCTGCTGAGTGATCTTGTAGGGCAGCGTAAGGGGAATGTCTAGGGGTACGCACAGGCTCAGGATTGGTGTGCCTTCACGCTTGGAGGGCTTGCCCTGTGTTGATTGGCCAATTGGGTGTTATGGCCCATAGGCTCTCCCAGGGTGGTTGCTATGCTCCATGTGTCATTGCTGGTGCGTAAAGCACACCCAGTGCGGTAAAGCATATCGCTACCAGCTAACTTCTGATTGGTTCCTTGCCACGAGGCAGGTATCTGACTTTCTAGTGACTAGGACAAGGTCAAACAAGCATGTGTTCAGCTGTTATGGCTGCTGACAGGGCAGGCATATGACCTTAGTGACTAAGACAAGGTCAGACAAGCTGTTATGGCTGCCGAAATGGGGAGCCGGTCCCTCCACTACCAAGGCTGAAATGGAGATCCTGTCTTCCTTGTGACTGGAAACTGAATCTCACATGAGACCCTTTGTGTCTTATATACTTCTTTAGAGCTGGGATTAAAAGTGTGAGCTCTGCTACTCTTTTAAACTGATTTAGTCTTGTGTAGCCCAGGGTGGTCTTGGACTCACAGAGATCCATCTGCCTCTGTCTCCTTAGTCCTGGGATTAGAGATATGTACCACCACTGCCTGGCATCTATGGCTAACTAGTGTGGCTAGCTTTGCATGCTGATCCCTAGGCAAGCTTTATTAAATCATAAACAATGTATCACCACTGGCAGGTCTCCTAAGAAGTAAATGATATCAGAAAAAGCAAAGATGTACATTGGGTCTGAGTGGTTGAATAAAACCTGTAATTGCATGTTTATTGATACACAAGTCCAGGGCCACTGTACTAAGTTTTACACCAATCATGAGGGATCAGAACTAGAATTTCATGAATATGAATTTCTTTAACTGTTAATTGGTACCCCCCCCCCAGTTTAAGTTAATTTTGGTTATTGTAACATGTCTGCTTCAACCCCATGCTTGTTAGTTTCTTGAGCATAAGCCAGGCTTCATTCATACTGGTACAGCCTTAAAGACAAGGTTTTATTATGTAACCCTGACCTACTGGAACTTGTCATGTAAACCAGACTGACCTTGGAATTAAAGGCATGTGACACCATGCTTGCATCAGCCTTAATGTAGGGTTTACAGTTTTAAAATTACTTAAAGATGGGTATGGTGGTACATGTATGTAATCCCACTATTTATCGTAGAAGTTTTGGGCTGTGTAGGGCTATAGAATGAGATTCTTCTTCAAAAACAAACAAACAAATAAATAAATAAATAAATAAATAAATAAATGAATCACTTGGATTTATGTCTTGGTTTTTCCAAGACAGTGTTTCTCTGTGGCTTTGGAGGCTGTCCTGAAACTAGCTCTGTAGACCAGGCTGGCCTCGAACTCACAGAGATCTGCCTGCCTCTGCCTCCCAAGTGCTGGGATTAAAGGCGTGTGCCATTGTCGCCCAACTATTTTTGGTTTTCTATCTAGCAGACAAACATATCTTACTTGACATAGAATGAAACTATGAGAGTTTAAATCAATATTACTAGAAAAATAGTATAAATGAAGAAAGGTGAATTAAGTGACCCAGTCTATATATTTATGCATCTACCACAACCAAATAATTGATTGATCATTTGTTTTCAGACTTGTATAATGACTAGGTTTGAGCTGTAACTGGTTTCTCAATGACTGATTAAATTGAAACTATAACTTACTAAACCAGCTGATTAAACTCAGAAATTGCGCTAGAGAGATGGCTCAGTGGCTAAGAACACTGGCTGCTCTTTCAGAGGACCCAGGTTCAGTTCCCAACACCCACATGGCAATTTACTGTCTTCAACTTCAGTTACAGGGAATCCAACATCTGACTTCCTTGGGTACCAGGAATGCACATGGTACACAGACATACATGCAACCAAAGTACCCATACGTATAAAACTAAATGATGATGATGATGATGATGATGATGATGATGGTGATGGTGATGAAAATAAAAAAATCATTGTTAGTATTTCTACCTCAGTGATGAACTTTTATGTAAAATAGTCATTTTGGTTTTTTTTTTTTAATCAAGTTGCATTACATTAGTTCTCTTTTTTAAAAAAATATTGTGTATACAGTGTTCTGCCTGTATGTAAGCCTGCACACCAGAAAAGGGCACCAGATCTCATTACAGATGGTTGTGAGCCAACATGTGGTTGCTGGGAATTGAACTTAGGACCTTTGGAAGAGCAGCCAGTGCTCTTAACCACTGAGCCATCTCTCCAGCCCCCATTAGTTCTCTTTTATCTTGGACAAAATAGGGTCTGGAGGGGGATGGCTCAGTCCTTAAGGGCATTGGCTTCAAAACAAAGTCAGTATAGAAAATAATGGGTTTTTCTGTATCTCAAACAGTGTTAATATTGAATTTGAATCTATTGCTTTTAATTTATAGCACATTTCTAAGCACACCACAGATAAGTAGCTTGTTTCTGTTATTTAGAAATTGTCAGAGCTGTCAGGGATTCTTTGGAATTCAGCTTGCCACCTTTTACAAATTAAGGATAAAGACCCATATAAATTGTGACTGGGAGTGCTACAATCAAAATTGTGCACTCTTGATAGTGCAGTCAGTGTATTCACTAAATTGAACTTAACCTCTGAGACCTGTTATGTTTGTTATCATACCCATTTAAAATGGTAGTGATATTGTACACTGTGTTTTGGACCAGGTATTTATGGTGTGGAAAAATAATTTAAATGCAAGCAATTAATTTAAGATTATTTTTACCATTAAAAATTTTTTTAACCTGGCGGTGGTGTCACATGCCTTTAATCTCAGCACTTGGGAGGTAGAGGCAGGAGGATGGATCTCTCTGACCAGCACGGTCTACAAGAGCTAGTTCTAGGACAGCCATTACTTTATCTGGTGATATTCATACCTAATATATTGGAGCTAAAATGGCTCCTTGTGCCTGTGTTTTAAGTGCTTCCCGGTGGTGCTCATTTACTCTTCCCAAGGCATGGACGCTTATCTGCTCACCCAACCCCTTCAATTAAGTCATTAAAAATTAAGCTGGCACATTAATAAGTTGAATTGAGTTTAAGTAAAACTAAAAAGAAGTATTGTTAAAACCTAGGCTTTAAATTCATCATGGGCCATATCTCACAGTGGTCCTTGCCTCTCTTGTGGGCATGTTTCACCAATTACTATGCTTTCTGGAGACACTGAAAGCAAATAGTTATCTACAATCAATTATTTTTCAAAAGAACACATTATTTACTTTTGATCTTAATTTGCTTTAAACTATAATTCTTGGCAGAGGGCTATCCGACTAAGGAAATAAGTAAGTGTAGTTACTGTTTCATTTCCAGTAGTCCTGCATACTGTGCCTTTCAGGCAGCTCCTTCACATGGCAGTGCTTTGAAGTGCTTATTTCACTCTGTGATACTTTCAGCTTTAGAAATAGACTCTAGGAGATTAAAGAGGGGTTTCCCTTTTGACTACCAAGAAAATAGCTACTTGAATTCCATTCCATACTGTAATCCATTTCTGAATTACAAAGCCACATAATCCTGATATAATAGAGTAATATCTGACATATTTTTGGCAGTGTTAGTAGAGGTCATTAATATAATGGTTTGAGGTCTGGAGGTTTTTTTTAAAATACGTAACATTTTTGTTTACTTTATGTTTGTTTGTGCGTGTGCATTTGCCATGGTAAACATATGGCAGTCAGGATGATTTGCTGGAGGGAGTCAATTCTTTCCTTCCACCATGTGAATCCCCACTGTGCATGCAACTCAGGCTTTCAGGCCCAAGCCAGTCCTTTACCAACTGAGCTATCTTACTGGCCCCAGAAATTTTTTGGTTTTGTTCCTGTTCTTTAAATCTTTTTCTGCTGACACAGATTTGCCCATTTTGCTCACATCCTAGATCAGATTTTACCCATGGAACCAAAACACTTTATCAGCTATTCAGTTGGAATTCACAGTGTAGAGGAAAATGTGTACATTGTAAAAGTAGAAACCTCAGTTGCTTCCTCGTATTTCTTCAGGGCAGTGATCACAGCCAGATTCAACGTATGCACAGAGCAGCGGATGCCATGGTAGCGGCCGTCGCTGATTGCTCTTACCATGTTGGATCCATTGTCAGTCTCAGAGGCCTACTTCCAGCTAGGTGCCTTGAACCCAAATAGCTTTTCACACAGACTTCAGGATGTGAGCTAAGGTATGGCCTTTTTTCCTGAGCTGGGCCTACTTTTGGGTTGACAGTAACCTTCAGCTTTTGTAGACGAGGACTTCTGTCACACATTGAGTGGCTACGGTTGCTGCTAGGCAGGCAGTGCTTACCATCCTCTATGTGAAAATCCCATTACCATTTGGAGTCATTCCTTTTTTTTCTTAAGTTTTTGACAAAGCAACTATCCAAGTAAAAATTTTTTGATAGCCTGTGTAAAAGTCTAAAATATACCTGCCATTATCTTCAATGTGAAGTAATTGTTTTTTATGAACTTCTTGTAAATTTTCTTAAATTTCTGGATTCTTGAACTACTTAATTTTGGTTAAAAAGAAAACCTAAAACTTACTATCCTGCTAATACTTTTATAATAGCCTGTCAGTAATATTCATTTAAAAATTGCAATTAAGAAATCATTGTCCATACTCAGGAATACAAATGAAAATGTAGTGGTTTCCCAGTATAACCTTTATGTCCCGCTGGTAAATACAATAAAGCACTTAATTGCATTGATGCAGTTAACTCTCCACATTGAAGACTTTGTTTCCTCAAAAATAAAATACATTTCTGGAGAAAAAAAAAAACCAAAAAGAACTTTCATATCTTCCTTCTTAGCTTGGTGAGCTTAAAATCTTTTCTAAGAGTACAATAGATCTGCCGGGCGGTGGTGGCGCATGCCTTTAATCCCAGCACTCAGGAGGCAGAGGCAGGTGGATCTCAGTGAGTTCGAGATCAGCCTGGTCTACAAGAGCTAGTTCCAGGAAAGCCTCCAAAGCCACAGGGAAACCCTGTCTTGAAAAAAAAACAAAACAAAACAAAACAGAAAAAGAGTACAATAGATCAGCTGCTTGAGACTTAGGGCATTATCAATTTTTTTTTTCACTACAAACATGAGTGTTTTCTCAAATAACTTCCTGATTCTTTATTATAATCCAGTATCCTAGTAGTTCACTATTTTTGACCTTAATGACACTTACAAATTGAGAAGGGAATATCCTTGCAAGAGTGATTATTGTAAAGAACCTTTGTACTGTTCTTGAACCTTAGAAGTTGCATACAACTTTAGATAGATACAATTGGCAGCCTATTTGAGCTTTTCTACAAGAGTCAATTCTTCATTGAGAAATGGCCAGTCTCACTATTAAGCTGTAGTATCAATTTTGTTTGAGAATTGCAAAGGACACTATGTCTTTGCTGACTATATAAGTAAAAGTATCTGATATTTCAGCTTTAAAACATTGCCTATTCTCTACTTATAGCTAAGCACAAATGTGGTCATATACATGCACATACATTGAGATTGATGCTGAAGGTGGTATACAGTACCAACACATGCTGAGTTGTTTCGGGGTGGCAAAGGAAAGTAGCCATTTGTTTTCTGTGACTTCTTACATCTGAGGAAAGATAAGGACAATGATCCAATGACACATTGTGCCTTTTCAGTTAAATCGTCTTGCCAGGTGAGAGATAGTAGATAGCATTCCTGAAACTAATTTGTGGCCACTGTGGTTTTGACACATTGGAGCCCAAGCCTTAATGGTGTTGTCATTTGCTGCTGTTTCCCTCGTGAGTGACTTGTTTATTATTACTTACTGTCTCCCTAGAGTTAAGCAAGGAGTTACTTTTGAGCAGGTTTGTCTTTGTGGTAAGGTTCATTTTTGTGTGTAGATGACATTATTTTATCAGATTCTTCAAAATTAGATTCTGCTGATTTTAAAAATTGATTTTCAGCCAGGCACAAACCTTTAATCCCAGCCCTAGCGAGGCAGAGGCAAGCACATCTCTTGAGTTTAAGGACAGCCTGGTCTACAGATCGAGTTCCAGGACAGTCAAAACAACAACAAAGATTCTCTATGGCTCCATGCCTACTTTGTGAAATATTTTAATACAATGGTCTTTTTGTTGGTAGGTATTCATGTAGAAAAATAAGTGCTATAAAGTTTAAATTGTGCCTTAGCAAGATTTCATGCATCTTCATCTGTTATTTATTTTGAAACCTCTACTGAATTAGCAAGGATAAATATTTTGAAGTTCTAAACAATAAAGTTATTTGTTAAGTGAAGAATATGTGCCAAGATTTGTAATAGAAGAAAAAGAAATGCTTAGTTGTGATTTTAGTGAATCTTATATTGAACTGACACTCTGTCCTGTACACCGAAAACCTTTCTGTAACGCATGCTATTGTGATAATTTGATAGAATGTTGAGTCATTTTAGGACCTGGAAAGAAGTAATAAAGTGATGCTTTGAAATGATTGGTATTAAAGATGTATAGCTGGTGCACATTGTGTCTTGTAAGAGACCCATTCATGTGCCTACTCTTTACTCTGAAATACTAAATTCTTTTCTTCTCAGTAATTAGCATATTCGGTGAAATAAAAGTAGTGTTTTTAAGTTGCCATGAAGTTTTCCTGAGATTTCTAGTTTACAAGAATGGAAGAGATTCCTTTAACCTCTGGATACTTACAGTTAAGTGTTTATAAATGTAGGTCTAAGGGTGTAGCAAGCATTTGGTTGCTTACCTTGATATTTATGTAATGTTTATTTTTTTTGTCTTTTAACTAGACAGGAACAATCTACCCATACTTTATTTGTTATCCTAGGTGTTAAACTATGGCTTCAAAAGCAGTAATGAATATGACTTAAGCTTCTTGTTTATCACATATGACATATGTAGCACATATCTGTTACTTTAATCACTGTTACTGAATTATTTTTTATTTGCAGTACTAAAACTGAATTTTCCCTGCATTTCTTTCCATGTTATATAAAAAAAAATCAGATCTAAAAGGGAAAATGTTAAAACAGGAGTCAAACCAGATGCACCTGATCAAGAACCAGAAGGACTTACTCTTCTGGTCCCAGACATCCAGAGGACTGCTGAGATCGTCCATGCAGCCACCACCAGTCTTCGGCAAGCAAATCAAGGCCAGTAATGTCTAATGTGATTTTGTTGTTGTTGTTTTCATTTGCACAAATCTTGTTTCATTTAGCAAGTGAGAACTGCCTGTTTTTTCCCTGTTTTCAGGTAAGTTCTTGTACTTAAAAGTTTATTCTTTGTTATGTTTTGTTCTTTGTCAGGTTTTAATTAATATTTTCTCATTGTAAAATAATTCATCTCAGCACATGTCTTTAATCTCAGCACTTAGAAGGTAAAAGCAAGTGGATCTCTCTGAGTTTGAGGCCTGATAGTATGGAGTTCTGGCCTAGCCAGGGCTATATAATGAGAACTTGTCTCAAAAAAACTTAAAAATTAATCTCTTATATATATGCTAAGATTAAATGTAAAAGCTTGAGAACATGTATATTAATCTCATTTGTTTTTCTTCTCATTGAAAGTCGTGGAATTAAAAATCATCATTTTTGTCAGGGAGTCATAAATTGAGGTAGCTACACATAATAGCACATATCTGTACTTCCAGCATTTAGGATCATAAATTCTCTGCCATATAAGGACACCCTGTCCCAACTCATCTCTCATTCCCCAGATGAATGAGATTGCAGGAGAACTTCTCTAATACATGTGTCGGTATTAGAAGAAAACAATGACCTTTGCTGTTGAAGAAGTTAATGAGGGGCTGGAGAAATGACTCAGTGGTTAAGCACTGGATGCTCTTCCAGAGGTCCTGGACTCAATTCCCAGCATCCACACAGCAGCTCACAACTGTTTGTAACTACAGTTCCAAGGGATCTGACACCTTCATACCAATGCAAATAAAGTCAAATAAATGAAATAAATTAATGAGCGGTTTGCCCATTGTTATGCTTATGAAATAGAAAAGTAATTCCATTTCCCATATCAATAAATTAGGAAGATAGTTGTGAAAAGCTTTGTAGAGATTTACTATTCCAAGCCTGAATGTAGAAGTAGATTGTTTTTCAATTTAATGTCACATAGAGTTGAAGAGGAAAGAGGTTCGTGGGAGGAGAACAAGAGGGTAATGGAATATGATCAGAATATATTATTTGTTTTCTAAGACAGGGTTATTCTGTGTAACATCCCTGGCTACTCTGAAACTCGTTTTGTAGACCAGGCAGGCCTTGAACTCATAGAGATCTGCCTACCTCTGCTTCCCAAGTGCTGGTATTAAAGGTGTGTGCCACCAAACCTGACTCAGAATACATTATTATCTACATGTATGCTGGTAAAAATATTTTAAATATATACTTATGTTATTTATCTTGAAATATTAAATTACAGAAAAAAAACTAGGTGAATACTCTAAGAAAGTGGCTATGAAACCCAAACCTTTGTCAGTATTAAAATCACTTGAAGAGAAATATGTGGCTGTCATGAAGAAACTGCAGTTTGGTAAGTTGAAATTTCTCATAGTCACCCTTCTAGCTGTGCTGGTTAAGTGTATATAAGTAAATGAGAGATTTCTAGACTTGAGCTAGGTATGGGACACTCACTTGTAATTCCATTGATGTCACATTAAGATGCTGTCTCAAAAATTGCAGCACATCTTTGCGTACGTCTGTGCGTTTAAAAATGTGTTTGTGACCTGATTGCTACTTTCTGTGTGCACATGAAAGCTTCTGCCATCTTTGACTTGAGGTCTGTGTGTATAGTCACAGCATTGTCACTCCAGGAGATGCACTAGAGCAACCTACACAAATAAAAGCACAAGTAGAGGTCTGCAGAGCATGTGAAGAATGGACTTTCCTTTCACTTGCTGCTGTGCTGGGGCTTGAACCCAAGATCTCATGTGGCACTGTGCTGCACTTCCACCCTGTGGCACTCTAGCAGTTCCATCAGGATGGAAAAAGAGACTAGAGGCTTCTTTGTGATGCTTGTATCATAACAGCTGTTTTCCATATTGGTTCTCCACTTCTGTCTCCTTTTAGATACATTTGAAATGGTTTCTGAAGATGATGATGGGAAGTTGGGTTTTAAAGTAAATTACCACTACATGTCTCAGGTGAAAAATGCCAACGATGCCAACAGTGCTGCCAGAGCCCGCCGTCTGGCTCAGGAAGCAGTAACGCTTTCAACCTCACTGCCTCTGTCATCGTCTTCCAGTGTTTTTGTACGCTGTGATGAGGAGCGACTTGATATCATGAAGGTAGAATACAGCTTTGTTCCCACCCTCCCTCAGCTACTCAAGTATTTATGGAGAGCTTTAGACATAGCCTGAATTTTAAATTTCAACATAAATTTTGCTTACAGCTTGGGATAGCAGTAAAAGGAGCTGTGTTCTAATGTTAGCTCAGGGTGTGCAAATGAGACAGCATGTGAAGATTTAGAAAAAATACCTGAATAGACGGCTCTCTGTTTGACCTCTCATAGTTTTGAGGCGTAGTATCAGAGGATTCAGTGCTGAGGAGTGAAGAGGATAAAGTCATCTTGTTTTATAGACTGCTTATCAGAAAAGGTCATTTTCCTTTATGAGAAATCTCGTTTTGAATACCTTTACATTTTGTGAATAAAGTCATAGCAATATAACATAACTTGTACTTTCCTGTTTTAACATTGTGATCTGTCTAATCATAAAGTCTAAGTGAAAACTACATTAAGAAAAAAACTGAAATTTTTATAGTGAAAAATTACTTACATTTATGATTTAATTCATAGGTTAATTAATCTGCCTTCCTCAGACAACTCAAATTACTGATCTTCTGAGATGTTTTTCTATGCTTTGATTTTCTGGATAATTTTTCAGTAGGAAGGTTATAGACTTTGCCTGTTTGGCCATTACAAAGTAATGGACATTATTGCTTCACACTCATGTCTTCCTGTGGAGCATTGTGCTCTATGTGTAAGACCTCCAGCCTAGAACCTCTAGAGTAAGTCATTTACTGCTAGTGGCTTCCACGTGTAACTGAACACTGCAGGTGGCCTCCCATATTAGCTCTGCACTGCAGGTGGCATTGCATCTCTTAACTGACTCAGATGAAACTCAGTCATTGTTATGCTTGACTACTGGCTCTTCTGCTTTTCTCTAGACCTTTTTGTACCTTGCAGGACTTCTCTTCCCCACTCCTATTTATGCCTTGAGTTCAGTTGTTGACTGTAACTATTAAAACTCTCAGAAAAAAAGTTCTTTACATTTTAAAAGAAGTTTAAGATTCGGAGAAACTTTCTTGATGCTAAATAAGAATCTGGTTTTCACCAAAACCACAACACTATAATTCTAATCAGAAACTTTTTCCTCATCCTGTGTTTATGCTTCTTTTTTCCATTCTTCGCCCAGGCTTGTGCACTGGTTGTCTTACCGTGTTCTCTAAGGCAGTAAAGAAGTGATTGTCACAAGTCTCTCTGTTTATGTGCATATCAGGTTCTGATAACTGGGCCAGCAGACACCCCCTATGCAAATGGCTGCTTTGAGTTTGATGTGTATTTTCCTCAAGATTATCCAAGCTCACCTCCTCTTGTGAACCTAGAAACAACTGGGGGTCATAGTGTGCGCTTCAATCCCAACCTTTACAATGATGGCAAGGTAAGGTGGTTGGATCTTTTGTTTCTAAGGCCACACTGCTCAGAAGGTTCTTTGTGATTCAAACAAAAATTGGTGTGGGTTTCTTTTTCCTTTTTTCTTAGCTTCCTCTGTTTGCACAGTTTGAAAATAAGAGAAGAAACTGAAAAGGGCAAAATACTACCGTTAATTAACACCTTCCATGAACCTAGTGTCTAGTTTGGAAGGTTCCCTTACTCTTCTGTATCTCCAGTGCTGATCATCTTTTCAGGGATGTTTGAGCACAGCTGAGCAGCAGAGCTGCCGTCAGGTCTGCACCACTGTCCTCTTTGCATTCACAGCTCCGTCTTTCCATCATAAACCCCCTTAGTCTATGAGGCACAGAATTAGGAATCTGCTTTTTAAACTATTTTCATATTCTTTAAAATTAACAACCGGATGATTCATTCTTAACTAGAAAAGAAAATCTGACAAAGAGATGTAATAAAAAAAAAAATATTTCTGGGCTTGGGGAACAGTAGCTGTGTGGTAGAATGTTTGTCCACCATGGGTTCAGTTCTGAAAATAAAAGTTTTATTTCAAACAGAAATCATTTCCTATGACTATAAATTTTTTAAAGTAAAATTTAAAAGAATAATTATCACTTTTCAATGTAATTTTGGACAGTTTAATAGAATTCTAGTAGTAAATTCCATGCCCGAGTATTGCTCTTTTTTTTTTTTTTTTTTTTTTTTTTTTTTTTTTTTTTTCTTGGAGACAGGGTTTCTCTGTGTAGCTTTGGAGCCTATCCTGGCACTTGTTCTGGAGACCAGGCTGGCCTCGAGCTAACAGACATCCGCCTGCCTCTGCCTCCCAAGTGCTGGGATTAAAGGTATGCGCCACCAACGCCCAGCAGGTATTGCTGTTTTAAACACCACAAGAAATTAAGAGGAAATGTTTAGGAGCTGTGGAGATGGCTCAGCAGTTAGAAACTCTGCCACTTTGCAGAAGCCCTGATGCCCTCATGTGGCCTCCATGGGCACCAGGCACATATAAGCAGATGCTTCTTGGTGAGAAGAATAGCAGATTCATGCAGAGGTACGAGGATCTCTGAGTTCAGGGTAAGCCTGATCTACAGAGTGAATTCCAGGGCTACAAAGAGAAACCCTGTCTTGACTCCCACTTCCCTCCAAAAAACAAAAATAGTAGCAAATTCTTAAAAGTAGGGCTTTTATCAAAGATGTCTCCAAGTCTTACTTCCTTTTTCCTTTTATATTCAACTAGTTCAACATGGAATGTTACTGTTTCATCCTTATTATCAGGTGATAAATCATAAAATTGGAACTAGTTTTGTAGACTTCTTTCAGAAAGTTTAAAAGAGGCACCATTTATTTTCTTCAAGAAAACAAAGAACAGGGTTTCAGGAACAGAAGCTGAAGTAGCCATGTTAGCTTTTCTTGATAGATCCCAAATAATGTATAAAGAAGAATTTGCTTAAGCTATTCACTCTGTAGGGTTGAGTGGGTAAGGATAAGGGGTTGAGACACCAGTATCCTGATAGTTTAGTATTTATTAAGTGTCTATGTTGAATGCCTTACACAAATATATAGTTTTAAAATTACTGTTTTTGTAGTTTTGGTGTCAGATGAGGGCCTCACGAATGCTGAGTAAGCACTCTGCCACTGAGAAGTATAGTAATAACCTCAAGTCCCTGTCCTTTTAGAGGTGACTCAGCAACCACCTGTAAATTCCAGCTACATGTGGATCTGACAACTCTGTTCTCTGTGGTACTTGCACATGTGTATGCACACAAAATTTAAAATAAAACTAAAAAAAAAAAAGTTCACAGTTGGGGGTGAAGAGATGATTCAGTGGTTAAGAGCCGTACTGTGCCATGTGATGGTGACACACACCTTTACACATGGGAGGCAGAGGCAAGCAGCTCTCTGAAGCTTGGTCTACAGAGCAAGTTCTAGGACAGCCAAGGCTACATACAGAAGCCTTGTCTCAAAAAACAAAACAAAACCAAAAAAAAAAAAAAAAAAAAAAGAGCCATGTTGATTGCTGTTCTAGAAGACTTCTCAGTTCCCAGGACCTGAGCCCACGTCAGGTGTCCTCACAGCCGCCTGAAACTTAATTTCAAAAGGTCTGGTACCCTTTGGCCTCAGTGGATAAAGGCAATAGCAACCTTAGTTTGATTCTCTGAACCCACATAGAGGAAGAAGAGCACTGACTCACTCATTTTGTCCCTGACCTCCACATGGATGCCCACATAGAAACAATTTAGATCACCGGGTATTGGTGGCACACGCCTTTTATCCCGGCACTCCGGAGGCAGAGGCAGGCGGATCTCTTTGAGTTCAAGGCCAGCCTGGTCTGCAGAGCGAGTGCCAGGATAGGCTCCAAAGCTACACAGAGAAACTCTGTCTCGAAGAAGAAGAGAAGAAGAAGAAGAAGAAGAAGAAGAAGAAGAAGAAGAAGAAGAAGAAGAAGAAGAAGAAGAAGAAGAAGAAGAAGAAAAGAAGCAATTTAGATCACACCAGAAGCTTTTGGTTTTTAGAAAAGTAGTATTTTTCATTAAGAGGTATGTTGTGTAGGGGTAATGATGTAACTTGGTTGGTAGCATGCCTGCTAGTGTACCCAAAGCCAGTACTGTATTAATTGGGTATGATGGTGCATCCTTGGTATCCTAGTGCTAGAACGGTGGAGGCAATAGAATCAGAAATTCAAGGTCATCCTCTACTACAAAGGCAAACCTGAGCTATATAAACAACAAAAGAAGATTACATGTTACTTATGCATATATGGATGTCATAGGCACCAAATTTTCTTTTTGAAGAAATTGTAATGCCATATGGGTTTGGTTCACACCTGAAGACAAATTAGACTACACTTTGATTTGAAGAGTATCATGTTTTTATTTCTAGGTAGTTACCTATTAAAGACTTCTTTAAATTCTGTTTGTCTTTCTCCCTTCAGGTTTGTTTAAGCATCCTGAACACATGGCATGGAAGACCAGAAGAAAAGTGGAATCCTCAGACATCAAGCTTTTTGCAAGTAAACAAAGTTTCTCTGACAGATTTACTTACACTCTTAAGAATTATGTGTGTTGCAGGTGAAATTAATGACCAAAAATGAACATAGAAAATTGTCCAAAAAGCTAGAAGGCAGGAAATACTAAATAGCTAATGTAGTAGTCTCTTGGGGAGTTCGAAGTCTGAAGTTCTGACATGAGACAAACATTAGACTTGTTGAATCAAATTCTTTCATAAGTTCTTAAAATACAGTGTGCTGCAATAAGGTGATTCAGGCATGCCTCCTGTCTTGTGCATCAAATTTAATACACTGATGGCACCCACTTCTTCAATGGGATATAGTGTTAAGTAGAATTTTAGTTTAATTTTGACCTGGTGATCAAAGTTAATGTCCCGGAATTGATAAATGTTGAGAGTTTTAAGCTCCTCCTCCCACCCCCCCCACCCCCCTCCCACTAGTGTTTGGTTTTTCGAGACAGGGTTTCCCTGTGTGACAGCCCTAGCTGTCCTAGAACTTGATCTGTAGACCAGGCTGGCCTCAAACTCATAGCGATTTGTCTGCCTCTGCCTCCCAAGTGGATTAAAGGCGTGTACCACCACTGCCTGACTTCTTACTAAGTTTTCTTTGTGAGTATTGTTGGTATAATGTTCTATATGAGTAAGGCCAGTTTTACCAGATGCTGCATAAATATTATTTAAGGCAGTGGCAGAGGCAGCAGGATCTTTGTAAGTTCAAAGCCAGCTTGGTCTATGTTGCTGGTGCCAGCCATATCAGCCAGGGCAACACAGTGAAATGCTGCCTATAAATAAATGAGTAAATAACTATTATATGGGGGTTTTAGTGTGGTTAGCTTAAATTTATAGTTTTTTTTAAATTTTTTAATATAGGTTTTTTTTTTTAATGTTTTTTTTTTTTTTTTTTTTTTTTTTTTTTTTTTTTTTTTTTTTTTTTAGGCAAGGGTCTCACACTTTAACCCAGGGCATCCTAGAATTCAATATGTAGCTTAGGTTGGCTTTGAGCTTACCCTGATATTCATGACTCAACTGAGATAATATATATGGATGATTGTCTATATATATGTATATGTACCACATACATATGCTGATAATCAAACACAGGTTCTCTAGAAAAGAAGCTTAACTGTTGAGCCATATTTCTAGCCCCCAATATATTGTTGGTTTGGCTTGGTTTGGTTTTTTGAGACAGGGTTTGTCTGTATAACAGCTCTGGCTGTCCTGGAACTCATTTTGTAGACCATGCTGGCCTGGAACTCAGAGATCCGCCTATCTCTGCTTCCTGAGTGCTGGGATTACAGATGTGTGCTACCACTGCCTGACTTGTTTTTGTTTTTATTTATGCCAGAAATATGTGGAAATATGCTAATAGAGACTTTTAGAGATGAAGCAGGATAACAATTTCCTGGCGGTAAAAATGTCTAATAACTGTTCTTTAATTTCCTCTTTTCCTTAGGTGTTGGTTTCTGTCCAGTCCCTTATATTAGTAGCTGAGCCTTACTTTAATGAACCAGGATATGAACGGTCTAGAGGCACTCCCAGTGGCACACAGAGTTCTCGAGAATATGATGGAAATATCCGACAAGCAACAGTTAAATGGGCAATGCTAGAACAAATCAGGAATCCTTCACCATGCTTTAAAGAAGTATGTTGGATAAAGTTAAATACTTAAGGCATTTGAGAATAACTTCTTAGTATTATATTCTATGTTTACAGTATCTGATACAGTAAGCTTTACTTCTTATAACTAACAATCCTAAGATCACTAATAACAGTGCAGTTAGTAAGGTTTAAAACTACATTTGTCATAGAAGACACTGGACTTTATCTTGGGACCTTATATTTAATGTTTACTTTTGCTTGACATGTGTAGGTACACATTTTGTGTGTAAAGGTGTGAAGACAGCCCTGGATTTTGATATTGAGGTGTTATCCATCTTTTTTCTGAGACAGGATCTCTAGCAGGTTTTAATTTCACTGGGTGAGCCTTTGTGGGCCAACTGTCTCTGTTGCTTCAGAACTGGGATTCAGAGCATGCACCACCACACTTCTGCTTTTGTTTTTTTGTGTTTTTAATGGGCTGTGATACACTTCACCAAATGAGCGTCTTTCTAGCCCAGGACTGTTTGTTTTTGATAGTTATCATTTTATCCAAGTAGTCAAACATTACTGAAATATTACTCGTGTAATATTACTTATTAAATGAAGGTCAACTAATTTATAAATCTGTCATGGGAAATAGATTTTTTGTTTTTGTTTTGTTTTTAAAGACAGGGTTTCTCTGTATTGTTTTGGAGTCTGTTCTGGAACTCGCTCTGTAGACCAGGCTGGCCTTGAACTCATAGAGATCTGCCTGCCTCTGCCTCACGAGTGCTGGGATGAAAGGCGTGTGCCACCAACGCCGGGCCTGATTTTTTTGTTCTTATGCTAAAGTATGTTTGTGAATGTTAAGAAAAAAATTAGAAATTTTCACGCTCCTAAAAGCCGTCAGAAGCATTTCAAGGGATTTGGCCTTTCTGTGTCTTAAAATTGCTTTCTTTCTCAAAGTTGTTTCCTTGGATTATCAGTTTCCTAGATTTTCCTGGAATATGGCAACATTTTAAATGAATTTTTTGTGTTGGCCTAAAAGACTGCCATATATAATAGGATTTAGCAGTTGTTACTCTTAAACACTGTGAGCCCTGTTAAGTGTTGCTCCTGTTAATCAGGTAGAGCTCATGAGCGTGATCCGAAGGATGTAAAGGGAAAATTCTTTTGTTACTACTACATGTGTGCACATACCCAGAGGTTTGCCTTTACCTTAAATGCTATGGAAGGTAGTAGTAGATCTAATGTTATAGGAGATTGGTTGTGCATGCACATGTGTGTGTATATTTGTATACAAGTCCTTTGATGTAATCTCTTTGTTAATTAGGCATAGGTTATTCACAGTAAGATAATTCACTGTGCAACTGCCCATCACCTGTTATTAAGCATTCTGTCAACTTACTGAAAAAAAAAAAAAAACAAGGATAAATACAATTCTCTTGGAGAACATGTATTCTTTCCCTTTGCATCATACATGAATTCTTCAGTGCTCTAGGTACTGAGCTATTGAAACGCTTGATAGTTCTGCTGTGTGTAACAGGGATTCCAAGTTCCGTGATGAGGCTAAGTGAGTCTTGATTCTTCTTTTCAGCTCTGCATGTTATCCCACTTATGTAAAGTTCAGAGGTCGACAGAATTAGCTTATTGAGCAAGTCAGGGTAAGGGCTGGAGATGTCACGTGGTGGTAGAACACTTGTGTAGTATGTATGAGTCTCAGGGTTTAGTCCCAAATATGAGCACATAGGGTCAGTGTGATGAGAGGAAACACAAGTGTTCTGGCAAGTATGATGTGCTGCTATGCACAGGTAGAGGTTACATTGCTGTGTGCTCTGTTTGAAAAGAAATTAATTTAGACACAAAATGATTTCTTTATATTTATGTTAAACTTCTCTGAAAATATATTTAAAGTACTCTGAAATATACCCATTTTATGAGTAGGTTTCCCTTGAATAAACACAGGGGTTACAATGGGAGAGTGAGGCTTATAAAATTTAAATATGGGGGGGCAGGGGAGGAGGGGAGGGAGAGGGAACTGGGATTGACATGTAAAACAATCTTGTTTATAATTTAAATAAAAATGGAGAAAAAATTAAATATATATCATTAGAAAAACAGTTCTATTATCTTTTAGAACCTAACTTGTTAAAATTGGCACTCCTTGCCACTGAATACTTAAACCTGACTTGCTTAGTGTGAATTCCCTGGGCGTTTTTGCTTATTTGGGTTGTTGGGAGGGGGGGTGTTGTTTCGTTTTTCTTTTTCTGTTTGTGAGGTGAGAGCTTCTACTGTTCAGGCTGGCCTCCAACTTGCTCTGTAGGTGATGATCATCTTGAACTTTGGATCTTTGAACGTCTTATCCTCCTGTTGCCACCTATTCAATGCTGGGGTTATAGGCATGTGCCCCCGTGTGACAGTGGGGCTCAAAGTAAGGCCTCATGCATACTCTGCAAGCAAACTGGTTTTTCTTCTAAAGTATTTTTTCCCCTGGTGCTCTCATATCCTGTCTGGTTCTGAGACTTTTTCTTTTTTTTTTGAATCCTTGAGCATCAGTCTCACAAACTGCTAAATGTAAACGTTGGTAAACGTTGGATTATTGGGGCTGGAGAGGGCTCAGAGGTTAAGAGACTGACTGCCCTTCCAGAGGTCCTGAGTTCAGTTCCCAGCAACCACATGGTGGCTCACAACCATCCGTTATGAGATCTGGTGCCCTCTTCTGGTGTGCAGGTATACATGGAAGCAGAATGTTGTATACATAATAAATAAAATCTTAAAAAACAACAACAACAAAAAAACCCATTGGATTATACTAGTGTTTTATTTCAGTTCCCATGTCTTTATCTAGCTTTAGACAGGATAGGACAGAGAGAACCCCTTTAGACAGTATGGGAACTGAACTGGATTTCTTGTCTGTTTTCTAATTTAAGTTTCCCAGAGATTCCCAGTGCTTATGTATCAAACATTTTTCAGAGGTAGAAATCTTTTAAATTTCCAGATGAGACCAGGTGGTGGTGGCTCACACCTTTAATCCCAGCACTCAGGAGGCAGAGGCTGGTGGATCTCTGTGAGTTCAAGGCCAGCCTGGTCTACAAAGTGAGTTTTCTGGCTATGAGAAACCCTGTCTCAAAAAACAAAACAAACAAACAAACAAAAAAAAAGGTAAGAAAAAAGAAAATCCAAATGAGATACATTGTTACTACAAGGGATTTTAGTGCTATACATAAATGCATTAATAACCAAACCAGAAAATGCAATTGAAAGCTTGTTTAGATTGTGTGTGTGTGTGTGTGAGAGAGGGGGGGGGGGCACGGACGGACGGACTGACCGACAGACCGACCAATACCTGGACTCATGATGCCCTCAAAGGTCAAAAGAGGACATCAGATGCCCTGGTTGTGAGCCTCATTGTGCCCTGAGAACCAAACCTGGCTTCTGTGCAACAAGTACTCTTAACTCTCTCTCTAGCCCCAGAAGATACAATTTAATGAATAAGAATATGCCACAGCTAGGGCTTCATTTTGATTTTTATGTGGTTGTCTTTGATACTTAAAATTTCCTCACTTATGCTAAGTGGCACAATGGATAAAGGCCCTTTCCACCAAGCCTGCCCACCTGGGTTTAATTCCAAGACATGCTAGGAGAAGAACCTGATGCCTTTGACATTTATGTGTGTGGTGTGGCACACATGCATAACCACAATAAATAGATGAATAATGTTTTTTAAAGCTTTACTTATCTAGATCATCTTTGAAACCTCTCTTAAAAGATCTTTTTCATTTTTTTTTTTTTCTGTTTTTGGTATGGTGCTAAGGGTGTGTACATGAGTACAAATGCCTAGAGAGGCCATCAGATCACTTGGAGCCTGAGTTAACTGGTGGTTGTGAGCCTCCTGACATGGGTAATGATAACTAAGCACAGGTCTTTTGTAAGAGCAATATACTCTGAGCCATGTCTTCAACCCTCTTTCTCATGTAAAGACAGACATTTTTCTGCTGCCTACGTGTTGAAGATTTTTGACCTTTTGCTGTTTTATTTCTATTTGCTTTATGTTGCCTTATGTGTATCCTGTGCTATTTAGATGGGATTACTTGAATATCTAAGCAGTGTTGAATATCCTTTGCTGCTGTAGAATTTCGTATTTCAGTCTATGCCCTCTGATGTTCTGAGCCTGGTTCTTCTATGGTAATGATGTAGAACATATAAAACAGAATATTTGAAACCTGAAATTCTTTATTTTTGTAATGCCACCAACTTTGATTTTAAAGTGTGTGGACATGCTCTATTCTATTGCTTTTTGTCTTCAAGGTTATACACAAACATTTTTACTTGAAGAGAATTGAGATCATGGCCCAGTGTGAGGAGTGGATTGCAGACATCCAGCAGTACAGCAGTGATAAGCGGGTAGGCAGGACCATGTCTCACCACGCAGCAGCTCTCAAGGTGAGTTGTGATTCACTGACTTAGCTATTCCCACCTGAAGGTCAGGGGCAGAATTGAACCAAAGAAACAAGTTGTTACAGAAAGTGTGTAGTACACTTTGTACACACTTTGTACAAAGCTTTTGTACAAAAGCTTTGACAGGGGACTGATACTTAGTCAGATTAAAAGTGGCTATAGGACCGGAGCCCAAAGATGTTTTGTCCTTACCTTATGCCTTTTATCTTACATAATTTTATTACTTGGTATGATGAAGAAGCTATGAGATGGAGGGCTACTGAGAGCTGATTGGTAATAACCTCTGTGGGAGGTAGGCATTTGTTTTTAGCTTAAGCATTCACTGATAGAAATGGAAGATACAGCCAAGCGGTGGTGATGCATACCTTTAGTCCCAGCACCCGGGAGGCAGTGGCAGAGGCACGTGGATCTCTGTGAGTTCGAGACCAGCATGGTCTACAAGAGCTAGTTCCAGGACAGCTTCCAAAGCCACAGGGAAACCCTGTCTTGAAAAAACAAAAACAAAAACAAACAAACAAACAAAAATACAGATGGAAATCCTTCTTTTTGCTGCTTCCCAATAACTATTTTATTCTTCTGTCCTTTTATCCTCTGCCAACTGTCTTCCCTCTTTATGCATGCAGTATTTCATCCCTGCTGGCTTCTTTCCGTTTTTGTTTTCCAATCCTCACTGAAACACTGTAAATTCCCAATGGTGAAGACACACACCTTTAATCTTGGTACTTGCCAGTGGCAAGATAATCACTGTGTGTTCCAGGACAGCCATCCAGTGTTACATAGTGAGACCCTCTCTCAAAACAGAGCAAGTAAAATATGTAGCTGATAATAAGAATGCTAGATTTTTAGGTGTGTTTTTTTTTCTTCCAAGTACAGAAATATTTATGAGTGACAAGTCAGTCATGTGATATTTGGAATTTGTCTCAAAATAAGAAAAATAAAAACTGATATCAGATTAGCAAAGAGTTGCTAACAGTTGAAGCTAGGTGTTAGATATGTATACATTTATTTTCCTATTCTGCCTACTTTTGTATACTGTTGAAATTTTACATTATAAAGCCAGGGGTGGTTGTTGAGGACTGGTGTTTGTGGGGCTGCTGTTGGGACCAGCGAAGCAGTTCTGGGTCTGTTCCTGAGTGGGGGAGTGTGGATGAGGGAAGGCTAGCTATATACGTTAAAGGAAAGATGGAGACATAGGATGGTATCAGGAGGACAGTTTCAGTCCATACTGAATGCACATCTGTTTATTCATACAACATCTTAAGTAATCAGCCAATGGCAGAAAATGTCTATTATCATGTATAAAGGGCAAATAGCAATTACTTCTCTTAATCCTATTTGGCCATCAGGTGCTTCATAGCTGCACATATCACCTAGCTTTCAGTACGAGTGTAAACTAACCTTGGCCCAAGGCTATTGTTATTTAGATATGAGCCATTCACCACCGAGGCCAGGGCATCCTGTAGTCGTTAAAATAATATCTTAGACAATAGGAGTGATTTTGAGCTCTCTGAACTAGTGGCAAGATGGAATGGACTTCTGTCTAGGGGTCCTGGGTCCCCCGACAGGTGGACGTGCCTTAAGTATCTCAATTAGTAGGATAGGGATTCAAAGCTACCCTTGGCTAGTGAGGCTGTCAAAGGAAATAACACTTAGTTTGTTCTATGCCAGTTCTGTTTTGTCCAATACTGGAAAGCAGTTTGTGTTCTCCATCCAACAAGAACAAAGACCTCTGTATCCAAAGGTTTACAAGACTCTTCTGCCTCCTTACACAGTGCCCACTAGCCCATCTCCATGTACAGTTGTGCTGCAGTTTCACTCCTCCAACTCTTTCTCTCTCTCTCTCTCTCTCTCTCACACACACACACACACACACACACACACACACACACACACACACTGTAGTTACTCATTAGCATACCCACCACTTATCCAGTGTTTTCCTTTTCTATTCATCATAAGCTCCTCTTTCTCCCCCTTTTCCCTCTTTCCTGAGAAGCAGTTTATCTTCACCTCCTTCCACTTGTGGTCTTTGGGCTTCTAATGTTGGACAAGGTGACTCATAAAACAAAACCAAAAGTCATGGATCTGAGAAAGGGATAGAACAGGTTTTGATAAGGACAGGTGGGAAATAAAAGAAGGAGAGGTGGGGAGAGTGATCAGAATGCATTATATACCTGTAAGAAGTTGACAAAAAAACAGAATTAATCTATTAAAAAGTGATTCTTGGAACTCTTTCCCTCTCCAGAGTTGTGTTTCTAATGGTTTTTCCTAAACACCCTCATTAAACATTGAGAGTAGTACTGTATCTTCCTTCAGATTGGTTCTTCTAGTTTTCTACACTTAGTTTCTTTTTCTTTTAGTCTTTTTTCTCTCAGATCTATAGATATTGCTTAGCTCCCTTCATCTAGTTCACATGCTTAGTAGGAGACCCCTTTAGTATTGTCCTCAGAAGCAGCTTGTTCCCAGCTGCTCCTGTTGTCTCTGTGCTCCATAACCAGTTGGATGCTTACTGGAAAGGTGCTGAGCTGCATCTTTGCTCACACACATCTTCAGAGCCTGCAGTTTAGCTGTTGCTGCTGCTGCTGTTCTGTTATTTGAACATTTGCTTTTGCCTGAAATTATTTTACTGTATTTTGAAGGTTGTTTTTGTTTGTATTTTTGAGACAGGGTCTCACTCTGAAATCATGACTGGCCTGAATCTGAACTATGTAGATCAAGCTGCCCTCAAACTCAGATCTGCTTTCCTCTGCCTCCCCAGAGTTGGACTTAAAAGATGTGAGCTACCATACTAAACTACTGTACAATTTTTCTATGTCACCCTGACTTGGAAATCCTTCATTTCCAAATTGGTGAAGATTTCAACATCTTTGCTGAAGAATGCTAGTCAAGGAAGTGCATACTTTTCAGCTAAGTCCATAATATAGTTACAGTATCCTACCTCTCCCAAGTCCTCATAATAGTGAGATTTTTCTTTCTTCTTCCTTGGCCAGTGTTTTTAAACATAGTGGAAGGGGAATCGGTGCTGAAGAGTTTGTGAATTTCAAGTGTGTGAATATGCTTTAAATAAGTGGCTGAGAGTGTGTGATTGTCTCAGCCTCTAACTCTATCTAACTCAGGCTTCACAGAAGTTAACGTATCTTTATTGTGCTCATTGCCCTTGTTTTGTCAGTGCTTAACAGAACATTTTTTAGGTGTAAAGATTGTTCTATAAAACTGTGTAGTGGGGCTGGCCAGATTGCTCAGTGAGTAAAGGCACTTGCCACCAAGCCTGACGACCTGAGTTTGATCCCTGAGACCCGTATGGGTGAAGAGAAAACTGTTGCAAGTTGTCTTCTTACTTTTCATATGTGTACATGCCTCTTTACACATAAACACACACAACAATCAATGTGCTTTGAATTACTTGGTTAATTTTCAAAATCAGCTATTGGTACAGGTAATTTTCAAAACCTTTAATGTGGTATTTTCATTTATAAGTAACTAATCAACCTCTTAGCATCTTACATTTTAAGGCAAGATGGGATAACACAATTATTTACTTTCTAGACATTGTTTTCCATTTGTTTGCATTTTAAAAATTCTAATGATAAAATTACTTTTTATGTTTCTTCTGAGTTAAATGAAATGATGAGGAAACTTTTGCCAAGTTTATGAAGGGCCCTTTGATCGAAACACACCTGTTTTCATTCACCAAGATAGCCATGCATGTGTGGTCTCAATTTTGTAGTGTAGTTTAGGTTTTTGTTTTGTGTTTGTGTAGATGTGTGTCTCTCCCCTCCCCCCCCTTTTTCCCCCACTCCATAGTAAAGATCAGTCCCAGAGCCTTGCACATGCCAGACAAGTGCTGTACCATTATGATAAATCCCCAATCTGGGTTTATTTTAATTTGTACACTTGTCCTTTTCAAAGTTGACATTTATGACAACACAGGGGATTAATGTCTTCAATTTAAAAGAATACACATATCAATCTGTAGGTGTTTAAAGTCATTGGTGGTGCTGCTTCTGTGGCCAGGGTGAGACACATGAGGTTATGTGGAACTACACTGTGTTTTTTAGGAGGTGACCTTTATTCCTCTGTACCAGTACAGAATGTTACTTGGGGCTTTTTAGTATCAGGAAGTAACTTTGAGTTTGGGGATTTTTTTTTTTTTTCATATAATTTATGTTTTGCTTGCATGTATGTCTGTGTGAGGGAGTCAGAAGCCCTAGAACTGGAGTTACAGATAGGTGTGAGCCGCCATATGAGTGCTGGGAATTGAACCCAGGTTTTCTGGAAGAATAGCCAGTGCTCTTAACTGCTGAGTTATCTCTCTGGCCCTGAGCATGGGTATTCTTAAGAGTTTTGTTTACTGTGTGTTTTAAATGTGTGATGTACTGGCTGGCATAAGAAGACACTGGGTACATATTTATACACTTGATACTGGAGTATGTTAAAACCAAGTTCTTGTCTCAGTGATATGGTAGAATCACAATGATCACACTTCTGATATTAGTAATTTCCTCCATGTAGCGCCACACTGCTCAGCTCCGAGAAGAGCTACTGAAACTTCCCTGTCCTGAAGGCTTAGATCCAGACATTGACGATGCCTCCCAGGTGTGCAGGGCCACAGCACGTGCTGAAGAGACTCTAACACACGACCATGGCAAACCCAGCAGCAGCAAAGACCTCCCCAGTGACTTCCAATTATGAGCTGCATTGATGTGTATTTCATAGACACAACGGCTTCGGAAGCACAAGCCAAATATGTCAATATTTGTATGTAAGAAACTAATTATGTAATAGGTAATGAAACTGAAACTATACTATGCCCTTAAGGAGATCCAGTTTAATTCAAGGTGATCTTTGATTTACCTGTACAAGAGTGTAAACTTTTTTGTGCTTTTATTTTTCAATTGTGAGAACCACTGATTGGTATGTTCAACAAATTTGTGTATACAAAGAAATGGATAAATCACTGATCTATAAGGGAAACTACCTTAGGAAAGAATGTTTACTGAATGTTTATCTTTTTTTTTCTTTTTTTTTTCTTTCTTTTTTTTTTTTTTTTTTACTGTAGAGTGAGAGGTTGTTAACAAAGGATATATATTGGTCATTCTTACAACTGCTATTTAAAGTCAGCAACTTTTCACTGAATTTGATAGATTTTATGTTTGGCCATATCTTCATGCTCATATTTGATTTCTGAAGACCTCCTACATACACTTTAATAAAAGTTAAATGGACATAGCCCTTCTTTTTTGATTTACTGGTACATTTTTAAGTAATAAATCTGCCATAAAATGCACTATAGCTGGAGACTTGCACTTGTATGGATGAATTTATTACATTCAACATATTTAATTTTATGCCTTCTAAGATGCAGAAAAAAATAAATGAACATGATTTTATTCTATGCCAAACATTGGGCCTCTGAATGTATCAATTCTTTGAATTTAAGTATATGAAAAGGTATGGTCAATTGGAAAAGTCACTTTAAACTGTTTTCCTCGAGGGCTCCTCTCTGTCCTGGACTGTGTGGTTTTGTTCCTCAAGTCCCATGTATGTATCAACACGGAGGCTCTGTAGAGGAGAGAGGCTGGGCCTCTCTGGTGCTGTTACAGTACGCTCTGTACCTGCCATACAGGCTCATTTTCATGCAAATTCTTCCTGGAGCCAATAAATAAAAACTTAGGTGAATTAGTATGTCTTGTTTCTAAAATAGTTGCCATGTGTGAAATGGTATTTCTACAGAGAAGCTTTTGAGACCTGAGCATGGGGGAAACAAGGAGGTTTTTGTAAGACCAATTACCATAGAGAAAAGGCTGAAAGCTGGGCATGGTGGTGCATGGTTTTAATCCCAGAAGGGGCATTCTGTTTTTTTGTTTGATTGTTTTTTTAGACAGTGTTTCTCTGTGGCTTTGGAGCCTGTCCTGGCTGGTCTCGAACTCACAGAGATAGATCCTCCTGTCTCTGCCTCCTGAGTGCTGGGACTAAAGGCATGTGCTACCACTGCCTGGCAGAAGGGGCATCCTTATCTCTACAGTTCAAGTTCTGGGACAGCCAGCTACATAGAAAGACACTTTCTCAAAAAAAAAAAAAAAAAAAATCTGAAGTGATTATTGAAAATAATTATATAAAAGTGGTATTTGACTCTGAAGAAACTGGCAGCCTGGCAATGTTCCCTACAATCCCTGACTGGGAGACCGAGGTATAGCGTTTGCTCAGAGCCTGCAGTATGAGACCCTGTCTCAAAAATTAGGGAATGGGAAGGAGAATCAGAAATTTAGGTAGTGGGCATGAAGTAAAAAGGGAAAATGAAGTTAAGGGGTGTGATACCCCTTCATGTTTCAGGCCCCAGACTCCTTAAACACCACTAGCAGAAAACAGCAGGGAAGCAGAACACCTAAACACAGTAGTCTTAGATACAGTGTGTAGTAAGTTGCAGCAGAGTAACAAGATAGTGATGCAGTGTATGATGAGAAAGACTTAGTTAGACAGAGTCTGTATCTAAAACTATTAGCAATACCAAGTAAAAGCATTTGGAGGTGGCTCAGTGGCAATCGGCTGAGCTAGGCCAACAACCTGAGTTCAGATCCCAGGAACCCACATAAGTAAAGGGTGTCAGGGAATGGTGAAATGATTTAGTGGGCAAAGCTGCTTGCAGCCAAGCCTGATGAACAAAATTGAATACCAGGACCTGTGTGGAAGAAAGGAAATAACTGATTTGTGCAAGTTGTCCTCTGACTTTCATTTGCATCTCCCAGCACAAACAAATAAGTAAAAGTGATTAGTAATCTCTAAAGGAGAAAAACAAAGCTGAGCCAGGTGGTGCACACCTTTAATCCCAGTACTCAGGAGGCAGAGGCAGGTGGATCTCTGTGAGTTCAAGGACAGTCAGTGCAACACAGAGAAACATTATCACCAAACAAAAAACAAAACAAAAAACTGGCCACAATGGCTTTCATCTCTATCTCAGGACTTCCATGGCAAGATGGGAGGTGGAGACGAGAGACTCACCCAGAAGGTGGCAGGTGGGCTGCCTGGTGCTTATAATGAAGCTGCAGGGAACAATGTGGTCCTGCCTTGAAAAGAGAGGATAAGAACTGCCTCTGACTTCCACAGTGTATGTATGCACATGGAACACACACAGAAAAGGACATAAAAGGGCAATCATCAACTCTCCATGTCTGTGTTTGCTTTTCCCTTTGGTCAGGATCCCATTCTAATTGGGCATGAATGATAAACACTGTCAAGTACGTTTTTCCATCACACCTCATTTTTAGATATGGGAAAGTGTTAGAAAGCAACAATATTGTTACCGGCGCCAATAAATAAATGATTTACAAAAACTAGATGGCACAGGCAGCAGGTGAGATGGCTCAGTGGGTAAAAGTGCCTGAAAACCGGAGTTTGAATCCTAGGACTCACTTGACGGATGATGAGAATCAACTCTTCTATATGTTCCATGGCCTGTACATGTGAGCGCTCATTGAGTGTAAGGTTCCTGCACTCTGGTTAACTGAAGGCACGAAGACAGTACAATATGGTAAGTTTTCCAGAGAGTTATTTACAAGGTTCTGTTGGGAGGGACCACTGAGGACAGTCACTGAGGAAAGTCACTGAGGAATAACCATGATGTGAACAGGTACAGTTACCTAGAGGAAAGCCTCCTGAGTAAGTACTGGAGAGTGACAATCAAGACAATGGGTGTGGCAGGCTGTGATGTCAGAGAAGTGACAGCTCTCGGGCCACTGAAAGCCTGGTTTGGCCTACTACTGACCTTCAACACCGTGAATGATTGGGAAAGCTCTCAGCTTTGACCAGGGAAGAACCAGATCATAGCATTCTGCCTTCTGCTGTGACTGCAGAGTCCACATGGTAGGTTATCTATCACCTGGAGCCTTCCAAGGGTAGACAGGAGGAGGCACTTGGCAGAGCTTGGAGAAATGCATATATCCGTTGATAGGAGAATGAATCCCATGTTTTCAAGCTGAGAAACTAGGGTAGACAGGTAGAGTAAAACAAAAGACCGAGTTGGCCCAAGAGTGTACAACTTTGGGAAAATGTGAACAACAGTGTTAAAGCAGTGTGTTCATGATCTGCAAACTGTTGTGTATCCCACCACACCCCCATGGTGTCTGTTCTGAGCCAGTGCTCTACCATTGAGCTGCATCCCAGCCCCAGAATAGTTTGTTATAAAGTTTTTAAAGGCAAGTTTATTGAGAAGTAAAATAACTGCTGCCTGCAGTAGAGAAAGGCCTGAAGATACCTTGCCCTGTTCTGCTTTAAATTACTTAAAATCCTTTCTAGGGACTTGAGAGATGGTTGAGTACTCAAGAGCTCTTGTTGCTCTTGCAGAAGACCAAGGTTTGATTCTCAGCACCTGTGGTTGGATTTTTCTTTGAGCCACCAGCCAGCTCCTAAATAAAGACATGGAGACTTAGTAAGTATGAATGCTTGATCTTTAGCTTATGCTTGTCCCACTAGCTCTTACAACTTAATTAGCCTGTTCCTAGTCATCTGTGTTTTGCCTCACGGCTTTTTACCTTTCATTCTATATGTCCTGCTTTCTGTGTGTGTCTGGCCCCTGGCTTCTCCCTGGCATTTCCCTCTCTGCCTCTCTCAAGCCTAGGTTCCTAGTATTTACTCTCTCTGCCCACATCTTTACATAGTTAAACTAATAGTCCACAACATAAAGAAATGCAGCACATCTTTACATTTAGTTAAACTAAGATTTCACAACAAGCACCCACATGGTATCTGTTTTAGTCAGGATTTTTGTTGTTGTGATAAGATACCATGACCATGGCAACTCTTACAAAGAAAAAAACTATTAAATTGGGATGGCTTATATTTTCAGAGGTTTAGTTCATTATCATCATTGTGCAACATGGTGGTGTGCAGGCAGACTTAGTACTGGAAAAGTAGCTGAGAGCCCTACATCTTCACTTTCAGACAACAGGAAATGAAGTAAGATACAGGGTTGTATCTTGAACATATGTGAGACCTGAAAGCCCACCTCCACAGGGACACATTTCCTCCAACAAGACCACACCTTTTGTAGTACTTAAGGTAATTCTGATGCTAGATGATCTCTGAGATTTGAGGAATATGGACATGCAGGACTTGATGTCTTAATGGCAGGTTTGGTTTCCAGTTGTTATTTATTTGCTTATTTACCAGGAAATCATGCGTTGCTTTGCCTGTAGAATAAGGCTTCAGGATTATAGCATTAAGCAACATATCAGATGGGAACACGCTGCTAAGACTTGTATTCTTGGAGCAAGACCAGCCACAGCTGGATTTCATTACTTGGGTTTTTCTCCTACCTTTTGTGTTGAAGCTGTTTGGTACACTTGCAAACAACAATTCCCTCTTCTGTTTGGGTTTGCTATTCATAGCCATGGAAATGGAAACATTCCCCTTTTGGCTGGAAACAGGCGCAAAGCCTGGAAACACTCTGGTCAAAGTCTTGCACAGACCCCAGGCCTCTTTGTGAAGCCTCCTGAGTATATCAAATCCCTCCTCCCACAGTACAGGCAGAAGACACTGATGCAGTGCAGAGTGCTTCATCACATTACTCAGCCCGATAACTCGGTGATATATTGTCTAAGGATAGTTAGATCCCTATGTAGTACCTGAAGGAAGAACTGAATTTATTGCTAACTGTAGGAAAGGAAAATTACGCAGGTCTGTTGCAATCTCTTCTTGCACAACATACTGTTAATCATACATAAGGTGTGGAGTTCAAATGTTCCTAGATTGAGAGGCATAAGCATTAAGCATCATCTGTAAAAAGGGCCTTCCTTGGGTGAGGCTATTGATGGGCTGGAATTCAGGCCCACATGTAGCTAAGGGAGTCTGTCCTGGATTTTAAGCACTGGGCTTCAGAAAACATGTTCAGGCAATTAATCATCGAGTGAACAGTTCTAAAACTTGTTTTGATGGCTACTTTTTGCTGTGGGTCTTTCAAGTTGATCTGAATGTTTATTTTGGTTTTTAGATTTTTCTTTCTGCTAGAGAGATGGCTCAAGCCAACAAGACAAGATTTTGTTTTTGTACTTTTAATTATTTGTATGTTGTGCACCTGAATGTGTATATGTACAACACATAAGTGCAGGAGCCCACAGAGGCTGGGAGAGGGTGTCAGGTGCCCCGGAACTGGAGTTATAGGTAGTTATGAGGGACCTGGCCCTGGGAATAGAACTCAGGTCCTCTGCAGGAGCAGTGTGTTCTTAACTGCTGAGCCCTCTAACATCACTGAAAATGCATCAAAAGCTGTAATGGCTGGGCGTTTTGGTGGCGCATACCTTTCATCCCAGCACTCGGGAGGTAGAGGCAGGCGGATCTCTGTGGGTTCGAGGCCAGCCTTGTCTACCGAGTGAGCTCCAGGACAGTCTCCAAAACAATACAGAGAAACCCTCTCTTGAAAAACAAAACAACAAAACAAAAAGCTGTAACGATAGGGTTTTATAAACATGTGGCTGGTTCTACCTTAGATATGTTTTTATCTGTGACAGCAGGTTTTTGATGTAGTGTTGAGCACCTCAATTAATCTGATTTTGTCCCCAGTCATTTGTTGAATCATCTGTCAGGCTAATTGTTGTGTAGAAGGACTGAAGGTTCTGGACAGCAGACATCAAATGAATGTGAAGCAAATGTATCTAGAAGAATCTTGGGACCAGGAGGAAGACACATTGCAAACACCTAGGTCTAATCATGAAAACAAGATATGGTGACTCCTCGTGTCTACTTTACACAGCCAGTTTTCTGTGCATTATAAATTTAGACATGGCATGAGATGTTAGCTATGTCCTAGATCCCTTCCTCGTTGGCCCAAAGGAAAATGAAGGGTATTTATTATCCATATGCTACTCATTAGTCTGTTACCCATAAATCCTTGTGTTAGGAAATTCAAACTTTTTCAATGTCCCTAGGGCTAGTCTATCCTATTCACTTTGTCAGCTGACGTGAAGAAATACTTTTTTGATGACCACTCTGGTTATTTAGCTTATATCGTAGGACATTTTTCCTTAGTCTTTCACTGGAAATGGTTACAGGGTTTGTAATCTTTGTAAGGGGATATGGGCCATTGCGCTGTCATAGTCTTGGAATGGCCTAATTGTCCTACATAACAGTTCCTTTTGCCTTGGGGTTGGCATTAAGAGTGGTATGTTCACCTAGAAGAAGCACTCTGCTAACAACACAGGAGCCACAGCTCTGGGGATGGTTTCACTCAATGATGTGCCAAGTGTGGTTAGATTCCCATCTCTGCCACACCACAAGAGCTTTTTAAAATACTTTGTGGGGGGATTAAACCCAGAATTTAGCTTATGTGGAGCATTCACTCTAATACTAAGCCAGAATCAGCCCCTATTATTATTTGTAGATTATCACTTTTAGGGCTGGTGATATAGCTTAGTGGTAGAGCACTTGCCTAGCATATGGAAAGCCCTCAATACTGCAAAAAGGCAAAAAGATTTTATATTTTGTTGTTATATAATTTCCCCCCAGTTGTATTAGCAACGGCTGGAGGGAACTTCATATAGATGGTGGTGATGAGTACCTGTGGGGAAGGCTGGATTTAGTTAAGTGTTGAGTCCTTCACCACGAGAACATGAGCCATCATTACTTTCTTTTTATTTATTTATCTTTTTTAATACACAGCTGACAAACCTATCAGGTCATTTATGCAGTCAACATGAAATGTGACATATGGTAAGAGAGGTGATGTCCAATTTAACACCCCCATCTTCCACCTCTGAGATGTGCTCTTTGAACCAGCTGAAAACACATTATCACAGTGTAGGAGAGATGACCCAGTGGTCAAAAGCACTTGTTGCTCTTCCAGAGGACTTGGGGTCATTTCTATAATGATTGCCGGGGTCCAGCCTATATCAGTCGCTACAAAGGCCATCTATTCCAGACTGATGTCTGTGGGGCTGCGATCAGGACCAGCCGAGCATCCCCGGGTAGTGTGTGGATCAGGAAACTCCTAGTTACCCAACAGCTTTAAGGATGAGACAGAGACATTTTGTCATCTCAGGAGGGCTCTCAGTTCATGCTGGAGTCTACGGTTTATTCAAGTATCCTCTTAAATAGCTTTCCAACAGTGGGAAAAAAATCAGATATAAAGCTGATATCAAATATTTTCTTTAATCCCAGAGACACCCCTAAAACTGCACGTCCTCACCAGCCTCACCAGATCCTAGGCACATATACAAGCTCTCAGACATTCCACAAGGGCCCCAGCCTTCCTGCACCAGGTACCTTTCACTAGCCCTCAGAATAGGTATGGGCCCACCCAGGGCCTAGGTCTATAGTTATACAAACTAGGAGACATTCTCCACCGTGGCCAGGCCTTTTGGAGGTAACCAGCCAACATCTGAAAGACAATGGGAGATTCAAACTCCTGGAATTGAGCTGAGGTTTGTACCAAAAATATCATAATCAATCTTCGGGCCTGGACAAATGGGCAGCTCATAGTCTCCCGTGACTTCAGGTTCAGGAGATCCAATGCTCTCTTTTGGTCTTCACAGGCACCAGCACACACTTGGCACATTCTCACGTAGACAAACATATGTACATAGGTAAAATTTTTTTTATAAAGTATTATCAAGGGGCCGGGCATTTTTGGTGCACGCCTTTAATCCCAGCACTCAGGAGGCAGAGGCAGGCGGATCTCTGTGAGTTCGAGGCCAGCCTGGCCTACAGAGTGAGTGCCAGTATAGGCTCCAAAGCTACACAGAGAAACCCTTTCTCGAAAATAAACAAACAAAAAAAGTATTATCAAGGACCAGAAAGATGGCTCAGTGAGTAAAGGTGCCTGCTGGCAAGTCTAAAACCCTGAGTTCAGTATCTGGGCCCCACATGGTGGGAGGAGAGAGCTGACTCCTGCACTTTGTCCTCTGCTATTCCTGTCCAATGCCTAAAAAAAACAAAACAACATCAGGATCCCACAGGGTGAATGTATCAGTTTGTTTATTCCGTCATGGAAGGACACCTGCATTGTATTCATTTTTGGGCTATGAAAGTGCTGCCACAAATATCTGCAAACTTTTTTTTGTCAGTGTCTCATGTAGCACAGGCTAACTTCATATTCATTATGTAGCCCAGGCTGTTCTTGAATGCCTGCTCTTCTTGCTTCCACTCCCCATGTGCTGACATTATGGGAAGGCAGCATCATATCTGACTTGCAGACTTTTAAAAATGTTTATTTTATTATTTTTTTCATCTTTTTTTGGCAGATGTGGTGCACTACATTCTGACAGCCAACAGGGCTGCTACTGCACCCAATCCACCACACTGTCAGTGTGTGTTCACATCGACTGAAACATGAATGGGTACCAAAGGAGAATGGCATGGGAAGAGTGGCAGTCAGCCATTCTGCACAGGGAGCTTTAGATGTTTAGTGTAGTTTGTCTCAAGGAGGGGAAAAAAGAGTTTGGTGCTTTGGAAAGGGTGAAGGCTGCCAATGAACTCCACTGTCCTGTCAGGAAAGGTGACAGAAAATCCAGGGTTCATCAACAGATTGTGTTATGAAGATGGTTGGCTGATTAAGATGAGTGACCTTTTCGAGTTGGGTGAATTAACAGTGAAGAAGCATATGAGAAATATGTGAAGTCCACATAGGAGTGAACATGGCACCCCCATCCTCCACCCTCACCTCCACATAAAACAGTGGGAAATAACCTGTGCCAGCATGGTTGTCTTAAATTAGAGGAAGATAGGAGACCTGAAATAACTTCTAGCAATACCAATGGATAAGAAACGATTCTCAGCAGTGCTACTGAAGGCAGTCCCCAACTTCCTAATGGATACCAATAAACATGATGTACATTTTTATTGCATGTAGAGGCTAAACCAGAGGCTAAGCTCTGGTTTAAGGATTTCATGAGATTATCTATGGTTAAAAATTACCAAACTTGGGTTTATGAAGAATCACCCTTTAATCCCAGCATTCCAACAGGCATATCTCTGTTAAGTTTGAGACTAACCTGGTCTTCATAGCAAGTTCCAGGCCAGCAACAGTTACATGGCTTAACCCCTCCCCCAAAAGTAGTGACTATGTATTCCTTATTTCAGGATAACAATGTTGTCTCGTATTGTAATTCACCCATATCTATCCCTGAATCTTCTTTGTTTTTTTTAAGACAGGGTTTCAGGGTTTCTCTTTGTAGCCCTGGCTGTCCTCACCCCATAGACCAGGCTGGCCTGGAACTCAGAGATTTGCCTACCTCTGCCTCCCAAAGTGCTGGGATGCATGTGCCAACACTACCTGGCTGTTCCTGGATCTTGGTCAAAAACTTAATGTTTCTTCTCGTTAGAAATGCCTAGGAGCACAGGAATGCCAGATGAAGGACAGCGCTGTCTTAATTTTACTTTGGGCTGCACTGGCTGCTGTTGTTTTTCCACACTGAAGTAATGGCTTTGCAGGTGAGTGACAAAGAAACATTTATCCTCTTCAAAAACAAAACCAGACAAACAGCAAGCTCTGTGCCCAGCTGCTGCCCCACTGGCAAGAGGATATATTTCTTTTCCCCACTTCATCAAGGTGTTCTGGGTTCTATAGACTGGCCTGCAAAAGTTTCCAGGCCCTTGGCCCCTGCCAGGTTTATGTGATAGCTATATTAAAACCAGACCCATCACACCCCCATCCTCTTTAAAGAAATTGTTTATGTGTATGACTGTTTGGCAATAGGTATGTATGTACCACTTGCATGCCTAGTGCCTACAAATCCCGAGGACAACCGAGCATCTAGAGGGACAGGTGGATATAAGCCACCTGTTGTGGGGTGCTGTGATCAGAACCTTGTCTTCTGTTGAGCCATCTCTCCAGGCGCCCCACCACTGCTCCCTTTGAGATAGGGGCACGCTCTTAGAGGAGGCTAGTTTGGAACTCACAGTGCAGCGCAGGATGGCTTCGAAATTGCAGCCATCCTTCTGCCTCATCCTCCTCAGTGCTGAGATTCCACTTTCCTCTTGGCTTTCTTGCACTTTCAGTTATCCCAAGGACAGCCTATGCTGAGGCAGTTCTAGCCTGGGGACTCATGGTCTCCACTATGAAGCCAGTAACTTCTAGAGCCTCGCTTATCTGTTGGGAGAGAAGGTCCTGTGTATTAACCTCCAAGGACTTGTTTTTACTCATATAGTCGAGGGTTTGCACGCAGAATTTGCTTCCGACCTCTACCTCCCCACCTAGAACCCTGCCGAGTGACTAGGACTCTAATCATTTCCACTGCCCCGACACCGCCCTCTTCCCCCCCCAATCCTATCCTCTGCGCGTGCTCACAACCGAGTCTCCGGTTGGGCGGCTAGGAACGTGGGTGTATTTTCCCAGTATGCCCTGCGTTGCTGTCATGGCTGCCCCCATGTCCCCGTATTCTCACATGGGATGCTAGCCCTGGAGGTTCCTTTACGGTACCTGAGGCCACTAGACGCCGCCGACGTTGGTCCCTCATCCTTTCGCTTCCTCCTCCCTCGTCGGACCCTCGCCGGCCCCCGTTTTGGGTACAGTGATGCCGGGCGTGATGTGGACTCCGGAGCTGGCACTTCTGAGGGGCTTCTCCTCGGAGGCAGAGCGGCTGCTCTGGAAGCAGGAGGGAATCTGTGGCTCAGGTGAGAGAGCTGCACCTTCAGGGAGTTAGGCTAGCACCAGAGCTGTGAACAAGGGATGCCAGCCCGGGGTGCACAGGGGGTATCAGGAAGAAGAAGTTTTGTTTGATTACCTGAGATTTGGTGATCTGGAAAAGTTCCCTATGGACAGACTTGAGCTGTTTTAATTTTTTCCTTAAAGGTTTATTTATTATGTATACAGTGTTCTGCTTGCATGCCAGAAGAGGGCACCAGATCTCATTACAGATGGTTGTGAGCCACCATGTGGTTGCTGGGAGTTGAACTCAGGACCTCTGGAAGAGCAGTCAGTACTCTTAACCTCTGAGCCATCTCGCCAGTCCCTTGAGCTGATTTTTTTTTTTTTCGAGACAGGGTTTCTCTGTGTAGTTTTGGAGCCTGTTCTGGCACTCGCTCTGTAGACCAGGCTGGCCTCGAACTCACAGAGATCCTCCTGCCTCTGCCTCCTGAGTGCTGGGATTAAAGGCGTGCACCACCAACGCCCGGCTTGAGCTGATTTTTTAATGTAGGACTGACAAGTAAAAGAGTTTATCAGGGAAAAAAAATCTCGGTTGTAAAGTTTTGAGGCAGGTATGAGCTGGGTAATATGAGGGAGTCGTGAGATAACCGGTGGGTTTGGAGTGGCCTCCTGGGGGGAGTATATTGAAGGTCGGACCTCAGCAAAGGAAACTTTTCTGTGCCAGTTGGAATCTTTGTGAATTTCCCGAAGAAGGTGATACACTGATCCGATGATGATGATGATGATGATGATGATGATGATGATTGTTATTGTGTGTGATCTCTTATTTCACTGCTCATAGTCATTGTAGGTACCCTGTAATTCTAGGAAAGTTGATGTTGATCCTAGAATGAGAAGGATTTGCTCAACACCTAGTGATTAATGTACAGCCTGCATTCTAAGTTTATGCCTTTTTGCATATTAAAATATTTATGTAATGGGGGCTGGAAGGATGGCTCAGCTGTTAATGGCTAGGCTCACAACCAAAAATATTTATGTAATGTACTGTCATTGACACTTAAATTCTGTTGCTTATTGGATTGATTTTTTTTTTTATTATTTTATATTACAGATATTGGAGTTTTCTTAGATTTGCTGTTAGAAGGGAGCTATGAGGCCATGTTCTTACATTCAGTGACACAAAATATTTTAAATTCAACAATGATGGCTGAAGAAAAGATTGACAGCTACCTGGAGAAGCAGATAGTGAATTTCCTGGATTGCTCTTCAGATTTGGAAGAAACTGAAAGGTAGAATTTTATTTGAATTTCCACAGAGAAACACACTTTTGCAGGAGGCTGGAGAGATGGGATGGTTCAGTGATTAAGAGACCTTACTGCTATTTCAGAGGACCCTGGTTCAATTCCTAGCTACCACTTTGTGGCTCACAATCGTGCAGCTACAATTCCAGGGGATCCAGCACTCTCTTCTGACACCCATGGGCACCAGGCACACATGTAGTGAACAGGCAAACCACTCATATACATCAATAAGTACATAAATTTGAATACTATCACCTTGATACCTTATGACCCTGCTATTTAGCAGTTGTTGATAAACCTGGTGCCAAGTAAAGTATGTAAAATGAAAATTGTATAGGATCAAAATGAAGTTTTGTTTTGTTTTTCATTTTTTGAGACAGGTTATCTCTGTGCAACATCCCTAGTTGTCCTGGAACTCGATCTGTAGGCCAGGCTGGCCTAAAACTCACAAGAGCTCCACCTGCCTTTGCCTCCGAAGGGCTGGGATTAAAGGCGTGCGCCACCACTGCCCAGCTTCAAAATGAATTTTGTATATGAGAATGAGACATGCTTGGTAGTCACTGCTAAACTTCCCAAAGCTTTTTTGATAAATGTTAGCTATAAGCTTCTTTACTTTTATGTTTCTTGTTTTGTTTTGAGACAGAGTCTCACTATATAGCTTTGTCCTAGACCTCACTACGTAGACCAGGCTGCCTCAAACTCACAGAGATTCAGGAGCTTCTCTGCCTACCAAGGGCTGGGATGGAAAAGTGTATTAGGGGAGGCTGCTCATTTTCTTTAATGTGTAGACATACCTTGAATCCTGCTATTTCTAGGTTACTGAGAGATGCTCGCCTTTCCATTTACTATGTTTCAGGTTGTTATCTCTCAAGAGATTAGAGAACTTATGTGTTTATCGTGGCACCCTCAGTTTACTTTTCTTCAATTAGGATACCTGCACACTAGTCAAATCTAAGCCTTCCAGAGGCTTTTCTTTTACAGACCTATGTTTGTTAGTGTACTTTCCCTTCTCACCCATCCATGATTTCTGTCCAAAATTCTTAACTACCTCCAAAATGCCTGTAATTTCATCCTACCCTAATGTTTACAGAATGGTTTCATACAGTTGACCGAGGAATAAACCAACTACCTTGTTAGTCTGTAACAATAGATAAATAAAACATAATACATATTCGTAAATAGTTCACTTGTGAGCGTTACTATTTATTTTTCAAGCTAATATAATTGTTTTATTTTTTTCTAACTTTCAATAGTGTTATTCTTCATTTTGTTACTGTTGTTGTTTGTGACTTTCTTTTGTATTATACATTTGGCCAGGGCCTTGCAATAAACTCCAGGCTGGCCTCAAACACATTATCCTTTTGCTTTAGCTCCTCAAATTTGGGGATTACAGGTGTACACCACCATGCCCACCTCATTTTTTATTGTTTTCTTTTTTCTCACTTACTAGGCACATATTCTACAATTGAGCTGTACTCCTAAGCCTTTTTTATACTTTTTATTTTGAGGCAGGGTCTTACTAAGCTGTCTAGGATGGCTTTGAACTTGTGATCCTCTTGCCTCAGTCTCCTGAGTTGCTAGGCTTCAGTGTAAGACCTGACTTTGTTCTTGATTCTTCTTTGTTGGCTTATGTGTTTGTACTATAGTAAAATTAGACTTGTGGTGCCCATTCATATCCTTCCTCTTCTCCCAAGGCCACATGCATGCACACCAATTCATTATTCATAGGTGGACCAGAATTGTAGTTTGAAAAGAGGCAGTTGGTTTGATCTATTTATTTTAGGGTACACTCTCCAAGAGACTATTTTGATGATGGGGATAGTCTGTGTCTCTTGTGGTCTGTATGGTAGCTACTTTTCATACTGGACTGTTGAGTACTTGAAATATGGAAATTGTGCAGAGAGACTACATTTTACATTTAAGTAAAATTAGATTTACATTTATGTTAAAATTTCTTTAAAGAGATTTATCTATTTTTATTTTATATGTATGGGTCTTTTGCCTATGCCAATGTGTTGTAGAATGTTATTTTATGGTGTATTACTTTTGTTTATGCTCTGGAACATTTGTTTGATGATGCAAAAGATGTGTTTGATTAAATAAAATGCACCTGCAGTCAGGAGGCTGGATCAGCATCTAGCTGACAGGAAAGTTGTAGGGAGGAGCAAGGTGGAGCAACAGTGAAGTGGCAGTTGCTGAATATCCTAGCTTAAAAGGCAGCAACAATTAGAAAAGAAAAACAGTACCAGTGTGCACCATGTTCATACAGTGCACATTGAGGGCAGAAGAGAGCAACAGATGCCCTGGAAATGGAGTTACAGTTGTTAGCAGCCATGTGCATGCAGGAAATAAAACCTGGGTTCTCTGGGAGGGCAGCCAGTGCTCTTTACTTTGGAGCCATTTCTACAGTCCTAGATTAAATTCAATCTAAAAGCTACATGTGGCTAATGGATTTATTGGACATTGAAGATATAAATTGTACTATATTAGGATAGTTTCAACTATTACTTGATGGTTTCTTTTTTCTTTTTTTTCCTCTTTTTTTTTTTTTTTCTCCAGACAGGGTTTCTCTGTGTAGCTGTATATATAGCCCTGGCTGTCCTGGAACTTTATCTGTAGACCAGAGATCCGCCTGCCTTTGCCTCCTGAGTGCTGGGATTAAAGGTATGCACCACCACCGCCCAGCCTCCGTGTTTTTTTTTTGTTTTTTTTCTTAATACTGAAATTAAGTAACATGTACGCAAGCATATGGTTGTATGGTTGTTGATACTTGTTTATTTTCTGTGCTGGTTGGTTTCTGTCAACCTGACATAAACCTAGATATATCTGGGAACAGGGGATCTTAACTGAGAAAACACCTCCATAAGATTTGCCTAACTAACCAAGTCTGTAGGGCATTAATGATGTAGGCGGGCCCAGCTCACCATGGCCACCCTGGGAAGATAGTCCTGAGTGGTTTTTGAAAGCAGGCTGAGGAAAACCATGTAGAGCAAGCAAGTAAGCAGTATTCCTTCATGGCCTCTGCTTCAGGTCCTACCTTCATGTTGCTGTCTTGAGTTCTTTTTTTCGTAGATCTCACTGATGGAGTGTGACCTGAGGACTATAAGCTGAAGTAAACTTTTACCTCCCTAACTTGCTTTTGGTGGTATTTTTTTTTTTTTTTTTTTAATCACAGCATAGAAACCCTAACTAAGCATTTACCCTTCTTGTTTTTAGACAGCAGCTGGTATTCCTACTTGGTGTGAGCAGCTTGCAGCTCTTTGTTCAGGGTAACTGGACTGGGCCTCTTGTGGACTTGCACCCTCAGGATTTCTTGCCACCTGTTCTGCTTGAGCAGTTTAGTGAGGTATGCTTCTTGGAAATGTTATATATAGTTTGTTTCTTTTTTTTTTTTTTTTCTTAAATGTGATTCTTTTCAAACAAGTGTTTGTGAATTGGAGTTAACAGTGGGTGGGAAAGAGATAGCTTTGTGTTTTGCACAAACTACCAAGAATGCCTGTTCACTGATCTTCTGACCTCCACACATGTGCTGTGGCATTTGCATTGAGCTCACAGATGCACATATCATAACACAGGTACATTACAGGCATTCACATTTGCATGCATATACACAAAGAGTATGTCTCCCTTGTAATCAGCACCTCATTGAGAGAGTAGACATGATCATTGCCACAGAGCAGAGCTTCTGATCATTTTCCTTAGATCTTGATCCCTGTCTTCAGTTGTGGTTACATGGGCCTGGGGCTGGTGAGGCCCTTTCAGCTCTTTTCTTGTGGGTTTGCAGCCTCCTCTGTTTGCCTGTTGAGTTATACTAACAGTTGTATCCTCTTTTCTACTTGATTGTTCTGGGAATTGAACCCATGGCTCAGCGTGTTAGGCAAATACTACCACTGAGTTAAACTCCCATCTTGATACTATCTTTTGTTGTGCTCAATAAGCCTGGACATACTGCATTGGAAGACTACTTTGGAAGACACCATGTGCATGCGAGAGCATCTTCTGACTCCCACTTTCCTGAAGCACTGGCAATAGTACCTTGCTGATCATTCTGTGCTTTTCTTCATGATAGCTGTGTGTGGCTCCTTAGGAATCATACTGTTTAGTGTTGCCTGGTTATAAGTAAATGAAGCAGTGTATGGATTATTTTTTTGACTTCTGTTATTCAGTGATATGTTTGAGATTATACTTATTATTTGAGAATTTTTGAGATTTGAGATTTTGATATTTGAGATTATTGAGACAGGCTCTCACTATATAGACATGGCTAGTCTGGAACTCACTATGTAGATCAGGCTGACCTTGAACTCATAGAGAGTGTCCTGTCTGCTTCCCAAGTACTAGGATTAAAGGTGTTGTCACTACACCTGTGTAGCACAAAGACTTAAAAACTCAAGAGACCGATATTGGGGTTCAAGCTGAAGATCAGAAAAGCAAAGCAGCCAGCCACTAGAGAGTTCTTACCTCTCCCAAGGGTCCAACCAAAGAGGTGATCCACTGAACTTCAGACTGCACTGAGCTCCTGCCTTAATGTCTCTCTAATGCTGGGATGAAAGGTGTGAGCTCTGTTTCTCTTTTAGACAGATTCACTCTCTTGTAGCCCAGAGTGGCCTTGAACTCACAGAGATCCACTGTCTTTGGAGTGCTGGGATTAAAGATGTGGCTGACACTGCCTGTCCTTTATGGCTAACTAGTGGCTTAGTGTGTGTGTAGCTAACTAGTGGCTTAGCTCTGCACTCTGAATTTCAGGCAAGTTTTATTTGTTATATTACAGATGAAATGTCACTGCCCACCTGGCCTTGTTTTTTTTAAAGAACTTTGAATATGTGTTTATGTATGTGAATGAGGCTTCAGTGTACAAATGGACATCAGAAGACAACCTTGAGTGTTAGTCCTTGCCTCTCACCTTGTGTGAGAAGAGATCTTCTGTGGTTTGTGCTGTGTGTCCCAGGCTAGCTGACCTTTGAACTTCCCAGAGTTCTCCTGTCTCTACTTCCTTTCTCTCTGTAGGAATGCTGGAATTACAGATGCTTGCTACTACACTGAGCTTTCCATGGATTCTGGGATCCAAACTCAGGTCATCTGTCTTGTTCTGCAAGTGCTTTACCTGCTAGGTGGTCTCCCTAGCTGGATTAACTTTGCCCTGGGGGGCCAGTGCTTCAGTACTTTTTCTGCTGTCGTTTGCCTTTGTTGATTTATGCTTAAATATTTGCAAATATGCTTTGCTCATATAGTTACCAAAGCAAAGTTAATTTCCCTGCTTTTATCTATGATCTTGGCTTTTGTAGAGCTGTTTTCCAGCCATTCTTTGGAGCTAAGCAGCCCCAAGGAAAACACTGGAAGGTCTCCATCACATGGGAAGACTGTCCCTCACACTGGAAGGCCATCCTGCACATGGGAAGGCTGCTTCTCACACTAGAAAGCTGTCCCTTATACTGGAAGATCACCCTTCACACTGGAAGGCTACCCTCACATCATCTGGCTTTATATATTTGGCTCAGACTTCCAGATGTTACATTTTCCACAATGTGCTGATGAATGTATATTTTCTGTATCTTATGCTCCCTTGCCTGCGGAATTATTGTTGGTTTTTCTTTTATACTTTGCTCCATCTATTTTTATTAATATATAATAATAATATAAGTAATTCTCTTAAAAATGGGCCATTCCCTCCTGCTCTGGAAGTACAGTTAGAACCCTGCTGTGAAGTCTGTGTTGTGTGTATAGGGCTGAGATCTGTGGATAGCATTTTCCACATGGTGATCTAGGGTAAGAAGAGGAAGAGAACCTACCTTTAACATGACCATTCATTCAGTCAGTCAATCGGTCACTGTTTGTCCCTTGTTAGTTCCACTGAAGAATAGGCATGGAACTGGCCCCAATGTGAGCTGCTATCAGGACAATGATATCATGGCTGTCTTGTCTAATTTTTGTTGCCCTGTTAAACTGCTTGCTTGTTACTTGTATCTGGAGGTTTTAGATAGAAGACAGAGAGAACAGAACATATTTCTCATCTCAAAGTGAGTGGGGTGATTCTTCCTCTTAGAGGCATGTCTCATATCTTCCTGCACTTCACTTTAGGAAGGACTTTAGGAAGTATGCATTGGTAAACCATAAACTCCAGTCTGATGTGAGCAGCACAGGTTAGCTGCCTGAGTTCCTGTTTGATCTGAGGAGCCTAGGGTAGCCAGCTGAGCCCAGTCTGGTTTGAGGAGCACAGGTTAGGCAGTTACTTTCCGGTGGTTCTTTCACTTTCACTTTCACGTTCACCTTTTTTTTTTTTCATGTTTTTTTGCTGAGTTGCTCAGGCTGGTGTTGATTCAGAACTCCCGGGCTCAAGCCATCTTCCTGCATCAGTCTCCTAGAGAGCTGAGACTACTTTCATGCACCATCATTCCTGTCTTGACTTTTATGAATCTGTTTCTCACTTTCTTTAACATTTTGATTGGATTCCTGTTCCTTTGAATTTAGAGCATTTGTGTGGCTGCCTGACTGGGCAGAATGTGTTTGTAGATCTCTAGTGACATTAGCAAGGTTATAGTCACTTCTGGTATCTGGTGCTATGTAATTATTGAATGCTCTCATTTCTAAGCTGAATTAATTGAAATATCTGTATGTTATTATTGCATATAACAGTGAATATTTTGTTAAATTGTGTAACTTTACACACCTTTTTCAGGTCAAAGGACTGGATGCTGTTATTCTGGGCCTGCTCATTCTAGATGGTGAATCCATCTACAGCCTGACCTCAAAGCCCATACTGCTGTTAATAGCACGCATTATTCTAGTGAACATCAGACATAAATTAACAGCTCTCCAGGTAAGGCCAGGAAAGGCTCTGTGAGCATTCCATACAGGCCCCTCTTGTGCCCTTAGACATTTAGACATCAGACTGATGCTGCCTGTGTCTCAATAGATTTTGTTTTTTTGTATCTTCTTGGAGAGAGACTTAATTTAAAAGACTCATGAAATAAGGAAAAATATTTTCTTTTCTTGTGAAATTAATCTTGTGTAAAATGAGATTGTATTGATCCTCTTTAGTAGGGTAGAGAAAGAGGGAGAAGAGTCACCGATGGTTCTTAGCCACCATATGGGTGGTGAGAATCAAACACAGGTCCCCTGGAAGAGCAGCTAGTTCTCTTAATCTTGGAGCCCTTTTGCTACCTTTTAGCAGCATGATGAATATTTACAATACCCCCTCTTTTTAGAGATTTTGTTTTTAATTATGTGTATGTGTGTGTCTCTTTGTGGGTTGCAGGTGAGTGCACATGCCAGAGGAGGCTAGAGGTCTTGATTCCCTTTGCAGTGGGGTTACAGGTGGGTGTGAGCCACCTGATAAGGGAACTAGGAACCAAGCTTGAGGGCGGGCTCCAAGAGAGTGGCAAACACTCTTAAGTGATGCACCATCCCTTTAGCCCTTGTGTGATTGCTTACTGATGTTGTTAAGACTGTGGCTGTCTTAAAAGAGGCAGCAACACACTTAGTAAGTCAATTTAAAGTTATTTCAGCGATGAAGAGCAATCCCAGGGCCTCATGCCTGTTAGGCAAGCTCTGCCCATCAGTTAGACACCAGCCTCAGTTTAAATTGACTTTTGAGTGAATCCGATTCTTAAAGAAATGTATTCTGGTGTTTACTGTGATATTTGTGGATGCTTATCAAAGACACACACTCCCCTTCCCCCACCATGTCTGCTTAGTCTATAGAATGGAATTAACATGTACTTGCTGAGTAAGTCCCAGCTTTAAAATCAGGCCACAGTTCTCTTGCTGTCTCTCCTCAGCTGTGTGAGCTTGGGCCAGCTGATCTTTAACTTGCCTGGCATGGTGAGACACTAGGATCAGAGCCCAGTACTGGGGAAAATAAAGGAGGAACACTCAAACAGAATAAGTTCCTTTTTGACTGTTTTACTGACCCTGCCATGGGGAAGGCTTTTGACTAGTACAACTTTTCAAGTTAGTCTGTACTGACTGTGGTGAGTGCCTGACAGGAAGCAAGGCCGGGCAAATACAACCAGCCTTGGTATTTCCCAGCAGAGCTGAAGGGACAATTCCTCCCTATTCTAGCCGTTCACTTCAGAGGTAAAATCACAGAACCCATCTTAAAGAGTTCAGCACCTTAGGTCATATGTTTTCTTAACAGCTCAGTTCTTTTGACCGGAGACGAGTCTGGGAAGGGAAAGAGTGAGCTGCCAGGCCTGACTCATTGTCCTGTCGGCAGAGAAGGGGAGGAGGTAGTGAAATGTAAACTGACTCCACTAGCCTCTGAGACCAGAAAAGGAGCAAAGTGAGGGAGCACCTCGGGGAATTCAGCTAAAATAAAATGATTTGAAACTTCCTTCCTCTTAGATAATCCTGCTTTCCTTCCATGGACTGACTAGCAATTAAAAAGGATTTCATTGCAAAGTCAGAAATTCATTTGTAGCTTCAGTTATTCGAGTTGTGTGTAGCCGATTAGAAGGGGACCCTTCCCTGTTTCTGTGGTACTGAGGATTGAACCTAGGGCCTGGGATGTGCTAGGCAGGTACTTTCTCTACCAATGAGCTGTTCCTCCAGCCCTGTCTCTAAGTTGCTCAGACTGGCCTTGCATTCACTTAGATGCCCAGGCAGGCCTTGAACTTTGTTCCTTCTGTTTCAGTTTCCTAAGAGTCTCCATAGTCCTTGCTGCACCAAGACTGTGAGAAAGGCACTCCTTAATCAAATGAGATGTTAAATTCAAGTAAAAAATGCTTTTGATAACTAGGCATGATCTACTAGTAGCTATTACTACTGAAAAATAAAAATTAGTTTCTTACACAGTCATATAATATAATTCAGGCTCACAGTTATTTTTTATTTTTTGAGATGAGACCACAGGGTAGCTGAGACTGACTTGAGATTGTGATTCTCAGCTTCCCTTTCCTGAGTGCTGAGCTAGTGGGTAAGAGCCATCTACTGCCTAACTTAAATTTAGATGGCTCAGCATGTACTCAGGCTTGATATTTTATCAACCCCTTTAAAATATGTATTATGACTTGCACAGGTACACTAATAAAAACAGGAATACATACAGAAGAATATATTTTAAAATTTTGTTATGGCCTTTTCTAGAGGAAGACAGGATTGAGCAGTAAAAGAATGTGTGTGTGTGTGTGTGTGTGTGTGTAGAGGCTAGGCTAGAGGTCAGTGTTAAGTATCTGCCTTCATTGCTCTCCATTAAATTTTTGTTTTTGCTTTTGAGACAGGGTCTCTCTATGTAGCCCTGGCTGTTCTGGATCTCACCATGTAGATCATGCTGGCCTGGAACTCAGAGATTCGGTTGTCTCTACCCCCTCAGTGTTGAGGGTGCAGATGTGTATTGCTTATACTATTACAGCTCTTGTTCTGTTTCTTTTCTTTTTTTCTTCTCCCTCCCTTCCTCCCTCCCTCTCTCTCTCCCTCCCTCCTTCCCTCCCTCATCTATGTCACCTATCGTGTGTGTGTGTGTGTGTGTGTGTGTGTGTGTGTGTGTGTGTGTGTGTGTCTGTGTGTCTGTGTGTTTGTTTGTGTCTGTGTGTGCGTGCGTGCGTGCATGCGTGCACGCGTGCACACATTGTGAGTCATGGAGTCCAGAGGAGAATGGCACATGTCTTCTTGTACTGCCTCATTCCCTCAGGATGGGTCTCACTGACTCTGAAGCTGTTTCTGCTAGGTCCACTGGTGAGTTCCTGAGATCCTCCCATCTCATCACAAGTTCTGAGTCATAGTCTCCTGTGTTTTATGTGGGTGATGGTGATTAGAATCTCAGGTCCTTATGTCTGTGCAGCAACTGCTCTTACCTGCTGAGCTTTCTCCCTGGCCCTTGCTCTCTTTGTTGATGAGGAAGAAGCAGCAGGAGTGAATTAAAGAAAAAGCTGCTGGGTGCTCAGTTAAGTTGTGCTTGGGTTGTGAAGGGAGTGGAGTTGCCACGGCAGAGCAGGGGGCTTTAGTCATTTAGATGATAAATCTGAAGCAACTTCAGAAAAGAGTGAATGGAGACATGACAGTAGGTTTTGAGCCTGTTGAGAGCATAGCATGGCTGATTAAGCTTATCTAGGAATGAATTTTACTGAGTGTGAAGATATTCCAGGAATTAGTCTTGTTAGTGTAAGGTGTTTGTCCTAAGTGCCTTACTTTCAGCTTCAATGGTGCTTTTTTCTAGAGCTTGCCGTGGTGGACTTTGAGATATGTGAATATTCACCAGCAGTTGCTTGAGGAGCGCTCGCCTCAGCTTTTTGCTCTTGCTGAAAACTGTATTGATGAAGGTATGTAGCAGACTTAAAGATATTTATTTATTATTATACATGTGTGCAAACATATGCATGTGAAGGTTAGAGGACAGCTTTGGAAACAAACTCTTTGTGGTTGTTGTTTCCAGACAGGGTCTCTGTAGCTCTGATAGTCCTGGAACTTGTTCTCTAGATCAGACCGGCCTCGAACTCAGAGATCACCTGCCTCTGTCTCCCGAGTGCTGGGACTAAAGGCCTGCACCACTAACCACCCAGGTTGGAATAGACATTCTTATTCCACTTTTGTGGAAGCTGGGACTCAAACAAAGGCTGCCAGGCTCCCACAGTGAGCACCTACTTAAGAGTAGTACCTAGACTGAAGTAGGTGATGCCTTTGGATAACCTGTAATGACAGCAGCACATTTAACAGATTTGGGGCAGATGTAGTGGTGCTGACCTTTGGTGATAACCATCTTCCATCTCTGTAAAGATTCCTGAGTTACTTGATTCGTGGAAGTTAGGGGAAGATGGGTCCTACATTAATGTGTGACCTTTAAATCTTCTCAGTAGTACTGCTTAGGTGTGACATTCTCTTCAGAATGGAGATTGAGATGGAGCTTGGAAAAAATGAGGACATGCTACCTGGTTATCAGGCAGTGTGTTGTCTTCCAGTTTTAGCAAGTAAAAACTATGTAAACTTGGTCTTTCCCAGTTTATGCCATCATATGATTTGGAAATGAAGTGAGGTTATTCTGTAAAAGAACAGTGCAAGGTCACACACAGCCTTGTAGTTCATGAGGCTGGGCAAGGTTTTGAAAGCCAGGGATGCATTGATGTCATTGACTGTTTTCCCAGAGGACAAGGAAAGCATTTGAAACAAAATTCTGTGAGCCCTGTCCACTATTTAATCTTATAAAATGGCAGTTGCATTGTATCCCAAAGGCTATTATATAATTTCTTACAGTTCACTATGCTTTTGTGGAAAATTGGTTGTTGGAATGTTGTTTTTTGTTTTTAAAGGAAACCTAATTTGGTGTAGTTTTTATAAAGTTACATTTATTCCCCTTCCATTTTGTCCTGTATTACACACACCTGTATTTATTGCCAAGTCTTTACCATATCTTCATGACTAATCTTTGTAAGGAATACCCTTTTTGGGGGGTGGTGGTGGGGAACTGCAATCCTTTTTAAAAGGTTAGAACCATATGGTATATTTTAGAGGGAATTAATTTTTTTCTAGAAGTTAAAAAATCAGTTCAGAAGCAGGAATGATTAATGAGATAATTGGAAATCTGATTCTAGGTGACTCACCCCTGTGACCTGTGTGTTTCTGCAGTGGACTCAAGTACATCATTTACTTTGCCCTGCAACCAAGAATTTTTTTTTTTTAAATAGTGCAAAATCTCTCCACTTTATTTTTTCTATTTTTTTAAAAATTAGAAACAATCTTATTTTATATTTCAATCCCAGTTCCCTCTCCCTTCCATCCTCCCATACCTCCCATCAACCCCCATCCCATCCCTCTTCTGCTCCATAGAAAGCGTGAAGCCTTCCACGGGGGATCATTAAGTCTGTCACATGCAACCAAGAATTTTTATGCTGCTCTTGTCCTAGGCTTTTTCTTTTAGGCCACCAACCAGCTCCCAAATCATGACACCAAGACTTACTAGTTAGTTTTGAATGCTCAGCCTAGCTTAGGCTCATTTCTGGCTAGCTCTTTTAACTTAAATTAACCTGTTTTTCTTTATCTACCTTTTGCCTCAGGGCTTATTACTTTTCTTGCTTCTGTATATCTTACTTTCATTGCTTCTCTGTGGCTGGCTGGCTGGCATCTGCCTGGCTTCTTGCCCTGGGTGTGTCCCTTATCCTCTCCTCCTCCTATCATTCCTTTCTCTCTCGAGCCTACATTTCTCCTTCTATTTATTCTCTCTGCCTGCCAGCCTTGCCTAGCCCTCTTCTGCCTAGCTATTGGCCATTCAGCTTTTTATTAGACCAATCAGGTGCCTTAGGCAGGCAAAGTGAAACAAATGCAACACATTTTTTCATAATTAAACAAATGCTACATAAGCAAAGATAACCCATCTTTACACAGTTAAAGTGATATTGTGCAGCATAAAAAATGTAACACATACTTGCCTAGTTAAAATAATATTTCACAACATGCCCTTCTTGGACATTTTTCACTGTATCTAGTCATAAATTGATGGGTTGACATAATTAGACATTTTAGCTATGTCTAAATTATTCTGTTTTTTTTTTTTTTTTTTTTTTTTTTTTTTTTTTTTTTTTGGTTTTTCAAGACAGGGTTTCTCTGTGGCTTTGGAGGCTGTCCTGGAACTAGCTCTTGTAGACCAGGCTGGTCTCGAACTCACAGAGATCCGCCTGCCTCTGCCTCCCGAGTGCTGGGATTAAAGGCGTGCGCCACCAACTCCCAGCTGTCTAAGTTATTCTGTAATATAGTAAGTAATTTTATTTAAAATATATTTAATTCTGGGATCTGACCCAAATGTTGACCAGTTAGTTACAACTAACTGAGATAGTGTTCAGTGTCCTGAGGAGGCTATTATATTTGAAATATTGCCATTGAAGGATCACCAAATGTTGGCAGGATTTTTTTCAGCCCTTGGGTGGGACATATGCAAAGGCTTTTGTGAACAGCTACAATTGTGTTACTCTTGTCCAGGAATGCTATGTCACTGAAATAGAGCCTATCACAGTTATGAAAGGAGTAGGTGAGAATCTTGAGAAATATGTTCCTCAGCACAGCATGGGGCATCCTTTGGGATGTTATACTAAATGGAAGCACAGTTCTATAGAGACCACTTATGGGCCCACAGCAGTTTGTTTTTGGATCAGATACTGAAAATACATTGCATGTAATTCATGAGGTGGAATATTGCAATTTGATGATGAACTCATGAAGTCACTTTCTAAGAAGAAACAGGTGAAAATATTTTGTGAGCAAGTTCTGTAGTGTTTTCTCCTAGCAGGCAAAGACTGATGTATTCAGTGATTAACATTTTTTTTTTTTTTTTATAATTTGGGGTGTGTTATTAAATATACCATTTTAACACAGCATTAAAAATATCTCATGGGGAGAGATTTTGCTTTTAGCTCATGTTTCTGAAATTTTGTCCAGAAGGTCATGAATATGAATTTTCACAGAGAACTTGCATTAAAATAATAAATATATGTCTATTGGGTCATCATGTTCCTCTTTTATTTAAGCCTGAGTATTCCAGAGAAATCTTTTCACAGTTGACTTAGTGTCTTCTATTGTATACATTTCTAGCTGGCTCTTTGTTAGTTCTTCCCCAAGGATTCCAAATCTATATCCCTTTCCATACCTGTACCAATTATCCTTGTCTGAAATCTTTGGTTTGGAAAGGTCGTGTAGAGCTACCTTGTCCAGCTAACTCATTTGACAGGGTCAAGACTCAGGGAAGTTGTTTCAGCAGCAGAATGATGGCCTGGCCTTCCCAGCTTCAAACACTCTCTCTGTTCTCGCTGCTTTTCTCCAAGAAAATTCTGGTCCAGATTTTAGTAGCCAGTAATATAATATAGCTAACATTTCTCTCTGCACACCACACCAAGTACAGCTCCAAGTTTTTAGCCATGTTAGTTAAGGTCTTTCTTAGAACTCTGAGGTAGAGCTGAGGGTCATTTAGCAGTGGATATAAAATAAGTGGATTTAAAAAGAAAATTAAAGATGGGATCTTACATTGTAGTTCAGATGGCCTCAAGCTTACTGTGTAGATCAGGCGTCCCAGAACCTGGGTTGACTTCTGATTAGGTCATCTGTTGTGTTGGGGGTTCTCATTTTGCAGTTAGGAATATTTCTTTTTCTTTTAATTTTTTTAAACATTCACTTATTCATTATTCATTATGTGTGTAAATGTGCATACCATGATATGCATGAAGTGTTTATGTTATTATTCTTTATCAATAAAAACTCGGGAGTCAGTTATGGGGGTAAGAACCTGAATGATCAGAGAAGCATTGGAGAAGTGACCAGTGACTCCCTCCTTCTCTCTTTCTCTCCCTCCCTCCATTCTCTCTTTCCCTCCCCTCCCCTTCTTCTCTTTTTCTCTCCCCCGTCCTCCCTCCCTCCCTCTCCCCTCTCTGTCTGTACTCTCTCTCTCTAGTTCCTCAATCTAAAAGGGCTGAGACCCCCTCTAAGCCCTGCCCCATTACTTCCTGTGACTCTGTCTGTCTTCAAAACCTCTGTGGTTAATTTTGGTTGGCTAGTAGCTAGCTCTGTCTTCTGATTCAAAACAGTATTGGCAGTCTTGGGAGTGTCAGAAAGTGATCAAAATATCACACAACACATGTATGTGGAGGTCAGAGGACAACTTGAGATAGTTCTTGTGAGTTTCTTGGGTCATCAGGTTGTTAGGCTTGGTGACAAGTGCCTCTGCCCTGAACCATTTCAGCTGGTTGAGATATATTTCAAATTTCTTTCCTGTGTACTGTTTGTAAATCTGCATCTCAGTGCAGAGTAGAGCACATCTGCAGACATTTGTTGTTTCTTCATGCTTTAATGTGTGAGATTTGGCTTCTGTGAGAAGACAGTGGTGTCTGCCTTTGGGATACATCACTTCTCTATCTCTGATATTTTCTCTTGGAAGTTTTATTTATTTATTTTTAAAGATTTATTTATTTATTTGTTATGTATATAGTGTTCTGTCTGCATGTATCCCTGCAGGTCAGAAGAGGGCACCAGATCTCTTTACAGATGGTTGTGAGCCACCATGTGGTTGCTGGGAATTGAACTCAGGATCTATGGAAGAGCAGCCAGTGATCTTAACCTCTGAGCCATCTCTCCAGCCCCTCTTGGAAGTTTTATACCTTGCCAGTAACTTAACTAACATCACACAGATTTCCCTATGAGTAGTTTTATTTATTTATTCATTCCCCTTTTCCATTTTTTGTTTTGCACCAGTAGTTTCAAATAGTCTGAGCCCTCTTGAAAGCTGTTACTTAAAGAAGCCACCTTCCCACTGGCTAGACCTGACATGTGTGCTCTTTTTGCAAGTTTGGAACTGCAGTGGGTGTTGTGGTCTTCCACCTTTTCTTTTTTGGGATGGGGATTATGATGACAACAGATTATGATGATGACAGTGTTTGTCTGAAGTGTGTGTGTGTGTGTGTGTGTGTGTGTGTGTGTGTGTTTGTGAATAAAACTCAAAAGTCAAATGGTTTAGCAGTTACCCCACTTGAACAAAGATACCTTGGTGATTAACTCCCCTTTCCTTTACTTGGAAATATTTTTCCAGTCCTCTTCTAGAACCAGTAGTTGACAGGGTTTGGGACAGTGCCATCATGCAACCTTTCTGTTGTCTTCTTGTCCTTATTGCTGGGCTTGGGGAGGCAGCTGGCCTATCTTCTCCCCTTTACATTGTTAAGATTGTCTTTTGTGTGTCTGTGGTTCTGCAGTCTGCTCATGGTCACACTCTGGTTTGCTTTTCACTTCTCTTATTAGGGATTTATTGGGTTCTGATTCTGAGTTTTGATGTCTTTCTCCATTTCTGGAAAAGTCTTAGCTGTTAGCTCTTTACCTATTTTTGATGCACTGTCTGCTCTTTCCTAATATCAGGCATGTCATGTATCCCATGTGCCTCTTCACCAGACCTTAGTTCTTTTTGTCGTCGTTTCTCTTTATTTTCTCAAGTTATATTTGTAGAAGTTCATTTGGATCTGGCTTCCATCTCTCTGTTCTGCCCATTTCATTTTGAAATTGAAGAAAATTCTGCACTTTTGATCAGCTCCTTGTTTTGCTTTTCCAGCTAATATTTTATTTTTTGCATGTGTATGTGAGCATGGTGTGTGTATGTCTACATGTTTGCATGTGCATGTGAGTGTGGTGTGTGCATGTCTACATGTCTGCATGTGAGCATGGCATGTGTATGTCTACATGTGTGCATGTGCATGTGAGTGTGGCGTGTGTATGTCTACATATGTGCATGGGAGCGTGGTATGTGTATGTCTATATGTTTGCATGTGTATGTGAGCATGTGTGTGTATGTCTACATCTGCATGTGAGTGTGTGTGTGTATGTCTACATGTTTGCATGTGCATGAGAGCGTGTGTGTCTACATGGGTGCATGTGAGTGTGGCATGTGTATGTCTACATGTGTGCATGTGCATGTGTGCATGGCGTGTGTATGTCTACATGTGTGCATGTGCATGCACATTGGGAACTGAGGTTGTTGATGTGTTTTCCCTTCTGGTCTCTCAGGCTCATGCAGAGCTCACTAGCCAGCTTGCTCCTAGAATGCCAGCTCTACTTCCCATACACTGGGGTTACAGGTTGGTTTGGACATGGCTTGGGTTCTCTAACTAAGGGTGGTGGCTAGGCAGTGAAGAAACAGACACAGGCACAGGTGATCATGTGGAAGTTTTCCAGCTCTGTAAATGTCTGCACTAACAGGCTTGTCTGGCAGACTTGCCCATCTGTGCTTGAAAGGAGTGAGAATTGGGGAAAGAAATAGACAAGAAACAGAAGATAGAGTTGGGAGGGCATCCAGTGAATACTCCAAGTTCTTATATACCCCAGTCAAAAGTGGGGAAGGAAAGACTTCCTTACCATGATACAAGGAACAAACAAATGTAATTACCTCAATACTCAAAACATGAAGTAACCTCACCCTCAAATATCCTGTTGTTTAGGCAAGACATACAGTAGCCATGCCTTATGCCAAACATCCTGTTATCTAGGCAAGACATACAGCAGCTACACCTTAGGCCAAACATCCTCTGGTCTAACCTTGAAGGAGCAATGATAGGCTTGAACTATGACCTTAAGTCAAGATGAAATGGAGCCAATTCTGTGGGCCTCCACATGTAATCAGAATCTCAGCCTATATTAGGTACAGAACAGGGGGAAGGTAAACAAATCTCTGTGGGTGCCCAGTCTCAGGCTGTAAACACCCAGGAGGGGCAAGTTGCTGGTCTTTGCACACACTAATAGTACATTGCACAAACTGATTCTCTGACTCCCACTGAGAGCTTTGCTGCCCCTCTTGAGCCTGACCCATATGGCTAACAGCTTTGACAATTGTCCCATGGGCCTGAGGCCTTTGACTGGACATGGCTGTACCCATGCCGACAATGGGTCAGGATCTCACTCACTCAGGGCTTCTCAACTCCCTACACTAGCTTAGCATTTTATATGGTTGCTAGGGATCTGGGCTCTTCTCCGTCCCATGTCTGGTTCATTTCTGTAATTCCTTGTTTGTATTTTGTAACTTTTTATTTTGTTTCTTGAAGCCTATTAAACATTTTGGGTGTGTGGTAATCTGTTTCACTAATTTTGCTAGGGTCACCAAAGGTTACATGTCTGACAGTAATGGCTAGACACTCAGGAATGGTGGGAGAAGAAAATTAAAGAAGAGAGCAAGCAGGGTGATGAGGGCCAGCCTCTCCAGGGTTTGGTTTGCATGAATGAATGTCCCGAGGTGCTTTCTAACTGAGATCTTCTGTTTGGATGCCCTGCCTCCTGAGGTTCCTGACTCACTTGCTTTATCTCCCTCCAGAGAATCTCCCAGAAGAGCTGGCACTAAGGAGAAAAAAAAAAAAAAATACACTGTTTTGGTTTTTAGACCCACTTTAATTTTGGCTCACAGCAGGTCAAAGGCAGATCTTAGATCTTGTTACTTAGCTGTAAGGACAGCCAGATCTCTAGGTGATGAAATAGCCTGGGTTTCTGTTGCACCACCTCTGTACCTCTGTCCTTTTCCACATATGCCCACTCTTTTGTCCTACAAACTCAGGAGAAGCTTGGATTGCATTCTTGGCTTTGTTGCATAACAGCCGAGATGACCAGTTAGTGAGTGAGCCCTCTGAGCTGTGTTTTGTTTTTCTTTGTGGTGCTGGGACGTGAACTTAGGGTTCCACTGCTAGATTGGTACCCTACCTTGGAGCTCTGCTGAGACAGCCCTGAGCTCAGTGTTCTAATGATTTAAGTGGGGATGTCCTCAAAGGCAGCATTCTGAGAACTTACCACACTTATTGAAAGTGCTAAGTGGAGTAGCTGTTTAGTCAGTGTGACTTCTCTCTCAGCTTGAATGTTGGAAAATCATCACCACTGTTAGGATGTTTGAAGCAGACTTCCCACCCTTTCATTTGGCATTCATTCTTGTCCACTGTTTTGACAAAAGCTGGCAAAGCTATTAATGAAAATAGCTTAAAGAACAGCTTGTCAAGGATGTTGTCGCAGAGAATACGATTTTGGGGTACCGGTTGGATGAATCGGATGAATCCTGCTATATGAGAAGTGTTGAACCCTGATGTGTGTAATAGTATTATGCTCTTTAGTATATATAATCAATTTTGATACTCATTTTATCTCAGATGTTTTGTTGCTAAGTTGTTATTTTCCCTTGTTTATTTTAAAATTTAAAAAATTATGGTGCCTCACGTCTTTAATCCCAGCACTCGGGAGGCAGAGGCAGTCGGATCTCTGTGAGTTTGAGACCAGCCTGGTCTACAGAGCAAGTTCCAGGACAACCTCCAAAGCAATGCAGAGAAATCCTGTCTCAAAAAATTAAAAAAAAATTACATTAACTAATTAGTTTGCATGTTTGCATTGTGTGTGTGTGTGTGTGTGTGTGTGTGTGTGTGTATGAGATACATGTGTAGGAACCTATTTGATACTCAATTTCACACACACATGTATGTTTGCATTAAAGGAGAAAGTCCATGTTTTCTGTGAAATGAACTCAGCTAATCTCCCTTTCTTCAGATTTTCCATGGTGTTTAATTTAAAGGTTGGTTTGGCACTTTGTATCAGCATCTTATGTTCCCATGTTTTTATAGGATAGTTAAGACAGGCACTTGAGGCCGGGCGTTGGTAGTGCATGCCTTTAGTCCCATCACTAGGGAGGCAGAGGCAGGCGGATCTCTGTGAGTTTGAGGCCAGCCTGGTCTGCAAAGCTACACAGAGAAGCCCTTTCTCAAGAAACCTAAATAAATAAATAAACAAATAAATAAATAAATAAATAAATGACAGGTACCTGGGAAGGATGAGTGCTGTGCTGTGAATAGCATCGCCCAGGACTGAGTGTGTGGGTGCAGAAGGCAGTGTATATAAAGTCTCAACTGCACATTTGAAGAGATAAGTGCTCAGAGAATGCTAGCTGTTAACTGCTGTGTATTTGTTTTCTTTTCTTTTTCTTTTTCTTTTTTTTGTTTTCCCCGAGACAGGGTTTCTCTGTGTAGCTTTGGAGCCTATCCTGGCGCTCGCTCTGGAGACCAGGCTGACCTCGAACTCACAGAGATCCGCCTGCCTCTGCCTCCTGAGTGCTGGGATTAAAGTCATGCGCCACCAACGCCTGGCTATATTTGTTTTCTTTATGTAGCTAACATTCTCCAAAACTTTAACTTAAGCCATTCGATGTATACTTTAATATTTTGGGACTCCATTTCATTTATCTTAATTTTTAATATTTCATCTTTTGTCTTATAGTGATGAAAGTAGAGAATTTATTTGAAGGTGATTCAGGTCGACTTTTAGCTATTCAATTCCATCTGGAATGTGCACATGTATTTTTATATTATTATGAATATAAAGAAGCAAAAGACCAATTCAGTACTGCTAAAGACATCAGCAAGTTACAGGTTGATCTGACAGGTAAGACTTTACTTTTCATAGGCAATTGATTTAATTTTACAGTAAAGCTGTTGTGTATGTTGGCAGTTTGTGTTGTATTTTGGCATTTGACTTTTTTGTTCTTGTTGTCCTTTTGTTTGTGAAGCATAGCCTTTATTGATTGAGCTATCTCTCCATTCCTTTATTGCCTGAGCTATTTCTCCATTCTTTTTGCTTAGTTTTTTGGTTATTATTTTTAGTACAACTAGACTGATCACAGGATAAAAAGCCAACTTGTTAGGCTACATTTATAATCTTCCATTTTCCAGACTTTCTTTATGGAGCCCAGGCAGGCCTTGAACTCCTGATACTCTTGTCTTGGTCTCCTCGTGTTGAAATTTGGGATGCCTTACCATATTTGGTCTAGTATTTAATTTCTTAGATCCTACCTATTTTTTTTTTATTTCACAATATATTTAAAAGATTTTATTTGAAGTTTATCCTTTTGAACAAATATGGAGTTACATTTCTTTTTTTAATAGAGTCCATCCCTCATTTTAAGCTAGTTAAGTGTTTGGTAGTAATAGCAGCCAGGTAGTACATACGTGGACTTGGACCATTTGGTTCTGGTATAAACCTCCAGGGACCTTTCCTGACTCCCCAGTTTAATCCCACCCCTGTGCATTGCCCATTCTTGTAAATGCCTCCTGTTGTTTCCACCCTGCTTTTTTACATCCCATATTGTGTTTCTTAGGGACATTTCTTGAGTGTATTTTTAGTGATTGAGAATACTATCAGAGCCTTGCATGGTGGTACACACCTTTACTCCCAGCACTGGGAAAGGAGAGACAGGTGGATCACTGAGTTTGAGGCCAGCCTGGTCTGCAGAATGAATTCCAGGTCAGCCAGGGCTACACAGAGAAACCCTATCTTGAAAAACCAAAATAAAATAAACAAATAAAAATTAAAAAAATAAAAAGAGAGTGTGAGAATACCATCTGAAATATAGTAACATTCAATATTGTAGTGAACAAATGGGGTTCTGAGTGTATGTTGAATGAATGTGTATTATTTGACAAGGGCACAGCCAAGTCAGGGACCAATGCTTCTGCCCTATGGGGGTGGCAAAGTTTTCCCCGGTGAGGCTCAGAGCAATGACAAAGCCTTCCTTGGGTCCTGGTGTGACTGTTGACAGTATGTGCAGAAAAAGTCCACTGGAGCTTTCTCTACCCAGATGTTTATAGCTTGCAGACTGCTCCCCTGCATAGTCTGTGCCTACCTAGAGTAGCTAAGACTGTTCAACTGTATATAATAACTGCACCTCCCTGGTTATCTGTCTACAATAACCCTGCCTTCCTATTTATCTTTCTGTAGTAATCCCACCTCCCTGTTTATATGTGTGTAATGACCCCGCCTCTCTGTGTATCTGTATATAATCACCCTGCCTCCCAACTGTATATAATAAACATGCTGAACATCTGGGAGACTGTGGCTTCTGCATTTTAGAGCCCAGATTGCCTGATCGCAGCTTTTGTGTCCATGTGTCTGTCATTTTCTTTCTTTCTTTTTTTTTTTTAAGACTTTTTATTTATTTATTATGTATACAACATTATTCTGCTTCCATGTACATCTCCACACCCAAAGAGGGCACCAGATCTTACAGATGGTTGTGAGCCACCATGTGGTTGCTGGGAATTGAACTCAGGACCTCTGGAAGAGGTGCTCTTAACCTCTGAGCCATCTCTCCAGCCCCGTCTGTCATTTTCTTTATCCCTCCTCCTCTCCCTCGTTAGGTCAGTCTCTGACGCTGTACAGGTAGGTGTACACTGTATGTGTATGTTGAAAGAGTGAATGAGTTGCAGAAGTTCTCCGAAGGCCACTGTTGTCTCCTCTGTGTGCCATGTGCTGCTGCAGCCCTAACCTATACAGTGTATTTGGCATTCCGTATACATGAACTAATGAGGACAGACACCACTAGCTTAGGGCTCAAACTGAGCATCCCAGGCTATGACACCTGCCTGGCATTCAGTGACTGACACTATTGTCCCCTGCTAGGGGGACATAGGTCTGCTCTCAGCCCCAGTCTTCTGTGCCTCTTATTGAGTCAGTGTTAATTGATAAAATCCTCTAGCCGTACTTCGAATCAAATATGTCTTTATGGGATCTTAGCTTTCTTTTTTTACAGTGTTTGTTTGAGAAAAGCTAATTGATATCTAGTTTATAGTTTTTGGAACAATGCCATGACTAACTTGGAATCTTGTCTGTGTTTGAAAGTATAGTTACATGTAATAAACTTGTGAAGTTCATTTCAGAGATTTTTTTTCAAATATTTTTGTTCTAGGAGACTTTTGGGAGATTATTTAAATATTAATGATATGGTGCTTTGTATATTCAGCTTTAAGTAGTGGCATATTCAATAGCTATTTAAGTTTTTAATTTTTTTTCCTGAAGTTGAGGTGAAGAACTTAAAGTGTACTCTCAAATCAAACGAGACCCAGATTGTTTTTGTTTTTTTTTTTTTCACTCAGCTGTAGACTTAATGTAAAAAGTAAGCTGTTCAGCCACTTCAGTGGCCATCTTGAGCATGCTGTGTGTCCAGGGTCGACAGTGACTCCCAGCTAGAGCCATCTCACTATAGAAAGCAGATTTCTGTAAGCCCACATTTTCCAGAGAGTGCATGTTGAAACTTTGTTTCTCTTCAGAGTGGTCTGAAAATAGCTCTTCTGCAGCATGTTATTTCTGAGACATAAAAGAAAAAATGTTGGTATCACATGAAGCCAGATGGAGCACTAGCCTGGGTCTTACAGCCCTGCTAAGGGCTGGCAAGTGATGACATGTGTTCAACCTCTGTCTTTCCATGTGTATTATTCATACACACACATTATATGTATGCAGTGTGTGTGTGTGTGTGTGTGTGTGTGTGTGTGTGTGTGTGTGTGTGTGTTTGTTTGTGTGTGTGTGATAATTCTAACCATAGTACTTGTAAGTTATTTGTTCAGAAGAGACTAAAAAAATAAGCAGAGATAGGGATTGAGAAGGAATGTAGTGTCAGGAATCCTGGGTTTAAGCCTTGGCCCCATAGTTCCTTGGCTTCAGGAAGTTATTTTTAATATCACTGGGCCCGAAGTTTCTCATATGTGAATGAAGAACACTTTTAGCACTCTGAAAATTTTCAGGAGCTTTGGGAAAAAGGACACGGTTCCAGGAAAACTTCGTGGCACAGCTGATTCTAGATGTCAGGAGAGAAGAGGACATCCCTTCCAGGAGTGAGTTCAGCCCAGCACCCACCCCCCAGGAGTACTTAACCAAGGTAGGTTGGTCTGAGTTATGTAGCTGAATAGCACAATGTCAGCAGGTGACTATCACAGGGACTGAGTGAATAAGAAGACACTGCATGAGAACCCTTGCTAAGTTCTTTGTCCCCATTTTCAGGTGAAAATAATCAGTATTTTTCTTACAAGGTTCTAAGGAAGGAAGGAAGGAAAGAAGGAAGGAAGGTCCTATGCTGGCTTAGAGTTTGAAGGGATACATTTCATCATGGGGGACAGCCGCCACACTGCACCCACAGCCACACTGCACCCACAGCCACACTGCACCCACAGCCACACTGCACCCACAGCCACACTGCACTGCACCCACAGCTACACTGCACCCACAGCCACACTGCACCACACTGCACCCACAGCCGCACTGCACCCACAGCTACACTGCACCCACAGCTACACTGCACCCACAGCCATACTGCACCCACAGCCGCACTGCACCCACAGCTACACTGCACCCACAGCCACACTGCATCCACAGCCACATGGTACCCACAGCCACACTGCACCCACAGCTACACTGCATCCAAGCCACACTGCACCCACAGTCACACTGCACCCACAGCCACACTGCACCCACAGTCAGATAGCACCGGTCCCTTACAGTAGAGCAGTTACGATTTAGCAGTGCTGCTGCATTGCCCCTTGACATATAAAAGACAGACAAGGACACTACCTGCTGCCATATGTTTGTTTTTTGCCTTTTGAAGCAAAGTCTAGCTGTATAACCACGGTTGGCCTTTAGCTCCTGCCCTCCTGCTTTAGCCTCCTAAGTGTTGGTATGCTACAACCCAAGTGGCTTGGGTCCTGGAACCCTGACAAGGGGTGTTGTTGAATGGAGACATACAGACACACATGCAGTACATAAATAGGGTTCAAGTGGGAGTCTGCTACCCCTGTAACCTGGAACTGCAGCGTGTTTGTTAGGCACAGCATGCGGTTGAGGAGTGCTCAGTTTAGTCTGTAGACATCTCTGTAGATGAACAGTCTCGGACTGTGGACATCCAGAAACAGGAAGGAGCAGTTGCTAGTTGCACACACTTGCTTGGACTCTTGAGGAAAGCTTTGCCGTTCCTTCTGGGTCTGGCCCATATTGCTGATTTCCTGTGGGTCTGAGACCTTGGAGCCCGTGGTACATCTGTGCCCATGTCAGCAATACTCAGGACTTCACTCACTCAGGGCCTCCCCTGTCCCTATACTGGGATTGTAGGTATGAGCTGCCACACCTAGCTCTGTGTTAGTCCCTTTACTCTTCTGTGGATATCTTTTCACATTCAGAGACTTGATGTCTTTCTGGCTGCTTCTAAATACATAAACCAATAACCAGAATTCCTCTTTTCACATTTTATAATCTGCCTTCTACTCTGTCGTTATTGAGTTGGTTGGTGCTTCGGAATGATTTTGACATGTCTAATGAATTCTTTTCTTGTGGCTTGAACTTTAGATTCTTAGATGGCTGACTTCGTAGGCCTGTGCAACTGCTTCCATGGAGGCTACAAACATTTTCACAAACATAATTCCAGAGATTTCCATACCTACAGTTTTATATGTTAATTAGATTTTTAAAAAGATTTATTTTTATTTTATGTGTAGAGGTGTTTTACCCAAACATATATCTGTGTAGCACATGTGTGTGTAGTGATCACAGAAACCAAAAGAAGGAATTGGATCCCCTGGAAGTGGATTGTTGTGAGCTGCCGTGTGGGTGCTAGGAATTGAACCTTGTTTTTCTGAGAGAGCAGCCTGTGCTCTTCACTGTTGAGCCATCTCTCCAGCCCCCCATCTACATGTCCTTTATTGATTTTAATGTCTGTAGTGCTTATGCTTCAGTATGCTTTGTTTTAAAACCTGTAAGTAAATTTACCTGAAGTACACTGGATACCACATTTCTGTTATATTCTGAGAGTGATGCCAAGGGCAGAGGCTAGAGCTGAGGGACAGGGAGGAGCCGCCATTCAGTTCATTCTGAGGAGGGCCTCAAGTTCACAAGTTTGCTTTTGTGGTAATTTTAGCAAGGAGCACTGTTGGTTCTGATTAGCAATAGTCAGGGAATGTATATTAAGTGCAGGCATCCTTAATTTCCTCCTCTCTTTTCTCAGTTCTATTCAGGTCCCCTCATTAGGCTTTAGGTTGCCCACTGCAGTTTGATCTTTAGGCCATAGAACAGTATTTTTGGAAAGAGATTTAATTCTGAAATCCAAGCACACAAAAGTAAATCTTTGGTGTGTGTGTGTGTGTGTGTGTGTGTGGTACATCATGTGTGTTCGAGTCTCTTTAAAGTTGAGTACATGCTATTCTGGACACCAGCTGTTCCTTAGTGTCTGAGGTTATCATTGTATTCCTAGCTGTTGTTAAAATTGTGTGTGTGTGTGTGTGTGTGTGTGTGTGTGTGTGTGTGTGTCCATGAGCGTGTGCGTGCCTCTGCCTTCCCCCCTGCCTGCCATGGGAGTGTGGGTACCTGTGGAGGCCAGAAGTATCAGATCCCTTGGAGCTGGAGTAACGTAACAGAAGGTTGTGAATCTCCTGATATGGTGGCTGGGCTCAAAGGTTCGTCTCTTAGAAGTCCCTTATATCCTCTTAACTGTTGAGCCATTTCTCCAGCTCTCACTTTTCTTTTTTCTGGTAACAGGGTGTCGCCTTTTGCTTGGGATCACTGTATAGACCAGGCTGACCTTGGATTCAGAGATAGCTGCCTTGTTCTGTCTCCCTAATCTACTGCTGGATTAGGGAGACACCACCATGCCCAGCACCTAGTCTACTGCTGAATTATGGCCTGTGCCACCATGCCAGGCACGAGCCCCTTCTCAGATACATAACTCTTAGTATATCCTTTGGATCTGCAGCTTGGCCTTCATCTTCTTATCAATGTATTCCAAGAGGAGATAGTTGTTTTTAATTAAATTAATTTATTTTGGTTGTGAGCCTAGCCTTTAATGGCTGAGCTATCTCTCCAGCCCTAAATTAATTTATTTTAAAGTTTTCCCTCCCTCCTCTCCTCCCATTCCCACCCTGCACCTTCTCTCTGCTCCCCATCCCCAATCCACTCCTCCATTTCTGTTAAGAAAGAAACAGGCTTTCTATGGCTATCCCATGGATATCAGCAAAAAGCATGGCATATCAAGTTTTGGTAGGACTAAGCACCTCCCCTTGTATTAAGGCTGGGCAAGGTGACCCAGTATGAGGAATATGTTCCCAAAAGCTAGCCAAAGCATTAGGGAGAGCCCCTAAGAGCAGATAGTTTCTCTGTGTAGTTCTGACTGTCCTGGGACTCGATCTGTAGACCAGGCTGGTCTCTAACTCAGAGATTGGCCTGCCTCTGCCTTGGGTGCTGGGATTAAAAGCATGCACCACCACCACTTGTCAGTGCTTTTCTTTAGAAGTCTTTTTAGTAGTAGTTTCTACATTAAAATCTGTTGTTTATTTTTATGATAAGGATTAGCAAGAGAATGTATGGGAATTCTATCAGCAGAGGTGCTTTTGGGGTTAGTAGTGATTGCTGTCATTTGCCACTATTGTCATTTACACTGAATTCTTGAAATGCACATGGTAAACCTTTTCACAAGTTATATTCCCTACTATGTATTCACAAGAAATAGTATGTATGTTGACCATATTTAGACACTATATAATCTTTAAAGTAAAAAGGCGTGTTATGCTAGATACGGTGCTTCTTTTTTTTTTTTTTTTATTTTGGTTCGTCAAGACAGGGTTTCTCTGTGTAGCTTTGGAGCCTAGCCTGGCACTTGCTCTGGAGACCAGGTTGGCCTGGAACTCACAGAGATCCACCTGCCTCTGCTTCCCGAGTGCTGGGATTAAAGGCGAGCACCACCAACGCCTGGCCTTTTTTTTTTTTTTTTGATATGGTGCTTCTTGACTTCATAATCTTAGTACTCAGGAGGCTGAGGCAGGCAGATGTCTGTGAGTTTAAGGCTAGCTTGGTCTACCTAATGAGCTTGGGCAAGCCAGGGCTACATAGTGAGACCCTGTCTCAAAAACAAACCAAGCCGGTGGTGGTGGCTCACGTCTTTAATCCCAGCACTCAGGAGGCAGAGGCAGGCAGATCTCTGTTCAAGGCCAGCCTGGTCTACAGAGTGAGTTCAGGACAGCCAGGGTTACACAGAGAAACCCTATCTCGAACAAACAAAAAAGACAAACAACAAACAAACCATCAAACTGAACTAAACAAAAATAAATACTCCAAAGTAAATCAAAAATAATGTACCCAGCCCCCCTCCAAAACCCCATACATCAGTGTCGTCTCCTTCAGCAATCGTTTGCATGAATGAATGAAATTTAATTTTTGTTCTAATTAGTTTCTTCTGTGTTCTACCAGAATCTTGAGCTCAATGATGATACTGTTCTGAATGAAATAAAGTTAGCAGACAGTGAACAGTTTCAGATGCCTGACCTGTGTGCTGAAGAACTTGCTGTCATCCTTGGAGTCTGGTATGTTAATGGCTGACTTTGCTATATTGAGCATCTTGAGTATTGTTCCCAAGTTTGGGAAGATCTTCATCAGAACCTCCCTATACAGTAGGGATTTTGTACTGCTTATGAAGGTGGAAAATTCTTCTTAGGCAGCGAATTAAAGGGTCAGAGGTTCAAAAATCTGTTGAATTTGTAGTGTTTTTCTCTTTCCTTTATAAACAAATATCTTTGGTTACCTTCAGCTGGGTGTAGAATTTTAATAAAATGTTAAATAGAGGTGAGAATGACTGTGTGAGCTGCATGTAAGAAGCTGGAGGTAGTCTGTGGGAGTATTTCACTAGCTTTCTCCACCTTATCTTTTTTGATATAGGGTTTCTCATTGAACCTGGTATTCTCCTATTCACTGCTCAGTGCTCTGGGAATCCTGTCTCTGTCCCATTGGACTAGGGTTACAGATGCACATGAACACAAATGGCTTTTTATGTGGGTGCTGGGTATCCAAACTCAGGTCCTTACGCTTGCACGTCCTATTTCTCCAGGTAGATTTATTTTTAATATATAGACCCTTATGCACTACTTCAGTGGAAGTAGTTTTTTTTTTTTTTACTTTCTTCTTTATATGGCTGGGTTATTGTTTCGGTTCTTGTTCTTTCTCATTTTGAAGTGAGTCCCTGACATTTCTCCTCATCTGTGTTCTTTATCCACTTTATGGTTAAAAGTTTTGCAGAAGAAAAAGGCATTAATCATTTTGTGTGAGGTTCTTACCCTGTCTTATGACTTTTTAATACTCTTGTTCACTCAGGGAACATAGTGTCTTAGGGTGGGAAGGACTTGAGGGGTTAATTGGATCATCTTGTTGCTTGATACATAATTCCTTTGTGTTACAAATTAGAACTATCTGAGAGAGGGAATACATGTATGTTGTGTTTTAGATTATTTCATAGTTCTTTCCCCATTTATTTTGTTTTGTCACCAGCAATAACAGGTACAGGCCAGGTGTATGGCATATTCCCCAGAGTTCAGAGCCAGCTTCGACTACATAGTGGGTTCTGCACCATATAGGACTATATGTTGAGACCCACCTCAAAGGACAGAGTTAAAAAGTTGGGGGCTGGAGAGATGGCTCACTGCCTCAAAGCACTTGCTACTTTTCAGAGGGCTCAGTTCTCAGCATCCAAATTAGGTGGCTCCAGTTTCAGGGGCTCTGATGCTCCTGTCTCCTCAGGTACCTGCCGTCATATGCAAATGCCCATATAATGAAAACACACACAGTTAACTAAAAATAATAAAAACAAATCTAAAGAAGGTCAGTTAAAAGTTACTACGTAAACATTTCATGCTTATAAAATCTTTAAATAGTATTGAAAATTATAATTAAGTATTACCATTTTATAGGATTGTTTTCATTCTTTTTAAATTTTATTATTTTGATTTATTTTATAACTATTTTTCCTATATATATATATATCTGGAGTTACAGATGGTTATGAGCCACGATGTGGTTACTGGGAATAGAACCTGGCTCCTTTGCAAGAGCAACAGATGCTCTTAACCATGCTCTTAACCACTGAGCAGCTCTCCAGCCCTTTAAAAAAAATCTTTTTTAGGCAGGGCCTCCTCTGTAGCCCAGGCTGGCCTCAGGCTTGCAGCAGTCTTTCACATCACTCTCCTGAGAGCTGGGTTTTGGGGCGAGCCTCCACATCTGGTTGTTGTCATTCCTAACATGCATAATGTTTACATAAAGAATAATTTATGTGCTATGTGAGCTTAAGTTACATGTTTAGCAATAAAGTGGAAGAGGTAAACTAGAAGATTGCAGCATCACAAGTTCAGCTGTGCATTTTTTCCATGCCTCACTCTCTTCTCAGAGAAAATGCTATCTTGAGTTTTGTGTTTGTCATTTTCTGGCCTTTAAAGATATGTTTACTGTTACATCTTAGGGCTTCCATTTGCTTGTTTTCATGCTTTCTGTAGTTGCCTGTGGTTTACTTCTCTCTTTATTGTGTTTCTGTGGTTTGTGTTTTAATTGGTAGCTGTAATTTAATTTGTAGGTTGGCATTCCACTAGGTGGATATGTCACAATTTGTCTTTTTTCCATTTGGAGGTTTTGATTATTTTCAGTTTTCCTATGTGTATCATTCATTCCTAGTCCAATCATTTGCTGAGTTTTCTGGGCTCTATAATCTAGGATGGAATTACTGAGTTGGGGATATGTGAATGTTTACCTAACTTCAAATTGCTTGCCAGGTGTGGCACTAATTAGACTCTGCCGTTAGTTTCTTAGAATGCCTGTTGTCCTACCTTTCCAGTGACTTACTGATTTAAACCTGTCTGATGGTTTTAATGGAATTTGTTTGTGGTAGAAGTTAAATAGGACTTAGTGCTGTATTAATTCTTTCCATTGCCTTTGATTGAGTGGTATCACTTGGACTTCTCTTTTTTCTTTTACTATTTACTTTTGGAGGGGTGAATGTCATAGCAAGCACCTTTACCTATCCAACCAACCATCTTGTAGCCTCTGGACTTCTTCTCCTTAATAAGATAAATTATTTTGACCCCAACCATTTTATTTTTATTATTGTCTTTTGAAAGCTTGTTTCTATGTATGTATTTCATAGCATTATAGTATGTGAGTTAAATATGTACTATGAGAGATAGTGATTACAACATGTATTTTAGGATTAATTTAACTTTTTTCTTTTTTAATTCAAAGCACAAATTTCCAGAAGAACAACCCAGTTCATAAGCTAACAGAGGAGGAGCTGCTGGCCTTCACATCAGTGAGTGACAGTGTCTTCCTTTCCAGTTCCTCCTTTTCCTCCTGTGTTCTTGCTCAAGCTGAAACCTTGTTCGATAAGGAACAGAGGTGCTGTCCTTACCCTGCCAGTTCTCAAGCCACATATTTCCTGCTGTTCCCTTAAGCAGGCATGCTTTTCGTTGCACTTGCTTAGATTTGACTACAGGGACCACATTCTCATGCTTTTCTTTTTCTTTCTCTTTCTTTCTTTTTTTGGACTCCATGGCTTACTGTGCATATAATAGATACTCAATAACCGTTTGTTGACTGCATGCATGAATGAGAACAGAAGAGTTCACAAGTCTTATGCATAAGAGTGATGCCTACGTGGATGTCTTGACAAAGAGTTGTGAGCAGGGGCAGGAGAGCAGTGGTCAGGGAAGGAGATAGCGTTGGGAACATAGGGCGCTTGTCGGCATTCCATACCATAGAAAAGCCAGGACGGAAGGGTGGATGGAGAAGTGGCTGTGGATATGACAGGGTGCGTGGCTGGCCTGGATCACTGTTTGAGTGAATCATGTATCATCACTTCATTACAGCCGACTAAAGAGGGAAGATAGGACCCAGGCTGGAGAAGAACAGAAGTGAAAGGGAAAGATGGGGGAATAGATGTTGGCAGATTTGAGATCAAAAGAAAGAGAAATGTGTCACAGAGTAGACGGCAACTCACTTTGGTTTTGGCTTTATGAGTGGAAAAGGATACACATGTTCTTTATTTTTTGGAAATGGGGTCTCTCTAGATAACTCTGTCTGTCCTGTAGCTTTCTATGTAGACCAGGCTGATTCTCCTAGTAACTGCCTGCTGAGTGCTGGGATCAAAGGTGTGCACCACCATGCCCAACTTGATACATACTTTCTTAAAGGAATCAAATTCCTCATGACTCTTCCAGAGGCACCCATTTTCTTTCCTCCTTTGTCATTGTTCAGACAAGAAAAAGAACCTTTATCTGGCAGAAAGAGAAGCTGGCTTGTTTGCACTGTAGTAGGAGTTTTCCTCTCCGCTCTCTTGAACCCCCAGGGTAGATGCTAGTTGCTGGAATCCTCTGCTGTCTTTTATCTTCCCACTCTTCCCATCTGTTAGTGTCTCGGGTGTTACCATTATATGGTAGGCTTTAGTTGACTGTATGGAAATGCCTGATTTACTTACGACATGTGCTATAAAGAATTTGACAAACAAAGTGGCAAAATAGTTTTCAGTGCACATAAAATAACTTGTGTACCTTTCTTTCACTCAGCTAGTAACTGAAATGTTTACCATACACAGGTGTTGTCATCCTCATTGGGGATATAACATTGAACAGTGTCTTTTTTGCTCTAGAGTTTTAATTAATTTACATTCCTGAGGAAGAAACACACAGACAAAGAGAGAAATATCTATTTAATTTAAGGAGGCCTGTAAAGCAGGGATGGGTGTTGTTTAGCAATGTGGTCTGGAGTATCTCAGTGGGAAGGTGATGTTGAACACAGAGCCGCCTGAAGTGGGGCACGGGAGAAGGATGTGGCTCTGAGCTTGAGGGAATGCTTGAAGTAAGCATCGGACCGAGAGAGGGTGTAGGCAGCAGGTGGCTTGGCGCTTTGGTCTCTACTGACACCTGAGGTCAGCAGTGATGTGGCAGATAACAGGTCATGTTCTTGCTGGGCTCTGGTCGGGTAATCTGTAGTAACATTTTGGGTTGGTCTCATACACATTGTCATGTGTATCATCCCTAATTACTGTGTGAACACTTCATCACACTTTGTTAAATACAGTTCTTGTGAGTGAGGGAAAACTTTGTTCTAGTCTTCAGACGCTATCTTTCTTTATCTGTTTTTGTTCCTCTGTGTCCTGAGGCACTTGCAAGCTAGTTAGCTGGTAGTTTTGATGTGCTCAGCTCCTCCTCCCAGCTTGCAGTCAAGGTCATAAATTCAAGTTTCATACCTTCCCCACAAGGGCTTTTTGCTGGGTACTCTGTTCTGCTTTCATCTCCTTTGGCTCTTCCCCCAGTCTGCACTTGTCTAAGGAGACTTGTTTGTTAATATTGAGTAAATCTTTATTTCTGAGAAGTACCGTAATGGACTGGGGATGTAGCTCAGTTGGTAGAACGTATGCCTAGTATGCACAAAGCTCTGGGTTCAGTTTCCAGAAATGTACCAACTGCGTGTAGGGGTACATGCTTGTAATCTTAAAACTCTGCAAATGGAGTCATTAAGATCAGAAGTTCAAGGTCATCTGCAGTAGTTTGAATGTAATTGGTGCTATAAGCTCATAGGGAGTGGCACTGTTGGGAGGTTTGGCCTTGTTGAATTACGTATGGCCTTGTTGAAGGAAGTGTGTCACTGTGAGTGCAGGCTTGAGGTCTCTTTTGCTTAAATCACTCAGTCAGCTTCCTGTTGCCTTCTGATCAAGCACTATGTCTGCCTCCATGCTCCCTGCCTTGGTGATAATGGACTGAACATCTAAAACTGTAAGGAAGCCACCCCAATTAAATATTCTCCTTATAAAGTTGCCGTGGTCATGGTGTCTCTTCACAGCAATAGAAACCCTAACTAAGACATCATGCTTAGCTAGACAGTGAATTAGAGGCCAGCTTGGGACACACAAGCCCCTGTCTCTAACCGAAACCAAACAACCACCCACCCACTAGGAAGAACTGTAAGGAATACAGACATATGGAGGGCTTCAGGATTCCGTGAGTACTCTAGACTCTGAACTGCCCCTTTCCCTTGTCTTTCTCAACTGAAGCATACGCAGTTCACCAGGAAAGTTCAAGTCAGTTCCCCAAAACTGCCCTTCCTCTCACCTCTTTTTGTACCTGATTTTGAAGTTAATAACATGGCATATCAGGAGTGGCTTTTGATTTTAAGGAAGAGGGTTTATTTATATCGCTGATATAAATACTAGCTTTTGTACCCAGATCCAACCAACCAAGGATTTAAATATTTGAAAAAGTATGTTTATTGAATATGTACAGACCTTTTTCCAGTTATTGTTTCCTAAAGAACACAGAGTATCAACATGCTGTGTAGCAGCTACTTGGTTTTAGGCTTCGCAGTAACCTAGAGATGATTTAATGTGCAAGGAAGGATGCGTGCAAATACCAGCCCACATCATGGAAGGACCTTCTTCAGGGTTTTCTATGACACCTGGACCCAGACCTCAGAGATTCTGAGGGACCGGTGCAGCCTGTGCAACTCCAGGTGTATGTGAGACAAGCTGATGGGCACTCTCGGGCACTATCCACCTCTAAACACTTGACCTCATTTCTCTGTCCCTATTGGCTGGGGCCTTTTTTTGTTCATATAACCATCAGTTGCGCATATATCTTTCCTTCAGTAGACTTGAAACTCGTAGCTTTCAAGTCTGAGCTCTTTAGTCCTTTGCAAGGTCTAGAGCAGGCTTCAGTGTGTTTGTCCTAGTAGTTGCTAAGTAAATATATGCAGAGTAAGAGAATGCGTGGATTGGGCTACAGCCCGACATTTGGCTGACTTCTGTTTTTACTCAAATTGCTCTGCTTCTCTCCGTAATTTAGGTAGCACTACATGGTAGTAAGAATAGCTACATTTTTCCATCTTCCTTCTACTGAAGGCTTGCTTTCAAAATGTGGAATGTACATAAAAATGCCCACCTAAGTAAAAGCTGGTGTCCTCAGCATTTAGTGCTGAGCCAGCTTGCTAGTCTTTGGTTTGGAGGAGGACATTGTAGTCAGAATTTTTCTGCGTCCCAGCAGTCACTCCTAAATAACCACAAGAGAATATTAATTATAAATGCTCATTCAATAGCTTAGACTTGTTTTTAGCCAGCTCATATAACTTAATCGGTTTCTTACCTAACCTTTGCCACATGGCGGCACCCTCTTTCAACAGAGCATGTTCGTTCATTTTGCTTCTCTCTGGCTCTGCTTGTGATTCCCCAGACTATTCCTTTCTTCCCAACATTCTCTTCTGCCACTAAAATCCTGCCTAGCTATCAGCCAGTCAGCTTTTTATTAACCATGATAGCAACACATTTTCACAGTGGACAGAAGGATTATTCCACAGCAGGACATATTTATTTCTGAACAGCCTATTGAGAGAAGACATTCTTAGAATTGCCTGTGGAGTTGGGAGAAAAGAGAGCAGCAAGACAGAACAGTGGTGTCTTGATGGACATCCCTTCTCTGCTATATGACTTGGTACTGAGACTTTAAACTCTTTGGAGGCATGTGATTCCTTTGTTGATATAAGAGCAATCCAATGTAAATTTTAATACCCTATAAAAGATTGGAAGTCAGCCAGACTGTGGTGGCTCACACCTTTAATCTCAGCACTTGGGAGACAGAGGCAGGTGAATCTCTGTGAGTTCAAGGCCAGCCTAGCACAACCAAGGCTGTTACACAGAGAAATCCTGTCTTGAAAAACCAAAACAAAACAAAACAAAAAAAAGAAAAAAAAAAAGGAAAAAGAAAAGGAAAGGAAAAAGAGAAAAGCGTGGAAGTTGCTGGAGAGAAAGTCGACCATGGGTATTTGGCATTTGGTAAACACACACGTATGCATGCACACTTGGCTTTTTGAGGTAGGATGTAGTTATGTGTCCCAAGCTGGCCTCACACTCACAATCTCCTGCCTCAGTCTTCTTAGTTCTGGGAGGTTTTTTATATTTTTGAGACAGGTTTTCTTTGTGTAGTTCTGCCTGTCCTGCTCTGTAGACTGGCTTTGAACTCACAGAGATCTGCCTGCCTCTAGTTCACAAGTGTTAGGATAAACGCTATGCACCACCACCACCTGGCTTTTTTTTCCCAGATAAAATAAAGACAAAACAAAACATTTTTTTAACCTAAAATTAAAACAACATCAGCGTATTCACTGATGATTCTCAACCAGATAGTTGGCTTATTCTGGTTCTGTATTTTATTAAGTTTTAGTGAAGTGTCTTAAAGTTTCCCAAAATAATGGTTAGATCTCTTTTTTTGTGGAGAAATTTTTGCCTGTGATGTCATGTTGGTGTAGCATGTTGAAATATATGTGAGATTATTTTCAAATTAAGATATTTTAATAAGTATGCAAACTGTCAGTTTTCCTTACGGCATTTCACACATAATTGAACTATCTTAATGTTCATCAATCTAAAGCTTACCCTGGCAGCCACAGCTCCCTTGTTTACAGCAGTCCTGGGGTGCTATTCTTGAGAAATCATATCTACGTATTACAGGAACACCCATACTGTTTGAGAGAACCATTCACATTGTATCAACTTAATCATTTAAAATCAGCTGTGATCATTTTATCAGCTGTGTTATTTCCTTTCAGATGAGCCAAGTCAGTGACATCCGTAATGCTTGTAATCTCCTTTCATTGTTGAAAGTAGGAACCATTAATTTCATACAGGTGCTTTCGTTTTCATTGTTTGCTCAAGTGTGAATTGATGGTGGCCCCTTGCTTTCTGGCTGTCTGCCTGCCTTTCAAGTTCTCCATCAAAGAGAGTCCTTTGAAATCTCACATTATATTTTATGCATTTTTTCTTTCTGATATTGATCCCCTCCCCTTCCTACCCCTCCCCCTTTCCCCTCTTCGTCTTCCTTATCTTCTCAGTTTTCTTTGAGATGGAGACTTTGTTTGGTTTTTGAAACAAGTCTGAGGTAGCCCATTGCTGTCCTCACACTCACTGTGTGAGGAGATGCATTAGAGCAGAGAGCTGCAGCTCTACATCTGAGAGGAGATGCATTAGTGCAAAGGAGAGCTGTAGCTCTGCATCTGAGAGGAGATGCATTAGTGCAAAGGAGAGCTGCAGTTCTGTATCTGAGAGGAGATGCATTAGTGCAAAGGAGAGCTGCAGCTCTGCATCTGAGAGGAGATGCATTAGAGCAGAGAGCTGCAGCTCTGTATCTGAGAGGAGATGCATCAGTGCAAAGGAGAGCTGCAGCTCTGCATCTGAGAGGAGATGCATTAGAGCAGAGAGCTGCAGCTCTGCATCTGAGAGGAGATGCATTAGAGCAAAGGAGAGCTGCAGCTCTGCATCTGAGAGGAGATGCATTAGAGCAGAGAGCTGCAGCTCTGCATCTGAGAGGAGATGCATTAGAGCAGAGAGCTGCAGCTCTGCATCTGAGAGAAGATGCATTAGTGCAAAGGAGAGCTGCAGCTCTGCACCTGAGAGGAGATGCATTAGTGCAAAGGAGAGCTGCAGCTCTGCATCTGAGAGGAGATGCATTAGAGCAGAGAGCTGCAGCTCTGCATCTGAGAGGAGATGCATCAATGCAAAGGAGAGCTGCAGCTCTGCATCTGAGAGGAGATGCATTAGAGCAGAGAGCTGCAGTTCTGTATCTGAGAGGAGTGCAAAGGAGAGCTGCAGCTCTGCATCTGAGAGGAGATGCATTAGCGACTGTAGGTAGCTATATACTGTTGTCCAAACAGATCAATGTGTGCAATGAATTTGAGTATATTTTAATGTACTGGATACATTCACTAAAGAGGAGGCTTATTATAGAACTATATTATTTAAGGTTAATTCACTTATCAAATAGATCTGCCTGTTAATATAGTTTATTTATTTTTTGTTTTGGTTACAAGTACAACACAAAAACATTCAACTTATGGCATGTATTAAGTAAGGGGAGTCAACTTTAGATTGGATACCCAATGTGAAATTGCTCAGTGTTCTCATTTATGGTATTTATCACTTTTCTGAGGCAAAAATCAGAATAGTTTTCTCAAGATTTATGAAATGTGTTAGTTGTATATGGTGACAAATGCCTTTAATCCCAGCACTTCGGAGGCAGAGGCAGGTGGATCTCTGTGAGTTCAAAGCCAACCTTGTCTACAGAGAGTTACAGGATAGCCAGGGGTATACAGAGAAACCCTGTTTGGGGGGGGCAGAGAGAAGGAGAGAAAGGGAAGGAAGGAGGGGTGGAGGGGTGGATGCTGTTTAAAGCTGTAGTTAGGGTATACTTCATCCTTAGCATTTACATAGGGTATTGGTGTTGAAAATAGTTTGTTGAATTCCCTTTCCTTTCTTGTTGATTTAGAGGCAACAGGAATGGCCAGTAGGAAGATGGCCAAGATGAGTGGGTTCTATGGACAGAAGGCTTGAATATTAAAATAGTATAAGTTAATTGACATCCATTAAATAAGTGGAATTTTAATACACTAGTAAACTAATAAATTTTAAGCAACTTATGTTAACAGACAAATATCTAATTAGTATGATTTAATTGTTTTAAATCTTTAAATTCCATTTTTAGTACAAAGATTTTAAAAGAATTCAGGAAAGTTATATAAGAACTCCCTATAATATTTTCATAACTTTGCTGAACGGGGAAAAATCTACATGGCATATGACTTTTTTGAGTTGAAGACATGAGCTGGTTCTCTGAGACATGTTTATATGGTCTCTGTTGAAGTTCTGTCCATCTGCCTACAGGTTTAACCTTGTCCCTTGCCCTAGAACTCTAGTCCCTACTACATCAACTATTTCCAGGGTTTTTAGCAGTGCCTTCCTTTTTGGAGACACTGTGCTATTGTCTTTAGTAACACTGGAAATAGGGAGCTAGAAATAAAGGGATATTATTATAGACCTTCAGTAGTGGCAGTGTGGTCAACAAGGTACTCTGGGAGACCTGCCTTCCTATACAAGGGTTATTAAGGCATTGCCAGAGAGGTTGGAGTGGCACCTAACAATTCTTCTTACTTAGAAATGCACAGACATGCAAGAACCCAGGAGCTGGAGTTAGGGACAGAAGCCACAGGGCAGACACCTGAAGCCTAGGTAGCAAGCAGCTGTGAGGGCTGGAGTCCCTGGGGGTTGGATAGGGTGGGGTAATAGCACTTTAAATGATTTAAGACTTTCAGGCACGTCTGAAAGCCACCTAAAATTCATATGCTGCTCAGCCTATGGCTGCCCAAATCACGGTCTTCTCCAGGGGAAAGTACTCCAGTTCTATACAGGAGTTGTACCATGAGCTCACGGTTAAAGCTGAACATGTGGAAGGTTAGCCCTCATGTTGAGATTGTACAGAAGTGGCAACAGCCTATTATAGCTCTGTGGAGACTGGAGCTCACTGACCGAAATGTGGGTAGTGCCCCAGGGTGTTTAAGGAAAAAAGGTGCAAGTAATTTCTGTTCCTTAGTAGACTTTCATGGTTTTGGAAGGAAATTGTGACTTACAGAAGTAATTTGAAGAGTAAACAGTAGGATTAAAGACTGATTAATCTGTGCTCGGCCACTTCACTGAGTGTGGCATCAGGAAGCTGTGCATCGCAGATTCACCAGACAGCCCATTCTGAGTGAATCTCTTCCCTCTGCATCTGAAGACACATACAGGAGTGTTTAATAGTTGCACATGTTGTAATGAAGACACATACAGGAGTGTTTAATAGTTGCACATGTTGTAATGAAGACACATACAGGAGTGTTTAATAGTTGCACATGTTGTGATGAAGACACATACAGGAGTGTTTAATAGTTGCACATGTTGTGATGAAGACACATACAGGAGTGTTTAATAGTTGCACATGTTGTGATGAAGACACATACAGGAGTGTTTAATAGTTGCACATGTTGTGATGCCCAAGAGCTGGAAGCAGACAGTTGTTGACAGGAGGGTGGATACCTAATTGTGACTTAGTTGTGATCATGAACATAGTAAGTTCATGGTTGTGGCAAACTAAAAAGCTAGTCTTAGATGCCTGGGATTGCATTTGTGTACTCTGTAACTCACTTTGAAATTCTGTATACAGTTTGGGAGAAATAAACTGTGGAAGAAGTAAAGGAATGGAACTTACCTTCATGGAATTTTTAATTTAGACCAGATCAAATAAATTCACAGATTTAATTGCCAATGAAGCAGTTTGAAGATTATACACATTTATGGAACCAATAAGTAAATCACCTGGTTACTGAGAAAGGAAGAACACATTTAGGACTGAGCATCAGCAAAGGCTCTGTTGTCTAGGGCAGGCTTTGAGGCTGGCTGTGAAAGGCAGACAGGGTTTCTGTGGTCCCGTTTGTTGAAGGTGGAGTCTGGGCAGCCAGTGGGTCAAAAGGAAAATCAGGCCCAGGACAGACTTGAAGTGTTCTCACAGCAAAGATAGAGGGTTTGGACTGCCGCTCCATTTTCCTGGGAACAATTTACAGCTTAAACTAGGGATTTTAAACTTACACTAACTTAAATAGTGTTTTAAGTAGATCATAAAGTAGGGAGATAGTTCTGCTTTTTATAGCATTTCTTTGTTCTTCACTCCTTTGGTCAGCTTGCCCGGGGGGGGGGGGGGGGGGGGCATCATCCCTTTGGTGTAAGGTGGCCAAGTAATCCTGGACCCAACAAGGAGAGCTCAGAGCTGGCTTTGATTTACCTGTGGAAAAAACTGTCTGGAAGCTGCTTTGTGTCCAAAGCACTAGACTGCTTGTCAGTTGAATAAAGACCTTAGTGACATTTGGAAGAGTATTCAAAATGCGCAGTCAGAAGAGAGGAAAGGAATCTTATTTTTAACAGAGACAGTTCTCCAGATCCTCTCTGATAGTGCTAAAATTCTTGTTGCTTGTCTCAGGCAGGAGGGGAATGTTGCAGGTGGTAGGAAGTTAGCTGAATAAAATAAGTATACATACATCCTATACCCGCATAAGGAACATGTGTGCTGCATAGTGTGAATTAAAGTGGTGCTCACTGGCTTTTTAAACTTAATCGTTATTTGTGTGTGTGTGTGCACTTTGTGTGTGCTTCAAGTCAGAGGACAACTTTCAGGAGTCACTCCTCTCCTTCTACCTTGGGTTCTGGGATTGACCTCAGGCTGTCAGGCCCCCACAGAAGTCTCTTTTACTTGTGGAGCCATCTCCTGCATCTCACTGAGGCTTTCATATGAAGCTGTTAGGAGTTTGCTCAGGTGGTGCGGCAGGGTCTGCACCCTGGCTCAGGTGCATGCCTCACCGGGAGGGAGTAAGGGCTGACAATGCTCTCTCTGGCGTTGTAGTGAGTGTCTCCCTTCAGTTCTCAGGATATCTTCTTACACTTCCTATCAAAGATTGCTGAAGAGAATTGCTCTTTCACTATAAATCATTGTGACTATAAATAGCTAGGGCTATCGCTTGTTGTTGAACTTGCCTAGCATGTTTGAGACCCAGGATTTGAAACTAGCATACTCCATGAAAGACAACCAACCAGCCAACCAAACAAAAAACAACATTGTAAACACAAATAAAAGAGATGAGTAGCATTTATTTCAATATTCACTAAAATAAAAACATTAAGAGCTTATAAAAAATATACATGCTAAAGCCTACTTACTGGTCTAATAAATAACTTTTGGGAGATTTTGGTCAGTGTAAGTTGAGAATGAGAGGGAGTGTGTGTCTTAAAATAGCACGTACATGTTAATCTAATGTAATGGTTTCCGTTCTTTTTATAAGCAGAAGTGGTAGAAATCCCAGCTCATATACATTATGGGGCTGCACACAAACTTAAGATTCCTTTGTACTCGCACCCTAATTCTTTTTAACAGTGAGACTTGTTGGATACAAAAAGATTTATTTATTTTTTTTAAGTAATTTATTTTTTATTTCATTTGCATTGGTGTTTTGTATAAATTTCCAATTTATACAGAAAGGCAAGGAGTGGAGAATTTCTTAGGGAATCAGGAGGAGAGCTGGAAGCCGCATACCCTGTGAAGCTGTCCTGACTGAGGCAGTGCTTATGAAAGTGTGGCGCTTGAGTGACAACCAGAGCACTAGCTATGGGCCCTGAGAAGCGGAGAGTCTTCCTACCGCCACCTGAGCCAGACTGATAGAGAACTCTGGGGCTCAGGCCCAGGAGTCTGCATCTCAACGAGCCCTGTGGTTGGTTTGATGCACTTCAAAGCCTAGGAAACCCTGAATAAAGACACAAGGAGATGCAGGGCAGCCAGTGGGGCAGAGGTCCAGAAGAGAGCCATTCGGATGCCGTTCACCAGGTATGTTGGAGGAGGCACTGCAGCACAGTAGACTTTCCAGTCAGTGACCTTGGATAATTTACATCTCCATATGGAACAGGCATCTAACCCCAGACCAACCACATAACAAAGTTAATTCAGACAGGCCTACTCTATAAATGTAGAAGATCAAGCTATAAAGCCAGAAAGGTAAAGTTCGGGAGACCTTAGGAGAGTTGAGCAGGCTAATAAAGTTTAAGCATAAAAATGGCAAACTAGACTATATTAACAACGAGTGTTTGTTTTGGTAGTAGGGATTGAGCCCAAGGCTCACGCATCACAAGCCACCGAGTTCCATGCCCAGCCCCTGGGCCACTTCAGAATTGTCAAATCGTATCTTTACCATTTTGGGCACCTGAACAAATAGCTTTTCTCAACTACGTTTGCCACTTCTATTGAATAGTAAAGAACTCTGTGAGAGAGATATTTAGTAAATATGAAATCTTAAAGAATTGAATTCAGCTTCAGGATACAAAAACTAAAATTCAACAAAGGAAAGCATGGGTCATGATGCTATTGGGATTTTGGAGGTGACATAAATTTGTAAAGTCAGCTAAATTTCATCCATTTTTTTCCCTCCTTATGAATATGGCATCTTAGGCTTTGACCCCACTTATTAATGGCTGTATAAGCAATGGTTAGGGAAGAAGAGGGACTCAGGCTAATTTGGAAAGAATTTACTTTTGAGACAGGGTCTCATGTAACTCAGGCTGACTTTGAAACCAGTTTGTAGCTGAGAATGGCCTTGAACTGCCAGCCCTTGTGCCTCCTGGGTGCTAGGATCACAGATGTGTTCCATTACTCTTGAACTCCAGCATGGTTGTCGCTAGGCCAGCAGTCTACCCATGGGTCCCTTTACAAAGCATCTTAAATAATCTGGAACCATTCTGTGTTGTCATTTGCCATGGGACAGATGGACCTTTATAGAAACACATCTCTCAGAGCAGAAAGCATCCTTAGGTCAGCTCCTGTTATCACTTAGATGAGAAAGTCAGCTCTCATAGTGTTAGACATCTTTCTCAAGGGAGCTAATGGCAGAGTTTGGACTGGTACCCAGGTCAGTTTCAGTACGTTCTCCTGTTTTGTGCGCCAGTTCAGGTTAGATTGTTTCCAAACAGATTGTAAAGTTTTATGTGGCATTTGGAACATACTGTCTTAAAGAAAAATGAGTTTAAAATTTTGGGGTACTCTATAATGCATGCTTAAGCTACAGGTGATCTGATTTATAGTAATAAACATCTTTCACAGTAGCTACTTGTCTTTTACAGTACTGTGTCCTTGCTCCAGAATATTCCTAGTGCTATCTAGGGAATGCTATAAAGAAATTTGTGAGTTTTAAAATTTAAATTTTACCACTCCCTCCATTTCTAGGGATTGATCTTTGGGGTCTTAGATATGTTATGCAAATGTTCTATTGCTGAGACATACCTCCACAATCTGGTGGGGTTTTTTGTTGTTGTTAGTAACTCGAGAATTCTATATGTAAGTACTGTATTTCATTTCTACACTCTCCCCAATCCAACTCTTCCTATGTCCCCATTCCTTCTCAAATTCATGATCTCTTCATTAATTATTATTGTTACATATATGTACATGTACATACATATCATGTACAACCTACTGAGTCTATTTAGTGTTGCTCCTATGTACATGTGTTTAGGGTGACTACTTGGGATCATATAACCTGTCAAGGGGTTTGTCCCTGGAGATTCTCTTTCTCATGACAGCCATTGATTGTCTATGACTCTTCATCTAGGCATGGGGCCTTGTAAACCTTCCCCTATTTATGTTGACATGTCAGCCGGTATGGTCATCATGTCGGGCCTGTTTATGCAACTATATTGTTGAGATTTCATTGGTATGGCATCCCTGACATACGTAGAACGCACTATCTCATAGATAGCTGGTATCACGATTCTCTGATTCTTAGAATTCTCACCCCTTTTCTACACTATTCCTTGGGTGTAGGGTAATGTTGTAGATGTCTCATTTGGGGCTGCTTTCTCCATGGTTGTTTATCCTCTGTATTTGATCAGTGGTGGATCTCTATAGTGTAATGATAAGTCTTTCCGCCAAGCCGCCCGAGCCCTGCCGCCATGTGGGCACCCAAAATAACACGCAGTCTTATATTAATTACAATGCTGCTGGCCAATGGCTAGGATTTCTTAATCTATATATTTTATAAAGACTTATCGAGGACGCTGGCGGCATGTGTCCTCTCTTGTCGGGCTCACATGGCAGCTCCCAGAGAAGAGAGGAGGAGGAAGAGAGTGGTTTCCTTCTTGTCCTGAGTCTGCCTGCTTCCTGCCTGGATTATAAGACTTCTCTTTACTACATTTCCCAGAATTCTCCTCGACTCCTAGTCCCATCTATCTTGTTCCCCTATTGGCCAATAGTGCTTTGTTCAACAACCAATAAGATAAACATACACAGAAGGACTTTGCCCAGCACTATAGTAGCCTCATCTGCTGCAAAAGCGAGGCTTGTTTGGTGAGGGTGAGAGCTGAACTTCCCTGTGGGTGTAAGAATACATATTTAGAGTACAGTTAGAACCTATATTGGTTTAGGAAAATGACACCTGTGGTTGGCAGGGTTACAGTACCGGACATGAATTCCTACCTGTTGAGTGTACTTTAGTTTTTTATAACCACCACCACTGTTCAGTTACACCTGTGTATACTTCACCCTCTGCCAAAGAAGGCAAGCAATATGCCCTGTCGGTTCCTTCACCCTTCCCTGGGTACCTGCAGTGAGTCATAGAGTTTTGCTCTGGACCAAACTGGATGCAGCATTGGAAAATCCCTGTGTGAAGATGGAGTTACTTAGATAAGGCGATCCAGAGCACGGTAGCTATTAAGCTGAGGCAGAGTTGGTCATGTGGACAGTGGGGTCATCACGGCTAAGGTTCTAAATGGAATGGAATTACGAGCAGTGATCTTGTGTGACCTAGTGAAAACAGAATCACTTCTCCCTGTACTTATGTGTAGATTTGGGCTTGAATTTTAAGCAGTGGTACTATTGCCTGTTGCCTAGGCAGTGGGTTATTGTCACTGTTAGGTTTGCTTGTGAAAATATAAATACAATTCTTGGCCCAAGTAAGTATCGACTGTGTGGAGCTCCTGTTCAGTTATTTTTTTCTTTGCTTAATGCTGCATTTTAGGATTTATTATTATTATTATTATTATTATTATTATTATTATTGTTATTGTTATTGTTATTATTATTAATTAGTTTTTTGAAATAGGGTTTCTCTGTGTAACAGTCTTGACTGTCCTGGAATTTGCTTTGTAGACCAGGCTAGCCTTGAACTCATGGAGATCTCACGGAGATCCTCCTGCCTCTGCCTCCCGAGTGCTGGGATTAAAGGCGTGATACCATATGAAAGTCTAAAGGCAGGCCTCTTGTCCTCAAGCATTTGGTGTGTAAACCATTGAGAGTTGGGGCATCCCTGAGCCTTTCTGTTCTGCACACACACTGTTCTTGTTGGCAAACTGATGGAGCAGTTGGGAGGCGAGTACAGTTGAGAAGTGAAAGGCCTGGCCTGCTGCCCTGGTGGGTGACTTTCTGCACTTTAGCTGAGAGCATAGGAAGAGAGGCCCTGGAGGGCTAGAGGTGCTTCAGGGGCTGCTTTCATAGGTTTCCAAAGCCCCACTGCTCATATTTATTTCATGTTCACATTTCTGAGAAGTGAGGAGGGTTCTTTAGCTTTAGAGAGAAGGTAACAACTTCCCAGGGTCAAAAAGCTGGTAGAGTGGAGCTGCGATTGTAATCCAGCCCTGGCTGGTTTGGAAGACTTCCTACCGTGTGTGCTCTCTTCTGTCTTGTAACTGCCAGTTTACAGACTGTAACCTCAGTGATAGGACAAAAAGAAAGTAAGTTTGCAGAACCACTAAGTGCAGGGGCAGAGCCAGGGCTGCAGATGCCCTCACTTTAAAATGTTGTGCATTTTAAAGAATTTCTTTTCTGAGTAGGATGTAGCTCAGTGGTAAAATGCTTGCTTTGCATGCATAAGGCACAGGGTTCGATTCTCAGCACTGTTGTATCCTGGGAATTCATTTTCACTGTCGTCTATTTTGTTATTCATGGCCTTATAGTGATAAATATTCCTGTTCACATTGGAAAAATGCATTCTCTTTGTAGGATTGTTGATGGAAACTAGCAAAAGAAGGTTATACATTTTTCTTAGAAGCTGTTTTTCAAACAATAGATAAGCATTTTAGTTACAAAAATTAGTTTGGAAGTAAATTATTGAATAAGACATTGCATTAGGACATCATTAGATTTCTGGGTGCAGAGACTTGTCTGTTGCTTGCTGCTGTCTTTAGAGCCTGTGAACAGTTCCTGCAGAGTGAGGGCTCAAGTGCATTAATGAACAAACTTCAAGAAGACCTCACCCCATTGCTTTCTTATTTTTGCGCATTTCTGTGTCTCTATCTCTCAGGTTCTTTCATTCGTTTTTATGTTATTCTGTCCTTGAGTTCTGACTTGTAGTATCATCAGTTTCTGAATGGTAATTACCTTAAATTATTCACTTAAATGTGCCTGATTTCATTTGGAAAATCTTATAAAATGACAGAGTGTTGCTCTGGGACAAAATGCTATCAACTTTTGTTCTTACCTTCATTTTCTTTTAATATAATTTATTTATTCTTATTTTATGTGCATTGGTGTTTTGCCTGTGTGTATGTCTGTGAGAGGGTGTCAGATTTTGGAGTTACAGACAATTGTGAGCTGCCATGTGGGTGCTGCGAATTTGAACCTGGGTCCTGTGAAAGAGCAGTCAGGCCTTTTAACCCCTGAGCCATCTCTTCAGCTCCCATCTTCATTTTCTTAATTGTAGGGAGATTGGTCTAAGAGTTAAAAAATGGGTGGCTCACAGAAGGGAGGCAGAGATCCTTAGGGAACGGGAAAGGAGAGTGAGGAGACACATTTGATAAGAAGGGAGAAAGGGGAGTATCTTGGGGAAGGAAGAGGAGCTACTAGAGGAGGGTGGGGCCATCGGGGAGAGCAGTGGGGCAGCAACCAAGGAGAATGAAGTATAATTGCACATGTGTGTGGAAACACTCTGGTGAAACCTAAAAAGTTATATTTTTTTAATGAAAGGAAATAAAAGGCAAAGCCACTCATGGGCAAGGTGAGTGGTGAGTGGAGAAAGCAAGAGCTTATAGAGATAGACAGACAATGTGAGTGAGGAGGGAGGGAGTGATTGAGGGAGTGAACGAGCAAGCTGGGCAGGGGGTAGTGAGGAGTTTTAGGGACTTTGGAGTCACTAATATTGCATTGACTGTCTTCATGCTACCCTTTAATGAACATTGTGAGCTAATGGATCAATTTGACCAGAGACAAACTTGTGTTACTTAATAGTTTGTAATAGCACTTAAGCATTACTTATGGAGCTCTTGGAAAGATCCTGCTCTTCTTGCAAGTCTAAGGTCTAAGCCCTTTTCCAGGTGCTTCTAATGAGCCATCAGGCTGTGAAAGACTGGTTGGATCCTGACAGGGGTGCCTTCCACACCTGACTCCAGAGACAAGCAAATGCTTGTGCATAAAGAGCCAACACATGATGATGAAGGATGGCATCAACTTTCAGATAAAGAAGCCCTTTTTTTGTAACAAGCCTTAATGAAGGCTGTTGTTGGGGTGCCCACCCAGGGCCAGTTCTGTGTTAAAGTGTGCCTGTTATACCAAGCAGTCCCCATGTACTGTTTCCCCCAGACTTTCACTGTGTTTCATTCACTGCTGGTTCTAGTTAAAGTTTCTGCCTGAGCTCTGTTTGAGGACTGTTGTTGCTCTCTCTGGTGTTAGGTTTCAGTATGTGCATGTTTTAAGTTTCATTGTAGGTTAGTTTTCTTAGGATGCCCCTTTTAAGAAAGAATTTTGTTAGAAGTTATTCCTAACATTGAGCACTATTAACTACAGCTAAAAAGGATTCTCCTATGCTTACACTAATGTTCTATAATACGAGTTTAAAAAGACCCCACTTTTTTTGTTTGCTTAGGTTATCAAATCTGCATTTAACTGTCTTGTGATTTTTTTTGGTGGGGGGGTGGGGGTGTCTAAGAGTTGCACCTTTGGCTTATCCCTTCATTCTCTGCCCTCCTTTCTTCCATTAGTGTTTACTTTCACAACCAAAGTTCTGGGCCATTCAGACGTCAGCCTTGATCCTCCGGACAAAGCTTGAAAGAGGAAGCACACGGCGAGTGGAACGGGCCATGAGGCAGACACAGGTACCGTGGTGACACTCAGTCTCTCTATTGCTGCAATTAGTGTGCATATGTGGCACTTGCAAGAATGAGATGGCTTATATTCCACTCACATTTTGTCGTTTCTTAGGTTACAGGTGCTAGAATTTGATTGACTGCAAAGCTCAGCTTTGTCACTTTCCTTTGTAGCTCTGTGACCTCAGCATTTAACCTGTAATCCTGAATCTCATTTTGTATCTATGCTGGCCTCAAATTTACCGTGCAGCCCAGAATAAAATCCCATCTACTTCACCTTCCAAGGGCTGGGATTGTCCTGGGCTACAATGCCCGCTTGGATTTTGGGTCTTGCTTTTGGTGTCAGATGGTGAGAACGAACTTTGAGAACGAGCTTTGAGTCGGGAGCACAGACGTAAAAGCAGAGTGATGTCACTCTGTTGCAGGGGCTGCTCTTCCTTAGGCCTTCCTGTGTTGGGGCCGCCTCATCGTCTCATCCTGTGCCATGATAGCAAAAGAGGTGTATGTTTCTTCTTGAGGAGCAGAAAGAAGGAGCTGTTGTTTCTGCCTTTGCAGGGCAGTACTTTAGGGGGTAAATCTTTTTATCTCCCCAATCCCCAAATTTCAGAAATTGGCCAGATCACATGACAGGATGAATCCATGGTTTGTCTAATTTTCTGTCTTTGTTGAGCCTTTTGGCTCACACTTTGAACTTTTTCCAGCTCTTCTGATTCACAGTGTGGTACTTCAGTGTTGAAATTACTACATCTTTCAAGAGAAAGGAAATGGCTTAAAATACAAATGTATATATAAAACAAAAGTTTTTTAAAATTAAAATGTTTTCATTTCTTTTCTTTTTCTTTTTCTTTTTTTTTTTTTTTTTGTTGTTGTTGTTTTTCGAGACAGGGTTTCTCTGTGGCTTTGGAAACTGTCCTGGAACTAGCTCTTGTAGACCAGGCTGATCTTGAACTCACAGAGATATGACTGCCTCTGCCTCCTGAGTGCTGGGATTAAAGGCGTGCACCACCTTGCAAATGTGCGCCTGGCAAAATGTTTTAACTTCTATAAAGATTAGTTTCCTTCCAATACTGCATAGTGCTAAATGATAAACTGTTAAAGTTGAGGAGGGATGGCAACGGGGGCAGAAGGGGCTCTAAGGGGCTCAATCGTGTCCTAGTCCTGTTGAAAGAATGCAGGTGTGCTGAGGTCAGGTGATTTGTCCAGATTTGTCTGGCCAGTTACTGACAGTCTGCAGGTTGTTACTTAGTTATAGGTAGTTACATTGAGTTCTCTACATAGTGGACTTTTAAGTGACAGATGGCCAAAAATTAAGAAGAAAATGCTGCATCATACATGAAGGTAGATTACCATAGATTCTAAAAGCCATGAGAGAGGGAATTACAAACTCAGGACAAGCTGTTAGAAACAGTCCATCTTGTGAAATCTTCTAGGCTGAGTGCTGTTGCCTGTTCAGGTTAATTGTATATATAGGTGAGGATCAAATCAGTGCTTGTGGAAACCTGTTCACTGTAATGCCTGTGGCTTGTAGCTGTGTATATTAAAGTGGAATCACAGCTGTCAGTGCTCTGGTGGTTTAAATGAGAATGGCCCTGGTATGGTTGGTCATATATTTGAATGCTTAATTACCAGAGAGTGGCACTAATTGAAAGGATTAAAAGGAGTAGGAGTTGTGACCTTATTGGGGGAAGTTTGTCACTGGAGGAGGGCTTTGAAGTTTCAAAAGCCTCTGTCAAGCCCATAGTCAAGTCAAGTCAGTCAATCTGTCTGTCTGTCTGTCTGTCTCCCCCCCACCCGCCACAGATCAGGATGTAGTTCTCAGCAATTGTTTCAGTGTCTGCCTGAATGCTGCCATGCTTCGTGATGATAATGGACTGAACCTCTGAAAATATAGGCAAGCCCCCAGTTAAATACTTTTTCTTATAATAGTTGCCTTGGTCATGGTGTCTCTTCACAGCAATAGGACAAGTGACTAATACAGTAGTCATACTCTACTTAAAAAAAAAAAAGTATAGCCTTTTCTATTGTCATTCAGCTTTCTCTTCCTCATCAGAATAAATTTTTTTGACATATTTCTTAGCTATTTTTGTTTTTTTATTTTGAAAACTTTATTCAGATCCCAAGTCCATTTTTTGAATAGTTGTTTGCTTTTTAAAGTTCTTTATATATTCTGTATATTCATTGTCTGTCATATGATAGCTGGCAAAGATTCTCTCCCTCTCTGTGGCTCCCTCTTTGCTTGCTTGACTGTTTCTTTACTTGTGCAGAAGAATTTTAGTTTAACGCGGTCCTATTAGTCAGTTGCTGGCCTCAATTCCTGGGCAAATGGGGTCCTATTCAGAAAATTTTTTCCTATATTTAAATCCTATAGAGTTTTGCCTGTGTTTTCTTCTGTCAATTTCAGTGTTTCACATTTAGGTCTTTGACCTATTTTGAGTAAGTTTTTTACAAGGTCATAGATATGGTCGCCAGGTCAGCTCTCCTGCTCCACAGTCCTGGGGCTTCTGCCTGGATTTTATTTCTAACAGGTGCCATTTGCTAATTATTATGTAATACTGGCTCTGCATAGGTTTAAGGTTGTTGAAACTTAGTAAAATTTAATTCTAATTCTCCTTCCCATGGGGAATTTTATTATCTTCCAGAGTCTGGAGTGGCAGTCTATTTGACTGCTCGTTTTGTAATCACTGTTGACTTCAGGCTCCTGTCAGAAAGAAAGCTCTCCCACCCAGCTGTCAATATATTTGCCTAAGTACATATTTTTAATTTTTTAAAATAAGTCCCATCATGCACACACAGACATGTACAAAGATTGCACAACATAGCAAATCAAAGGTGATCTGGCATGTGATCAGTCAGCCCTTTTAGATTATCTGCTAGTTATATTTGGCTCTTCAGAAGGCCCACAGCCACTTTGATATACTTCTAGTGAGAATGAATTGCTTTTAGTGAAAGGGAAGGCCCTTTGGGATCAGCTCTGCTCCTTTGAAGATGTATGCCCATACTTTTAGATGCAAGCACACAAAGTCTAAATCATACCAGACCTTGTGCAGAACTGTCTTGTGCAGATACTAAATCATCCTCTGTGCTAACTTTAAATTTTAGTCTTGATCTCCTGTAGGAGATCTTTAGAAATTCTTTACTGAAAAGGGGGTTTCATTCTTCTATACCCATTCTGTAGAGACACCCTCTGACCAATGAAACTATAGCTTCTGGAGATGTGGGCGTTGTAATTGTGGGGATTGGGGGCTCCATATGCGCCAAATACTTTGCTTGTAGATCCAGTTTAGGAGAAATGACCTTAAAAGGAAGTATTAAAACTTGAAAACGAGCCCTGTACAGAGGTGTGTATTTGTACTCCCAGTCTTTGGGAAACTGAGTCAGGAGGGTTTCCAGAAGTTCGAGATCTGCCAGGGTTACCTCTGAGTGAGGGAGAGACTCCACTTTTTGGACACCTGGTTTTGTTCCCAGTGAATATACATGATACTTGTGATTAGTGACTGGTGCCAACAATTAACCAGCTTACCTTAAATGTCTGAAATAAAACAAAACTCTTGGGGGCTGGATGTATGGCTCAGTGGTTAAGAGTGCTTGTTGCTCTTGCAGAGGACCCGTGTTCAATTCCTTGCACCCTCATGGTGGTTCACAACCATCTGTATCCTTAGTTCCAGGGGATCTGATGCCTTCTGAGCTCTGAAGCCCCATGCCCTGCACATCAATATTCGAAAGGCAAAGCATCTACATAAATAAAAGAAATAAAGTTACAAAAATTAAGAAAAATTTAAAACAGCAAACCCACCAAAGCTTTCTTGAGAAAGCCATCCTTGTAGCTTTGCTGAAAGTGCGAAGATTACTTTAAAAATCCTCTCATGGATGAATGCTTCCATGGTTAAATGATCACTTTTTTGTGGGAGACCTGGAAGAGAACTTAGGTAAGTGTGAATATCAGCCCTGCTTTTCCTATTGCCTGTGCCTGTGAGGATTCCATTTGTTTGAATATGGTAGAATAATTTTAGAACTTGCTAAGAATTAATTTGCTCTGAAAAATCTTGTCACCCACTGCTGCCCGCCAGGTCCCTTGGCTCAGAGGCTCCATACTCTTCCCGTGTAACACCACCAGCTGGAGACCAAGTGTTCAGACACATGAGCCTGTGGAGGACATTGCACATGGAGGACATTGCACATCAAACCATGACAGGATTTTGTTAGGCTGTGTTTGTAAATTAGCAAATGAAAAGAGACTACTTTGTACTCAGTGGGGAGACTATCAGTGTACCACCACCCTTTTTTGTCTATTAGTTTAATGTTCTTAGGGGGTTGTTTGTTTGTTTTATAGCTAAGCCTTCCTTAGGTGATTATCAGGATTAGGACAGCAAGAAGTGTGTTCTGTGTAGGAGAGAAGTAGATAGGTGTTAAATTAATCTTATCACATGCAGAGCCAGTTCAGCTCTTGTAGGGTGCTCATACCAGTGGTTCTCAGCCTGTGGGTGAGTGGTGACTCCACAGGTTGTGTATTAGATATTTACAGTTCATGACAGTAGCAAAATTACAGTTATGAAGTAACAATGAAATACTTTTCTGGCTGGGGGTCACCACAGCATGAGGACCTGTATTAAAGGGTCGCAGCTTTAGGAAGGTTGAGGGCCACTGCTCTAGACTATGCGATGCGTGTTGGCTCTATTGCATCTGGTGGTTTTTGCTGTTTCAGAGAGTACCTGAGTACATCAGACACAGATACCTACAAGTCACTCACAAGTATCTGAAATGACACAAAAATTATTAATAAGCCAAGAACTACTTACTGAGTCCTTTATGTTCCCTAGTTATGTCATCAAACAACATGGATTTTGTTTGAAAATAAAATTTCACATGTAACTGAGTCTTGGTAAATTGTATGATGTTACTTTCAAACTTTAGGTTATTAAGTAAAAGTTATTTTTTTCTTTTTGAAAATGTGGTATGTTAGTCTAAAGAAAAAAAAAAAGCCTTTCTTTTCATGAAGGAATTCTGTGATCTTTATTTATGTATTGTGACCATATGTCTTTAACCAGAAGTTGCTGTTCGTTCTTTGCCTTCCCTTCCTTCCTCCCTCAGTGAAATAGCCCTGGCTGAGGCATGCAACCTTTTTTCCTATTAAGTTTCTGTGAAGCAAGGCCAGGAATCTTTGTCAAGATGGCTGAGGAGTGTGGTTATGTCTCAATTTGTTCTGACTAACTTTGATTGAATAGAATCTCAGGTTGTCCAAGAAGTGATGTGTCCTACTCGGGTTCTTCTCACACATGAACTCATTCTGTGAGATACTGAGCCGACCAGTGGCTCTATTCCCTCACACACGGCAGGGAACCACGGTCTAAGAGCTGTTGTGCAGTTAGAAACTGGCCTCTCTTTGGCTCTGCGGTACTTACTATTCTCATCTCTGTAATAAAATACCTGACAAAAGCAACTAAGGGAGGATTATTTTGTCTCACAGTTCAGGAGATTTTAATTCATCATGGCAGGGAAGTCATGGTGAGAGCAGCTCAGTCTGTATTGGTGGGAGCCTGAGGCAGTGTGGCTATTCACATTGACAACCAGGATGCAGAGTTCTAGATCAGAATTAAAGGCAGGATAACCTTCCAAAAGTCACTCCTGTTCACCTGCTGCTGCCTGCTTGAGCTCTTGCCTCAAAGGTTCTGCAACCTCCCAATATTGCACTCCACAGCTGGGGACCAAGCATTCACTGAAGCCTTTGGGGGACACTCCACAGCTGGGGACCAAGTGTTCACTATAGCCTTTGGGGGACATTTCACATCAAACCAAGGCAGAATTTTGTCAGGATGTGTTAGACTCCTGTCCTTTTTTTTCTTCTGAGGAAGTTCATTCTTGATTCTTAAATTTTCAATTTTGTAAAAAAATGAAACAACTTGAAAGCAGACACTAGTATAAAACCGTTCTATATCCTGATGTGTGACGGTGTGTTGTCACATGGTGCTTTGCCATCCTCAAAGACAAGAAAGGCATTCTCTTATACAGCAGCTTCTATGTTAGAATCAGAAAATTAAGAAAGACACATTAATAATTAACTCAATCATTGTGGGTAAAAAGGTCCATGATAATTCACAATCGAAATTCTGATACCAAGCCTAGCATGGTGGTACATATCTTTCTTTTAGTCCTAGAACGTGGGAAGCAGCAGGAGGAGGATCTGTGAGTTTGAGGCTAAGCTGGTCTACAGAGTGAGTTCCAGGACAGCAGAGGCTACCCAGAGAAACCCTGTCTCGATGCTCCTCCCACCCCATCCCACAAAAAAGTCTGATACCAGAAAAAGTCTGTATTTAGTACAAACCTACTGACAGATCAGAGGCAGGCAGATGACTGTGGTAATGGCTGCTGTCCATGTGTTTGTCTGGGATTCTAGACGATGTCTGTATTCAAGTTGACATTTTGTCTGTGAGCTTTTTTCCGGTGACTAGTCACTTGATTACTGTATCCTGCCAGCTTTTGACTCTGCAGTTGGCCTGGGCTCCTGTTTTCAGAGAGCCACTTGGTCATCTCATCTGCTTCTTGGTGTAGTCTCTGGGAGCTGTTTTTCATTACCAGGTTGGGAATTCCAGGACATCACAAGAATTCAATTACAAAGCTTGCAGCTGCCCACTGCACTGCACAGATGATCTTGCATGAATGGATGCCACCCTTACATCTCTTTTGCTGAGGAAGGAGAGTACCTGTTTGTAATTGGATAGACCTGCCTTTCTTCATTGCTTAATTCCTGAGAAAAAAAGTCCCAAGTTTTTCATATAGTTACTCTCTTATTGACATTGATAGTGACATTGTTGTCATGTTGGAGATAAATACAGTAAAGGACAATTTTCTTAGAATGCCAATTTTTAGTAAGAAGGCCAGTTCTTTGAAAGATTTATTATAGGAAATTTTAGTTTAAAATTTTTCCTGGTAATATTTAAGTGTGCATGTTTATAGAAATATTGATTACATTTCAAGTTTTTAAAACACGTAAACTTCATACATCTTCTTATAGCCTTTACAAAAATGACTTGAGTTCTTTATTTATGTGTGCATTTGAATAATTTTATAACAGGAACTTTGTTTATATTAAAATGATTAAACATACAGATTGTGATTATTATGTTTCCTTAGGCTCTTGCAGACCAATTTGAAGATAAAAGTACATCTGTACTGGAACGCCTGAAGATTTTCTATTGTTGTCCAGTACCCCCTCACTGGGCTATTCAGGTACTTCTGTTTGTCAATGATATGGAAAATACTCTGAATTAGAAAAGAAAACACATTAGAAAGGAATGGCTTAGACATATTTATTGATTTTCTTTTTAAATATTTCAGTGAAATTGATAAAAAGCAGTTGTTTAAATCGTTTGAATTGCTGTTTTGATTAAAGTGGTAATGGATTTAAAAACACTTTGAAATGGTTTTAGATTGATACTAGGTAGAATCCTATAAATTAAGATAAGCAAATCATAAATGCTTTTTTTTTCTTTTCATGAGTTGGAGTTTATTAAGAAAAGGTTTTAATATAGATTTAAGCATAGGTATGGAGAGAGGGAGAAAGATCAGGAGGAGAGAATACATTAGTTAAGAATGGATTTGGGCATCTCAGGAGAGTTGCCCTCGTTTCATTTTCAAAAGGACATTTTATTTTAGCTTTTTAAAGATTTTTTATTATGTGTAAGAGTGTGTGTGTATGTAAGTAAGTGTGTGTGTGGTGTGTGTGTGTGTGTGTGTGTGTGTGTGTGTACGTACATGTGTGCAGATGACCATGGAGGACAAGAGAGAGTATCCAGGCCTGGGGTTATAGGTGGTTGTGAGCCAGCTGTCTTGATGCAGGGAACTTACCTCTCCTGGTGTTGGAAGAGTAGGAAGTGCTCTTAACTGCTGAGCCATTTTTCAAGCCCCAACATTTTATATTCAAGTGTCTTTAAGGACTTTCCTACCAAACAGTAAACCTTTGAACCTTTTAATGGTTTTACAAAAAAAACGAAAGGAAAGTATTTATTTGATACTTTATGTTTTGAGATACCTCTGACTGTTCTCTTTCCAGGGTGCAGGGTGACTTGGGAAGTACTCCTGCAAGCCAAAATAGCTCAGTTAGGAGAGCGTTAGACTGATGAAGTACTCCTGTGTGAGCAGCAGCAAGTGTGTCTGTGCTCTTGTAGCCTGTATCTAGTTTCAGAAAAGATTCAACCAATGCTCTGAAAATGCCAAATTCTTCTATATTTTGTGATACATAGAAATATTTTTAAGCCTTGTCCCCTTCTCTCTTTGAGACAAGGTCTCAATATATATCCCAGCCTAGCCTGGAACTCACTATGTAGACCAGTTTGGCCTCCAACACACAGAGATCCACCTGCCTCTGCCTCCCAGTATTGAGATTAAAGGCTTGCACCACATGCCTAGCTTCCATAAGCTTCTTAATTCTTAAATGCAAGCTGAATTTCAAAGAGCAGTAAAGATGCATTCAAAAGAGAAAACAATGCAGCAACCACTGACATTCGACCAGACCGTATTCAAAAACATCATCTCCTTTATTTTCATGTAATATTTTTTCATTCCTGTAGGATGGGTAACCTAAAACACATTCTACTTACTGTTTGAGTATTTTTTACTGGCCCTTACCTACTTTGCTTGCTCATCTTGATCTTCAATGGACTGTGCAATTAAGTCACTCAGATTACTAGACTGCGTCTAGAATAGGTAGGACTGCTTGAGACAGAGCCTGAGATGCTCTCCTGTGTAAATTCCCAAGGATGAAGCACAGAGATTTAATGGTGTCTGCATTGCTTCCTCAGAGCTTTAAACACTGAATTATTGGATATGACCTTTACAAATCAGAGTGTCTCATGGAAGGAATCTTTGGATAAGAAGGAAAAATTGACTTGTTTTTGAGTTCTGAGATACTTAAAATTTTGATGTATTGAGTGTTTTGATCAATTTCTATTTTTTTTAAGTATTTTATCGCCTGTAAAAAAAAAAAAAAGATTCTCACAAATTCTTAGATAGTATAGTTTGAACTACATAAATGATATATGTATTACAATAAGCAGCCCTTTACAAGGCTGGTTTGCAAAATGGGTTTGCTCCCTGCTGAGGAGTATTGATGACTCTCATTTGTTTTCCTAGCGCCAGCTTGCAGGCTTGCTCTTTGAGTTGGGCTGCAGCACTTCAGCCCTTCAGATATTTGAGAAGCTGGAGATGTGGGAAGACGTGACCATCTGTTACGAAAGGGCGGGGCAGCATGGGAAGGTAGGTGACAGTCATGTCTGTGTATGGTGAGCGCCTGCTTCCCTCCACACTGCTCCATTGCGCCTCAGAAAGCCCTCTCTGACAGTATTTATGTCCATCCTTTCTTCCACTTAAGACTTTCTAGTGTTTTCTCTAATTTATGTTGGGCAGCTTATTTTATGTGTCCATAAAAGAGAAAAGCAGCCTGGAATTGGTGTGGTATTTGGCATTTAAGAAAGAATAATAAAAACTTTGAAAACTTCATGTTTTGATCTATTTTCCTATTCATTCTTCTAGGACAGCTTTGAAGTAAAATATCAGGAAATAATTATAATTGTCTTTTGGGGTACTTGATAATTAGAGGCTGTGGACATGAGGGAGTTATCTAGGAGGCTGAGTGTGTTGGAGAAAGTCTGTGTGACCCCTGCTGAGGCAGAAGCCTTATGAAGTGTGTGATGCATATTTAATTTCACTCTTAAATTGGGTCAATAGAGAAAATGTTGTAATATTTGCATCTGTTATAAATCTGTTGTTTCTTCTCATATGTGAACCATATTTTAAGACTTGTGTTTCTACATTGTGAGTAGTTGTAAAACTGTATGCATTGAAATCATATGTTAATAAACAATTTATTTTTATTTTATGTGTATGGGTGTTTTGCCTGTATATGTGTATGTGCACCATGTGTGTGCTCGGTGCCCACAGAGGCCAGAAGAGGGTATCAGATCCTCTGGAGCTGGAGTTTCAGCTGGTGGTGAGCCCATGTGGATGCTGGGAGCTGAGCTGAGGGCCTCTGCAAGAGCAGCAGGTGTTCCTAACTGCTGAGTGCACTCTGCAGCCCTGCCCGTTGATTCTAATTGTACTTTTCGTGACTTAGTAGAGCACACAGCAGACTGCCATCCTCAGGTGGTTTTTACTCTCACCTTTAACCTTTCTGTTGTTATGAAGATGAGAGACAATAGTTCAAGTACACGGTTTTCTTGTATATCTTCCTAAGTGTGTGTATTAGAAGAGCTGTGACAGTTACATGAATTGGTTAATGACAATGGCATGAATTGGTCAATGACAGTGAAGCTTTTTGAGGTGTTCAGTGTAGGGAGAAACCAGCAGTGTCCCCAGGAGATTCAAGGTCCCTTTCATAGGATTTTAGTCTTACAGATAAACAAATTTAAGATGGAGCTAGAATATTGGCTCTGCAGGTAAAAACAATTGCTGTGCAAGCCTAGCAACCTGGGTTCACCCAACTCACATAAGATTGTGGAAGAGAGCTAATGAAGCTGTCCTTTGACCTCCTCATGCATACCTGTGCACTAATTAAGTATCAACAGAATTTAAATGGACTCAGAGGAATACTCAGGACAGTTTTATTGGCGTTTGTGAATAGAAACCACAGAGGAGGAAAATTGGAGATCTTGGCAGGTGTGGGGGAAGATGGAAAAGAGAAAACATTAGCTTTTTGAGTTAGAGCTTTTTGAGTTAGGGAAATCATCTGCCACTAGCTGCAGATGGGCCAGGGTAGAGGCAGGGTCAGAGTCAGATTGCCTGCAGGGTTGGGATTCTGGCCAGTGTCTGACAAGGGAAATAAAGGGGAAAGAAAAACTCAGAGTAGCAGCAGGCTTGGCAGGGAGTCAGCCAGCAACCACATTGGTGAGCGTGCATGCGTGTGTATGGTGGACTTCTGGGGTATACAAGTAGTTCTCTCAGTAAGAGGTAGTTCTCTCATCAAGCCAGTGTTACCTCAGGTATATCATGATTATTCTCATCGGCCTCCAGACTGTCCTCTTGAGGTCAAAGGAAAACTACTATGGTCTATCTCAGAAGTATCCATCATTGGCTAAACCCTTTGTGACTCTTGATGATGATATTTGTGTCAGATCATGTCACTATGTTTGTACTCAGGTGTCTCAAAAGGGTCTCCAAATGCGCAAGACAGCTACTCTTGTATAAAGGCATTTTTATGATAGGAAGCTGGCATAGGTCTGCACCATGTCCCAAATGGTGCTGGTGAAACAGCTAGCTGCAGATGACCCTTTTCCCAGCACAGCACCCTCTTCCAGCAGGGCTAAGGTTTTCCTGTCTAGATTACATAGTATCTTGATCCTAGAAAGGAATGTCATTGCTACCCCTGGCGGGCCCCCCCCCCCCCCCGTTCCCTCCATTTTCATATCAGCAGAAGACTCTGGTCCTTAAGAGTCAGCTGGGGTCTAAAAGCCTGTCACTGGTTACCTACTCAAGAGGCAGCATGGCGCTATGGTTAAGGGTGTCTTCTCTGGACAGCTGCCTGGATTCATGCCAGCCTTGTGATGTTGAACAACTTTATCTACCGTGTCTGTTTCCTTGTCTAGAAGCTTGGTTTGTAGGTTTTCACATGGTGATGTGTGATCCAGAATGGGGCTTAACTTGTCATGCTTTGTGAGTATTTGCTGTGGTTCCAAGACATGTGTCTGTTCATTTCGGTATCTTTGAAATGACAACATTATGTCAGTGATGTCTTCCAATTTCAGTCAGTCAGGTGACCATTCCTTCAGGTGACCCATACTTGAAAGTCTTTGCAGGCTGGTTATAGTGTTCTCTATGTCATCATTTCAGAAGTGTTAACATGTCATTTGTTGGATTTAATTGCCATTTAAAATGAAAAGGCGATCTCAGTATGGTTTAGTATTGAAATAAAAACCTGTTGAATTAAATCTAAAACCTCCAAAAAGAAACCAGAGTAGAGAATAAATCTGGAATTTGCAAAATAAACATTTGCCATTCATTGGTGGAATTGTCATAATTTCTTCTCTTTTTTTTTTTGTTTTTGTTTTTGTTTTTGTTTTGTTTTTCGAGAAAAGGTTTCTCGTTGTAGCCCTGGCTGTCCTGGGACTTTCTCTGTAGACTATGTGGGCATCAAACTCAGAGATCCTAACATTTTTTTAAAAGTAATAACCAAGTGCTTTGTGGGAGCTAAGAGGGAGGGTACTCAAGATAGATGAAGGCCAGCTGTGGTGGCTCACGTCTTTAATCCCAGCACTCAGGAGGCAGAAACAGGTGGATCTCTCTAAGTTCAAGGCCAGCCTGGACTACATAGTAAGAGCCTGTTTCAAACAAAACAAAACAAAATCAAAAGTTGGTAAGGCTTTGTTTTGTACAAAGCTGTATAAATAGAAATTGCCATAGAAAATGCCCAACAATGTTCGGAAGGCAGAAAGAATTGTCAACTTTACTGAATAGATTAGGGAGAAAAAAAATCAAGGCAACCAGAGGCTAGGGTGAATTATTCAAGGAATTAGGTCATGATCAAAACATTTTCCTCTTTCATTAAGAATTGGTCAATGTTTTTAGCATCTGTTGCCTCAGATGTTTGCTTAAAGGAGGATTGAGTGGGAGAATGAATAGCTTAGTTTCCAATCCTATACAGCTCCTGTCTCATCATTCCTTACTGTGTAATTCTTTTACATTTGTTAAATAAATAATGGCTATAGGAAATATTGGTACCTTTGAAGTGATAGTTTTAAAAATATTATTTTATTGCTATTTTATATGAATAGGTGTTTTGCCTGCATGTGTATCTGTGTACCATGTACATATCCGGAGTCTGCAGAGGCCAGAAGAATATATCAGATCCCCTGGAACTGGAGTTAGAGACAGTACTAAGCCACCATGAGCATCCCTCCAGATGATGAAGTAGTAGTATTTTAGAAAAAATACAAAATTGAGGTTTTTAGAAAGTTAAGCAAGTTGGTGAATCACAAATGCCAAGGCATGCTTGAAATATTAGTTATTTTCAGAAAGTGTGGGAAGCTGAGATGCCTTAATTGGAAGAAAAGCATAGAATTCATCCATGCACATCAGGGAAGGGGGTGATGCTTCCCCTAATAACTATGATGCTATTGTTTTCCAAGATTTGTACATGGTCTTGTAAGAATTATCTTAGAGTAATGATAAATGCTTCTGTTTCTAAATATTCTTGGAAATGTACATATTTTGATCTTTAGAAATGTAGTTATTTATTTTGTTGTACATTTTATGACCTATTTAAAAATGCCATCTTGATTTTTAAAAATTCTCTTTTAGATTTTTTTTTTTTTACCTTATGTGTAGGAATGTTTTGTTTGGGTGTATATGTATACAGCACATGTGTGCCAGGTGCTTGCAGAGATTACAAGAGGTTTAGATCCCCTGGAACTAGAATTATGGATGGCTATGGGCCACCGTGTGGGTTCTGGGAATTAAACTCAGGTCCTCTTCAAAAACAACACATGCTCTTAACCTCTGAGCCATCTTACCAGCACCCACCCACCCCACCCCATCTTGAGTTTTAAAAGTTGGTTTTAACAGTTTGTTTCATGGAAAGCCCTCTTTAAAAAAGAAAAAGAAAAGAAAAAAGATTTATTTATTTTTATGTGAATGCATGTTTCGCCTGCACGTGTATATGCGCACTGTGTGTGTACCTGTGGAGCCAGAAGAGAGTATTGGATCCTCTGGAAATGGAGTTACAGATTGTTGTGAGTCTCTTTGTGGGTATTGGGCACCAAACCTGTGTCCTCTGCAAGAGCAGCAGGTGCCCTTAACTGCTGAGCAGTCTCTTCAGCTCCCCCATCTCTGCTTTTCTATGTTATATTTCCAGATAATTTTAACCATAGACCCTAAAGAGTATCGCTTCGAGTTGGAAACAAGTGCTTTATTTTTGGAACAGTTGAGCTTCTGGTACCTGGCCATGTGCCTGTGGTTTTCACTGCATTTTGATCTGCATTTTGATTTCACTAGATGCTTGAGGGTTTAGTTTTTGTATTTTCTGCTTAATGGAATAATTTATTTTTAAAAGACTAATTTAGAGAAATGTCCTAGTCTAATGGTTATTGTGATGCTCATGTGCACTCCTTGTCCTTGTAGGTGCTTTGCCTTTCTCATTTAGAATACTGCTTGCAGACATTTTTGCTGTTTAATGGCCATTGGCAAAACATCTAAGATTAATTTTGGTTGACCCTGGAATCAGAACTGGTTCTCATCTGTTAGCATTAATTTTTCAGATATTTGGCTCTCTTGTCAGAGTTTCCTCCAGTTGATGGCAAAATCTCATTTTGTTGAACAAAACCTAATTTGGTCTCTAAGTTAGCAATAAAGACTGAGCTGGCATCAGCTGGAGGCAAGGCTGGAAGGTGAGGTGTAGGAGAAATAAGGATTGGTTCTCATTTCCTTACAGGAAGCCGGCTTTGCCTGAGATCACATAGCTGTGTCTTGATTGTGCTACATTTTCAAATTACTGTAACCATGGATTCTTACTATTTTGTTTTAAGATACAAGTAAATGTGTTACTTTGAGAACAGCTGAAGTTCCTGAAAGGTTCAGGCATTATGCTGGCCTGCCCCTGTTACCTGGTGAAACAGGCAGTACCCTGGTCAGCCCAAGGTTCCATGGGAACTAAGTCTGCACACAGGTGCAGAGGACCCCTTTAAAAGATAAATCCCTGCCCCTTTACGCTCTCTGTTTCTCTGTCTCTCTGTCTCTCTGTCTCTCTGTTCCTCTGTCCCTCTCTGTTTCTCTGTTCCTCTGTCTCTCTCTCTCTCTGTTCCCATTCTCTACAAAACAATAACAGTTCCTTCATGTGCTTTGTGAGATTCCTACTAAGTTCTTTGCCAGAGCAGTCTTCCTAGAGCATTGTCTGACCAGGGCAATCCCGCCCATCAGTGGCTTCCCTTTGTCTCCAGGGTGCTTGGTGCTCTGGCTGTTTTACGTGGCCTCGTCCCTCCTTATGTTCTCTTGTCCATGTTATCCGCAGGGCTCCAGGAAGATGCAGCTACCTGGCTTGATAGCATGGTCTTAGTTCATGCTCCTTGTTTCTGGAACTCTTGTCCCCCGTAGCTACCTCTTGCTTGTTCTCTGAATCTCCTTTGGTGTCTACAGAGCATCTGGCCTCTGCTTCCTCTCCAGATCTGTATTGCTCTCCTGTCAACTCCTCAGCTCCCAGGATTACTCTGTTGTCCCATTTGCTGACTCATTTCCTCTATGCTATTCAGTCTGTCTGTGTCATTTAGAGCTGTGTCCCAGACACCGTCGGCCCCACATGACGAATAGCTGAATATGTACTAGGAAGCAGATACTCTAGTAGAACCCTCCTTGTGGATGACTGTCCATATGGCAAAACACCTGCTCCCATCCTATTTTGTTTTCAATAGTGAGACCCACCCCACTTCTGCTTTAACTTTAGAAATAGAAATGGGAACCTTTAGGAATTCCGATTTTCACACAGTGATGATAAGGATGCCACAGTTGATAGTTAGATATTGCAGTTTCTAAGTGCTTCTTGTGGCTTTTTTGTTTGTTTGTTTTTGTTTTTGTTTTGTTTTTTGAGACAGGGTTTCTCTGTGGCTTTGGAGGTTGTCCTAGAACTAGCTCTTGTAGACCAGGCTGGTCTCAAACTCACAGAGATCCGCCTGCCTCTGCCTCCTAAGTGCTGGGATTAAAGGTGTGCGCTAGCTACCACTGCCTGGCTGTGGCTTATTCTTTACCTGCTTGGCTTGCAATCATTACATGCTGCTTGTAAGAAACTACAAAATACGAATTGGTTTTGTCATTTTGTCACACTGGTTAGCATTGGTAAATGGCAGATTTTGTCTCCTACAGCCATTTCCGTTAAAGCCTGTCCTTTCCCCACACCTGCTGGCCTTCATGGTTGCTTTTATTTCCTTAAAAATTGGAGATTAGATTTTTAAGGCAAAGTAATTGAAAATGCTCCACAGCTTGGTAATGCAAATAGGAGGTGATCAGCTAATCAGATAACTAGGCCTGTTTTAAATCACTCTGTTTTATCTTGGACTGGGAGTGTTTGTGTTGGCAAGTACTCTTTGAAAAACCAAGCCAGAGCCTGGTATTGTCACACACATAAATGTAAGAAGCTATCAGTGAGGAGCTGTCTGTGAGCACGTGGCTGGGAGAAGCACCGCACAAGTCGTGAGACTGAGAGGGTCCAGCCAGGCATGGAGTGTGGAGCCTTTGCACTTTTCACCTCGTGGCTATGGCTCATGGACCATGTCTTTGTACTAGGAGGAAGCTGTCCTGCTAGGAGGATTGTCGCTGGTGAGAGGAGAAGGTGCTTTGTTGCTAGGAGAGCTCTGTCCTAGGCATCCTCCCTTCTTGTGTCAGGGTGTAGAGCATCTTCCGGTGGGCAGTACCCATCCCTGAGAGCTAGCTTCTACATAGCGAAGTCAGCCATGTTTGTTCTCTGCTTCAGGGGGAAAGATGAGTTAGTGGAAACCCGTTATGTGAGTTTCTGCACATGTGCACTGTTACACCTGGGCACGTGAACAACTCTTTTTACCTCAAGTCTCTTGCAAAGGCCACCTCTGTTATTGCTTAATTGTTAAAAAGTTATGCTCATGTATGTGTATATGTGTTGAGAAATATTATTTTAAGGTGTGTGACTTTTGTTTATGCTACATTTGTTTAACTCTGTGAAGCTGTGATTCTTTACCTGTCTAAAACACCTAGTGGTCCTAATAAGGAGCTGAATGGCCAATAGCGAGGCAGGAGCAAGGACAGGTGGGGCTGGCAGGCAGAGAGGATAAATAGAAGAAAGGAGGAAGAGAAGAAGCAACAAGAGAAAAAGGAAAGGAGGATGTCAGGGGCCAGCCACCCAGCCAGCCATGGAGTAAGAAGGAAAGTAAGATATCCAGAAGTAAAGGGAAAAGCCCAGAGGGAAAAGGTAGACAGGTTAATTTAAGCTAGGAAAAGCTGGCTAGCAACAAGCTAAGCTAAGGCAGGGCATTCATAAGAATAAGCCTCTGTGTATTTATTTGAGAGCTGGATGGAGGGCGCCCCAGGAAGTTCCAAAAATGCAAAAGAGGAGAACATAAAACAACATGTGTGTGTGCTCACATGGATGTGCACGGAGGCCAGAAGAAGGCGCCAGATCCCCTGGAGTTACCGGCATTGTGAGCTGTGTGATGTGGGTATAGGAGCCACACTCCAGTCCTGCAAGAGCTCTTAACTGAGCCACCTTGCCAGCTCCCTAGTAGCACCATCTTAAATTCTTGGCCTGTGTCTTTCCCACCCGCCCAGAGTTGGTTGTTAGGCCTGTCATTTTGGTAGTCCTCAGGGTGCTCTTCCCAGTCAGGACCATTCTGAGTCTATACTTGTCTCCTCAGCATCAGTTTTTGCCGGGAGGTTGTCCCATAGCTGTCTGACTGCCAGCTCCCCTTCCTTGTATGCTGACCAGATACATGCAAGGCCAAGGCCAGATGAGGCTTTAATTCCTTCCATTCATCCACAGTAACCAACCTCCAGCTCACAGCCAAGAACAGTTAGTTTGAGGATTACATCTGACTATACAGACAGAAAGACCTGGACTGTTTCATCTTTTTTTTTTTTTCCATTAGAGATAGAACTTGACTTTTATCCATGTTGCTTGTCCCAGACTTAGGGCCTGACAGAGCTGTCTAGGATTGAAGACTCCCTCCAGTCTCCAATTTCCCATTTAACAACTTACAGCAACATACTGTTATAAATGTAAACAAACACTGAGGGGCCCACCCAGGTTATGTGCTTGTCCTCCACGTGGTCAGTCCTACCTGAGATACACCGGGAGTAGTGGGAATGGTTCCCCAAAGTATTAGGTATTTATGGTCTGAATTTGAAGTTGACAGTTGGCAGTTTGTGGGTGAGTATAGGCCAGCAAGACATTTTATCTGTTTTTCACCATGTTTGAAAAAAAATTAGAGTAAAAATTTTCAGGTTTCACCTTTTAAGAACTCTAGATTTCTTGGCTTCTTTTTGAGACCCAGAAGATGAAACAAAATCCAAAACAACCCCCAAACCAAGAGCCAAAGCAAAACCCAACAATTAAATCCTACATGGTGTACTAACTGGCTGTGAGGGGCAGTGGGTCCCTCCCTTGGGAAGGTCACTTTACAGCCTCCCTTTACTCTTCGACACTCTCTCTGGAATGTCACAGTGCCCCTTGGGCTAAGCAGTACAGTTTCCTGTGTATTATCTTAACTGCAATTTCAGTTTCTGCTTAAGTCCTGGCTGTAAGTTTATGTTGAGATTCACTATTTATATGTAATTTCATTAAGAAAAGTAATTGTGTGGAGTTGTAAAAATAAAGTAGATTAAGCCGGGCGTTGGTGGCCCACGACTTTAATACCAGCACTCGGGAGGCAGAGGCAGGCGGATCTCTGTGAGTTCGAGGCCAGCCTGGTCTACAGAGCGAGTGCCAGGATGGGCTCCAAAGCTACACAGAGAAACCCTGTCTTGAAAAACCAAAAAAAAAAAAAAAAAAGTAGATTAATAAGCATCCTTTGCATATGTGGAAAATAATTTTATCTTATTTAATAGACATGTAAGTGACAAGTTTTCCTGTATCTTTATAAAAATGTGTATCCAAGATCTGTGTCATCCCAGGATTGAGGAGGCTGAGGCAAGGAGCCAAACTAGCTGTGAGTTTGCGGCAAGCCTGGGCTACAGAGTGAGACCCTGTTTCAACTCCTTCCCCCAGCCAGCCCTCCCCGATTTGTGTTTTCCTATGGGTACGAGCACCGTGGAGCTAGCTAGAAAGCTGTACTGTGGAGACTCCTAGTGATCACATTTTGAAGCTGCAAAATGATGGTGCATGGTGCCTCATTGGGCACTGGGTGCATCTTTTTTAGTTCTTTTTTAAAGTAAAACATTATGCAGATTTAGGGGATAAGTGGAGGAGGAAGGATAAAATTGTGCCATGTTGGAAAGAATGAAAAAGACCAAGGAACGCAGTGTGACTAGTTAGAGAAAGGAACTATATTCTGCCTTTGAGCCCTGCCTTGGGGAGAGAGAAGTCTGTTGGCAGGAGAAGGGGGTGTCTGAGCTCAAGGAGACAGAATTAACTTTTCTCACACAAAAACGCCCAGAATTGATTTGTGGGAAGAGGTCAGCCCGGGCCAGGCAGGGTCACTGCTCTGGTGTACCCCCTTCTCTAGGAAGCTGCTTCCCTCCGACCCTCCACACCCAGCTTCCAGATAAGAAAACAGCTACAGTTGATGGAGTTTGGCAGTGACACATTACACACCACCCACCGTGCTCCTGGTTCTTACAGAGTTATGGTGCTTGGGAGTGGGAGGCTGAAGTAAGCTACCAGGGTGAAATCCTTGACCCTTTGGCACTCCTCAGTGTGTACACGTTCCGGGTTTGTGCTTACTCTTTGTTTTCTGCATTTATTCTATCTCCTTTGCAAAGGTTGGAAATGCCGAGTCTTGGACTCTAGCAGCTCACCAAGGCTATAATGCATTGAGTGTAGTTAGAAATAGAATATGGTTTTGCAGAGTCCTGTTTCTTAACCATGTTAAGATTAAAGTGTTAGGGTATGATTTGTTGTTCTGAGCTTTGGATCCTATTTTAATGTGGGGTATCTATAGAGCAGAAACTTTTACCAGCTTTGGTATTTCTGTAAGGCTAATAACAGTATCTCCTCATTCATTTCTCTCTTTTTAACCCTGTTGAACTAGGAGCCCAGTGGATTCTGAGTACTTAGCTACCTACAGTAGCCAGTTTGCTGCAGGGATTCTGGCTCCACCTCTAAGTGCCTGGATTACGGTGGCCTGTCTTTTACTTGGTTCTGGGAATCTGAACTCTGGTAGACACACTTGTATGTCAAATGCTTCACCAGCTTGAGCCATCCTCCCCAACCCCTCATTTCTAATTCTAGTGATTTGAGTCTTCAGAATCATCCTTTTGTTTAGTGTTTTTCTGTCTGCTGCCTGATTTTTGTTACTTCCTTCTGTCTGCATGCTTTAGGCTTAAGCTTGCTCTTCTTTTTGATCCTTACAGTGGAAGATGAAGTTATTGATTGATAGTTTTTCTTTTTCAGCATAAGCATCTAGAGCCATAAATTTTCCTCTGCACATACTTTCCCCATGTCCTGTAAGTTCTGGAATGTCTGTTTTGCTTCATCTCTTGGTGCCTTTAATTTTGCTGTAGTTTCCTTTGTGACTCATGGCTCCTCAGGAGTGTGTGTTTACATTTTGCATGTTTGTGATCCCCTTAATCCGGTCACTGCACGATTGCAGTGCTGTCAGACTTGCTGGGGCTTGTGCCATGAGCCGCCATTTAGTACACCCTGGAGAGTGTATGTGCGTTCTGAGGAGGGCGCCGAGTCTGCTCCTGTTGACTGGGGCATTCTTAGAGTACTTTCCAGTCAGTCAGTCAGTAGCATTACTCATATCTTCTGTTTCCATTTGCTGTGTTGTTTTCTGTCCATTACTGCAAGCTAGACATGAGGTCTCCATATACCATTGCTACAGTGCCCATTTCTCTCTCCAGTACCGTCCGTTTCTGCTTCATGTAATTTGGGAATGTATTGTAGGTACACACGTTTATAACTGTTATATCTTCTTAATGGGATGAACATTCTGTCACAAAAGTGACTTTTTCCCCAGTTAACAGTGTTTTTTCCTAGAGGTCTGTTTTGTCTGGTTAGTGTAGCTACCCTAGCTGTCTTGGTTACTGATCATCTCCTCCCAGACCCTTTTCCTTTCAGCCTATCTGCATGTTCAGATTTAGAGTGTGTCATCTGTAGATGACATCTTGGTTGGATAGTTTTTTATTCTTTTTTGTTATCTTCTGCCTTTGGTTGGAGTATTTGGTTTGTTTATACTTAATCACTGATAATTAGGTTTATGTCAATCTGTTTGGTTTTTTAAGACAGGGTTTCTCTGAAGGTTTTGGCGGCTGTCCTGGTACTTGCTCTGGAGACCAGGCTGGTCTCGAACTCACAGAGATCTGCCTGCCTCTGCCTCCCCAGTGCTGGGATTAAAGGCGTGCACCACCACCGCCTGGCTTATGTCGATCATTTTTTAATGTCACATCTTTTCTTTTTGTTGTCACTCTTGTTATTCACCACCTCATGAAGCTGTGAAATTTATCTGTTATCTCAAATTGTTTTTAAAGGCCTTCACTGAACAAGCTGGGCATTGGATGAGATGCGATGCAAGTGCGCTCTCCAGCCTTCAACAGTAAGGCAGCTTTTGAGAACAGGGCTTTAAGGAAGCACTACACGGAGTGGGCTCCCTCTGGTGGCTGCCAGACCAGTTCTGAGTGAGGCTGAAGCCACAAAGCTGGCTGTTACCATCAAGATCTAGCCAGTTTCTTTTGAGTGAATGTGCTTTGTATTATTGCATGTGTGTACTTGGTAGCTCTGAGAGAGCTAAAGTTGGTCTTTCTGGTTGCTTTTGTGGTGGATTTTCAGATGTTCTTGCCACTCTTCTCCTCCCTCCCTCCCTTCCTTCCTCCTTCCTTTGCCCTTTTTTCCCCCTGTTGTCAATCCACGGAATAATATTAAGCCTGTAGAGAGATTTTTGCTTTTCAGCTTTGTGGCTTTTGGTTGAAGACTGACCACTTGGTTGAGAAATGAATTTAAACTTTGTCTCACATGGTTAATATCTATCGGTGTCTGAATTATGATAGGGACTGAGGTAATGCATTTACCCACTGATACAGTGACTGAAAATAACCTATGTGTCACCATTTAATAGAAGGATTCAAAAGGTAAAAGTGACGTAGATGTAAAAAATAAAAATATCAACAAGGTTGTACCCAGGCTTGCTTTATTTATGGAAGTAGTAGATGCTTTGAATACTTTTGGGAATAAGGGGTTTCCTGAAGCTAGGCCTGTTTAATATGGGAAGTTCAGACTGTGTGGAGCACTGGCACTGGCAAGGAAGGCAGACATTGAAGAGGAATCTGAGAAGCCAGGTACTCCTCCACTGATGTGAGGCCACAGAGGGGAGCTTGAACAGAGGCCTGTGGGGATCTCTGGGCACTTTGTAGCTGGCAACCCTGTGAGCCTCTCGATGGGAGACTCAATGAGAGACTCTCACAGAGAACATGGAGTTGCTTTGATCAGCAGGGCTCACAGCTGGCAAGATCAGCCACACATGCACACGCACACAGCAAGGGCCAGCGGGGCTTGCCAAGCTGCTCTAGGTCTTGTTTGGCAGGGTATTTGCCCATGACCATGCTGGCATGCAAAGGCTGTTGCTTCATTCTGCCTTGCAGTTCTCCAGTGGGTTCCCCTCTAGCCAATTCTAACGTGGAAACATAAGCAAGGGGGATTTTAGGGAACCACATTGCTAGGTTAAGCATGTTGACAGGACGTAAATGCCCAGGTAAGCTTTTAGCCCTTTGACTTGAGGGTTTGGTTATCCAGAAGACAGCAAACTCCTGGCAGATGCTTTGTAGATTATCTCACACAGCTAAAGAAGAGTTCTGACATAGGGAAACTTCAAACCATTTGTTTTCTTTATCGGAGTTTAGCGCATGTAAGATTAACCACTTATTTCACAAGCCTTGAATCTTAAACCTGGTGTTGTGATCACAGTACCCAAAAGAGGCAACTTGAGGGAGGAAAAGGTAACTTTATTTAGTTTCAGAGGGATTCTGACCACCATGGTGGAGGAGGTATAATAGAGCTGGGGCAGTGTGGGGTGTGGAGGAGGCAGAAGTGCCTCACCAGAAAGCAGAATGATGCCCAGATCAGACTGATATCCCCTTCAAAGGCCCCACTTGCTAAAGGTTTGGAAATAGTAGCGATAGCTGAGGACAAGTGTTAAAAACAAGAGCTCATGTGTAACATTTTAGATTAAAACCATAACTACTTGTTCTGGTTAATAGGTAAACTCCTTGGTGGTCAATTGTGAAGATAATTTTTATAGATTGAACATTTTCTCATAATAAGCTGTGACATAAAGCAGTTGGTTTTCAATTGTTTGTTTGGCATTGACACGGTTTCTCATAAGCTATGGCATAAAAGCAGTTGATTTTCAATTGGTTTTTGGTTGACACTGACAAAGTTTCTTATCTTGGTTCCTTGAATTCTATCAGTATATAGTATCATCAAGGCCATTGACTGAGGAGTTCTGATGGGCTGATAAGACAAAGCATGGAGTTCATGACATTCTCAGGCAGGCTAGGACAAGGGTGCTTTTACTGTGTCTGATCTGACACTGTGGCTGTTGGATAGAGAGAAGCATTTTTCTTTATCCATCTCTCTCTCTCTCAAGGGCCAGGGCTTCAGAAAAGAGATGATGTCCTGGACAGTAGCTGTAATCAGTGCCATCCCTGTATTATTTATAATAATCTGTGGTGCTTTCCAGGACCTATGCATATTCTCAGTTTCACTGGGTGGGTTAACTCCACCCCACACACTTTAGCACCTTTGAAGTTTCAGCAGAGTGCTGTGTGGCTCATGTAGACATGCAATGCTGCAGGGTTTCTTCTTTTCAGTGGAGAGGGGAGAAACTGCAGGGACCGTTGCTTGGCCTGCTGTACTGCAGTCACACCCTGAGGGGCTCTGCTGGCTGCTCAGTCTTTCTAGCTTTCTGTGTACTCAGGAACTTGGGAAGTAATCACTGGTTGGTTCAGTTACTTACTAGGCCTACTCTGGAATGAACCGATTCCTACAAATTCTTTAAGTTCCAAAGGATTAGCATTAACCAAAAACTAAATCTGGAAGAGGAAATATTGCCCTTTTCCCAGGATACAAATGTCTAGTAATGACTACATTTGCTGCTTTATAGCTGAACAGAAGAAAGGACTTTTGCTGTGCACTTGGCATTTGCTGCGTGGCATTTGCTCCTTCAGTCTTTGAAGATGTTCAGGGGAGGGACTTGGTGAGAGCTGGCATCTTGAGTAAAAACTCACCCCCCCTTTTTTTTTTTTTTTTTTTTTGGTTTTTCGAGACAGGGTTTCTCTGTTGTTTTGGAAGCTGTCCTGGAACTCGATCTCTAGACTAGGCTGGTCTTGTACTCATACAGATCTGCCTGCCTCTGCCTCCCGAGTGCTGGGATTAAAGGCCCACCACCGCCTGGCCTCAGTCATGGTGTCTTAAAGTGAAGTAGGATCAATCTTGAACAGAGATTGCTTCTGATGCTTCTGATAACATAGGACTCATGAAGCTGGGGGAATTTCTGTCCCTTGACTAATCTAAAAGTTCTTGAGTCTGGTCTTTCGTGATCTTTGGCCTTTTCTGTTCCTGGCTGTGAAGCAGCCCTCAGCTCACTCTCCTGTGTTCCCTACCTCTATGTTGAGTTTGCCCAAACATAGTGGCTTAAAGCCACCTAAGTCTCCACAAAAGTCGTTTGTTTCTCCTCTGTGTTAGGAGGTTAGGGAGGGCTTGGCTGATTTTGGGATTCTCAGCAGTTACAGTTAGGTGGTAGTGAAGTGGGTGCTTCGTGGAGCTTAGGACGCTCATATCAGCAGAAGTGCTGCACACTTAGGCGAGCCTGAGACCAGCTGGAATTTTCCCTCATCTCAGGGCCTCTCTGGTTTCTCGTCATGAATTAGCTGAGGGACAATGGGACTGCTTAATGGCCGCACAGGGCTCCAAACCAGCGTCCAGGAAAAGCTCCCAGCTTTGAAAGTGTTATTTTTGCCATAGTCCCAAGCCCACTCAGAGCACTTGCTAAATAATAAAAAATGATGTGTAGCCTAAAGTCCATTGAGAAAGTAAAAATAGAGTGAACCGTATGTGATTTAGCTCCCACTTTAACACAGAACTAATGAGTCCCAGTCTGCCCTACCTGTGCATCAGCAGTCCTGTAGGAGCCACCAGCCTGACAGTGACAAGGACAGCAAGCCCCATGAGGTCATCAGAAATTCCCTGCTTCTCTGTCTTGAGGATGAAAACACCCAGGGCTATTGTCTTTCCTTCCACTGTGTAGTGGATTTGGAAGCAGCTGTCCTGCCTCTTGCTGGTGTGTCTCTTCATAGTGTCTTGTCACTCAGTACACAAAACCCTGCACTTGCAGGTACTTTAGTGTGAGGCACTAAGATGGCAATTCCAGAATTCTTTCTTCACTGGGTATTATGGACTGCCAGTGTTTGTACCCTTCACAATCATGGCATCTTCCAGCTCAACAGATGAGATGCGGTCACAGATTTCCAGGGAGACAGTGCCTGCAGTCATATCTGTACCAAGTGACTGTGATGTTTATTGCAGACCACAGACTCCGCTATAACAGGGTAAGAACAGAGGAATTTTAAGTAGTCAGCCTTGGAATTTCTGGAATGGTGTAGCACAAATTTTAAATGCAGTCCATTAAGAGAAATGCTTTGAACCACACTAGAAGCTTATTTCACCAAAGATGGTGTGGCCACTATCATATGAAGTTTGGTTAAATGTTTGTCTTTATGGGTCACAGAGTTTTATCAGATTATATTAATAACCATTATATTATTTGTGAATAGAGGACTTGTGTTCTAAAACATTGAATTATAAAACTTCATGGGTTTTGGCTTTCAGGGACTTATAATTATTTTCCCATGGAAACTGTTTAATAAATTTTGATTCCATGTCTGGAGTAGGCTTGACAGTCTTAACTTACCTGTACTATATCACAAATGCGAAAGTGCCAACATCCAAAGGCACTTTCTGAAGTGCATCCCTTTAAAAGAGTTGATTAAATCAGACAACATAGTAATTACAGACAGGACTAACTTAAACTAAATCTAATATACAGACGTTCAGCTCTATCGAAAACAGACATGGGTGAGGAAAAGCTGAGGATATGTGGTAGTCCTAAGCACACAGTCTGCTTACGTGGTCAGGTGACTTTGCCCTGTGGACATCAGTATTTAAGGTGATACAGACACTTCTCTATCAGCAGCAGTGGGGTCAGGCAAAACAGGGGACTCGGAGTGGTGGAGAGGACCTCCTGTCAGGCAGGAGGCTCCCCAGTACTGGGGGATCCCAGGGCCTCAGAGTAGGCACTGCCTTTCCTTGTTCCTTTTCACTTATTTTCCCTTGGGCCTTTCTCAGGCGGCCAGTGCTCTCTAGCCATGAAGTGAGCAAGTAATTGAAAATACACAGACTATGAGATAAAAGTTGTGCATGTGCTAAAAATAGCAGTTAGTCACAATTAAATGATTTTGCTATTTTTGTTGTTGTTCCCAGGCAGAAGAAATCCTCAGGCGGGAACTGGAGAAAAAGGAAACCCCAAGTTTATACTGCTTGCTTGGAGATGTCCTGCAGGACCACTCCTGCTATGACAAGGCCTGGGAGCTGTCACGACACCGGAGTGCACGTGCCCAGCGCTCCAAAGCCCTCCTCCATCTTCGGAACAAGGAGTTTCGGAAATGTGTGGAGTGCTTTGAACGCTCCGTGAAGATTAATCCCATGCAGGTTAGACCTCAGAAAGCCTCCCGATCTTGGTTTTTGTTCAATAAATACAGCAACATTAGAATGCATTATTGATCCTTTAGGAGAAAATGTCTAGATTTATATACACACACAGATAAATCAGAACATTTTGTGTATGTATGTGTGTAGGTGCATTTGTCTGTGGGCACATGTGGAAGGCAGAGAACAGCTTCAGGTGTCACTCCGAAGGAGCTGTCCACTTGTGTTTGAGATGGGTCTCTCATTGATCCAGAGCTCATTACATAGGGTGTGTTGACTGCTATTGAGCCTCGGGGTCCTGCTGTCTGCATTTCCCAGTGTTGGGATTAGGACGGTATGCTGCCACTTGGGTTTTTTACATGGGTTCTGGGAATTAAACTCTGGCCCTTGAGCTTGAACACTTACTGATGGAGCCATCTCTCCAGCTCCACATGAATAACTTTGTAAGATCTGAACAATTAATGCAAAAGGTACCTAACTCTCCTTGCATTCCTGATAAATCTGCAGGAGAGGTCATATTTCTGACGGGAGATTCCCTTTATTGACACATAATGATACTCAGTAGGTGAAGTGATATTATGAGAGACTGTCTTTTCTCTCTCGGTCAAACTTTACATTTGCTCTCCTCTCACTGCTCCTGGCACCTGCACATGCACACTGACTGGAATAATTCATCTGGTAGAGACTTGGCTTGCTTCCACCCCTTACCTGTTAAAAAGGGTATGTGTACACAGCAAATACAGGAAGTGTCTTTTACACTGAAAACACCAGCTTGCTAGAGTAGGGGAGGCCAATGTTTTGGTTCCTCAGGGTCACACTAGCTGGAGAACTGTCATACACCACTCATTAACTTCCTAAGAGGTAATGAAAGCTTATGAGAACAAGTCTGTAGAGTTTATGTGATAGTTGCTATTACAGATAAGCAGCAAGGCTCTCACATAGCGACCCTAACTGTGCAGTACCTTCAGAGAGTCTTGTAAGGTCACTGAGCAAGCCCTGTTTGTGACCAGTAATAAAGGAAATGATCATGTCTAACTACAAACTTTGTTGGTTTTTAAAAAAAATCATAAATGTAATATGGAATTGCAAAGGAACATAGAACTAATGGGTTATTTGACATTGTATTTGGTTTGATGTGTAAGCAGTTGTAATCCTCTCAAATGCTCATCAGATAGCTTCGTTCTGATTTGACTCTCATTGTGCTTTGTTGAGAATAGTTGCTCACGTGGGCGCTACAGTTGCTCAACAGTAAGGAACACTTTGCTCTTGCTGAGGACTGGAGTTCGGTTCCTAGCAACCATCGGGAACTCCAGTTCCAGAGGACCAGACACCTTCCTCCTCAGGCACACGGTGCACACATGATGCACTTACATACAGGCAGGCAAAATACTCATACATTGGTTTTTACTTCAAAGAAGTGTGTTTAACTCATTCAAGTGAGTGGTAAATCCACTAAAAATGCTAAGTCTATAAGATAGATTTTGTTGTCAAGTTCTGGCATAACTTTTGTTTTGCTAACTACAAGCAACATGATGACTTGTTGAAAATCATGACATCTTTTTGATATATGACCTGACTTAGCCATCTTATTTCTGAAAAGTAGTGATGTTGCCTAGACTTTCTGTTGTTGTTTCTTTTGTTAAAAAGAACCTGGACAGTTTTAAGGATTTCTGTAATTGATGATGACTTAATCTCTTGTCTCTTATGAAATTCATAGTCTTGATAACAATTTGTATGATGTTACCCATTTTTTTTTTTTTTGCTCTATATTTTTGTTTTGATTTTTGAGACAAGGTTTCTTTGTGTAGCCCTGGCTGTCCTGGAACTCACTCTGTAGACCAGATGACCTGGAACTCAGAGATCTGCCTGCCTGTGGATATCTGTGAGTTTGAGGCCAATGTGGTATTCAGAGTGAGTTCCAGGACAGCCAGGGCAGTTACAGAGAGACCCTGTCTCAAAAAACCAAAATCTAAAACAAGCACCTCAAAGTCAGACTACATCTTACCACTTTCTACCATCCTGTTCCAGATTGCCATTTTCTTACCCAGTTAGTTGTATTTCCTCCTTGGTCTTTTTGCCCCTTTGTCCTTTTTACTTGTTCTCAGTGAACATCCAAAATCTTTTTTATTTTTTAGTTGGATCAGACGGTTCCCTCCATTTCACTAGTACTAGCCAGAGTTCTTTGATGGCTCTATAGGCTTTGCCCACTTTTTGCATGGTCTCTCTTTCCTACTCTGTACACTGTCCTCCTTGTTCTTGGAATGTATGGGTGCTTCCTGCCTCGCTGCTTCCTGCCTCGCTGTCTTCACTCTTGTCTGTCTGCCTGGACTGTTTGCCCAGTTGGCTCACTAGCTGCTGTCACATTTGTTCAAGTCATTGTTCCAATGTCACTTTTCAGAAACCCTTCCTGTGCCCATGCTCCTTGAAACCACATTCTTACCTTAGGTTTCTCATTTTACCCTCTTTCACATTTCTCCACAAGTACTATAGCCATTATGAAAGGTTACTTTTTAAGAAGAATGAAAGTTACATATGAAGGTATCAATTCTCTTCTTTGTGGTCACTTCACTATTCCTGGTGCCTGTTCCTGTGCCTCTCACATAGGAGGTCCTCAGTAAATGTTTGCTGAGTGGGTGAATGAATGGCACCTTTTCACTGTTAACTCATAATTGTTGGAGATGCGCATGTCAAGAATTAGTCGTAGATGGACAGATTGTCTAGTTCGTGCCTTCAGACACAGTCTGGGGAGATGGACACACTGAACTAGCTAATGATACTGCAATCAAGGAAGTGCCGGGGGAGTTATTTGTAAGGCACCAACTTATAAAAGGGTCAAAAAGAACATTTCCACCTCTTAAATACAAGAGGATATGATGGGTTTGGCTTTGACAAGTCGTACTTGACTAGGTAAAGGAGGGCCTCGCTGCAGATGCAGCAGGCAGGGAGCAACCCAGGCAGAGCTGAGTGTGTGCTGAAGGGATGGAAGAGCTAGTAAACAGGCCAGTTTTTCAGAGTGACAGGAAATAAGACCGTTACAATGGGAATGCTAGATTGGACCCATGCTGTCAACTATCTTAAATGTGAGGCTAGACTGTCTTTTCATTTGATGGTTAGGGAACCACTGAAGTTGATTTGTGCGATGCTTTGACTTCGGTGCAAGAATGGGATATGCACAGAGGTAACTCAGGACCTTTGTTTTGTGCACACTGGCTATGGGAAGGAGACACGAGATAACTGGGTAGGAAACCGTACTGACAAGCTACATTCTGCAGGGCAGTTATAGTATGGGAGGGACACTAGAACAAAGGATGACTGGAGGAAGTTGCAAGGGTAGACTTGGCAGGTTTGATGGCCTTGTTGTTATACAATTTAGAACTAATTACTGAGGCTGAGAAATGACAGCTGCTCAAAACAGATCCACAATACAGACAGATATCGTGTGAGGCTACTTTGCAGCCTGCCATGTGTCTTCAATTCAGGCAGACCAAAAACAAATGCCAAAATACACAGGCATTTGGTACTCTGGTTGTGTAGAACTGCTACAAGCTGTAACTCAAACACACTGCAGACTTGTGAGCCAACACAATGATGGATGTCATTACACTGTGCTGTCTTGTCTCCTTTAAGTGTCACAAGAAAGAGAAGCTAGAATTAAAAAAATAAATGCTGCCTACCATTTTCAGATCTGTCTAAAAGATTAGGTTTTATATGAAATCTAGGTAAATGGAGAGAGGCATCTGCAGAGTGCTAGTATAAAAATAGCACTGCTTGGCTTCATGTCAGGGATGGGCTGCCCCACTAATACACTGTTATGGTGCATTTCTTGAAGAGCCAGAAGACACACATCATTTACATTAGTGCTTTTGAGACTGCTAGCTGCCATCCACTCATACCTGCCTGTTTCTTTTTCCGAGAGACTGGAGAAACTAGTAAAATTTAATCCAGGACTTCAGGGACTTGAGGTACTAAGAGCTGAAGAAAGTAGGGGAGAGAAAACTAAACAAATTGCTCAGGGAGAGTTTGCTGACATGCAGACCTGTTTCTCTTGTTCACCACTCTTCCTGCTGCCCTTGGTTTTTATGCAAAAAATAAAAATGAGTTGCTTAGATATCAAACCAGTATGTGTCACACGGAAAAAGGAAAATGTTCATTCCTGTCAAGTGTTCCAATCCCTTTCTTTATTCTGCTCCTCTCTATTGAAAAGCGTTTCTCTGTAACTCTCCTCCTTGGTTAACTAGTTACTCACCTTTGTTTCTGGACCTGAGATTCAGACAATCCAAGATACTGGAGAGGGGAGTAGTCGCTTTGCCGGCTGTTTGGGGAAGCCTGGTGCTGATGTGGGATGGGAGGTAGCTGTTGAATGGATGGTGGGAAATACAAGATGGTTAGAGGGGAGCTGGATTCTCAGGTGGGGAAAGAGCTTGAGGAAAAATGTGGATTCGAGAGTTCATGTGGCTGTCCCAGTATATGTTTGCTAATTTTGTGGCCCTTCCTCGAGGGAGGGAGTATTTGTAATTCTTTAAGTGTTACGATTGTTTTAATTCTTTAATTAAAATCTTGAAGATTTTAATTCCATTTGGGGCTCAGGGAGCTAAGGTGAGTGAGGGGGAAAGAAACAGACAAGCTCACAACTGCCTGTAACTTCAGCTCCAGCAGATGGGTGCCCTCTTCTGACCTCCAGCAGCACCTGCACCCATGTGTACAAATCTATACTCGCGCGCACACACACACACACACACACACACACACACACACACACACACACACACACAGAACCTAAAAGATAAAAATAATTCTTAAGAAAGAAAAGGCTATATCTGAATCCAATTTGCAGCTGTGAAAGTTGAATTTTTTGTCACTCTTTAACACCTCACTTGTATGTAGAACAAATGAAAATGAGCAAAATTAGTTTTAATAGATTAATTTTTCTTGTATGTGTAATTTCTTATGTATATGTATAAATTCTCTAGCATAGATATGAGAAATGAGGTCACACACTTAATGTACTAACACCTTTCTTGAAAAGACATTGATTAATTTCTTGTCATAGTTTAGTTTTGATCTACTAATGCATTCTGGATAAAAGTACTGGAAATTCAATCTGTCATGTGAAATATCTAACATTTCTAAATGTTGTTATAAATTCATGTAAGCTATAAACAAACATTGAAAATGAAAGCTACTTGTTTTATAAGATATAAATGACACAAAATAAGATGCAATTTTGGTATATGTATTTCCCAGTGAGTAGCTTGTGTGTTATTAATAATGGTGATGGTGGTAGTATTTTGAGATACTTCCTCACTTTGTAGACCAAGATGGCCCAGAATTCACAGACCTCTTGCTTAAGCCTCTTGCATACCTGACAATACTTTTAGTTTTGAATAGGGGTTTTTTAATACACTGATCTTAAATCCCCTGACATGATAAAAGTAGTAGCTAATAGATATGTTTTTAAAAAATCATGTATTTTGCCAGGCGTTGATGGAGCATGCCTTTAATCCCAGCATTTGGGAGGCAGAGGCAGGCGAATCTCTGTGAGTTTGAGGCCAGCCTGGTCTCCAGAGCGAGTGCCAGGATTGGCTCCAAAGTTACACAGAGAAACCCTGTCTCGAAAAACAAAAACAAACAAACAAACAAAAATGTATTTTACATTGTTTCAGTGTTCTTGATCTTTTGAAGGAGTTATTGTTTGAATAGAACATTGTGTGGTTGCCTGACTAAACAGTACCGAGTGCTTGCTGTGTGCCAGATGCCAGTGTGGGATACAATAGGCAGTGCCAGCCTATGAGCAGAGCTTGTAGAACTAGAAAATGACAAAGGGAGACTCAGTTTGTGAACCACTTATGGCCCTGCTTTAGGGTTATTTGACTTTATATCCATAAAGGGGACTCTATTGTGATTTTGTGTAACTGACCAATATGTCACAAATGGTATTGTGGACAATTTAAATAAAAGAATGAATGTCACAGGTGAGTACCAGTAACCTTAGCAGTAAATATGAGCAGAAATGGGTTGAAGTTTTTTGTTACAAAGTAAAATGTTCTGTGTTTACTTTGGTTGGCAGGGTTCAGTGTGTGTGTGTGTGTGTGTGTGTGTGTGTGTGTGTGTGTGTGTGTGTGTGTGTGTGTGTGTGTGTGTGTGTGTGTGTGTGTGTGTGTGTGTGTGTGTGTGTGTGTGTGTGTGTGTGTGTGTGTGTGTGTGTGTTGTGTGTGTTGTGTGTGTGTGTGTGTGTGTGTGAAGCCGTGTGTGTGTGAAGCCGTGTGTGTGTGTGTGTGTGTGTGTGTGTGTGTGTTACTGAGGATTGAATCCAGGTGCTGGCACATGCTACGTATATATTATACCACTGCGCTTACAGATATCTCTTAAATTAGCTATAGGAAGTCCAGGAAGGGAAAAATACTTTTTTTGCTGGACATCTCCAGTAATTGGAGGGAGGTAGAAAAAAGGATACTACAAACAGAATACACTAGGGTCAACACAGCAGACTTGGCCAGAGGGGAAAGAGCCAAGGGAGAGGGATCACAGAAATTAGAGGAAGAACAAGCATCGGGAATGTTGTCAAAGGGCCACCAAATTCACAGAAGGCCCAGAAGAGGTCACTGGCTTTGAAGCCTACTGGTGACCTCAGAAACTGGCTCTGGAGACTAAAGAGTGAGTTGTAGGTGAGACAACAGATTAGCATCAATAAACTACTTGCTTATAGGCACATCAAGAAGAGGAAGCTCAAATGTAGTGTTGAACTCAGCGCAGAAGGGTTAAGTAAAGCTTTTGAGATACTAGAAGTCTTTAGTTGGTTGCAGGCAGAAACGAAACATTTCAGTGGACAAAGGTGGAGTGAAGCTGGTGGTAAAGCTGAGTGGCAGAGAGGCCGGTCACTAGGAGGCAGTGGACTGAGAAGAGTTGAAAATGAGTCTCCTCTTGACTGGAGGAATGTAGTTCCTGTTTGATAAGCACAGATGACCTAAGCTAGTATGCAAATGTGGATTCCTTTGAGACCATTCATTGGTACTGAGAGGTGTAAAGGATTATGTTAAGATGCAGAGTTGCACCCCTTTGGTCTGTGTGTGTTAAATGGAGGGAGAAGAGGTGTGGGTCACATGTAACCAGCGGCAGACTAAATGGGCAATGTGTTTTTGCTGCACTGAGGTGAACGGGACTGTGATGGTCAGAAGAGGCCTGATGGAGAAGTAAGGATTGGTGTGGACTTAAAGAGCATGTTAGATAGACTGGACAGAAGTGGAAACGTGTGATCTGGGAGAGAGCCTGCATGTGCAAACACAGTCAGTTAGAAAACGAGATTCCTGGTAACTGTAGAGTTTGACTTTATTGTATTCTGTTGTAATAGCAATATAGCAACTAGTATTGCATACAACCAGGTCCCAGGTACTGTTTTGTAAGCACTCTGTGAATATCCTTAGCCAGAGCGTAATGACAGAGGTCCTTCGTGTTTTTACCCTCTTTATCGATGAAGAAATAGAAGTGTTAGTCATTTGAATGAGCTCCTGGGGTTCATGAGGGCCGCTGATAATCAGCCTGCCCATCTAGTCCAGCTCCAGAGCTCTTAACTTTTCAGCTTTACCTCTTGAGGACAGCACAACAGGACACAGTACCATGATGGCCAAGGCCAAGTTCTAGAGAGCCCTGAATCCCTTCTGCTGTTAGCTTACAAGCTTTTTTTCCTTTAATGGAGAGTCTTTGGGCTCTTGTTAGAGGCAAAGTGAAGTTGGAAGATTGATAACCTAGTGAGTCTCAGCAACCCCCCTGCTAGCAAGGCCTTGGTAGCCTGGTGTCTGTGATTTCGTCATCCCAAGGCCTGTGCTTGCCCATCCTTCATTTATAGGGCCAGAGGAGAATCTCAGGTACATATGGCTCAAACACAGCAAGTTTTCTGGACAAAGTTGGCAGATAACAGAACAGCTGTAACCAGATCCAGACAAGAGAAACAACATTAAACAACCAATAGCCTACAGCAAAAGAAAACAGAGGAAACTGTCTTTTTAGGGAGATTGTGACACTGGCAGGTTGAAGCTTGTGTGCCTTCAGTGAGGAGAGTCCAAGATGGCAGTGCACATATTTACAAACTATGCATGAAGCATCTCTTGGGGGAAAGCTGTTACCGAACAGTGATTGCGGTGATCTTGGATTTGGACCAGGACTCTTCCTGTTTGATTATCTGCATCGACAAGCCATTTGCATTTGTATCATGGGACTGAGCTAGGGAAGCATAAGGCAGAGAATGGGGAGTGGGGTATGCTTTTAGGGCTAGATTGTGTTAACCTTCAGCACATGTGACTCAGATGCAGACCATTTGGTCCCAAGGGGACTTAGAAAAGTGTGAACCTTGATTACTGATTTGGAGACCTCCGAGGGAGAAGGAAATCTGAGAAGCAAGTCAGAAAATCATGGAATCCAAGCAGGCAGTGCCTCTGTATGTTTCCTTACTGTTGTAAGCTATGTTTTCAGTTATAAAAGTAATTTCACTCATTCTCTAGTGGCACTCTGTTGGCCCTGGGATGGCCCTCATTTCCATGTCAGGTATTGAAGTTTACAAAGTACTATAGTTGCACTTGTCATCACACACACTGCTACTCCAGGAACCAGTAGCCATGAAACCTGGAGCAAACTATTTTCTCTCTAGGCCATTTCTCTCTTGGCGTCTTTTAATTGATGTCTAAGGCCTCTTATTGAATGAATTCCCTTCTTTAGCACTTCAAATTGCGAGTGCTGGTTTTATGACCAGTGTATTTGTCCCACCACTAGATGGCACCAGTGTACCTCTGAACCCTATCTGGGGAGTCCCAGAGCTTTGGAATTTTAGCCTATTTACCCTCCCCCCCCAACACCCAAGAACCGAGACTCAGAGGTTGATTATTACAGCTGAAGCCACAGAGATGCTCAGAACCTCCTGAATCATCCATCTTCTCACTTCTGATGTACTCTGTGGCTCTGGGAGAGAAAATCTAGGAGATCATGTTCCCAACCATTCGTGTTCTTTAAAAAGTTATTTAAAACACTTAAGGAATCGTTATTAAAATGCAGGCATCATTTCATTCAATGTAAACAGTTCTCTGCTTCTGTGTTTCTATATTGGCTCCCACACACTGTACTCTGGCTTCCCTAGGTCATGGCCAGCAAGCAGTAGCAATGGCCCCCTGACTTGCCCCAGATGTGTGAGCTCTACAGAAATCTCAGCAGAGCCTCTCTGACAAGCAGTTGCTTCTTTCCATTCTTAGCTAGACCCTTTCAGCTCTTGCCGCTATCTGAACATGCCCACCCCCCTGTTGCTGCTTCTCTGTCTGCATAGCCCTGTCAAACAGCCTTTGGGAAAACAAGTAAACAGATGAGCGGGTCTCTTGGGTGTTCCAGTACATGCTATCTGCACTGTTTTTTTTTTTTTTTTCCCTTTATTTCTTTGCTGGTGACAAGGGTGGTTCACTTGTGGGTCGGATGGTATATTGGGAGGCAGTGTGGCCAAGTGGAAAGGATGTGGGCTTTGGAGTAACACTAGTGTGCTTGCATAGCTCCTGTTCCTTCAGCATTTCCTTAATGGGTGCCATTCCCTGGCAGAGTTTTTGTGAGGAATATATGAAGTTATAAATGAAAAGCTATTAGTGTCGATGTCTGCCATATTTAATTGATGTTCATTAAGTGAAAACTATTTTGACTAGAGAGAGTTAACAGGAGTGATCACAGTATATGAAAGGTCGGACTGAATGTGGCCAGACAAAGTTAATACTGCAGTTGCCAGATGTGGCGTCGGGGATATTGGGGTCCTCTCTTGATGTTCTTATGCCCATTAATAAAATAGTTTTAGAATAGGCTAAAATGGAAAATTGGGTACAGTGTAATTAACATTCAAAAGAACTCCCAGGGCTGGCAAGCTGTAAATCTCTGCAGCTGCCTAGAGGAGGAGAGCAGAGGCGGGAAGTTAAAAACTTTGTCCTTTGAGTTAAGCTGGCATGGAGGTGAGACACACAGTGACAGGCAGCCACAGAGTGAAGCAGAGGTGGTGTTTGGAGAAAGAATAAGGAAACACAAAGTACTAGAAAAAGCATATAGGATCCAGTCGCACCCTAAAGAGACAAAAGAGAAAGATGAAAAGCTCTACGTTTCTACTTAGAAGGGTGGGCGGGCACACCTGCAGGTCCTCCTGGAGGCTCGGGACTGTGCTGGAGGCAGGGAGGGAGTTCTGTATCTCATTAAAGGGCTTGTTACTCCTTCAGTTTCTTAGCATGGTGTAAGGTGAGCTCACCTTCCAGGGGGTGATCTTGCCTTCCTGAGGGATGGTCCCTTAGCCAGGTCTTTGGATTTACCCTTAAGAGAGGAGACAGCCCCATGGCTTGCAAGATTTCCTTTCTTATATAATCCATAACTGTCAGGACCCATATATATAAGTCCCATTTCATCTTTCCATGAGTTCAGAGAACTCAAAATCACTCTTAACTGTCTTTGTGATATTAGCTTAACAGCTACAGGATGCCCTGGCCTCGGTGGTGAATGGCTCCCATCTAAGTAACAACTGACTTGGGCCCAGGCGAGTTTACACTCATCCCGAAGGCTAGGTGATACATGCAGCTATGAAGCACCAGATGGCCAAGTAGTCCGTGCAGCTACCGAGTGTCTTTAGGATTAAGGGAAGTAATTGCTATTTGCCCTTTTATACATGGTAAAAGAAGTCTTCTGCCATTGTCCCCACCTTTGGTTGGTTACTTAAGATGATGTATGAATAAACAGAGGTGCATTCAGTATGGACTGAAACTGCCCTCCTGACACACACACAAAGAGAGAGAGAGAGAGAGAGAGAGAGAGAGAGAGAGAGAGAGAGAGAGAGAGAGAGAGAGAGGAGACAGTGGCAGGTCTCCTCCTAGAAGCAAGAATGCAAGTCCTGGATACACATCAGATTTAAAGGACTTAGTAGGAAAAAGATGGATATAAAATATCTCAAGCATTTTATATAGTTAGTAGCATATTAAAGCAATCTCATTTTGTGTATATAGGATTAAATATTGTTAAAATAAACTTTTTTAAAAAGTAGCCACCAGAACATGTGATGAAGCTACTCTGTTACCCGCCTGACAGCTCTGGGCTAAATAATAGTCATCTTGGAGCTTAAAGAATTCAACTTTATTTTGGGGACTTTTCTGAAAGTTTTCGAGGCCTTTTGATTTGTTTATTACAAATGTGTTGTATTGGCGTGACTAACACAACATGCATGTGGGGGTCAGCAGACAGTTGTCCTTTTCTCTTGTTGAGGGACAGTCTCTTGTTGCCTCTGAGTGTGTCAGGCTAGCCAGCTTGCAAGCTTCCCAGCTGAGCCATCTCACTAGCCCCACCAGTCATTACTGGTAATGGTAGTTTAAGTTAATGATTTCAAAGTAAAGGAAAAGAAATGCCAAGGATTGTTCACAGTTCTTCAGATTCTAAAGATATAAATTGATAAATGAAAAATAAAAATGACATAGTGAGTCAGCGGAAAGCAATTGGGAGACCCTGTGATCTGAAAATGAGGTCTAAGGAACAGGGTGCCTAAAGGTCTCTTCTCCCTGTATGGTTTCCTGATGCTGATAGATGTGAGCTAGTAGTTAACTGATCTTGGGATTTTCATTCCATGCAAATTATCAAAACAACTGCAAAAAATAACCAAAGGTGTAAAGGACACAAGAATCATATTAATGCTTTATATTAGATGAAGTCATATCTAAGTTTTCATTAAAAAACTTAAGATACTGAGTATAAGACATTATTAGCTGGTCTTTACAACTTAAAAGTAAATAATAAACCCCATCAGACCAGTGTGGGTTAGAGCTATATCATAAGTGCTGTTCTTTGCAGTATTTGTTAATCTTTTCTGGTGGTCTTTCATTAATCTTTTCTGGTGTGTCTTAATTTTACGCAGCCTCTTTTTTTCATAACAACACAGAGGAAAGAGTATTTGGGTTTTTTTGGCAGTTGAGGCCCAGACATTTTGAGACCCTTGAAGGCAGTTTGCAATGTTTCTAACTTAGTCCCAGAATGTGATTAGATAGCCCTCATTCCAAGTGACTTAGAATTCATTGCCTCTAACCTGCCATCTTGGAAGGGATCCTTGCGTTGTAAGTACCACTTTGTATAGAACAAAACCGCCACTGGTTAAAACTCTGGAGGAGTTGGGTTATGTTAATGTATGTCTGTAACCCTGCCTGACACCTGAGATGCTGGGGCTGGAGGACCCATGAGTTTAAGACTACTTTGGGCTGAAGAATGGGACCTGCGTAATTAACCAGAACCAAAGCCAAGCAAACAAATAGAAACCCAGATATGTCTTTGTTTCAGAGTTAAAAACAAGGCTGTGCCTGAGAACTGATGAAATACAGCATGAAGGTTTCAAAACTTTGAACTTGTTTGGAAGGTTGGGACTTGTTTTACATACTGTCACATAAGTTAGGGTTGGACTTGGGTCCTTTTAAATTGTGTCACATTCAGGGAATGTGTTTTGGTGCCTTGAATGGTTCTTTTCATTCAGTCTATAAATAACCAGGTGAAAGCAAAGTGGTGAGCTGTCTCACCTTGAAGTCCTATAGTTCAGGTCATCGAACTAGTTTCCAGCAAATCTCTTTGATCCTTCTCCCACCAGATGCACTCCCCTCCTCTCTCTCTCTCTCTCTCTCTCTCTCTGTCTCTCTCTCTCTCTCTCTGTCTCTCTCTCTCTCTCTCTCTCTCTCTCTCTCTCCCTCTCTCCTAACCTCTACCAAAATCTGTTCTGCATAAAGGCCCTTGCTAGTTATTTATAGCCTCCTGTGCATTCAGAGTGAAGTGTTAAATTGCCTAAGGATGTTTGCTTTGGAAGCTTTCTCTCTAATTATCAGCTAAAAATCTTTATCTGCTTAAAGAGTTCCAGGCCTCTTCCCTCCATAAGGAACAGGTTTTTGTGGGGCTGGTTAGGGAAGAGGGACTGGAGGGAGGTAGGTGAGGAAGGCGGGGCCAGATGCTGAGTATGTCATTTCCTCTCCCACTGCTCTCCTGCCTTTGTGCTCAGTCTGTAGGAAAGTAAGCTTCCATCCACCCTGGCTTTGTGACTGAAAGGAAAACAAACTTAACTCCCATAGGTGCATTTCTGACTAATGCCATTGAATTTTTACCAGTTACATCTCCCTTTGACAGGTTCTATTGAATTTTAAGGAAACCCTGTGTTATAATTACCCATTTTCCACATCTCAGCCAGATTCTGACTCTATGCTTTCCAAGGTTTTTGCAGACGTGCCTGCACAGATATTTGCCAGGGAGGTTGTTCTTGGTTAAACAGTGGTGGTTATCTGAGGGAATGGAGGATGAATGCAGAACTCTGTCCTTGTTTGTGGTGCGTTGATCAGTTAAGAATCTGCCGATACTTTGTAAAGGTTTTCCCCATCACTGATCTCAGGTTTAGAATACCAGACTCAAATACAAGGGCTTGTAAACAAAGCTGCCCATTACCTTTAGTTAATACCAAGTGTATTAATATTAATATTGCAACACTTTCATGGTTATAATTGCTTTGAAATTTTCATCAGAAACTTTTTTAAAGATTTTATTTATTTATTATGCATTCAACATTCTGCTTCCATGTATATCTGCACACCAGAAGAGGGCCCCAGATCTCATAAGGGATGGTTGTGAGCCACCATGTGGTTGCTGGGAATTGAACTCAGGACCTCTGGAAGAGCAGTCGGTGCTCTTAACCTCTGAGCCATCTCTCCAGCCCAAAAATTTCATCAGAAATTTTATCTCCTCTGGATTTCCTACATTTAAACTGAACTCGAACAAATAAAATGTAGTCCTGAATTCTGCATAGAAATGTATTCTTTGATAGTGTCTTAAACGTGTTCAGATTGTGACCTGTAAATGTGTGTATGTGTTTGCATAACCTTGACTTTTGGTCTTTGCAGCTTGGAGTCTGGTTTTCTCTAGGGTGTGCCTACTTGGCCTTGGAAGACTACATGGGCTCAGCAAAGGCGTTTCAGCGTTGTGTGACCCTGGAACCTGATGTAAGTTTGTTTGGCCTCCTTCCTTATTTGCACTCCTTTGTGTTCTTCTCAGTTATCTGAATGTGTTGTAGAGCTTGGAATAGGTTTGCGTTTGGGTTAGAAGTGCATATATGGTGGAAGGTCACACTCAAGGTGAATGGCTGCTGGCCAAAATACTTTTGGGGGAAAAATCACATAATAGTTAAAATTAGATATGACTGACTAATACAGCAGTGTCCTGTGTCTTTTATCATTCATTAACATGCTGCTTATGTTAATTAACATCACTAGAAGGTAATTGTTTTGTTGTGGTGTCTGTCCCTTTCTGTGGAACAGCTTTGTGGAAATGATATTTAAAGTAATAATTGAGTATTTAAACCTTTTCAGTATATTTAGAGTTACAAAGTTAGTATATTTTTGGAGGATCTTTTTTCACCCTAAAAAGAAGCCTGGCTGCCACCAGCAGTCATTCCCCATTCCCCCTCCTTACTTCCTCACGTTCTCCCCTTCCCCAGCACTAGACAGTCACTGTGTATAGGTTCTCAGGTCCCCGCATTTCAGAGAAGTAGACCTAGTGGCTGGCTTCTTGTACTTGTAATAGTGCGTTACAGCCATCCATGCTATGTTCTGATCGGTGCTCCACTAACTTTTTATCGACAGGCAGTGTGCATTGTTTGGGCAGATCACGTGTATGCACTCACTCTCAGTTGATGGCACGCGGATCTTTTCAGCTTCGATGCACTTGTGAATACTTCTGCTCTTAACCGTTTGTTTACCAGTTTCTGGTGGAATATTCCCATTGTTAACATTTGTTTACCAGTTGTCTTGAGTATGTACTGTGGTAGAATGGCTGGATCAAATGGTCAGACTTTAGGGAAGCTGACAGACTTTCCAGAGGGCCTTTTTATATTCTTAGCAGCAATGTGTAAGGGTCCCAGTTTCTCGACATCCTTGCCAACACTTGCCACTTTCTCTTTTTGTTGTAGCTGTCCTAGTGGTTGGCATCTCATGGCTTCAATTTGTGTTTCTTTGATGGCTGGCTAATTATGTTAAATATCCTTACATTTGCTTATGGGCTGATTGAATATCTTCTGTGGGGAAATGTTTATTCACATCCTTTACCCTTTTAAAAATTAGTTTTTGATTGTTGAGTTGTAAGGATTCTTTATGTATTCTAACTATAAGGCCCTTACGAATTGTAGATAACACCCTCCTATTCTTTGTGTTTTTACCTTAAGAAGATGTATTTATTCTAGGTATACAAGCGCTTTGCTTGCATGCGTGTGAGTGTTCCGTGTGTATACTTGGTGCTTGCTGCAGAAGAGATGAGAAGAGGGCATCAGATCAGATCCGCTGGCCTGCAGTTGTGAGCCACCGTGTAGGTAGAGCAGTGAGTGCTCTTAGCTGTAGAGCTGTCCTTCCAGTCCTTTCACTGTCTTAATAGTGCCCTTTTTAAAGCACAAAATTATAAATTTATTTAAAAATTTCGATTTTATTTTATGTGTCTGGGTGTTTTGCCTGCACATGTATCTGGGCATCCCATGCGTGCCTAGTGCTCATGGTGGCCAGGAGAGGGCATCAGATCCCCTGGAACTGGCATTATAGACAGCAGTGAGCCGCCATGTGGGTGCCAGAGATTGAACCTGGGTCCTCTGCAGAAACAAGTGCTCTTAACTGCTACACCATCTCTCCAGCCCCTCTGTTATTTTACTTTTAAGATTAATTTAGTGTATGGAGGTCAGATGACAGCTTGTTGAAGGCAGTTCTCTGCTTTCACCATGTGGATCCAGGGATTGAACTGAGGTTGTCAGGCATGGCGTCAAATGTCTTTACCTGCTGAGACATCTCTCTGGTCTTTATTTCTATTGCTGTTTATTATTTGTGTGTGTGTGTGTGTGTGTGATGCATGTGTGGCATGTGTGATGACCAGAGGATAGCTCTCTGGAGTTGCTTTTCTCTTTCCCATGAGTTCTGGGGATCCAGTTCAGAAAAGCAAGCACCTTTACCCACTGAGCCATCTTGTTGGCTCAGAAGTTTAAGGATTTTTGTATTTATTTGGTTTGGAGTTTTGGAGACCAGTTGTTGTGGTCTGTGCTGACCTGGTTCTCACTATGCAGCTCAAGCTGGATGGCTTTGAACTCAGGCTCCTGCCGTGCCCAGTGATGACATCTAACTCATCTATTCTTTTTTCTTTGTTTCTAATTCATTGCCAGAGCAAGGCCCTGATCAACAAAACCCCTCACCCCCCCTTTTTTTTCTTTCATTATTAGAGATTGAATTTGTGCATGCTAGGCATGTGCTCTACCACTGGATTATATTCCTAGCATTATTCCTGTCTTTTCTTCTAAGAGTTTGTGTAGTTTCATCTCTATCTTAAGAGGTTTTGTGTATGGTGTAAGGAAGGGTTCCAGGTTTCATTCTGTTACATGTGGATGTCCAGTAGTACCAGAGTCTCTTATTTAAAAGACTGTTTCCCTGCCATGGGATAGTCTTGCCATTCTGGCCAAAAATCAGTTGAACATAAATGTGAGTTCAATTATAGACTGCAGTTAGATTTCATCAGCTACTGTCTCTACGTGATAGCACCACTCCCAGAGGCTGCATGGTGAGCACTCACACTTGGTTCTTTTTCATGATTGTTTTGGCTATTCAGGTTTCCTTCATTTCTCTCATCAAATTTTAACATCAACTTATGCAGACACAAAAAGGAAGGAAGGAAGGAAGGAAGGAAGGAAGGAAGGAAGGAAGGAAGGAAGGAAGGAAGGGTATCTGGGTTTCATTTGATCTGCACCTCAGTGTGGAAAACTTAAAACCTGCTTTCTTTCCTCATCTTTCTAAGACTGACTGCCAACCAACATCTCCCTCCCTCCCTTCTTATTTGTGTATTTGGGGAGCCTGTGCATTACATGGGATGCATGTGGAGGCCAGAGGACAACCTGTGGAGTTGATTTTCTTCTTTTACTTTTTGGGTCCCAGTGATCAAACTCAAGTTGTTAGGCCTGGAGTTGAGCTCCTGGATCTGCTGAAGCATCTTGCTAGCCCCCTGCTTCCTCTTCTTTCTCTTTTCTACCGTCTTTCCCTTCTCCCATCCCTCAAACACGTGATGCAAATACTCTGTGACATAAGTATGTATTTGCCACAGTCTTTTTGCATTGGGAATCAAACTTCATTTTTTAGAATATTCCTGTCAATGTTCCACAAAAAAACTTCTATGGAAATTGTGAACAGAATTAAAGATTATGATGTTAGATCACACTTCAGCTGTTTGATACTGTCCACAATGGACTCTGCTCTACAGCTTTCTAGACCATTGAGTCTTCAGTGTGCATAATCCTACTGTAGTTAGCTTGATCTCCCTTTCTCTCTCTCTCCCCCTGTGTGTGTGCATAAAACCTACTGTAGTTGGCTTGATCTCCCTCTGTGTGTGTGTGTGTGTGTGTGTGTGTGTGTGTGTTGGGGATCAATACACGTTTTTCCGCTTACTTTTTTTGAGGCAGGGTCTCTCATTGAGCCTGGAGCTAGCTGACTGACTAGGCTAGCTGGCCACCAGTTCTAGAGAACCCTTATTTCTGTCTCCAAGTGCAGAGTTACAGACACAAATCACCATACTAGGCTTTTCACAAGCTTCTGAACTCAGGTCCTCTTGCATGTGCAATGAGCACTTTATAAATGTCTGAATTGCTAAAGTAACTTGGATCTAATGAAAACAGGGAAGATCATATTGATAATAGGCATTTGTTTAATGGACTCCTGATTTTCAGAGTCCATCTTTCATCTCAAATATGTAGCAAATTGTATATTTCAAATAGTAACCAATTATCACCTACCATCATTTTCTTTTTTGCCCTTTAAGTGCAATATGACTTAGAGACTGCACGAAAGTCTCAAATGAACAATTTGGAAAGGTTTGAAAAATAAGATGTCAAAAACCCCATTGCTCCATAACCTCCCTCATGTCTTCTCTCCTGTTACCATGAACTCCCTTAGTAGCCGTGCTGAAGGTTTTCTCTGCATGTTATTCCATACTTGCAGATTAGTTAACTTGTTAACTTGCACATTAGGAATTCATTTGTTCAGATTTCCTTCACTCGGGCTATAGTTCAGATTTTGTGTGCTGTTAGTTGTAACTGCATAATGCTTTGTAGCATTTATGGTGTGTGCATGTCTCATCCTGTTGAAGGATCTTTGTGTCATTTTTACTGCAGTACAGTGAATAACCCTGCTATGAACATTTGTACAGACCTTTGTGTGGACATAGTTTGTAATTTCTTTAAGATGCAAGCCTGAATTGAGATTGCTTGATCCTGTTACAAATACTGCTGTGTTTAAATTTTATTTTGTAGTATATTAGCAGAACATAGAGAAATAATTGTTTTTATATTAAAATTTTTTATCTTTTGGACACATATCCCCTCTTATGTATGATGTCTCTTTATTTATCTGCCTCTATGATTGCTCTTTTGACACCCCCCTTGTGTGTGTGTGTGTGTGTGTGTGTGTGTGTGTGTGTGTGTGTGTGTGTGTTTGAGACAGGGTTTTTCTGTGTAGCCTTTGCTGTTCTGGAACTCCCTCTGTAGACCAGGCTGGCCTTGAACTCACAGAGATCCGCCTGCCTCTGCCTCCTGAATGTGCTGCCACCACTTGTCTTGACTTTTTTTTACAAAGCAGTATTGATATGATTGTTTTTCTTGGGGACTTTAACATTTTGGGGGGTTATGGACTTAAGTAGCTTCATCAGATTTGGGGATCTTTAGCTATTGTTTCTTGTACTGTTTATACTTTTGGCTTTGTGGTGACGAGCATGGAATTTGGGGCTGCATGCTGCACATGCTCTGACTGAGTTGCCCCTGCCTCTCTTTTCTTCTTTCTGGCACTCTAATTGTAAGTATGTTATATGCTTATGGTGTGGGGCACGGTTCCCCCTTCATGCTTTCCACTGCTCTGCCTTGGGTGGGTGATTCCCAGCAGGCCGTGCAGAGCATCCCTTGTACTAATTGGATGGAAGATAGTGCAATTAAACATTTTCCTTTGATCCTTTCATCAGTTGTCATGTGCTCAGTCCCCACTGTTCTCTCATTGTGTTCATGTTTTCTGTGTCTTTGAGTCTTTATTGGCCATTATCATGTCCTTTTATGCTTATGCCAGCAGCACTTGCATATTTTGTTCTATTTTCACTTTTATCAGTCTTTAGTTATAGGTGAAATTTCCCCACCTCTTTGCATCTTTACTGACCTATTTGCTCCTCCCTCCCTCCCTCCCTCCCTTCTGGATATCATCTTTATTTCTCTCTTTTGTTTGAGACAGTATCTTACTACCTAGTTCATGCTGGCCTTGAACTCAGTGGTTTAGTCCAGGCTGACCTCAAGCTTACTGCCCTGCAGCCTCTACCTCTTGAGTGCTGAGATTTGCCCCCATGCCTGGCTCTCACCCCTTTGTTGTGCCCTACACACTGTGTGTGGTTGTTATGTTTCTGCATTTTCCCTCTGGATGACTGAGTTTTATTTTGGCATTCAGTTAATTTACTTGTGGATTATTTTGAATTAAGTTTTGTTAGAATAGACTTGAGGCTGTAATTTTCTAGGTTATTATAGTCCTGTTAGGGGCTGGAGAGATGGCTCAGCCATTAAAGGCTAGGCTCATAACCAAAAATATAATAGTCCTGTTAAGAGGTAAGCTTAATTGAACTGAGTTGAATGTCATGGTTAGACAGCAAGAACTCTACTCCTGCTTGGTCAGAACTTGAAACTCCTGGCTGTGTGTGACCTCTAAAATCTTCATTCAACACGAGGCACTTTGGCAGTTGGTTGATTTGTTTTCAGGCCTTAAGTCTAGCAGTGTAGTAAAGCTTAGTGCCTAGCCTAAGTCTCAGGTATACTTACTGAACTTTCTAGAACTTGTTCTTTTACCTGTCTTCCATGGTGTTTTGCTATAGATTCCCTTTGCCTTCTCAGCCCTATGGTCTGGTCTCCTTCCTTCATCTCAGTGGACAGACAGATGCCCGCCTGTCTGTGTGGGAGCCCTGAGACAGTGGCTAGACTGCCTGCCAAGACCCCGTAGTGCTCTCCCCTCTCTACAGGGTCGCTCCCGTGCTGCTTTATCCTCCTCCCCACAGTGCTTATTTTGGCTACACTGGAGATTTTATGGTGAGAAGGCTAGCCAGGTACTAGTTTTGCTACATGTGGAAAGGGCAGTCAGTACCATTTAACTTCAAAATCCTATGTGTGGAAGTTAAGAGCTATATTTTATTAAAAAAAGAACAAAGTAAAATTAATAACATTCTTATTAGAATCAATATTTATATAAGCCCCAATTTTACTTGAATAATAATAAATATAGACATATTAGTTAAATTATATTGTAAATTTTCCAACTATTTCATATGTCAAAATTTGAAAATAAAAATTTAACTGAACTGAATCAGTGCTGTGATACCTATGTTATTGGTTGATTACTTTTTTATTTCTTTTATAAGCCATAAAAATGAAGTTTAATTTAACTTTATGCCATTTTTTTTTTCAAATACAGTATTGAAAATTGTGATTTTTTTTTTTTTAAGAGTACATATCAGACTAGGAAAATGGATTGTATTTTGGTCTTACCTAAGAACAATCTCTAACAGTTATCCGTTATTTCAGAATGCTGAGGCTTGGAACAATTTGTCCACTTCTTATATTCGATTAAAACAAAAGTAAGTATATGAGTTCAATATGAAGAACTTGGTTTCCCCCTAAAATTTGTAAGATTTTCCCAGCTGAATATTTAAAATCTGTGTCTAGCTCTCTGTTTCTCTTTTTTCCTACCCTTGTATATATAAGTTAGAATAACTTAGTGAACCTTTGAATTATAATTGCATAGTTATTTCTTGAAAACATTTACCGTATAATGACATATATTATGAATAATAAAGAAATACCTCTTAAAATTGTTATTTGCCATCAGAGTTTTTCACCCTAAATTTCATTACATGATAAAAACAAACAGATCTTAGGTTGGTCAACTCAACTTGTAGTTTTCTTATTAATTGCTGTCTTAGACATTTTTATAAAATATAAACATGGCCTGGGTAGTGGTGGTGGCGCACACCTTTAATCCCAGCACTCAGGAGGCAGAGGCAGGGGGGATCTCTGTGAGTTCGAGACCAGCATGGTCTATAAGAGCTAGTTCCAGGACAGCCTCAAAAGCCACAGGGAAACCCTGTCTCAACACACACACACACACACACACACACACACACGCACGCACGCACGCACGCACGCACGCACGCACACAACTTAATTCTTGTGGAGATGTAGATTTAAGAAATAAATCCATCTGCAGCATTACTTTAAAAGCTGATTAGCAACGTGAGCCGTATGTGGTGAGCATGAAACAAGAATGCACAGGCAGCTGTGATAAAGGAGGTGGTGCCTGCTTGCCTGTTGCTCATCAGGAACTCATGCAGTTCTGTGGAGATCTCCGAAGAGAAGGCCTGGGAGCCTGACTGATTTAGAGGCGCGTGTGTTGTACTGACGCTAGTTTTGAAGACTATGTGGAAAGAATAGAGGATACCTTTTAGGCAAAGGAAGTGATGTGGCCAAATGCAGAGTGACATAATTGAGTGAATGATTTAGGAGCTGGAAGTAAAGTAAAGGAGTGATGTGAGATCTCTAGTGAAAGAGAAGGACGGAAAAGCAGGCCACACTCACCTCACTGCGCCTCCTAACTCTGACCAACATGTTGACACCATCCTGCTGGGAATAGCCTGAGATTTCAATGGGAAACCAACAAAGAGAGAAACTTTGGGATATCTGTATCTGGAGGCCATGTATGAGGCAGAGTAGAGAGGGAACTGGAAGCTGGGAGACCTGAGATAATTGGAGTGGAAAAGGAAAAGGCAGATGCCAAACACAACAGCCCGATGACTGTTGACTGACTATGAAAAGTGAAGGAAATCGAAGACACAAGAGTTGTTACTGCTAGACCTTTAATGCAGCTATGAAAGGGGTTGTTTCCATTTTTACTTAGTCTTATTTTCAGGCTTGGTGTCTGTTGTGCAGCCACAAGCTATTTCTGAAGATGTCAAGACCATTTTACATTGAGATCATGAAACGCTTCCTGTGCTCTTGGCTAACAGTCTACACAAATAGAGTTCAGCTTGTCCTACCAGTCTCTTAAAAATAAAACTATGTTCTTGATTAAATGGGCTGTGCTAATGCTTACTGGATACCTGTTGCTCTGGGACAATGGGTGTCTTGGTTGTAGTGTGGAATCTTGTTAGTTTTTCCTGGATAATCTTCTATGTAGTAAGGCTTTTTTTTTTAAAGATTATTTTTACTCTGTGTGTATGAGTCTTTGCTTGCATGCATGTAAATATGTGTACTACATGCCTGCTGTCCACAAAGGCCAGAAGAGGGCACTGGAACCCCTGGAACTGGAGTTATACATGGTTGTGAGCTGCCATGAGAATGCTGGGAAGAGAAACCAGGTCCTCTTCATCTTTCCAGCCCATACTGGGCTCTTCATACTCCACCATGTCTTTCATCATTCTTTGTAGACAGTTCTCAAATATTTACTCAGTTCTCAAATACTGTTTTACTTCTTAGTACTTTTTATTGTTCTACTGTCCTGTGAAAAGATTTTGTGTAAAAGTAGGGGTGCAAGACCCAACGCTCATCACCCCCTTATTCTCGCCTGAATTATCCTTTTTCATTTCTTTGATGTTCCTCTAGAGCAGTGGTTCTCAGTGTTCCCAATGCTTCGAGCCTTTAATACAGTTCCTTATGTAATACAGTTGTGGTGACCCCCAAACCATAACATTATTTTCATTGCTACTTCACAACTGTAATTTTTGCTACCATTATGAATTGTAATGTAAACATCTGTGTTTTCTGATGGTCTTAGGCGACTCCTCTCAAAGGGTCATTTGACCCCCAAAGGGGTGGTGACCCACAGGTTGAGAACCTCTGCTCTTGACATTAATATTTGATTCATGAAATTATTTCAGAGGTGAATAATTAATGTTCCCCTCAAAACAATATTTATGCTCTAAAATGACCTCATGTATTCTGTTCTGGTCACTACATTGCCCTTTTCACTTTTTTTCCATCTGATTCCCCAGGAGCTTTGGGAACATTTCCCATTTTATGTATAACTTAATAGTTCAGCATCTCTACCAGTGTGCTGGATAAGTGACTCCCAAGATGAAGCTTCTTATAAAAAAGCTATACTTGCCAAGAAAGAGACCCAAACAGTTTATTTCTGTGTTTTATGTGTGTGTGTTGTATGCGTATAGAGGATGGATGACAACTTGGGTGTTATCTTCAGAAACAGCCATCTGCTTCTTTTGAAACAGAGCCCCTTATTGGCCCAGAGCTCAGAAAATAAGCTAAATTGGCTGACCAGTGAGTTCCAGGGACCCTCTGTACCCCACCACCCCAGCTGAGATTACAAATGGAAATCTCCACACCTGTTGTTTTTATGTGGGTTTTGGGGATCAAACTCAGATTCTTGTGCTTGCAAGATGCGTTCTATATAGACAAAGCCAGCTCCCCACTCCCACCCCTTATTTAAAGTCTGGGCCCAGGAGACTTGATTGGGGCATACAGATACCCCTGTGGCATTGATTGTGCCTGTTGAGTTGCTCCCAGGAAGATGATTCAATGCCCACCTCTTTGTTGTAGGAGAACTGAGGAGTCTTAACCCAATAGTTGTTGGAAATAGTTGACATCACATGGGAGATAGTGGTTAGGGGTAGAATAAAGAAAAGGGGCAGAAAGAGGCCATAGAAACGATTTGCTATTTCTTTTTTTTTTGTTTGTTTTCCTCTTTGAAATCCCTTTTATTTTTGTAAGAAAGGATTCTTTAGTCTTTCTTTAAATTAGAATCAATCAGTAGTACCTTGGTCTTTGTGTATTTAAATATGTTTGATTTTGTATTTCCTTTTGGGTAGTAAGTTTAATTGGTTATAAAACTTTAGGTTAGCTGTTAGTTTCACTCAGCATGTTAAAAGTATTACATATTTTATTGTTTTCTGTCATCTTGTTGCTGATGAAATACCCACTGTTTTCCAATTGCTATTCATTTGCAAATATTAGGATATCTTCATGTTGCTTAGAATATGCAATATGCTTTTTTGATCAAAGTTTTTGGATCTGTGCTTGGTTCTGAACAGTGTTCAGCCACTGTCTCTGATCAATAGCATCCTGCCATCTGCTTGCATTCCTTTACTCTGGAATTCTTACCAGACTTAGATCTAATCTAAGTCTTATCATTCTTTCTTGTTTCCTCACTCTTCATTTATGTTTTAATCTGAATTTTGGCAAACTCCTCACTATTTTTTTCCAGTTCACCAATTTTCTCTGAGATTACATGCAATCTGCTTTTAGACATATATTAAATTTTGTTTATTTTAATGTTTCTTTCAGCTCTGAAATTGCTAGTTGTTTTTTGTTCACATTTTTTTGGTCTTGTTTTGTTTTGGTCTACCTAGTTCTGTTTTACTGTCTCCTGCTCTTTTTTAGTGCCTTGTCTGTCATTTTTTTGAAACAAATATGTTCAAAGCCTTCTCAGATTACTTCTTTTTTAAAATATGTTTTATCATACAAAGAATAAGGTTTCATTATGCAACTTTTCAAACAAAATTTGTTTTTGCTGTTTCTCCCTCTGCCCCTCCCCCCTCTGTCTGGCCAAGTACCCTCCTTTATGTTTTTATGTCACGTGTCCTTTTGCACACACCCCCACCTCCGCTTTTCTAACACTCCTTGTTCCTGTCCTATGGTCTCCTATTTTTGATAGACTACTCAACTGTAGGGAAGACATATTTCCATAGTTTGTATCAATACATGGCTTGGGAATGACATCGCTCAAATACCACAAAATCACCAAGGTCCCCTGTATAGTTCGATAATGTTATCAAGCTATTGAAGGGCAGCCATTCACATTTCATTTATATGCACTTTGTTGTGATTTTCCTAATTGGAAAGGATTCATTGTTCCTTTCTTTAAAATCTGGCCTCCTGCAGAGTCAAAGCTTTTAGAACTTTACAAGAAGCTCTGAAATGCAACTACGAACACTGGCAAATCTGGGAAAACTATATTCTCACCAGCACTGATGTTGGGGAGTTTTCAGAAGCCATTAAAGCTTACCACCGGCTCCTGGACCTTCGAGACAAATACAAAGATACTCAGGTAGGAGATTCATATATTGTTATTTTCAGTTTGTGTTTTATGCTGAGTTTTTTCTATTTTGTGATATAAGTTGTTTTCTTTAATGTTAAACACATGTAATATATGTAAACTGCATTTCTGTCTTTAGTTAGCCATTTCCAGTTACTTACAGATCCTGGCATTTTGATGTTACATGTATTGCTGCAGTCACCCACAGCATTGCTGCAGCTCAGTTATGCAAATCTGACTTACAGTTTACATACATACATACTGTCAGTGCAGAGACGAAATAGAAGCTCTTTGCATTACTTATTTGGGTAACTCCATACTTTTCTGTAGTCTGTAATAGCAGGAGTAAATTCTCTATGTAGTCATGCAGCACTTGCGACATGCTTTGCGAGGTTTGAACAATACAGAGATAATGGGTAGTATTTTGTATATGACACTGAAGTGACAGTCATTTTGGTTAGATGAAGTTATTCTGGAAGAAAGTTATGGAGATTTGCAGCCACTGTGTTTGTTATCTAGTAACATGAAATAGACAAGACCTTTTGGGTTGAATTATAATAGACGGCAGTGTACAAAGAGAAAATACTCAGGAATTTATGGGTTATAGAGTCACAGGGCTACAAAACAGCACTTTATTCGTTAGCTCTTATAACAGTCAGCATATGCTATTTAAAATGATGGGGTTGAATTTATAAAAACAATACAAAACACAGAAGTAACATCTAATATATGCTAATACCTTGCAGATCTCATAGTATAAATACCCCAGTTCTAAACACAACTTATCCCAGCCCTGTCCTTAACTCCCCTGTGTTTGGCTCCTGTACATGTTTTAAAACCACAACTGTGTAGTTGGTCAAGTTAACTTTGTTCCATGTAATTCACTGGGAAAGTATAACTTCAAGTAGAATTACCCACACAGAGGAGAGACCGACTTTCAGTCGGTCTTCCTCCTCCTCCTCCTTCCGCCACCATCTTTGCGTTGTAAATATTGTCCACTGTAGAAAGAAGGGATTGTACTTTAGCTTATAGAGATTATGTTAAATGCAAGCTAGACTGAGAGTGTGGCTCAGTGATAGAGCCTGCTTCTTTCTCCTGCACACTTTGTCCTTTGGTACAGGGCACAGATGGTGCTCGGGACAGATCTCAATGTATTACCGTCTGCTCCTTTTCTGTACTTAACATTTGCATATTTCATCTATGGTTTTAAGGTCTTTCTTGACTAAGAAAGATTTTTAGAAACTTGTTTTTAAAGTCTCAGGGAAAGTGTAAATCATTTGAATTGACTTTATTTTCCATTTTTCACTTGAGATTAATTTTATGAGCCACAGCACTGCTCATTTACATATCACTGCTTGCTGAGTTCTTCTGTGCTTCACTGACACTGCTACAGTTTGAGTAGGGAATGTTTCCCATGGCCTTATGTTTTGAACTCTTTACTGCAGCTTGCAACACTTTTGAAGAAGGTGGGGACAGGCTGTTGGGAATGGGCCATGAAGGGTGGGTCTTAAAAGGTTACACCAGCCCCTGATTCTAGTCTGCTCCCTCTACCTCCTGGTCAGTGTGCCATGTGAGGTGTCTGCCATACATTCTTTCCTCCATGAATGCCATGCCTCCCATTGTCCTTTGATGAGCTGCAGTCCTTTGAAATGTGAATCAACATAGATCTTATTTCCTTAAGTTGTTTCTGTCTAGCAGTTGGTCATGGTGACCACAAAAGTAGTTAATACAATCAGGGCACAAAAGGACCTTCTTGGGTTTGTGTATCTGTGAAGAAAGTTTATTTCTTGAGGCCAGGTCTTTCCCTGAACCTGGAGCTTACTGATTTGGCTAGACTGACCGGCTAACAAGCTCTTGGAATCCGTCTGTCTCTGCCTATGGAGCATTGGATTTGCAGGTGTGTTCTGTTGTGTCTGGAGATTGAACTCATGTCCTCACTGATGAGCTATCTCCTCAGCCCCTCAAAGAAGTGAGATGAAATTGACAGGGTACTAAGTGGCGGCAGGGGTGAGGGGTGGAGAGAGGACACAGTAGAGGATCTTGTTGTGGAGTCCTCTGGGGCTCACCTGGATAGAATTATGTGCCAGTGCCTAAGGAAGTGAGACTCTCCCCTACTTCCTGTTAAGACGTACACGGACAGTGTCTAGTGGCATTCTGCTGGTCAGTCACACTGGCTGCTTGGCCAAGCCATCTCCTCTTTAATGCCCCTAAGTGGCTATGTTAAGGCATCCTGATACCATTTCTCTGCTGTCACTTGCCTCTAATTTTTAGTGTCTCATCCACTTTCTGGTGTGAATGGGATTGCCCTTCCAAGTCAGTCCCTTAACCCTCAGTAATCCACAAATCCACCAAGGACTAGTACCATTGCTCACTGGCTCTGAGGATTCAGAAAAGTCCTGATCATCCTTTCATGCTTGACACCAAGGGGCTAGTTCTATAACGAGAATCTAAGCGGCCCATCTAGAACCTTCTCCTGGCAGAGAGTAGGAGCTGGGTTTGTGTAGTCTGTGGTATGTAAGCACAAGTTCATGTGTCTGTGTGTGGGGGAGCGGGGGTTGTCTGTTTTCTCTGCCATTCTTCCCTGCTTTCTAAGGAACACAGAGGACAAGTCAGATGGGACATGGTAAAGTGATGACTACATTTACCGAGAGCTTGCTGTGTGTTGGATACTATTCTGGGAGCATAGGGACAAGTCAGATGGGACATGGTAAAATGAAAACTCACATTTATCGATAGCTCTCTGTGTATTGGATCCTATTCTGATACTTTGCATGCATTAGCTCATCTAATTCTCAACACAGCTGTGTGGGATAGGTTTGTGTTATTATACGCTATATCTGACTCTGGAATGTATGTATGTATGTCTTCACTCCCTGTCCTTTTCCTTATCTTAAAGGAACTGATGGTTCAAATAAAATAGCCATCTAAATATTACTTTGAAAAGGCATTTCTTTTATATTATAAAGAGTTATGATGTCATCAAGGTAATGCTGGTTTTCATTGACTTAGGTATATCAATTATGCTAAATGTAAGAGACAAAGAGTTTCAGAAAAAGGCAAGAAGATGTGCAACAATTGTTCTGTTTGGATGATTTCTGTCTTTTGGAAATGTAGCAGCTAAATGGGATTGGTGAATTTGTTTGAATTTCCTTCTCCTAACGATCACCAGCTCTGGAGCCTCCCTCTCCCTCAGGATGAAGCAATTTGTTACTGTGTGTAGCTGATACTGCCATGTTTGTCTGTGAGTGTATGTGCGAGAGGAAAGGGAGTCACGGTGCTAGGTTCCAACATAATTACTCTGAGACTAATTACTTGTTTCTAAAGCTAAAACTCTTGAGTTGTTTATTTGGATGACAAATAAAAGGATGGTAACAAATAAAAGTAACAGTAAAAGGACTTGAGATACACATTTCAGGGATATATTTAAATGTTTTTCAGAAAAAGAAAAAAATCTTAAATATAACTTTCCCAGTGCATATCAGGCAGCCTGATACCATTTTTTCTGCTGTCAGTTGCCTCAATTTTGTAATTTTGTCTAAGTTTAAAAATATAAAAAAGGTGCAAGATGAGACGTGAGAACGATACATTAACCATATACACACTTGGACTTGCTGGGGAGATACTACTGAATGCTTTTTCTAGGTAACCAGTGAGTGACTTGCCTGACCTGGGTCAGATGACCCTCATTAACACTGTAGAGAACCCTCAGACATTGAGGTGTAGAAATAACGTGGGCAGATCATGTATCTCTTTGTTTCTTAGGAAAACCTTGTAAGTGGCCCTCTATAGAAATATAGAATTCTGATGGCACTGGTTAGCTTCTGCAGCCACGGGCAGGATCGCTTTTTAGTAGCTAAGTTGTCTTTGGCATAGAGTCCTGGTTACTTGCAATAGGCTCTGGCATATCCAGCTTTGTAGTGTATTGTCTGTCAACAGGCATTACAGCAGTCAGTGTGCACCACAGCAATTGGTAGATGGTCTGGAATGTTTTTATCTTGGGTAAAACTTAATTTGACTCGGTATATTTGGTAGCAGTTGTCTTTCAGAAAAATCTCTGATATTCTTTTGTTTGACACTATTGGCCCCATTCTATTTTGAAATTCTTTTTATCTATTCCTTCCTGTGTACTTTTGATGGTTCTAACCCTTATACTTTTTATAGACATGGATTATAGTGATTTAATTTTTCCCATTAATGGATATATAAAACTTATAAATTTGTATTTACCATAATACAGACAATGGTGTAAACTGTTACTTTTTTCTTCTTCTAGTATTTGTAAAGGGTATAAATGTGTGGGTCTATTACCTGTATAAATTTGTTTTGTTTTCTTCAGCCTTAATTTTGAGTGAAACTTGGGAAGAGCATTCTGTAAGACACTACCTAACACCTTGATTCTAACATCTGTACTTTAGAGCATCTGTGCTTACATACATTCTCTCACTTACTGGTCATTAAACCTGCTCTTTGTTTTTGTAATTAGTCCTTGTTCAGTTTCCAGGTTTCTACTCTAGTGAATAGTGGGTGCACTAATCCTTGTGTGCATGCTTCTGTTATTCCTGGTTTCTTTTTTTTTAGACTTATTTTTGATAACTTGTCTTAGTTAGGGTTTTTATTGCTGGAAAGAGTCACCATGACCATGACAACTCTTATGATGGAAAACCTTTGGGGGGTGGGTAGTTCAAGACAGGCTTTCTCTGTATAACCGTCCTAGAACTTTCTCTGTAGACCAGGCTGGCCTCCAACTCACAGATCCTTCTGCCTCTGCCTCTTGAGTGCTGGGGATTAAAGGCGTGTGCCACCATGCCCAGCTAAAGTAAAGCATTAATTGGGACTGGTTTACAGTTCAGAGGTGTAGTCCGTTATCAGCATGACAGCACACAGGTAGACACGGTGCTAGAGAGGTAGAGAGTTCTACATCCAGATCCACAGACAACAGGAAGGGAGAGACACTGGGACTGGCTTGGGCTTCTGAAACATCAAAGCCCACCCCCAGTGACACACTTCCTCCAACAAGGCCACACCTCTTAATAGTGCCACTCCCTATGAGCCATTGGGGGCTATTGTCATTCAAACCACTGTAGTTGGCAATCATTTGGAAAAGTCATTTCAGTTTTACATGTTAAAATTAATTTGTTTAAGGGATTAATACATATTGAGTGCTTAATATAGTCTTTCCACTTAACATAGATGGGAAGATTTATGTGAACTATTTCCTCATCAGATTAATGTGCATGTGAACTGTTTCCTAACAAAATTTTCTTAAACTATGTAACTTATAATAAAACATGTAGAATTTTGGGCCTCATGCATTTTGACTATTATATATTCTAATATAACCATGACTCCCATTTTTGTCACTGCAGAGTCCTCCTATATTCCTTTCTAGTCAGCTGAGGCATCACTCTTACCCCAACTAAGTAATTACCTTCACATTTCTGTCACCACAGTTCACTGTTGCTTTTTTCTCAAGTGTCACATAACTATCATATATAGTTGTATATTGATATTCTTTCTGTAGATTTCTGTTTGATATTTTCTCTGAAATCATGAAAAGGTGCTATTGATGGACAGCAGGGCAGGTTGCCAACCAAATTAAAGACTTAGGATAAATGATGATTGAGTATTACCTGAGAGAAAAGAGAGAGGAAATAGATCCACTTTGTATAATTACAGCTTTGGAAAATAGATGCTATCTCTCCAGTCTACTGCTGAGGACTGCTAAGGAATCTTAAGCTCAACAAGCTAAGCTAATAAAGTTGATGTGTTCTAGCTGACAGGTAGTTGAGAGTAGGGAGCCAGGGCCAGAGACATGGCCTCTTTAACCTAGAGCCTCTTTGTGTGTGTGTGTGTGTGTGTGTGTGTGTGTGTGTGTGTGTGTGTGTGTGTGTGTGTATGTGTGTGCGCGCGCAAGAGCTCCTGTGCCTGTGCCTGTGCCTGCCTGCCTGATTGCCTACACACATGCCATATGGCCTGTAGAGGCCAGAGGTCCATGTTGGTTGTCTTCTTCAGTGGCTTGTCACCTTGTTTTTTAAGACAGGGTCTCTCACTGAACTGGAACTGTGACTTGGCAAGAATAGGTAGCCAGCAAACCCCAGGGGTCCTCCTGTCTCTGCCTTTTTAGTGCTAGGATTACAGGTCACACACCGGCACTCCTGGTACATGGCCTGCAGCTGAGGATTCAAACTGAGGGCCTCATGCTTTTCCAGCAAGCAGCTTTACTGACTGAGCTGTCTCCCTAGCACCATACTGCCACAACTCTTTAGAGGGTTTTTTGTTTGTTTGTTTTGCTTTGCTTTGCTTTGCTTTGCTTTTTGTTGTTATTGAGAAGGAACACCACAGAAAATGCTTAACTGGCTGTCTTCTCCTAACTGGGGTTGGGAAAGCCAAGAGTTAGGGTTATCGGTCCAGGAAACAACATCTTACTTGGAGACCTCCAAGTGGAGGGCAAAGTTAGCCAAACAAGGGAGATTGGAAATTGCTTCATTTCTGGCCTGAAGCCCTCCTGGAAGTTTTTGTAACAGGACCCAAGGTAGTCCTATTCCTTCCTGCCACGAAGACCTCCAGGATTCAGAGGGCTAAACTCTGCAGCAGGCCAAGATTGTGATGAGATTTGGCTGAGGACCTCAAGGTTAGTACTAGGAAGAGGATGGACATGCATCCTCTTTTGCCAAGATTCTCCAGCATTTGTGTTAGGATTTCCTCTCCATTGTGTGAGGCCTTCCATTCTCTGGAGAGCAGTGTGGTCCCTCACAATCATCTGTACTTGGTGCATTCCTCAAGCTTAGTCTGGGATAGATAAAGGTGAGAAATAGAGTTTTCTTTTTTTAAATATATAGTTTACAACAAAAAGGCCCACCAAACCAGGAATCCTATATTTGGCAAAACTGAGTAGTTGGGAATGGTGGTGTGTGACTGTATTCCAAGTATTGAGGAGGCTGAGGCAGAAGGATCACAGTTTGAGGGCAACCCAGGCTACTTAACAAGACCTAGTTCAAAAAACAAAAGTACACAAAGAAATGAAGGACAAATTATGACATTCTTAGAGATTTTTAAGAAATCCAAGGGATTTGTTACCCCAAGCCTACCCTTTAGGAGGTTTTGGCAGGAGTGTTGAGTATTTGGATGAAATGAAAGAATACTTGATAATAACTCAGATGAGGAAGTACAGGTCATACTAGACATCGTGGATAAGCATGATATGATCAGGTATGTAACCTTACTTTGTTTTCTATATGCTTTAAAAAACTCTTTAACTTTAGTTTGTAATCCCACAGTTTGTTTTCTGTATAGTTTGAAAACTACTGCATTTAAAAAGACTTTAGTTCATATGTGGGGCACACAGTTTTCACGTCATTGTACTCTGCCAAACTAAGACTATGCCTTCCATATTTTCCTCCATATTTTCCTCATGGAAGTGCACATGGACATTTCCTAGAAGAGGCCACATGTTAATTCTCAAATTAATTTCAACAGATTTGGAAGGAATATTTTATAAAATATCTTCTGTGAACAACACAGGGTGAAATTAGTAATAGAACTGAAAAAAACCAATAGTGAAGCCAACAAATTTACAGAATTGTGAAAAGTAAACAATATACTTTTAAATAATCAGTAGATGTGGTGGTTTGAATAAGAATAGCCCCAATAGACTCATAGATTTGAATGCTTGGTCACCCAGGAATGTCATTACTTGAAAGGATTAGGAGATGTGGCCTTGTTGGAATGGGAAGTGTGTCACTGGGGTAGGCTTTGAGGTTTCAGAAGCCCAAGCCAGGCCCAGTCTCTCTCTCTTCCTGCTCTCTGAGGATCTAGATACAGAACTCTCAGCTAATTCTGCAGTGCCATGTCTGCCTGCTTGCCACAGTGTTCCCTGCCGTGATGATAATGAACTCAACCTCTGAAGCTGTAAGTAAGCACCAGTTAAATGCTTTCTTTTTTAAGAGTTCCTGTTGTCATGGTGTCTCTTCACAGCATTAGAACACTAAGACAGTAGCTTCAAAATCAGAAAGTATTTAGAGACAAAATGAAAATACAACATTAGATCTTAGGAGACACAGTAGAAGTATTGGTATGTTGGGCATTTATGGCTAGCTATATATATTCACTTTAAAACATGGGAAAGATTTCAAGTCAACCGCTGATCTTTTTGTTTTTGGAGTCAGGATCTCTCTGTGTAGTCATGACTGTCCTCGATCATACTATGTAGACTAGTATACCCTGAGCTCACAGAAATCCATCTGCTTCTGCTTCCTGAGTGATGGGCTTAACAGGCTATCTTTATGACCTAAGAAACTACTAGATGAAGAAAAACAAGTGAACAAATCCAAAGCTAGCAGAACCAGGGAAACAATAAAGAGTAGAAGATAAGTGAAATGGAGAATAGAAACAGTACCTTTTTTTTTTTTTTTAATGATGACAACATTAACAAAGCTTTAGATAGATGAACTAAGAAAGAAAGATCATTGAAACTAGGATGGGAAATGGGAACATTGTTACAGTTGTAAGAGAGTACTGTGAACCACTGTTTGCCAACAGGGAAGATAACCTAGACTGATTGAAGGGTTCCTATGAAGACTAACTCACAGAAACAAAGCAAATCTGACTAGATCTATAACTAGCTTGGAGATGGAATCAGTAATCGAATGTCTGTCAACACTGGAAAGCCTGGAACCCAGTGCCTTCACTGCTGAAGGAACCTTCCCCCAACACTGATTTTTTTTTTAAATTAGAAACAAGCTTGTTTTATATGTCAATCCCAGTTCCCTCTCCCTTCCCTCCTCCCCTTCCCCCCACCACTCCCTATCCTAATCCCTTCTGCTTCCCAGGGAGGGTGAGGCCTTCCATGGGGGATCTGCAAAGTTTGTCATACCATTTGGAGCAGGGCCTAGGTCCTCCCCTGTGGGTCTAGTATCCCTCTATGTGGAATGGGCTCCCAAAGTCCATTCGTATACTAGGGATAAGTACTGATCCACTACTTGAGGTCCCATAGATTGCCCAAGCCTCCTAACTGACACCCATGTTCAGGGGGTCTAGGTTGGTCCTATGCTGGTTTCCCAGCTATCAGTCTGGGGTCCATGAGCTCCCCCTTGTTCAGGTCAGCTGTTTCTGTGGGTTTTTCCAGCCTAGTCTTGGCCCCTTTGCTCATCACTCCTCCCTCTCTGCAACTGGATTCCAGAGTTCAGCTCAATACTTTGCTGTGGGTGTTTGCACAGCATGAATGGACCTCCCCCCATGCTCCCAATTTGCTCAGGAGTTCTTGTCCCTTTCCCTTTCTCCAGAGTCCTCCTTGTTTCCTAGCTTCTCTGGCAGTGTGGATTGTAGGCTGGTAATCCTGTGCTCTATGTCTTAAATCCATATATGAGTGAGTACATACCATGTTTGTCTTTTTGTAACTGGGTTACCTCACTCAGGATGGTTTCTTCTAGTTCCATCCATTTGCCTGCGAATTTCAAGATTCTATTGGTTTTTTTTTTTTTTTTTCTGTTGAATAGTACTTCATTGTGTAAATGTACCATATTTTCTTTATCCATTCTTCAGTTGAGGGGCATCTAGGTTGCTTCCAGTTTCTGGCTATTACAAACAATGCTGCTATGAACATGGTTGAACATATGTCCTTGTTGTATGAATGTGCATCCTTTGGATATATGCAAAGAGTGGAATTGCTGGATCTTGTGGTAGACTGATTCCCATTTCCCTATGGAACCGCCAGACTGATTTCCAAAGTGGCTGTATAAGTTTGCACTCCCACCTGCAGTGGAGGAGTGTTCCCCTTTCTCCACATCCTCTCCAGCATAAACTGTTTTTGATTTTAGCTATTCTGACAGGAGTAATATGGCATCTCAGAGCTTGATGGTAGTGGCCCACGCCTTAATCCCAGCACTCTGGAGGCAGAGAGAGGATCTCTGAGTTCGAGACCAGCCTGGTCTACAAGAGCTAGTTCCAGGACAGCCTCCAAAGCCACAGAGAAACCCTATCTTGAAAAACAAACAAACAAAAAGATGGTATCTCAGAGTTGTTTTTGCATTTCTCTGATGGCTAAGGATGTTGAACACTTTAAGTGTCTTTCAGCCATATTTGATTCCTCTATTGAGAATTCTCTATTTAGTTCTGTACCCCACTTTTTAATTGGATTAGTTGGTGTTTTGGTGACTACTTCTTGAGTTCTTTGTGTATTTTGGAAGTCAGCCTCTGTCAGATGTGGAGTTGGTGAATATCTTTTCCCATTCTGTGGGCTACCGTTTTGTCATGTTGACTGTCATTTGCCTTACAGAAGCTTCTCAGTTTCAGTTTCAGGAGGTCCCATTTATTAATTGTCGATCTCAGTGTCTGTGTTATGTTCAGGAAGCGGTTTCCTGTACCAATTCATTCAAGAGTACTTCCCACTTCTCTTCTAAGAGGTTCAATATGGCTGGATTTATGCTAATGTCTTTGATCCATTTGGACTTAAGTTTTGTGCTTGGCGATAGATATGGATCTATCTACAGTCTTCTACACACCAGCATCCAGTTATACCAGCACCATTTGTTGAAGATGCTTTCTTTTTTCCATTATATACTTTCAGCTTCTTTGTCAATCAGGTGTTGGTAGATGTGTGGGTTAGTATCAGGGTTTTCAATTTGATTCCTTTGGTCTACCTGTCTATTTTTGTGCCAATACCAAGCTGTTTTCAGGACTATAGCTCTATAATAGAGCTTGAAATCAGGGATGGTGATGCCTCCGGAAGTTCCTTTATTGTACATAGTTGTTTTGGCTACTAACACTGAATTTTTATAAGGCCAATGTAACCTTGATAACAAAGCCAGAAATACTCTTAAGGAAACCTAAATTCCTTTTGAACAATTATGTAAAACAAAATATTGTGAAACTGATTACATATCGTAAGGGGTGCAGACCAAGTGAGACTTATTCCTGAAATTAGACCATTAGTTAGCACATGCAAGTAGATGTGGGATTAAAATGTACATAATCATCTCAATTGCTATAGAAAAGATTTTTTAATAAAATCCAAGGCTGTTTCCTAATAGAAGTATCCAACAAACCAGGACCAGAAGGAAACTACATCATTTAGCAAAGGCATATGAAAAAAAAAACATAGGGACCATTGTTCTCAGAGATGAACGACTTCTTCCTAAGACCAGAGATACCTGCTGCCACCATTTAACACCAGTTGGGGTTGTTGCCACAGTAATTAGAAAAGAAGAGCAGATAAATAAGTCCATAGATATAGAAGAAGCCAAAGAATATTTTTGCCAGTTACAAGATCTTATATACAGAATCTTATAAAAATTACACAAAAGCTGTTAGAACTAATTTAGTTCAGCAAAGTAACAGTACAAAGTCTATCTTAGTCAGGGTTCTATCGATATGATGAAACACTATGAGCAAAAAAAACTTGCTGTTCATCACTGAAGGAAGTCAGGACAGGAACTCAAACAAAGCAAGAGCCTGGAAGCAGGAGCTGATGTATAAGCTATGGAGGGGAGCTGCCTACTGGCTTGCTTAGCCCACCTTCTTATATAACCCAGGGCCAACAGCGAAAGGATGGCCCCACCCACCGTGCAATGGGCCCTTACCCACTGATCACTAATTGAGAAAATGCCTTACAGATGGATCTCCTAGAGGCATTTCTTCAACTGACACTCCTTCCTCTGGTGACTCTAGCTTGTATCAAGTTGACACACAAAACCACCTAGTACAGAGTTAGTTATGTCTTCGATACTAACAATATCTAATTGTCCTGGTTAGTTTTTTGTCAGCCTTATAGGAGCTAGAGTTGTTGGGGAGAGGAAACACAATTGAGAAAATTCCCTCCAAATGATTGGCTTGTTAGGGCTCTTGGTCTTGGATGTAGTAAGAAAACAGGCTAACCAGTCCTTGAGCAAGCTAATAAGCATCAATCCTGTTGTCTCTGGTTCAGGTTTTTCCTCCAAGTTCCTGCCTTAAGTTCTTGCCCTGACTTCTTTTTGTGATGAACTGATCCGGACATACGAGCTGACATAAACCCTCTACTTCCCAAGTTGCTTTTGGTCATGGTGTTTTCTCACAGCTATAGAAATCCTAACTGAGACACCAATCTAAGAAAGAAATTGTGTAACCAATTCCATTTATAATATATTCAAAAAGAGTAAAATATGTAATAAATCTTTAGCCAAGAAAAGACTTGTATGGTGAGAACTATACTTAGTAGGTGGGCTCAGTTGAAATGGTTCTGGTTTTGTTGGTAACATCCAAAGGATCAGAATCAGGAGCCAGCTGAACACACACCTTCCTGTCTCCATCAGGAGTATTGACAACATCAGTGTCATAGAATTTCTTAATGTCCTGTTTGATCTGATGCCTGTTGACCTTGTCATCTGCATGGAGCACACATGAATCATTGTCTTGATTTCTGTCTCTTCATGACTGACTCATGGACAGGGGAAACATGAGACGGGACAGTGGCCAACCTTGTTTCTCCTGGAAGTGCTCTTGAGAGGGCATTTGAACTACTTCAAGAGCTTCAGAGGTGGATGATACACAGATCTTCTTTTTGTAGCTCCTCTGAACACTGCCTTCTCTGCTTTCAGAGCCTTTGCTTAGGCTTTGGTCATGGGAGGGCAGGGACTTCCTTCTTCTCTGTTGGCGCCATTTTGGCGAAAAGCTAGAATGTGATTTTGATTCATTTAGATAATTTTATTTTATTTCTCTGTCCCATATTTATCACAATAAGCAACATCATTGTCATTTTTTTAACATCTCTTAAGCATCCAGGCTTCAAATATGTATTTAGATTGTTTAATGAGGCACCAAATGAACTCCAAATGGACTAAATATATGCCAAATACTTCTAGAAAAATTAGGAATAGAAGAGAATGCTTGCTAAAGTTCTTGAACTCTGATGCAATAAAGGAAAACTGGAAGGAATTTTTATGACCACATTAAAAAAAACATGTGACAAATATAACAAGAAAGGCAAAAAACTTATAATATTTTTATGATATATAGAGTTAACATCTGCTATAGAAATGAAGGGAGACTGAATGTAGAATTCATGAACACATTCAAATAAGTATGAGAATGTAGTACATAATAGCAACACATTTTAAAATCTGTGTTATAAGAATAGAATATTCAATATGTACAAAGTAGTTAGCTAGATATTAAATCCAAACACTTAATTTCTGCATCCATCCATAATCCAAAATAAGTTCAGATGGATAAAATATTTAAATTGGAATTCTAAACAGAATGATACTGTAGGTAAGTGTAGACTTGCTTGTCCCCCACCTCTCTATGATACACTAGCGATGTGACCTTGGACAGGTTAGTTAACCACTTCATGCCTTAGTTTCATAAGATAGAGATGAAATGACAACTGTCTCACAGGAAGGAGTTTAGTGAGGATCAAATGAGTTAGTGCATGTAATGAGTGTGGCCTGGTGCCTGGTGCATGCAAGTGCATTTAAAAATAGTTATCATTGTCATCGTCACACAGGTAAAACCATAAAAGCATTACAGGGAAATTTTGTAGATATTTTTATGAGCTTGGGGGGTAGAGGAAGCATGTATAATCATGAAATCATAAAGGAATAAGAGGTTTGTCATTTAAAACTTCTGCACATGGAAGGAAGGTACTTCTGATCAGTAAGTAAAGTGTGGGCTCCCCAGCCACTGAGGAGACAGGCTTTGAGGGTGACATAATTTTGTGACTTCCTGCACTGAAGCCAGGCCTGGGAAGAGCTTATTTGAACATTTTCCACATTGTCTTGGTTTTCCCTAGAGCTGCTTTAACAAATTTCTACAAACTTGCTGTCTTATGTGGAAGTCTCTTTTCGTGGTTCAGCTCCGGAATCCAGAAATCCAAAATCAGAGTGTTAGCTTGTCACCTTCCTAAGGATTTGGGGGGAAGTCCTTCTAGTTTCTAACTCAGCCATGTCTGTATTCCCTTCTCTGTGTGTCTGAGCTCTCTCCTCTTACATGGAAGAAATCAGTGGGATGACTCCAGTCCTAGCCACTGGACTGAGGGACCACCTGGGTCCAGTATGACCTCATTGTCACTGATTATATCTACAAAGACTCTGTTTTCCCCAAACACTCATATACTGGGGCCCCAAGGTAGACATGGATTTGAGAGAACTTATTTTTGCCACAATATTATACTCCTTTTCATGGTGAAAACAGCTGTAGGTCTGGCTGTGAGGGTGTGGTGTGGATATTGGAAGTCTCCAGAACAGATCCAACACTTCACTGGGAGCTAATGGAAGCAACAGAGGTGACATGAGCAGAGGTGCCTTGAGGGGAAGCTAGAGAACCCTCAACTAGTCATGCCAAGGGCTTTCCTTTAGACACTGTCATGGGTTTGGCTAAGACTAGAAGGGGTCTGGGTCAGTAGAAGATATGCCATGTGTGAGGCGCTGGGGGAAACATAGGACTTGATAGAAAGATAATACATCTTTTCAAGGAGAGACAAGTGGGGCCAGCAAGATGGCTCAGTGGGTGAAAGTGCATGCTAACAAGGCTGACAGCCTGAGTTCGATCCCTGGAACCCACATGGTGGAAGAAGAGAACTGACTCCTCATGCATGCTGCAGCATATACCACTCGCGCGCACACACGCACGCACGCACGCACGCACGCACGCACGCACATGTATTTTAAAATAAGAGGCATGCATTTGGTCACTGTGTAATAAAATTATAGAGTTTCTAAAGAAGGCTTTTGGAGATAATGAAATTAACCACCAGGATAAAAATTATGTATATAGGCACATACATAGTTGGGAGAATGTTCCAAACTCTCATTGGGTCCAAAAGGGTGTCCAGACCCATGACTGTTCAGACTGAAGAACTCTTTAGTGTAGACTATTAGACAGTCTCAGAGAAAAAGGCTGTCGTATCTCCACTTATAATTGCCAAGGAGTAGATTTATCCCTTTAATGTGTCACGGTACGAACAGGGAACTATCATAGGACACATTTACTCTTGTCCAAGTTAGCATTGAAAGTTAGCATTGTTTTCCAAGTATTCATAAGTTATTTAGTCATAGAAACAAACCAAAACCCTTACCTCTGCTCTGCTGCCAACCCTTCTCTGTCCCTGATAGCTAACTCTTGGTGAGAGTGGTCTGCTGAGGCCTTGGGAATCCATGCCATTTAGTGCTGTCTGCGCTCCCCCTGAAGGGCAGCTGACCGTGTGTGTCCCCCGTGTGCAGAGGCCCGGCATCAGCCTCTTCAGGTGTCGCTGACCACTGGTTCTTCATTGGCTCAGGTCATCTTGTGCTTTTCAGGTAGCCTGGTTTATTCCCTGTTGGCTCATGCTCCCCTCAAAACACTGGTAGTCTGACTGATAATGTTTATTGGTGGGAGAGGCTAACACTAAAATGGAGCTTTTGCTGGTGTCCCAGGCCATAGGGGTGCTCTGTCTTCTGCCAGGCATATACTTTCCCGTTGTTCGTCATCTGAAAAGTCAGTTTACCCTGTAATGTAGAAGATCTTCTAGGGAAGTGGAGCCAGGCTGCCTGAGTCTTTGATTCCTGCCTGTCCCTCCTCTGCAGCTAAGATCCCTGCCCTCACATGCTCTCATGGTCCCTGGCTCACACCGAGTTCGCACTGCTCTCTGAAGCAGTTGGGCCATGCTGATGGCACGTGGCATATGGGTAGTAGCTGAAAGAAGAAAGGGTACAGTTAACTAACTCCCTTTGCATCCATCTCTTGGCCTTCACATGTCTCCCCTTTCTCCCTGGCCACTTCTGTTCATTGGAGGTTCTTTCTGTTTGTTACTTTCTTGGTCCAGCAACTCACTGCTTTTTCAATTGGTATTGGGGGCTGGGACTCAAGGAGCTAGCAACATGTGTTAGTTTATAATGAACAATAAAGCTTTCACATTGGGGAAAAATGGGGTCAATGCACATTAAGAAAAATGTTAATTTCTTGGAAAGGAAATATATTTAGTTCATAAACATTTGGAAATGTTTAAGGAAATGGTGAGGTTTCATTTCAATGATACCTTTAAAAATACCTTTTACAGAGTGCTTTTCAGAGATTTTCATCCAGTGCTGGTAATAGAGTAAAATGAACATCTCCACCTCCTCCTGGTGGGCATCTAACCTACTGCCCACTATGGGCTTGGGAGTTACCCTAGCACCAGGTACGGTAACTCCCAAGAATCCACAAGGATGACTCCAGCTAAAACTCCTAGCAATAATGGAGAGGATACCCTAACTGGCCTTCCCTGTTATCAGATTGGTGAATACCCCAACTATCATCATAGAGCCTTCATCCAGTAATTGATAGAACCAGACACAGATCCACAACCAAGAACCAGGTAGAGCTCTGGGAATCCAGTTGAAGAGAGGGAGGAGGGAATATATGAGCAAGGGAGATCAAGACCAGGATGGAGAAATCTATAGAGACAGCTGAACTGTTTGTGGAAACTCATGAACTCTAGACCTAAAATGTGGAGATGCCAGTTGGCCCTCCGAATGTCCTGGTGCATGAGCTAGCTTGTTGGAGCCCATTCCGTATGGTGGGTTGCCATGCTCAGCCTTAATGCATGGGAGAGGGTCCTGGCCCTGCCCCAAACTATTGTGCCAGACTATGTTGACTCCTCACGGGAGCCCTTACCCGTGAGGAAGAGTAAACTGGGGGTGGGCTGGGGAGGTGAGGTGAGGGAGAGGGAGCTGTGGTTGGATTGTAAATTGAAATTAAAAACAAAAAACAAAAAAAAACACCAACCAGTGTTCCAAACTCTGAGGTATAATTTGAGAACATGGTATTCTAGAAAGTTGCTAAATGGCAGGCTGGCTTGGAGTAGTGGGAGGGAAGAGATGCCTTTTGAGGGTTGCATGCCAGTGCATTGGCTGTTTATCATTTGGCATTTAGGAACCTCTTCAAGCAGCAGTAAAATGATGTCACCACAGTGCAGGTGAAAGTCATGAGTCCTTCACTAAGATAGAGGAGGCTGGACATAGGATTCATGGGGAATGTGGAATCAAATCTGCTACATTTGGAGGAAAAGTGAAAGAAAAGAATGTAGGCTGGAACTCACCTCTGACTGCAAACAGTGTTCACCTTGAGACTATGGGAAAGGGAAGGGTGTGGGGCCCCTTTCACTCTTAAAGGTGCGCAGGTGGGTGTGAGATGTTGGTGGAACCACCCAGTAGGTATTTAGGCAAAATCTTGGGGTTCCAGAGAGAATCCTGGCTGAAGTTCCATGTGTTGAAAGTGTGGGTCAGCTCTTCAGAAAGTCCTCCTGGTGAGAAGAAATGAGTTCCAGATACAAGGCTTTGACAAAAGAGCCCTTCATGGAGCCTGACAGGGACATCTAGAGAATGCGCGCTTGACTTTTATTTCTCTTTTAAAACATTAACAGTGATATCCAAGTAAGGCCTCGGTATTCGGTGTCCGATGGTGGAGCAGAGCCCTGGGCTTTTTGTTACTCTTTGATGGCTGCTAACTCTGTGTTTTCTTCTGTGCATTTTTAAAGGTCCTTAAAATTCTGGTCAGGGCAGTGGTTAATGGTGTGACTGATCGAAGCGGAGACATTGCCTCCAGCCTCAAAGGCAAGCTGCAGGAGTTGTTCGGCAGAGTGACGTCAAGAGTGACCAACGATGGAGAAATCTGGAGACTATATGCCCAAGTACATGGAAATGGGCGGAGTGAAAAGCCTGAAGAGAATGAAAAGGTCAGTGCTGGGCCTCTGTCTTTGCCACCACAGGGGCAGTAGGCCTCTGTCTGTCCTGGGCTTCTGTCTTTGCCACCATGAGTAGAATAATAAGTCTGCCTTTTGTTTTCTTTTGTTTTGTTTTTTGAGTGAAGGATGAGATCAGTAATCTGAAACATAAAACTAATATGCTTAAATTCAGTGTGTGTGTGTGTGTGTGTGTGTGTGTGGCACATGCACATGGCAAATAACAGCCTCAGACACCACATACCTTTTTTGGATACAGGGTCTCCCACTGGCTTGGAATTTACCAAGAGAGCCCCAAGGAACACCAGGGTCCCCATGTTTCCTTGGGGCTGGGATTAGAAGCACATGATTTGTGTCTTTCTTTCTTTTAAACGTGATCCTGGGGACTGAACTCAGGTCCTTGTTCTGACTAGGCAAGTAGTTTATTGACCAAGCCATCTCTCCAGCCTTCAAATTCAGTCTTAAGTACTTTGAATTATGGGCATGCTAAGACTCACAATGTTCATCCTTTTACATTTCATGAGTTTTTCTGTGGCAGTCATTCCATTTCCTGCAGAAGGTTCCCTGTCCTGCTGCCCCTCCTGGATCTGCAGCAGCCAGATGCCCCATACCCTTCACTTGCACCCTTCCCACAGGCTAGTGGTTAAAGACAAAACCAAAAGAGTGTTAAGATTTGAGATGAGGCTACCAAAGGGGAAAAATTAACTAAGGAGATGGGAGAGGAAATTGCAAGCACATAGCACTTTGCAGGGGGCACCCTGCCCTTCCCTTCTTGCAGGGCAGAAGGATGCTAATCCCACTCCACTTGTGCCATTTAGCCTCTTATCTTCAAGCCCAAAGGAGCCCAGAGTTTCCAAGGCTGTAATCATTGTGTTGTGTTTCTTTTCAAAAGATCACAGCAAATCAAATGTACTCCTTGTGTGGGTTTGGAATTAGCCACGGTCCAGCTAATCTGTGGGATTCTTAGCTGTTCTCTCCTCCTTCTGTCCACACAGCTGGTTTCTACCATGGCTTTGCTGGCCCACAGGACACATATCTCATGCCGCATGCACACACGCCTACATTATATCCTTCCATTTCTCTGGATTGTGTACTCTTTAGAAAATAAGAACACTCTGGGCTGGAGAGGTGGCTCAGCCGTTGAAGGCTAGGCTCACAACCAAAATATAAGAAAATAAGAACATTCTTGTCTGTCACTTCTCCACCAGGAATTTTTAAGATGAAACAAAAGAACATTTTAAACATCTGTGAAATTATATACCTGTTAACCAGCCTATCCTTTTTACCAAGTCCATGTCTTATTCTCTTGCTGCATCTCTCAGTTTGGTGGCTGGAGGAAATCTGCACACTGGCCTTCATATTTTCCTGGTTCTGGGAGAGGTGGCTGTCCAGATAACATCCTTGGTTTCTCAAAGTTGATTGTTGCTATTGGATGTGCATCCCACCCTCTCTTTGCCTCACAATACAGATGCTGGCTTTCAATTTGGAATTAGTTCCATATGACTTCCAGGAAGCAATTTGAAATGTGAATTCATCTTGTTGTTTTGAATATTGTTCTTTCTGTTTTCCTAGGCATTCCAGTGTCTCTTGAAGGCATACAAGTGTGACACACAGTCCAATTGTTGGGAGAAAGATGCTACAACATTTAAGGAAGTTGTTCAAAGAGCCATAGGACTCGCACATGGTATTTGATATCCATTATCATATTTTAATGCATTCTTCCTTTAAAATAGTATTAGTCAGAAACCAGGTTCCATTACAGGTACTTACTGATTAATATATTGAAACATAGAACATCTGCAGTTTAGTAGTCACTAAAGAAATAGGCACATGAGGTAACTCAGGACAGAGGCTTAAATGCTGCTTGAGTGTCAGCTAGAACCCTAAGAGTGTGAAGTCGTTTTACTCCCAAGAAGCCTTTACTGCCCACAGAGTCTGTTGATTATGTTGTATTAAGGAAAATCACTAGCATTTTCTTAACTGACAGGAGTGCCAAAAAGATTATCAAAATACGCAGATCTCTGGGGTTCTTAGCACTCATTATATTTGTGTGTGTACATGCAGATCTCTGGGGTACTTGGCACTCATATTTGTGTGTCTGTATAAATACACACTATAATACCTGTCTTTGGGATATTTAGGGTCTATAATTTGGAGGGGAGATAGTCTTACCTATAATAAAATGTTTGTAAGATAAATGTAGTTTGGACTTAAACCACTCTTGTATTATCAGAAAGTACTGGTTAAATTCAGTGGTGCATTGTTACGTTGATATTTGAGTGTGGGTGTGCTATGCCCTGGGAATACAGTTTCAGTGAGTCAATGACGTTGCAGCCTTGAGAACGGACTCATAAGGGCTATGAGCCTCCTTTGTGCCCCTGAAGGTGACAGCACATGGGAGCCAGCAAGGAGCATTGAGAAGGGGCAGAGCTTTGGAACCAGGGACACTAATGCTCTGGGTCCACCATTACCACATGCCTGCTGGGTGATGCTGTGTCAGTGACTCAATGACTCCTGGTCTTTTGTTGTAGGTGAAATGGGAGAATACCTACCTATGCTGTTAGGAAGAGTCAGCAGGAGCTTCTCAGTACTTCATAATATTTTACATGTCATTTAAATGTGAATCTCTCCCACCCCCACCCAGTCTCTTCTGACCCATAACGAACTCCAAGAGAAAAGTGAGGGACAGGGATAAAGTTTAACTGCCTATAAAGAAGTCACAGAACATTCAAATGGTTCAGAATGGCCTTAGTAGTTAATAATTCTACTCAGGGCCTTTCAGATCTATGACTGTCAGAATGCAAATGTCCTGTTTCCAGGTAAGGTAGAGGAGGGGGTGAACTCTGGCTGGAAGGTAGAAAGTTCGAGGTGATTACAGGATAAGGCTGTTTTGGGGATGGCTGCAATTCTATGCCCTGTTTAGTCTTTCACCTTTGGCCTTTGTGGATGTGGTACTATGTCTGGGGAGCCTCCACTGATGTGTATATATGCATACTTAGCAGGGTTGTTTCACTCTGAAAAATCTTATTTTAACTTGCCCTCTGTGAACATCCCTGTGAGCAGCCGGCTTTGTGATGGACAGATAGACTGAGATAGATTCTGTATTCACCAAAGTGCTGACTTTACCCCTGTCCACATAACTGTGTCCTGCAGAAAACCTTTTTCTGGGAGCTTGGAACAGGTTTTAAAAAGTTGTTGGCACCTTTCCCATAGTGTGACTTTTGGGGAAGAACAAGTGTCTGTTCTCTGGGGTTTCTATCTCCTATTTGAATGAGTTATGTGTTGCATTCCAGCACTGCAAGCAGGGTTGAGTAGATGCTTTAGATTTATAACACTAACTTTTAACTTTGTCTTTGTTGTATTTTACATTGTACTCAAAGAATGAACTGGGTTTCTGTTACTTCCTTCCGGTTTTTGCCCTCCCCCCCCCCCCACATATCCCTTTGAAAAGGAAATACAGCACTTTATAAATCTTGGTGCCTGTTGGATTGCTAAGGGTAAGCTTTGCCATGGGCAAGCTTTGTCATGATGAGGACAAACACAGCTATCCTGGACTATGGAGACCCTGTGCCCCAGTGCTGCTTGCAGCATTGGGAAGATGGCCATTTCGCCTCCCCACCCCTGCTGTATGAATGCCGTTTGAGATAGGAACTGATAGAATGTGAGTTTTTTGTTTTTTGTTTTTGTTTTTTGTTTGTTTGTTTTGTTTTTTTGTTTTTTTTTGTTTTTTTTTTTGAGACAGGATCTCTTTATGTAGTCTTGGCTGGCCTGGAACTCAGTCACTGTGTAGACCAGGCTGGCCTTGAACCCAGAAAGATCCTGGGTTCTGATGCTGCCTCCAGAGTGCTAGAATTAAAAGCATGCATCACCATACCTGGCTTTAAAAAAGGAAGCCTTTTAAAAACTAGAACTAGCTGTTTCTGGTATTTGCAACTAGGCATTAAACCAATTGTATACCTCTGCTGTAATAGCAGCAACTCCTCCCTACAGAGAAACGGAGTCCTCTGGACCCTCAGAAAACGGGCTTAATGCTGCTAATTAGTGTGCATCCTACATGAGACTTAACTGAAGTCTAATCATTATTCTGAAACAGAAACATCAAACCCAGTTCTTGTTGGCCTCATATATTATTAATTAATGTCAAAGCTATTTCGTTAGGTCATTGGCTGTTTCTCCTGATTGCTTAGTTTACAGTTGTGGTCCATGACAGTGTAATTGCAAAATAGGATCTACTTTTGAGTTTAGTGAATATAATTTTTAAATGTATTGTTCTGTGGATATGAATGCTTTTCTGCATATATGTCAGTGTACCATGTGAGTGCAGTGCCTGTAGAATCTAGAAGGCAGCAGATCTGGAACTGGTGTCTAGATGGTTGGGAACCACCATCTGGGTGCTGGGAATTGAACCTGGGTCCTCGGGAAGAGCAGCCAGGGCTCTTAACCCGTGAGCCACCTCTCTTCAGCTCATGAACATAATTTTAAGAAAGAAAAGCAAGAGTAATGGAAAGATCCCAGGCATCTGTTAATGTGGAGGTCTTCATTTGTTCTTACAGGCACTAAAAGCCAGTCTTCCTCCAGGGAGGCGTATGCTCCCTTCAGGATTGCAAGTCTCCCCAGAATGCTGGAGGCAGAGTTTCTAGAATGATTTCCTTCCGAGCTGATGCCAGACATGGCTCAGGAGCCCAAGTGCCTGGCCTTGGTCACAGTCCTTAAGTGAACACATGCAGATTGTTGGTGCCAATTCTCCCAGAATGCTGTAAAATTGGGGTATAAAAACACAGCAAGCATTTGAGCTTGGCACATCTGGCCAAGTGAGATCATCAACCATGAGTCCTCCCTAATGACTTGGGACCATGGACAGCCACACTGAGATGTACAGCATCTGCTTGGTCCTCTGGAGTGTGCCTTGTTTCTGGTTAGGGTTTGTTTGTTTGCCTAATTCACTAGTGTGTGCATGTGAATGCGTACATGTATGTGTGTGCATACATGTGTGGGATCCCTGCCTAATGTAACTCACCTGAATGTATATATTTCCCTCAAAATTTTCCTTAATAGTGTTCTCCTGTATAAAGAAGACAAAGGATAGCTGGGGTGTAACTCAGTGGTAGACAAATGCTTGCCCAGATCGCACAGGCCTGGGTTTGAGTCCCCAGTACCGCCAAGGAGAAGGTGAAGGAGGAAGTAGGGAAGTTGACGATTGCAAACTCTTAGTAAATAGCTGCTTTTGAACCCATAGACCATCATTTCTACAGTGCTTTTCCTCTGTTTATCTTTCAGTGGCTATAAAATGCAGCGAGAGCAAGTCCAGTCCCCAGGAAGCTGTCCAGGCACTTTCTTCAGTTCGGCTCAATTTACAGGGCTTGTTATCCAAAGTAAAGGTGAGAATGACCTGTGAGTTCATTAAAACTGTTGGGCAGAAGGTCATCAGCCTCAGGTCACTCCTGTTTAAAAAAAGGTTGTTGCTCATTCAGAAACGGGAAGCATTGCCTCTGCATGTCTCCTTGGCATCACCTTTTGAATGTGATGGGGGACACTGTCTCTGGTTTTGTAGTTTTGAATTGGGTCTGGTAATCTGAATTGCACTTTGCGAAGTGAAGATGAGTAGAGCTCACCATTAAAGCTTGAGGCAGCCTTGGTTTGCACAGGTCTGTCTTCTGTGGCCTGCCTTGAGACTTCAGGAAATAAGCTGGAGAACTCCCTGCCCCACCCCCTCTTATCAATACAAATGCACACACAGAAAGTGTAAATTTGTAGGAAATTTAAATAGACTCTCTCACAGGTCATTCAGGCCATCTCCTCTCAGGACAGGGCGACCCCTCTGTTGTCATCTCCTTATCATTGTACAGGCCAATGTCAAGGTTGTCCTGAGGGCTGTGGGTGGAGCTGTGAGTCAGATTTGATGCTCAGCAGATGATCCATTCTTTCTAGCCTCAGTTTCTCTCTGCTCCTCCTTCCCTCAATGAGAAGGAATTCAGGTTCATTGTGACTGACTTATAAGCACAGTGATTCCCATTGGAAATATGCTGTGTGTGTTCAAGTTCTTTACCTAAAAGATGTGTTTCTACTCAGCACACTGCAGCAGTATTTATGTCAGTCTGTTAGGAAGTGCTATTCAATAGTACAAATCTACTCAACTTGTATGAAAAAGATGTATAGCAAGCCAGATAAATTGCATGCCACAGTGAGACATATGCCTGTTACATGTACTTGTATGCATATACAAACCTACCTCTCCTCCCTGCCCATGTATGGTCATAAAATCCTGAAGCTGATTTTCTTAGTTGCGATTCCTGACTCATCAGGCATGCACAATAAGTAGAATTTTGTTTGGATGAATGATGTTCTATTGTATAACATTGACAAAAGCAGCCAACATTTAAGGCAGTTTCTATGAAGAACAAAGCAAAGCCTTAGGCACTCTAGGCGAGTTCTCTACCACTGTGCTATAGTTGGGGATCTCTTGAATCTGCAAGGTCAGGCCCACTGTTTTAGATTTGTTAATTAGGCTTATACCTTTGTGGGGTCTAAACAAACACTGCATTGCTGCTGCACTGTTATATAGCATCATGCCAGCAGTGCTGGGATTCTATATTGCTATGTTGATTCAATATATCTAGGTTGCTTGGAGGTTATTTTCATCTTTTCTGATGGTCATACTGCTTTTTATATTGCAGCAAAATTTTACAGATGTGGCAACTGGAGAAGTCTTTGGAGACCTAACCAATGAAATAACAGCTATGGCTGCTTTGTTGGCTGAGCTACAAGACCTAAGCAACCGGCTTCGAAACCAGTACTGACTGTACCAAGCAGTTTGTGGCAAAGGCACTCTGGCCTTCTTGAATTCCTCCAATATCTATGTGTCTGTGTATTTTAAAATAAATTTGTTTGCTGGCAAACAGGCTTATTTTGTGATGTTCTCAGATGTTTGCAGTTCTGAAGTTCATTAAACAGAAAGGTTGTTTGTACTTTGCCTAGTTATTGGTAAGTGTGGTGTTTGTGCTCTCGAGGTGCTCCAGCACAAGGGACTAGCACAGGGATCATCCTTGCCCAGCCTAGCATGAGCACATCATTCCTTGGAAAAACTTACTGTAAATGGTGCTAGTGAGGGGATCCTTGGACACTACATTAGCTTGGCTACATTATTGTCCAAAAATGATAAAAGAATGGACTTGGCAGTGGAAGCATTTACACTTGTGAAGATTTGTGTCCGTGTCACAGGCATGGGCTTGTCTAAGTTGGAAGTGCGAGTGTGGTTTAACTTCCAAATCAAGAAAAGAAATGATATGCCCCAACCACTAGCCACTAGGAACCAAGCTGTTAGCTCTTCGTGGTCTATACTGCCAGCACCAAAAATGTTGTTTAATAAGCTCATTGTGGGTGAAGACAGCTAGGAGTGGTGCCGTAGAACAGAAATGCCGGAGTGAAATGCTTCTAGTAATGTTGGTGGGAACAAACACTGAAGGCGGCAGAGGAGCTTAATATTCCCAGTGCAGCAAATGTCAAATTGAGGAGTTCTTAGGTTCCTGGCCGGAGTTGCTCAATTTTGGGTACTATGCACAAATCACTTGTCCCTTGTATTTTCCATGTTCTTTTTTATAAGATGTAAATAATTTCTACTGCTGGCTTCTTTCTGATTTCAGTGGTCTTTGGAATTTAACACTCTATGATCCACCAACTTAAAGTAGTCTGAACGCTTAAAGGGTCTTTAAAAAATTCTTTCATGAATGGTTTTTGCTTATGGCTGCTTCCCAGTTCCAAACACTTTAGTCCCTTAGCCATCTGCTTCCCGTTTATATTTCCCTTCACAGCCAAAAAAAATGTATGACCTGTATTTTCTCCTGTAAAAGACAATGCTATTTTAAAAATTCCAATAAAACAAAAAAGGTAATAACAGGAGTTATGATTTAGGGTCTACTTAAATCTTTTAGGGAAGCCATTGAGGACTGGGCAGATGGATGAATAGTGGGGTAGATAGGTGGATTGTTGATGGTGGGTGGGCGGGGCAAGGTTTTAAATGAGCTCTTTGTCAGTACCCAGCTGTGAAAGAAATGAGTAGAAAAGAAGATGCGGTCCCGTCCCGCCCCCCCTGCCCCCCCAGGACAAGAGTTTCTGAAGTCAAGGGAAAGACTGAAGCTCTCAATTTATTCTCCTTTGAAGCCAAGGTAGGATAGTCCCATGGTTGGAGCAGTCTTCTCCATAGCTGTGCTGAGTCATAGTTTCTCTTTTGTCATGGGTGTTTTCTCAAAAGAGAGTTTCCTTTAGGGGTGTAGACCAAAACCAGGAAAGGGAACAGTGTGGCATGATGGTGTGCTCTCACTAGCCTTGGCTCTCCTGTAAGCGGTCCTGCAATACCAGGTCTCATCAACAGTCCTCTGGGTCTGGACAGCCTTCTGGAGAGGCTCAGCATAAATACTTATCTCCACATGTCTTAATTTTTGTAGTTTCAACTTTGGTTTTCTAGTATTAATGCCTCTTTTCCAGAATCATTCTTTTGCTTTGTCAACTACAAGAATAGAAAAGATATGATTTCCAAGTATAGATAACAGCAGCAGTCGTAAGTCACTGAATTAACAGCAGAGGAGTGAAAATGAACTCCAGTGAGTAAGGATCCCTTGTCAGTACCCAAAGCCAAACCTGGGGATGCTTAGAGAGCTGCCTCTGAGGCTGGGAGGCTGTGCTGTGGATGAGAAGGGCTGTGGAGGGCTCAGAACTACACAGCCCTATAGATTGTTCTGTAACTGATGGTTCTTCCCGCCAGCCTGGTCCCACAGCTGTGTCAGCCAAATAACACACTGAGACTTATATTAATTAGGAAACTGTTGGCCAGTGGCTTGGACTTCTTATTGGCTAGCTGTAGTCTTAATTATTAACCCGTAACTACTAATCTATTCCTTTCCATTTAAGGGTGGAGCCCTTGGTCCTGTCAGGTGAAGCCACGGTAGTAAGATCCCCAAATGCCAAGGGAAGTAACTGACTTCATTGTGTATCCAGGCCACTCTTCCCATGCTGCTTTGTTTTTGTTGGATGTGCTTTAGTGGCATTCATTCACAGGAATGGGAAATGAACAATAAATGTGTGCAGCCATCCACCTATCTTTCAGACTTAGTTCAAGGGTTATGAGGAGCCCACATGTCCAGCTACCCGGGGCTACTCAGGACCATTCACCCAGTTTATACAACTAGTTCTGGTTCTACCAATTTAAAGCTGTAGTTGAGCCTGAGGAAAAGGGTTTGGGTTTCTTCTTCATTTTTTTTATAACATCCCTGTCCATCTAAATTGCTGTTTAGAGAAGGCAATTCTACTGGCCAAGAGTGAGGAGTAAAATCTACTAAGTGGGTGCCACACACTCCCTTTCTGCCTGTTCATTCAGCAGGCCCTCAATGAAATGGCTGAGAGCCTTTATTCAACAGAGGGTGCTGCGCTGTGCAAATACAGCTGGATTTCTCACAACATGCAGAAGTGTGTATAAATAGATAGATTTCAATCAACACGTAGCTTATTGAGGCATGTGCTCAAATATAGTAGCTGCATTCATTAGATAGACATTTCCACTAATCCCAAGGCTATACTAATAAAAGCGTAATCCCTGTGGGCTGAAGGTAGCCTCTCACTCAGTCTTTCACAGCCAAGGCCTAATAATAATCGTGGCTGTGTTCGCTTTTCACCAAGTAAACGTAAAAGCTGAGCTTATCTTAATGTTTCCTTTGTGTTTTCTGTTCACCCTATTTTGAGATATGTGGCTTGCAGGGAAGCCCGTTTAAAACCAGTGTGTGTTGTATGTGGCATTCTTGTTACTTGGTCATGATGCGTTCTCCTCCCCCTGTTTGACAGAGTGTTGGTTCCCATAGTTTGTCTTAGTTTTTCCTTTGACCTTAGGATAAACAACAAGCTAATCCATTCTGTGACTCCTTGTGTATTGTCATAGTTTGACTTTCTATGGACCTTTTATGTCTCCCCATTTCAGGCTTGGCTTTGTTCAACAAGCAGTGTCCTCCTCCCATGGTGTTCAGAGTTAGCTGTAATTAGTTTGCTTAACACAACACCAAAAAATTTTCCCTGGCCAGTGATGTCAGCTCTGCCTTCCTTTTTATTATTCTGACTTATAAACTGTGGTGACCTGTGAGTCACCCTCACCATCTCCTGGCCCCGTGCCCACATTGTGATCTATGAAAAGGGAAGCCTGCCAAGGGCTACAAGGCGGAAAACTGATATTATTAAATGGTCTTCTGAATGGTAACTCTCAGCCATTTTTTAATCTTTTGTGATGTTATTGCCAGAAAGGGGGCGGGGAAGGTAAATCATGGCAACATGAAGGAGCTAATCCACACATTGCTAACTTTTTCCATACTGGGGGGGGGGGGCTCAAATGAGTATCAGTATCCGTAGATATATAGGATTATCACACAATGTTGCTTACAGCCGCCATGTGCTTTCTGAAGATTCTTGTTACCATGCAGCTCAGAAACTCAATCTCTCAGGCCTGTGTCCTTACCTCTAGCCTGTTAATGACCCATATTGTGTAGCAGTAATGTAATAACATTGGTCAAGAAAGATGCGTGGACACAACTTTGGAAACCAAAACATGTAATGGAAAAAGAGTGCAAATAAGAAACCATTTGATGATAATCACTGGCACCATCTTTGCTGTTCCCCTATGACATCTAGTGCTCCTGGGCCGTGGCACCAAAGTGTTGTCGTTCTTCAGGTTTCCTTCTCTAGCAAGCTTTCCCGGTTTCTGGGCTGAAGGTGAGGGTTAGGGTGGTAGAGCATGATGGCTTTTTATTAGGTAAAGAGGAAGGGAACTGAGTTAGAGAAGGAAAGGGAAGAGTTGGTGAGGATGGGTGACTAGAAGTCAGAAGAGAGACTGGCAAGGACGGGGAGGAGTGGGGAGGAGGGAGGACCAGGCAAGAGTGGAGAGGGGGGCTGGATGGTCAAAGCATGGTATCGCATGTGGGACCATGCCACTGGCAGGATCTTTTAGTTTGTACAGCTAATGTGTTACAGTTTTTTTGTTTTTTTGTTTTTTTTTAAGATGAAGTGGGTAATTAGCTGTCTGGGATTAACTAGACTGAAACCCCAGCTTTATCACTTCCTAGCTGTGATCATATCTGAGCCCCTGAACCTCTCCGGGCCTCTCTTTCCTCGGCTATGAAACTCGGGTCTCCACCTTTGCAGGCCACACAGAACTATCAGATGACTTGTGTGAAGTTCTCTGAGCAGTGAGACAGGTAATTCTCCCGTGTGATCAAGAGAAAGGGGCATTGTTGATGATCTTCAGTTCTTGGGGGCTGTGAAGTCCCCGGCTGGGGCAGCCAGCAGCTGGTGACTCCAGTTTCTGTAATCCCGGGGTGGGGTGGGGGGATCATGACCCTGTATTTTGAGAAACAATGGCGCAGAATATCTCGGTTGTCTGTGTGCCTTCAACACTACTTATTGAGATCATTGGCCCCCATGAAGTCTGGTGCCAGGGCTGATAGAGCAGTCTTAGTAATGCTACAGCTGCTTAGCCAGAGACAGACTTATGCCTCAGAAGTGTCCCTGCAGCACACACATGCACCGCCCCCCCTTCCTCTCTCCCTCCCTTCCTCTCTCCCTCCCTTCCTCTCTTCCTCTCTCCCCCTTCCTCTCTCCCCCCTTCCTCTCTCCCCCTTCCTCTCTCCCCCCTTCCTCTCCCCCCTTCCTCTCTCCCCCCCTTCCTCTCTCCCTCCCTTCCTCTCTCCCTCCCTTCCTCTCTCCTCTCTTATCCCCCCCACACTTTCTAGGCCCCTTTCCCTAACAAGCCCACCTCCCACTTATATGTCTTTGTTTATTTATTTAAATGACCCACTGAGTTTAATTAGGTTTATTTGCAACTCCATGGATGTGAGGTTATTTACTGGAGCATGGGCAATAGTGGCTGGCTGTGCCGCTGAAGAAAATGACCCCCTGTCACCCAGCAGCCATTAACTGTGGGCTCCCCAGAGAGGGTGGGGCCTCTGAACCCCTCCCATACACCATGCTGGAATGTTGACAGAGACAATTGTTTAAAAGAGTGGACTGCATTCAAGTTAGGAGTTATTTAAAGACATGACATGCCAGGCTTTGGTGGCACATGACTTTAATCCCAGCACTCAGGAGACAGAGGAAGGCAGATCTCTGTGAATTCGAGGCCAGCTTGGTCTAAAGAGCAAGTTCCAGGACAGGCTCCAAAGCAATACAGAGAAACCCTGTCAAATAAATAAATAAATAAATAAATAAATAAATAAATGACATGGCAAGAAGCCAGGTGTGGTGACACATTCCTGTGATCCCAGCTCTTGGGAGGCTGAAGCAGGGGTATTAGATGTTTGAAGTCAGCCTGGACTACCTAGAGGAGACTTAGCTCCAGAAAAAGGATGGGGTGTATGTGTGTGTGTCTGACAATTATAAGCCAAAGAAAATAAAATAAAACAAGCCAACAAAAAAATTGATCATTACTCTAAAAGAAATAGCCAAATAAAGATACAAAACAAGCGCTTAAACTCAATCATCAGAGTCATAGAAAGTTAAAATCAGGGATGACCAATGGCTAATGGTTAAGTGGTGGTGCCTACTATATGCTCCTGAGGATCGAGAAGTGTCTGCTGGGAGTAACAGCTTGATATAAACACTCTAGGAAACCCTTGGGTTGTAGGGAGCCGTCCCTGCATTCTCCATTACAAGATGGCGCCTGCATCCGGCAGGCACTGAATGTAAACAAGTTAATGCGCGCAGGCGCTGGGTAACTTTCCATTCCTTGATCTCTGCCTATTCCGTGGCGTCATATGGTCCGATGAGCTACAGCCAATCATGGGGTGACACGTCCCAGGCGGCGGTTGCCAGCCTTTATTAGGGGACGGGATTCTTGGCTCGGGGTCTCCGCTTTTGTAAGCTTATGCTCTTCTCTCTCAAGAGGCATTAAAGCTTTACTGCAGAAGGATCCGAATGTCCTGTGTCGTTCTTGCCGGCAAGACAGTCGCGTGGGACATTGAGTGATATCTGCCAACCTTTTGAAGATATGCACACCCTACCTATAGCCCACCAATTTTACTCTAGACATACAAGCATAAATGAGTCTGAAAGAACACCATAACTCTCACTTTCAAAGAGGCATAATTGCAGCAGCATTGTCTGTCAGAGGTCCCAGCAGAAGCGGCTCATCTGTCTACCAGCTGCAGAGTTGGTGGACTAGACCATACAGTGGAATAGTCTTCACCAATGAAAATGAATTCCCTACAGCCACAGCATCATCAGGGATTTCTCAGACATGCTGAGCAAAGGAAGGTAGATGTGGAGAAAAAAAAGGTTTGCACACAGTGTGTTTCCTGTGAACATAACAAAAGCTCAAAAAGTAATGGAATTGAGCTGCGTTATTCACTGAGCTCGCTCGGTGTTAAATCAGTAAAGAACGAAAGGCCATGATGACCACAGGGTGAGGCTGGTGGCTCTTGTGGGTTCGAGTGGGTGATGGTTGCAAGGTACAGAAAGGGCTCTAGGGAGTAGCAAAGTCATCTCCATTAACTCGGGTGGTGGTTGATGTGGTTATTTTGCCGTGACTCATAGAGCTGAATGTTTTTGTTCTGTGCCTTGTTCCAAATGTGTGCTACATTCACAGTGAACAACTTCAAACACAAACAGCAGTGCAATCACATTTAGTGTGATTTCTGGAGCATTCTCTCTCTCTCTCTCTCTCTCTCCCTCTCTCTCTCTCTCTCCCTTCTCTATCCTCTCCTCCTCTCTCTCCTTTCTGCTCTCTCCTCCCCCCTCCCTCTCTCCCTTTTCCCCCTTCTTTCTCCTCTCCCCAGGTAACTCTCCTCACAACTTACAAAGTTACTTTAGAGAAAGTGTACTGCTTATTGAAGTGAGATTGGATGATATAAACCCAAACTTCACTCCATATAACTTTAATCCCCCCATCCATCCCTACCACCAGACACCTCCTTAAAAAGTATAACATTTCACAATTCTTAGATGGTTACTCCAGGACAAAACTTGTATTGTTTGGCATTGTACTCTAAATTCTTCCCTTCTTTAGTGTAGTTCAGTTCAGAGCCTGTTCCCTTTCCACATTGGTGCCTGGGGAGAAAGCGGGGGTGGGGGTGGGGGGACAGCTAGCCTAAGGGAGGCTGGGCTGTCCTCACTGCCAGAGCATGCTCATCTTAGTGAGCCCAGCCAGCTTCTCACATTTCTTGAAAAGTGTGGTGTTGACACGTTTAATATCCTGTGGCATTTCCACCAGGCTCTGTAGTTGTGATGGAAAAAGTCAGCGATAATGTCTGAAGGCCAAGTTGACTGGCAAGGCCATGAGACACTCTACTTCACAGCTGGATAGTAATTTCTCTCTGAGCTGTCTGGGAAGCACTGATAGTCATATCTAGCAGGATCCACATGGCACCAGTTTCAGGAACAGAACTTAGGTGTGCCTGGATGGTTCTTGAACAACAACAACAAAAAAAGTGAAATCTCACCCGCAGCCTCATAGTGGATGATAAGTCAAAACCCAATGCATTAGACAAAGGAAAAAGAGAGCCCCAGGGATTGGGGCTTTTCTGGAAGAATTCCAACAATGTATATGGCAAGGGAATGTCTCAGGGCAACTCTCAAATGAGCTGGTGACCTGGAGATCAAAGGCACTGTGTTTTATGAGCTGTCACCGACCTCATCCTACTGCCCTCTGTCACTGTCCCTCCTCCGTCTGTCCTAAATGGATTCCTCCAAGAATCCCAAATCAGTCCTGACAGCATATGGTTTCCCATCTTCAGGAATGTAGCTGGCACATTCTTTATGTGAAGGAAGCACTCTGGGGAAGGGGAGCGACGTATCTTATTTCACCCAGAACGAGTGTTCAGAGCCCAAGCAGGGCTGAGGACTTGGATACAAGCAGACTGGTGGAGCTTAGTTCTGTGGAGAGCTATGCATGCAGCTGCAGGGGAGGATGGGGAGGGGAAGGTGGGAGTGTTCACTGTGAAGAGGGGCTTGCTTCCCTTCCTCTATGATTGCCCTTAAAGTAGAGCCCCATCCTTCAAAGGTAGCACTCACCGACTCGGGGCTTCTTACCCTCGTCTGTAACATTCCATGGGGTAAACAGCTTCCCAAGATCTACAGCTTCACTTGGCCATAATGCTAAATTTCCCATCACTTCACTGTGGCCTAGGAATTCTGTGAGATGCCAACGTGACAGGAAAGCCTCCAGGATGGCACCGAGTAACCCCCTGCCTCTTGCTTCGACAGTACTGTGACATCCCATTCCCTGGTTCTACAATAACATAGCGGCAATGCTTGAAAAGATGTCCCTCTCATGACAAAGTGACAGAGGCTCAGTAGCTGTCTTCCTCGAAGTCTCCCTGTCTGCTTTTCATAAAGCAAGACATCATGCTGGAAGGTCGTGGAGGGCCAAGCCACCTCTAGAGCCCCTGAGGAAGGAAGGAACTGAAGTCCCATGATGCATGCATGGGCTGAATCCTACCAACAAGCACTCAAGCTTAGAAGCAGATCTGACCCCAGCTGAGCCTTCCTTCCATTGGCTGACACCTTCATGGCAGCTTTGTGAGGTACCCAGAAAAAACAGCTGGCTCCCTGGGCCTCAAAAACTGATGTAATCAATATGTGTTGTTTTAAGTTGCTAAATTTATCTTATCAGTGTGTTATCAGTGATAGATGGCCAACAGCAAATTCTGCCACCTTTGTCCCCCATAATATACTCCTTAATAGCCATTAGCAGCTATTGGGTATATTTTGCAATTTCAACTTTGGTAGCCTGAGATGGAGACCAAACTGTACTTTCATCGTATGGCCTATTGCATTGCAATCTGTCATCTTTTGAGTTTTGGGGAACTGACTGACAGCATTAAGAGTCTTCTGTGGTCTAGAACACAGCTCTGGTTATAGCAGGACTATGCTTCAAGACTGTGTGAAATCCCCTGAAGCACCGGTTTTCTGTACATGTGTAATACGACGCTCAACCACCCTCCCAAGCCCTTATCCCCAGAACATCCACTTCCTACTGTTATCTCACATGTCTACTGAAGAGATGGCTCCCAGCATCCTCCCCATGCTGGAGCCTGCCCCTTTCTTCATCCAATATCTCTCCTGCCTTCCCGTGAAAGAAACATGAAGGTTGCCAGTCAAAATGGCACTTGTGTCAGCCCTAACAGCAACAACAGCTAAGAAAAAAGAAAGAAAGCTGACAGTGAGGAGGCCCTGGAGTCTTCTTCCTCATGCTTGCTGGATAGCGAGCACCACAAAGACTCGGCTAGATTATTGCATACAGGTCACTGCAACCCAAAACAAACCTGTGTCTCCGAGGACATCTGCAACTGTCTGTTGTTCATTGTGGTCCAAGATTATTGTTTCAAAAAGTCTGATGTAACTCCTCATTTTTGTCTTCAAAACCTTCCCTGGCCCCGCCTCCTTGAGCATGCCCATTGTTCACCGTGGCATGTCTTCTACTCCCATGTAGTGCTTAGCTCTCCCCAAGGAAATGCCAGTGTTTCCCGATAACCTCCCCAATTGTGTTTCTTCATTTTCTTTTTAGATTGTGGTGACAATGATGATGCTCTCTCTTCCTTTTTCCAGCTCTTATCTGCAGTGGAAAACTTACTTCTTCAATATCGCCTCTTTCAGGTTCTTCCAGGACCCAGTCCACCCCTAAGTTTGATGTCCTGTCCCCACTTTTTACACACACACACACACACACACACACACACACACACACACACACACACACACACACCATTTTTGGTTTTGCTTTGAGTGATATTTATTCTGATCATCATCCTGAATGTCTTCCTGCCCTGTCTCTGGTTCTGCCTCTTCTGGTCACTCAAGTGAGAGTGACAGCTCTCTGAGGATAGAGACATGTGGCCCTTCCTATACCTAGACAGCTTTGGGTAGTTACTCAGTTTGTGGAATTCACTTGGTGAATCTCATGATGTGGTATGAGATTACATGGTATTAACAGTCTCAAAAGGTCAAAGGAGTGTGAGACTGAGGGGCATTCTGTTTCACCTTGAAGGTGACTAAAGTTTCTAAGAAGCCATGCAGTAAAGAAACAGGGACAGCCCAGCTCCTGGCTTTCCATAGTGCTGGGATGGGCTGGAGGTTTGGAAGTGATCCAGTCACGTGTCCACTGAGTCCCTGCCTGCATAGAGTTCATGCAAGTAGATGATGCATGTTTCTGGCTTTTGTTGCCAGATGTGAGTTTGTCATGCTGTATAGTGAGACATGATATTGATAATGACATTCATATTTATTCCCATTGTTAGAAGTGATTCCTGAATAATTTGACCTTGTGATGCTTTTAATGGATACTGACAAAGAACACAGATTCTACTGGGAGACAAAAAGTCACCTTTCCTATACCGAGAGCCACATTGGATGACTAGTATGACAGGGTCCCAGTCCTCATGGGGCATTTTGCTCAAGATTTTCTATAGTCGAAATTTAAAGATCTGAGATGTTAGAGATTTACCAGCCTTTGGCAGATTCAATGTCACTTAAGGGATACTGAGGGGCATCTCCTTTGGGTCTGGCTCTGTGCTAGGTAGGTGCTTAGGGCACAAAACTCAATTATAAAATGTTCTTCCTCTAAAGAATGTGTAGGTCCAATATGACTCAAAACACCAGCAGATTATATCAGTCCAATGTCATGAATGCTGAGACCCTGGTACCCACTGTCTCTGAGTCACTTGCCAACCCTGTTACCCATTGTCTACAAGCCATTCACAGACCATTACCTAATGTCTTATTCATCAGACTCAGCCTACAAAGCAAGAGATGAGTTACCTCAAAATGCAGAGTCACCCAGGGATCAAGGTGTAAAAATCCAATCCAGTGACTTGAGTGGGTGCTAGTGCACGTGTGTGTGTGTGTGTGTGTGTGTGTGTGTGTGTGTATTTTTCCTCCCTCCACCCTTAACTCACTCTCTTGCCAACAGCTCTCTCTGCTAGGTCTTAAGATGAGTGAGACACATTCCCTTCCTTCCTGTACTTTAGCAGAGGGTGGCAAGACAAAGGTCAGATGAGACTCATAGGAGTTGGTTAATAAAACCAAATCCAAAGTGTGTGATGAATTCCAAATGTAGCCCAAACTTCCAAACTCAATTTAATAATAATTTCTTGCTTAAAATTATACCCCCACCCCAGCCAAGAGCTGGTATGATTACTCTGGGTATTTTTCTTTTAAGTGTGTGAGTGTGTGTGTGTGTGTGTGTGTGTGTGTGTGTGTGTGTGTGTGTGTGTAGGATCATACCACATGTACACTCTTGTTTGCTGTGGGTTTCTAGGGATTTTCCTGTCTTTGACAGCAGTGTAGGAGCATTGGGGTTGCAGATGTACTACCGTGCCTGGCGTTTCCATGGGTTCTTGTTTTAGTGAGGGTTTTTATTGCTGCAATAAAACACTATGACCAAAAAGCAAGTTAGGGAGGAAAAGGTTTATTTAGCTTGTACTTATACATCATATTCTATCATCCAAGGAAGTCAGAACAGGAACTCAAGTAGACAAGGAACCTGAAGGCAGGAGCTGGTGCAGAGGCCATGGAGGAGTGCTGCTTACTGGCTTACTCTTCATGCTTGCTAAGCCAACCTTCTTATAGAAGCCAGGATCACCAGTCCAGGAATGGCACCACCCATATTGGGCTGGGTCCTCCCCCAGCCATCACTACTTAAGAAAATACCCTATAGGCCTTCCTACAACCATTTTATGGAGGCATCTTCTCAATTGAGGCTCCCTCCTCTCAGATGACTTCCATCTTGTACCAGTTGACATAAAACTAGCCAGCATAGTTCTAAAGATTCAAACTTGGGTCCTCACACTTGCATGGCAAGTGCCCTACCCATTGAGATATCTCTGGGTTTGTTCATTGAACTGAGTTCAGCAGAGAATAAGAAGAAAGTCCAGGACAAGAGTTTGTGTGTTTTTTGTTTCTTAATGATTATTGTTAAGATTCCTTTTGGGGTCTACATGAAGCTAGGACAATAGCTATGTCTGGGACCAGTGTCTATAGCTGGAGAAGTCTTCTGCTATCAGCACACCCAGGGGTCATAGCGTGCCCTTGGTTTAGGGATCTCCAGCTGCCCCCTATGTAAGGCAGGGTAAACATATACTTTTCCTGGCTCTGTATGCAGGTGGCTGTTCATGTCCTGAGCTACTAGAGTGGCATGGAAAGTGCCAGTCTGATCCCTGTGTTTCTTTAAGCTGGAGAAAGTACATCAGAAATTCCAAGTAAATAAGAACTGTTTACTTCCAGCTCACACACTCAACTGTCAGGACCACTTACTATGGTGTTTAAAGGTAGATTTTAGACTATGGCATGATGAAGGGCGCCCATAATCCCATCACCCAGGAGTCTAACCAAGAAGGACCTTGGTTTCCAAGTCATCTGGGGCTCTCTAGTGAGACTGTGTCTCACAGGGCAAAACCAAAAGGCCAGCTTCTTCTCCAGTGGTCCCGCCTGCATGTAGCTGTTTCTTCGTCCCTGTGAATGTGGTCGAGAACATTTGTTCATTGTGTTTGAATTTAAAGTGTATCTCTGGAATGCTCTCATTCTCTCCAGGTTACCCTGAGGAAGATAAGGGTATTTATGTTGGCGTGCACAGCCAAAAGAGAACATGGGTACGGATGGAACATATAGTCCGTCATAGGTGAAGATGTGAGTACTTTTGGCTAACAAATTGATTTTCCTTTGCTATTATACTCAAGCCAAGGAAGCCCCAATTACTTCAGAACTTTCCGGGAGTAATTAATTCACCTGGACAGCCTTCCTCTCCTCCCTTCCTGTGAGTCCTTTCCCAGGAACTTGTTCTTCATTATCCAGAGGTCATGAAACCAGGGAGTGCCTGCTCCGGAAGTGGGCTGTGTTAGGGGCACACAAAGACACAGGGGCTGAAGGAAATGGAGAGCCCACCCATGTGCCCTCACTCTCTGATCCTCTTATGAGGGATGCTTTGTGCTAGGCAGACTTTTGAGATGCTCACAGAGGTAAGAAGGGCAAAGAAGAAGAGAGGACTCACAGGGCAGTGATGGACAAAGGCCTCACAAGTGGGATTTGATTTAAAGACTCAGAATGACTTGGTGGCACTGAGGACACGGACACATTTAGAGAGACAGCTCAGGTCAGTGGGTATAGTGGCTAATATTGGTTGTCAGTTGGTATACCTGGGAAGAAGGGACCTCAACTGGACAATTGCCTCTATAAGATGGGCATGTGGGACTGTCTGTGGGCATTTTCTTGATTGTTAGTTGATATAGGAGGGTCCATCTCACAGGGGGCCTGTGCCTCCTAGCTGGTGGTCATAGGCTGCATAAGAAAGTCAGTGAATGTGAATGTAAGTCTGGGAGGAAGCCAATAAATGGCTTTCCTCTGTGGTCTCTGCTTAAGCTCCTGCCTCCAGGTTCCTGTCTGACTCTTCAGTGGCAAACTATTCCTTGAAGCATAGGCTAACATACTTTCCTTCTGATCTCGTTTATGTTCATGGTCCTGATAACCACCACACAAACAGAAAAGGCAAAGAGCAACAGAAAGCAGACAGATGATTGACGTACGGAAGTGTGAGGAGAAAGCCAGCTCACCTGGCAGTGGGCCAGCACCAGCTCTGGGACCATCACTGAGTCTGTGCCTGTGCATCGTTTTAGCTTCAGATAAGGAGCCTCTCCATCCAAGCATCCAGAGAACATCAGCTAAGGAATCCCGCTCTGAGACTAGGGCTTCACTCACAAACTGGTCACTGCTCCTTCCGAGTTCACAGCCTGGGGCTGTGCATAAGAACCACACTGGCTGGGAGGCCCTGGGATAAAAACACAAGGGCTGCACTATGTCCTGGGGGTCCTACGTGAGAGAGGGTGAAGTGAAGAAACAGCAAGCTTCCTTCCGCCTGCCCATCAGAGCCAAACGTCAACTTCCAACTGGACTTTGGTGTGCTTCAAGAATCCACCATGGCGAGAACATTTATGCCATGGAAGCCGCACAGCTGAGAGTCATCGAAGTTCACTCTCTAGAAAACCAGTTACTCAACAGCAACCAGAACACTGCTGTGATTTTATGTATATGAACGCCCATTTAATTTAATCCAAACAATAAAATTTAATTAAATAAACAACATTTGATAAGTGTTCTGATTGCTATCAAATGTTATCTTGCTCTCAAATAGCCCATGAGAATATGTGGAGGCCATTATGGCTTCAGGAGGGGACACTGCCCGGAACTGGGCAGGCCTGACACTGAACCCAGGCTTGACTCCTCTCTGTGTGCTTCCTACCGTGGCAGGCAGTGCCTCAACAGTCAGACATCTGGTACTTAGCCAGGATCTTCGTCACACAAATTGGAGAGGCCAAATCTGACCCCATTCTTGAACATCTGACAACAGAAAGTTTCCCCCAAGGCTGGGAAGTTTTGTAATAAATGACCTTCACACTCTGCTTACTTTTGTACAGACTTCTTCTCAGGCTAACTTCGGGGCCTAAATAGGCAGGCTCAACCGAGACCTCCAGTCTGGAAGGCTTATTTTTTAACAGGACCAGGAAATGTGTCCCATGCAAAGAAGGGAATAAGAACTTTTAAAAGCTACCCCATTGAGGTCTTAGTCAACACAATGGGGACTTCCAGATATGTCACACGTGCTGATTGAAGGAGCAGTGGGTGCGTTTCAAGAGTATGAGGAATTTATGTCACGTGGAAAATCTTAGTACTGAGGAGCTGTTTCTAAAATGGTGCAAACAGCGGCAGACTCGACTAGCACATAACCACTGCCTACCGGCACATGATGGAGTGTGAAGAAAGAGAAGAGCCCCAAGTCACCAGGTGTCTCTTTCCATGCCTCTGGTATTTGTTGGGACAAACAGCCAAGTCATGAAGAAATCACCATAGAAGATCTTTTTGAGGTAGAACTTTCCTTTATGTTTGGAATTTGGGCAGCTCAGTGTGTTCCATGTATATGAACAGTCTGTGGTGTGTCCCCAGAGCCCTATGATGGATACTTAGTCCTTGAGACAGTATTGTTGAGGGGTGGGACCTGTGATGAGATTGGGAGGGCTCTGTGAATGCTCTTATTCTGGAGGGGGTTATCGTAAGGGTGGGCTCACTTAGGATAAATTCACCCCTTTCTTTTTCTCAAACACATGCTCTCTTGTTCTTCTGTCATGGGGTGATAGACCAAAGCCCCTTTCCACAGGCTGCCTCCTCCATCTTGGATTTCTCCATCTCCAGATCAATGCAAAACAAATTTGCTCTCCCTAAGTTACCCAGTTTCTGGCATCCTGTTATAGCAGTACAAGATTCAAGACAAATGCCCACTCTGGTGGCCACACTCAGAATTTCAGTCTCTGTCATACTCTGATTCCATCTGGAAATTTCCACACAGGATATCAAATGATGCTTCCTTTGCTTTCTGAACAACACCCTATGTATTGGTCTGCTTTTTGTTCTAACGAAATATCCTTTCCTTGCTTATACCCATTGTTACGATAAATCTTTCCACCAAAAGCCGCCCGAGCCCTACCGCCACGTGGGCGGTCTCCACCAGCTACGTGAGTTCTGCCTGCCGAGTTAGGACCCCAATTAATGCACAGAGACTTATATTAGGTACAAATGTTGCTTGGCCAATGACTAGGATTCTCATCTGTTAGCTCAGTCTTAATTATCATAAATCTATATATTTTTTAAGACTTATCTTATTGGACACCTTCCATTGGCCTCCTCCCTTGCCGATGGATCACATGGCGAATCTGGAGGAAGAGCGAGCCCACTGCCTTCTTTCCTTGTTTATGTATGAATCTCCCTGCTATGTCATTTCCTGCTGGATCATCACTTCTTTACTACATTTCTCAGAATCCTCTTTGACTCCTAGTCCCGTCTAATTTGTTACCTCATTGGCCAAACAGGACTTTATTCAACAATCAATGAGATGAACATACACAGAAGTACATTCCCCATCACACACACCCGCTTCATTACCTCTGTTCCTCCCTTCCCTAGGATCTCCCCTGACACACAGAGGCCTTAGTCTACTTTCTTGCTGTCTACTGGTATTCCTAACTAAAGAAATCTAAAGATTAGGTGCTAGGGCCGGTATGAGTGAGGATGTGATATTTGTCTTTCTGGGTTTGAGTTACCTCACTCAGTATAATTATTTTACGGTTCCATCCATTTATCTGCATATTTCATGATTTTAGTTTTTATAGCTGACCAAAATTCCATTCCACATTTTCATTATCCATTAGATGATGAGCATCCTGGGTGCTTTCATATCCCTAGCTATTATGAATGGAGCTCTGATGTGATGAGCCATTTGGGGGACTCAGGTCAGAATCATAATGAAGGGGGAGAGGAAGGTGACCTGTGTGAAGTGAACACAGAGTCAGTGGCAGGATTTACAGGTAGGAACAGGCAAATTCACTGAGCAGAACTCTCAGAAAATGCAGCATAGTGCAGTACCAGCCCACCACCACCACCACCATCATCATCACTGAGAACTTGTTAGGATACACAGCCTCTGGGCTCTACTCTGACTTGGCTAACAGGGGCCCCAGGAGCTCCTGTGTTTTTGTAGCCAACCCAGTTCTAAATGAGGTCACCGCCTTGCCAGCTCTTGTATGTCTCTACCCATTGACTGGGACAAGGTCAAAGGCATTTCCATGGGCTGGAGTATAGTATCATATAGTGACCAAAAGACATCTATAAACTTCAGTGAATGCAGGGTATAGAGCTCTCTCCTCTCCTGCTTCCCTCCCCTTTATGTCTGCTTCCCTCCCCTTTATGTCTTCTCCCCTCCCCCCAGCTCCTCCTCCCCTCCCTCCTTCCCCCATTGGAACTCAGATTTAAGTTTACACCCTAGCTTTGTCTATGTATGCTTGTGGTGACTCTATGAGCTGAGCTCTTACAGGAAGCTAGCAGGGAACATACCTCACTCAGCCATTGTCCTGATGACCTGTGTGACCTGGAAGCTCTTATTCCCATTTGACAAGTGAGGACGTGGAGGGCCAGTGTGACCGGCTCTCTGGAGATGACACACTTGTGTGTAACAAGATGGGGTCCTGGAAACCTGGCGGTCTGCTCCAGAGCCTGTGTCTTGCACACCTCCTGCTGGGACACAGAGGAAGCATCTAGAGAGTGGACATGGGGGTTGAATGTGGTGACTGCTGCAAACCATGGGCCTGTCCTGTCCTCAGCTGGCCCTCAATAAGTTCTTATCTCCCTTACAAAGATGAATAGAGATTATGTAGTTGGGAAAGACATACATCTTAGTAGATACTCATAGAGATTTTCCGCACTATGAGGGAAATTTAGTTGCCTTTGCTTTTTCTCTTCCAAATTTTCTTGAGAGTAGCATGCTCATCTTTTGTCATAAAAATAAAATGAAACATTATAATTTTTAAAATTTCTCTTTTTTATTTTTTGAGTCCAAGTTTTGCTACATGTCCTTGAACTTGCTGTGTAGCCCAGCCTGGTGTCTTAACTTATAGTGCTCCTGCTTCTGTGTCCTGAGAACTAGGATTACCACCATAGCCTCTTGACTGGCTACCCTCTGACCTGCTCATTAGCTGCAGGAGGGAGGACGGACAGAAGCCCCAGAGCCTGAACCAAGCTCCTATTGGTGGAATTGGAGAAGACACCTAAATCTGTCTCTCAGAAAGCAATGTCCCCAGCCCCCATCTGCCAAAAGCCACAAGTGACCTGAGAGGACTCACACCAGGAACCAGAACCTCTAGGTACAGGGGTGGAGGAGTGGGGGCGTGGGGGTGTGGGGGCGTGGGGGTGTGGGGCGTGGGGGCGTGGGGGCGTGGGGGCGTGTTTCTCTCTGTGTCTCCCTCGGTTCCACGGCATCCTAAATGAACTTCTCAACCTTTCCCTGTATAATGAAAGAGCATGGAAAATGTATGGATTACAGACTCCTGGTTAACGACTTTCCGAGTGTGGCGATGTTTCCCCTAAAGTGCTTCAAAATTAGCATAATGATGATTAGGGCTCTGAGACCTTGGTGGCAGCAGGCAGAAGGCAGTGGGACCCGAATGAGAAAGGAAGAAAGGGAATTCCCAATCCTCAGGATGCCCCACCCTGACTCTGAACTACTGTGCTAGCAGGAGCCTCACAGCTCCACCTACCCAAGCAGGAAGGCAAACCTATTACTTGTTTCAAAAGTGACTGTCAAAACCCTTAGAATAAATTTCATTTCTCCTGGCTCCTCTGGACAAGCTGTCTGCGGTAGAAAATATTCTTGTGTCTCTAAAGGAGTTTAGTCTTAGGTTTGTCAGCAGTTGTTAAATACACACCGTTGGCACTTTACCCCACCCCCACTCCACCTCCCCCCCCACCCCCAGCTGCAGACGTGTTGGACCCAAGGAACAAATTGAAACCAGCCTCCACTACTTGTACTTCACTGAGTGTGACTAAGGCCTGTGATTGCCAGTTTGCCTTGTAAAGCTGAAGGCTGCTTCCTGGCCTCCCTGCCAAACCATCTTTAGCTTCTCGACAGGTATGAGGCCCTCCTCTCAGTGGGTGAAGGAAACCAACTGGGGCGCAGGAGATGGGAGGCCTTGGGAAACTTGCATTTTCTTATTTTCAAACTTTATTTATGTACATGCATGTATGTCTTTGTGAGTGTACACTTACACTACATGTGTGTGTGGATGCCCCCAGAAGCCAGAGGAGGACATCAGCTACAGTTATAGGTAGTTGTGAACTGTCTGTGTTGTGCGGGGAGCCAAACTTGGATCCTTTGGAAGAGTGACAAGTGTCCCTAACTGCTAAGCCAGCTCTCAGATTTCCACCTTTTCCCTTGATCCATCCTCCTGAATCAAGCAAAGGAGGGCCTGGATTTGACTCAGAAGGAAACTCTACAACACACCAAAAATGCCCAGTGGAATGGAAATTATGAGCTAATGCCTTCAGGACCATAGCTGCCAATGGGTGAATTCCAGTTCTGGCTAGATTGGGGGATTCCCTCAGAGGTCCAAATTTACCATCTTAAAAATCCTCAGAGGTCCTAGAAGAAGCTAGGGCCTTAGGTGGGACTCCAGAACAATGGTAGGGTCTTCTGGCTGGCTGGGCCTCTGTATTGGATGTGACTAATGACAGTCATCTCTTCTATTGTCCCTCACTTTACACAGAAAGTGGCACTCATCTTTTGAAGGGCTACCATGGAACTCTGGGTGTGTTGACTTAGAAAGCCCTACAAGAGTAGAGGGAAAGGTCTTTATGTTATTTCAAATTCAAACTTGCTATTTAGACGTGTTGGTGGCCTGGCACCCAAGTGTTGAGAAATTCCTTTCTGTTCCTCTAGCTCAAGGCTTCACCCACAATCCACTTGCAGTTTGGAGTCTACATTTGGGAGAACATTTATAGCAACATACCAACGATAGAAACATTCAGCATTGGGCCTATGCCGAATGCTGCAATGTGTTGTGTCCCAAAGCTTGAGAAGAAAGCAATCTACAGGCCAATGACATTTGTGTGTGTGTGGGAGGTCGAGTTCACGAGGGTTGCTGATATGTGTTCTCTTATCATTCAGCTAGGGGCCTTTCAGCCCCCCTTGAAGACCTGTCTCCAGCAGGATTAACACCGGATACAAACAACAGGGAAAACCCTAAGAGTTCAGTTCTGTGTGGGAGCCAGAGGGTTGGATTCAGTCCCCAGGGTCCATGCAAACAGGGCCCTTCGAGTTTCATAGTGCTTCCATGAATGTCCCTGGTAATGGGACAGCAGAGTTTCATTCCAGAGTGTCTCCAAAGACATGCTGGCTGAGGGGAGAATGAAGAAATATGGAAACACTTCCACTTTGGGTTAACTGGCGGTTGAAGAAGACTGCTTGGGGAGACTTGTGTAAGGGTGTGCTGGCATAGAGACTGAGAGCCGGCTGCACCATGTCTGCTAGCTGACATACTTCTTTGTGTATCTAGACTGTATGAAAACTCTGAAGACAGAAACGTACCTGTGGCTAGCTTGGGGGCAAGAGATCAAAGCTCACATAGACAACCTTGAGGAGTTAAGGGTGGTCTGGGGACACCTGGGGATGAAGGGTGGTAGACTGTGAGCACTCTCTCTCAGCATCTTCCTTCTATTCACCTTGGCTTCAGGATTTTTTTTCAACATCTCAGAAAACAAAGCTACCAAGAAACCAGGTGTTGTATCTCACTCTTCATTATTAACCAGGGGCCACCTCTCTTTTGATAGCTTCAAGCCAAAACATTCCAGAAAAGGGCTGGGTCACAGGTGTACCTCTAAAGGCAGGTGGCCTGGTCGCTCTCTGGAGCTGTGCAGCTGGAGCAGGGAAATCTGGTTCCAGAAAGGATTGAGCAGACAAGCTGTTCATGTCCAGCATGGCACTTGTGGAACATGCGAGGTGGGCTGTGGGGCTGGAGGAGCAAAGAGAAAGTCATAGAGAAAGTGTGGCACTAGAGGAGGGGTTAGGACTGGGAAGGTGAGGATCGGAGCTCACTCCATAGCATGAGCAAGCTAATTGAAAGGACATTTAGTTCTGCTCTTGAATTAATGTGCCCCAGGCTGTCCATTTCTCGCCAACTTCCTCTCAACCTTAACGAATAACTTTTCCTCTTTATATTCTGTCTGAGCCAGTTGGCAAAGTGTAGCAACACTTTCTGTTTATTTGTTCTAGGAACCCCCGCCCTGTATCTTCTTGTCTATAAAGCTCTACTCAACGTGAGCCATCTCTTATATTTTTGGTTGTGAGCCTAGCCTTTAACGACTGAGCTATCCCTCCAGCCCATGAACCATCTCTTAATAGGCTAGCTGTGGTGATGCCCATTGGTAATATCTGTGTCTTGGTGAGTTATATCTTTCAACTTTGGATTCTAGCTCTGAGCATTAGGGCAGACATTTGTGGATCTCTCACTTAGGACGGAGCACAAGCCTGACAAAGAGGTGGTTGTCACCGACACATGCAGTGGAGATGATCAGAGAGACTGCAAATGATGAAGGCTGCAACACACCACTCAGCCTTCTTGTCTGCAGCTGATGCTGGAAGCCCCAAACGGCATCCCTTCCTGAGTATTGCCTTGACCATGGGCCCTGTCTAACTTGAAGCTGTACTTCTTCCCAGAGTGGCCTGGAATGGTTCATGGGCCAAATAATGGCCCCACAGTCTCACCTTGGTTGAGGATAATTCTGGAGCTCCTGCCAACTTTGGTGGCTTCTGTAGGGACTGTACCAGTGTAAGCTACAATAATGTAAAATAATCTATCCAAGCAGAACTTCAATTGTTCTATCAGAATCAAGATTTGTTATCACAAATGTACAGAAAAGCCTCGTGGGATCCATTTGAGAAAAATGCATATATGTATAGCTAATAGGGATAGTTCAGTGTTTTTGGTTTTTCTCTTTGCTCTTTGGGGCAGGGCTGTCACCCAGATCCCCAATAATCACATAGAGGCTTATTCTTTCTTATGAATGCAGGCCTTAGCTTGGTTTGTTTCTAGCCAGCTCTCTTAACTTAGATTATCCTGTCTAACTTTTACCTCCGGGCTTTTATCTTTCTCTATCCTATATATACTTTTCTTCTTACTCTATGGCTTGCTGTGTAGCTGGGTGATTGGCCCCTGGAGTCTCCTTTTACTCCCAGATCATCTCAGAGCTCTCCTCCTATTTATTCTCTCTGCCTGCCAGCCCTTCCTATCCTTTCTCCTGCCTAGCTATTGGCCATTCAGCTCTTTATTAGAGCAATCAGGTGTTTCAGACAGGCAAAGTAACACAGCTTCGCAAAGTTAAATAAATGCAATGTAAAAGAATTCAACACATCTTTAAACAAATATTCCACAGCATAAATGAATGTAACAGATATTAGAATAATATTCCACAACAGTTCAGGGACTTGTTCGGTTCAGGATAAGCTTGGATGCAAACCTGGATCCAGGGGATAGGAACTATAGCCAGCACCATCAGAGGCTCCCCTCTCCCACCCTATGTGGAAGCAGCAGCTGTTTTTTCCCACCTGGCTCATCAGTTTAGTGAAATTGCTTCTCTGGTATCTCCAAATTCCTGAAAGTGCAATAACCACTGCCAGGAAACTGCAAGCAGCTTCCTATTGTGTGACATGCCATCCTGATGTTTGACCTGTAAGTCCCTAAATGTCCCTTCTAATGCCTCCTATGCTAGGGTTTTCCAGAAAAGCAATAGGATATTTATATTTATGATTAACACCCAGTAACAGAGACAGAGGCAGAGACCCAGAAGGGATAAAGCTGAGCCCCTGAGAACCAGGAATGTCAATCAAGTCCAGTCCAGTTCAAAGTCAGCAGGAGCAAGACCCAGGAAGAGCTGATGTTTCTGCTCAATCCAAAGTAGGGAGAAGTAGCAGTGTCCCAGGACCAGCAGTAGGCAGAAGGAGCTGCTGCTCAGTAGATTGTTCTATTGATTAACTTAACTTATAGACTAGAAGGACTAGGAAGCATCCAGTATGGAAATAGAATTAAGTTATAAACCCACTAAGCTTAACATCCACCTGCAGGGCCCTCCACTTAGCAACACCATGTACTTGTGGAACCACCTCCAGGATAATTTATATAGTAGCCCATAAAATAAGCCTAAATAAGTTAAAAAGAACTGGAAAGTGTGCTGTAGTTATAATGGATGGCTTTGGAAACAAAGCATTTAGAAAAATCAGAAACACTTGGAAATTGAGCAACACACTTCTAAATGACAAAGGGGTCAATATGAAATAAAAAGATTAGAAAATACTTTGAGATAAGCCAAAATGAAGATTCAGCATAACAAAACTCATGGGACCCAGTTAGGGAAATAAATAGCATAAACACCTATATTTAAAAAAGAAAGATCTCATATCCTTACAGATTCATCTTAAGACACTGTTAAAAAGACACAGGCTAAAACAAACCCAAAGTAAGAGGAAATTAAAGAATTATAAATTAGGAAATCAAGTTAGGACTGAGTGCTGCTCCTTCAGAAGACTTGATCCTGGCAACCATGTCAGGGACTGCCTGCAACTTCACATTCAGGGATATCTGAACCCCTGCCGGGCTTCTTCAGACACCCGTGTTCACATGCATATATCCACATACACATATTAAAAATGAAAGTTCAAAGTAGACAGTTGACAGAGCTAGAAACTGGTTCCTAGAAAAAAATACTGACAAAATGAACCAAGTTTTCAGCTAAATTGACTAAGAAAGAGAACACTGCAATTAATAAAACCAGAAATTAAACAGGAACCATTACCATCAATTTTACACAAATGAAAAGGGAAATCTATGAACAGCTACATGCTAATAAATTCTATAACTTGAATGACAAATTCCTATAAAAAAGAGAGTTCTGGCCATAAAGAGATTGAATAAAAATAATCTTTTCATGTTTAGATGGCTTCACGGGTTCCTATGAGTCATGGGCACCCCGTGTGACTATACACAAATAAGGACGCTAGGGGCTCATTGGGAGTTGTTTTGGAGACCTGTACCAAAGTCAATCTGTTTACAGGAAGGGGAACTATTTGGGTTTTGGAAGGGGACCAGCCAGAGGGCAGAGGAAGGTCAAAGAGAGGCAGTGAGGTGAGTGGCTGCCAGCAAAGTACAATTTATATATATATATATATATATATATATATATATATATATATATATATATGAAACAGTCACAATAAAGCCCACTATTTTGATGCTAGTAAAAACGTAAGATCAAATTTAGAAACTTAATTCACCCACTTTTGTAGTTCCCATAGCATCAGGCTTGCTTCCTAGAGAGTAATGGCCAAAGCTCTTCGAGGGGAACTTTATTCTCAGCCCCAGTCTAAAGCCAGGGAGCTGTGATGACCAAGTTCTGGGCAGGTGTCAGCAGGAAGGTTTGGGGGTAGGAGAGCCTTTGGAAAGCCTGCAAATCACAGATGGGCTTGCAGTGTAGTCTGCTGACAGACTCCTAATGGACACTCAAGCCACAGATACCAGAAGACTCTGCCTAGTTCATAAATGTTATGCTTCTCAGGGCAGGAGAGATAGCTCAGCTGTCAAGAACACTTGATGCTCTCACAGAGGACCCCAGTTCAATTTCCACTTGGAGTGCATGATTCTTTGGAAACGCTGTATAAATATTGACATCATAGTTATTTTGACCCCCAATAACCTAAAGCTACTACCAAAGGCAGAGTAGTCTAACAGTCCAACACAACTGGCCAGTCTGATAGTATTTCTCTTTCAAGTCAGAAGGCAAAGGATCCAATAAATACTGATGCCGGGTTTTTGGCATGCTTGACCTCCATCATCGGTATGTTTGAGAACGGAAGCCATTAACAGAAAGATTTGCTTTGCTTGTATGTGAATGTCTCTCAGTCTAGTCCCACATTTCAAGTCTTAGTTGGATCTTGCTGCAGCCTTGGGGCAAAATGGTTCCTAGAATTGAGTGGCTTGCTCACTCTATTTTTGCACACACTCACTCATTTGACTATATCTATTGGCAAAGGCTATTGCTGGTTTAAGAAAAATGGAAAGTGTTCATCTCTGTCTGGCAAAGATTCCCAGTTTGTGATGCTGGTGGTTATCCAGCTGAACTTTCCAACTTAATTGGGTATGGTTGAGTGTAATTTCAATGGGGCTGTTAATTTAGTTGATTGGAATGCCTTTAATTTAATGGAAACAATCTTAGACTAATTAGCCAGTTCCTCCACCCCACATGCTAGCCTTGGCTGGAGCTTCTGGATGCTTCCCTCACCCAAACTTAAAGATAACTCTGCAAATCACCAGGCTCCAGCTCTGACTGCATTTGGCATCTAGACTTCAAACCAGACCCTTAAAACTGCTAATGTTTATAATCAAACCCAGCATCTAGCCAGTGCCTGAACACTGAGACTGAGTTTTGTTTTTCTAACTGCAGTTCCAGTGACAGAATGTTGAAGGTGCTTGTCTCCTGGCTTTTTCCAGGTGAGCTGTTAAGGTAAGAGGAGGGAACCATAGCACATTGTAAAAAGAACTGAGCCCCACCAGAATCATCCTCAACAAATCAAATTGTGGACTTCTCGATTTGGAATTCTATTAAGACAGTAGATGGAAGATTCTGTCCCACCCAGTCCCACAGCCATCTAGTCCCAAATAAACACTCAGAGGCTTATATTAATTATAAACTGCTTGGCCTATTGCTCAGGCTTCTTATTGAATAGCTCTCTCTTGTTTATTAACCCATTTGTATTAATCTGTGTATCTCTATATGGTCTTGGCTTACCGGTGATGCCTGGGTCTCTTGGTTCCTGGGCAGCTACATAGCATCTCCCTGACTCCATCTACTACATTTTTCTATCCCTGTTTGAATTTCCCGCCTGGCTAAATCCTGCCTGTCCATTGGCTGAAACAGCTTTATTCATCAATGAATAAGAGAAACATATTCACAGCATACAGAAGGACACCCCCCATCAAAGACTAGTGATTGGTGAGATTGCTATTTTTGTTTGCTAATTCTGTGGGTTGACTGTTTTTTCCAAGTTTCTACAGGCTTTCAGGGCTGCTTGGGCAGCTCCATGTTCCAAAATATTACAAGGCACAGATAAGGGGACTGTCTCAGTTATTTCCTGTCTTAGTTTAGGGTTAGTATGGCTATGGCTAAACACCATGACCAAAAGCAAGTTGTGGAGGAAATGTTTGTTCGGCTTAAACTTGCACATTGTAGTTCATCACTGAAGACAGTTAGGACAGGAAGCCAAGCAGGGCAGGATCCTGGAGACAAAAGCTGATGCAGAGGCCATGGTTTGCTCATCCTGCTTTCTTATAGAAGCCAGGACCACCAGCCCAGGGATGGCACCACTCACAATGGATTCCCCTAGTGATCACTAATTAAGAAAATGCCTTACAGGTTTGCTTACTGTCCAGATATGGCATTTTCTTAATTGAGGCTTCCTCTCTGATGACTCTAACTTGTGTCAAATTGACACAAACTTAGCCAGCACATGTCCCAAGGCAAGAGCAGCCATCAACATCATCTTAATAGACTGGAACCCCTATGATCTGAGTCTTAGCCAGTTGTGGCAGTGCCCTTCCACCTTGCACTTGAAGTTGCATGTCCCTGTAGTTGGGCATTTCTCTCCTACCCACCAGTTCCCAAATAACCACTCAGAGGTTTAATATTAATTACAAATGCTAGGCCAATAGCTCAGGCTTGTTATGAAATAGCTCTTACATTCTAAGTTAACCAGTATTCCTTATTTACACTCTGCCATGCAGAGGTACCTTTATTAGCATAGCCTGTTCGTCTCCTACTCCCTCTATATCTACTGAGACCCCTGACTCTGCCCTTCTCCTTCCCATCATCCTTAGTTTGGTACCCCTCTCCATTCTTCCTGCCTAGCTACTGACCAATCAGCATTTTATTAAACAAATTAAAGTGACAAATTTTTACAGTGTACAAGAGGATTATTCCACAGTGTGTCCCCACACAAAAGTTTCCTCTATAAGGGTGTGATAAAATAGGGTTTGATTTTAAGTTCCAAAATCAAATTTGGCCAGTTTGGCTTCAGTGAGAGAACTCTGTGATTGTACCCATTGCAGCTTGGACTCTGTTGTCAGTCTGATGAGTGTTTTTTCTCCATCCGCCATCCACCTCCCTCTATCTCCCCCACCAACCCTCTGTGCCCATCAAGCTGGCTCCTACCAGTAGCTCAAATGTGGGCAGATGTTGACTCTGCCTGGGAAATAGGATCTAGAGTCAGCACCTTCACTGCAGAGGTATGACAAGGTTGAACGTGACCAGCAGCATGGTGTGTTCCTTGCTGCAGCAGGAAAACACAGCATATGAACTTTGGGGTGGAAACTGCTCTTTTTTATTTATTTAAATTATGAACAAGCTTCCTTTGTCAAACTCAGTTCCTTCTCCCTCCTCTCCTCCCCTGCTCCCCACTGACCCCCATCCCAATCCCTTTCTGCTCCCTCGGGAGAGTGAGGCCTTCCATGGGGGAATCTTAAAAGTTTGTCATTACCATTTAGAGCAGGGCCTAGGCCCTCCCCTATGGGTCTAGTATCCCTCTATGTGGAATGGGCTCTCAAAGTCCATTTGTATACTAGGGATAAGTATTGATCCACTACTAGAGGCCCCATAGATTGCCCAAGCCTTCTAACTGACACCCATATTCAGGGGATCTAGGTTGGTCCTATGCTGGTTTCCCAGCTATCAGTCTGGGGTCCATGAGATCCCCCTTGTTCAGACCAGCTGTTTCTGTGGGTTTTTCCAGACTTGTCTTGACCCCTTTACTCATCACTCCTCCCTCTCTGCAACTGGGTTCCAGAGTTCAGTTCAGTGTTTAGCTGTGGGTGTCTGCTTCTGCTTCCATCAGCTACTGGATGAAGGCTCTAGGATGGCATACAAGGTAGTCATCAATCTCATTATCAGGGAAGGGCATTTAAGGTGGCCTCTCCACTATTGCTTAGATTGTTAGTGGGGGTCAACCTGGTAGATCTCTGGACATTTCCCTAGTGCCGGAATTCTCTTTAAACCTATAATGGCTCCCTCTATGATGGTATCTCTTGTCTTACTCTCCTCTATTCTTCCCCTGACTACCTCTTCCTGTTCCCTCATGTCCTCCTCTCCTCTCCTCTCCTCTCCTCTCCTCTCCTCTCCTCTCCTCTCCTCTCCTCTCCTCCCCTCCTCTCCCCTTCTCTTTCTTCTAACTCCATTTCCCCTCCCCCATGCTCCCCATTAGCTTAGGAGAGCTTGTCCCTTTTCCATTTTCTGGGGGACCATGTATGTCTCTCTTAGGGTCCTCATTGTTTCCTAGCTTCTCTGGCAGTGTGGATTGTAGGTGGTAATCCTGAGCTCTATGTCTTAAATCCATATATGAGTGAGTACATACCACGTTTGTCTTTTTGTGACTGGGTTACCTCACTCAGGATGGTTTCTTCTAGTTCCATCCATTTGCCTTTGAATTTCAAGATTCCATTGTTTTTTAACTCTAAGTAGTACTCTATTGTGTAAATGTACCACATTTTCTTCATCCATTCTTCAGTTGAGAGGTATCTAGGTTGCTTCCAGGTTCTGGCTATTACAAATAATGTTGCTATGAACATGGTTGAACAGATGTCCTTGTTGTAGGAATGTGCATCTTTTGGGTGGATATGCCTAAGAGTGGAATAGCTAGCTGGATCTTGTGATAGACTGATTCCCATTCTCCTGAGGAACCGCCATACAGATATCCAAAGTGGCTGTACAAGTTGGCACTCCCACCAGCAGTGGAGGAGTGAATCCTTTCTCCACATCCTTTCCAGCATAAACTGTCATTGGTGTTTTTGATTTCAGCCATTCTGACAGAAGTAAGATGGTATCTCAGAGTTATTTTGATTTGCATTTCGGTGGCTAAGGATGTTGAGCACTTTCTTATGTGTCTTTCAGCCATTTAGATATCTCTACTGAGAATTGTCTATTTTGTTCTGTACCCCACTTTTTAAATTGGATTATTTGGTGTTTTGGAAACTAGCTTCTTGAGTTCTTTGTATATTTTAGAAATCGGCCCTCTGTCAGATGTGGGGTTGGTGAATATCTTTTCCCATTCTGTGGGCTGTCATTTTGTCTTGTTGACTGTATCCTTTGCCTTACAGAAGCTTCTCAGTTTCAGGAGGCCCCATTTATTAATTGTCAATCTCAGTGTCTGTGTTACTGATGTTATGTTCAGGAAGTGGTCTCCTGTACCAGTTGGTTTGAGGGAACCCTCTTCTAAGGGTTCAGTGTGGCTGGATTTATGTTGAGGTCTTTGATCCATTTGGACTTAAGTTTTGTGCATAGCAATAGACATGGATCTATCTGCTTATCTGTTCTTGATTTAATTGTGGTATGTGAAATCTATCCAGAAAATTGTCCATTTCCTTTAGATTTTTGAATTTTGAGGAATACAGGTTTTCAAAGCATGACCTGATGATTCTCTGGATTTCCTCAGTGCCTGTTGTTATATCCCCCTTTTCATTTCTGATTTTATTAATTTGCATGTTCACTCTCTGCCATTTGTAAGGTTGGATAAAGGTTTGTCTATCTTGTTGATTTTCTCAAAGAACCAACTCTTCGTTACATTGATTCTTTGTATTGTTCTCCTAGTTTCCACTTTCTTGATTTCAGCCCTCAATTTGATTATTTCCTGGTGTCTACTCCTCCAGGGTGCATTGGCTTCTTTGTGTTCTAGAGCTTTCAGTTGTACTGTTAATTCTCTAGTGTGACTATTCTCCAGTTTCTTCATGTGGGCACTTAGTGCTATGAACTTACCTCTTAGCACTGCTTTCAAAGTGTCCCATAAGCTTGAGTATGTTGTGTCCTTATTCTAATTGAATTCTAGGAAATCTTTAATTTCTTATTTTATTTCTTCCTCGATCCAAGAATAGTGCAATTGGGTATTTATTCAATTTCCATGAGTTTGTTGGTTTTCTGCAATTTGTGTTGTTGTTGAATTCTAACTTTAAAGTAAGGTGGTCTGATAAGATACAGGGGGTTATTTTAATTTTTTTGTACCTGTTGAGGTTTGCTATATTGCCAAATATGTGGTCAGTTTTAGAGAAGGTTCCATGTGGCGCTGAGAAGAAGGTATATTCTTCTATGTTTGTATGAAATGTTCTATAGATGTCTATTAAACCCAATTGGGCCATAACTTCTATTAGTTCCTTTGTTTCTTGGTTAAGTTTCTGTCTGGTGTTCCTGTCTAGTGGTGAGAGTGAGGTGTTGAAGTCTCCTATTATAAGTGTGTGAGGTTTTATGTGTGATTTGAGGTTTAGTAATGTTTCTTTTACGAGCGTGGATGCCTTTGTATTTGGGCCATAGATGTTCAGAATTGAGACTTTGTCTTGATGGATTTCTCTTGTGATGAGTAGGAAGTGACCTCCTTCATCTCTTTTGATTTATTTCAGTTTTTTGGTTTTTGGTTTTTTTTTTGTTTTTGTTTTTTTTTTTTTTGATTTTTCAAGACAGGGTTTCTCTGTGTAGCTTTGGAGCCTATCCTGGCACTTGCTCTGGAGACCAGGCTGGCCTCAAACTCACAGAGATCTGCCTGCCTCTGCCTCCCGAGTGGTGGGATTAAAGGTGTGTGCCAGCAATGCCTGGTGATTGATTTTAGTTTAAAGTCTAATTTGTTAGATATTAAGATTGCTACCCATGCTTGTTTCTTGGGTCCATTTGATTGGAAAATCTTTTCCCAATCCTTTACTGTGAAGTTGAGGTGTGTTTCTTGTATGCAGAGGAAGGATGGATTCTGTCTTCTTATCCATTCTTCTAGCCTGTGTCTTTTACAGGTGTGTTAAGACCATTAATATTGAGAGATATTAATGACCATTGATTGTTCATTCTTGTTTGTCCTGGATTTGGTGGTGGTGGAATTGTGTGTGGATTTCCACCCAATTTTTCTTTGGGCTGTTGGTGAAATAGGATTATCTATTGCCTATGTTTTTCTGGTTGTAGTTAACTTCCTTGGATTGGAGTTTTCCTTCCAGAACTTTTTGTCGGGCTGGATTGGTGGATATGTATTGTTTAAATCTGGTTTTGTCAGCTTTCAGAGTTTCTATGAAAAAGTCAGGTGTAATTCTGATAGGTTTGCCTTTGTATGTAACTTGACCTTTTTCCTTCGCTGCTCTTAATATTCTTTCTTTATTTTGTATGTTTGGGACTTTGATTATTATGTGGCGAGGAGACTTTTTTGTGATCCACTCTATTTGGTGTTCTGTGGGCTTCTTGTACTTTCATTAGCATGTCTTTCTTTAGGTTGGGAAAGTTTTCTTCTATGATTTTGTTGAATATGTTTTCTGCACCTTTGAGTTGGGTTTCTTCACCTTCTTCTATACCTATTATTCTTAGATTTGGTCTTTTAACAGTGTCCCATATTTCCTGAATATTTTGTGTTAGGGATTTGTTGGACTTAAGATTTTCTTTGGTCGATGAGTCTATTTCTCCTAGTGTATCTACTGAGATTCTCTCATTCATCTCTTGATTTCTGTTGGCTATGTTTGCACCTGTTGTTCCTGATCGCTTACCCAGCTTTTCTATTTCTGACATTCCCTCAGATTGTGCTTTCTTTATTGTCTCTATTTCAGTTTTTATGTCTTGAACTGTTTCCTTGAGAGATTTGTTGATTTCTTGTATTTTTTGGTTTGTTTTTTCTTCCGTTTTTATAAGGGATTTTCTCATATCCTCTTTGAGGCTCTCTATCATTTATTTTCATGAAGATGTTTTTAAGGTCATTCTCTTCTGTTTCATCTGTAGTGTGATGTTCGGGTCTTGCTGGTGTAGGGTCCCTAGACTGCGGTGGTATCTTATTGGTTTTTCTGTTGTTGAATGTTTTTTTATATTGTCTTCTTCCCATCCCTACTTCTGGTGGGTGTATAAGGAGTCTCTTCCTCTCCTGGTGGTTATGAGACCAAGGTTCCCTTCCATTAGGTGCAAACAGGTCCAATACTCTGATGTTTCTCCTTTTCCCCTGGGGTGGAGGCAGGACTGGTACCAGGGCCTTGGAGTCTTTGGGTGGGCTGGATCTCACCAGGATGGGATCCTCTGTGAGCAGTCCCCAGGCTTCAGGTGTCCCCGAGGAGGGCAGAGGAAGGCGGGCTGGAAACAGGCCCAAACCTACCTAGTCCTGTGGATGGAGGCAGGACTGGAAGTCTTTGGGTGGGCTGGATCCCACTGAATTGGAAACTGCTCTTTTTAATTGCTGCTTTCTGTGTGCCATTGTTGCATTTGAAAATTCAACACTTAGCTTGTGCAGCAGTGTTGGAGAGCTAAGGATTAACTCGACTCTTCTGGGAAAAATCTATTTTCATGTCATTTATTTACTGTCCAATAACCAGTTATTGAACATATCCAGGAACTAGATAGATGGACTAGATTTTCCAAAATAACCCCACTTAAAGAAAATGGATGTTTTCTATAAAGTCAATTTATTAATTATATGTTAAGTCTGGTCTTAGTGCCATCGATTCTTATTTGTTTGAGTTCAAGCCCATTAGATTGTTTTGCCTTCCTTGAGGGCTACGACACTCACTGTTCCTTTTCCTGGGCAGGGACTTTTTCTCCAGTTTTATAGAGAAGGAAAATGATGGCCAATTTGTGGCTTTCTGGGATTATTCCATGCATAGATACTTAGAGTTGACAATTTGAAACAGTTTTAATTTCTGATTTTTGAGTAAGATTCATTCTTTGACAGTTTCATACATGCCTATAATGTAATTGGGGTTCTTATGAAGAGACTGAGTTAGGGCAGACCTTCTCAAGCCTAGATGTGTACAAACCACTTGAACTAGAAAGGCCACCCCTTTAGCCAGTGTTGAAGGACAATTTTTGTTTTGGACAGGGTCTCACTATGTAGACCATGCGGGCCTTGAACTTACAGAGATCTGCTTGTGTCTGCCTCCCAAGTGCTGGGATTTAAGGGTGTGCCACCATGCCTGCTCTGGCCTTCCCGGTCTTGCTTCTGAAGTTAGCTGCAGCTGGACCTGGAGAGCCTGGAGAAGGACTGGGCACCGTCTGGGACAGTGGGAGCCTGCATACTCCACATCCAGTATGGCCCAGTCTGAGCTTCAGCAGGCTCTCACCTGCAGTACCTGGGGCAGGACGGCAGCCTCATGGTCTCGTGGGATTTTTGCCAGGACGTGTGGCTCTGCATAGCATGGCTGCATAGTATAGTCGGGCAATAGCAGCCTCTCAGTTGGGTGGAACTGGGACAGTAAGTGGCCTCCCTTCCAAGCCTCCTGCAGCCATTTTATTTCATTCTCAGAGTCATTAATGTCCAAGTCCAAGCCCGTGGCTCAGAAGGCCCAGCATGTTGGTCTCAGTTCACAGTAGACAGTGGAAGCCTGGCATTAGCATGGAATCAGAGACACACATCCTGACTCCCTTAATCTTATAATGAGTCCCTACTGGTTGAGGAGTCCCCTTGGGGGTCATTTTGAAGCCAGTACCAGTTATTGTAATAATTATAAGGCTGGTATAACAGGCATAGGTTCTGGACTTGAACAGCAGAAATCAAATCCCAGTTCTACTTAACTGTTACAGGGTCTGCTGATCGGGGCTTGCATGCTGGGACACACACAGATCTTTTTCTTTTCCTTGTGAGACCTTGGGCAGGTTGTGCACTCAGGACAGCTTGGGTTCCTCAACCACAAAGCACAGACGACAAGGCTATAGTGTGAAGTGAGCTGTGCGATGCAAAGGGAGCGCCTCACACTGTGTGAGTAAATACGAGCTATCACCACACAATGATACTTATTTAATAATTAAGGAGTTGGGGGTTTTATTGGAAGCAAAGTAAACATGTCTGCTTCTTAGTCCCCCATCCCTCTGGGAAGCCAGGGCAAGTTCATAAATGCCGAATACCACATCCACCTGGTGGCTGCATCCCCAGGTCTCTCATCAAGAACCTGGGGAGGAAATGAAAAGGCTTGTAATTCATAAAGCAAGGCTCCTCACGAGGTGGTGGGGGCAGAAATGGGCAAACACACACTCGGGGGTGTTACATGGGCAACTCAAAGACAAAGCAGGACTTTGTCCTGTGGCTTGGCTTGGCTTTTTGTCATAATATTGAATTAATTTTGAAATTTCAAATAAAACATTAGAGTGTGAAGGATTTGCATCTAATAGGAAAGTGAGCCTGTGTTGAAGAGGTTGAGAAAGCCTCTGTAGTCTTTAAAAGGTAGCCAAGCTCACAGGGGTGACAGGTAGAGGGAGTCATCTGCCAAACACCTTTCCTCCTGGTCTGTCAACACCCAGACATCCCCAAGGTGGCAGTGGGCAGTGGAGCCTTCAGTGTCTGCCTAATTGGAAAAAGCTGGCCCTTGCACAGGGTTCAGTGTTCCAGAATCTTCTTTTTTGCTTTATAATGCTAAAGAATGAACTTCGAGCAAATGCTCACAGACACTGATGGAAATGCACTGTTCCTCCATCCTTGTGTTTGCACTGTTACCATAGTTGTCTTGTAGGACATGAGACAAGGATCCCTAATCCATTCCAAGAAGTCCACTTGCCATTCTGGCTAAAGAAAACTCCCTGGTGAATCTCTCTTCCTGCTTGAAAATTTACTACCCTATTGACTAAATAAAATTTGAGGAGTTAATAAAAGTGGAAAAACACACTTCTAGAAATATAGCACACAAGTGTCAGGCTAATTGAGTAGTTATAGGCTGAATTTGAACACTATAGTGCAGAATATTACCACCTTACCTCAGGGTCTCTATCCTGCTTCCTCATACTTAAACACCCCCAGGAGAATGAGTGTACAAGCTGGGTTTTTCCCAGCACTGAATCACACTTATTTTTGAACTTTATATACGCAGGTAGAACCAGAGAGGGTGGTGTCAGCTCAATTGGAGGGAGATGTGCCTAGACTAGCAAAGCACACTGTGTAGACATTTCCAGAGAGGACTGATGAAGGGCAAAGGTATCCCTGAATTTGACTAGCACCATCCAACAAGCTAGGACCTTAGATGGAATAAAGGGAGGGGTGGGTGGAGAGCTGGCTAACCTAGGATTTGGTGTCTGTGTCTGCCACCTTTGTAGGACGATGCTTTGCTCTTCCATGCCCTTCCCACCACGAGGACCAAAACCTTTGAGATCATGAGTCGAAATCAGTCTTCCCTCCGGCTGCTTGTGTAGGGCACTTTTGTCCCAGGTGAGGAAAGTAACCAATGCAGACACCCTGTACTACCCTGGGTGCATTGTGTGAGGGAGACTGATGGCTGGTTGGGAGCACTGTGATAGTCCTTTCAGGGTCACTGCTGTGTAGTACCCACTAGGTCATCTTTTGAGATTGAAGCCATCTCTGGCAGAGATGGGCATGCGGTCCTTGCTGGGGCTGGTTTCAGAGATGGTGTCTTAGGGTTTCTGTTGCTGTGAAGAGACACCATGACCATGGAAACTCTTATAAAGGAAACCATTTAATTGGGGTTTGGCCTACAGGTTTAGAGGTTTAGTCCATTATTGTCATGGTGGGAAGCATGGTGGCGTGCAGGCAGATATGGTGCTGGAGAAAGAGCTGAGAGTTCTACATCTGGACCAGTAGGCATCAGGAACAGAACGCCACAGTGGGCCTGGCTTGAGTATCTTGAGACCTCATACCCTACCCCCAGTGACACTTCCTCCAACAAAACCACACCTCCTAATACTGCCACTCCCAATGAGCCTATGAAGTTTGAAAGCCTATGGTCTTTCAAACCACCACAGATGGGCATATGATCTAGGCTAGTCATTTGGGATTTCCCAATGGGAAAGGCAGTAAATAGGTAGCTCTGTCCCTCACAGGCAGCAATGCATCATAGCCAACTCCTGAGTCCCGCTGTCTCTTCAACCTTTGCCATATCACTGACCAGTTGTGAGATCTGGCATGGGTTATTTAACTTCCCCATCTTTTATCTTCATCTCTGTATGTACATGGGAATTGTTCCTTTGGGTTGTTTCAGAGACTAAATGGGTACCTGGAACCATGGCAGGAACAATTCCACAAGTGTTCTTTCATTCTTGGACTCCTAGACAGGATGATGTCAGGCTAGGCTGAGGTGGCCTGGACACTGCCTGCAAGATGAGCATTGAGGTTGCTTTGGCACGCTACTGTGTCCATCATCCCTCTGAATCTTTGCCATTCCCTGGGTCTAGCCTGCAGTTGCATTCTCAGAAAACATCTGTTCCTCTTTCATGGAAAAGAATGGATGGATGTCCCTTAAAGCAGCCATCTTACACTTTCCCAGGCAGACACATCCCTATTCCTTCAGCCTGCAGGGTGGCTCCTAAGCAGTTCTGGGTGGGGGGTGTCATTGTAGTGTAACAGTTTTCCTCTGAGATTGAACCATTTGACCTTGAAGGGAAGCTCCATAAGCAGAAAGATAAACAACTCAAAAGAGCCTCAGGAAGTCCCTGAAACTGAGCAGATCCACTAGGCCCCTCCCTGCCAGAGTAAGCTGAGCCAAGTTGCAAGGAAGATGCTCAGAAGAAGAAAAGCTTCAAAGAAGACTTTGAGACCAGACCAACTGCCTGGAAGAAATGGAAACCAGATGAGCAGCCCAGCAGATACAACGTAGATACCAGAAAAGGACTCTCTCTAACCTGTTGAGCTGCCTGCAGGCTTTTCAGTGGGCTCCAGGCTCCCAGTTTTTAGTGGGCTTTGATGATACAGCTGTCTGGGAGGCACTTCTGCTCCTGAAAGTAACCACTTACCTACATATGACCCCAATAAACTCATTGGTTCACCAAGCTGGACTTTGTTGGTGAAGGGACTCTAGCTGGCTCAAGTGTGGTGAGCCTGGCTCTGGCCGGCTTTGTCCTTGTCCTTGCTAAAAACTAGCCTAAGCTAAAGCTAGCCATGAGGTCCATTCCTTTATTTGGCCACTTTCTCCTCCCAAGGCTGCCTAACAAGGTCCAGCTGTCAAAGTATTGAAGTTCAGCAATCAGAAGCCCCCTTTGGTTCACCTAATTAACATGCCTAATTAAAATTAAACACCTCATCCTATCACCCCTTGTACCCTTATAAACTCATTTTCCTATGTGTTCCATTTGTCTCCTTTCTATCCAGAGGCAGCCTTATCCCCTTCCCCCTTTCCCCTCTTTTTATGTCTCCTGTGTTTGTCTCTTATTTCTTGCTCTCTGTCTCTTTGGAGCAAATAAATCTCCTTTGTGCTGAGAATTTGGCTTTCAGGTCCTAAGCCGATACTTTTCCTCTGGGGTAGTTACATGTATTCTGATCTGTTGTGGGTTTCCTAGTAGATGTGTATGCTGTGTTCCCAGGAAAAGTTTTGTTATACAACAATTATCAGCAAAACCCTAGGGCAGCCTCCTAAGACATCATTTGCCTTGTTTGCTCTGTTGGCATTTGAGTCTAGGCACAAAAGCTAGTGCTGGTGAGGAAATTGATGGCCATTTTAGAAAGAATCAGACATCGGGGTTGGACTGAGCTGTGTTGGGTGACACAGTTGAGAGGAGGAGGGGGACTGAAGGAAGGAAGGAAGGAATATAGGGAGGTAAAAGGGAGGGAGGGAGGGAGGGAGGAATAAATGAAGGACAGTTTCCACTTAGTTGCAGAAGTGAAAATTTGTTCATTGTTGACCTGTGAATGCAAGCTTGTGTATTTTAAAATTTTTATGTGTGATGAAATAAGAAGTATATATGAAGCTTGTCTTTGACTTGCTAAATGATGCAATTTGGATCTCAGTGCACCACAAGGCCATTTGTTAAAGGGTGAGACCTCAGCCACAGCCTGTTGGGAATTGGTGAAACTTGCACAAGTGGAGCCTGATGGGGGCTCTTCTGATTGTCCTCAAAGAGTACAGTGGGACCCCACTCCTTTTTTGTCACATACCTGCTGTGAGGTAAATGGATCTGCTCTGTCATGTGCTCCCACCATGGTACACCCCCAACACACACACATTAGAAGCTTCAAAGTGGGATGTCCACCTGAACACAGGCCAGAACCTCCAGACCACGTGTGACAAAATAAACCTCTGCTTTTTCTGAGTTGATTTGTCTCCATTCTAATAGAAAGCAAAGATTCTGAGGTGGAGTGGCTGTCTCAAAGAGAAGCCCTTTGTGAACTGGTTATACACTGTGTTTCCTCCCCATGGGGTACATCTGTATTGGGTGAAAGAGTGACCACTAGACTCTGGTGAGGCAAACTTGGGTATTGGCAGATACTTTCTAGAAAACGAACAAAGAGATCCTGTCATGGCAAAGAATGTGATAGCGAGTACTTGTGGCAAAGATAAAACTGAAACTTTCAAGTCCTGATTAGACTATTGGAAAACACAAACACACCCTGCCATTTTGCTAAGTGGAGATATTAGCATGTGTGATGGAGCTGGGATCTTATGTCCAATTTTCTAAGTAATGAGACTAGTAATTGTTCATGAGTGACATTGTGATATCTGATGCGTGTGTATACTGCAGAAATATTAAATTGAGGTGCTTACCCTGTCCTCTTACCTACTAATCAGTCGTTATAGTGATAACTTTGGCAACCATTTGCAATTTTGAAACGTACAGTGTATTATTATTAACTCAGTCATGTGGTATAATCGATCATGGGAAGGTACCCTCCTGTCTAAATGGGACTTTGTACGTTTTATCAAGACTGTGCCTTTCACCATCTCCACCTCACGCCCTTGCCTCTGCTAACCACTTTTCTGTTCTATTGTCATGAGATCAACTTATTTTAGATTCCACATGGAAGTGAGATCATACAGTGTGGATCTCTCTGTGTCTGGCTTTTTTTACTTGTAATTTTCTCCAGATTGACTCATGATATCACAGATATTAAACTTTCATCATTTTTAATGGCTGGGTAGTGTTCAGATGTGTGTGTATATATCACATGATTCATTTATCCTTTGTGGGGAAATTAGATTGCTTCCATATCTTGGGTATTGGGACTAGCACTGAAATAAGTGGAGTACAGGCATCTCTTTAGGGTCAATTCCAACTCCTTTGGGTGCATACCCAGTAGTGAGTTTGAGGGGTAACATGGCGATTTTATTTGGTGGAGGTATTGAAGAAACTTTCATAGTGTTTTCTAAAGTGACTATTGACTTTACATTCCTACTACAGTGTCTGTGATTCCTTTTACTCCACACTCCTACATAATCTTTTAAATAATATCTGTTCCTCACATTTTTTGTTTGTTTAGAAAAAATAAGAATCGATTATCTGTAGGTGATAGTCCAGATCCGAAGTATTGCCTGCCTTATGCTCCCTCTAAAAGTTGCAGTAACGGCAAAGCTCTCTTCCCCGTTCCTAGCTTCTGTTGGTTTGCTGGTAATCTTTGAGGGTATGGATTTTAAATTAATGTGAAATAACAGGTTTCATACACATTTATTATATTTTGCTCATATAGCCAGCCATTGACCTCCCTTGCTCAGCCCTCTCCCCCTGGTCTCCTATCTCCCAACTGGTTCCCCTTCTGTTTTGATGTTGTATGTAATTGAGATTACACATAGAAGAGAATAAGCAACATTGGCTTTCCCGACTGAATGATTTTCCTTAACAGGATGGTTCCCAACTCTGTTGGGAAGGGCAGTGGGAAGAGTCAATAAAATAAGTGTTCCCACACTTTCTTGTGAATGACATCATTTCATGCCTCTTTACAGCTCAGGGTGTGTATTCCACATCTTCCTTACCCACAGATCTCCTCAAGGGTCTCTAGGATGCTTCCATGTCTGTGACCAGTGCAGCAGCAGACAGATGTGCAACTATGTCTGTGGTTCACTGGCTTAGACTCCTTGGGGAGTACACTAGGAGTGGAATGATTTAGTCTGTTTTTAGTATTTTGAGGAACCTTCATCCTGGTTTCAGTGGTTGCTAAAGTAGTTTATAATCCAACGCAATAGGGATTCATTTTCCTGTGTATCTGCATCAGCATCTTTTTCATATTTTTAAAATTTTAAAGTTAGCTTATTTTTGGAGTGTTTGGTTTCATTTATACACACACACGCACACACACACACACACACACACACACACACACACACACACACACACACCATTCCACATTATTTTATTGACTCTTCCCACTGCCCTTCCCCTCTTTATAATTTGTTTTCTTGATAATAGGTATTGTTTGGACAAAGATAGAATCTCAATATAGTTTTAATTTATGTTTCCTTTATAGCTAAGAATGTGGAACATTTTTTTCCTTCATATATTTATTGGTCAGTTCTTTGTTTTCTTTTGAGAACTGTTTGTTCAGTTCATTTTCTTTTATTATTGTCTAGATGATTAGGGTTTTTAATGTTTATTTATTTTTAGTTTTAATAGATTTGAAGCCAGGTATGGTGGTACACACTTTTAATATGAGTATTCAGAGGTACAGGTAGGAGAGTTGGAGGCCATCCTTGGCTATATGAAACCTTGTATTAAAAATATTTTTTAGTCTAGATATTAGTCCCCTGTGAGATACGTGGCTAGCACAATTTCCCTGAGCCTGTAATTTCCCTTCACTGGAGTGATTATTTTCTTTGTGATACAGACACTGTTCAACCTTATGTGAGCCCATTTGCCAAGCTTTCAAATTCTTTCTTGAGGGGTTGGCACCCCTTTAAGAAACTCCTTGACTATACTTACATCTTGAAGTTATCAACCCTGTTTTCATCTAGTAGTTTCTAAGTTTCAGGCTTTACATTTCTTTTTGTGTATGCTATAAAATAGGTATCCAGCTTCAGTCCTCTATGTGTGACTATGTCATATTTACAACACTGCTCTTTGAAGAAGTAGCCTTTTATCCAATTTAGGTAGTGCCTTTATTGAAAGTTATGTGACTGTAGACACATACTTTTATTTCTGGGTATGCTATTTTAATTTTTTGCAGGGGGGGGCTCATGTGTCTGTTTTTCTGTGACAGTGCCAAGGTGTCTTCAGTTGCTATGGCTCTGTACTATAATTTGAGGTCAGCTATTGTGATACCTTCAGCATTGCTCTTCTGCTTCAAATTGCTGTGGCTATTTGGGGTTTTACTGTGCTTCCTTATGACTGTTGGGATCTTTTCCAGTTCTGTGTAGAATCTTACTGGAATATTGATAAGGGTTACATTGACTCTCATGGTAATACACCTATTTTCACATTATTAGTCTGTGAGCATGACTGGTCTTCCTATCTTCTAGTATCATCTTGAATATTTCTTTCCAGAGTGTTAAAGTTTTCATTTTACATTGGTTATGTTAATGTGTCACTGAATTTGGTTTGCAAATATTTTGTTGAGAAGTTTTGCATCTATTTTTCACCAAGGAAATTGGTTTATAGTTTTCTGTCTTGTTGTATTCTTACCCAGTTTGGGTATTAGGGTAATACTGGCTTCACAGAATGAATTTGGGAGTGTTTCTTTCCTTTGATTTCATGGGGTAACTTGAAAAACATTGGTATTGGCTCCCTGTGAATGGCCTAATGGAATTCAGCAGTGAGTCTATCTGGCCTTGGGCTTTGTTGTTATTTTTGCTGTTGGGACACTCTTACTGCTTTAAGTCTCTCTCTCTCTCTCTCTCTCTCTCTCTCTCTATATATATATATATATATATATATATATATATATATATATACTTTTTGAGACAGGGTTTCTTTGTGTAGCTTTGGAGCCTATCCTGACACTTACTCTATAGACCAGGCTGGCCTTGAATTCACAGAGATCCGCCTGCCTTTGCCTCCTGGGTGCTGGGATTAAAGGTGTGCGCTACCAACGCCTGGCCTCATTACAGATATTTTTAAGTCATCTACATCATCTCAGCTTAATTTTTATAGATTATACATGTCCAGGAGTTTATTTCATCTATTTCTTCTAGGTTGTCCACCTATTTGGAATTTGGTATCTCTTACTTTAAATGTTGCTGTGATGAGATACTCCAACAAAAATTTAAGAGGGCAAAGGGGTTATTTTGACTCATGCTTAGAAAGTACTGTCCATTATCGTGTGGCAGTCACATCAATGGGAGCTTGAAGCAACTGGTCAGAGTGTATCAACAAAGAAGCCGAGATTAATCAATCCCTATGTTCATCTTACTGTCTCCTTTTTATGCATAGTCTAGGACCCCCCAGCCTAGGGAATGATGCTGCCACAGTGGACAGGTCTTCAAGCTTCACTTAAGACAATCCCTCAGAGGTGTGGCCAGAGGCCCTTCTCCCAGGGGATTGACAGTAGTGATGACCACCACAGAATTGTCCCAATTGCTGTAATTGTCCCAATTTGGTCTCTAGTTTTACCAACTTGAATCTTCTCTTTCTTTAGGTTCCTTTGTCTACACTTTAGACTCTAAAGGCCTCCCAATCTTGTCTTTTCAAAGAACCCACTCTTCATTTCATTGGCTTTTTTGTGTTATTCTTTTTCACTCATGTCATTAATTTCTGCCTTGATTGTCATGATTTCTTTCTTTGTACTGATATTGAATTTTGCTTGTTCTATGTTTTTTGAGATATTGAGGTATATCATTAAGTTATGCCCTCAATGCCTCCCTGAATTTTAAGAAATGTAACAATTATAGCTATAAACTTCTATCATTATAAACATTTCCCAAAAGCCTATGAACCACACAGTCAGGTTTATCACTGCAACACTTGGTGCCAAAGGCCTATGAACCACACAGTCAGGTTTATGACAACAACACTTGGTGCCAATTGTTTTTGTATTTGTTATTTCTCTAGCTACTGCCACAATATGCCTGATGAAAGCAACTTCAGTCTTAAGAAAGGGCTCATTTTGGGTTACAGTTTGAGGGTATAGTCCTTTACAGCAAGAACGTGAGTGGTCACATTGCATTCACAGTCATAAAGAAGACAGAGAGGAATGCTGGAGTTCAGCCACCTTCCTCTTTTTTATGCAGGCTGGGACCACAGCCCATGGAATGATGCTGCTTGCCTATAAAGCACTGGGAAGGTGTTGCTGGCAGAGCTCACAGTCTGCTGCAGCCTGGCAGCTTTCTACACATATGATAGCTAAGACTTGTGCTGAGAGCCTTATGACAGCAGTGTGCCACTGAATGCAAGTTAGGGTTTGTTCCAGGCTCCCCCAATCCTATGTATTCCTTATACTCTGAAATAAAGTTGAGCTGATTCACTGAAGTCAGTCTCCTGGAGAGTTGTCTCCATTTGTGCTCATGGGCTGCAAACAAAGCTTGCTGTTGCTGCTACATGCAGAGAGGGAAAGAGGACTGGAAAGAGGACCCCCCCAGTACATCTTTGCCCCCAGCAATTACCCTGATTTAAATAGTCCCTCACAGCCATGTCTGTTTATCTAAGATCCTATGCACGATAATTTATACTAACCATCATATGGTAAAAAGAAAAAAGGAGGGATACAAGAGACAAAAAGGAAAGGACGTCGTGTTACTGGGAAAAACTTCCTTCCAAATCTTCTAAAATTGGAATCATCCTGGCCAGACTGGGATAGGTACAGCATAAGTGGAATGTGGACTCTCTTTCCTAGTACACTTTTGCTCAAGTTGGGTTGGGCGATGTTATAGCTGGAGAATGTCTCCCAAGTACTCGAGGAGTAGGGGGAGGATCACAGCACTGAGATCCATATGGGATGAGTAGTCTCCACACTTTCAAAAGCTGTTCATCATTAAACAGCCTACTGTGAGGCGGAAGGAGCTGTGAGGTGGAAGAAACCAGGCACTCTGGAGCTTCAGAGTTCTCAGCCCACCTGGCAGTGAAATTTGAGACTTATGAATGAGTCCAGAGATCAGGCTACCTTCTGATGACAGGCTATCAGACTCCATGGTTATTCTCAGGTAATGGGCTACATTTCTATTCACCACTGTACCTTTACTTCCTGATCTGAGACTCCCACAGGCTGAACTTTGAGGCATGTTGACACCCTGAACTCCCCTTCTCTGTGACCTCCTCATTCCTCTCTCTCCCATTCTTTGGCAGGTTGACTCCTGACCCCCTAACATGGGATTCATCCTTATTATCAGGCTGCCCGGGTGGCTATCTTAAAAACAGTTTATGCCTAGGTTACAACTCTCTCTAAGACATGGAGAGAATCATGGATCTCCATTTCACTGCTGAATCTTCATGCCTGTAAAAGTTACCACCTCATTAAAACCACCAACCTAGGGCTCCTAACTGAGGCTTTGAGGACTATGGACTTGTCCTGCCAGTCTCTTTACATCAGGGCTGCCTGGCTTTCTGATTGGATGAGGATTCTGCTTCCCTTCTGCCTCACAGGGAACCATGCGGCATCTCCCTTCTGCTCCTCAGCACTTTTATCTGCCCTTCCTTGTGGCTCACAGGGCCCTGCTATTTGTCCTTTCTTAAAAAATCTTTGTCTTAGCTATTCTGACTCTCCTCGGAGTCACTATTCCACATGAAGGCAGTTTCTAATCAACCATCTTAATCCAGAAACCAAATGATATATATTCTAACAGGCTTGAGGCAGCCTCATGCTGTGATTTAAATTTGCATTTTCCCATGATTGGAGAGGTTGAACTTTTTTTTTTTTTTAATATATATTGGCCATTTGTCTATCTTCTAATGAAAGACTGTTCAAATCTGTCTTGGTTTTCTTGTTGCTGCAACAAAATACCTGCTGCAAATAGTTGAAGGAAGAGAAGGTTTGTCTGAAGGAATACAGCCAACCCGTCATCACACAGACTTCATGGTGGTGGGAGCATTCAGATGGCTAATCCAATTATATTGTGTTCATAGGGAACAGAGAGCCATGGATGCTGGTGCTCTGCTGGCTTCTCCCTGCCATTTTTTCATCTGTGAAATAGTGACACCCACACTGAACGTGGTTCTGCCCTCTTCCTCATTTAATCTCCTTGGAAATCCCCTTGAAGACATACTTAAAGTGCGTCTCCTAGGTAATTCCAAATCCCATCGGTTGACAATTAGGGCCAAGTGTCACTAAATCCTTTGCCCTTTTGAATTAGGCTAAGTAGGTTATTTTTTCCTTGATTGAGTACTTGATTACCTGATGTATTGTGGGTATTATCCTTATCAAATATATGGACTGCTCCCCCCAGCCCCCATTGGTGGGTTATGTTTTAATTCTCTTCTTTCTCCTGCTCAAAGAATTTTCAATTGAACACAATCTCATTTATCTACTTTTTTGGCTTTTATTGATTGTTCTTTTGGAGTTTTATGCATGCATCTTTGCCCAGGTTTGCCTCACCTGTCACACACAGTTCCCCTCCTCCAGGTACAGTCCTGTTCCCAGTGCCATACCTTTCACCATTGCCTTCCAGCTGCTGTTCTGCATTTCATCTCCAGTTCACTTGCTGCTCACTGATTGACAGCTGGATGCCTCCCCCAGGAGGAGGAACTGGGCTCACTTCCAAGACAGCTGCATCTGGGTCACAGGCTTGGGGAGGAGACACCTGCCATCTGGTTGATCCCTTAGCTTAGAGATCTCACAGGGTCTTAGGGTCTAATACTGGGAGGCAGAAGCCATCCCAGGAGGGGACAATCAGGTCCTGAAAGCTTACAGGGGAGCATAATGCATAGGTCCACATGAGGGCCCCTCTCCAGCGTCACACCCTTGCAGGGAAGCAGTGACAGAGGGAGGAGTAACAGAAACATTCATTTCGCTTTTTTAGAGGGAGAAGAGGATTGGGTTATAATGTGGGAAATTACCAATACGAAGCCAGGTAAAAATACAAGGGAATTTAATAGGGAAAAGCCTTACTTACAGATCGACCTCGCCAGCCGGCGGGGCAGCAGTAAGAACAGCAAGCCGAAGACGAAAGTGAAAGCAGGCCCACCACGTGAGAGGCCCTCACTCTTAAACCTTTCCTACATCACCCTGACCACGCCCTCGAAGGTGTGGTCAGGCACACCTATAGCCAGTCCCCAAGCAGGTGTGGCTACAGCATCCCCTACAGGGTTATTTTCAGCATTTGGAAAAAGGTTTATTTTATTTTAATTGTGTGTATGTGCCCCTGTGTGGGTGTGTGCACATGTGTGCCAATGCCTATGGAGGTCAAAGAGGTTGGGTTCCACTGGAGCTGGAGTCACAGGTGGTTGTCACTGCCTGATGTGTGTTCTGGGGACTGAACTGGGTCCTCTGTAATAGCAGTATATACCTTTAGCCACTGATCTTTCTCTCCAGTCACATTGTAAAAAAAAAAATTGTAAATACTAAGAAATTTAATTGTTACAGTTCTGGAGATTAGGGAGTCTGAGACCAAGCCATTTGGTGTTCAGTAAGAGAGTTTGGTTTTGTGTTTTGTTTTTCAAGAACACTTTTATTTGTTCCTTGACAATTTTATACATGTATAGATTACATCTTGATAATATACACCCCAATTCCCCATCCTACTCTCCCCATAGTCCCCCTCCCACCTTCCTGTCATCTTAGTCATGTTAACAGCCCACCAGGTCCAATTAATGCTACCCACATAAGCACGGGTGTGGGCCTGCCCACTTGATTGTGGACAGCCTCCTAGTGGCCACACTGGAAGAAAGATGACCCCCTTCCCAACAGCTATCAACTGCCAGTAGCTCCTCAGTTAAGGGTGGGCTTCACAAGCACCTGTCTGCATCCAACCTGGCCATATTTGAAGCCACAGTTATAACTGTCAGCCCACCATAATCTCTCATCCTTAATTTGTGAAGAAAAAAGCTCCAATCCTCAACAAATCACAAGGGAGTTTGTTTTAGGTTCTTATTACCAGTTAATATTCTTTAGCTGGCTTAGTCAGTGTTGTATTGCTGTGAAGAGACACCATAACCACAGCAACTCTGTAAAAAAAACATTTAATTGGGGTTGTTTACAGATTCAGAGGTTTAGTCCATTATCCTCATGGTGGGGAGCATGGTGGCACACAAGCAGACATGGTACTGAAGAGGTGGAGAGTTCTACATCTGGATCCATAGGCAGCAGGAAGAGAGAGAGAGCCATTGGGCTTGGCTTGGGCTTCTGAAACCTCAAAGCCTACCCTCAGTAACACACTTCCTCCAACAAGGCCACACCTACTCCAACAAATAATGCCATGCCCTAAAAATTCAAATATATAAGCCTATGGGGGCCATTCTTATTCAAACCACCACATTTGGCAAATAAAAACATCTTCAATTCTCTCTCTTTCTCTCTTTGTTTTTCTTGAGACAGAATCTCATTATATAGTAGCCTTTGCTGGTCTAAAACTCAAAGAAATCCACCTGTGTCTCAAGGTCAAGGATTAGAGGTGTATGCCACCAGGTCTGGCCCTTTAATTACCCTTTGAAGATTATTTTTTTTAATATAGCAATCTCTTATGTCTCATTCTTTTTGTTGTTTAGGAGAATTTAAATATTATTTTGATTTAAATATAATTTTATTTTCAAAAGGTATGAGTAAATTTCTCTGTTTGGATGATTTTACACTTTATCAAAACCAGAAAAATGACAATTGTCTAATATTAACTAAACCACAGACCTAATTTTATTGCTACAAAGAGATTCCCTTGCTGTACCTTCTTATAGGTGAACTCCAGTCATCTTTAAAATCAAATGTTTATTTTAATAAAAGTTACAGCCCATAAAAATGCCTATAATCAGAGTCACCAGAGCACAGTGTCCTGCATATGACAAACTGTGATTTCAAGATCAGGTAGTTAAAGAGGCCTTTTGGTGAAAGTTGACTCTCTTGCTGTGTGGTTTTAGGCAAGGACACAACCTCTCTGAGTTTCAGCTGTATCTTCAGAATGCAATTACTGATCCTATGGAAGGATACTACAAGCATTAGATACAAAGCATTTTGGAGTGCCTGGTATATAGACATTCTGCTCATGACCTGTGTCTTGACTTAGGTTGCCTTGGAAGCACCATCTGGGATAAAGATGTACACAAAGATAGTTTATTTGGGGAATGCTCATGCGATCAACAATGCCCAAGAGTGGGGAGGGATTCAGGATTGGACTGGCAGAGGAGTTTGAACTGTGATAACAGTTGTAGCACCATACTCCTCCAGAGAGCTGGAATGGCTCCCACGACCATGTTCCCCACAGTGACCTCAGTCTGGGTTGTTCTAGGGCAACGGTGCAATCTCACCCAGAGCACAGCCTAAAGACAGACTCAACCGTGAGCCTCAGCAGCTAATGCTCCAACAGCTGGGCGATCGGGGCCTCTGTGTTGAAGGGGAATCTGGGCAGGACATCACAGCAACGACCCTAGCCACTATTATTATGATGGCTTTGAGGAAGGGGGACATCAAAAGGGGAGGCAATTAATCATGAGTTTTTATCTTCCCCACATGTTAGCCGCGTTAAACCATGGCATATGGGAAAGGCTTGATATTCTAGAAAAGATGTTTTCCTCTTCCACTCTCTGGCATCGAGGAGGACTCTATTTACATCTTCAGGAAAAGATAATTGAGGGGACAGAAATAAAAACAAAAAACAGAACAATGGATCCTGCTTTTTGTTACAGCTGCTAGAGACTCCACCAGTTCCCTTTGCCAACTTTACAGAAGACCCTCACGTGTAGGGTCCCACCACATAGGAAGATTCCCTTGAAGTGAGTTGTCCTGTTAGACTTTGAATGAATTTCAAGAAAGTCTTTCTTGGGCTGCCAAGATGGGTTGGTATCAGCCATAGTTGCATGTCTAGTAATAGCTGTAAGTCTCCTGGGAGTTTTGGAGCCAGGCCCATGTTGGAAGGCAGAGAAGAGGGGTCAACTGTTCAACCTGAGAGTATTTCCTCATGCCTTCTCTGTGCACAACCCTCTGTGCACAACCACCCCACGTAAGCACTAGAATATAGCTCCACACATGCCAGAGGCCCCTGCAGACTGATTCCGGCCCTAGAGGTTCTGTGTGTGATTCTGCCTATTTATGTTAAGGTGAAACCATTGTCCTGATTTCATTTCTGTTGCTGTGATTGTGTGTGTGTGTGTGTGTGTGTGTGTGTGTGTGTGTGTGTGTGTGTGTGTATCTATGCAAAAAGCAACTTGGGTGTGAGAAGTTTTCTTTTGGGCTCACAGTTTTTGTAGGGCAGTCACAGAACAGCACATTGAGACAGCTGGTCGCATCCAATCCATAATCAAGAGAATGAAAGCATGCACACTCATTTATACAGTTTAGAACACCCCCCACCTGTCCTAGGGAATGGTGTCACCCACAGTAGTCTGGGTCTTTCCCATATCAGTGAGCTTAATTAAGACAGCACCCCTACCCCTCACAAAGACATGTCCATGAGTCAACCCAATATAATCCCTCATTGACCCTCTTCTCAGGCAATTCCAGGTTGAAGGCAGGGTTTAAATGAATCCACCAGACCAAAGATAAATGATAAATAGGTGTTTTATTAGGGAAGAACGTACATAGATACGAGTAAATAACTGATTCAGTCTTCCTGCTCCAGAAGATGCAAACCCTGTACTTCCGATGCTCTCTGCAACCCAAAAGAGTGTAAGCCAGCCTCTCCCCTACCTTAAAGGGGTCACATCTGCACCTGAAACTGTAGGGAGCCGGTTCCTGCATTATCCATTACAATAATGGAGCCTGAAGACACCAAGATGTAAATTACTTCACAGGCGCTGGGTAATCTCCATTCCTTTGATCTCTGCCTATCCCGTGGCTCATTTGGCCTGAGGAGCTGAAGCCATTCATAGGGTAACACGTCCCAGGCGGCTGGCCAGCCTTTATAAGGGATGGTTTTCTTGGTTCAATGTCTCCGCTCTGGTAAGCTTATGCTCTCCCCTCACAAGATGCATTAAAAGCTTGTCTGCAGAAGGATCCGAGTGTCCCGTGTGTGATTTCTTGCCGGCCGAGAAAATACAGCGCGCGCGGGACATGAAACCATGACCAAAGGGTGTGGTCACCACTACATGTTCACTGGCAAGGCAAGATGCCACTGCAATTTCCCTTTTGTCTAAATAAGAAGGTTTGAAGCCTGATACAAAAACTATATACAATGATAACAAATGTCAAGTATACTCCAGGAGAAGGAAAGGTAAAAACATACACAAATTAAGACCTACAACCAGGAAGAGCAGCATTGAGCAATAGACACAATACCAGTTCCAGGGTATTGGCATATAACAGAGATTACCCTGATAGCTGTTCTAATCTGGAAAGTCTAAGTCTTGTCTAGTAGTTTCTATCTAAGATAAGAGGATATTAGCTATGACTGTCTAGTCTTCAACATCATCAAAGACCTGAGAAGGAAAATAACATTACTAGGGTAAGCAGGAATTGCAAGCACCATGTAGCTACCAGGAAGATAGAATACCCGATGTTCTCCGGTAAGATAAAACCATGTAAAAATACATGGATTAGTAGTTATGGGTCAAAATTAAAAGAGAGATAGCCAGTAAGAAGCCTAAGCCCTCAGCCAAACAATTTATAAATTAATGTGTCTTTGTGTGTTTATTTGGGGCTAGTCGGCTGTGGGACCAGGCAGAACAGAAACTTGCGTCTACACGAGGTTGTGTCAAATTGATACTTAAAAGCTAATTGCTACAAGCACTTATGTTAATTTTGGGGATAAACATGTTTTCCTGATTTATTAGTCTCTTTGAAGCAGATTTCTTTGGTCAGTTATCTGCTGGTCTTTGTTTGTAAATATAGATACAGCCCACAGCACATAACAGAAATGGTAAAATCAAATGTTCTCATAAGTTGAGGCCGTTTCTGTGCCAGGAAGCTTGTTAGACAAAGTTGGTTTTTCTGAAATAGCTATGTTGGGTATTTGGTTGCAGTGCCCTCATCAACGTAAGGGTACAAGCCCTTACGTTCCTCAGACATGGGAAGCCTTGAACCCAAGCTTGCAGGTCACTGTGTGTCACCCTCCCTCCCTCCCTTTGTCTTACATCTTTCCCTAGTTCTCTTCCCGAGGAGCACCCCTGCTGGGGTGAGGAAAGTAATGGCCATTACCCTGGGACTCAGACAGTGTGTGTCACTCCTGGCCTCCTCACTCACAAGGAAGTCTGGGGAACAAGAGCCAGATCCAGTTTCCCTCAGTGTTCCTGCAGGACCGTGGACAGGCATGGTGAGTGATCCAGGAATTGTTGGCGTGGGAATGGGCTTTTCTGTTACCCCTAATTAAAGGTTTAGAAAGTGATGCTATGAGCTAATCATCGGTGACAAGCAGCACAAATCAGTCATGTTTAGAGGCGGTGGGGTTTTGATGGTTGCATCAGAGATCTTGGCTTATTCTTAGGAACTTTATTGAGCAATTTGTCTTTTAAATACGAATCTTTACTGAATCACCTAGTGGGTGGGTAATGAAGTGCTGGTCTTGGAGTCATGCAAGGTCTGAGTTTGGGGAGGCTTTTGAAGCCAGGTGACATTAGAGGTGTGGCTGCATCACCTGAAAGCAGTGTCTTCCTCAGGGACGCTGGTTGACAACCAACATTGCCTCTTTCCACAGTCTTGTTTAATGGACTAATGAACTATGCTGGCAGTATTGGGTTAACAGCCAGTGCTCAGTGCAGATGTTTCTTGCCTTCTTCATGGGTTATGTCCATTTAGATCTGGTAGAGATTGTGTTCTTTTGTTTAAGATAAAGGATGAACTAGATGGGACATGAACATGAGAGATACATTAACCAGTTTAGCTTGGGGGCCGCCATTTTGGCCATGTGGCCTATCTTGGGAACAAGTTTATGGAAGCAACCATCTTGACCACATGACTTAGCTGTAGGCATGTCTACTCAGTCTAGCCAGCTTCAGCCGACAAACCCTGCTGACAGATACAATTCATTTACCTTTTGCCTTTTATTTTTGTCTCTAATTTCTTCTTTGACTGGCCCTGTTGCACATGGCTTGTTTATGGAATACTGTGCCTTTCCAGGGCCCCCTGTTCTATCTGCAGCAGGATCTGCTTTCTTATCACTTGAGTCAAGTCTACTCTGTCTCTTTAAATCTCCCATCTGTTTGCTGCAACATGAGAATCAGAGATCACACTCTGGTTTGTCTTACTTTTACCCAGTCCTGTTTAATATATCCATGTGTATGCATACATGAAGCTGTTTAAAAATGTAAGCTAAATCTATGCAACTTAAATTCAACTATGCTAAGTCTCAAATATTTCTAAATTGTTATATATCTTTAAATGATGGTAAACATTTAAGTTTATAAAGGTCTACCTGCTGTTTAAAAACATAAGCTAACTCTATATGCAACTTAAATTCAACTATGCTAAATCTCAAATATTTCTAAATTGTTATATATCTTTAAATTATGGTAAACATTTAAAGTTATAATGGTCTATTTCAACTTAATGAAATATTTATACCACCCAGTCCCTCCTACAAGCTGTTTACAAAGGTAAAGCTTCTATTACAAAAGGGGAAGTCTGCACATGCATACTAAATCCTCATGCAGCCCCGTAATGAGTGATGTAGTGATGACATGGCTACGCCACTGTGCGTTCCCCACCCGTTGTCAGGAGGCAGGGTCAGCATGGTGTTGAGTTCCAACAGATTGCAAATAATGTAAATGAAAATGAGGTAAATGCATATAACCTACATCCCTACATCAAGCACCCTACATCAGCAATATGGTGCTTAGTAAGGTTAATTATTTTATCTCATGAGGGACTGTCTCACTTAGAGTTGTGCTCACTGAGCTACCCAGTATATCCGAGAAGATGGGGCTCACTATCTAAGATGGAATGATGGTCAATCTCATTGTCTGTTGACTGGTTTGGAAATAACTGCTAGACATATCTCTGAATGCACCTGTGGATATTTCCAGATAATTTACACTGAGGAGGAAAGAGCCACCCTCAATGTGGGGTTCACCATCCCATGGATGAGGGTTACAGACTGAATAAAAGGGAGAAAGGACTGTAGCCAGCCAAATGGCAGCATCCATAGCTCATTACTTCTCTACTGTGCACACAGTGTAACTGGCTGCCTCACGTTCCTGCTTTTCTGCCCTGGTGGACTGTCTCCCTTCAAACTGTGAACCACAATAAATCCTTCCTCCCTTGTATTAGTTCTTGCCAGGTATTTGGTGACAGCAATGTGATAAGCAATCCACATGGGAATCAATGAACTATATTTTATGGTTGCTGCTGAACACACACTGACCTTGCTCTTATAAAGTTGACCCGTGGTAAATTGGAACTAACTGAAAATAATGGCTACTGTGATTACTTCAAGGTGCCCTATAATCAGATACTCAAATCAAAATACTTGAGAAGTGAAATGGTCACTTATCTAAAAGTTTTGCCTAATGACTAAAATATTGACTTCTGTATTACAGATACTTATAAAAAGTGATTTAACCAAAAAGTCCTTTCAAAGATAAAAGCTATTTTTTGAAAATTATTCATTTTTATTTTATGTGTATGGGTGTTTTCTCTGCATGTAGGTCTGTGCACCATGTGCATTCCTGGTGCCCATGGAGGTTAGAAGAGGCTGTCAGATCCCCTAGAACTTGAGTCACAGATGGTTGTGAGACCATGTAGGTGCTGGAAATTGAACCCAGGTTCTTTAGAATAGTAGCCAGTGCTCTTAACTGCCGAACCATCCCTCCTTGTAATCACTGAGCCATCTCTCCAGCTCCTATCTCCTTTTGAGCAGGATCTTACTATATAGCCCCAGCTGGCCTGGAACTCTGTGTGTAGAGCAGGCTGGTCTCAAACTTAGCAAGATACATTTGCTTTACCTCCATGGTGCTGGGATCAACGAAACCCTAGCACCCTTGCTGAGCTAGATAGTATCCAGGCATGTATACCATGCCTGGCAAAGATAAACTTCTTTGAAAAAATAAAACATTTACATATATTAAGGAAGGTTTAAATTCTCCCTTTTAAACATTAATTGAATATTTACAAAGTTTAGCCAGGATAATTACTCTTGATGCATAATTGTGTATGTCATTGTGCTCCCCAGTAAGTTTCCTGGCTTATCTGTTTTGGCACTTTTCTGCACAAAGTGTTTCTCACTAGTGTGACTTAAAACTTTTCCCATGAAATTGTCTGCATTTGTGGTTTAAGCACTTGAAATTATTGATGCTCCCATTGATTCTTTGCTATAGACCATGGAATATTTAATTGAGAAAATAGTCTACTGTGTGGAAGTAGTTTGTGAACCAAAGTTGTTCTGAGCTCTACTATGATACAACTTGCAAATAAGTAATCTCTATTTCTAGTTCTTTTGAATTGTTCACCAAATTTAGATGGTTCAAAACCGTAGGCCTTCTCGATTACGTTCTATTCTGGGACAGAATTTAACAGTATCCAAATGAAAAGAGGATTGCCATGGACATATTCTTACAGGTTGAGGCAGTTCAGGACACAGTTATGGAATGTCACAGTTAAGTCATGTACTCACTAGAACTCACATGCCCCTTTCTCTGCTTTGCCTTTGGAAGATGAGATTCAAGTTTGTCCTGGGACACAGGGTGTAACCTCTGTCATCAGCCACACAGAGTAGAGACCTTAGAGCAGAAAAAGAATGTGTACATGGCCTAAAGCTCTATGTTGACATTTTAAAATTGTTACTGTATTTTCTTTAGGTGCTGGAGTTCAAACCCAGGGCCTCATGCATGCTGGAGAAGCTCTGTCCATTTCTATTGTGAAATTCTTGACTTTTGAAGAAGCATTTTCCTGTTGTAGTGAGTCCCTTACTCTGTGAACCTCATTTTGTCTGTCAGTTGGTTTTCAATAATAGTTCTATTAAAGGTTAAAGTTCTGAAGTTGGAACTTTATAATTAAATTTGTTTAAACTGATAAGTAGAACTACATATTTATGAAGTTCTATACAATGCTTTGATACTCATATATATTATATAATGTTTAAATCAGGTTAAATATATCCCCTCAAACTTGATCTTTTTATGGTAAAAACCATTCATAATCTTAGATCTCTTTGAAATGTAAGATACATTTGAAAAGTTGAGTTTAAAAATACCACTCATTTGATACTTTGTCTAAAGACTTACAAACCATTTTGATCAAAATACAACCCAGATAAAGGACACTTGAAATGATTTTCATTGAAATTGTTTATCGTAACAGCTTAGCTATTTGTGTCAATTGGCCAGCAACAAGGAGAATTTTGTGTGTGTGTGTGTGTGTGTGTGTGTGTGTGTGTGTGTGTGTGTGTGTGTGAAATCTGACAGCTCAGCTTCCATTCCCATTGGTGATCAAGACAACCTGTTTGGAAAAGGTGCTACTTCCAAACATTCTACTACAGTTCAAAAATATTTTTTTCTCTCCAAATTCTTTCTTTCTTTCTTTATTCTGAGACAGGGTTTCTCTGTGTAGCTTTGGAGCCTATCCTGGCACTCGTTCTGTATGCCAGACTGACCTTTAACTCACAGAGATCAGTCTGCCTCTGCCTCCTGAGTGCTAGGATTAAAGGCATGCGCCACCAACGCCCTCCAAATTCTTGATAGAGTAAGAACACTATTTCCACCAGGATTCTCCCCATCAACTTATTATCTTAAAAACAGTTTCTCGTCAATGATCAAAACTTTAAACAGTATTTAAATGTTCCCAGGCTTTAAATAAGATGTTTCATCTTTGACAGAAAGAACTTTCCAAAGTTTTTATTACATGAGTTTGTTTTTTTTTTTAAACAATAAAGCATTATTGTAATCAACTGACTTATCGGAAACATCCTATGACTTCGATATAAAGCTCGTTGGGTATGGAGGTTTCTCAAAGATTCTTGTTTTGTGATGCTGGAGACTGAGCCCAGGGATGTCCTCAGGTGCTGATGACTGAGCCCTGTCCACAGCTCTCGGCTTTTTGAAACCAGATCTTTCTATGTAACCTTCGATGGCCTCAAACTGAAAATCTTTTTGAGTATTAAGCTTGAAGTTGTGTGCTACCACACAACTAGCCATCCCTCTGCTGGGTGAAACACCTAAAGGAGGAGAAACCAGAGCCTCATTTATATTTCTGTGCTCTTGTGTTCATTACAGTGTATCTACCATAGCCAAGCTATGGAATCCATCTGAATGTCTATCCAGGCATAAATGGATACAGAAATTATGATGTATCTGGACAATGGAATACTCAGAGTTGCTTGAAAATAGAATGCAACTTTTAACAACACAAATGAAATGGAGGATATTTTGCTATGTGAAATGAACCAGACACAGAAAAAAATTGTTGTATTCTCTTATGCAGAATTTAAAAAAAAATCAGGTACATAAAGGATATCTATTAGGTAATTACTAGGCATCAGCCAGGAAGAGGTTTGAGCAATGGGTCAAAGGTGCAGTGATGTAGAAGGAATGATCTAGAGATCATTCATGAATATTTGCATTAATAATAATGTACTGTATGTTGGATATTTTCCAGGAAGGTAGATTTCAGGAATTCTTTGGACAAGTGCACAAGAAGGGGAATATATTGGAGGGTTATGTATTGACTTGCCACAAGTAATAATTTTGTTTTTAAGTGAAGCATCTTATGTATTACCTGCCTAGGATCGTCCTGGGAAAACCTGGGCAGAGTCATCCCACTACTATCTGTGCCTTGGTTATCCTATAGCATCTCAAGGAGACATACTGTGCCCCACTTTCATGAACAACTTGTACATAATGAAAGTGACTGCACTCAAACATAAAGAGTGGTCATGTTGCTGTCCTTCGTGAAATGGTGTGATGCTGAAAGATGGGTGGAAAGTCTATGGGCTCTTTCAGAGGTCACAATTTACCCCTCCCTTGAGAGCCACGTGCCAAGGACAACCTCCAATCATGTTTGTACAGCTCCTGGGTATTTCTAGTTAAAGCACATGGAGTTCTTGCTGGGGAGGAGAATTGAATAATTTATCTTCCACTTGCTTCCTAAGTCCGGGGCCCACATAAATTGAGGTCTACAGCATTGAAACCCTTTTAACAGCATACCACAATGAAATATCAGGAAACCACTGCTTTTTTGTTGTTGCTGTTGTTAGGGAAGGGGGTCTTGGAAGTCTAAAGTCATATTGGAGACCAGATGTATACAACTTGTGTAAACTTTATTGTTGGAGGGCTCTGTCACCTGTAAAATGGCTCTCCCAGTGTGGGCTGCCAACACATCTGAGTCACAACAGCTGGGAACAATTTTTAGTTGGAAAAATAACTTATGTGGAAAAGGAGCATAAACTTTCATCATATACTGGCTGGTTGTAAACTTAAGGCCATGTCAGTGAGGCATTCTAATGGCTTGTTTTTCTATTTGGTTGTAATCAGATATTATTGGGGCACATAAGGCACACACACCTCCCAGGCAACACTCCTGGTAGTAAAATTAACTGCATTATCATCTTCTTAGTTCTCTATGAGTTTGGAGAAAGAGATGCTAAATGCAACAAAACATATATACAGCATTGTTAGATTTTTACCATGTGACCCTGTAAGCACAATGTGCTAGCAGGGAAAACAAAACGAAACAAACAAATAAACAAACAAAAAAAACAAAAACCACCTCAAGTCTAACAAGTATGACATAACACAGATGAAAATCTTGTTTCTGACTATCAGAATAATGGCATGCGGACTTGGGTGACCAGATGACTGTAGCTAAAGATGTCCTGATAGGAGAAGACAAGAGTGAGGGTAGTGTCCAGGCACAGAGCAGAACCATATTTTAAACTTGGCAGCACTTAGCATTTTAATCAGCAGAGATTCTGCTCTCTTTCTGGTTGAGAAAACAGAATGTATCAGCAGCCCCAGTCCATAGAGTGTAGGGAAAATAGATGAACAAGTGCTTCATATAAACACTATCTTCATATAAACACAACCCAAAAGCCTTGATAAAAGGCATAGGTTTTACAGTTTTTTTTTTTCAATTTTGGACCTATTACTCAACTGTTCTTTAAAAAGTTAAGAATTTCTAATTAGGAATTGCAATGGCAAAATCATTTGCATTAAATACATTCATAATACTGTAACAATCAAGTCAAGCCACTAAATCCAGAACATGATTTCTTAATTTTTAAAGCATCTCCAAGATGCAAATACAGCACTAACAGGAAAAATATATGATTTTTTTTTTTCTGAGATTGAGCAATGGTCTTCTTGCTTTCCTTCTGCCTGGGAAGGTAGGTCACGCCTAGGACTGGTTCTTGTCGGGTTTATCTGAATCTGTCCACATGTTATGTTTTACCTTTTTCTGAACTTTGCTTTTATTCTAGGATGGTTGTAAAGCAGAGTAAAGCTTCATAAATCTATAAATACCCTAAAATGAAATTTCACCAGGGCTATATGTCTGGCGTGGGAGCTGTTCGAGCTTTATGGCATTCAGGTTTAGAGGAAAGGGGCTCAAACTCCCCCATAATTAGGTGCAATTATTAGGGAACACAGGAATTTAGTTTCTGAGCGTCTATATTTCAAGTTGTATATGGTTATTATCTAAAACAAAGGCCCAGAGTATGCATGCATGAAAGCCAGCCAGCAAAACACAGGCCTAAGTAACTTGAGAATTTTCTCCTCCGTGAGACTTGTGCTTCGGTGCTTATGTCTCTTTAATATCCCATGTGAGAATCCTACCAGACTCTCAGCAACCATTGCCCAGCTCCTGATAGCTGAGAGGCCTCCCTGAAGTCCCATTGGAAGTACTGGTGGTTTGTTCTTGGCCCAACCCTATTATGATTGCAAAAGGTTCAAATTGTTTACTGGGAACAACCCTAAGAAGAGAAAAATGGAAATGAGACTACTGATTTAGCTTTATTTTATGAGTCAAATGGATATAGCCACACGTGGAGAACAAATAAGGTGAAATTCCAGCATGAGGTAAATCTTGGTGGCTTTTATATGGGTGTAGGTTTTATTCTGTTCTTTGTTTGGTGTTGGTAGTATTACCTAATCCCCCGAAGTCATGTATGCTCATTTCTGAAAAAGCTGTTGCCTCCAGTCCACAGGATGATCTGGTTCCTATTGCTTCAGGGACAGAGCGGCTTCTGGCGAATTAAAATTTCAACTCAGACTGAAGATTGTCCCCGGGTTGTCTAGTTTGGAAACTAAAGCCGGTGAATTCAGAAAGCAAATTGTTCAGTTTCTTCAGAGCTTGATGTTTAGAGCAAAACAATGACTCTCCTTTAGCAATATAGCCTTGTTTGTTTTTAGTTCTCTTGAATGTAATCAAGGAGAGGTATGGGGGACAGAAGACATTCTCACAAGGCTCCCAGAAGCACTTTGGCACTCACCAATGCAGCCGGCAGATGAATAACGCAGTCCGGGGGTGTGGCTAAGCGGGTTCGTTTATGTGTTTCTCAATGATACCAGAAAGCATGCTGCAGTTCAGTGTCCCCATTCAGTCACATGTGCCAAGTGCCTCTGGGTAGTCGTCTGAGGGGACAAAGCTAAGGAGGAGAAGGGGCAGACACAGGGCATCTGAACATAAAGCCTGAGAGCTTCATTAGTGGAAGAATTTCTTGGCCAGCCCCCTTGGGAATAGGGTGGTTTATTGCAAACATTCCCAGGCACCGGTGTCCTTATGAACAGTCTTTGGGATGTTCTCGGGGAGGACCCTCGAGCAGTAAACAACCAGGGAGTCGAGGCAGGGTGGCTGAAGATGCAAGGTGATTTAATTATTTCATGTAACGAATCCTTAGGAAGCTATGTTCCTTGCTGGCTTCTTCCTCCTGCAGCAATTTTAATACAGTATCCATTCACAGTAGTGTCTGGGGTATGTGTAGCCCCAGGTCTGGCTGGACAAGTGTAAATCCGCTAGGGAGCTGAGTGTTCTCAGAGAGGAGCGGCTGGAACCACTTGCCAGGGAGGTAGATGTGGGTAGAAAGACCACACTGGGGCACTAGAAACAAGAAAACGTGCAGCTGTGACTAGACCCTGTCTTTTTTTTGAGGGGGGATGAAGTATCTTTTATAGCCACTGCTAACCAAGTTAAACCTCAGTTTCCTCCTCTGTAGAATGGGGTTATAAAAGCCATGCTATATGGAGGATTACATGATGGTTTCACCCTTAGCATCAGGCATGGGTCAGAAATGAGGGTCAAGGTCCTAACTATTTCACCAGTATATTGCACTTACTTTTTCACTTCTGTAATCTATTTGATATCCACAGTTGCCTAGTGGGAGAACAGCTCAAGGGCCCTGAGGCATGAAGTAACCAAATGTACCTGCTAACCCACTGCATAGCCCAAGGTCAACACCATAGTGGTTTCCTGCTTGCCAAGATAGAGCTTCCACACTCTGCACACGCTATAACTTGAGGAGAAGTACCACACTGAGCAAATGCTCAGCCTTGGCTTAGCAGGGGTGAGGCTCACAGAGGCTAAGTGGGATGATTGTTTTAGAGGAGCAGGATGGGAAGTAACATTTTGAAAGAAGCACTATTTTTTAAAAAAGTGTTGCTTTTCTAAAGTTAGCACTCATGAGGGTTTCCTCATGGTATCCTCACACGTGTTTCATTATACATTGTTCCCATTGATTCTCTTCCATCCCTATGGCCCTCCCTGTGGTCCCCTTTCCCTCTGGAGCTAGGTTGTCTTTCCTCTGTCTTTCAATTACATGTATTCCATCACCCTGCCTATTTCCTACCTTCCTTAAGTTTGCCTTTTCTCTTCTCACTATCTCCTTTCAGTTTTGTGACCTAAAGTCACACAAACATAAACACAACACACCTGCACATGAAACTTTAAGTGTATGTTGGGTACTCAAGATTAAGCATTCTGAGTCTAGCTCCTTTCGCTTAACATAGCAGTTTCCAGGTCCATTTATATTGCTGAAAATGTCATTTTATTTTACCTTAGGGCTGAATAAAATCCTGTTGTGTGTACATATCACATTCATCTATTGATGGGCTTCTAGGCTGGTTTAGTTTCTTTCCTGTTGTGACTAGTGTGATGATAAACATGGATATGTGAATATCTCTAGAGTGTGTTGACTTACAGTTCTTTGGGTCTGTAATCAAAATGGGACAGCTGTGACATGTGGTAATTCTATTATCAGTTCTTTCTCTTTCTTTTCTTTCTTCCTTCCTTCCTTCCTTCCTTCCTTCCTTCCTTTCACTTACTTTCCCTCCCTCCCTCCCTCCCTCCTTTCCTCCCTCCCTCCATCCTTCTCTCTCTTCCTTTCTTTTTTTTGAGACAGGGTTTCTCTGTGTAGTCCTGGCTCTTCTGGAACTCACTCTGTAGAAGCTGTAAGGGGTCTTTTTATTTTCTAGTGTCTTCTTTGATTTCTTTCTTAAAGGGTCTTTATGTTTTTACTTTGGGACTAGGGAGATGACTCAGTGTGTAAAGTGTTTACTGTACAGCATGAAGATATAAATTCAGATCCCCAGAAGCCACATAAAGCCAGTATAACTATGGGAGATGGAAAGTAGAGAGGGGAGACTAGCTGTTCTGGGGTTGTTCTCTGACCCCAGTAAACATGCCCACACTTAAATAACACATATACACACAAGTGTACACACCAAGATTTTTAGAGTTGTTATTATAGAGGTCTTTTGACTTCTTGCTTAAGCTTATTCCTAGATCTTTTTGTTGTTAATGAACCTATTGTGGATAGTATTTCCTTCCCAACCCCACCCCACCCCAAATTTCATTCTTTCCCAATTCAGGGTCTCATTGTGTAGTTCTGACTTAGAATTCTCTATGGAGACCAGGCTAGCCTCAAACTCACAGAGATCCGCCTGTCTCTACCTCCCAGTGCTGTGATTAAAGGTGTGCATGACCAGCTTAGCTCTGGTTTAATTCTTGGTGAGGTTATTATTTGTCTGTGCAAAAGCTATTGCTTGCAGCATGTTGATTTACTATCTTGACACTCTCCTGAATGTGTTTCTCAGTTCTAAAGGTCTTAGGGTGGAGATCCTGAGGTCTTCTAAGAATAAGATCGTGCTGTCTGTAAATAGGCATAATTTAACTACTTCCTTTCCTATTTGTATCCCCTTTATATGTTCTTTGTCTTGCCTTACTCTTCTAGCTAAGACTTTGAGCTCCATATTGAATAAAGGTAGAGAGTGGACACTCTTGTCCTGTTACAGGTTTTAAAACAAATGCTCTCAGTTTTTCTCCACGTGATGTGATGTTGTCTGTAGGTTTGTCAATGACATACTCTTTCTGTTTTTTATTTTTGTTTTATGTGCATTGGTGTTCTGCCTGAATGTATGTCTACGTGAGGTTGTTGGACTGGATTTACAGACAATTGAGAGCTGCCATGTGGACGCTGTGGGCTCAACATGGGTCCATCCTTAGGAAGAGCAGCCGGCACTTTTAACCACTGAGCCACTTCTCCAGCCCCTTGTCAATGACATACTCTTAAGAAGAAAGGCTGAAATGCTTCAAGTGGTACTTGGTTAGAGTTGGAGACATTGGTATGAATTAATGTTTATTTTTTAATCAATCGTTTTTATTTAAAGTATGTATTCTTAACATCAGAAATTTTTAATGGGAATTAAAAAAAAACAGTAAAGAACCAGTTCACCTTTCCTATTCTAGTCACATAAGCCAGCTGCAACTCAGACCTCAGCTGTAGGCTCTAAGGGAAATAGTCTAAAAGCGTCACTGTCCCAGAACTACAGAAAACTGCCACCCACAAATAAACTGCCAAGGTAAAGTAAATATAGTGTGGCTCTGTCATTCATACCAGATAACCCCAAATAAATACCTTATGAAAAAAATTAAAATCTATTATATCTACTAAAAACACTTAAATGCAGAAATCTCCATTTTCCTCCAATTGGGTCAGAAACCACCACCAACATTATGATCACGGTTCCAGGGACAATGAGTGGAATGTTTTAAGCTTAGACCAACCAACAAGCCCTGTGGACTTTCCAATAGAATAATTTACTAAGGCATACCATAAATAAGGACTGTGGCAACACAGGAAGCAAAAGTCAGTTTGTAAGTGAAATTTCTAGAAGCTCATGAAAACAATACCATCCCAAATTGCAGGTGGAAAAGGAAAAAGTTAAGAGTACTCTGGTCTTCTTCAGTCATTTGGTCATGCACAGCGTTTAACAATCTCTGCTTCCCACATCAACATTAGTTCACAGGAGGGGCGGGCGGGTCCTGTCCACTGTGAGGATTTGATCGCTTCCCGGGGAGGCTGGAGCCTCTCAGATTAGGAGGCCCCTGTAAGAACAGGAGCACTGCAATCACCATCCAGGCCATCAGGATCACAGTAATGCTGACGTCGCTGTCCCTGGAGGGTCCTGGCAGCTCACGGAGGCATTCTGTGTCTGTGCAGTAGCACTGGGATTGACCAGTCTTCTCATCGCATGTTCATGAGAGCAAATACGTTCACAGGATCAAATCCACCTTCAGCCATGGTTACCCAGCTTGATTTTACTCAACTATTTAAATCTGCCCAAACAAGCAGGCGGGCGGGGAGAGTGGCAGCCGGAGATCTCAGGACACCGATGTTGCTGCCGCTGCCGCTGGCCGCCAGCCTCCTCCCCTCTGTTTTGAATTAATGTTTAATCTAATAAATATATGAAGTCTATAAGTAGAAATTCTCGAGATATGTGTAAATATGTATCTGTCAAAGATATGTCCTCTGTACCTGAGAGGCTCTACAAGTAATGGCCGTGGGAATGAACATACCCAGAACCCAGATCTTGGTTCTAGTGCTATTCTGCAGTTAAAGTAACCAAAGGTTCATGGAGGAATGCTGGTTCTAGGGCCGGACATGTAACATATAAGAGGTCATGAAGTACCAGAAAGTAGGAAAGTACTGGAAACAGAGCAAAAAAGATGAGGTATTCAAAGGGAGACAGGAGTCAGCTGTTAAGAGAACCAGTGGCTACAACTGGAATAATTTAAGCAATAATAGAAACAATGTAGTACTTAATTATAAGCCAAGATATAAGTAAGTCTGTGTTAGTAAAAAGAAGTGATTGAATAAACATATACATGGAGAAAAGAGATACCCCTTCCCCCAAGATGGGCTCTGTGCAATGACCTCCAGAGTCCAGAAGGGAAAGAAGGGAGAAAAAAATGACTTTATGGTGGAGAAGGTCTACAAACTCTACCTCAGCCAGCTGACCAGGCACCAGTGTGATACATCATCTATGTGGAATGCTCCCTTCATGTGATGTCATGAGAACACTCTTGGTGGCCTTCCTTCCTCGAGCCCATGAGAAACCCAACAAGCTGAAATTTAAGAACAGTCTATAAATATATGATAAGTAATCTTCAAAACTGCCAAGGTTACCAAAAACAAGGGAAGTCTGAGAAATTGTCATAGCCACGAGAAGACAAAAGATAACAGTGGGATACCCTGGATATGATCCAGACACAGAAGAGACATGGTAGGTAAAACAAGTTTATAAAGAGTAAATTAATCCAGCTCAGAGGATAATAAAAAATGACAAATGCATATGAAAAGGAGGAGGAAGTGAAGCAGGAAGACCAGGAGGAGGAGCAGGGGGAGGAGGGGGAGGAGGAGCAGGGGGAGGAGGAGGAGGAAGCAAACTGATGAGAAAACATAAAACAGCAAGATGGTGAAGTACATAAAATTATGTTCAGTGTAAATGATTAAAATCTGCATTTAAAGGACAGATATCGGTCAGGTATGGTAGTGCAAGCTTGTAGTCCTAGCAGTTAGGAGGCTGAGGCAGAAGGATAACCACAAGTTCAAGGCCAGCTTGGGATTCTTAGCCAGTGCCAGGTCAACCAGGGATAGCTAGCAAGAGTTATCTTTAAAAACAAAATAAGGCAAAACAAAATGGGGGACGGTGATGTTATCTGATAAAGATTCAGCATATCTGTTTTCTATATAAGAAACTACTGTCAAGGTATAAATATAGAGGTGTTAAAAGTAAAAGTTAGCAATGAACACCAGTTGTGTATATTGGTGTATACAGTATGAGAAAGCTGAAGCACATACATTAAAATTAGACAAAGCAGAATTAAGAAGAGGAGATTTTACCATGGATGAAGATGGATAATTCTCTTTCCCTGAAATTTTTTAAAAAATTTTCATTATGCACGATACTGTGTTATATAAGAATATTTTCACACAGATGTACACTGTAATTGAGATCACTTCCACCATATCTCCCTGTCTTCTCCCATTAACCCCTTACCCTTTCACCCTAATCAGTTTTGCTTCTAGTTTACACACACACACACACACACACACACACACACACACACACGATGTTATGTATCTATATAAAATCTAGGAACTACAAAAAAAGAAAGCATAAAATATTTATCTTTCTGAGTTTGCCTTAAATCACTTAATACTTAATATGATTGTCTCTAATTGCATAATTTTCCTGTATGTGACATAACTTCTTTTTGTATGAAAAATTTCATTGTGCATCTATATACTGAATAATCTTTTTGTACACTATAGAGATATGTCACTCTGGTTGATTTAATAAAAAACTGAATGGCCAATAGCTAAGCAGGATTTCCAGGCGCAGAGAACTCTGGGAAGCAGGGCAGAGTCATGGGGAGACACAAAGAGACAGGGAACAAGCAAGACATGCAGGAGGAGGTGACAGCCACGAGGCAGGTAGACCAATGTAAATGGTTAATTTAAGTTATAAGAGCCAGTTAGAAACAAGCCCAAGCTATCAGCCAAGTTTTCATAATTAATAATAAGTCTCCATATGGTGACTTGGGAGTTGGCTGGTGGGACAGAGAAAGATTAAAAACAATATACACATTTCCATTACCTGTTCCCCAGTTGTTTGACTCCTACATTGATTCCATAACTTAGTCAAACAGTGCTTCAATAAACATTAATGCACAAGTGTCTCTGTGGCATTTTGATGTGGAATCCTTTGGGTAGATACCCAAGAATATATAGCTAGGTTATATGGAAGATATATATATATATATATATATATATATATATATATATATATATATATTGGAACTGAAAGTCATAGTAACAAGGGGACCTAGGGACCTAGGAAGTGGTTCAGTGGATGAATTGCTTTGACACTCAAACATGAGGACTGGAGTTTGGATCCCCAGCACCCATGTAAGTTTTCCGTGGATGTGGTGGCCTGCCTGAAATCCCAGTGCTTGGGAGCAAAGAGGGGATCTCCTGAAGCAAGCTGGCTAGCTTAACTAGCTAAAATGGCAAGCTCTGGGTTCAGCAAGATACCTTGTCTCAGTATATAAGATAGAGAGGAACTGAGGAAGACACTAGAATCAAAACATGCACATACAAACACACACATGTGCACATGCATCTGTACATACCCATGTCCACACACATGTGAGCACATGCACAAATGAACCATGCACACACAAACACACACATGTGCACATGCATCTGCACACACACATGCCCACACGTGTGAGCAGTCATACACATGCACAAACGAACCATGCACACACATCCATGCAACAGTAACAGAGATCACTATGGGTCAGTTCATGGAGAGATGTAAGAGTCCTTCATCTGCACACACCTTTAGAGATTTGGATATTCAGAACAAAGATTAACAGAATTAAAAGGAGAGAGAAATAGAAAGTCTTAGTTGGATTTTCAATATTCATCCCTTAATAACTGGTAGAACAACTCAAGAGAAGAAAAGAAAATCCAAGAGAATTGAAGAAAAGTGAAAATGAAGATTGGATAAGTTCCTCTTCGAAACAGCATGAAGAACCTGTTGTGAAGCCCCTCCCCCCTTAAACTGCATGGTCTCTTACACTTGATGGGATTTCTGGATTGTGTTTTCTACTTGTCTTTTATGTTCTTTGTTCCCAGGTGCCTTCTCTGAGATTAATTATGTGCCTGTTGGTTTTAACTATGCCCTAGTGAAGCCCACATAAGGCAGGACAACAGACTATCCAGGGTGGTGGAGGTAGAACAGGTTCCACGTTTTCCACTACATAGCCTGTGTTTTGTGTGTGTGTGTGTGTGTGTGTGTGTGTGTGTGTGTGTGTGTGTGTGTGTGTGTGTATGTAGTTTTTCAAGACAAGGTTTCTCTGTGTAACTCTGGCTGTCTTGGAACTCACTCTGTAGACCAGGCTGGCCTCAAACTCAGACAGTGCTGGAATTAAAGGCTTAGCCAACCGACTTACCCCTTGGTTTCTAGGGCCTATTTCCTGCATTCACTTGTGTGTGTCTATTAAGTCTCCTGACCCTCTTTAGCTGGCCACTCAAGCCACCAGTTTTAAAGGAATATAAGTTCCATTCCATTATATATTTGCAACTGAATCCCACTGTATGTTTTTTTCAATGAGCTCATGGGTGATTACTATCTATTGTCAACACCTATGAGGCAAGCCCTTGGGCACTTGTGTAAGGGATTGTCTAGATAAAGGTTGCCTCTGAGAATGTCAGTAAGGGATTGTTTTGATTATGTTAACTGATGTGGAAAAACACATCTTAATAATGCCCCACCATTCTCTAGACCAGGGACCCTGGACTTTATAAGAGTAGAAAAAGTTAGCTGAACACTCCTTGGTTCGGGATTGTGGATATGATGTGATCACCTGATTCAACTTCCTGCCTTGACTTCCCTGCAGTGAGGGACTGTAGCCTGGAATAAGCCCTTTCTCCCTCAAGTTGCTTTTGTTAGGTCACAGCATCAGGAAACCAAACTAACAGATGGCCTCAGTAGCACTTGGGTGACAAGATGAACATTGGCTGGAACAGTATAACAATTCTTGGTATGCGTTCCAAAGAAACTTGGTATGTTTCCCAAAGTAGCAAACTTGGGCATAACCTTCCCAAGATGGTTGTCTGTTACAGTACCATGCTGCTCCATGGAAAAATGCAGTCACCCTTCTATTTCACTGAGCTGTGGATGGGCTCAGTGCTGACAGCTCGTTCTCATCCTCTGTCCCCACAGAGGTCACACCAACCTTCTGTCGCTGTAATCTTAAACTTCACTATCTCTTTAGTCACTCATCTCACTGAAGAACTATGAAGAACCATCTTCTAGCCAACCTTCTTGACCCCTCCAGTATGAACAATGGAAAATTCTGACTATTAGGTCTGCAAATATTTCTTTTGTGAATTTTCTCCTTCCTTCCCCTTGGGGACTCCAATTCCATGTGTGTTAGAGTAGTACCCTGCAGGTTGCTAGTGATTTCCTTTTTAATATTTTCTATACAGTTCTATTTTGCTGTTTTCTAATGATCTCTGTATTCCTTACTTCTCTCAGTGCTGCAACTGATGCCTGGTAAGACACAACTTACAGGAGTGAGGATTTATTTTGGCAGAGGGTTTCAAGGGACATAGTCTATAATGGGGGGAAAATCTTGGCAGCTGTGACAGAATGGTGACAGAATCCGTGGCTGGGATTTCTCAGAAAACAGAGTCTGGCTATACAATTTAAGGTCTACTCCCAGTGGCCCACTTTTTCCAGTATGGCCCCAACTCCTAAAAGTTCCATAGCTTCACAAATAAGTGTTTAGACATCTGAGACTGTGAGAGAAATTTCTCATTCAATCTGTGACAACCTGTGTTGACATTCTTCAATCTCTCTTTCTGTATACCCAATATTGGTAGATATTAATTCATTTATCTTCCTTTTCACTGTTCAATTGTTTTAAAGATAGATTAGATAGATAGATGAGAGAGAGAGAGAGAGAGAGAGAGAGAGAGAGAGAGAAATAAGGTAGATAGGCAGGCAGATTCCAACTACCCCCCATGTTTTTTATAACCTGTTTGTCTTCAGGTTAACTGGAAGTGTAACCTGCAGTGATTTGTACACTGTCTTAGGTCACTCAAAAAACTTGTTAAAAATGTACATTTCTGAGAAATATCACTAACCATCAGGCTATAGCTAGGTTATTTAAACATCCTCTAGGTGGTGGTCATGTAGGAGGCCTCAGAACCCTTGAGTGGCAATGATTTGTTGTTAAGAACTGAGTTAAAGCCGGGCGTTGGTGGCACATGCCACTCGGGAGACAGAGGCAGGAGGATCTCTGTGAGTTCGAGGCCAGCCTGGTCTCCAGAGTGAGTGCTAGGATAGGCTCCAAAGCTACACAGAGAAACCCTGTCTCGATAAACCAAAAAAAAAAAAAAAAAAAAAAAGAACTGAGTTAAAAGTAGTTAAGGCTGGGTGGAGAACAATGGTGGTTACTTAGGACGAGGGTGCTTGGGTGGAGGTAGATTAGGAGTGGAGAGTTGTTGAAGCAAGGATAAATACTTAGTAAACTTTGAAAATATGCAAAGAGAATAGCACTGCAGGGCCTGGCACTGTGGTAGACAGCTTTCTGTTCGTGTCACACATACTGGAGACAATCAGTTTATGAAGAGGAAAAGTGTATATTGACTCATAGGTTTAGAAGAGTCAGCCTGTGGTCAGTTGTTCAACTTAGCGCTAGTCCTTCTTATCACTAGTCCTGGAGTGAGTCAGCACATGTGGTGGGGAACATTTGGTGAAGTGAACAGTTCACCTAACGGCAGCTAGGAACAATAGAGAGAGGAACAGAAGGATGTCAAGAGTCCATCATCCCTTCAAGTGTATACTCCTAGTGCCTTAAACTCTCTCACCTGGTCCCGCCTCCTAAAAGTCAGTTCACTCTCTCTATGGTACCACAGTTGTGGTGGTTTGAATGAGAATCGCCCCATAGGCTCATGTATTTGAATGCTTAGTCACGAGAGTGTGACAGTATTTTGAAAGGATTGAGAGGTATGGCCTTGTTAGAGGAAGTGTGTCGCAGGGAGTGGGCTTTGAGGTTTTAAAAGCCTTTGCCAAGCTGAGGCTGACTCTCCCACCCCATCCCCCAAGGATCATGATTTAAATCTCAGCTACTGCTCTGGTATCTTCCTGCATGCCACCATGCCTTCTGTCATGATGACAATGGACTAAACCCCTGAAACTGTCAGCAAGTCCCCAATTAAATGCTTTCTTTTATTAGAGCTGCCTGGGTCATGGTGTCTCTTCACAGCAATTGAACAGTGACTAAGACAACAGTCTAATAGGGTTCAAGCTTTTACCACCTGGGATTCCAGAGGCACTTCAGATCTAGCCTAAAGCAACTATGGTGACTATGTATTATGTACTTGGAAATCTCTAGGAGATTAGATATTGAATGTCCTCATCACAAAAAAATGATAGGCATGCAAGATGCCGGATCTGTTCATTAATTTGATGTAATCACATAACAATGTGCACAAAGGTCAAAATAGCACATTGTACACCATAAATACATGCACTTTTCATTGTTTTCAATATACTTTGATAAAAGGGGGGGACTTAATTTAAACAAACTCATATAAATGGAGACACACGTAATTTAAAGCTGCCAAAAGCCAGGTGGTTTTCCCACTTCACATGCTATTAATTTGATGTTGGCCAAGACTCTTCGGTGAGCTGACTGAAGCTATGGATCGTTGGGGAAGACAAAAGTACCTTTTGTGATTTGTACTCCATTTGGGTAGGCACAGAATCTTTACAGACCATGAAAAGGAATGGGAATGATGAGAATGCTGAAATCTGCTATTTCCCAGCTGATTTCAAGACTTCATGGCCTGGACCAGGCACCAAAAGCCAAAACCCTTAGCTTGCAAGTAAAATTAGTTTACAAATACCATGTAGTTATCGAAAAGAGTCTCTAAGATTTGGACAAACATAGGAGAAATTCTTCAACATTATATAATGCAAATGGGAAAATGAGTTGATTGGTAGCCCTACTTCATTGGTTTGGCTGCCTGGAGTACTGTGTTGGAATTCTGAGGCTGCCTGTAACTCAACAGGAGATAGTGCCTTCCTCTATAGCTCTGCCGTGAACATGGGTTGGAGATGGTGGAAATGGACATATGGAATCGCCTTTTGTTAATGTCAAGATCTCTCTGACTTTGAGAGATCTGGGCTCTGCTACTTACTAGCTATAGTATTTTGCAGACCACAATATCAATATTGATAATTTAATGATAATTTGTTATCAAAATGTTTCCATTCTGTATGTTACAGATACATATGTGACAATCCCATTGTAACCTCCAAACACTAATAATAATTTATTCTTCAAGGAATGGTATCTGGTGAACTGTGATCTTTATTCACACTAATTTATTCATCAGACATACCTTGAGAAACATCTTGACCAGCCTGGAAAATAATGGTTTTGCATCAACTTGATTAGGTCAAAGGCTGTCCAGGTATTTGGCAAAATGTTACTTGTGGATATGATTGTGAGTGTTCTTCTAGAAGAGATTAGCATTTCGTAGAGCAGGCTAAGTGAGGAAACTGCCCCTTACGAATGTGAAGAGAAGCCATTTAATCCATTGAGGACCTAAAGAAAGGGAAAAGAAAATAAAGTGATTTGTCTTTCTTATTGAGCTGGGACATCTATCTTCCCTGTCCTTGGACATCAGAGCTCTCGATTCTCATGGCTTTGACTCTGTGACTTACACCTGAAGGAAGAGGATTGCTGAAATTCAGAGGCCAGCCTTGGCTACATATTGAGTACCAGGCTATCATGGGCTATATAGCACAACTATTTTTAAAAAGGTAGATAGATGATGGATAGATAGATGGATGGATAGATATTACAGCATACGCTCTTAACTATTTTTCCCCAAAGAAGAATTCCAAACATTTGTGTGATGACAGCCTCATTTGTATGGTCTCCCAAGGGTACTATGTTTAATACCAGAACTTACATAGGTGTGAAAGATCATTTTGGATTTATATTTAACAACTCTATCATTTTGCAGTATAAACTCATGGTTTTCATAGCAATGCTACATACTTTGAATTAAAATGACAATCATAGGCTGATCCTGAGCTAATATCCAGAATTTCTGTAGTGAGAATAAGGTAGACCAGATGAACGTTGAACCTCTGTTAGAGAGAGAATCAGAGATTTATGGTAATACTTTAACCTCCAAGCATCCCACTGTTGGTAACTGCAGTACTATGAGTTATAGATTTAATATATCTGTGAAAATACTGTCTGTCCTTAACTCACTACTGTAATTAGAAGAAGGTGAAAACTTTTGGAAGGGAAGCAGCTAAGACATCCTTGGGAGGGAGGAGTGTCTTTTAGCATTGGAGGATGGTCTATGTAAAGGAGAGCTGGCAGAGTTCTAATATATGCTATAGTCGAGGAGGCAGATCTTCCTTCAAAATGTTGTGAGGGGGACCTGCCCTTTGCTGTGAAATTTAAAAGCCAAACTCTGACTTTCCTCTCTCCAATGAAGTCCATAGAGCCAAAGGGATGTGCTCATTGTAAACCCACTGTGGTAGGAAGAACTCAAGATAGTGTCCCAAGAGTTCCAACCTTTGCATTGTGTCCCATTCCTTGCATGTGGGTGGGACCAATGGACATAATCAATGTCATTACAGTGATCAGGTTACATTATGGAAGAGGAGGGGGTAGTTTGCAAATGAAATTATAGTTTTTAATCAGTGAAGTATAAAGCAGGGTGAAGTTAATTTTCTTGAAGTCTACTATGGATAAAATTGACTCAGTCTGTTTAAACACCTTCAAAGTTGACTAAGCCCTTCCTGAAACAGGCTTTGATGAAGTGAGTTTCCATTAGTTGTAAAGTAACAAGGAGGTTGCCAACAGTCATATGAAGCTGGAAGTAGACCCTGAGCCCCACATGAGACTGCAGCCCCGGCTGACACTGTGACACCAGTCTAGCAAGACTCTGAGTCGATGACTCAGCTAAGCTATGACTGCATGCTCTCGAACCACAGAGACTATGAGGTGATGACTACATGATCAACTGCTGCATTTGTGCAGCACCCATCCTCCGTGTTCTTGTCTAGTGATCTGGAGGGTGTTGTGTTCACACTGAGTGATGTTCTGCTCTTTCTACGGCAATTTGATCCTATGAGACATTCTAATGGTGTTTTGTAATAGTGTGGGTCAATTGTAGAAAGGGAATTAAAACTTTTTTTTCCTGTTTCACTTCATAATTTGCTTCTCTAGTTTCTTGAATTTCCTGCCCAGATCCAAGTCTGCTTGCAGGGCCTGCCCATTCTCTTTCCTTGGGTTGGTCTAAGGGCAGAAGTACTGTCGATGATCTAATTTAACTTTGTTTGGAGACAAGTTACAGAACCTGATTTGTGTGGGCTGCTGTGTCACGTGTGAGTGTGAGCCTCTCATACTGCTACATGGAGGTGGAAAGAGAAGAAAGGCCAAGAAAGAAAGATGAAAGAAAGCTTCCTGGGAATGGAGGCTGTGACTAGCTCATTAAGGGTTATCTTGGAGTTCCCCACCAAGGCACAGAAAGCTGAAGGTTCCAAAGTCAAATGTGGCTTTCAGGTCATTGTGAAGGTCTAGTGGTACAAGTGGGAGAATATATTTTGTCTACTAATATGTTAGTTTGACTTATGTTTGTGTTTCAACATAAATTGTTAACCATTACTAAGAGTAATAAAAAAGACAAAATTGAACCCACAAAACCATACCTACACCAATATTGACAAGTTATTTGTACAATACAGTGAAATTTTTCTTAATGTATAAATTAGCTCACATTTATCTATAGGAAAACAGATGAAATTCACAAACTCACAGGCAATTTTTTAAAAACAGTCCCACAGAAACTTTCTATAGTGTAAAAAATGTATTCTGTATTTTATCTTTTCTCACAATAATTTTTCATGTTTTATTAGTTATTTGAGAGTTTTATTTTTTTCAGGTTTTAAGTATTTTATTTATCAAATCAAGCTTTTACTTGGAATTTTTACATGTAATTAAAAAATCAACAGTTTCAGAAAATATGACATTATACTATGTTTGACTATTTTAAATATGATAAATGACACACAATTTATCCTTCTCAGCCCTATTTGAGAGTTTTAAATGTGTTATTTTAATCATATTCACCCCAGCTTTTCCCAGATCTTCCCCACTTCCCTACCCACCAAACTTTGTTTCTCTCTCTTTTGCTCTCTCTTCTTTCTCCTTTTCTCTCCCCTCCCCTTCCATCAAGACCAATTTGTGCAGCCCAAATATTCTTAGATGTGTGATCTTACACTGGACTGTTCAACTTACCACGGGCTACAGTCTTACAGAAAAACTGTCTGTCCCTCTCCCATCCCCGTGCTGAGACTTGGTCCGGTTTGGACTTGTACAGGTTTTATATGTGCTGTTTGCTCTTACACATTGAGCCTGCTTCCTCAATGATTTCTGAGCCTTAGGGTGGGGTTCAAGCTTCAAGCTGAATATCGGAAAAGTAAAGCAGATGGCTACTAGCTTCTTAGCTCTACCTCAGGCTGAATAGGTTATCCCGTCCCCATGAGCTCTCACCAAGCCTCAGACTGTAACCTCTGCTCAGTGTGGCTGGGGAATGAATGCTTCTCTGAGACCTTGCTTCTGTCTTGTGTACTTCCCTAATGGTGGGATTAAAGGTGTGAGCTATAATTCTCTTTTAGACTGATTCACTCTTTTGTAGATCTGGGTTGACTTGGACTCACAGAGATCCACCTACCTGTTAATCCTGAGTGCTAGGATTAAATGAGTATACCACCACCTCCTAGTTTCTGGCTGCTGGGATTAGAGGTGTGTGCCTGGCTGACTTTGCTTTTCTGAATCCTCACTCAAGCTTTAGTAAATCAATAACGATATATCACCACACCTGACCAAGTTTTTCATGCAATAATTTTAATAAAAGAAACAATTTTGATTACAGAAAAATAAAATAAAACTATATGCCTTTCCATGCTTTATAAACGGAGAACAATAGTAACATTCTTTAAAAATCTGGAGTAAGAAAAAGTTGGTTTAAAATTGAAAATTAAAAACTTTTTGAAAGATTTGTTTTTGTTATTTTTAATTATGTATATGTGGTGTGTGTGTGTGTGTGTGTGTGTCTGTGCATATGAGTGTAGGTCACCTTGAACTCTGGCAGAGCCCCTGGAGCTGAAGTTACAGGTGGTTATGAGCCACCTGAAATGAGTGTGGGGCTCAAACCCTAGTTTTCTGCCAGAACAGTATTCACTCTTAACCTCTGAGCCAGCTTCCAGCCCAGAAGGGAATTCTGAATGCCATGAAGGGCACTTACTTCCATTTTCCTGAAGAAGTGCCACATTGTGTTGTTCAGTGCTCAGAAGAATGTGATGGCAACACTCCGAGTGATGCCCTGCTTTTACACATTTTAGACACTGGCTGGCTTGGCCTTCGCTACTCTTATGCTAGACTTGCAAATGTTCGGAATGAGCCCTGAGTTCCCTTTCTGCTTATAGGACACTTCCAGATCCTTCCTGTGACTACAGCCTAGACTCCTGAACTACTCAAGTGGAAGGCTTCAGTGTCCTGTTTCCACTGACACCTCACCGTCATTATAGCAGGGAGTTTTTTTGTTTGTTTGTTTTTGTTTTTGTTTTTCGAGACAGGGTTTCTCTGTGGCTTTGGAGGCTGTCCTGTTACTAGCTCTTATAGACCAGGCTAAAGGTGTGTGTCACCAGCGCCCGGCTCCATTTTTTATTTAAATTAGAAATACGATTATTTTACATGTCAATCCCAGTTCCCTCTGCCTCCCCTCCTCCCATGCCCCCCTCCAACTAACACCCTACCTATCCCATACCTTTTCGGCTCCCCAGGGAGGGTGAAGCCTTCCATAGGGGGTCTTCAGAGGCTTTTTATTTTTTTCTTTCTCTCATTTGCCAGACCAGAGTGCTATGGATTGGGGACAGAAGGTTGAAAGAGCCAGTTTATATCAGACAATGTGGCACTGTCAGGGGTATCTGATATGAGTCAGCTAAAACATGGCTGACAGTGGACAAACCAGGGGGCTCTGAATCAATACAAGATGGCTGACATTGGATGCCTGGAAACCCCAAAACAAACAGATATAATCTATTATGTAACTGTTTGGGGGCAGAAAGGCACTTTTGTGTGACTTTGTGTAAGTATGGCCTTCAGGTCAGAGGCCTAAACCCCAGCCAAAGCCTTTGCTTTCATTAACCTGCTTGTATGTGTCCAACTACTAGGTCTGTATACCTACCTCCATATAGCCTGTGTGCTGGTGTGTGTGTGTGTGTGTCCACCTGTGTGTGGTCAATGTGTGTCTTTTTAAAGTTTTTATGCTTAATCCCAGCACTCAGGAGACAGAGACAGGTAGATCACTGTGAGTTTGAGGCCAGCCTGGTTTACATAGCAAGTTCCAGGACAACTGGGGCTACATAGAGAAACCTTGTCTCAAAAAACAAACAAACAAACAAACAAACAAACAAACCAAACAAAGAAAAGCCTGAAGACCCAAGTATGGCAAACATGGGGGTGACAAGTTTTGACCTTTCCCCCTTTCCCTCCCCTTTGCTAAAAACCATTAGATTACATTCCTAAAGGATAGCCCCCACGGTCTATTCCCTAATTCAACACTGACTCATTTCTGAGACTAAACATGGAGGCTCAACAAACAAAATTCATTATTTGGCTACACTGGCTAACCCGTCCAAATCAGATTTACCAACTCACCCTAGCAAGTCTCCCCCCTTTCCTCCCCCAAATCCCACTCCTGAAAACAACAACAACAAAAACCACCTGCTTCTGGTATTTGCTGTTTGCCTCTGAGGATTCAGGGGCACCCCTCCACCCCGCCCCGGCATGGAAATAAATCTCCTTTGTGCTGAAAACTGGTATCAGGCTGTGTTTTGAGCCCACTCCTAGGGACTTCCCTCCCTTATAAACCCAACCACAGTCAACTCATGTCAGAGTGTTTTGCCTGCATGTATGTGAGCGCACCATCTATATTGCTGGTACCCACTGAGGCCAGAAGAAGGTGTCGGATCCCCTAGGACTGGAGTTACAGACAGTTGTGAGCTGCCATGTGGGTGCTGGGAATTGAGGCCAGGTCCTCTGGAAGACCATTTGGTGTTCTTAAATACTAAGCAATCTGTCCTACCCTAATAAAGTTTGTCCTGGTCTATGGCTCCTTGAATTCTTTTCATCCTCCTGGCCTCCTCTTCCTGCATTCAAAGCTTAGACCTCATAGTTTGCCCCCAAAATGGATATGGGAACTTAATCCCCAGGGCAACAGTGTTGGGGGATGGGACTAATGAGCGCTAATGAGGTCATGAGAGGGTGGTGAATGGGCCAATGCTGTGGTCAAGAGAGTGAGTCTATTACAGGCAAGTTTGGCTGGTCTTCCTCACTTCTACCTCTTGTTATGAATTATACAGCAAAATGGCCCTTACTGGGGGCCCACTCCGAAACCTTAGACTTCCCAGACTTTAGAATCACAAGCCAATACATTTTTGTTTGTTTTAAGTTATCCAGTGTCTGGTATTCTGTTATAGCAACATAAAAATGACCAAGTGGCCTTTTCTGGATTCTGCCATGCAGAATACAGCAGTATTTCAGATCCACAGTAGGAAACTGTCACATGACTTTCCTTGATGGGATATGAAGAAATGTCTTTCACCATAGATAGGGGCATTGACGGACTAAGGAAGAATTCCATCCAACTTCAGCTTGATGAAACAATGAGTTCTTGGGGTTCCTCACAGAGAACTCCCCGTTCTAGGCTGCTGCAGCATGGACAATTCACGGAAAGCTGCGCCATTGAAAAATCCCCATGGGTGATGTCCAGGCAGAGTTGCTACGGAAGAATCTCTGCCCCTTCCCCCAGTCTGTGTTGGTTTATCGTATAGCTTCAGAGAGGGTAGGGGCCTGGCAGATATCTTGCAAAGGGTCATGAGCTTCTTGAGCATTGAGTCAGTGAGCTCCCTGAGTCTCCTGCCTCTGCTAAGGAATGCTAACAGAACCTGATCTTGTGAGGCTCTGAGGGTGATCACTGCTGGTCTGACTTTAGACACATCAAGTTGGCCAGAGGAAATAGCTCTACAACAGCAGTTGTAGTAGTACTATTGGGTACCTTACACCCACCAGTATGGGGGTTCAAGTCACAGCCTCCAAAGATGTAGTTCAATGCTTGGAACCCATGAATGCTACCTAATGTGTCAAGAGTGCGGAAATGATAATGAGGGGTTTTTGACTGTCCTTGGATCACCTGAGTATGTCCTTGGTGCAATTACAGTTGACTTTCTACAAGGAAAACAGAAAGAGTGTTGGCACAAGAGAGAGAGGGCACAATATTGGAACAAAAGCTTCCTTTAAAGATAGAGGAAGTGGCCAGGAGCCCAGGAATGCAAGGCATAGGACCTTAGAATCTGGGAAAGACAAGAGAAGGATTGTCCCCAGAGCCTCCAGAGGAAGTGTAGCACACCCCCCTCCACCCAAGACCTTGGTTTGGGCCCAGTGAAACTAGTTTTAGGCTCTGACATCAGAGCTGGAAGAGAATAAATGTGTTGTTTTAAATTGTTAAGCTTACAGTGATTTGTTACAGCAACCACAGAAAACCATATAGAGGTGGAAAAATAAAATGTGAGATACTTTTCATCAAATGAAAAGCCTGAAGTTTCAATGTGTGTATATGTCCAGCAAATACTAGTTTTTAAGACTCCTCTCTCCAGGCAAGACATCATAAACTAGGTGATATAAGCAAGAATGAAGAAGACAATTACATAGGCCCAAAGGGTGTGCTTCAAAAGCCATGTGAGAGGCCGGATGCCAGCCACTAAGTTGGAACCAGAGGGTGTTCCCTCTAAGTCACCGTGAAAGAATTCTGAAAAAGGCCAGGATGTCCAGCATTTCCCCACAGTTGACATTTATGATGTATCAGTCCGTGTTCATAGCTCAACTGATGGACAATCAGATGGCCCACAGGACTCATAAATGGCCTGAAGCACCCGCCGCTTCCCCCAGCTCGGAGAGCACCGTTTAGTGGCCAGCTTTGGAAGCAAGACATATTAAAATTTGAACCTGAGAAAAGGCAAATCCAGGGAGGAATTTAGGGCACACATGTTCTTGGCCCAACTGTGGGAGTCTAGAACAAATCACTAATTACCACAAGAAGGTAAGAAGCTCCGAGTTTGGGTTTCTAGGGTGTCTGTTGGAGGAGCAGGAAGTACCTGAATAGGGTGAGGGGGCTTTTCCATCGCTCATTTCGCTGTTCTCCACACAAGCCCTGGAAGTTAGCCCCAGAAGACTATGGGTGCTGGAGGCGAAACGCAGCAAAGAAATCTCACTTCTGAGTCACCTTTCCAGGGACCAGGAGTGGCTTAGGCCACAAGAAACAGCAGTTGCTAAATTTTGTTCGCATGGCTCACACAGAACACCCTCTTAAACTCGTTCTGTTTCTTATTTAGGCGGGTATACGTTTAAATCTAGCCTGGGAAAGTATAACCAAAAGTCCCTTGGGCAGAGTCTGGGTATCTGGTGTCTGAGATGGGCTCTTTGCTGCGGTTTTCATCTCTTCTGGGCAGGTGGGTTCATTCTGCTCTGAGTCTCAATCGGCCACATTGTTCTCCAAACAGCTGCAAATTCATCTCACTCAACCAGTCTTAACTTCGGGTCGGGTTTTACATCAGAGTATAAGCTGTGGGGAGTAAGAACTTGTTACCCGAAATTCATGTACCTCCACCAGACTCAAGTGTTGCTATTTGTGAGCAATGGTGGTCTCCATGGCAAGGAAAAAACCCTTCTCTAAATGGCCTGTGTCGTTTCCCTGGGTGCCTTATGAGTTCCACCAGACACTTAGCTACTGTACGTTTCTCCTTGCAACTGGGAGCATGTCGTTCCCATAATTGCCTCCTCCTTTTCCTACGTACCACCTCCCCTTTGGCTCTGTGACAGCATCTCAAATCAGGCACTTGCTAACTAGTCCACTGAGTGACTAGATACTTTCAAATGTGAGTCATTTAGTAACTGGTAGAAAAGGTATCTTGGATGTGTTTTGCCCCTATCCATTTTGACGCCCTTTGAGCCTAATGTCTCATTTTGTCTCTACAGTATGCTCTGACATCAAGATAGTAGTAATAGTTCCATTGACCTTATTAGAAAATAAGAAGAAAATTCTTACCCTGAATTATTGGCAGAGTTCTCATAGAATGTGTTCCCTACTCCATCCCTGCCACCACACTGTTGTGCCTCAGGCCAGGGCTTTGAGAATGTTTCTCCTCATGACTCCTTCCCTGGACCCAACTGATAAAATAGGTGTATAGTCAAACATTTGCTGACATAAATCATAAATTTATTTTTAAACAACATTTTGTAGACATAGAATCTCATGATTTATTAAAGATGAAAGCTAATTTGCATATTAATGAATGTACTGCCTTTTTTTTTTTTTCTTCACAAAAAGAGTTGAATCAAAAACAAAGAGAATTAAGTCCTGGCTGAATAGTTGACATTTCAGGTCCTAGAATATCTTCATCATTTTTCAGAGTTGATTGATATTTTGTAGGAGTCATTGCTGATCGTAACTGCCACATCACAGAATTGCACAGCATGAGATAGCAGAAGCATTGTGGGGTCTGTCTTAGGGTTTCTTTTACGGTGAAGAGACTCCATGACCATGGCAATTCTTATAAAGGAAAACATGCATTGTTGCATGGCAGCATGCAGGCAGACTTGGTACTGGGGAAGGACTGAGAGTTCTGCATCAGCAGAAGGAGAACACTGGGAGTAGCTTGGGCATATGAGACTTCAAAACCTGCCTCCATGGTGACACACTTCCTCCAACAAGGCCACACCCACTCCAACAAGGCCACACCTCCCAGTAGTGCCACTCCCTGTGAGCCAAGCATTCAAACACATGAGTCTATGGGGCCATTCCTATTCAAACCACCACAGGGCCATTTCAGAAACTGTTGCAAGTTCCATCCTAAACACAAGGCAAAAACTCATCCAACATTTTTTTTTTAAACAATGAAACACAGTATGAATGGTAGAGAGAATAAGGTAAAACTCATAACGGATCAAAAATAGCAGCTGGCCTCTCTGAACATTGTCCTAGGGCAGTGGTCTCAACCTTCCTAAAGTGACTCTTTAATGTAGTTAGTTCTTCGTGTTGTGGTGACTCCCAACCATGAAATTATTTCATTGCTACTTTATAACTCTAATTTTGCTACTGTTGTGAATTGTAATGTAAATATCTGATAGGCAGGATATCTGATATGCTACACCAAAGGGGCCATGAGCCAGAGGTTGAGAGCCACCACCGCCCTAGGGTAATGGTAAGGGACATGTTCAGGAGGAGAGGTAGTGTGCATTTGGGGTCACTGGTTGTCATGACTGATTGTCAACTATACAGGATTTAGAGTGACTGGAGAGACAGGACTCACAGAGTGTCTTTCTGTGAGTAGTTACCTAGATAGCTTAACTAACATGACAGAGCCACACTGCAGGGGGCAGAGCCACACTGCCTGGGAGCAGCAAGTGATTTGAGCATCAGCATTCATCCTCTTTGCCTCCTGACTACAGTGTGACCAGTTGCTTCTCTGCCGATGGACCGTACTCTCTAACCACGGTCCTTTCTTCCTGAAGTTCCTTTTGTCGTGTGTTTTGTGGCAGCAATGGGATTAATAATGAATTCACTGGGCATTCCGAAAGGATCTTCTGCCTTTTTCTATATGAAGTCGTCTCTGGAAGTCAGAATATAAGAGGGCTGCAGCTCCGAGTCATGCAGGTCATGGTGTTGGGTCCTAGGTGTGGTGGAGCTGGTAAACAGTGGATTCTGTCCACACTGACTTAGAGGTCACAGTTTGCCTAAATGTGTATGCACCTTAAACCACTCTAGACTGGATAGCACCTGCATACCCCATACTGGGATATACCTAGAGTACAATCTAATAGAACATCTGAATTTGATAGCTGTTAAGGAGAGGGAAATCTTATTCTATTGTTCAGAGAGGACTATGTGTGCAGGTTGGGGTGTTAGTAAGGTTTCTAGGTGTACCGTACACAGAGAGGGGTATGTGTGCATATAGCATAGTACATGTGGGTAAGGGTACCACACTGTCGAGTGCATTCTTAGAAGGCACATGTGTGCACATAGCCCAAGTCTAGCGGAGGAATACCAGGTTGCTAGGTATTCCTTATACTTGCCTGCCTTACAAAGATCCTCCTGTCTCCATCCTGTTCCGAGAGCTAGGGTTACAGATGGGCCTTCATGTTCAACTTCTAGGTGCTAGGGATCTGAACTCAGGACTTCTGGCTTGTACAAGAGGGACTTTATTAACCAGTCATTTCCCCAGCCCCTGCTCCAAGTATGTACTTCTTAGTTTAAGAATGTATTTTAGGTTTCCAGTATAGCCAAGGCTGTTACACAGAGAAACCCTGTCTTGAAAAACCAAAGAACAAACACACAAACAAAAAAGAGTGTATTTTAGGAGAAGGGGCCATATAATATGTTAATGTCTTCATTTTAACCCTTATCATCACACAAAAATACTTGAGCTTTAAAAAGTTTTGTTTCCTTGGTTATGTGAAAGAAATGAATCCTCTCAATAAAAACCAGGGATAAGGGAAATTGTAGCCCTGTCCATGCCCTCTTCCCATGCTTGATGCTACAGTTCTGCTGCCTCAGTGGTTACAGATCTTCATTTATTCTGGTGACTGGGACCGTACAAAAGAAGACCATATAAGTCACACATAGGATGTAAAATATCCTAATAGTTCCATTGAGATAGTAAAAAAATAAATTAATTTAAACAAAATCTTATGCTTCTCACTGCTGCAATAAAATACTGAACAAAGGCAGGTTTAGAGAGAAAGGTTTATTTTTGCATATGGTCTTAGTACAGTCAGTCAGTCCTTCATGGCAGAGACGTCAATCAAGTCAGCAGGAACCTGAAGCAGCTAGCTACATCTTCACAAACAGGAAAAGGGGAGCAATGAACACTTGTGCTCTGTTCAACTCCTCTATTCCATACAGTTTAGATCCTAGCCTAGTGAATAGTACTACTCACTCGTGTAGTGGGTCTTCTCACCTCAGCTATTAGAGAGAATCTCCCCTAGGGATGTCACCTCAGCTATTAGAGAAAATCTCCCCTAGGGATTCCCAGAGACTAATTTACCTAGATAATCCCTCATGGGTGTTCACGAAGACTTGTTCCTTAGCTCAACCTGAGTTTGTCAAATTGACAATACTATCACAACTAATATATTCTATTTATCTCAGTATGTCCAAAATATCTCACCAAGTGGTCAACATTTTTTTAATTATTAGTGAATGCTGGAAATAATATATATGCCATCATATATACCATAACATTAAAAATTAGCTTAAAATCAAGTGGGGATAGTATTGGATTAGTAAAGTTATGACTAAAATTAAAATAATTTACAGTGTTTCTATTTTAAAGTTATATTGAAATGAACTGACATTAAATAAAATTTGAGATTCATTGGTCAACACTGGTCACATTTAAGTAGCTCATGACTAGTCATAAGCTACTTAACCTTAAAATCATTGTGCTTTAATGGAACTGTATTTAATCTATAGCCTCCATCACCAAGTATTAGTAGTTGGAAGAGTGACTCTAGAACCTTCTCTGGGTAATATTAGAGAACATCTATGGTTTATTTTTAATATAAACTTTACTGTGGGTTCCATCCCTCTCCAGCTGCTGGTCCCCTGTGGAGGAGCTAAAGAATAACCAGCTATTCAGGGCCACGGAGTGATTGACACCCACAGTTGAAGGTCAAACAGTGTGTGTGTCAGGGGAGTCACGCTCTCTTGACCTTTCTCTACAAGTGTGCTTTTTGCAAAAGGGTTAAGAAAAGTGAACTCCTAAGGAAATTTTCATGGGTGAGGCCAAAGCTGAAGCGGAGGAAGAGAAGAAAATCAAGGGTGTTAGGGCTACTGTCTCTGAGGGACAGTTGCCCCACACGGCAAGGATTATCAAAGCCAGGAGGGAGAAAGGGAACCTTTAAAAAAAAAAGCAGGCGGAAAAATTTAGACACAAAGATGCAAGCCTGCGGATTTCTACAGCTACTGTGAAATACTACATGGTCAGTACCTCTACTGACCCCTCTTGGCTATTCTAGAATATTCTAATAATGAGACACACCCGCAGAGTGTTTAGTATCGCATCTGTGCTTCCTCTTGGCCAGCTTATTGGACATCATCTGATCCCAATGTTTGCCATATTATTGGATAGCCTCTGAATCTAAAAATACCCCCGCCCCCGCTCTAAATCAGTCCTGACTTTACAGCTGGGGTTGTAACCATAACATTGTTACACATTTTCTTTCCCTTCCAGGGAGTCCATAATCATATCAAATTTCTCATCTCATGTTAGTCTCTACTTGAACTTTGCTTGGCATTTGAGGAATATATTTATAAATTAAGCTGTGCTCATTTTTATCCCATACAAAGCCATTCTGGGTTTTATAGCATTCTCTTATCTCCTGATGTTTTCCGTCTTTAAACACACCCGGTCTCTCACAACTGATGTTCCTCAACAGGGGTTATTTTCATCTTAGAATTTCTGGAGAACGGTTTGTTATAGAGAGCGAAAGGACAGAGGCTCCTGGCTGCCCAAAGTCAGGGCCTCTTGGAGCACAGGCTGCCCTGCGGGGTTTGGCTTCTTCCTTTACTGGAGCTAGCCTTGCAGAGGCAGAGTGCCGGGTAGCGGGGCAAGTGGCAGCTTTGCTGGGCTTCTGCTTTGTTCTTGTGTGGCTTCTGGCACAAGGACTTTAGGTACCATCTAAGAAAGTCAAGCAAACCAGTAGGAATGCTTCTTATCCAGTCGCTCCCTCCCCCTCCCCCGCTCAGCGCACACCCAACTGTTTTACTAGGGACTTTCAGAGATGCCTCTGTGGTCCCAGGTTGTCCGTGCTGCCTTTTGCATTATGGTGATATTCTTGAAAGCCCTTGTTCTATTTAGTCTAGTGGAGTGGACATATTAGAAGTAAACAGAAAAGGGCTGAAATATTGACCCTGGATCGACTTACAGAGAGAAATGTGCATTTCTAATTTTCTGATTCTACAAAGGGTGTCAATAACACAGTGATTTCTCCCAGGCCTCTGCCTGCATGATTTTGTCTTTGGAGATGTAAAGCAGACGCTTGGCTTCCACTTGATTTCAAAACATATATATATATATATATATATATATATATATATATATATATATAAAGAAACAGCCGATGTATTTTCCAAATTGCAAGTCATCTTTTACTTTTCTCTTCACCGGGTACCCAACTCTCTCTTCATATCAGCCCCACGTGCTACTGGTTTCCATTCTCTGGAAAGAGTTAAGCTTCTCTCAGGCATTAATCCCAAATGGAAATAACTGGCCAAATGCCCAAACTTGTTCTTTATGAGGGATACAAGACTCTGAGGGATTCCAGCCTGTTTTTGAGCCATTTTAGGATTGGCTTGGGAAGCACAGAGATGGCAGAAAGGGAACTTAGGAGCCATTTAGCCTATTCATATGGACACAGTGTTGTTCTTTTGTTTAAATTAAAGATAAAGAAGAAGAGGAGGAAGGCGCAAGATGAGACACAGGATGAGACATATTAGACATATTAACCAGTTTATTATAGACTTGGCAGAGTAGGGAGACTAAGAGAGAGGAGAAACAGGGTAAATTGCAGACCGCCATGGCCGGTCGCCATAGAGAGGCAGACAGAGTGTGGGTAGGAGAAGAGAAGAGTGGAGAGAAGAGTAGAGAGCGTAGAGAGAGAAGTATAGAGAGAGTGTAAATGGGCAGGGGTCTGTCTTTTAAAGGGGTCCTCTGCACCTGCGTGTAGACTTAGTTCCCATGGAACCCTGGGATGACAAGGGTACTGCCTGTACCGCCAGGTAACAGGGGCAGGCCAGCATAATGCCTGAACCTTTCAATTCCACCTTTACTTATTATTTAAAAAAATGGGGTGTTAGACATGGCAGATTAAGGAATAAGGGTGTCGAATTCGCAAGACTGCTTCCTGCTGACATGGGGGGCGTTGACCATCTTTGGGGGACCTGAGAAGGTTGGGGTGCTCCCACATCCTGGGGTAGCTGGTTGCTTCATCGCAGTCCAGGCTGTATGGAACTCCCTGAAGCCTCTTAGACCTGGCAAGATGTTGGCAGAGCAGAGGACAGGGTTAAGTTTAGAAAAATTTTTTTTCTTAGGTCCTGTCACTTGAAGGGAAGATTGTAAGATGAGGGAGGGGTTCCCGAGGTGTCCCAAGATGAGGGAAGGGAATTTGGGACTGGGGAAAGGTTGACTCTGACCTGTTTGGATCCAATTCAGCTCCCTGGAACTTACAAGAATCCTTAGAGTTTGTGGAAACATAAGTATTAGACACATTAGCAGCATATTCATGTTAGAAGCAACTTGGCTGAAAGCATTAACATTTTAAAATTGACAGATATTTTTATGACAATTAAAAGCATCTTAATCTTGACCTTGTAGTTACGATCCTATAGTGGTATTGTACAACTTTACTATGAACAGTACCATGAGAAATAGAGAAATCCAGAACATATTTCATTCTTTTTAATGTCTCAACTCACTTTATCATCACTTAAGCCTTTTTATCCTCAGACCTTCATAACTTTAATTCATACACCTTACACCCAGAGCCTGGGTTTTACAAATAGGGAAAATAGTGTGCAAATCCGTGAGTAGTGAAAGAAGAAGGACGAGAGAATTTAAACTCAGAATAGCCAAACAGTCTTGGAAAAGGATGGTAAGGCTGGATGCCAGAAGGTACCATGAAACTATTAATGTTGCTATATGGTTCAGGCACAGGCTTGGCATACAGACCAAAGGACTGGAATTAAGTCATCTGAATTAAACCTGTGCATCTGTGCATGGTGCTTGAGCTCAGATGTTCCAAGGGGAAGAACTTTTGGAAAGAGATGACTCTGGTGAATCTGAAGATCTCCAGGCACACAGAGGGGTCCGAAGCCCGGTCTCACACCATATGAGAAAAGCTAAGACAGATCAAAGGTCTAAACTTAAAAGCTAACTATCTAAACACTTAGAAGAAACAATAGAGATAAATCTTTGGAGCTTTGGATTTGGCAGTGGTTTCTCAGATATAATGCCAAAAGCAAAAACCACTGAAAAAGAAGGTACATTGGATTTCATGAAAGTTGAAAATGTTTGTGTGTCAAAGCATACTACACAGGACATTTTTTTTGTTGGGGGGGAATGTTTGCAAATCCTACAGTTGGTAATGGTCTATTATCTAAAATATAGAAAGGATGTTTACAATTCAATAACACAGAAACAGCATAATTTAAAAATGGACAGGGCTTGTGGATGGACCATCTTCCAATATTTAAATTGCCAGTATCTGAAAAGATGTTTCACATCACAAGCCATCAAAGAAAGGCAAGCCAGTGCCTCATCAATTATTGCTTTATCCACACCAAGAAGCTATAGCTTATTGATTTAGAGAATTATTGTTGTTAGAAAATAGAGTCAGATGTCTGCCTCTTGAAGGTAAAATTTTGCACATGTCAATAAAGGAGTTATTTTTTTTTTTGCAATTTTGTGTGTGTGTGTGTGTGTGTGTGTGTGTGTGTGTGTGTGTGTTTGTGGGAAATACATGTTATGGCACACGTATGGAGGTCAGAAGACAATTTGAGAAAGCATGTGCACGGGCCCACGTGCACCCCCCCACACACACACACACGGGGCAGGGTGGTCAGGAACCTTTACCTGCTGAGGGATCTGGCTGGCCTTACAGTAAACACATTTTAGATGCAAAGTCAAATGTCTTGGCATGGATGTGGAAAACTGAATTCTCATACATTGCTGGTTATAGTGAGATGATGTGTTCAATCCCTAACACCACAAATAAAGCAATAAAATAAAACAGTATGAATGGTTGCTGCCACGTTGGAAAAAGTTTGAGGGTTTCTCAGAGAGTTAAAATTATTATGTGACCCACAATTCCCTTCCTAAGTATATTTTCAAGCACTGAAAGTGTTTGTTCACACAAAACCTTGTACCTGAGTGGTGATGGCAGTGTCAGTACTGATAGTCCTCAAGTGGGGAAAATACAACTAAATGCCTATGAACAGAGGGATAAACACACTGTGTTGTACCCATAGCGGACAAAAGAGGGACATCTTAGCAGCCATTCCCCATTTCCCCCCTCCACAGGCTCTGAACGCCACTCTTGCTTTGATCTATATGAATTTCCCAATTCTATACATTCAATTAAATACAGATTCATATGATGTGTGGCCTCCTGTGTCTGGCCTTGTGTGGGAGTGTCTGGTTTCTTTCATTTAGCATACTGTTTCAAAGTTCATTCGTACTGTATCATACGTAAGTATTTTATTTCTTTTTATTATTGAAGAATATTACATTGTATAGGTATATCACATTTTATTTATGAGCATTTATTTATGAACATTCCACAGTTTAGACCTTATAGGAAATGCTGCTATGTGCATGCATGTACATGTTTTTCGTGGTAATACGCTTTTATTTTATAGTGGTTTGTGTGCTTGTTAAAAGTTGTAGAAACTTTGCTAATTTAGAAAATAATAACCCTTTGGGCTGCTGAGATGGCTCAGTGGGTAAGGGGGCTTGCTGCAAAGCCTGGTGACCTCAGAAACCATGGAAAGGTGGGGAGAGAGAACAGACACTGCAAAGTTGTCCGCCCTCCTCACGTCTCCTAGTGTGTATGCCACCCACGCCCGACAAAAATGTAAAAGATAAGGAAAATTATAACTTTTTTTGACATGTGGGAAGTTTTCTCCTCAAAAGCTGACACCTGACCACTTTTTAATCACATCACAATCTTAGAACATTTGGCTCTTAAAGGAATGGAAGATACCTGTGAGGTGAGACCCTGAAACTAATGATAGAAGAGGTGATTGCACCAAGCCAGCCAGTGCTAGGAGAGGGGATCACACCAAGCCAGCCAGTGAGTGGCCAGCACAGGCACAGAGCCTGCACTCCATTCTACGCACATATGTGTCATGAATGCTTAGCCCCATGAGTCTGGTATTCTTTAGACACTTCTAGAGGAAAACTGACCACTGTATGGCAAGAGTCTCAAAATGAGCACTTAACACCCCTCAGTGGCATAAGCCTGGAGCTCCTTGAGTACCCCAAGATGCAGCTCCCCAGCACCCTCTTACCTCAAGGAACCTTGGAGGAGGTAATGGCTAGTGTTCCATGCTGGGGCTAAAATCCATCCTAACTTGAATCATGAATACTGCACATGAGGACCACCAAACCCTGGAAATTCAGGGCCCATTTCTAAAGCAATATTCACTGTTCAGAAGTGCATGGAGTATTTTATAATCTGAGGGATTGATTGCCTCTTCGTATGTGTTAATGAGATAGGACTTTCTCAGTAGAAATCCATCTTCCCTCTGATAGCTTTGGACGCATTGCAGAACCCATTAGGGCCTCAGAGTGCTAGTCCTTGGTGCAGCTAGGAGCCTTGCCATGAGCACATGAATGCACAGATGACAAGAACAGATGTTAGAGCCCCTAGAAGATCAAAGCGCTGGCTCTGCTTTGGAAAATCTGCCCATGCCACATAGTTCTTCAAATCTGCATGAAGGCTGTGGTAAATATCCAATCCGTATTTTCTCCACTGACTGAACTCTAACACAAACATATTCTTTACTCCTCCTATGGGAGACTGAAGCTGGCGTCCTGATGGCCATAGCTGAACACAGAGTCCTTCTTGAGATGCAATTGTCATCTCTGGCTTTCCCTGAACAGTTGTCTGTTTCCTTGGCATCTTAATTTTCCACAAAGAAAAACTTTCTCTTTTGCACTGGAGTCACCCTAAGGTTGTCATTATGGTTTTTTTGTTTGTTTTTTGTTTTGTTTTGTTTTGTTTTTTCCAGACCCCAAATAGGAACACAGTGTCTAGTGATTCCAGAGAAAGGAAAACAAGGAGAATTTTGTGACTCAGGAATAGAGAGCTCCCAGGGAGCCCAAACTGCTTTCTTTCACCCACCCTCATAACTCCCCTTCATATTTTCCCCTGGACTTCTTTTCTTCCACATTGATTCAAAAGCTTTTAATTACAGTGGATGAAAATGAGCTGAGCGCCAGCAGTGGACTTGAAGCAAGAGAAGCTCCCAAATGCCCACTTCTGTCTGAGCAGAGTGACCTTGTGAGCTCACATGATTGACATTACTGGAGATGTTGTGTTCCTCCGGAGAGTTCCATTCGTCTTCAAAGTGTGTCCTCTCTGTGAAGCTGTTTCACCCACACAGCTGGACAGAAAAAGCCACTGAATGGAAAGAAAATCAAAAGTAGATATTTTTTAAGTGCTTTCCCAACATCATTAATGTTATTACTGCCAAAATCTGCATCTGGTAGTAAAATCGTTCTTTTCCAAACATTGTTTCCTCCAGAGCCATCCAGAAGTTGCTACTGTAGGAGAGTTTCTCGGCCACTTTTAGTTTGTGATTTTTAACAAGCATGTCTTCAAGGCTGACTCTGCCTGGGAGGCAGGGGGCATCACCCATGACCTGGTGAGTGCAGGGTGCTGACAGTTTCATGACATTTGCTTTAAGAAATCACCTGTGGTTAAGGTTTCTATTTGATAAGTCAATTTGCATTTACCATACAACATGAGCTATCTCTGTCTCCCAAATGTGCACTTCTGATGGTGTGACAAATTGTTTGTGGGACAACACATGCTACAGGCTAGACAGCTAGACAAAACACCCCATCCGAAAGGAAACCACATTCTAAGCCCCTGAATAAAGAAATATGCAAAGTCACACCTGCTGGTCGGTGTTCCCAATTGTGTCTTCGTCCTTTTTTTTTTTTCTTGTCCATAAATAAAATTAAGGAAAATGAATTTAATGTTGAGAAAAGGACCCAGGGTGAGTTCTCACATAAGTTTAATTCGGTCATTGGTGTTTTGTGTGGCCCAACTATAGACAGCTCGACAGTGTGACTGAAGTTCAGTTGCTAGTGAATTGGACTTGAAACTCTCATGAAGGATGCAATGGCAGCTAACACAATTTAGTCTGCACAGTTATCTGGAGACTTTTATTTCGTGTGTGTGTGTGTGTGTGTGTGTGTGTGTGTGTGTGTGTGTGTGTGTGTTCGTGTCCATGCCTGTGGGTGTGGATGCTACAGGAGGACCTCAGATAGCTTCCCCTAGATCTTTCCACCTTTTCCATTGAGGCAGGGTGTTTGGCCAAACCTGCAGCTTGTTTTTGTTTTTACTAGGTTGGTGGCCAGCAAGCCTCAACGATCTTCCTGTCTCTGCTCAACTGCCCAATACTGGGGATACAGGTGTGTACAGCCAGGCCCAGCTTTCTATGTGTGTGCTGGGGATCTGAACTCAAGGTGCTTGTGCACTCAGAGCCAGTGTTCTCACCCACTAAGCCATCTCCTCAGCCCAAAGGAGCTGGTGAGCTTAAGATCTATATATTTCATCAAAGATTCCTGTCACAATCAAATTCTCATAAATCCTGCCTTTAGTATGTGATATGTATCATGTTGAAAGACTGTAGTGATATATCATTTATGATCTTTTAAAGCCACTGAAAATCAAAATAACAAAGCAGCCACACAAGTTAACCATAGTAGCTGGACAGTGGTGGCACAAACCTTCAATCCCAGGACTCAGGAGACAAAGGCAGATGGATCTCTCTGAGTTTAAGGCCACTCAGGGCTACACGAGATTGAATCCATCTAAAAGAATAACAGAGCTCACACATTTAATCCCAGGACTAGATAGGAGCAGGGTCTCAGACATTCATTCTCCAGCCGCATTGAGGATAGAAAGGCATCAAATTCTCCAGCCACATTGAGGAGAGGCTGCAGTCTGAGGCTTGGAGGAGATATGTGGAGACAGGATTGCCATTTCAGCTGTGTAGAGGAAGGATCTACTGTCTTGGCTGCTTTGTTTCTCTGGTCTTCAGCTTGAAGCTTGAACCCCAATATCTCTCTCTCTGTGTCTTATTTTTTGTGTTACAAAAGGCAGAGATTTTTCCATGGGTAGGAGATTATTGGAAAAGGAAGAGACTTGTTTTTGTCATTCATTCTGACATGGAAAGGTCTGAGGATTATTGAGCTTCTAAACCTTCCCTTGTCAAGGCATAGTTTATCCTGGTGTGGGAGATGAGGCAGAATGCATTCAAGTTCCTGACAGTGACAACAACGGTGTTTCCTGATTCCTGCCTTGTCCCTGCGCTTTACAACACAATTTTACATTTCCTCTTCCCCATCAAATATGACACCCTGATTCCTTTCACTCCCGGAAGCAAATCAAGCTGAATTCAGTCTCAGGACCTTCGTGCCTGCTGTTAGCCATGTCTCGTCTACCCTTTCTCAGTCCAAATGTCACCCTGCAGAGATATTTTCCTTCACCTCCTCTAAAATAGACACGTCCTATTTTTTGTTTATATTTTGTTTTGTTTTGTTTGTCTCCTGTCCTTTTATTTCTGCCATTTGTGATTATGTGGCCTGTCTCTTTATTATTGGTCTCCCTCTAGGGTGATGAACACAGTGAAAATGGGCAGCTGCCATGCCTCCATAGCACTTAGCACAGTGTCACACGAGTGCTTCATAAACACTTGTTGGATGAATGAATGATCAGAAAGTTATACTAAAGCGAAGGCTGTCTGTTGAAAATTTCTGCTGAGGCTAATCGTTCTCTAAACCACTGGAAAATGGCTCTACGGCTCTGTACACACACTCATATTGAGATCTTTGCTCTGCTTCTTGGCTATCTTATCTCAGTGTTACCTCTCCTGATCTCCCTTTCGATGGTCTTGTAGCTCTCTCATCACAGCTATCACTCTGTTGCAAGACTGTAGCTTTACCACCACACTTTTTTTGTTTTTTTTAAAGAAAAATCATGTTGGGTGTTGGTGGCAGACATCTTTAATCCCACCATTCAGGAGGCAGAGGCAGGTGGATCTCTGTGAGTTTGAGGCCAGCCTGGTCTACAGAGCAAGTGCAGTACTGGTTCCAAAGAAATACAGAGAAACCCTGCCTCAAAAAGAAAAACAGAAAAAAGAAAAAGAAAAAGAAAAATCACATGTTCTGATGAACAGGGCCCAAAAGGACCCAAGTCATCCCCAAGAGCTGCAGCCTCCCCACGCCAACGTATTTCAAAGTAGAACACTTTCCAAAGCTCTTCCCACTGTTCCTTTCCATTCTCAACAACTTTTCAAACGTTTCAATTGACTCTGCAGTGACATTTGCAGTCTCTTCACACTTCTGGGCTGTCATCTGTCTGCACCTGGAGGTCTGAAGTCATTGGCTGATTATGCCAAGAGTCTTCCTTGTTCTCTGCTTTACTGTGTACTCCATTTCACTCCACTCATCTCACTTCTATTTCTTCCTTTTTAAAAGAGATGTATTATTATTATTATTTATTTTGTGTTCATTTGTGTTTTGCCTGCATGTATATCTGTGTGAGGGCATCAGATCTTGAAATTACAAGCAGTTGTAAACTTCCATGTGGGTTCTGAGAGTTGAACCGGGTCATCTAGAAGAACAGTCAGTGCTCTTAACCACTGAGCCATCTCTCCAGCCCCCTCTTTCTTTTTAAAGATAGGGTCTCACTACATAGCTTAGGCTAGCCTCAAACTTACGAATCAACTGCCTCAACTTCCTCAGTGCTTGGATACAGGCTTGAGCCACCTTGGCTGCCTCTTCTCCTTGCCTCTTTTGCTGCATGCTTAGAGTCGAGAAACTTTTATCCTGGCTCTAGAAGATAGGGTTTGAGTGTGTGGTAGCTGGGGATCTTTTTACCTGCTAGTAGCACACCATTTTCTCAACCCTGTCCTGTTTTTTCCATGTCCTCTCCCTCCCTATCAGCTGCCTCTTTTCCTTTTTTAGTCTTTTTTTCCCTTCCCTTCTCTCCGCCCCCTTCTCTGACTCCATTTCTGTCTCTCTGAGTTGAGCCTACCATGGAGTACCTTGTTAATCTTCCTTAGGACATTTTGCCCTTCATCTTTTAGAATCAGCTCTTGGATACATATCCTTCGTTATGGCTTGTGAACCTGCCCTTTGAAAAGAACATGAGTTCATGAGGAGTTTGCTAGGTGACCACACTGGTTTATAGTTTACTTGTCTTTTCATTTCACCATGTCTCCTCATAACTGCTTTGCTTTGCAATTTACACAAGGCACCCTTTCCTGGTTGCTATGAATTCCCAAAAGATACAGCCACCATCTCCTAACGTGTCTATAATTTCTAGATCAAAGTCTATTTTTTCTCATTGGTTAAAATTACATCCAGAATATATTTCTCCTTTTACTCAAGAGCTGACATTGTTAGTTCAGGATATTAGAACGTTTTGCAAGTTTCTTGGGTTTTAAAAGAATATTTGTTTGTTAATTTTTAAATTATGTGTATGTGTATCTGTGTGCAACTATGTGAACATGTGAGTGCAGGAGCCTGAAGAGGCTGGAAGAGGGCACTGGATTCTACTTGGAGGTAGGAATTGACCTTAGCTCCTCTACAAGCACAGTGTATGCTCTTAACTTTTGAACCACCTCTCTAGTCTAAGATGCTTACTTTGTTTAGCAGACTGTAACCTCCAACAGAAGACATAAAGCAGGTTTCAGTCCCTGTCTGTGCTGCTGCTTGCCTTATAAGAAAGACTAAAAGGAGGAAGGGAAGGAGCAAGGAAGAGAACAAGGATGTGATGGCCACAGGAAGATGGTGTATATTAGCAGGTGAAAAAAATCTATACTGCCAAAAGCAATATGGTTTACCTTCGGCTTCCTCATCTATTCCTAGCACCAAAGTAATCCCTTACTCAATGTCTTAGTTATGGTTCCTATTGTTGTGATGAAACACTATAACCAAAAGCGGCATGAGAAGAAAAGGGTTTATTTAGTGTACATATCCTGTGTCACAGTCCACTGAGGGAAGTCAAGGCAGGAACTCAAACAGAGCAGGAACCTGGAGGCAGGGGCTGACACAGAAGCCACAGAAGGGTGTTGCTTACTGGCTTGCTCCCCATGGCATTATTACAGAATTCAGGCCCACCAGCCCAGGGGTTGCTCCATCCATAATGGGCTGGACCCTCCCACATCACTATCACTCACTAATTAATAAAATGCCCTACAGGCTTGCCTGCAGCCTAATCTTATGGAGGCATTTTCTCGATTGAGGTTTCTTCTTCTCAGATGACTCTAGCTTGTGTCAAAGTTGATGTAAAGCAAACGTTTCACAGTTGCATCCTAGTCACTCTCACTAAGTGGCTTTCCATTCAGGGGCATGCTGCCTTTCAGTACTCCCCCCTTTAGTGTGTGCACTGTGTGATTGTGTATGTTCACCTGTGTACATGTGCATGCATGTGTGCATATGTCAAGAGGCTGGAGGGCAATCTTAGGAATCACCCTCAGGAGCCAGAACCACTGCCTCTGAGGCAGGTTCTATCATTGGCCTGGAGTTCACCAGTTAGGCAAGACTGGCTGGCCAGTGAGCTCCAGCTCTGGGAGTACAAGTGGGTACCACCGAGCCCATCCCAGCCTTTTACCAAGCTAGCATTCCTCAGGTCAGGGGCATTCTCCATTGTACAAGAAACTTCTTCCTGTTCCTTTTGGTTTTCAGAATTCCTGTCTTACTACGTAAGGATGTCATATTTCTAATGTTAAAACTTTGCCTTCTTTTCTTGTACTCTGTTTTCTTTGGATCAGCATCAGAGATCTATTAGTGCATAGGGGGATTTCCTGGTGAGTTTCAGTTTCAACCAAGAATAACACATGAGGTGAGTCCAGCAGTAAGCCAGAGGCTTTTCCAGATACTTCCTTCTTCTTATATTGATGCTGATTTTCCCTCTGACTTCTTAGTGTTGGGTCCTTTCTATAGTCTATGTACTCAGCTCATAACCTACTATATAGAAAGTCCTTCCTCTTGGATTTTACCTGCTCATCTGCCTCCCTTCTGTGTCTCATTTGAACATGTATTTCCCGGTTTCTCACTCCACCTGCCTGGGTGAGCTTCCCTAAGACCTCAGAGAAGGATGTTGCTTCATCTCCAATTTTCCTGGGCTCATGACTCTCCAACCCACCCTTCTCAACCATACTCTGTTCACCTCTGGCACCCTCACTTCTCCCAGGTTTCCACATACCTTGTATCTGAAAATGTACATGAGCACTGACACTTTGAGCTAACCATGTTAAGACATTTCATAAGCCACTTGGTTATAGCAGAATGTAATCTCTGGATGGCAGCTCCCGTCCCTCTTGCTTGGTGTTATGTGGTCCTCCTTCAGGGTGTGCCAGGTCCATCTTGATGCTCTTTCAAAGGCTCATGTGCAGACAGTGTCGGGGAGGCAAACAGAATTAGAAGAAGGCCAAATTGTGTTCTAGTCCAAATGTTGCCACTTTCCCTTCAATCATTTGATCATTCTGAGTCTTGGGATTCCTAAATGTGAATCATAGACAATAATCCCAACTGTATACAGAGTAGCATGTATTTCCTGGTATATAACGTATACACCCTTGGTGTGGCACTGCTTCCCCATCTGGGAAGGGAATAAAATGACATCTACCTTTTGCATTTATTTGGACAGGAAGCAGGATAAACAAGTGTCATACATTGCCTTCATAATTAAACAGGTCTTGTCATGGGAGGTGGCTGTGAATTACAAGTTAGGTTTATGAACTTGAAGTTAGATGAAGTTTGAGAACTGGCCCTGCCACTAACAAGCTGTGTGAAGCTGGACAGGATACTTTGCATTTCTAAGCCTTATTTCCACCAATGGTACAATAAGACCAACTACAGAAGCCACCTATAGGATTGTCACAATTAGGCAACATACTATGTGCAGTGTCTAGTCTTGACCCTGGTGCTTAGCAAGGACTTCAGACTTGTTGCCTATATTAACTTACAAGTGCTGCCATTTCATTCTTTCTTCTGCCCTTCTGGCCCCAAACCAGGAGAGAACATTGCATGCCTGTTGGGACAGGGAACACAGTGAGCAGAGGAACCAGGAGTCAAGAGAGGGAAGAAAAGATGGTGAGAGCAGCAGGGACATCCTGCTAGGAGAGGTGGGGTCTTGTTTTATTTCTGTTCTATGCTTGTCCCATCACCCTGGGAGCTAGTCAGTAGACATTTGCTGGAAGGGCTGGCTCCCATGCTTCTCATTGAACCCATGTGTTTTTCCATCCATGAATAGTTTTTTCTATCCTAGTTAACTAGATAAACATCTTGTTTGTGATATAATTGTTCTGTTTCAGATTTCCCTTCCTAAGCTAAAGACTGGAGTTATCTACAACATTTGAGACAATGACTCGAATGCACTGCTTTTATGACGAACTTTTCATTTCCTATAGTTTACATTTCTTTTTCCTATTGAGACTTTGACCCCTTGGCTCTAGGTGGAGGTCCTATAGGGCAGAGGTTGCATTGTTGAAAAGAGTTACTTTTGTCGTCAAAATTTCCACTTTCTAGAGAGAAGCCAGAGAACAACTGGATGAACAGAGGCAGCTTGGGTATTTTTGGAAATACAATCATGATCTTTATTTTGATTGCTTAAAAATGTCTACAGAAGGCAACGTCTTCTGCCAAAATTACTTTTGCAAAGAAAATACTTGACTGCTTTAGCTGCTTGTGGCAGCAACTTCTCTTGAAGGCAATGAATGTAGCCGCTACTGGTTGCCTCTGTCAACTCATAGAAGGAGGAAGGAAGGCTTAGGGACGGGGTAGAGTTTTACTTTGCCCCTTTAAAGTGAAATATTAACCACATCTTGTTTATCAAGGAGATGAGCAGATCATTCAATTATTCGGGTGTGGTAAAGTGCGTGGAGGGTTTCAGCACCAAAAGCTTGGACCCAAGCCCTTTTCTTCTGTGTAGTTACTTCCATGAGGTGTAAATCTCAATGTTCTTGACCATAAAAGGGACAATAATGCCTAGATAGCAGGGCTGGCTGAGGACTGGTTAAAATAAGACATGAGGGCAAGTAAGTCTTCCTTGAGTCATTTATATAAATATAATAATGCCTGATGATTTTCCTTCTTGGGTAGAAAGGGTCTTGAATATGGCAGCTGGGTGCAGGTAGAAGTGACAAGAGGAAAAAGGAAAGGCAGCCTGGCATCTGAGCCCTGTGCCCTTGTACCTACACCGAGTATTAGCTTCTGCATCACGTCCCCCCTCATCATGATGAAACGGGTTTTGGAGTAGATAAAGCCTTGGGGTGCAGATGACAGTATCTTCCTCCCTGTTATACTCTGTAGGCTCAGGGCAAATCCATCAGCAGAGTTCTCAAGTGACTTGAGAGCTGAGGATGGCAAGGAGACCAGGAAAGAAGAGGCACATTGCAGATGTATTCCTGCGTCCATCTATAACATCCTCTAGGATGCCTAGAAGATCTTCAAGAGACCAGTGGAGTGGGGATCCGGCTCTTAAGGACCCCAGGTGTATAGGTAGAGACTTATTTTAATAGTACCTCACAAAGTGGTGAGAAGACATTTGATGTAGTTGTATGTCATAGGCTTCCACACAAAGCCCCCAACAACGCACTTTGCAAATTTTGAAGTATAGAAAGTGAGGGATCGGCATTAGGGTGAGGATTTTCGGGAACCTAGTGTAGCCTCCTGTTGAACTATCCGCAGCAACTCTGCCAAGGCCAGCTGCAAATTGGAAACAAGTCACGGGATATGGAACCACCTTCCCAGGAAGCCCAGGGGAGCCTTACCGCACATGCGCCACGCCTCTGATGGTCTTATGTAGGGCTCCAGGTCGAATTATTCTCAGTCTCTTCCCTGCAGGAGTTCATGGCCCTCAGAAGGTCTCTCTTTCTTTTCAGACCCCACATTCTAAGGCACGCCTCAGACGGAGGGGTAGGCAGCTCCCACAGCCTCCTGAGGATCTCAAGGGCCTCCTTATCAAGCCTAAGCCATGGCACCTTTGCTCGTGGATGGTTAGGTAAGACTTCAACCTCTACCGCCTTTGGCAGGAGGCATACAGTTATTGAAGGGCTGCGTCTTTATGTTTTAAAGTCAAGACTGTGTTTTCTCTGTTTCGGATCATTGTTTTGGTTGCTACAGAAAAGAACCGGCACCCATTAAAAAATTGTTCACAAAGCTAGTTCATTAGTACCACGGGATGAGAAGTGATTATTTACTGAGTAACTCTCTAGAGCTTTTTTGAACTATCTGCTGGGGGAGTACATTTACTAGTAAACACTTGGCTCTAAGGCAGTGGTTCTCACCCTTCCTAATGCTGAGACCCTTTAATACAGTTCCTCATGTTGTGCTGACCCCAAACGTAAAGTTGTTTTGTTACTTCATAATTTTTAATTTTGTAATTTTGCTATTGTTATGAATGATAATGCAAATATCTGATATGCTGGACATCTGACATGTGACCCCAAAGGGATTGAGACCCACATGTTGAGAACCACTGCCCTAAGAGAAGGTTTTCCTCTTCAGCCTTGGGGGCATCTTTTGAGGAACATATGTGGAATGGCGATGGAGAAAGAGGATACTGGTCTTTCTATCAGACTAGCTGAATCAATGCTGACAATTGATGAGGCAACAGATACCAGAACCAGGCTGACCTCATTCCATTGGGTACCTTTGTGAGCTAGTCAACACAAGGTTGGTGTGTCTGCCACTCTTCCAGGTCATCACAGGTGGGCTGGATATACTCACTGCCCAGTGACCATGAAGCGGGTATGGAGATTATTAAAACGAAGCAGAGACAGCATAAAGATGTCAAATGGATCCCATAAGTCAAGGATTTTGCATAAAGACTCAGAAGAAGTCACCCCAAGATTCCTTCAGTTGGGGAAGATGGCTCTGTGTTTGCCATAATTGCTGAAACACAAAGGCCTATGGGATATGTCAGTGAAGGGTCTCCCATCTTTTCTAAGGACATAGGGTATAAGAAGCCCTGGACATGTATGGGTGGATTTAAAGAGGAAACACTAACTTACTGCCTTTGCATTTGCAGCCTGCTGCAGGGGTGAGCAGGCTGTGGCTTGTGGGACCCATCTGACTTACCACCCCTATTTTTGTAAATAGTACTTCACCAGGATCCAGAAACACCCACTTGTTGACACGTTGTTTGATGGCTGCTTGCCAACTACCATAGTGATGAAGTTGTGTAGTTGAGATCTTAGAGCCCACAAAACCTAAAATACCAACTCCATAGAAAACATTTACCCACTCCTGGTTTTGTGGGAGAGGCACATTAACTCTTGTGGAACATGTTTTGGAGAGAATCCATGGGTATCAATGGTGGTGAGGAGACAGCTAACTGGTTGCCACCCAGGGGTGGTGACATGATGGATAGATGAACCCTCAACGTGGTAGACCTGCCAACTGGACTTCCTAGTTTCACCTGGACTTGACATCAGAGTTTATGATGCTATGACGCACACCCAAACTCCAGGTGGTGTACCAGTTAGACAGGAGTGTGCTGTGTGACTGGATCTTTCAAGGTTTGCTGATGAACAGCATAGACAAGGACAGTTAGTTGAGATCAAGATTCGATGAGCAAGGACAATGCCACTCCGGTGCCTGGAATCAAATGTGCCCATCCCCACCCCACTACAGAATAGACTGGAAAATACCAGAATGTGTGGCTTCTGACTCTCTGACAGCACTACTTCCCTTAATGCAGCTTTTCTGAGGCCACATTGACGGCATTGGCTATAAGCTGCAGCTGGTGGTGATAAAAAGAGTTGGTCCATGTGCCTCATAGCTGTTTTTTTCCTTTTCCATTACATATTGTATTTATGGGTCCACTGCAGGAGGGATGCCTTATGTTGTTTATGCTTAGGCTCTTGAGGGCTACCTCTTTGTCACCACCACACCTCCTGTACCTGATGCTGTGGGCTATGCTCTCATGGAGGCATGGTGAAGATGCTGCTGAACTACAGAAGATGGCATCATTAACCATGACTGAAGGTTTGGTAAAGGCTTAGAAACAGGTGGGTGTGTTGAGACACTGGTGACACCTGGACTGGGCTGGAGTCATGGAAAGGAAGAGTGACTGGCTGGCAAGAAGAGGAGGAGCTTGGCTTGGGGCAGTTTCAGTGTGGAATGTTGTGGGTCACCTGAGATCAGGTGAAAATACAGACACACACACAAAAGTCATGAGGTAGAGTGAGAAGCCAGAGCTTGATTTCCCATCAGCTAAGGCAACAGAACTCATTGGGGGCAGAGTTGGTGGAGTATGAAAGGGGAAGAAATAGAAACTGAATGTGAAGTCTTAATAGTTGTCTTCATTGAAGGCTGAGCAGATGAAGAGGAAGTCGCAAGAGACTGAGGAGATTCATTCATTCATTCATTCATTCATTCATTCATTCATTCATCCATTCATTCATTCAACAATGGACAGAAGAAGTGGACTAGTCCCTGTTCTCCAGGATGCTTACTGAGAGATTTCCTCAGGAAAGTACTGGATGGACCCCCAAAGAGATAAGAAGTCAGGAAGCCCAGGGCCGGCTAGTATTGGATGCAGCAAGGTTGAGGAGGAGGAGGCATAGAGAAAAGGGAGGGACAAGAGGAACAAAGTGCAGAGGCACAAAGGAATGGTTTGTTTGATTCAGAGTTCTTCATTCTTCCAGACAGCACAGTGAGCATCAGCCTCATTTGTATATCTCTGTTGCCATAGCAAGCCCTGGGCATCACTAGGTTGCACAGTCTTGAAACTTTGAGGAAATGACTTTATATCAAGTTACCTACTAATTAGGCTACTGTTTTTTCTATTTCTGAAAGCATTTTTGATACACCTTCTCCCAGGAATCCATTTTTCAAATTCTTCATCACACACACACACACACACACACACACACACACACACACACACACAGGATTTAAAATGAAATTATCATGTCATGTGGTAGTAAGACTGCTCATTGTAAAAACATTCTTTTGAGGAATGTAAGTAGGAAATACAAGTCACCCATTTCCACAATATTTCTCTCCTAATCCTATTACATTACAGGTAAATATACTTGTTATTGTGCTTTTACAGTTTTGCATAATTTTATATTAGAATTCTTGTGTCTAAACTAATCATACTGGTATTTCAAAGAAGGACATTAATAGGATTTAGTAGTCATTCAATCTCCTTTCTCCAAATGCAAATAATTTTGTAATATTGTTTGATTGTCTTATAAATGTCATCATTAATGTAGACCTAAATGTGAGTGGGAACAAATCATATTTACTTTTGACTCAGACCGTTTAACCAACAGGAATTCTGCAGGTAAGGATTAATGCCACTCTTGTCTCTACTGTAGGAAGATATTCTGACCCTGGTTGTCTTTTTCCTCTCTCCTTGTTTAATTCTTAATTTTATTGTGCCAATTTGTGAGAATTCAATGGTTACAACAGGAAGCAGACAGGAAATTTTCCCCCATTGGAAAAACTCATTTGCTTTATGCATTTTTCCAGTTGTGCTACTCTCTACACATTTAGTGCACTTCTGTGTTAAGTGTGTTTTTTTTTTTTCACATAACAAATACTGCTAAGGTTTCAAAGCATTACCTTTCTTTCTTACTAGTAAACATGACTTTTTTCTCTTTTTTTGTGGCCACTGATAAGCCTTCTTGGATTTGGTTTTGCCTCTTTTTCATACATTCTGTTTGTCCTGTAGATTTCTTAGTCCATTTTCCTCCTCCAATTTTTTTAAATGAATTTTTATATGTATGGTTATTTAACTTGCATGTATGTCTGTGTACATCATGTGTTCCTGGAATCCAGTGAGGCCAGACGAGGGCATCAGATAACCTGGAACTGGAGTTCCAGACAGTTTTGAGCTCCCTTGTAGGTGCTGGGAATTGAATTAGGGTTCTCTAAAAGAACAGTCAATGCCCTTAACTTATGAGCCAACTTTTCAATCTTCCCTCTAACATTTTTAATGGTAAAAGTTATTCCCCATCTTCTAAAACTTAGTGTTTTAGGGTTTTTTTCCAGTTATAGGCTATTTTATTTCTACTAAAAATATTCTGTGTGATATATTCAAGAGGGTATAGAGCACATGCATGTGACTGCGTACACACACACACACACACACACACACACACACACACACACACACACACACACTATAATGTGGGCAGGCCACAGGGACTCATGTGAGTCCAGAAACTGAGGCAGGAGGACTGTCATAAGCTTAAAAGCAGCCTGAACAATATGGTGAGTTCCAGGCCAATATGAGTTGTAATGTGAGATTCTGTCCCACAAACAAACAAGCATAAATTAAGGTAGGAAGGAAGCATATTACAGCTTCTTCGTTAGAATCCCAGATCTTTTACTTCTGGTTTTTATGATTTCCCAGATTAGATGTAATTATCAGCATTAATGTTTATTTTGAATTATTAATGCAATTACCATTTTTTCTTTGATCATATAATTACCTCCTTAGACTGAAGGTCTCTCTTCTGAATGCTTTTCCTCATTTTTCTTAATTTAATGTGTGTATATATATGTTCATGCATATATATGTGTGTGTGTGTGTGATTTTATGTGTCAGTGTGTGATTGTCAGAATACATGGTCAGGGAGAACAGAATTTCAACATTATGTCCTTTATTGCACCTTATTTTTAGAGACAGGGTATCTCATTGAACCTGGTGCTCACTATTCATCCACACTGGCTGTCCAGTGAGTTCTGGGGGGTCTCCTGTCTCTACCCCAGTGCTCCCTATTCAATTACTGACACAAACATCCATGACTGGCTTTTATGTGGGTGTTTCGATCCTAACTCAGCTTCTTATGCTTGTGTGGCAGGCTTTTTACCAACTGAGCCACCTCCCCAGCCTGCACCTTCCTTATTTCCCATACACATGGATTTCCTGAAGATGCTTCTTCACTGAAGATCTTTGGGTTTTCTGCCTGTTGGTGCTGCTTGACAAAACACTTTACTGCATCCTCAGCCAGCTAAGGACTCTTTTCTGCTTGCTTTGTTTTGTCTCTTGAACCCCTGGTCCCCCATTTCTCAAGTGCTGGGGTTACAGGTGTGCACCACACCTGGCTTCTCAAGATGTTTTGGAGGTAAATTATCTTGGCTTTTGTTCACTTGAATACAATCCATTTCATTATCATTCTTGAAGGGTAAGTGTTGTTCTTATGTAATTATACACTCCTCACCTATTTCCTCCAGTGTCCCAAAGACATTCTTCCTCTTTTAATTTCTTCTACTGTTGGCAAAAAAAAAAGAGTCAGAAATCAGGCAGATAATCTTTCCCCTATTTTCAAGCTGTCATACTTGTCTTTACTATTCTGCATTTGGGCCAAAATGTATGCAGATGTGAATATATTTTGAAATTTTCTAGGTTGCGTTAAAAATTCTGTGGCCTCATAAGGTGGCTTGATGGGTGAAGGTCCTTGCCTTGAGACTGATGACCTGAGTCTGATTTCCTAAACCCTCATGACGGATGGGAGAGAGCACCCACACACATGCACACCTAATTCCAATACCTAAGCTCCACACAGCTGATCTGGACACTTGATGCTTCTGCTAACTCTGGTACCTCACTCTGAGTGGTTTTGTGATTTTTTTTTTAAATCACAAGCTCATTTTTTTGTGAGAATTTTATGAGGCTTGGACTGAGAGACTATCCCTTCTATTTCCACTAATGCCAGATTAATATGTCTCAGCTTAAAATACTTTTGGAATAGGTATGTGGAGTGAATTTGGTGTATTACCTCTGCTGGAGGTGGGGTAGAGACTTTTTTTTTTCTTTTCCCTTCCAACTAAAATTAAGGTCGAGACACAACATTTTCTTTGCTGGCTTTCTTTGCTTAGCAAATATTTTTTAACTTTACTCTTTTACTGGGCATGTGGGCCTTTGGGGATTCATTCCAGAGCTCCAGGCTGACACTGCACTGCCTTGTTGCAAAGCTCCCCTGTGCCCTGTCCTCAGGTGTTGTTAAAACTGAATGATCTAATTTACAAAACATCAGCAAATGCCCTTAGGGTCCCAGCCAGCTTGGGTGAGCTTCACCAGCACTTTTGGCTTCCACTCCCTTTTGACTCCCGAGGATTAAGATAACTTAATTTCCTACCAAATCCACTATTCATTTTGTCCAGTGTTTTAAAGGTGCTTTTTAGGGAAAGCTTACCAGGATAGAATGTCACAGTGCTGGAAATAGGCATCAAGAATCTCTTTTTAACAAAATCATCTTTTTAACAAAAGATGTGCAATATGGGAACCCGAGGGTTTCCTGAGACTCCCACAGTTAAGACCTGATGCTTGATGAGTTCTGAACTGTCTGGAAAGAGTTTCAAACCAAGCCCTGCCACTTACTGCTGCTGAGGGTGACAGTAGTCAAACCTTCTTTGCAAAGAGCAAAGGACAGGTATTTGCAGGGTATATCCACCAATTTGTACCAATGTGCTACAAAAAAACTTACACAATGGGCATGCCTGCTTTTCAGTAAAACTTTGTTTACAATACAGCCAGGGGGCTGGATGTGGCTTTGGGCTTTAGTTTTGGCCTTGTGCAATGTTACCAATGTCAGCAGGTAGGTTGTTGTAAACATTAACTTAGTGAATTGGTGATCTCCTAATGCTTGCTGTCATGATGCTTTGAGAAATGAGAGGGTTGCTTTGAATTAGTTCCCTGATGTTTTAGTATTAGGATGACTGCAGTTTAATTTAACACTTTCAAATGTGCCTAATACTATCTCCTTAGCCATTTCTGATGATTTTTTGTTTGTTTTTTTCGAGACAGGGTTTCTCTGTAGCTATGGAGCCTGCCCTGGCACTCACTCTGTAGACCAGGCTGGTCTCGAACTCACAGAGATTCACCTGCCTCTGCCTCCTGAGTGCTGGGATTAAAGAGCCACCAGCCCCTGCCTACTGATGATTCTTAATGGGAAGATGAGGCACTATAGTAACAGATATCCCCTATCTTACGTTTCTGCCCTCTGTCAGCAAGAGTACCTGCAGTTTGCTTTTGCAACCTCTCTACAGAGGGAAGAACTGAACAGACTCCTCTGTTAGGCATCTTGGATTACAAAGCTCCTAGAGAATGACCCATTTTTTTTTTTTTTTTCCAGGAAAAGCTTTCTCTTACTCCAGGCAGTAAATCCATAGAGGCAGAGCTGGCGACCAGGAAACCATTCGTGATCACAGAGAAATCATCCAGAGTGTCGACTCAGAAAGGGATAAACTCAAACTGCAACCCCCACAGATCTCTAAAGGCGGAGCTTATCTGTCTCTTCCAGCTTCCAGCTGAGGAGCCGTCCCAGGACAGCACTGAGCAGCCTCCAAAACGTTCCCTCCTAAAAATGGGGAATTCAAGACTTTAGTTCCTATTTGCCCATCCTAGATGCTGAGGCCACAGTTTTCCTCCCGGGACTTGGCAAAGGAAGCAGAAAGGGAGCCCAGGTTGTTTGATGCCAGAGCTGTCACTTCTCTGTCTTGTCTACTCCCTCCCAGTACACAAATATCTGGGATTATTGTATATCCGAGTTCTGCAGATGCTTGCATACAGGCTCCTATAGGATTTTCTGGCGTTCTTCTCCAGGGCTTTTAAGTATAATTTTCTGAAATCTTAGAAAGAGGCCTTGGATCTTGTCAGCATTGGATCTTAAGCAAAAAAAAAAAAATCTCAAATCTTTTCTTCATTCACAGTTTAAAAAAAAAAAAATGTTCCTCAAGAATGGCTATTGACTCCCAAGTACATACCTATAGTCCCAGAGCTCAGGAAGCAGGGGTAGGGTGGGAGGGAGGCATGATTACAATACTGGTCTGGGCTATGTAGGGAGGTCATGTCTCAAAACAAACAAACAAACAAACAAACATTCCCCCCTAAACAACCCTCCCCAACAGCCAAAAACCAAAACAACACAACAAAGAAACAAAAGTCGCAGCACAGCAGTCGAGTGCTTATGAGCTCATCTCCAGCACAGCCGGCACCAAAAATAAATAGAAATAAGCAGATGCGGAATGAATGAAGCGTTGGCTAAATGAGGGGGTCAATGAATTCATCGGTTTCTTGATTTTGAAACAAGGATGGCTGTCAGTTTTCTACTGGCTGAACTACCTGCTGCTATTGTGCATGTGAAGGGTCGGAGCCGTTGTTTATTTAATTACACCCGGCATTCCCCATGAATCGCGTACTGTGTTGCTGTGGAACCATGACACACCGGGCCTCTGTCGCCCTCTACACAAGCCTCCAGGCATGAAGCTGAGGCATGGAAATCACTGTGGGCGAAGCCGGCTTCACCTGGGGCTTTGGCCAGTCACTCAGATATGGGGAAGAAAGTCCCGGGGAATAGGAGGACGGCGGTGTTATTTCTAAGAGAAGTGCACTGTGGTCCAGGCATCAGGCGGACAGGAAAGGGTTAAGCGCGAAGTTGCTGGCAGCTGGCACGTGTAACCCGATCCTGCTCAGCAGTAGCCTTTTAAACCAGCGTTTTAAAATCAGGAAACCAGAAGGACTCCAGACACTGGGCTGGTTTTACTGGTCTCAGCTCTCTGTTTAGAAAGCCAGGCTGGTGTGTCTTTGGGGATAGGAGTTACTTCTGCGCACACCTCGGTTCCCCACGTTTCTGTTACCGTGGGCTTTACCAGTTCCATTCGCAGAGACCGTCCTGGTCTCCGCTAATAGGGCAAACTAAAAAGGCAACAAATAGGATGTTATAAAACCAGTGAGTGTTTGAATGAGGGAGTTCTGTCCATATAAGCGTGTTCCGAGCCAACCTCAACCAGATTCTTTGCACAGAACTCAAACCGCTTTTCAAGTTCAGGGTTAGGGGACTTTCTCCACCCTACAGAGAGCCACTGCTGGGTTCACTGGAAACAATTTATGTTGAGGAATGATGTGGACTTGGTGGAACCCTGAATGCAGACAGCTTATGACAGGCATGCCAGTGTCCTAGCCAGACCTCAGCTGCTGATACCTGTGACCTGCTTTAAGTCTCATTGGAACCAAGAGCACGAAAATAAAGTGTTCTTAACGTACAAGTTACCTGTCCAGTGTCCGCACTGGATGGTAGGTGCTGAGTTGAGAGGGAAGAAAGAGAAGGTCAGTAGCTTAAAGGGCTTAGGTCTTCTGAAGGAAGAGGACTCCATGGAGGGGGTAAGGCCCTCTGAGAGAGTGACAGGAGGAAGTTTGTTGGCAGGGGTCGGGCCTCATGGGGCCTCATGTTTCTACTCACTCTTAGAGTGTCAGGGTCTTGGTTTTTCTTTCAAAGAGAAGGAAACATTGACGGAAAAGTAGTTGAGACAGACCAGGGAGTAGACCAAAACTAGCCCAAAAGAGCGTGAGTCTTGGAAATGCATCACCATTGCAATTGATGTGGATTAGTGGTTGCTACCTATATTTCTTTTTTTTTGTAACCGCTTTTCCCTTCCTTTAACCCTTTCATCAGGAGGCAAAGAATACATTATGACAGAACTGTCAGGTGTTCATGTGTGTGCAGGTACACATATATGGTCATGCATGTGGTGGTCAGGAGATAACTTTGGGTGTTATTCCTCAGGTCCCACCCACCTTTTACTCCTCTTTCCTTCTTTCTTTTTGTGTTTGGAGACTAGCTCTCTTCCTGACTTGGAGCTTGTGGAATAGACCAGGCTTGCTGGCCAGCTAACACCAGATCTGCCTGTCTCCACCTCCCCAGTGGCGGGATTACAGATACTTGCTGAGTGCCTAATGTCCCCTCTCAGGTCTTCTTTCCCACCCTCAAGCCAGAATCACATTCTGATGCTATTGTATGACTTTTTTTTTTACCGTCAATAAAAGAAATTATGTAGATAATTCATAATACTAATGACTTGGAATTTCAATAAAGAAGCAATTTGCAGTAACTCAGCAACCTGGGAAGCACTGAAGGAAGTGCAGCAGGAATTTATAGGTGACTGTGTCTGGCTGTAGAGAATATTATTACCCACCTGGTAGGCAACCAGGCAATCTTCCGGCTATCTGAGCGTCTTTGAACTTTAATGAGAGAAACTAGGAAAATCCCATGGATTATATGAAAGGACACAGAAGTATTTAAAACAGAGATTCCGAAGTAAAATTAAAAACAAATCAGAGGACTTGTCTAATCAAAAGATGCGTGTTTTGTAGCTTTCTTGGTTGAAATGCATCTCAGTTTGGGGTATATCCAAAGCGGGGTTTTTCTTTCCCCTTGACACAGAAGCAACCCATTAAAAAAAATTATAGTTTATTTATTTATTTGTGTGTGTGCCTGAGTGTGTGCACACCCGTAGGGTGCAGATATGCAAACATGTCACAGCATATGTGTGTGAGGATCAGATGACAACTTGTGGGAGTCAACTCTTTTCACCATCCTGGGGATTGGAACTCAGGTTTATCAGGCTTGTGGCAAGTGCTTTCACCTGCTGAGCCATCTCAATGACTCACAATTTCCTTTCTACTACCTCATTGGCACAATGAGACTTGGTGGATATTAATGAAAGATGTCAATAAAATTACATGGGAGGTTATTTAATTACATAGCTTCATATTTAATACTGAAGAGTTCTGAATAAGAAGAGATGATAGGGAACATGCTATAACATATAGACTTGGGTAAGAACTTCCTAAGGAGGGTATCATTCACTCAGAATTAGGACCAATAATTGAAAAATGAGACCTCAGTGAAGCTGAAAAAAAAAATAAAAACTCTGTGCAGCAATCAAATAGTTAATTGAGTCAAGGGAAGGTCCACAGAATAGGAGAAATTCTTCATCAGTTCTATAATCCAGAGAGGATTAATATTTAGAATACACAAAGAACAACAACAACAAAAGAGCATCAGGACAACAAAGAACCCAATAAAAAGATGAGCTGTAGATCTAGCCCGAGAGTTTTCAACAGAAATACAAATGACTGATCAACATTTAAAAAGTGTTCAACATTATTAGCCATCAGAGAGTTTCTACTTAAAACCACTTTGAGATTCCATCCCACCCAGTCAGAAAGGTTGTTGTCGAGAAACAACAACGACAACAAATGCCGACAAGGATGAAAGGAAATAGGAACCTTTATTCACTGTTGGTGGGGTTGAAGACTGGAGTGGTTACTATGCAAATCAGTACAGAGTTTCCTCAAAAGTCTGGTAATAGAAGTGATAAGAACAACCTTTACCAATTCTGAATATCCACCCTATATCCTACTATGATGATGGATGGATAATGAAAATGTGGTACATAGACATAATAGAATTATATTCAGCTGTGAAGAAAACCAAAATTATGGGCGTTGGTGGCGCACATCTTTAATCCCAGCACTCGGGAGGCAGAGGCAGGCGGATATCTGTGAGTTCAAGGCCTGTCTGGTCCCCAGAGTGAGTGCCAGGATAGGCTCCAAAGCTACACAGAGAAACCCTGTCTCAAAAAAAAAAAAAAAAAAGAAAAAAAGAAAAAAACCAAAAACCAAAAAAACCAAAAAAGACCCCCCAAATTAGAAAATATGCAAGCAAATGGATGGAGATAGAAACAATCACCCAGAGTGAGGTAAGCCTGATCCAGAAAGACAAGCGCCTCATGTTTTCCATTGTATTCACCCTAGCTTCAAACCTCTAGTTTACTGTGTTTCACTTGAAGTGCCCTTCAGAAGTGAGGAAACTAGACAGAAGCCATGGGGTGGTAGTGTCCCTTGAAGGAGGGGAGATAGTCGAACACAGAGAATATGGAAAGAGAGAAGTAGAACACTGGGGGTGCAAAGACTTAAACAGGGATGTGGGAGAGATAGACGAGCAGAGATGGAGGGGAGGGGAAATAAAATAAAAGGATTATGAACAAGTCATATAGAAATACTATGTTGTAACCCAATTTTAAAACCATAACTTGAAAAAAAATATACTAGTTTAGAGAGCCACACCCTAAAAGGCTGGACAAGGCTGCTTATAGAAGTTACAGATTATTAAATAAAAATCCCAGGGTCAGATGTGGGGCAATGCTTTCAGAGTTGTTTGCTGGGAAGGACCTAGATTCCTTCTAAAACAACACAGGGTCTTGATATTTCTCTTGGTTGTCCATGTGAACTAGATGACAAGACCCTGTTGCTGAAGACAGCGCACATGTTGATTACAAGATATAGAGAAACCAAGCTCAAATTGAAATGGAAGCTGGTAGCTTTCATAGCACCAGAATGTGCTATGTGGGCTGTTGCGGGAGGAAAGGCTCTGATAATCATACCTGGCTGTAAACCTAAAAAAAACCTACAGAACCAACACACCAGACAGAATGTGCTCAAGTGTGTGATAGTGGCATGGCTGTTATAGAAGCAACCAACCACTCTGTGTTTGGACATCAGGCCCTTTCCGCAGGAAGTTTGACATCATGCACCCAATCCCACTCATCTCCCAGTCCTTCCATGCCCACCCTCCACCCCCATAGCCCCCCCAAAAATATAAAAGAAAAAAACAAAACGAAACAAAACCCACTTCACTCCTCCATCTTGCTCACCTCTCCATCACATTCGCCCATTGCCATAGTGGCACTGGAAGCTTCAGTGTGTCACACAGTATACTCTTTTGCCCAAACAGCTCTACTTGCAAATGTTCATTGCAACAAATCTATCTTCACGGCTCCCTTTTGTTATGATAAATCTTTCTGCCAAAAACCGCCTAGCCCCACCGCCATGTGTGCGCTCTACACCAGCCGCCCACCTGAGTTAGGGCCCAAATGAATACACAGAAACTTGTATTAGGTTCAAATGCTGTTTGGCCAATGATTAGGATTTCTCATCTGTTAGCTCAGTCTTAATTACCATAAATCTATATATTTTATAAGACTTATCTTATCGGATGCCTTATTGGTGTCCCTCCATGCTGGTGGATCACATTGCTCTGATGGAGGAAGAGCAGAGGGGGAAAAGGGAACACTTCCTGTTTCCTTTGCTTAAATATGAGTCTCCTTGCTATGTCACTTCCCTGACTGGATCACCACTTCTTTACTACATTTCCCAGAATCCTCTTTGACTCCTAGTCCTGTCTAACTTGCTGTCTCATTGGCCAAATAGTATTTTATTCATTAATCAATAAGATAAACATACAAAGAAGTACATTCCCCATCACCCTTTGCCCATTTGTGTACTACCTATCTTTTCCTGTCAAACCATCTCTTTCTCTCTTGTACTACTCAGCTCTGTGCTGTTCTTCTAATGGAATACCTTGGATAATAAGCTTTCAAGTGAAAGACTTGTTTAGTTTATGGATTTGGAAGTCTCAGGCCATGATTTCTCTTGGTCTCTCCTGAGATAGCACATCATGGCAGGAGTTTGTGGCAGAACAAACTTCTCACCTGGTGACTCAGGAAGCAAAAAGATCATAGTCCCATAATCCCTCTTAAAGGCACACCCCCAATGACATATAGACTTCCCGCAAGACTGCTTCTGCTGAAGGTTCTGTCAGCTTCCTGTAACACCACTCTGGGGACCAAGCCTTTAAGACATGGGACTTTGCAAGACTCATGCAAATTGTGGTGTCACACTCCCCTTCCCCTGTCACTCAACCTCCCTCTTCACACTGAGTACAGACTTATGACTTTTTAACAGCTGCCCCTTTGCCGCTCCTTCTCTCTTTCTAGGAATTTCTTGACGAGACTACAAAGGGCTGAGTTGGGGTGCTTCATGAAATCCTTGGCTGGAGAACACGAGTATGGAAACTTTTTTTTTTCTTTTTTGATCACAGGCAGCCACAAAATTTGATTTGTAGCTAATCCTAAATGTAGGAAAAGATTTTCTTTCTTTTTTTTTTTTTGCAGTTTTTTTTTTATTTGAATTAGAAACAAGATTGTTTTACATGACAATCCCAGTTCCCTTCTTCCTCCTGTTTTCCCTAACCACCACCACCCCCAACTAAAACCCTACCTATCACACATGTAGGAAAAGATTTTCAATTACAAAACTCATAAAGTGAGGAGATGAGGGAACCTGGCTGCATTCTGAGTTTGACTAATGGTCTCAAAGTGCTTTGAAATGTTTGGCATTTGCCAGCCTCTCTTTCTTCCCTAATCTTCAAACCCATGGGTTTTAATGAGAAACACAATCCTCTTTTCTGATTCATTTACACTTAGCTCATCTGAGTATTGTTTTCTGAAAACCATGAAGTCCAAGAAGTTTTATGAGATCTGTAAAGGCTTGGTTTTTGAACAAGGAAGTTGTGTACTGCCAATATAAATGGACCTTGAACCCAGGGGAAGAGGGGGTTGGAGTCAAGGGTCTGTGGCATTGAGCTTGGTTGAGACTTGGCAAAGGCTGATCTCAATGCCTGACAGAAACTGGGCTTTCACTTTCAGGATTAATAGTGTGTTCAGTGTCTTGAGATGAGCAGGAATCTTGTGTGATATTACATGGTGAACATAGCACAATTCTCAAGGATTATCTTGCTGGTTATGTAAATAACAAAAAACTTGTCTGGAAAACTGTGACTTTGCTGGCATCAGCCAGAAGCCTCTGAGTGAGGCTGCTTGCTCATGTATATATTTGTATATTCATGGTCATGTAGACACACATATGTTCTAGCATGTGTATGGGCTCCTAGGGATGGTGTGAATATTCCCACTAGAAATTACTTACGTGGGAGGTTATAAATTGAATGAAGATGAATGAAGATGCATCAGAATGAAGATGCCCGAGGCGGCTCCCCCGCCCCCCTTAATTTTTTTCTTTCTTTTTGGTATGTGTGCATGGTATGTGTAAGTGGTGTGTGTGTATATATATATATATATATATATTATATATATATATATATGTGTGTCTGTGTGCGCGCATGCGCACACGCGCGCACATGTGTGCTTGTCTTTATGTTTGTTCAGAGGCCAGAGGAAGACTTTGGATGTCCTGTGTTATTGTTTCTGTCTTATTCCCTGGAGACAGGTTCTCTGACTGAACCTGGAGCCAGGTTGATGGCCAGCAAATCCCAGCATTCCTCTTTTTTCCTTCCCACTCCTCTACAATGCTGGGGTTGCAAGCTCATGTGACCATGTTCTGCTTTTGTGTGGTGCTGGGGATTTGAACTCAGGTCCCTGTGGTTGCACAGAAGGTGCTCTTCCCTTCTGAGCTATCTCCCCAGGAAACAGTTTCTCGTGGAGCCATAGAGACGAGTAAAAGCCAGTTTCATTGCAAATACAGCGATTCCAAGCAGAGTCCCTGATTATCTAGAAACTGAAATGCAGACAGGTGGAATGACTTGCTCCAAGTAGAGAGTCTGCTTCCAGCTGTGACCTCTCCAGGCAGCTGCTTCTCCTGTCCCAGAAGCAGCATTGGCATATGTCATCCATCCATCCTGGTCCTGGGAGACACTTGCCAGAAAGACCCACCCACTGCTGAAGACTATTAAAGACTTCTTGTTGGCGATGCAGTCCTGGGTCATTTTTGAGCTTCCTTGGCAACTCTCTTCCTCACTTCCCAAGGCATGGGCTCCCTTATCAAAACACTCTCAGCCTTACCTCACACTTCCTTCCTAGTCCCTGTCCACTGCAACTGACTGCTTAGAAAAACCACCCAAAATCTTCATGGGCAGGTTTGAATGTTTGGTGCTGTTGTGAATTGTCCACATGACAAAGAATTATCAGCTATTCTGTGATATAGGACTGTAGAAATCAAATCCTGCCTTGTGAGATTTCTGCTATTTTTCTTTAAGCATTACTTAATTCAGTTGTTTATCTTCATCTAATGCTTTATTTAGATCTTGTTTCCCCAACCAGACACAAAGGCTTTGTGCCTTGGGATACTTTGTAGCTCCAGATAGATTCAAGGATGCTGTGTATCTGTATGCCTTTGACTTAGCAGGCCATTGACAGGCATTTGTCTCACAGACATGAGACAGTGCCTTGACCTTGGCTATGGTTCACTTTGACCTGGCTCTGAGGCTGAATTGGAATTACCCTGCACAGAGGGACAAGCTGGTAGGATTGGAAGGGACTTTTCACCCAGCTGGCATGTGTTGAGGAAGCAGGGTTTCTGAGAGCAGAGGCAAAAATGCCTGTTCCCTGTAGTAATTGATATCATTTTAGGCTGGACCCAGGTCTGTTTCTTGGATGACAGTGTCTCTAAGACAGTGCTTTTGAAGGAAGTGGGTGTTCAAGTAGCTGGCCTTGAGGCCCACTCTTCTCAATTCAAACACTTGCCAGTATTTCTGCAATGCACAGAGAAAAGTAGGCCAAGAGATTCCTCAACTTGAAATGATTTCTTTTCATCTTCAATACTTCTTAAATCATTCTCACTTGCTTTCAGTTGTCCCTAGCTGATGTATGGAAAGACAGCAAATTTAAGATAATCAAAATTATTAATACAAGAGAAAACCAAAGCCTGGGAAAAGACCCGTCTTTGTTTCTGTTTTAAAATTTTTGTCTATTTTATGTGTATCACTGTTTTGTTTGCATATGTATATGGGCATCTAGAGGTCAGAAGGGGGCATCAAATCACCTGGCAATGCAGTTATAGATGGTTGTGAACCAACATGTGGGTGCTGGGAATCCAATCCAGGTCCTCTGAAAGAGCAGCCAGTGCTCTTAACCACTGACCAGTCCTTTTTTAATATATATAGTTATTATCATGGATTTTTGATTTCAGGCATGTAGTAACAGCATGCATTGTGTTGATAACATTGTTTTAATTCAGATGTTAGCAGTAAAGATGTCATTTTCTGTTTTTTTCCAAAACTCTCTTTCACCCCCCAACCACACACACACACACACACACACACACACACACACACACACAAACACACACAGAGACACACATATACACACACACACACAGAGACACATATACACACGCATCTACAGACACACACTGACACACAGACACACACAGACACACACAGACACACACACAGACACACACACAGACACACACACAGACACACAGACAGACAGACAGACACACACACACACACACACAGACACACACACACACACACACACACACACACACACACACACACACACACACACACACACACACACACACACACACACACACACACACACACACACACACACACACACACACACACACACACACACACACACACACACACACACACACACACACACACACACACACACACACACTAAATGTTCCACTCTACAAGGACCAGGTCAGCCTCTGCCGTTTTCTTCGTCTACACGGGCGCCCCCTGCTGCCCTCCCTGTTTTCTCGATCTTCCAATGCCAGAATCAGGGTACCACCAAGCCACCCGGAATCATCCTAAAGAGAACCATCCTTCGGTCTAAAAACTCTAATCACTTTCCAATGGACAGCTCAGCCTACCTCGGATAGTCTTTAAGGGGGTCCGACCTAGTATTTTAATCCAACTCCTGCCGACAGTATCCGAGCAAACTCGGGTAAGAAAGTGCATGAGCTTCCAGCCCGCATCTATAGGCTGCTAGGAAAGGGCTATTCAGCTTCCTTGCCGAGCTCTTTGTCTTCTCCTGGGATTGGAGACCGAGGACTCGGGAAGCAGGGACCTCAGTCCACCCGACCCATAGCCCCAATCTCTGGATGCGGAGGGTGGTGGCTAGTTCTCCGGCTCATCTCAAGCTTTCCCCAATTAGGATTTGCTGCCTGACGTCACGTCTGCCGCAGATTGGCTGTTCAGATCTGACACACGGCTCCACCAGGGAGAAGAAACTTTTAAAAGACTTTGCAGCCGGGGCTGCCTCCGAGCGTCCAGCGCTCACGATCGTCCTCTTCCCACTTCGCGGGTCGGCGCCTGTGGCACCCCGGCCGCACCCCGCGACACCCCTGCTGAGCCAGGGGACCCTCACCTTGCGCAGCCCGCCCCCTCCCCAACTCCCCACCCTATTCCCGCCCCCTGCTCGCCACCGCTGCCGGCTGGGGTCCGCTGCCGCTCAGCCGCCCGCAAAGCTCCCTCCACTGCGGCCACCCAATCGACCTCCACCCCGCTGCGTCCGGGCTCTCCGCGGAGTCCTCGGGGATACGGAGCGAGCGCGCCGGGGCAGGGCGAGCCGCGCGGCCGGAGACTGCCCGCGATGGCGGGAGCCTGGCTCAGGTGGGGACTCCTGCTCTGGGCAGGGCTGCTAGCGTGGTCTGCGCACGGCCGGGTGCGGAGGATCACGTACGTGGTGCGCCCGGGCCCGGGGCTGGCGGCCGGAGCCCTGCCTCTGTCTGGGCCCCCACGGACCTTCAACGTCGCCCTGGACGCCAGGTACAGCCGCAGCTCATCGTTAACCTCCAGCCGCTCCTTGGCCGGGCCCCCAGCCGAGCGGACCCGGCGCACCAGCCAGCCTGGCGGCGCGGCCCTGCCTGGGCTGCGATCACCGCTGCCACCCGAGCCCGCGCGTCCGGGGGCGCCGGGCCGGCAGTTCCACTCCAAGGCCGGTGCTCAGCCGGCGGTCACCCGCTTCGCCAAACATGGCAGGCAAACCGTGCGCTCCAAAGTGCCGCAGGACACCCAGAGCGCCGGGGGCTCCAGGCTGCAGGTTCAGCAGAAGCAGCAGTTGCAGGGGTAAGCCCACGCTCTGCCCCGCTCGCGCGCGGGGACCCGCCGGGACTCGGGGACTGTCTCCTCCCCACCGGGGGCGCTGCGGGAAGGGGCGAGAGCGGGGGAAGCCCGCTCACTTTTCCTGGCGTTTAACTCCGAGTGCATTGTTTCGGAGCTGCGGGGGAAACACAAAAGGCATTTATTTCTTCCCCGGGGCGTAACCTCCTGTGCGCAAACCCTTCTGCTGCTAGACTATGGGCGTAAACATGAAGTCACTAGAGCTTAATCCCAAGGCATCAATTAAACTTCTTACAACTGGGTTTTTATTTTGGTTTACCCAAAGAAAAGGGGATTGTGAGTAAAAGTTGGCTTTAAAGACCCAGCTCTCCTTGGGCATCCAGGAAATTGTAGACTTGGGTTTCCTGGCACCTGTGGGGTCGGCGGTCCTACGGTGGTAGGAGTTGGGGTTAGTGACACTCTTGGCACGAACAGCAGTGGGGCTTGGAAAGTTTTGTGATTCGGTATCCCCACTGCACTGCCTTCTCCCCATCAATCACAAGTTGGGGTGGGGGAGACTTAATTTGGACGTTTGACTTTTCTCCTCCTGCAGGGCTGGATTCCCTGAGGGTGATCTCACTTTTCTTCCTTTTTTTTTTTTTTTTTTTTCGGGGTGTGTGTGCTTCCCTCTGAAGCCAAGTGGACCCAGAGAATATGCAAACTACGTTTGACTCTTAATTTGGGGGTTAAGACAACCATTAGTTTGGATTTTTATTCATCCTTGGTATGAAGTGAGCTTTGGCTCCTTCATCCTTCGCAGGTGAATGGTTCCTTACCCTTCCATTTGGGCAGCTTTGGGTTGGGCATCCCGAGTACTGTTCCAGCTCTGTAATCCAGAGGAATGTGGAAGCAAGGATTGGCTTTCCAGGAACACTCTGATAGCTTGAGTTCTTGGGAAGGGAGCATCGCTGGACTCAGGGGTCTCGTTTTGTTTCAGAATCAATGTCTGTGGAGGGCAGTGCTGCCTTGGCTGGAGTAAGGCTCCTGGCTCTCAGAGGTGCACCAAACGTAAGTGATTGTACTCACAGCGGCCTCGCACAATGGGCCAGGTGGGGTGGGGTGGGGGTGGGGGTTTCTACAGGGGCCTCTTGAAGAGGCAGGCGCTGCCCTGGGAAGTTGAAATCTGGAATACAGTCCACCTGCAGCCTGTATAACCATCAAGGAAGGACTGGGTTAAGCGGGCCCACTAGCATTATGTTATCCAAGATTCCTCGGCTCTCACCCAGGAGCTCATCACTGTCTCATCTGAGTCAAATGCTAGGGGGGAAAATCCCATTTGAGGTAGTCTGTGTGCCAGACCAATATGATTAATTTAAACATGGCACCAACAAATAAGCATTCTTTAACGTGGTGACAGAAGAGGCATGGAAAGTCGAGTTCCTTTCCTGGAATATGGCAGGGACAGTTGTGGTACTGGGGACTGAGTTTAAGGTTACCCAGGTGCTGAGCAAGCTCTCTACCAATGAGCTATTAATACATTGTGCATCAATATACACAGCCACCCGCCCCCCTTTCTAGAATTACAGACTTAGTCTAAGCAGTCCCAACACTAAAAGTTTATAAAGCTTTCTGGAAAGAGCTACCTGCATCCTCCATCCTTGTGGTTCAGTTCTTTTCCAGAATCTTCCTGCACTTGGTGTTTTCCCAGTTAATATGCATGCTTAATGGTATCATTTTATTAATAATACATATAGATATGAGAAGACTGAAGAATATTTATTATAAACATTGTAAAGTTAAAGATGAAGAATAAAAAATTCTGAGAATAAAAAAAAATTTACTTCCATCCTAGGAAAAGTAAACATTAAAATTTTTATTATTTTTTTTTAAATTGTGTGTATGGGTGTTTTACCTGTATGTATGTCTGTGTACTGTGTATGTGCCTATTATATGTAGAGGCCAGAAGAGGGCGTCAGGTCCCCCAGAACTAGAGTTATAGATATTATGAGCCATCACGTGAGTGCTGGGACCTGCAATCATTCTGGTGGCCTTGTTTGCTGACAGATGCCTTTAGTTCCTGAGGTCAACAGAGGGGCTTTTAAGTGAATGAAAAGGACCCTTCTCTGTGTTTTGGTATTCAGGCTATGATCAAGGAGTAATGGTTGACTTAAAGATCTCTGGTGGGCCAAACTCCAGCTGCTAGTCAGAACTGCTTTGGTTTGTAGGCATTGTAAGTTAAATGTATATGTTTATTTAAACCAGGCTGGCCTTGAACTCACAGAGATCTTGAACTCCCAAGTGCTGGGATTAAAGGTGTGTGTCATCAATACCTAGCTCTGTTTTTCTGTTCTTAAATTCTTAGATTACACTTGATAGGACTGGCAGATGTGGCAGCAACATTATCCTGTGTTGCGATTCCTTCTCCTAGTAACTGCATCTACCGCAGAGCTACTATGAGAGGTTCGGCCTGTAGCATGGTGGGTAACCCTCTGACAGCACTGAAGCAGTGACTATTGCTGTGTGAGGGTTGAACATACGGGGCAGGTGTTGGGGAGATAGCTTACTTGTGAAGTGATTACCATGCAAGCATAAAGGCTGGAGTTTGATCCCTAGATCCTGCCTTTAAAAGGTGAGGCGAAGATCCCTGGAGCTCACTGGCTAGTCAGCCTGGCCTAATTGGTAAGTTCCAGGCCAATAAGAGACCCTGTCTCAAAAAACAAGGTGGAAGGCTTCTGAAGAATGACATTCAAGGTTTACCTGTGGTCTTCACATGCACAGCACACACATGCACATGTACTGGCCCACATGTCCACTCACATAGATACTCACCCACTCACCGAATACACATACAAATCAACAGAGTCTGCTGGTGTGTGATCTAAGGTTTTATGAAGCACTAGGAAGAGACTATCTGGATAGTGAACATTTGAATCATGGCTTCCTGCTTCTCCAGGCCAGGGAGGCAAGGACATGTGTCTGCATGAGTAGCTGGCTTTGCTCCCTGCAGGTCCAGAAAGAGGGGTCACTGGCCACTTGTGGGTTGAGAGAGTTAGGGCTTCACTGGGAGGAAGTAGCTGTACTGTGTTTATCTCATGATGCCTGTGACATACTGGCTCTGGGTTAGAGTTTTCCTTCTGGCTCTGAAGAGGAAGCTGTAGGTGACACTGAATCTAGACAGTTCAGCACCACTGTCCTTTCTGGTGCTTTTCTGACCAGTGCTAAAAACTCTAATCACAACTCCTTCCAGGAATTATTATGTTGCTGAAGCAGAGATGGAGCAGCTGAGCATACCACTCAAAGTGTAGCATTTATGAGATGGATGCTTTTATTTGTTTAAAGCTATTGTTTTTATTTATGTGCTTATTTTTTATTTATAGTGATATATATATATGTATATATGTATGCACACACACACACACAGACACACACACACACACACACACACCCATATATATGGGGGGGGGTGGAGTTCAGTGCTTATGGAGTCCAGGAGAGGGTGTCAGATCCTCTTGGGTTACAAGGTAGTTAGTTGTAAGTAGCCCAATGTGTGTGAACCCAGTTCCTCTGGGAGATCGTCGAGTGTTCTTAACTACAGAGTCATCTCTCCGGCCCAGAGATGGGTGTTTTTAATGGGATCTTATTTCAGGTGTGTCCTGAAAGATGAGGGAACCAGTGTCTTTAGACAGGACCACTGGAGTTAGCATTGGTACCATCCCCTTGTATTCATGGATGAGCAGCATGATGCCAGAAAGGTCTTAGGTTTAGAAGGCCCATGTTTGGCAGACCTGTGTGGCTTTGCAGAATTCATCTGGTCTGTCTGATTGTACACTTTCTCCTACAGAAATGACTAAATTAAAACCAGGCTGCCCTGTTTGATTGTTAGAGGTGTCAAGGTGAAAAGGAATGGGTATGAAAGCCATGCTGAGACTAGAGACTTTTAGAGTTTAGTTTTGCATCAAGTCAAGTAAACTCTCACTTATATGTTACATGACTTCCTTCTTTCCCTGCGTATGCATTCTTTTTTTTAAAGTAATGTGGATGATTTTTTTCTACTATAGTGTGTATTCACTATGTTTGGGGCCAAATGAGTATTTGGGACTTTGATTTTATTTAAATATGTGTTTATATATAATGAGATTTGTTAAGGATGGCATCCAAGTTGAAGCATGAAGTTCATTTGTATATATGCTTTATATATAACCTGAAGGTAATTTTACACAATATTTTTAGTGTGTTTGCATTTTGACTGAACTGTTTCCGTGAAATCAGGTATGGAATTTTCCACTTGTGGTGTCTGGTTGGTACTCAGAAAGTTTTGGATTTGGGATTTTGGGCCAGAGATGCCCAATCTGTCTTCCTTTAAAGTCATTGTGTTGTTGTGTACCTTTGAATGATTTATTTTGAAAAGGCTATAAAGAAGACCAAATATGGGGAATGGGGAGATAACGCAATCAATAAACTGCTTGCTATGCAAACATGAGGAACTAGGTTCCAATCTTTGGCACTCAAAGCTGGCCATGGTTCTATGAGCCTGACCCCAGCTCTGAGGGGGTGGAGACAGATGGATGTTTGGACTTTGTTGGCAAGCTTGTCTACACAAATTGGTGAGCTCTGGGTTTAGAAAAATCATTATCTCAACAAACAAACAAACAAACAAGCAAACCAACAGTAGAAAACAACTGAGAAAGACATCTACCTCTGGCTTCTACATGCCCTCATACACACACATGCAAACTCACACTTACCCAAGCCCACAAATACATGTGAACTTACACACACACACACACACACACACACACACACACACACACACACACACACACACCATTACACGCTGTCTCTAGTTCTCTTTGGGTTGAAGCTTGCTCTTTGGGGGACAGTACTTTAAAGTATTTGTAAGATGGGTGGGAATTGATAGTATCCTTTCACCAATTTTCATCAGTGTAACTACTTCAGTAAACAAAATAAATTGATGTGCAATTCCCTTTCTGGCTTTTAACCTTAACATGTCAAGATTGAGCAACTGCACTTGAATGTAATTTGTTATGCAAGAATCCAAATGTGTCAATATCACAAAGTGTATGGGTAGACTGCAATGTATAACCCATGGTATTTAATAGTTATCATATTTTAAGGGTAATTTAAAGGGTTTACATAGGTTACGTCAACTGAGCCAGAAGAATCTCTGCATAGGAGATTGGATGTGCTTGTGGTTTTCATTGTTTGATTAATTCAGTGAAGAACACAATGCATTCCTTCGGGCCAGCTTGGATTGTTTTGAGTTGATTGGAACTTAATTTAAATGTACCGAAGGCAAATGCTTCTGAAGATGGAAGATTTAGTGAACCTTAAATTGCAAACCAGAGATGAGAAACATGCAGGCAGCAGACCCACATGGGGCAAAGAATGCCTCTGTGCAGGCAGCACGGTGGTCCTGGGGCTCCAGCCACCCAGTCCCTGTGTGGAGATGCCAAACTGCACATTAATGCTGCTTTTCCACACAGCCAGCCAGCCAGCCAGGCAGGCAGGCAGGCAGACAGACAGACAGACAGACACACACACACACAGACGCACAGACACACACACACACACACACACACACACACACACACACACACACACACACACACACACACACACACACAGAGAGTCTGTCTGTCTGTTTAGGTGTCTTTGGGAGTTTGTAATCATAGCATGGGATATGTTTTTCTAGTGTTTAATACTGGGGACCGTTAGTAGTGATCCAGCGATTGTATCTCATGTGTTCTCTTCCCAATGACAACATTTACAGAAGATTTTTGTGGCTTAAGGGACTGTCCTCAGAGTGGAAACATTAAACCCCTGATGTGTGACATTTTCCCCTTCTCATTTTTGCATTTCTTCCCTTTGTCTAAACCACCCCATCATTGTTTTTTTCCAGTCTTTTTTGTTCCTTTGTGCTTTTCTAGAGTTAATGTGGCTCAGAGACAAACTTTGCCTGCGGGTTCGGATCTAATGAGGAGACTGAATGTGGGAACAGAAAACACAAAAGGATAAAGGAGAGGACAGTGAAGTGAGACTGGCAGGGTGAGGCAGAGGGGAGAGGAACAATGGCGGACAGGACTCCAAGCGGGTGCCTGGCACGTTGCAGGCTCTTTGTAAATGCATGCATGGCTCTTTTATTTATTTAGCGGATATCTGTTTAGTTTTTACCATGTGCCAGGTTCTATGAATAGGGGAGAAATGCAGCCAGCTGTAGGGAGTCTGGAGTCTGGTTTTACTCATGGAACTCATGGCACATCAGATGACTTCTTCTCTCCTTAGGAAGGAACAGAAAATCGATATTCCATTGCTTTTCCATTGGCGGTCAGCCTATATTGTGTGGGTGTGTATGTGTGTGTGTGGGGTGTGTGTGTGCAAACCAAACCAAACCAAACCAAACCAAACCAAAACCCCTGAAAACTCACCCTAGATATGCTCACTAAGTTCCATGCAGAGGAGATCTAGCTATTTGTACCCTCAGTGTCAGAGAGGCTACAGTAGATCGTATCATTCTGGAGGGTGTGTGTAGCTTGTGGAGGGTGGGTGACTGCGAGGCCACCCTCAGGCTGTCTCCTGTTCCTTTTGGCTCAGCTCACTAGCCCGGCTTGAGAGAGCGGCCCATGATGATCACACATTTTTCATAGGCCTGCCATGACCATTGACAGCTGCTTTGCCAATACATCTGCCGCAAAGTTTACCATAGCAGCTGCTGGGAGGGTTGTCCTGTCTGTGTCCTCGGCCCTGACCCCAGTCCTGGGAGCTGGGGTGGGAGGCTTGACTGGAAAATCTTGTCATGTGGCACAGAGACTGAAGAGAAGGGAGAGGGACCCCTGGGTCAAGTTCACACTGGGTCAAATATGTGTTCTCAACACTAGTTAAAACAAACATTTAGGAACCATAAATTCTGTGTTGTGGTAGTGCTTAAGCCTTCGGAGTGAAGCCCTCCTCCAGCCCAGGCTGGTCTGCATACAGCACTTGCTCCCTGTCTTGCCTACAATGCTGAAGCTTCCCTACTCTGCCACAAGACCTTTGGCAGCCATAGGGCTTTGCTATTTCTGACTTTGTCATTCATTGTTGAGACTATTCCAGATATACTCAAACTCATTCCAGTATATAGATGATACTTTCTTAAAATGCACATTTTTCCTTCCAAGTCCTAGCAAGGAAGGAGCCAGCGTGACTGAGAGCTTGAGGGCTTTGTCACCTCTCGTAACCCTTGACCTTATTAGCTCACTCAAGGAGCAAGTGTGGTTAAGGTAAGTTTTTGCAGGATCTCAGATGTTATGGGACTTTTTTTTTTATACCCTGTAAATTCCTTACTTTCATTTTTATAAATTTTATTATTATATATTTTATAAAGTTTATTTATGAAATAATCTGTGGGGTTTATTAAGGCAGCAGGCATGATCTGTTACCTTGTTGTAGTGACAATCAGTGCTTTACTACCTACATTGGCTCCCTGGTTTTTTAAACTGTATTAGTGTGCTCCATTGTAACAAAACCACACACCCTAAACTAGATGTCTTAGAGCCATAGAAACATACTGTCTTACAGTTTTGGTGGCCAGAAGCTGCAAATCAAGGGCTGACAGGGCTGGTTCCATCTAAGGACCTCTCTCATTGCATGTCACCATTTCTTCTGTGTGTCTGCACATGGTCTCACCCTGTTTATGCCTTTCCTTGTGTCCAATTCCCACTTCATGTAAAAATCCCACTCAGGGGCTCGAGCGATGGCTTGGAGGTTAAGCGCACTGACTGTTCTTCCAGAGGTTCTGAGTTCAATTCCCAGCAACCACATGGTGGCTCACAACCACCTGAAATGAGATCATACAAGCAGGCAGAACACTGTATACATAATAAATAAATAAATCTAAAAAAAAAGGAATCCCACTCGGATTCATACCTACTCTTACCCATTGTCTTTTGCTGGTCCTGGGGAAGATCCTCCCTTCAAATTGACTCACATTCTTGGGTACCAGGAGTTAGGATTTCAATTTATCTTTTTTTTTTTTTCTGGGGGGTTTGGGAGAAGGGAGCACAATTAGGCCCGTATGTGTTGTGCACAGGGGCAGGACATATGGGCTACTCAGAGGTAGGCCCCCCTGGGCATTTGGAGGCTTCTTTGCAGCACTTGAGGACTTCATTGCTCTCTTGCCAAGCTGCCCTTGACTGTAGATTTAGCTTGGCCCCTTTCCCCACTGCTCCTAGGCATGTTACAAGAGACAAGGCAATCGTTGTAGGTGATTTGTTTATGCCCCTGGCCATTTTTCTCTGGCCTGTTTTCAGAGGTCTGGAGGAGTGATTCTCAAACATGATTGTCTAGAAAGTTCACTGCAGGTGTGATTGTTACCCGAGTCAGAGACATGGGAACACCAACAAGTGCCCCAAAGTGTGACATAGTTCACACTTGGAGATGATGATGATGCACAAGGGAGCTAATGCCCGAGATGGGCTTGACTCTGGGTGTGGGTGATGAAAGGCCAGGGCCACACTTACCTACTACAGAAAAAAAATTCTAAGGCAGGAACCTTCTTCACTGGGATTGGTTCAATTTTGAGTATAGTTGTGTGTGTTCTTTTCCATCTTTTAAGGAAATTATTTAGTTAGTTCCATCTTTGCTGAATGCGTTTGATTTTGCAATATTTTGAAATTTGGAAACAATTTTAATAGTGACTAGATGGCTAAAATCTTTTTAAAACTTTTGAATTTCTGTCTTTCTATCTCACTCTGTTTGTGTCTCTGTCTCTCTGTCTCTCTGAGTCTCTCTGTCTCTGTCTGTGTGTGTGTGTGTGTGTGTGTGTGTGTGTGTGTGTCCGTGTGACCTACAGTATTACGTATGAAGGTCAGAGGACACCTTCTCTCTCTCTCTCCGTCTCTCTCTCTCTGTCTCTCTCTCTGTCTCTGTCTCTCTCTGTCTCTCTCTCTGTGTTAGGTATGAAGGTCAGAGGACACCTTGTCTCTCTCTCCACCATGAGTATTCTTGGGATTGAATTAAGCTGTCAGAGTTTTTGGAACATGGCTTTATCGAGCTTTTCCATTGGCACCAAGGATGTTTTTTAAAATTTTAAGTTTTAAGCTCTTTAACTCTTAGGGGTGCATGAATGCATGTGTGTTTTCTATTAGATACCCAACTTTAAAAAGGATTTATCTATTTGCTCATTAACTATTTTATGTGTATATATATGTGTGTGCTTTCATGAATTTATGTGCACTACTTGAATGCAGGAGTCTGTGAAGGCCAGAAGAGGGCACCAGACACCAGGAACTGGAGTTCCAGGTGGTTGTATGATGCTATCTGGCTGCTGAGCACTGGACCTGGGTCACTGACAAGAGGAGTAGGCAGACACTCTTAACTGCTGAGCCACCTCTCCAGCACCAAGCATTCTATTTTTAATTATGAAACAGTTTAAATGTACAAAGCCAGGAAGTGCTATATCTAACAGCTGTCCATTAGTGTTATGCTAAAAGCTCCCCGACGTGGCAATTAACTGTTAGGATTTATAGTGGTATTATTTTTCTCAAATGCATATTTTACTAATAATGACTTCCGATTTTTTAGTGCAGAGAGAATAAAACATAATTTGTTGCTGTCATACCAACTGGTTGTTGTTTGGGAACTTGTGGAAAAATACATAGGAGCCATATTTGATGTATTTCTTTTCCTTTGCCTATTAATTAGCTGTACTATTTATTATGTACAGAGCGCTTTAGGTAGCTACGGTTCCGTGTACTGGGAATGTGTGCTGACCATGTGGCTATTGGACAGCAATGCTACTGGGTGCTCTCTCCCCCATTTCCAGCCTTACCATGCTGCCCATGTTCTTTGTCTTCCTCTCATTGCTTGCTTTCATTGGATCTGCCTGGATTAGAGGCCATGTGCCTCAATTCTGTTTTAGGTGTTGGACTACAGGGCTCTGATCTTGACCTTTATGCTTCCTTACTGCAAACCTCTGAGAACCCGAGCAGGGCAGGTTAACTCTTGCAGCCAAATAGATGCAATTGTCTGACTGTCATTCTGAGGCCACTGTAGGGCCATGTGAGCCCATGCATGAAAAGTACATGGAGAACAGGGCCCCTGCTTAACCAATTTGCTATCAGTGGCTCTCGTTGCTCTGTTTTGCTCAGGGCTGCCCCCTCCTGGTCTCTTCCTGGAGCCCACACACTACTTAGGTCTTTTGGTGAAAAAAAAAAAAAATCATTGCTCACCCTTTGTTGTTCTCAAGCGCTGTTATTTTCCTTTGCTTGACTCTGCATTTGGCTGGGCATGTCTGTTGCACTCCCAGGAAGCATGGTTTTCTCGGCTTCTTTTTTACGTGTCCAGGCCCCTTGGGTTGCCATAGCACCAGTGCTAATTGAGTTGCATAGAGTTACATTGACTGGCAAGTGTAACTTAGTGGGTTAGAAATACAGTCTTTGGAACACCCTCTGGGGTTCTGCTTTCTCCTTTTGGTTGATTCTCATCTTTTGACAATCATCTCCATTTGCTTTTCTTTTCTCCGTGTGCTTATCCTGGCCCACCAGACATTGCTGCTCATGCCTGCTATTCAAGGGCACACACCTTATCCAGTTACCCCCCTCCTTCTCTCTGTAAAGCCGTCCTGGCATAGCCAACCTTTAAGATGACTTTTCCTTTCTCCCTGCCAGTTTTAGAATCTTTCTGCTCAACATCATCTGATAGAGATTTTGGACTAAGTAAAATGAATGTTGTATGATTTTCCCCTGTAATTTTAGATTTCCAAATACTTCTCTTGGCCAACTATACTATTCCCTGTGGCTTTTTTTTTTCACTCTGCTGCATTTGAGTAATATTGTTGGCAGGGCTGCCGGTAAACAGTTTGTGAAATGTTGTGTTTTGTAAATTAGAAGATGGATGGGTTGGTTTTTAAATATATGCTCTTGATTCTGCTGGTCCAGATAAAGGATGCGTTTGGCCAGTTGCATGGGTGATGGAGTGCAGGGAGATGCTGTCATCTGAAGTAGGTGAGGTCAACTCTCCTGCAGCCATGTGATTCCCTGCTGTTTACAAATGAGAAATGAGAGGCTGGAGACAAAACTTCAGAGGATTTTGGAAATGACTCAAGGGGGAATCCTCTTGCACAAGAGAGCGGGAGGTAGACACCAGAGGAAAGTATGACTCAAACAGGAGTAGGGAAAATGGAACAATTTTTAAGCCATTGTAGACATAGGAATGTTGTATTTCTTGTACCATTACCCAGCAGTTCCAAGATGACTTCCAGGTCTTCATGAATTCCCATTTATTGTTTTTAACAAAAAGGATATCTCCATCCTTTTGTTTATGTGCCATATGTGTATCATTTGCACACTGTAGCAAATGGATAGTTGAAATCCACATCTTCAAAAGCCTGTGAAATTGGCTGCAGTACACTGTCTCACCTTGTCATTGGCTCAGGGGATGCCACAGCAGGGAGACTTGGGCCTGTGCTGGTGAATCGAATCCTTAGACAAGCATCTTAGACATTTCCCCAACATTCCAACAGGGACAGAAACATCTCTTCCCAAACCTCATTCAAGTCCCTCTTAGGAGTGTCAACCACACCCTCCCTTTGGTCTCTCACCACATTTGATGCTGTGCCACACGCCCTCCCTGTTTGAGTATGCGCTCAGCATGGGTAGACGGCATCCCAGAGCCGCCACTCCATCCTCAATACCTTCAAATGTAAGTTTCTATGGAATGAGTGAGCCAATGTTTGGGTTCATTTGGTGCTTATCACCAGGCCCACGTAGTGGTACCCAGATGGGTAATAGTCTAGAGGGATGGGGGTGGGGCAGCTAGGGAAGGGTTCCCTAGTGTAGTGACTCATCACACTTGTCTGATAAGACAAGATCTAGGAGAGGAACATTTTAGGCCAAGACAGTGTTAATGACAGCATGCTGGAGTGGAGCAGCCTGGGCTGTTGAAGGATTGTCAGAGAGAGAGAGTTGCTGTAATACACAGCAAGACAATTCAAATCTATTCTTTTTAAAAGTCAAATTAGTAGGGGTTGTCACATGGTATTTCTAAAAAAAAGTCAAGTCATTTCAGCATCAGTGATAAACCATTTGGCTTTGATGGGCCCTGAAAACTCAGAAAAAAAAGAAAGAAAATGTATTAGTAACAGTGAGCTAACAGTTCTGGAATATATTTGTAGGTCATTGTGCAAACTTGCTTGAGCTTCATTTTGTGGTAAAGAGAAAGTAAGTGAGATTCATGATGACGCGGTATGCCAGAGCAATATGGAGAGATTACGATGCTGTTGATAGGTCTTTCGTGGCTATTCTGTGAATATTCCTTTCTACATTGTCTTAGTAACATTTGTCTTCAAAAATAGGATGCGTAAGACCCACCCGGCGTCTGTGGGCTTTCAAAGATTGAAGACCTTCTGTTTTAGCCTTTATGTCACACACTGAGCTACTGATTCTGGGACACCTCTGTTTGAAATGTCTACCTCTGCACTTCACCCCCCATCAACCCTGGAGATTTGCTTTCTTCTCAAAGTGAAAAGGAAAGACAGTCCTCCTCTTAGGGGATCCGTTTCCCTCCTTCTTGTGACAGTGGGAAGGTTAGGTTAGTTCAAGATTTTATAGCAATTGGAAGTGAAATAATGCAGATGATAAGTAAATTAAAGGCAGTTACTGTGTTTTGTTTTACTTTTTTATCCATTAGGAAGTTGGGCTGCCCCACAGCGCTGCATATACAATAAACCCTCAGTGAGGGTTTCTGATTAATAAGCACTGCAGGTTGCATTTGTTTCTGAGTGGAAAACCAGATGAAATTCATTTAAATCAATGGATACTGAGATTATGTCATTAAGCAGCCCTTTTTCTTACTGGTGAATGTGAATTGTAGCAAGCTTCACTGTGTAGCAGTCTAAAATGCTCAGTTTTCAGTGTTAGAGGTTCTTCAGATGGTAACATTTTCTTCCTTCTTTCCTTTAACACAGCTTGCTTGAATGCAAACTCTAAGCCATTAACTTCATCGTTCTGATGAATGGCATCAGCTGGGCTCGGGAGTTTGTTGAGATGTGAATTCTCTTAACTTGCATGCTAAGGTACACTTGTAATCCCAGTGCTAGGAGGATTGGCAGTTGGAGAATGGTCTGACTAGACAGTGTGTTTCTGGCTAGCTTGGGTGATGCAGTGAGATTTATTCTCAAAATAACTAAATAACAGAGTTTGGAGAGATGACTCAAAGTTCAAGGATGTGTCTTGTCCTTGCAGAGAACTTGACCTGTATTTGGTTTTCAACACCCAGGCCAGACAGATCACAACTGCCTGTAACTCCAGTTCCAAGGGAATCTAATGCCCTCTTCTGGCTCCCATGGGCACTGCATCCACGTGCAAACCCCCTACCTCCAAAACATTAAAAAACAAACAAACAAAAAACCAGTAACCACAACCTAAAGAACAACAACAAACACAACAAAAAATCGAAATATCACCATCAACAGTGGTGGAGATTCACACCTAAAGAACAACAAACACAACAAAAAATTGAATTATCACCATCAACAGTGGTGGAGATTCATGATTCGGTGGCGGGGGTTAGGTTGGGGGGATGGGCGGGGTGTTCCTGTGCTTAGTTTGCAAAGGGTCCTGTGTTTCCTTTCCACATCTCATTCCTACCTGCTGCTCTATGAAGAAGAAGAAGGAGAAGGAAGAGAAGGAAGAAGAAAGGGAGGGGGAGGAAGAGGAAGAAAAGGAAGAAAGAAGAAGAAATGATATAAATTCTTCAGCCCTAACATGGGTTTAGGAGTCAGGAGTGCTGGGGTGGGGCCTAGTCTTCAGTGTTTTCCATGATCTTCTGCAGGGCTTGATAGAGCCTGGCAACCAGGGACTCCTCAACTCTTTCTCAAGGAGACCAGGAAATAGGCTCCTTTGGCGTCAGACCTCAGGGATTAGATTCTTGTGTTTTCTCCTCTTTCCCTCATTGCTGCTTAGGATGAGTTGGTGTAGTATAAAACCCAGTGGGATGGACCAGTTTTCTCAATTCCAGGAGGGAACATTGGAATTTGAGCTGGCATAGCCATGCATGTTAAGCACATTTTATGCTGTATGCTCACTGAGACCAAAGGAACCATCTGCTATCCTGTAAATATGTCTGTAAATGTGGTTGTGCTCCTTTCTGTATTTGTAGTTCTCTTAGTTGTTCTTTTATATGGAGGGTGCTTAAAGCATCCGCCTCCATAATCTTCAGGGCTGTTTTTATGAAGGTGTGATACCTAGACTCCCTAGATCAGAGCCCCTAATGATGTATGTATGTATGTATGTATGTATGTATGTATGTATGTATGTATGTATATATGTATGTTTTGGCCCTCTGCCACCAGGCCTACCAATCAGAACCCTAGGGACGTAGATCCAAGAGGCCTCACTTTTGCAGGCACCCAGCTGACTGATGCACATCGAAGCTTGGAGGCCCCATGTAATGTGCACATCCTGGAACAAAAGATGTCTCAGGCAAAGGATGAGGAGAAAGATATGAAGAAATGAACACAGTGATGCTATTACTCATTTCTCAAATAGCTTCAGACTGAAGAGCTAACATTTGTCCAGAGCATGCCAGACACTGATGGAGAGGACTCTTCCCTGTCAAGATTGGGAAGTTCAGACTAAGAGAGAACAAAGTAATGAAGAGGGGACAGGTGTCCCTGTGGGGCTGTTGCATGGGGTCATGCTGGCTCAATCCTGGAAGGCTCTGGAGGAACACATCAGATTTTTGGAAACAGCTCAGCTGTTTCAGCAATGACTCATACTTTTATTAGATGTGTATTTAGGAAAGGAATGGACTAGTTTTTAAGACCAGGGCCCTTTGTAGAAAGAGTGGGAGGAGTTACTATTTTTCTTCTATGAAATAGACAATTTCCCTCATGAATGTGTCTTTAAATTTTCTATTTTATTTTATGAGCATGGGTTTTTTGCCTGAATGTATATATGTATACCATGTGCATGTAGTGCCTGTGGATTGTGTGTGCAGTGCTCACACTTGTGAGCCACAATGTGGGTGCTGGGAATTGAACCTGGGTCCTTTAGAAGAGCAGCCTGTGGGCTTAACCACAGAGCCATCCCTCCACCCCACCTTTGTGTGTTGCTTTTTTTCTTTCTACAAAATAATTCAATACACAGATGCTTTGCCAGAGTGCTGAAGAAATGTCTATTTCTGCCAGGTGGTGGCATACACTTTAATGCCAGCACTTGGGGGACAGAGGCACGTGGATCTCTGTGAGTTGGAGGATAGCCTGGTATAGGACAGCCAAGGCTACACAGAGAAACCCTATCTCAAAACAATAAGAAAACAAAACAAACAAACCAAACCAAAACAAACCAAAACAAAAAACTACAATGAAAAAGTCTGTTTCTCCTTAAGTAGAAATGAGGTGTGTGTGTGTGTGTGTGTGTGTGTGTGTGTGTGTGTGTTTGTATGTATGCATGTACATACATGCATGTATGGGTTAGAGAACAACTTTCAAAAGTTGGTTTTTTCTTTCAACTTTTACGTGGATTTTGGGCATCGAGCTCAAGTCACCAGGCTTGCTCAGCAAGTGCCTTGACTTGCTGAACTATGTTGCTGGTCCTATTTGTCATTTTAAAGTTCATGTTGTTGAGAGCAAGATTAGACAGAAAATAGAGTCCTCATTCCAATCTTAGTTTCCATTTCCCTACAGCCCCTTCCACCATCAAAATACCTACAGCAGAGGGGGACATTCACTACCATTAGTGAACTGACAGAGTCACAGCGTTAACCCCGAAGTGTATTATAAATATGCATTAGAGCTTGCTTTTGGGGTGCCTACTGTAGATTTTGACAAATGTATAAAACGACAGGCATCTAACCACTGTGCATCAAACAGAACAGTTGCCCTGACCTAGGAATCCTTTGTTGTCTGCCTAAATCATTCCTTTCTCTTACGTAACCCTTGGCAATCACTGATCTCGGATCTATAGTTTTGTCTTTTCCAGGATGTCACATAGTTGGGATCCTGCCTTATGTAGCTTTTAAAGACTGACTTATTTCATATGGTATGGTTCCTCCACAACTTTGCCTGCCTTGGTGGCTCATGCCTTTTTAGCCCTGAACTAATTAATATTCCATTGTTTGCATGAATTATAGTGTATCTATTCATTGACTTACGGGCCTCTGGGTTGCTTCTAACTTTTGAGGATTATAAAACAAGACGTTGCAATATTTTGCTTAGGTTTTTGTGTGATGTAACTTTTCATCTCATTTGAGGAAGTATCAGAGGGTGTGACTGCTGCATGATGGTTAGAGTATAGACAGGCTTTTGTTTCCCTGTCCCCCTAAGACACTGAAACTGGCTTTCAACATGACTGGACCATTTTAGAATACCATCAGCAACAAGTTGGAATATTTTGGCTCTACATTTTTGCCAGCATTTGACTGTAGCAGCTGGGTTTTGTCCATCCTAATAGCCATGCAGAGGGATCTCAATTTAATTTTTGTCTGATAAATGAACTAGATAATTTTGATAAATTCACTAGAACAGTGAATACCATTTCCTAATCTTACTTGCTTCCTACATGATTTTAGTAAGGGACCTTTTAGTTTTTAAGTTGGGTTGGTTTCTTTTTTTGTTGGGGTATAGGGTGGAGAGCATGCCATGACAAGCATGTGGAGGTGGAGGACATGAGGGAGTCAGTTCTCTGCCATTGCGTGGTTCCCTAGGAGCAAACTCAGGTCTCCAGTCTTGGCAGGGGAATCCTGAACTCACTGACTCATCTGGATGGTCTCTTTTTCTTATTCTCTTATTTACAATTTAGATTTAATTAATATTAATTTTGCATGAGTGTTTGTGCATGGGCCATGGCACGCACGTGTAGATTGGAGGATAACCTGAAGGAGTTGACTCTCTCTTCCACCTGGTACATTCTGGGTAAGCAGGCTTGGTGGCAATCATATTAATCTACTGAGCCATCTTGCTGGCACTCTTTTATTTTTTAATTTTGTTTTGTTTGTTTTAGTTTTGTTGGACCAGGGTCTCATGTAGCCAGTTGATACCCACTTGGCTGTATTGCAGAGGCTGGCTTTCCATTCCTGATACTCCTCCTCAGATTTCCAATCTCTGGACATCTAGACTTGAAATGGGAAGGTGATTTTTTTTAAAAACTTTTATCTGCTTTTATTTTATGCTGAATTTATTCCTGTGCCATAAATTTTTGTTTCTTCCATTTCTTCTGGGATATCTTTTTCTTCTGTGGTGGATGAATATGATTGTGCACATGTACAAAGCTTTCAAATAATAAAAATATTATTTAAAAATAGAAGGCTCCACTGGGCAGTGGTGGTGAAGGCCTTTAATCCCAGCACTTGGGAGGCAGAGGCAGGCGGATTCTGTGAGTTGGAGGCCAGCCTGGTCTCCAGAAAAAAAAAAACAAATTAAAAAAAAAGAAAAAGGAGGCACCAGTGTGTGTCTTCAGCCAGATGCACCTGGATGAGGACAATGTTGTCTTTTTTGTTACCATTGCTGATGACTGTTACTATTCTGCTGTTCCAACTTCTAATGGTTTTGGTCAAGTCAGTCTCTTTCAGTGTCCGTCTCCACCACCCCCACCTCCCTCCCTCTGTTCTAAATGAATTTAGGATTCCTTTCATCTTTCCTTCTGACCGTCTTCCTGCTCAGGTTGGTAGTAGTAAGGCTTTGTAGAGTGTGCTGATCATGTGACGTTTCCATTCTTGGTGGTTTTCCAGAGCAGGAAAGCAATCCAGCACCAGATGGGCCAGGATAAGACAGCTCTCAGAGTCTCCCAGAACAACCCCCGCCCCATTCAGGAGAACAACAAAGTCAAGAGAGAAGTGAGGCTCTCTGAGATCTCTGGACTCTGATTGCCTTTCTCAATAAAGAGTCTGGGAATATTCTACCCATGATCCCTCTAGGGTTGAATCATAACATGCAAGACACATCTTCAATTTCCTTGAAAGAAAACTATTATATAAAGCTGGAAGTGGTGGTGTACACCCATAATCCCATTGCTCAGGAGGATCTGAAGTTCTAGGACATCCTGGGCTACACAGTAAGACCTTGTCTGGAAGGAAAAAAAAAGTGCTATATAAATATTGGCTATAACCAATATTACATTTTGGATAAGTTATTCTATTTTTGTTAAACTTGTTACGATAAATCTTTCCGCCACCTGCTTGAGTTCTGCCTGTCATGTGGGTGGCCAAAATAATACACAGAGACTTATATTAGGTACAAATGCTGCTTGGCCAATGACTAGGATTTCTCATCTGCTAGCTCATTTTTAATTATCATAAATGTATATATATTATAAGACTTATCTTCTTGGAAGCCAGTGGCATGCATCTTGTCTTCCTGGGCTCACATGGTGACTCTGGAGGAAGAGAGAAGGGGGCCCACTTCCTTCTTGCCCTTGTTTCTATATGAGTCTCCCTGCTATGACACTTCCTGCCTGGATCACCACTTCTTTACTTCATTTCCCAGAATCCTCCTTGACTCCTAGTCCCGCCTAACTTGCTGCCTCATTGGCCAAACAGTACTTTATTTATCATCCAATAAGACAAACACATACCCAGAAGCACTTCCCCCAATATAAACTAACATGGGTATAATTATTACTATTATTTAAAATATGGAAAGGTACAGATGTTACCATCTAGAATGCAGAAGGTCCACTCTGCTTGAACAAGTGGTGCAGAAGTCTGTTGTCTGGTATCTGGTAGCCTGGACTAGAATATTCATTTTCTGAAAACATGATGCCATATGCTGAGCCCTAGTCATGCCAGGCCATGTGCTGTGCTAGCTGCTCCACTGGGACTTAGGTGGCTCCCCATATTTTATAGATGCACAAAAATCTCAAGGCATGGTTCAGACCCTTGAGCCATGGGTTTTCATTGCTACTTGCTCCTGCCTTCTGGAACCCATGCAGATTACAGATGGTGTTTGTTCTGCATGGAGCTCAGCTGCCATGTCTGGTGATGTTTCTGTGGAAAAATGAGCCTCAAATTCTTTCTCTGGATTCCAGTGGTGGCAGGATCGTGCCTTCCCAAACCCTCCTGGGGTTGGTTGAGCAATACTCATTTGGTTAACCAAGAGTGTGTGGCTGTCTTCACCAACACCCAGGACTTTCTCTAGAAGCTTGCATTCTCTTTGGGATTAAATACTCCAAGGTATCCCTCTTTCTCTCAAAGTTCCAGGTCCCCACTGGAGCAGGTCTGGACATATGAAGGCTGGGGATGCACACTCTCAGAGATGGCTGGGTTCTGTGTGACTTTGCAGGGCACATCATGAGTGTCATTTACTTCCTTTCCTCTCTTTTCAGACTCTTTCATGGTTGACCTCTGATTGCCTCTCCTTCTCTCCCCCCATGGATTCCTAGCTTCTCTGCCAAGGAGAAATGACATGCTAATTCATGACTGTCTGAGAGTCTTTCCAATTCTCAGTTGTAAAAAGTCAAGTGCAAAAAAGGTCCTTTAAGTCTGCCTTGTGCCTGGTGCATGACAGGTATTCAGCCAGTGTTTTTTGTATGAAAGAGTTTCTCATCATGCCTGTCTTCTGAGTCCATTGAGTTGACCAGGCTTGTCTTTTGTATTTACTTTTGGTAGTCTGAGTATAAAATGTTCCCTATGGATTCATGCATTTGAATACTTGTTCCCCAGCTGGTAGTCCTGTTTTCAGAGGTTCTAGAATCTTCAGGAAGTAGGCCCTAGGAAGTCAGTTGCTGGCAGTGGGCCTTGAGACCTATATCATGGACCCACCTCCTTTCCCCTTTCTGCTTCCCCATCTGTCCAGATGTGAGCAGCAGCTTTGAGCTCCGGCTGCCATGGTTCCTCTGACATAATAAACTATATCCTTGCTCAGTGAGCCAAAACCAACCCTCCATCCTTTAAGTTGCCTCTTTTCAACCATTTGCCCATAGCAACAAATGACGAATACATCTTATAGATATGGATCATTGAATTAGATTTGCATATATTCTGTGGGGGAGTCCTGACTCTCAGCTCTCAGGGTAAAGCATCAGACTGCTGCTTTTAGGGTGCTTTTGAGGGAGAGAACGGGTCTGCTGAAGCCTAATGCAAAGGGAGTCAGGACTGGGGAAGGGGAATAGAGAACCATATTTTGGGATGGGAAGGTGTAAAAGTTTGAATGTAATTGCCCCCCCCCATAAGTTCATAGGGAGTGGCATTATTAGGAGGTGTGGCTTTGTCGACGTAGTTATGGTCTTGTTGGAGGAAGTGTGTCACTGTGGAGGTGTGCTTTGAGGTCTCAGATATGCTCAAGCCATACCCCATGTCTCAGTTCACTTCCTGTTGCCTGTGGATATAGGACTCTCAGCTCCATCCCCAGCACCATGTTTGCTGCACACCACTATCTTGCACCATGTTGACAGTGGACTAAACCTCTGAAAATGTAAGCCACCCCAATTAAATGTTTTCCTGTGTAGGAGTTGCTGTGGTCATGGTGTCCCTTCACAGTCATAGAAACCCTAAGACAGAGGGGAAGATTTTGCATGAGAGAGATACTGGATGGACAGATTATTTTCAGCTATGTTTGAGGCAAGTTTTAGGAAGTGAAAGTTGGGGTTGTGACACATCCATGTACTGCCATTCCTCTAGAATGCCTCTGGCCATGTTCACAATGGAGAATTTGACAGTTCTTTTGCCATAGACATATTTCCTTCAAAAGATGTCAAATCCCAATTCCCTAGAACCTATGAATGGTATCTCTGGTGGCCAAGAGTTGGCAGATATAATTTAGCTAGGGATCTTGACATGGGGAGTTTTTCCTGGGCTATCCAGGTATACTCTTGAGCCCTGTCACACACAAGAAGCAAAGGAAAATTTGATGGAGGCACAGAGTTGAAGGCAGTAGAAGGACAGAGGCAGAGATTGGAGTGCTGCAGCCACAAGCCAAAGGATGCTAGTGACCACTGAACCCAGAAACGACAATGAAGGGATTGTCTCTAAGTCTCTGGAGGAACTGTGGTCCTTGTGGTCCCATCGATATTGTGATTCCATCCCACCAAGATGAGGTTCAGACTTTTCAACCTCAAGGATTATGAGAGAATACATTTTGGTTTTCCTAAGTCAACCACTTGGTAGTAATTTGTTAAAACAGTCATAGGAAAGCCATAGACTTCTTAATAGTTGAAGAAAGATAAGGACTTTTAACTTTTAAATAATCTCTTTTTATTGCTTGAGAATTTCATATAGGGACATAAGAAATTTTGATCAAATTTACTCCTGCATTTAGTTCTCTCCAATTTCTCTCCTATGCCTTCACCAAACAGTGTTTCCTCCCAATCTCACGTGTTCTTAAAAACAAACCAACAAGCCCTTTTCTGTTCGGTTTGTGCTGTGGAGGTGGCGATTCCGGATACTGGATTTCTCATTTTCATCGCGTAGACACCTCCACTGCAAAGATGGTCAACATGCCTAAAACTGGAAGGACTTTCTGTAAGAAATGTGGCAAGCATCAACCTCACAAAGTGACCCAGGACAAGAAGGGCAAGTATTCCCTGTATGCCCAAGGAAAGTGGCACTACGATTGGAAGCAGAGTGGTTACGGTGGGCAGACAAAGCCAATTTTCCGAAAGAAGGCCAAAACCACAAAGAAGATTGTGCTGAGGCTTGAGTGTGGGGAGCCCAACTGCAGATCGAAGAGGATGCTGGCCATTAAGAGGTGCAAGCATTTTGAACTGGGAGGAGACAAGAAGAGAAAGGGCCAAGTAATCCAGTTCTAAAACTTGTGTCTTCGGAGAGGAAAATGCTGAAGCAGTAGGAAAATGACCTGTTAGAAAATAAAGTTATTGTTCCTAATACCTTAAAAAAAAACAAAACCAAAACCCAAAACCAAAACCAAACCAAAACAAAAAAACAACAAAACAAAACACCAAGACTACTCAGTGCTGTCTGTAGGTATGAGTGTAGGGCCATCTACTGGAGCCGAATCCCTGAGAAATCAGACTTCCTTCCTCCCCACACCCTCAGTAGCCATCAATTGCCCATAGCCTCTCTCTCAGCTAGAGGTGAGACTTCATCATCCCCTCTGCCCCGCAGCCCCGGCCGTACACTATAGACCATTTTTGAGGTGGTTCTTGGTTATTGGCTTCTGTTTCTGAGTGTTCTGTGATTACTGTATCCACTGAAGTATTTTGCTGTGGGAAAACTATGGGAAATCAGGTGAGACCAGTTTGAAATTGGAAGGTCTCCATGTATGACTACCACACTGGGATCCTGGTGAGCCCCAGGAACCAATGATGTAGGTTATAGGGCATTAGCTCTTTGGCTCTGAGGTGACTAGCCAATGGTGTGATCATAACCTAAGATGATGATCCTCATTGTACGGGGCCGAGACTGAACACGGGCCAGGCCTTTTCAGTCTTCAGGGGCAGTTTTCTGTCTTTTCAGGCCATACTGAATGTATATTAGTTGCTGGAGGCGAGGAACAGGTGTTCCAGTAGCATTTCACTGGTTCCTTAATGTTTAATGGTATATACACACCCTTTCAGCCTTTCTCACCTTCAACCCACAGCCAATGGTGTGCAAACCCCTCTGGGAAACTGTTAGACTAATCCTATTATTTATTTTGTCACCTCAAGGTTTAGAGAAAACAAAGTAACATGAGCCATTGTGTCTTTTTTGTTTTGTTTTGAGACAATATAGTTTCTCTCAAGTCTTTAGGTTTCTTCTTAAAGTTTTGTAGGAACAGAATTTAATGCTTTTATGTCACCTTCAAACTTTGAATTTTAATTCGAATAAGTCTACCACAAGATCCAGCAATTCCACTCTTAGGCAAATACCCAAAAGAAGCACATTCATACAACAAGGACATCTGTTCAACCATGTTCATAGCAGCACTATTTGTAATAGCCAGAAACTGGAAACAGCCTAGATGCCCCTCAACCGAAAAATGGATAGAGAGAATGTGGTACATTTACACAATGAAGTACTACTCAGCAGAAAAAAACAATGGAATCTTGAAATTTGCAGGAAAATGGATGGAACTCAAACTATTCTGAGCGAGGTAACCCAATCACAAAAATCACAAACATGATATGTACTCACTCATATGTGGATTTTAGACATAGAGTAAGGGATTACCAGCCTACAATCCACACTGCCAGAGAAACTAGTAAACAAGGAGGACCCTAAAAGAGACAAACTTTGTCCCTTGGAGAAGGGGAAAGGGTCATGATCTCCTGAGCAAATTGAGAGTATGGGAAGAGGCGGGGAGGGAGCTACGAGAACGAGAAGGGAAGAAGGGGAAGGATGTAGAGGTCATGAGGAGGCAGAAAGGTTGAGTCAGGTGTAGATTAGAAGAAAGGATATGTGATAGTTAGGGTTTTAGTTGGGGGGGTGGTAGGGGAGGAAGGGAGGGAGAAGGGAACTGGGATTGTCATGTAATTCAATCGTGTTTGTATTTCAAATAAAAAATGATAAAAAGCTTTGAATTTTGAAATAACAGTGTGTGTGTGTGTGTGTGTGTGTGTGTGTGTGTGTGTGTGTGTGTGTGTGTGTGTTACATTCAGACAAAAAGATCCTTCCAGAAGTAGATACCATGATATTGGAACATTGCTATATTGACTTTTTTCTTGAATCCTAGGTTCTTATATCAGAAACCCATGTTGAAGGATAACTTTAAAAAAGAAGTTGCTATCATAACTCACATGGATATAAAATGCACATGTGCCAGAGATTTGATTAGCACATGTTTAAATGTGAGAACCAGACAGATGTCATAAGTGCTGGAGCAAATTTAGACATAAATGCAAAATGGTCCCACCCACAGGGCAGAAACCACTTGAATTTCTTAGATACCACTGATTTGCATTTTTATGGCCATGAATCGTTTGCAATATCAGTTTTCTGTAATTTACAGGGTTGTATATATTGCCTATGGGTATTGAGAGGCAGCAGTAACCCAGCAGGGGCCTTCAACACTGCCAGTAATATTTTTTGGCAGTCCCTTTCAAACCTTACAATTCATAATAGTAGCAAAGCTACAGCTATGAAGTAGCAACAAAAATCATTTTATGGTTGGGGGTCAGCACAACATGAGGAGCTGTATTAAGGGCCTGGAACAGTAGGAAGGCTGCCTACTGTTAAGGAATTGGGGGATTAGTTATCTGCAGTGGGTCCTGGAGCCAGTCTCTTGTGACTATAAAGGATGGCTGACTATATGTCTAGAGTTTAATTTTTCAGTTTTAACCTATTCAAGTATGTTTACCTCAAATCATGTGGACACAGAGTTGGGGTCTCTCTCTCCATCCCTACTGCAGTTTCCCCTCCCTCCTCTCCTTCCAGTTCACCCCCTCTCCCACATCCACTCCTCCTCTGTTTCTCTTCAGAAAAGTGCAGGCCTCCCATGGATATCAACCAGCTATGGCATATCACATATACCATGAGAGGAAGCCCATTCCTGACATTGCTTGGAGTGTCAGGACACAGAGACCAGGATAGAAGCAAATATAACTGTCAAAAAAAGTCAATGAAATTACTTCCTAAGGACATTCTGCTATACTCATAGATTGCCTAGCCCATGAGAGAGTCTTCATCCAGCAACTGATGGCAACAAATGCAGGCATCCATACCCAAACATTAGGCAGAACTTGGAGAATCCTGCAGAAGATGGGGAGGAAGGATTGTAGGAGCCAGAGGGTCAAGGATACCACAAGAAAACCCACAGAATCAACTAACCTGGGCTCACAGGGTCTTACAGAGACTGAACTGACAGCCAGGGATCCTGCATGGAACTGACCTAGGCCCTCTGCACATATGTTACAGTTGTGTAGCTTGGTCTTCTTGTGGGACTCCTAACAGTGGGAGCAGAAGCTGTCTCTGACTCTGTTGCCTGCTTTTGGGACCCTTTCCTCCTGTGAGGTCTCCTTGTCCAGCCTTAATTGGAGAGGAGGTTCCTAGTCTCACTGCAACTTGATATGTCAAGGAAAGTTTTTGTTTTTTAAGCTGGCATATAGACATACTGGTGTGTGCCTATATTTCCAGATCTTCAGGAGGCTATGACAGGGAGACCATGGAAACTCAGAATTTTCAGCTAAGCTGGGCAGGGCAGTGAAGGCCTGTGTCTTATAAATAAATAGAGGTTGAGAGCATGGCTCTGTAGCTAAGGGTACTGGCTGTACAATTATAAAGACTTCAATCCCTGGAACCTACGTAAAGGTGGAAGGAGAGAACCAATTTCACAAAGTTGTCCTCTGACCTTCACAATGTGTGTGCATGCACACAAACACAAAAATATAAAATAAAGTAGGTCCTTTTTTTGTTTTGTTTTTCAAGAGTTTCTCTATGTAGCTCTGGCTATTCTGGAACTTGTTCCATAGACCAGGCTGACCTTGAACTCACAGAGATCAGCCTGCTTCTACCTCCTGAGTTGGAATAAAAGGTGTGGGCCATTACCACTTTTAAAGAGAGGATCTCATCACTATGTTGTCCTGTAACTTACTGTGTAGACCAGGCTGGCATTGAACTCATAACTCACAGAGATCCACCTGCTTGGCTCCAAAGTGCTGGGATTAAAAGCATATGTTATCATATCCATGACTCAGTGGCTTCATGTATCTTGGTGGTTTTTGTGTCCTTTCTTCATGGATCCTTTTGGAGGATTGCTTTAGGAACTGCTAATAAAGGAATACTGAGTGAGACCAATGGTCAGCTGAGCTTAAGCGACTCCCAGCACTACATGGCTGAGCATCCGTGTGGGAGGAAATCTGGCTTTCACTGTACCTTTTATGACTCACTGTGTTATCACAGGTCTACCTGTCGGTGCCATGTTTTCATCTATACGGGAGGCAGTTTTGAAATCATGTGTAGATGGCAATCTTGTTTTCAATGACACCACTCCAGCTGCATAGGCTTCCTGGTGCCGCCCTTTCTCTAGAGAAGCCTATGGTTGGGCGTGCAGCTCAGAGGTAGAATGGTTACTTAGCATGTGTGAAGTCTTTGGTCCCTAACCTCACCACTCAAAAAAAAAAATCATGTGATAGTTATCTGTAATAGATGGTTATTGTCTCATAGACAAGTTTGCTTTCAGAGATTGTAAATTAATGGCCACTACCCCTGGTCCAAAGTAGGGCTGACACAGTTAATAAAGATAGCCATAGCAAGTATCTGAGTGTAATGACAACATCTGACTGGAAGAAAAGAACACACTTATTTTGTTTGGCTTGAGTGTGTTACTCATTTCATTATTTTATCTCCTATCCTAGAACTTGTTAGGCATTGCAGAACATAAACCATGATCCCATGTTACCTCATCATTCCCTAGGAATATTTACTCATAAACACCTGCAGTTACAGAGGGTTCCAGCCAGCCCATTGTAAAAATGGATCTCTGTTATCTAGAATTGGGTTAATTATGCTTTTTGCTTCATTATATATCATCAGGCTTACTTGGCGATAAGCTGAGGAGTTTAATGTCTTGAATAGTTTCTTTTTTTTCCCCTCTTGAGTTATAGTTGTGTAATTGAACTCGGTAAATCTTGCACCATAATTGCTGCCTAAATTGTCTAAATATTAGGATAGCTTTTGGCAGTTTTGGAAAGTTTGACAACTACGCAGACTTTTATGATAAGAATAAGGGTTTGGGTTCAGAGGATGAAGTCATCGGCTTCTTCCACTTTTTGTTGTTGCACAACTTTAAGGTTAAATGAAAGATAGGCGTTTGGGGAAGTGATGGCTGGGGGTGGGGTGGGGGTGAGGCTACAGTAAATTGTTTTCCGTTGTTATAACACAATAGTCATCTTCAGGGGGCATCTCACACCTGGAAGGAGGTGGCTTTGGAATCCATTTGGAGATGTCCTAGGAAGACTGCCATCTCATGTAGTAGTCTTGTTTTTTTCTCTCCAGTCCAGGAATCCTCCATGTTCTTTATGCCACAGAGCCATTTAGCCCGGCTTTGACCCCTCCAGGGGTAGGACACTCACATATGATCACCCCTTTCTTTCTTAAAGAACTTTAATTATGAAAAATAACATGGATTTTCTTGAGCTTAACTGTGCTTTATAAAAACTTAAAAAAAACCCCAAAACAAAACACCTCTTTGCACCTTTTTTTGTCTCTACTTGATGAAAAAACAGTAGTGGTGATTAGTTTAATTGCCAGCTTGGCACAGTCTAGAGTCACCTGGGAAGAGCATCACAATGAGTGATTGTCTATACTGGGTTGGGCTCTATGTCTATGGAGGAGATGTCTATGGAAAGATCCAACCTACTGTGGGTGGCACCATTCACTAGGCAAGAGGGCCCTGGACTGTGTGAGTAGAGTAACTGAGCTGAGCCTCAGCAAGTGAGCATGTGTGCATTTAGTTCTCTTTGCTTTTGATTTTGATGTCATGTGACTTGCTACATCAAATTCCTGCCACTGTGACTTCATTGCAATGATGGATTCTAACCTAACTTGAATTTGTGAACTAAAATGAACCCTTTCTCCTTGATTTCTTTTTTCTTTTTCTTTTCTTTTTTTTTTTTGAGGGGGGGAGGTCAGGATTATTTTTGTCACAGAATCAGAAATGAAACTAGTAGTTATCATGCTCATCACAAATTCCAAGTATTGGCAGAGGCAAGACGATTCTGTGTGCCTTTTGACTTGTGTGAGCTCTGTCTGTGTGGCTCTGCCTGGGTGATCTTATAATGCTGGCTCAAGGCAGCAAGAATGTGTAGGGTAGAAAGTAGGTGCTCTCCTCATTGCTGTGGTATAAGACGGGTGGTCTCTGCCAGCTAATGGTGTGCTGCTGTGAGAAATCGATCTTGAAGGTTCAGGTGTTATTGGTGTTCAAAGGAGAGAGAACCATGCTGATTACATCTTCTTTAGAAACACCCCACAATAAGGAGGTTTTGGCATGGGTAGGCAGGATTGTTATTTTTGCAGACTGAGACTAGGGGAAAGCTACTGCAGCCAGAGGCTGATGTTGTCAAAAGTCTGGCAATGGGAAGCATGAACTATGTATGAGAGGGGTGGTGGGAGGTTCCTATTGGCTCGGCTTCTAGTATCTGGGAGGGTGAAGGAAATGGACACACTGAGCTCAGTGCTCAGGCAAGCTTGATTCATTGCCTTGGGTATTTGTCCAACCATATGGCAATGCCATTGCAAAAACAGAGCCTTGGCTTCCCCAATCTGAAAGTGGTGATCCATGTCCATCCTTCACATTCCATGGCAGAAGTGAGGACTCTATCCCAGGACCTGACACTCAGCAGAGGCTTGAACACTAATGGATGGTTGTGATTACTCAATTTTCAGGCTCAGAAAAGCAGGAGATAGCAGTAACTCCTGCCCTGGGCTGCTGCTATAATATGGATATGAAAGCTTCCCCACAGGCTCATGAGTTTAAGCCCTAGGTCCCTAGGTAGGTAGTGGTGCTGTTGTGGGACGTTGGAGAACCCTGGAGCGTGGCAGGAGGAAGTTGGTTGCTGGGGCTTGGATTCTGAGGATTATATAGTACAATCTGTCCAGGACAAGCCCTTTATGCCTCCTGACCTACCAAAATGTGTCATAAACTCCCTCCACCATGGTGGAAGCTGCTCTCTACCATGTGGGCTTTACCCTCTCAAACTGTGAGCCCAGATCAACCCCCACCCCTTTCCAAAGTTGTTTCTGCCAGGCAACAGTCTTGAGAACAGTAACTGGTATAGATGTAGAGGAATCGCTAGAGGAGGGCTGGCAGAGGCAGCTTCCCCGGGGAGGCGAGGATGGCAATGGTTGTGAGGGGTGTCAGAGGGCCCATACTGATGGAGGAGGTCAAGTTAGTAGGACTGGAAGCAGATTTAAGGTCTATAGGAGGAAGAGGAGAAAGATCACCTCAAGTTTTTGTAGGGGAAGGAAAATTAGGCAAGACTGATAAGTTCGGGATTGGGCATGTTGAGGTGGAAGCAGGTAGTTGCAAACTGTAATGCAGAGAGAGGGCTCACAGCATCTAGAAATGGGAGGCTGATTTTTCAGAGTGCACGTGAAGGCTTGGTATGGAGTGAATTGCTCAGTCTAGGTAGTGAGTTAGCGACACAGGCCAGAGCATGCTCTGGCTGATGGGGATGGCATGGATCCTGTGACCCAGCTGGGGTGTGTGGAAAAGGAGCTGGTGTCAAACTGGACTCGTCTGAAAGCAAAAGAAAGGGAAGAAGTCATGAGAAGCAGTGAAAGGAAAATTGATGGTCACACCCTGACACAGTTTACAGTATCTTAGAGTTGTCGGGAAACAAAAGCTTGACATTGTTTCACACACACACACACACACACACACACTCACACACACTCGTTCACTCATATACACAAAGTCATTCCAAACACCCTCTATTACTGAGATCCTTTGGCTTCCTCAGAACTCTTCAGGAAATCCTCTGCCCTCCCAGGGAAACGTGTTTATATTTAGAAAGTTTTGAGAGAATGCCTATTGTTAAACTTCATTTGACTGGTTTATCATTTGGAGGCTGTGAAAAATGTCACCTACATGTCAGCTGTGATGAGTGGGTTTCTTTTCCTCCTGAAGACCCCTGAGGTAAGAGCATGACTCGGGAACCTGGGGAGTGCTGGCAGGGTTAGAGGGCCACATGGTCGGCTTGGCCCGACCCTCTGTTTGACAGATGAGAAAACAGTGATGCTGAGATCAAGTGGTACTGGCTCATAAGAGAAAGACCCTGTATTGTGATTCATTCTCCACAGACCAGTTCCTCTTGTCTTGTCTAGAATTGAAGGGACCAGACAAAGACTCCCACCACGAGCGGGTGGGTATGCATGCTGGGACTTATTAGGAACATCTAACTACAGACCTTGATTGAGGGAAGGAACAGTTGGGCCTTACTGATTATTGCAGTGTTCTTGTAATCATTAGCAGACCTTTCTAACAAGTGTTTCCTTTGGAAACCACCAGAAAGGAAACCGTTGTCATTGGAGGTCTTTAGAAAGCATTAACAGTCTTGAGCATTCATGGAGGACTGATGGCGTGCCGGGCACTATTAAGTGTGTCCTCTATGGATTATGGCTCTCATTAGGGTGTTTATAGGAGAGGTATAATTATGTCAATTTTTCAAATGAGGAAACTGAGGTGCCAAGAGGTGAGGTGAACTGCCCAAGGTGGTTTTTCTAATTTCCCTTCTGTTGCTGTGACAAACACTGTGACCAAAAGAAATTTACAGGAGAAAAGGGTTTATTTGGTGGCTTACACTTCCAGATCACAGTCTGTTATCAAGGGAAATCAGAGTAGAAACTTGGGAGCAGGAGCCAGGCTTGCTGGCTGGATCTCAGGCTCATGCTTAGCTAGCATTCTTACACAGCTCATGGCCACCTGCTGGGGAACGGTTCTGCCTATGGTGGACTGTGTCCTCCTTCATCTATTGACAGTCAAGACAATCTCCCTCAGACATGCTCATAGGCTGGCCCAATCTGGGCACGCCTTCAGATGAGACTCACTTCTCAGATGACTAGAGTCTTTGTCAATTGAAAATTGAGACTGACTGGGCTAGGGAGAGAGCCAGGAAATGGTAGAATTAGAATCATACCCATTCATTTTTTCCCCAGAGCCTGCTCATGTATCTTAGCTTTTTACTCAGTAAATCTGTTCAGAAGAATACTTTCCAAGAATATTTCCAAGGAAGCCATTGAATTGACCTCCTTATGGGAATGCCCTTGTTTCGGTGTTTCAAAAATCTTAGAGGATGCCATAGGGCAGTGCTCCCCAAACTGCTAGGTACTGCTATGTGTAGCCATCTTTTGATGGCTGTGTGCCTGTGCCTGGGGGGAGGTGAGACTTTGCATTTCTCACTAGTGCACAGGTAATGGGGTGCTCTGGTCTTTGGGTTTCCTGGTTTGAGTGAAGGCTACTCTTCAGTGTCCCCCCCAAGCTGTATAGCATTGTGGCTTAATTGATGACTGTCCTGTATTCCTGATTTTACTGTGTGTCAGCCTTCTGCTAAGAGTGCTGTATACTGTCTCTCCTATGTCCTCAGCAGTCCATAAAGGAGGCATCATTCTCCCTAGTTATATATGAGAAAATTGTGACTTCCTGAGTTTAGCCAAACCTAATGCCTGTGTCATTGGCTACCATCTAGGTTCCCTTCCTGTGTCCTTGTAGTTGTCATCTTGAAAAGCTTCAATGGCCTTGGCTTTTCTAACATCATGGGTTAGACTGAAAACTGTTTCCAATCAAGCTGCCATAACACCATTCCACAAATAGAGTGGCTTATAAGAAATTTTTGTTGCTTACAGTTCTGGAGGCTGAGGGACCAAGGATCAAGGCACCAGCAGGTGAGGGCCCACTTCCTATATGGTGGTCTACTCTAACCCCATGGTTGAAGGAGCAAGGGATCATTTTGGAACCACCAGAGCCATCAATCCTACTCATTTGGGCTATTTCCAAATTTTAGAAAGCTGGTTTACGCTGGATCATATTCAGAGCCTGAAAACACAGAGATATGAGTTTGTGTTGAGGATTCTTGAGGTTATTAATCACACCTGTAATTGCCAGGGCTCCAACTTCTTTTCAATGGACTTCTCTACATGGTTGTTTGAGCTTCTTTGTGACATGGGAACCAGGTTCTGAGAAAGTGGAAGTGTTTCTGCCTTTACTTTAATGCTGACAGGGTCACAGTGGCACTTCCGCTTCTCATTGGTTGGAACATTCCTGGTCCAGCTCAGGTTCAAGAGTAGGGGCATCAGCTCTGCCTTTTGATGGAGGGCATAGGAGACACAAGCAGGGATGGGATTATATATATATAATACATATATATATAATATATATATATATATATATATATATATAGAGAGAGAGAGAGAGAGAGAGAGAGAGTTCGTCTTTAGAGACTAGTAACTCCCAAAGAACTTCCACCATCATCTTTTTCTCTTCTTCTCACTCTACAGAAGCCTGCTCCAAATTATGCCACCAGTAAGTCATGCCAATCATAGGAAGAAGTTGAAGGGGAAAGGGAATGTCAGGAGTACAAAAGTTATAGGGCTTTGGGGTGGATTGCTGAGGAGCCAGTCTGGCAGACTGTTTTGAGGTCTGTGATTAATGATGTAGCCCTCGTGCCTTTTTAAATCTTTGCTTACTGAGGTATGGGATTTCCTTGTTTTCTTTCTCATAATTACATCCTCCAGTTATGTACTGGGAACAGCTTAGCAGTTCTACATTGTAAGAAAACAAATAAGATTCGTGTAAGCCCAAGCTAGTTAGGGCTTCTTTTTAATGATAAAGAGTTACTTAGATTAAAAGTCTAAAAGCTTCCTCGACTGTTCATTTCTTGGAAAGCATAAAAATATGAAACATTAGGTAATAGTAAGACCATCATTATTGAGTTCATCATCAGCCATGGTTTAAAAAGCACAGTCCAGTGAGTTAGGGCAGTCATTTATTTAAGGGCCAGCAACTTTCAGCAGAAAGGTAGTCGTTATTGGAATTTGGTCTTAATAATTATTCAAACTTTTTTAAAAAACATTTTTTGAGACAGGGTTTCTCTATGTAGCTTTGTAGACCAGGCTGGCCTCAAACTCACAGAGATCCGCCTGCCTCTGCCTCCCTAGTGCTGGGACTAAAGGTATGCACCACCACCACCAGGCTATTATTCAAACTTTTATTTGCTTACCGATAATATACTGCTTTATCTAGACTGCCTAGCCTGGAAACCCTATGGGTCTCTCCCTCCAACTCTGGGGTTTAGTACAAGCCTTCACTTGAGGCTTTTGCATGGGTGCTGGGGAACTGAACTCAGGTCTTCAAGTTTGCAACAACTTTACCCACTGTGATGGTTTGAAAGAAAATGACCCCCAAAGGGAGTGGCATTGTTAGGAGGTGTGGCCTTGTTGAAATAGGTGTGGCCTTGTTGGAGGAAGTATGTCACTGTGGGGGTGGGTTTTGAGGTCTCTTTTGCTCAAGCTTCCCTTAGTGTGACCCTCAGTCTACTTCCTGTTGCCTGCATGTGGTAGCTACCTCTCCAGCACCATGTCTGCCTACATGCTACAATGCCCTGCCATGATGATAATGGACTGAACTTCTGAACTGTAAACAAGCCACCACAAGTAAATGCTTTCTTTGTAAGAGTTGCTGCTGTCGTGGTTTCTCTTCACAGCAATGGAAACCCTAACTAAGACACCTGCTGAACCATCTCCCCAGACCTCCAAACAATGTAAACACACAAGGAAAGCCATCCCAGTATATGGATAAAAGAACATTTGATTTGTTTATATTTTTGGATGTTTGGGATGGAATCTAGGCCTTTGCCCATGTGAAACACACATTCTACTGCTGAGCTACACCCTTTGCCCTAACAGGAACATTTGAAATTCATGTATTTATTAGGATAATTTCTCTATTTATAAAAATGCCAGTGATGAGAAAACCCATTATAAAATTTAATTTTATGGATTATTGTTTTGAAAGGAGGGCTTTGCTTAGTCCTTTCAGCTGTGTCCTTGCAGGCCTTGGAATCTACAGTTTTATTTCAGTTTTAATTTCTGGAAGCGGTTAGGTTACATTTCACAGCAAAGGGTCAGTAGCCAGAGGATTAACTGCTTGCAAACAGGTCTCGGGTCTTGCAGAAGCATTTGGAGGAGTGACCTCGGATTTCAGAGTGAGGTGTCAACTGCTGGCCTGCCCAGTGGAAGAGTTTAATTGTCCCAGTCCTTGGGGCTGTGTCCATGGCCTGCCCAGTGTATGTGCTTGCTAATGATACTTGGGCATCAGTGACCTTTGGAAGCATTTTTATTTTAGGGAGGAAAAGCCTTGGTACGGTGTGGATGGCATTTCTTCCAGAGTGTTCCATCCAAAGTCATATAATACCGCTATTAATTTACCTTCAGGAATGCTGTCAGAATAACTCAAGTGGTGGTTTAAAAAGGTTCTGACTCAGCCATTTTTCATTCAGTTGTGAGGATCAGTTGGAAATGTCTAAGGAGGATCATACAGTGGCTTTGTTTTTATTTATTTATTTTTATTATTTTTTGGCTCTGTGTGGCCTACTGGCATTTTCCTGCAGACAGTTTTTTACTCTGAATGATTAAGTGTGGGAAAGAAAGAAACAACAGTAGCTAAGTGTTTGATTCAATGAGGAAGGCTGTTTTAGGTTAGTGTAAAATTCCAGTGGTTGAAATAAAAGCCTGTTTCTCTGCACTCCCCCACACACTGTGCTAGGGTGTGGGTGGGATGAACTAGGGGTAGGGAGGGTGGGGCATAATGACTGACACCTGTCTGGTGCTGCCCTGATTTCCAGATTACCCTAAGTGCTTTGCCTGTGTTAAGGACTCTACACAGAATCCCTCATTTTATCCTTCCCGTTTTATAGATGGAAGAACTGAGGCACCAAGATACTAGAAACGGGCCTCATTCTTCAGTCTGTTAGCCATCGGGCTTCTGTGGAATATGGCTTTTAGCCACTATGACCCTCCCAAATTAGAATAAGTTAAATTTTATTTTCTTAGTTTTCCCCCTCACTTTATCTTAAAACAAGTTTGAGAGATTTCATTCTGAAGTTGATAGTCATTTTAGTTTTACAAAGCTTATTTTGATTGCTCTAATTGAAAAAAAAAATTTAAAGGCCTATCTTGTTTAACAGTCTTGGTTGATGAAAATAAACGAAGTCAGCTTTTCTGGGCCAGTGAATGGCTCAGTGGCATTAGCTGTTTAAGTCTGATAGCTGAATTTGATCTCCAGGACCCACATGGTAGAAGGGGAGAACCTATTCCAATCAGTTATCTTCTGAAATCCACACATGTGTTTGGCATGCTGAAGCACGCATGTGCACACACACACAAACACACATGTGCATATAGTCATGCTACATAAATATATAAAGAGAAGCCTGTTTCTTGAATAAATTAAACATGCAGATAATACCAGATTTACTAACCGATCATAGTAGTCGAAGAGTTGCTTTTAGAGTTAAAATACTGTGTCTCAATATAACATGGCTATTGTAAAGTCTAGTGCATGGCATCCTAGCTCCTACATTGTTTGTGTTGTATAAGTTACAGTCTTAAAACTTGAAGTGTGTTTAAACTAGCCTTTAAAAGCCAGTAACATTTCTTTTTTGAAAACGGAATGTTGATTTTTGCTGCACTGTAACAGTAATTACAGACCATTAGAAAATCTGCAAAGTGTAATATAACTTAAACAAGTTAGTAAATGATAGAATTTTGCCATCATAGGTAATCATTCATGTTAACATTTGAGTATATTTTCTTTCCACCTGTATCCATGGATTCATTCTTCATGGGTGGTTTGGATTATCATTCTAGCAGATGCCGACCCCAGAACAGGGGCCCAAGGGCGAAGGCATCCACTGTCTCTCCCTTCATGTGGAGCTTTATCTCAGAGGGTGACCAGATAAAAACATGACAATGTTCAGGAGGGAGAAGTACCTCCAAGTGCAAAACAAGGGAGGTGACAATAGAGGCAGAGAGTTGATGTTTTGGAGAACAGCTTCCTGGGGAGCTGAATGACACAAGCAACCTGTGAGTATCTAGCAAGGGTATCTCAGATATAGGATCAGCTGAGTGCAAGAACTCTGCAGTGGAGGCCAGCTCAGGGCCTGGCACCTGGCATGGAGGCTGATGTGACAGGAGTGATGACTCAGGGAGAGTCATGCCATGGTTACGTTTCACAAGAGGGTTTGGAGCAGAGAAGGTCATCTGGTTTTGTTTTAACGTGCTCCTCTGGCTGTCCTCAGGAGAATAGAAGTAGGGGGCAAGACTGCCAGAGAAGGGGTTTGTGGGAGGCAGTGAGAAAAATGGTCAGATTCAAAATACATTTAAAGAAGAGCCTATGGGATTTAGAGATAGGTTTGATGTATGTTGTGAGTAAAACAGAAGTCAACTATGATAATAACTTGGTATTATATATTAAAATGTTACTTTCTTCATATATTGAAATCCTAGCCCTCAGAACCTTGGGAATTGTTGTCTGTAGACTAAGGGTCAATGCAGGTATAGTTAGCTAAAATGGGATCATGCTAACCTGCATGCCAATGAGTATTGTGGGTGGGGCTAATCCAATGTGACTAAGCCCTTAAAGAAAGAAGATTTGTAAGTATAGGAACAACTAGAAGAAAGACATATGGAGGCGAGAATAATACCACTTGCAAGCTGGGGAATGCCCACTTGCCAGAATCTGGAAATGGAATAGTCTTTCTCCCAGATATCAACGGAGAACAGCCCCTCTGATACCTTGACCTTAGACTGTGGCCTCCAGAACTGTGTGGCCGTATGCTTCTGTTGCTTAAGCTGCCTGGTTGGTAGGTTTGCTAAGGTGGCTTTGGCATATGCATACACTGGGCCGGTGTGTGTGTGTGTGTGTGTGTGTGTGTGTGTGTGTGTGTGTGTGTGTGTGTGTGTGTGTGTGATGCTGGAAGTCTAAGGTTGGGTAGTCCCATTTGTTCTTCCTCCATGAAGACTTCTTGATGGGAGCAAGTGTGAGAGGGGTCACAAGTCATACAGAAAGCCAGAGTGTCAGCCAGAGTTCAACAACCCACTTTGCAGAAAGTATCCCTAGATGACTACTTCACCTCTTCTCAGGGCAGTGCCTCCGGTGGCTTAATAATGTCCAACCCTCCACTTCCTGAAGGTTTTGCCACTTCTGAACATCTCCACACTGAGGAGAACCTTTGGAGGATGAACTCATATCCAATCCAGGACCCCAGAGCAGACTACATTTGGAACACTTGTCTTTAAAGAGGTCCTTCATGAAGGAGAGGTAAATAGGGCAGACCTCGATCCTGTGTTAATGGTGTCTTTAGACAGAGATGCCAAGGGAAGATCACATGACAACACCGGAAGAAGATGGCCATCTTCAAGCTGAGGACTGAGGCCACAAGAGATCCATTTTAATGCTGAGCCTCATGCTCTGGCTTTCTCTCCTCATTCATGTTTTAAGTTCATGGTCTCACAGTGCTCTTCCCTCACTCTATGACCCCTCCGGAAATCCCACACTGCACATTGTTCTCTTTGGTTGTTACAGTTGCCGGTGCTTCTGGTTGACTGTCTAGGCTGGGCTGTAAGGTGTACATTTCCTGTTTCTGGTTCTATCTCTGGGGCATATGACAGTGTTCAATGCAGCAGAGTGTCAAGTTCCTGCTCAGTGTTTTATTGAAGGGACAGGTCACACTTGCCTAAAGGCATGGAGCTGGGGGAGGAGGCCGTGTTTTCATCATCTGATGCACACCATCCTGTTTCTCACACTTGCAGGACAAGTCACACTTTAGACTTTTGGTCATTGGCACTCTCTTTCTCTAAGAGTTCTTTGCATCTTTATCTTTTATGGTAATCTCTTTTAAATTTTGATTTAATTACTGTGTGTGTGTGTGTGTGTGTGTGTGTGTGTGTGTGTGTGTGTGTGTGTGTGTGGGCGTGCGTGCGTGCTTGTGGAGGCCAGAGGAAAACATTGGGTGTTCTGTTCTATCGCTCTACCCTACTCCCTTGAGACACGGTTTCTCACTGGGCCTGGGTCTAGGTTTGTGGTCAACAAGCCACCTCCCCCACTCTAGTCTTTGCCCCTTACCTTGCTGTGGAGTTGTAGGCATGTGGGGCCACACCTAGATTTTTATGTGGGTAGTGCCGATTTGACTTGTGTTGTTGTGCCTGTACAGTAAGCACTTTTACCCACTGAGTCATGTACCTGGTCAGACCCCTTATTATTTCAATATAATAACTCACAGATATTGATCAATTGTCTAGTTAAGGCTCTCGTGCATATATGGGTTTGTGTATGCTGTGTGTGTTGGTGCCTGCAGAAGCCAGAAGAGGGTGTTGGGTCTCTTGGAGATGAAATTCCAGGCTGTTGTGAGCTGCCTTATGTGGGGGTTAGAAACCAAACTTGGGTCCTTTGCAAGAGCAGCAAGCATTCTTAATTGTTTAATTTCCAGCTCCACGTAGTGATTTAAAAAATTGGTGTATGTACTACATATTTGACTCGGATTTTCTGGAAAAAAACTCTCCATCATTTTTACCCAAAGTTTATTAGCATCTAAGAAGGGCTCACTGTTCAGACTATGACTGTTGATAATATGGATGATATTAAAACATGCTTTAAGATTATTTAAGAGCATGCTGTCTTCCCATTAGACATCATCTAGAGTGATTTCCATGCACCTCATAGTTGACGTCTGCCGATTCCAAAATGGCCAGGAGTTTGCACTTACCAGCTGCCTACTGGCATTTACTACCATGAAAACACAAAATAAATTTAATCTATTAATGTTAAAAGGGAAAACCTTAGATGGGTTTAATCTTTGTTTCATTGAGTAAAAAATGACTCAGAGCTAGCCCGACTGAGAACTCCTGCCTGCAGTGTGGGCAGGTGACATTTTTGGACAGTATAGTTGAATTGGTTTCAGCTTGGCCCTGTGCTCTCTTTGGATCACTTGCCTGTGACTGAAACTCTGGGCCTGTCAGACTGACACTCAGCCATTTGTCACAAGCATGGACTCCAAAGAATGCTTTTGGCTAGTTGACTTTCAGGTTGAGTAGCCTTGATTTGAAATGCTTGCATTTGGATTTTTTTCCTCCTGGATTTTGTTATATCTGCATGTGCAGAATGAAGTATCTTCTGGGTTGGACTCTCTGAGGATGAGATCTACTAAATTTCATGTATGCATTATTATCTACATTGCTCTCTTCCTCTCTTCCTCCTTTCCTTCTCTTTTCTTTCTTTCCAGTCAAGTCTCACGGTGTTGCTCTGGCTGGCCTGAAAATTGCTGTCATAGACCAGGCTAGCCTCAAATTCACAGAGATCTATCTGCCTTGGAGAGAACCAAAGCCTTCTGTAGCACAGCTCAAGGGCATTGGACACATGAGGACTGCCAAGTGCCATTAAAGCATCAAACTCCTGAAGGAGGCAGAACTCACAGAGATCCACCTGCCTCTGCCCCTCAGTGCTGGGATTAAAGCCCTCTGCCACCAAACATGGGTGTTTCTTTTCTTTTTTCTTTTCTTTCTTTCTTTTTTTTTTGTTAAAGAAATGATTTTGGTCTAACTTCATTGAAGCATTGAAGATAACATTTACTATTTATTTTCTAGTGGTATTTTCTGATTTTATTTCCTCCCTTTTTGCTATTTTTTAATTAGTTAGAATTTGTATAGTAGACTTTAACTTGGTCCCCTCTCACACTGACCATCTGTAACTTAAAAACAAACAAATTCCATAAAATGGCAGAAGCAAGACTAGAAACAACCCAGAAAAGTGTATTGTTTTTTATTATGCAACATGATTTGTTATTTTCAGTGGGTGATTTTTACAGTTATTGGTGGCATTAGGAGCCGTGCGTTGGGCCCAGCTAATCACCGATCTTAAATTAAATACATGGTGATCTACACTCCTACTGAGCTCAGGGTAGAGAACCTGACTGAAACCTTCACAGCATTTGGAGACTGCAGAGTGACATAAAGGCATCAAACTCCTGAAAGAGACCCTGCCATTCTGGGCACAGTCTTGGCAACCAAGTTCCATGTGATTTGTGCCTCACCCAACTATCTACTTGGTGAGGCTTTGCTGCTTAGAATGTCACACCATGTGGGTGTTAAGTGTTAAAGTCTGTGAGATGTTACCGTCCGATTTAGAGAGACATGGGGGTAATGACAGCAAACATACCGGTGACAGGACAGACAGACATGTACATGCCTCAGGCATTTCAAATGGATTTTCACATTGATGGAAGCTCCGTAAGGTCCATTCGGTGTATTGGTGCTTGATGATGTGTCACCCTTCCTTCTAGAAAATTCAGTTAATTCTTGGTCATTGCAGAAGACTGGCTAGAGCAGTCATTGAGAGGTTATGATGCTATTATTTCTGTCTTTAGGGACTGAGATTGAGGTTACCCAGGCCTGTTTACAAGGAGATCACATTACTTATCTGGGTTTGGGTACAGGATAAGTTAGATCAGTCTTCTACAGCTTGTGACCTCATCCTATGCTTCTTATATTCCTTCGAATTGAATAACTTCAAAGGGCAGCTGGGCAGGGCCCTGAAGCCACACAGGGAGCAACTTCTCACCTGCTGCCTTAGATCACCGAAGACACAGCTCAGCTCACATTTCTGTCCAGGACACATGGTGGCAGACATGCTGCAACTTGTTTGGAGAGGAAGGCAAGGGGCAGGGAGTCGAAGAGAGAGCTGTGTGGGTTGGGGCAGGCTTTAAATATAACCAAGGGCTGTGCCTTTAGATGAGAAGCAAAGGAGGTCGGGCTTCAGGGCATGGGTCGTTTCCTAAAAATAAAGTCACTGAACTTTGAGAGAACTTTAGGATTAGCTTTGTCAACCCTGAGTAGCTGCCAGTGGAGAGAAATTTGAAACTGTTTACCATTTGGGCCCAGAATGGAGCATTGATCCACTTGTGACCGATTCACATGACAAATGTGGTTTGGCAAGGCCAGCTGGGGAGGTAAGGAAGGAGGAGCTTTTGTAGCCCACCTGCTCTCCCAGATCTTAGCGACACTGGTATTCTTCAAGTCCTGAGTTCATTCTGGGTTGGTGGAGATTTCTGCCAGCTGTGACAGACCCCACTATGTTATTACTCCTTCACCCCACTCCCAGACGCCTTTTGTTTGCTAGTTAAAACATTGACATTTTTTCTTTTTAATTTTATTTAATTTAGGAACAATCTTATTTTACACATCAATCCCAGTTCACTCTCCCTTCTATCCTCCCATGTCCCCCACAACCCCTCCATCCCACCTACGCATCAGTTACCCATAGTTTATTATATTTGATACTATCTTTTATTTCAATTGTGTGTATGTGTATTAGTATATTCTCTAGTACAGGAATCTTGGAGGCCAGAAGAGGGGTTAGACCCTTGGAACTGAAGGTGGTTGAGAGCTGCCTGACATAGGTGCTGGAAACTGAACCCTGGTTCTCTGTAAGAACAGTATATGCTCTAAACTACTGGGCCATTGCTCCAGTCTCTCATCTTTTATTTTTAAGAAAAAAATTGAGCCATGTATGATACACATCTGGAATGATGATATACATCTGTAATGTCAGCACTCAGCAGGTTAAAGCTGGAGGAACATAAGTTCCTCGCCAACTTGGGCTATATTGCAAGACCCTATCTCAAAACAAAACAAAATGAAACAAAACACAAAAAACAAACAAACCAAAACAAATCTATAAGAATAAATTCTCATTAAGTGAAATATCTTTTTCTTTGGTATTGTTTCTCTTCCTTCTCAGAGAGGATATTGTCATAAACTTAGTGTGATGCTAACAGGCGCATCCAACCTTCTGACACTGAAATACGACATTGTCATCCACAAAGTTTATATTCTGGCATTACAAAAGTAAACAAAAATTGTGAAACCAGTCCCAGAATGTTTTAAGTAAGTTCAATATTTTGTGTTGGGCTACACGTTGGTTGCATATGGCCATGGTCTGCAGGTTGGGCTGTACATGTCTGGCATGTCTATAGGCATCCATAAAAGTACATGGTGTTATTTTAAAATTTAATTGGAAAGTTGCAACATGATCATGTAATTCAAAACAATATTACAAAGAAGCATCCTGGGGTTGAGGATGGCTCAGTGAGTAAGAGTCTTTGCTTGACAAGTGTGAAGATCTTAGTTCAAATTCTCAGTATCCATGTGACAGTCAGGTATGGCCTTGTGTTCCTGCAATGGCAGAGCTGGGAAGTGGGGATAATTGGACCCTGGGAGCTTGATGGCCAGCAGCCTAGTGGAAATGTCAAGCTGCAGGTTCAGTGAGAGACCCTGCCTCAAAGGTATAAGGAGGTGGAGAGTGATAGGGAAAGATACTACACCCAGCTCTTTAAGATCTATCTTATCAGTTATGATAGTATGTAGATTTCCAGTAACTTGTATACATAATAAGAGAAACTACAAAAGTTGATAAATTTGCTTCTTGTTTTCTGGCATAATAGCCCTTTTTCTGTTTTTGCTTTGTCATGTTGCCTGGGCCTTGTTAGGGATGATAATGAGCATTTAGGCTTGTTTCCAGCATTGACAGGAATGCTTCTGCTGTGTGCTTGTAATATTTGCTGGGGATCTTGGTATGTTGTTTGTAGGATTTGCTGTAGATACCGCTTAGCAGAATAAGGAAATCCCAGTGTATTCAGGGTTGGCAAGCAGTTTTTATTTGTTGTTATGAGTAAGTCATGGATTTTACTGGAAGCTTTTCTGCATTCCTTGAGCTAAATTCTCATCTTTTTTAGACATGGGGAGTTACATTGTTTGGTAGGGCCTTCCTTATGTTTCTAGAACTAATTCCACTTACTTTTCTGCTACTGAAAGATTGATATATTTGGCCTATCAGCATTTCATTTAAGTATTTTTCATCTAAGTTTAATTGGTGTGTATTTTCATTTTCCTGTGGGCACTACTCTTGTTTATTCTTTTTTTTAAAAGATTTATTTATTTATTTATCATGTATACAGTGCGTGCCAGAGGAGGGCACCAGATCACATTACAGATGGTTGTGAGCCACCATGAGGTTGCTGGGAATTGAACTCAGAACCTCTGGAAAAACAGTCAGTGCTCTTAACCCCTGAGCCATCTCTCCAGGGCCCCTCTTGTCTATTCTTATGTTTAGATACTGATTATTTATTCCCTCCCTCCTGCCCCCTCCTCTCTCTTAACAGGGTCTTACTATGTAGTCCAGGCTAGCCCAAAACTTGCTATGCAGCCTAGGCTCTCCTCGAACTTGTGGCAGTCCTCTTTGCCACACCTTATACTGTCCTTTTCAAAGAGTTTGATTCTGGGTTTGGCTTCATGTCCTGACTCCAGCACCACAGAAGCAGATCTGCATCCTAGAGGAGATCTGGATGTTTGCCACTTCCAAGTCTTGATGTGGTTGTTCTCTGGCCTCATCCTGTATCTGCTGTCTTGGTATCAGGTAATTGGTGGAGCTCCATTTGCAGGTCCCTAGGGTCCCTTCTTTGCTCTGTGCGTTCCAGTTGCTCCACCTCCTGAGGTGGGCTCTGCCCTTCTGCACAGCAGAGCTCTCATGCTCTGTGGTTCTCCTCCCCATGCTGTGTTTCTAGAGTGCTACCGGCAGGAGGTCTGACAGTGGCAGACATCTCTCCTCTTGGGAATCCTGTGTTCTTGTTTGTCCAGGATGGCACAGCACATGGCTTTCATCTTGCATCCAGCCATCTAAGGCTTGTTATTCTGCCACAGACAAAGGTCTGGTCTCATTCTGTATCCTGGGCTCACCTACAACTAGCAGGACTTCTGTGTCCTGAGTCCTGGGATTAAGCATGCCTTACCTTGCCTGGCTTTAGAAACTTTAATACTCTTTTTCTTTTTCTGAAGTGAGTAGCACTGGGCAGCTTTCTTGTCAGACTATCTTTGGATTGTCAGCCCCATATAATGACACAGAGACTTATTATTAATTTTGAAAGCTTGGCCTTTACTTAGGCTTGTGTCCAACTAGCTCTTATAAATTAATTAACTGATATTTTTTGTTTTTTGGAGACAGGGTTTCTCTGTGTATCATTGGAGCCTATCCTGGCACTTGCTCTGGAGACCGGCCTGGTCTCGAATTCACAGAGATCTGCCTGCCTCTGCCTCCCAAGTGCTGGAATTAAAGGCATGCATCACCAACGCCCGGCTCTGATTGTTTTTTTAAATCTATGCTCTACCCTATGGCTCTTTACCTTTCCTTAGTACAACATGTCTGACTTCTCTGAGTCTGCCAGCAAAACCCATGTGCCTAGATTCTTCCTCCTCTTCCTCTGTCTCCCTGGAAATCCCACCTATTCTCACCTGCCTAGCTATTGGCCATTTAGCTCTTTATTAAACCAATCAGAAGGCATCTTAGGTAGAGTCACATCTTTACAGTGTAAACAAATATTCTGCAACAACACTGTGCATGCAGTGTTTTTCCCAATGTTACAGGAAAAAAAATGAATGAAAGAACATGATGGGAGAGCACAGGTTTGGCATTTTCCTGTCATATGAGGGGCTTGCATTGGGCATTAGGGGCATCTATCTGTCCCTGCTGTTCCAGTTCGCGACAACCCCTGCTGCATGATCCAAGGGGTTCCTGCCCTAGCCTTGGTAGGGCAAATGAAATATCTTCTACAAAAATTTACTGTAGAAGGACAGTTTTGAAGACATTTATTCTAATGCATGGAATATTCTTTTTCTTCTAATAGTATTTATTTTTGAAACCTTAGTGTTTTCTTTGTATGTGTATGTAGTCTGTGTGTATGTTTGCATGTACGTGTGTGTGTGTGTGTGTGTGTGTGTGTGTGTGTGTGTGTGTGTGTGTATGTATGTATGTATTTGAGGCTAGAAATCAAAGTTGAATGTTTTCCTCTATCGCACCCTACCTTATTGGTTTGGGACTGTCACCCACTGAACCTGGAGCTTACCAATTTGGTGAGACTAGCTGTCCAGTAAGACCCAGGGAATCCTCCTGTTTTTGCCTCACCAATACTGAGATCAGAACACCATGCCCGATATTTCAGGATCATAAACATCTGAACTCTGTTCTTTACACTTGCATGGCAAATACTTTACCAACTGACCCATTTTTCCAGCCTGGTATTTTAATTAGTGTTTTTTTTTTTTTTAAATTACCCTTTTCCTATATTCTTATTACATACAAAATTTGAAAAAAAAGATCAAATCACATTCCTCCTCCCCACAATTCATTTATGGTTTCCTAAAGACAGGTTCCTATGACACAGTGAGTGGAGTGTTGTGTGATTTCAATCCTTGGCCTTTCCCTGGGTGCCAACTCCTGCAAGCTGTGTCATGCAGCCTACCTGAGAGATCAGTAGGTATTTGCAGGACACCCTGGGAGGAAGGAGGAATGGAAATTTCTCTCAGATGTTAGACTGAGACATGCTCCTAATTGAAAGCATTGAGAGAATAAAGAATGTATGACAGTACCCAGGGACTGATTTTTGTCTAATGCCCCCAGTGGAAAGCCTGGTCCTGTATTCTCTCCTGCTACTTCTGTTCACTAGGGTGGAGCCCATTCAAACCTGTGACATTCCATAAATAATAGTGGCCTGGCAAGTACTTGGAGCCCATCATCTCAGATCCAGCTACCTAGTTTGCTTAGTCAGGAACATGTAGTGAATTAGCATCCTTAACTCTGTACGTGCAGAGCTTTTGAATTTGAATTCTAGAAGCCTATTTAGGAGTGGCTCTTAGGGACCACTTTAGAATTAGCAGCTACTTTTCTGAAACCCTCACAGTTACCTGGCCAAGGTTAACTGATGGAAGTCATGTATTCTACAAAGCTGGTTCTATCTTTAATCTTCTTCTCTCCTCAAATATTTAGAAAAATAATGCCTGGTATTCTGATACTCAACAACCATTTTTTTTTATTTGTTATGACCAATAGGAATCATATTATAGCAAGATGGGAAGAGCATCTTTTCCTATGGAAAACTATTAGGTTTCCAGGGAGCTAGATGTTGGTCATATGGTTCTTCATAATCAAGTCTCCTGTGATTTATTGTGTTGGCTAGTTTTATGTCAACTTGACACAAACTAGAGTCATCTGAGAGAAGGGAGCCTCAACTGAGAAAATGCCTCCATAAGATTGGGCTGTAGGATTTTTTTTTTTTTTTTCCGAGACAGAGTTTCTCTGTGTGGCTTTGGAGCCTATCCTGGCACTCGCTCTGGAGACCAGGCTGGTCTGGAACTCACAGAGATCTGCCTGCCTCTGCCTCTCAAGTGTTGGGATTAAAGGCGTGTGCCACCAATGCCCAGCAGGCATTTCCTTAATTAGATCGATGGGGCAGGTCCCAGTCCATTGTGGGTGGGGCCATCCCTGGACTAGTACTCCTGGCTTCTATAAGAAAGCAGGCTGAGCAAGCCATGAGGACCAAGCCAGTAAGCAGCACCCTCCATGGCCTCTGCATGAGCTCCTGCCTCCAGGTTCCCGCTGTTTGAGTTCTTGTCCTGACTTTCCTTGATGATGAATAGTTGTATGGAAGTGTAAGCCAAGTAAACCCTTTCCTCTTCAACTTGCCTTTGGTCACAGAATTTCATCACAGCAATAGAAACCCCAACTAAGATATAATGTCTCTCATCTCTTCTGGAATTATTTAGTGGACTGAATTGAATAGGCACTAACTATGATAGGAAATTTGGTAGTGTGGTCTCAAGGTGAAGAGTTTAAGACTGAAACAGACTATCAACAGGGGAGCAGCAGATAAATAATTCCAACAAATACAGAAGGGTCTGATGGGAGCTTGCCAGAAACCTCTGACATTCCATAATGCAGTTCAAGTCAGTGACCTCAATTCTCCCAAGGAACCTCACCTGCATTCAGAGGTTCAGTCCATTATCATCATGGTGGAAAGCATGGCAGCACACAGGCAGACATGGTGCTGGAGAGGTAGCTGTGAGTTCTATATCCAGATCAGCAGGCAGTAGGAAGAGAGAGAGGGGCACTGGGTCTGGCTTGAACATCTGAAACCTCCAAGAGCACCCCCAGTGACACACTCTCTCCAATGAGGCCACACCTACTCTGACAAGGCCACACCTCCTAATAGTGCCATTCCCTATAGGCCTATCAGGCCATTTCATTCAGATCACCACAGGATACTTTAAGATTTTTTTTTTTTAATCTGTGATGTACTTTAAGAGGTAAGTTATAGTAGAGTGGTTAAGAATGATACATTTGAGCCAGTTAGGTTAGGTTCAAATCTAACTCTTTTTGTTAAGCCACTTAACCTTTGAATTTGCTTCTTTATCCATAAAATAAACATAATAAAATATCTACTAAAAACAGTCTCTGGGGATTAAGTTTGTTATATATATGTGTGTGTGTGTGTATATACAAAAAGTACCTGTCACATAGGTGGCCACTAGCAGGTATCAGATGTCACCACCACCACCACCGTCATGATTTTCTCAGGGGAACATCCAATTGCACTGTTAACCCTTTGGAAGAATGAATGAAGTTTACTGTGCTTTTCTTCAAAACTATGTCTTCTGTTGTCTTCTGCAGCAAGCTGTGTTCCACCATGCCAGAATGGAGGGATGTGTCTCCGGCCTCAGCTCTGTGTGTGTAAGCCAGGGACAAAGGGCAAAGCCTGCGAGACCACAGCTTCCCAGGACACTGTGTCACCAGTCTTTGGAGGACAGAATCATGGGTCTTCTTGGGTCCCTCCTGAGCAAGTGGCAAAGCATACCTCAATCAAGAAGGCAGACGCTCTACCAAGGGTCAGTCCAGTGGCTCAGATGACCTTGACCCTCAAGCCGAAGCCTTCCGTGGGACTGTCCCAGCAGATCCATTCTCAGTGAGTGTTTTCAACTTGCATCTAGCCAAGGTGCACATTAGCCACTCTTAAACACACTGCTTTAAACCACTCTCCTTGGCATATTTGCAGAGATGTTGGGCAATACTATCCTTTCTCCTTCTTAAGAGTCTCCATGTGAGGCTCATGTATCAAGTCTCTTAAAGATACTTGTTTGATGAGTGACTTTCCCCTAAGTGTAAACTATGGTGGGGCTAGGATTATAGGGATTGGGGTTGGAAGGGACTAATAAACACAGTTGTTTGATTGTGGAGTTGTAAATTTAAGGGTTCTTTTTTGGGAGTCCAGAGAGATGGCTCATCAGTTAAGAGCACTGGCTGCTCTGCCAGAGGACTTGGGTTCAATTCCCTGCACCCACAGTTGGCTCACAGCTGTCTGTTAACTCCAGTTCTAGGAAATCTGATGCCTTCTTCCAGCCTCTGCAGGCACTTAGGTGTGCATATGTTACACAGGCATATGTGCAGGCAAAATACCTGTAATTCATAAAATACAATAGTTAAAAAAACTTAAAAATAATCCTTTTATGGGGCAGGTGTGATTTAGAGCCCCGAAACAGTAATTTAAAAGGAGAACCATGCAGGTAGTTTTTCAGGATACTGGAAGAGGCAGGGATTTAGCTTTGGGTAGATGAGTGAGTCAGTCACTGGCAGGTAATGCTCAGCCTCAGGTTAAGTTGTATCCGCTCTCTACACAGTGCCTGCCTCACAGTTGCTGTGCAAGCCCAGTTTTGGTGAATGAGGTTGCTTTCTATTTATGGAAACCTTCTTCTTCTTCTTCTTCTTCTTCTTCTTCTTCTTCTTCTTCTTCTTCTTCTTCTTCTTCTTCTTCTTCTTCTTCTTCTTCTTCTTCTTCTTCTTCTTCCTTCTCCTCCTCCTCCTCCTCCTCCTCCTCCTCCTCCTCCTCCTCCTCCTCCTCCTCCTCCTCCTGTTCAGGAGCACTGAATACTATGTAAACTCAGGGATAAGAAAAATGGTCCCTGACCTCCGTTGACTTTTGTGACAAACAGCCCAAAGAGGGGCCCTTTGTCTAACTGTCTCCTCTTAATGAGCAACTCCACATGGATAATAAGATGCTGAAGTGACTGCAGGGATACTTGTCATTTGTATAGGAATGTCAAATACAGGAAGCCCCCAACTTAAAAAGGGACTTGACCCCAGTTCATTTGTAAGTCATTTGCCTGGAATTTAGAAGGCATTTCCCTCATGGAAATGCACTTCCACTTGGTCATTAGGGTTCAGTTAGTGCACAGAGCTCCTTGGTCTGTTAAGAAGCTCCCCTTCTCATTCCTACTTCTCACTGGAATCGGCCACCAACTGTTTTTACAGACCCGGTCTCTTAAAGCTTTTTCGTTTCTCTTTTCTCCCAAATCTCTCTCTTGTTTTTCTTATTTTTTTTCTCCACAATTTCTTCTTGTGATGTAATACTTTATATTATTATCTTATGGCTAGGTGGAAACCTGGTGGTTTTGATAACACATTTTATATCTCTTGGTGAGGAGTAAGCAATGTTTCCTCAGAACTTCCTGTGTGACAGGTACTAGTTTAGAAATTTCAGATGAGTTACCTCTCCATAACTCATAATGAGTCTGCACTAAATAATAGGAAATAACTCCATTTTTACAGATGAGAAAAACCAGCTTTAGAGTGGTGGGTGTGTCACACAGTTAGTCGGTAAGTTGTCCCATTAGAGCTTAAACAGAAGCAACCATGTCACAGTGTCCATCCTTAAGGAAGGGCATAATTTGTGCAGGAAGGGCTTGGCAAACATTTTCTGTGAAGGACGAGATAATGAGCTATGTCCTGCTCTGTGGGACAGGTGGTTTCTGAGGTCAGTTGGAACATGCTGCAGCCCCAAAGCAGCATGGACCATAGGTGACATTTATTTCATTCCCAAATCCCTTTAGTTATGGAATTGAAATTTGAATTGCAAGTCACAAGATATTATTCTTATTTAGACTTATATTCTCAATCATATTTATCAGTCCCATGTGCGTGCGTGCGTGCGTGCGTGCGTGCGTGCGTGCGTGCGTGCGTGTGTGTGTGTGTGTGTGTGTGTGTGTTATATGCATGTATATGTGCCTGTGGAGACCATTGGTCAATATCAGGTGTCTTCTCTATTGCTAGTCCCCCTAACCTCTGAGACCGGGCTGGCCTTGAATTCACGGAGATCCACTTGCCTTGATGTCCCCAGTGCTGGGATTAAAGGCATAAATGACTACACCAGCCACCACACCCATACCCGCACACCACAGAGCTTCTGATTTGGCTAGACTGGCTGGCCAGAGAGCCTTGGGCTACTGCCCCCCCCCTCCAGCCCCATCCCCAGCTCTGGGATTACAGAGTGTGCTCCCATGTCTGGTTTTGATGTAGATGCTGGGATACTTCTGTCCCTAGTCTTGTACAGCAAGGACTGAATGAGCCATCCCTCAGCCCTTTTCTCAGCAATTTTGTTTGTTTTATTTATTTCCTAAAAAGTTTAGATTTTGATTATTTTAGAATTAAATATATGATGAAATATGATCATCTCCATCTTCCATTTTCTCCTGAGTCCCTTCTCTCCTGACTACTCATCTTTCTCCTTCCTCTTCTTTTTCAAATAAATGTACTAAGTCCACTTAGTGCTGCCCATCTGTGCCTAGGTGGGGACCGGTCCACAGGTCCATAGGTAGCCTACCAGTGGCCACCCACTCCAAGAATGGTTCTACTTCCTTCAGCTGCCAGTAGCTCCTCAGTGAGGGTGGGGCCTTGAGACCCCCTCCCCAACCCATGCTGGAATTTTTGCTGGTTTGCTCTTGTGCAGGTAACCATCATTGTGTGCGACTGCCACATCATACCCAGAAGATGGTATTCACAGCAGTTCTCCCCGTTCTCCAGGTCTTATATTCTTCCCACCCACCCTTTCTCCATGTTCTTCAAGCCTTGGTGGCGAGTGGGGGATTAATCAAGATGTCTTGAGCTTGCAGCCGAACCCCCACGGTCTCTTATTCTCAGCTCTTTGACCAGCTATAAATCTCTGCATTGACTGCTGTCCACTGGGAAAAGAGAGTTCCCTGACTCAGGCTGAGAGCATCCCAGGTCTATGGATAGAAGCATAAGTGTTCAGAAGGCAATTTGACAGCCATTTAAACTGTGGAACGGTCATTCCTTTTTTTTGTTTTGTTTTGTTTTTTGTTTTTTGTTTTTTTTTTTTGTTTTTTTGAGACAGGGTTTCTCTGTGGCTTTGGAGGCTGTCCTGGAACTAGTTCGAGCTGGTCTTGAACTCACAGAGATCCACCTACCTCTGCCTCCCGAGTGCTGGGATTAAAGGCGTGCGCCACCACCGCCTAGCTAACGGTTATTCTTAACTAGTACAAAAACAGGCTGGATGAGCTTGCTCACCTCTTTCTAGAACACAAATGTGACTGTGTGTCCCTGGAGTGACTTACATCATGCTTAGACATCTCCCTTCTAACATTGCTCTTATCTGAAGAACAAAACATAATTCTGCCTTGAATTTTGGTGATGAGGAGTCAGATTACAGTGCACTGTTAAGACTGTTTTTTTTTCCCTTGCCTTATTATTTATGTAAACTGTGAAGCAAGTTACAAGAAATATATTCAACTTGACTGTCACCAGTTACCATTTGACTGCAATTGTATGAATGGATTGCAAAAACAATTTGCAGGGTGGTAAGGATTCAGGCATTATTCTGGCCTGCCCCTGTCACCTGGCAGAATGCACTCAGCCATTACCCTGGTCAGCATGCAGGTGCAAAGGATCCCTTTAAAAGAAAGACCCCACCATTTACACTCTCTTTCCCGATGTTCCCCTGGGGCAGACAGGACTTTTCCTGTCTCCCTCTTCTCTTCTGTCCTCTCTCTGTCTCTTTACCTCTTTTTCCTCTCCCCTCCCTCCCATTTCTAATAAACCTTCTCACTTAAGCTCTGCCTGCCTGGCATGTTTGTCTCCCCTGCCTAGGTCTACCTTGCCTGGCATGGAATCCGCCAAGGTTCCCCTAGGGCATTATCATAAAACAGAGAAAGCTAAGGGAGCAACTTTTAAAAATCTTCCTTCTTTAGGTGTGGGCATTGTAGTTTAAACAAGGTTGTTATGAGGGAAAAGAGAAGGCTATCCTGCTGTCTGGGGGCACTGACATCTTTGAGAGACCCTGAGAAAATTAGGATAATGGTCAAGTCCTGGCTAGAATAGCCTGAGAGGCTGGACCATCTCAGCCACCAGCCTTGAAGCTGTTCTGGAGGTAGAACTCTGAGGAAACTGCAACAGAGACACTCTGAGAGGCTGGATCACCTATGCCACGCATTTTCATTGGTGTCTGGTTCCCTTGCTCTGAAAAAATACAAACTTTCAAAGGTAACATATGTATCTACATTAATACATGTATGGACTGTGTTTTGTACACAAGCCAGCCAAAGATGATTTTTTTGTTTTGTTTTGTGTTTGAGCAGGTAAAATATACGTCACCTGTCTTGTAGTTTTGTTTCTTTATGTCTGTAGCCAGGATTTTCAGGGGGTCTCTTCTGATCTCTCTGATCTGTCAACCTTGAATGAATCCATAGCCTTTTGTTTTCTGTGGAAACAAAAGCATAACCTCTTCCCCAATGTAACATATTTTTTGACTTCCATTTTGAAGACATTTAAAAAATATATAGGTTGGTTTAATTTAGCAGTTTCCGTAATCCAATGTCTCTCAGCAGCTATCGATAGTTCATCAACAATAAAAAAAATTGAAGTCAGCAAGACACCATATAGGATCCAGACTGCGTATTTTCCATCTCTATCTGGCATATTCTTTTTTTATTATTTATAAACTATTTACTTTTTCTATGACTGTCTATATCCATTTTTTTCTTTTAAGCCTACACACATCTTTGAACATACTGTAACCTGTTTAGAGGTTTTTCCTGTCTGGGTCTGTCTTCACTGAGCATCTGCAGTGTTCTCTGACGGCTGGAGACAAATGAACTGCTATGTCAGCCACTGGGCAAGACCCAGCTTAGCACATGGCGCTGCTGTGTTTGACATTGTGTTCCCAACTTTTTTTTTTTAAAGCTTTCAGGACTTATGTGGATATATGTGCTGGATGCTGGGTGACATTTGTAATGAGTCCTTCTCTGTCCCACCAGCCAGCTCCTAAATATTGACATGGAGACTTATTGCTAATTATGAAAGCTCAGCCCATAGGTTAGGCTTGTTCCTAATTAGCTCTTATAACTTAAATTAACCCACATCTTTTAATCTATGTTCTTTTAAGTGGCTTGGTTACCTTTTCTCTGTTCTCCCCGTCCTGCTTCCTCTTGGTCTGACTGGCGACTCTGCCTTTCTTCTTCCCAGAATTCTCTCTGCCTTGAAAATCCTGCCTCGCTATTAGACATCTAGCTTGTTATTAAACCAGTCTCAGTGACATAGCTTCACACAGTGTAGAGGAACAGTCAGCAAAAAGGCTGCAGTTTCACATGGGGCTTGGCATCTGTAAAAGTAGAGTCATTATGTAAATAGCTTGGATTCTGTAGTGGCTGCATCCTAGTTAGAACCATCCCTTGATCACGCGTGTACATGTGGGGTGAGATGGTTTATTCTGGAATGACCATGACCTGTGAACACAGATTTAGGTTACTCCAAATTCCATGTTCAACCTGGAACCTTTTATAGAGTTTTTATAGCAACTTAATAAAAAGGTTATAAATGAAGACATTTTTACATACAGTGTGGAAACAGCAGGTGAGTAGTTATAGCAAAGCAGGGGAAATATCTGCTATAGCCTTGGATGCTTTCCAGTGACATTTTAACTGTTGGGTCTATGAAGCTTGGGGCATGTCATATATTCATAAGGAATTACCTAAACATTAAACACAGTAGTGGACAGAGGATAGAAGAGGGTGCTGGATCCCCTGGGAGTTACAGACATCTGCCATGTGGGTGCTGGGAAGAGAACCCAGGTCCTCTGGAAGAGCTGCCAATTCTCTTAACCACTGAGCCAGCTCTCCAGCCCCTAAAGCCTTAATTTTAACAGGTGAACTAGGAGATTATGAATCATTTAAAAGCATCTGCTTGTAGCCATAGAGTTGTGTAAAATGCTGAAAGAAACCTTTTGTATTGGCTATCTGAAGCATTAAGTCTTGATCTTGGGTCCAAACAGTTTTCATTTAGTACATCTATGTAGAGAGACATTGTCCTCATGGCAAGGGTGGTACATGAACAAACACATTCTGTTTGGGACTTCACAGTCAGCAGAGGGCAGAGGACTGATGAAAGATGCTGCAAAATACCTGTTGGTTGTAGTTAGTGCTATAGAGAAATTAAGCTGCAGATAGTGTCCTGGGAAAGCTGGCAGGGTGTGAGGTGCAGAGGGGTGGTTATTAGACAAAGCCCCAGGGGTGGTGATTAAACACAGAACTGAGGGCAGGAACCTTGTAAATATTAAGACAAGGGGTGGGTCAGAGGCCTAGAGGCATGAGTGTGCCTGGAGAGTTTGAGGCAAAGCCCAGTTTGATAAAACTGTTTTGTTCAAATGACATGGACAGGGGGCCCCTGAGGGAACAGGTGCAGTATTAGATTAGATTAGGCAGGTGGCTGTTACACAGATTGGTTTTTACCTGTGGCTGAGTTGGTTTTGGGGAGTTTGACTTTGAATGGGATACCCACAAGGTTCCTTAAAGACTTGAAGCAAGAAGCAGTTGTTTCCAGATGTTGGTGTGTTGACAAAGTGGAATTCTGGAGTGCTCTCTGGAGAAGGCAGTCTGTGAATTTGAAACTTAGCAAACTTGGTCAGGCAGAACTGGGAAGGGTGTTTCTAGAGAGGTAATGGTTCATGAACTTGGTGTGTTAGTTATCTTTCGTTACTCAGCAGCCTGAATCACTAAACATGCCTTGATGGACAGTGTGTGTGTGTGTGTGTGTGTGTGTGTTGTTGTGTGTGTGTGTGTGTGTGTAATTCTGTAGGACTCAAGCACTTTGGCTAGTTTTCTCCTGATGTGGCAGACAAATGGTGATTAGGGGGTGGCCATCACGTGAAGGCTTGGCTGGTACCGAGGTGTATCAATGAGCCAGGAGGACTTATTGCCAAGGTTGATGATAGGAAGTTTCTACTCTGACACAAGAAGTGTTGTTCCTCCCCCTGTGGTTCTCCATAGAGTTGCCCAGTGCCCTCCAACATGGCTGCTGATGTCTGAGTGACTGTAGAAAGCTAGGGTACCTTTGTAGTCAGTCAGTAGTGTTTAATGTGACAAACTCTCAGTGCTTAAAGTGGGTCATTAAGTCCATCTTCATAGCAGTAGAAGGGAGCTGAAAGGGAGGAGGAGGAGGAATTTGTGTACATGTTTAAAAATGACAGTAATGGTTGGAGTCAGTTGTCAAGTTGACAGAAGTGGAGAATTACTTGGGCAACACGCCTCTGGGCATGCCCGTGTGGATTATCATGAGTGCATACCTGAGATGGGAAGACCCACCTACTGTGGGTGGTACCGTTCTCTGGCTGGGATCCTGGAGTATATAAATGGAGAATGGGAATTGAGCAATAGCATGCATTCATTATTCTCTGGTCCTGATGGTGGACGTGATGTAACCAGCTGCTTTGAGCTCCTGCCTTCTTGATTTCCCTGCCACAATGGAATTCCCTTGTCACCATGGGTTCCCTGCCATGATGGACTGAAACAACCCTTTTCTCCCTTGAGTTGATTTGGTTCGAGAATTTTAACAGAGCAACAATAAAAGAAACTAAGACAGGCCACACTTAGGATATGAGTTGATACAAGTGAAGAGTAGCAATCAGATATTAAAACCAGATTCTTGTACATTTCAACAAAACCCCCATAGAGAAACAAACAAGTGAAAAAAAAACCCATAACAAAAGCAAAGGGAAGAGAAGTTATCATTTATAAAAACTTAAACTCATTTGCCAGTCACAATAATTAGAACATACTTCTGTAGTGATTCGAACACACTGCGTATAAAAGGACAAAGATGGGTTATAGGATAATAAGGACAATGTTTATGCTGATTAGAAATCTGAAAGAATAGATCTGGACTTGAGGGGGTCTGATGATGGCATTAGAGGAGGATCATAGCAAAGTGTCACCTATGAAGGTACATGTCATCTGAGATTTAAACCACAAAATCCAGTGGACAGAGGTATGGTAGCTCAAGATCAGCTATGAGGTGATAATTTTTGATGCCAAATGATGGGTTACACAAGGTTTCTTACAAAATTCTCTCTCTCTCTCTCTTGGAAATATTTTTGTTAGAGACCATTTAAAACAAACAAACAAACAAACAAACAAACCAAAGTTTCAAATAGGAGTGAGTTTCTTTGTTCTTTGGAAGATGTGCCTGGGGCATCTGCAGTGTATTGGTACCAGAGGTGATTGCAGCAGGTCTGTTAGCAGGTGTGACAGTCCTGGCAGTTCAGAGGAAGGAAGTGAACCCAGTCATTACCATTATGTCAACCTGGGCACCTGACTGAACTTGCAAAGAGAACCAGGTGTGGCCCCTACTTCCGAAATGTGAGAAAGAGAATGTTGGGCCTTTGAATCCTGGTGAGTTTTCAAGATTGCCTTAGTCTGGGAAGTTGTTTGGTACTTGGCTTGAAAAGGAAGGTCTATGATGGAGCTTTGGGATGAAATAGTTGAGACCACACCTTGCAACCTACTAATGACTCAGACAAGTGGGTGTTGGTAGGACAAGGCTGCTTACTTGATTTGGAAAGACTGCCTAGAGCATTCTGAAAAAGCCACCACCATGGTTTGGAGCTTTATCCTCACTTCTCTGTGGTGTTGCTCTTTCTTTCTTTCTTTCTTTCTTTCTTTCTTTCTTTCTTTCTTTCTTTCTTTCTTTCTTTCTTTCTTTCTTTCTTTTTTCCTTCCTTCCTTCCTTCCTTCCTTCCTTCCTTCCTTCCTTCCTTCCTTTCTATTATTTAAATTAGAAACAAGCTTCTTTTACATGTCAATCTCAGTTCCCTCTCCCTCCCCTCCTCCCCTTCCTCCCACTAACCCCCCATCCCAATCCCTTTTTGCTCCCCAGGTAGGGTGAGGCCTTCCTTGGGGGGATCTTCAAAGTCTGTCATATCATTTGGAGCAGGGCCTAGACCCTCCCCAGTGTGTCTAGGCTGCGAGAGTATCCCTATATGAGGAGAGGGCTCCCATAGTTCATTTGTGTACTTGGGATAAAAACTGATCCACTACCAGTGGCCCCACAGATTAACTAGATCTCCAAACTGACTTCTTTCTTCAGGGGTTCTGGTACAGTCCTATGCTGGTTTCCCAGCTATCAGTCTGGGGTCCATGAGCGACCCCTTGTTCAGGTCAGCTGTTTCTGTGGGTTTCTCCAGCCTGGTCTTGACCCTTTGCTCATCACTCCTTCCTCTCCGCACCTGGATTCCAGAGTTCAGCTTAGTGTTTAGTTGTGGGTGTCTGCTTCTGCTTCCACCAGCTACTGGATGAAGGCTCTAGGATGGCATATAAAGTAGTCATCAATCTCATAATCGGAGAAGGGCTTTCAAGGTAGCCTTTCGACTATTGCTTAGATTGTTAGTTGGGGTCGACCTTGTAGATCTCTGGACATTTTCCTAGTGCTAGAATTTTCTTTAAAACTATAATGGCTCCCTCTGTGATGGTATCCCTTTCTTGTTCTCCTCCATTCCTCCCCTGACTAGATCTTCCTGTTCCCCCCTGTCCTCCACTCTTTCTTCTAACTCCCTCTCCCCTCCCTCCATGATCCCCATTAGCTTAGGAGATCTTGTCCCTTTCCCCTTCTCCTGGGGACCATGTGTNCTTCCTTCCTTCCTTCCTTCCTTCCTTCCTTCCTTCCTTCCTTCCTTCCTTTCTTTCTTTCCTTCCTTCTTTCTTTCTTTCTTTCTTTCTTTCTTTCTTTCTTTCTTTCTTTCTGTGCCATATCATAACTGATGCATGTGCTGAAGAAATGGCCAGACGATACTTCATTATTTTGCTGTACATGAATATCTGTAGTCACTTCAGATTCCTTCAAGTGTGTGTGTGTGTGTGTGTGTGTGTGTGTGTGTGTGTGTGTGTGTGTGTAGGGTTTTTCACTGACTTGGAACTCAATGTATAGTCTAGGATGACTGGTCACTGGTCCTTCTGTTTCTTCCTCCCCCGTCCTAGGGTTATAAGAGTGCCACCACACCCAAGTTATTATTGTTATTTTTCAATGTGGGTTCTGTGGGGATCAAGTGCAGGTTCTTGTGCTTGCAAGGCACAAGGGCTGTTCTCCTCAGCCCCACATTTCTTATTATTATTTTATCTACTTCATAGTTCTAGAGTACACCTTAGGTGACTGTCACACTTGCATCCTATAGTTGTTACTCAAATTACACTGTGAGTATCACCCCAGAACAACCACTGTTAGACTGTAGGTTCATGCCAGGGTCTATCTTTGATTCTTATGTGACAGGGTTAATGTGCATGATCTATAGCTGTCAAAAGAACTCATGAAGAAGCACCAATCAAAACAGTTCAGCTTGTTTGCAGCTTTGTATTGTCTTTCATTACCTCACAAATCCATTGATGTTTTCCAAAGAAGTTTGTTTTCAACTCTCAGTGCCAATGAATTGGCTTGCCAGCAAGCTTGTAATGCTCACTTTTGTTTTTTTCAATCCTTGTTTCTCATGATGGGGCGATACAGGCGCTGGTCATGGAAGCCTGACGCAGAACTCAAAGGGATTTTAGTTATTTGCTAGGTCCGTTGGTTGTTTGGGGGATGTTGGTACAATGAGCGCTGTTTTGCCAAGTGCAGAGCTATTATCTGCTGTGTGAGGAGGAAGCCCTTATGGAGGAGACAATGTGCCCAGTCCCCCTCTTTGAGCCAGAGCAGGAAGTCTGGTTTTACTCAGGATATAGATGTCAAATCTATCTGGAGAGCTCACATGCAGCCGGTCTTTTTCTTTTTCTGTGGTAATTTTTGGTCCTTTTCATAGTCTCTTGGTATCCTGTTTTAACAAAGGAGGGTGCTTAGCTAGTCTGGAAAAACTAGTTTTTCTCGTTAAAGACACTGATAATTCTCTTGACTGTCACCTACTTCTCTTGGATGTGCTGAAGGTAAAAGAAGCGAATTTGAACTTGTTCTTTAAAAAAAAATGGGACCGACTTGAAATGTGTTCTGTGTTTACCAAGTGAGTTTATAGCATGCCAGATAGTTTCTAAATATAGAGGCCTTTTAAAAGTCCATGCAGAGGGGCGCCGTCTACTCTTAAGTTCTTAAGAAATGAGTACTTGACATTTATCATGTGGGTTGGTTGATAAGAGTGCTGAGTGATATACCCGCCACGAAAGAGAAAGAGTGCAGAGCTTCAGCTCTCTCTGTCAGGGTCTTGCCTTCTGAACAGAAGTGTCTTGCTACCAATGAAGACATGATACTTGGTGAAATGGTCCTTCCAGTTCTCTGCCCTAAACGATGACAGCAGCAGCCCACGAGTTTATTCTCTTTATTTGAACTTTCCCATACTTTCCTGTTTTGTTCCTCACAACAGAAAGCTCACTCTACAGCTATACCCAGAGCTGAGATTTCTCTGGTTTTGCAGTGTGAATAGTTGTTGTTGGTACTTTGAGTGAACTTATTAGGACAGTTAAAACATTTTCATCTCATGAACTGCTACTATCCGCAAGTGATCTCTCAGACTAGAATGGCCCCTGCTTAGTGTTGCCCCTTCACTTGGGCCTCACAGGTGACCCCTCCCCTGTGTTTCTGTTTTAAGCTTCCCTGTGTTTACAACATTCCTGATACTTTGCATGCAGTGTCTTTTCTCTGTACACCGAGGTACCCAGAGGGGCTTCAACAGAGATTTGCATAACATTAGAAATATTTCCTGCAAAGCTAAACATGGGTAGCACATAGCTACAATCTCAGTGCTAAGAGTTGGAGACAGGTGGATCCCTGTCCTGGGCTTGTTGGCCAGCCAGTCTAATCAGTCAGTGAATGCCAGGCTCAGTGAGAGACATTATTATTATTATTATTATTATTATTATTATTATTATTATTATTTTAAATAGGGTAGAGGAATTGGAGAGATGGCTCAGCCGTTCAGAGCACTCAGCTTTTAGGAGTGGACCTAGGTTTGGTTTCCAGTACTCACATGGCTGCTCACAATTATCTGTAACTCTATTTCCAGGAGTTCCTATGTCCTCTTCTGACCTCTGTGGGAACTGCACTCTTATTGTGCACCAACATACATGAAGGCAAAACACACACATAAAAAAACTTAAATATAATATAGATATGATAGATAAAGACAATAATATTGACCTCTGGTCTCAGCACATGTACATGCAAAAGTAGTAAAAGTCTTTCAAATTTTTCTGGTTCTGCCTGTTGGAAGAAAGGTATTGATAAAGCTGGAACCCCTGTCCATAGTGCTCCATGGATACTTACAGTGCAGAAGTCACCTCTCCCTTAGAGTTATGATGCCTGTGTTTGTAAAGTCCCAGGCATTTTGATTTGATGCTGAGTTGGCATGCCTTACTGTACATCTGCCTGACAAATCTTTACTATCTGCTTGATGATGTGGAGTTAGAGGTAAGATGTTACAAAGTTGAAGGTGAAGAACTCAATCCAGGGACTGCGGTACTCATTTCAAGGTACCTTTGGGATGAGAACTAAAAATTTGAACCAATGACTAGTTTTATCACCATAGATGTGCTTGTTTTACCTTTCAAACTTGAATTTACGTGGAACTTATAAGCAAAAGGAAAAAAAGTTTACAGTCTAATGATCACACCAAAGTGACTGATTACTGAAGTGTGTGTCATTCATATTAAAGAACAGGACATTTAAGCACAGCCCACTGTTCCTAGACCTTCCCTCTGCCTCTTTCTCAAAGAGACTTCTCATATGCAGAGCCCTATTCTGCCTATCTTTGAACTGTCTATTAGTAACACCATGTGTTTCCTACTTAGTATTATGCCTGGGATCTATCTATGTAGTTGTGTGGCTATAGTTGGTTCATTTACCTTGCCAATGAGTATTTCACGGTGTGTGTATACCACATTTCTTATTTATTATAGTCTTGGTGGATGTTTTGAGTTGTTGCAGTTTTTTGCTCTTTTTTGGAAATATTTAGCTATATTGAAGAACAGTTGACAAAAATTATGTATATACAGCGCCGTGATGCTTTGATGGGTGCACATCATAAAGTGATTATTACAAACAGATGAGTTTACATATCCATATCTTAGTTATGGTTTCTATTCTGTGAAGAGATACCAAGATCATAGCAACTCTTACAAAGGAAAGCATTTAATTAGGAGTGGCTTACCATTTCAAAGGTTTAGTTTATTATCCTCATGTGGGGACATGGTGGTACAGGCAGACCTGGTGCTACAGAAGGAGCTGAGAATTCTGCCTCTTGATTGGCAAGCAACAGGAAATGAACTGTGACACTGGGAGTAGCTTGAGCATAGGAGACTCAAATCCCACCCCCACAATAACACACTTCCTCCAACAAGGCCACACTGCCTCATAACGCTGTTCCCTATGGGAGCCATTTTCTTTCAAACCATCTCATCATCTCATAAGTTCCTATTTTTCTGTCCATGATAAGAATATTTAAGATCCATTCTTTTAGAACATTTCCAGTATACAATATGGTATTAACTGTAGTTTTCTGACTGTTAGAGATACGTTCCCTCTCCATTCTGAATAACTGAAATTTAGTGTCTTTTGTGCAATATTTGGCCTTTTATGAGGATTGATATTTAAATATACTCACACGAGGACCATAGAAGAGGCCTTTTGATTTCCCATAGAGCAATGTAGGATCTGGTAAGGAATTCAGACTCTATGAAACTGACCTAAAGTTTGATCATATTGTTAGTTGTTGCTCTGAGGTATTTTGTTTGAGAAAAACAGGCCCCTGGGGGGACATGCTGTGGTAATTTTTGTCTTTTTTCTTTCTTTGTGTGAGTGTGGTATTTATCAATGTGTGTATGCACCAGGGTGCTTGCCTGTGGAGGCTAGAGTGGGATGCTGGGTGTCCTTCTCTATCACCCTCTGCCTTATTCCCCATGTGCCCTCGATCCTTCTGTGTCTGCTGCCCATGGCTCTGGGATTGCAGATGCACATGTGGCCATGCTGGCCTTCTTCTTTCCTCCCTTCTGGTTTTGTTTTAAAACAATGTGGATCTGAACTCAGGTCCTCATGCTTGTGCAGCAGGCACTCTGACCACCAAGCCATCTTTCCAGCCCCCAAGGAACTGGAATTACAGAGCTCTTGAGATATAGACTTTGAAGGAAGCATAGCCCATAAAGTAGAGGTGGACAGAAAAGGGCAGGCTTCTGCATACTGCTAGGCCTCATGAGAAAAGAGAGGCCCAAAGAAGTTTGGTAAAGAACCAGTAACTGCCTTGGTTTAAACTCTGGTCAATTATGTTCAAAGATTTGTGATAAAAACGAAGAAGTATTCAGCTAAAAAGGGCAAGTGCTGGTTTGGGTACAGTTTGTCCTCAGTTTAATTGCTGGAGATCAGTATAGTGATGGCGCTGTGTGATGGTAACAGCTTGTGTTTACTGACTGTCTAGTCTGTGCCAAGCTCTGTTCTCATTGCTTTGGGGGATTATATTATTTAATCTTTTCAAAAGAATATGAAATTGATACTATCTGTCTTAGTCTGCTTTATGCTGCTATAGCAAAATATCGAAAGCTGAGACATTCATAAGAAAAAGAGGTTTGTTTATAGCTTTGGAGGGTGGCCGCTCAAGACTGCCTTGTAAGATGATGATTACCATACGCAGGGTATGGTTGTCATAGATTATTTTTATTGGGGAGAAATCACTTACATGAGAAACCGATAACCCAGGGTCAGCACTCTGAGCATCCAATCTCTGCTGCTCTCTGAGACCTGACTGGAACCCGAGAGAGTGAGCTTCCCTCTCCCCAGGCCTATATCCCCATATGCATCTGTGGCCATGCCCAAATGGGTGTGGTCAAGGCCACAGGCACCTTGTAAGGTCTCTCCCTACAATTCCCCTTTTAGTCTAAAGAAAAGATTTAGACTTGATACAAAACTATATACAAAGATGGCAAAAATCAAGTATGCGCTAGGAAAAGGAAAAGTACTAACATACACCCTCAAGATCTAAAGCCAGTAAAACAACAAGAGCAAAAGGGAAGACCTTCATATCTAGTCCTAGGGTAAAGGCATAACAGAGATTACTACAGAGCTGTTCTAAGCTGGAAAGTTTGTCTTGTACCTAATATTTCTATCTAGGGAGAGAGAACAATAATTGTGACAGTCTAATTTTCAACCTCATCAAAGACCTGAGGAGGCGGTTAACAATACTAGGGAGGCAGAAAGTGCAGGTGAGCAACTTCCAAAGGTGCAGCAAAGACAGAAACAGCTGGCTACCTGGACAGTCACTCAAAGTCTCACAGCAGTGTAGGGGCAACCAGCTTTGGCTAAGGCCTAGAGTATCAGACTGACCAACACAGAAGCAGGGAGTTAGAAAGGCTGTCTTACCCTGACTTGGCAAGGTTCAGCAGTCTTCTAAATTATCTCCTGCAAGCACAGTAGGACAGCGTGTCCAAAGTCAGAGGTCAAGGTGGGGGCAGTTCTTTGCCCAAGAGGCTATTAGCTGAGGAGAGAACAGACTCCAGAAGGAGTGACATTGGTGCCCAACATTTTCTCAGGAATAGCTTGGTGCTGTCAGAGTACTAATATTAAAACACTTAAATGCCATATTCTGCAGGCCTATGAAGTGTTTGAAGACCAAAATCTATGTCTGACTAATTTCATAGATATAAGAATGTGGGTGAAAATATCTGTAATTCTTGGAAACCTAGTTGTACAAATGCTTAAGCTTCCTAAATAACTTAGCAAGGACCAAGATTACAGCAATATAACTATATGCACACATATGTGTGAATCTCTAAAACAGAGGTAGAGTTGAAATGTCTTGATCAGAGGTAGAACTGTATAGTGCAACATGACAGAAATATACTAAATTGTGTCAATATACAAAATATCTTAAACATACATAAAAGTATATATACATAGAATATGGTAAGGATATTTGTGCACCAAACATTGCAAATAGAAAGAAGGCCTTACATAGTATGACAAAGTGTAATATACAAATTATCTAAGAATGGAATACAACTTGATTGTACAAGTTACATCATACTAGAATCTCTAACAATGTAAGTTGTCTATAGCTAATAATTTCAAAGGAAAATCACAAGAAAATATATTAATCTACCTATATCCTATCCTAACCACACCTTTCCCATCCATACCTAAACTTATCTAAAAGAAATACCCGAGTCTGAACACCCCTTTCCAAACTCAACCCTAAACAACTGTAAACCAACCCTAAACAGGTGTAAATTATCTCTTAGTGTCAACAGAAGGGAAAGGGGTGTTGTATTCTTAGAATTACTTCCTGCTGAAATGGGACAATGATAACCTCATTGGATCTGGTAGGAAGAAAATTTTAGAGTAACGAAAGTCTCAAGCGGACTAGCTGTAACATTTGTGCCTAGTCTCTGTTTGGTGGGAGATGCTTGACTGAAGTTCTTATCTGAAGCTCTGGCCAGAGTGTAATAAGAAGATGCACCATTTCAGCTAGCTAGTCTGGAGTTGCCTAGAGCAATATAGTCCCAAACCGCTTTTAGGGTGGTAATTGTCAGTTCAAAGGCATCAAGTTGGATCAAGTGGAATCGATGAAGTGGGGCCCCATTTTCTTTCTGGAGAGTTCCAAGATTGCTGTTAGGAAATTCTTTGTTCACTGTGGAGGACAAAGCCATGTAGGGAAAGAAGGAAAGGGGAGAGAGAGGAGGAGAGGAAAATGATCATATTTGGGGAGATGAGGCCAGAGTGAGCCAGGGTTGCACTATAATATCCCTTCTGTTGGTAGTGAATCTAGTTTCTTGACACCAAATATAGCTTTAATACAATTAATTCAGTCTCTTCAGGAAAACATCAGTCCACTCCCAAAGCAGGTTCTCCAGGACTCCTCATGCTGCTTATAGGTCCTCCCCTCGGCTCCACTGCACCAAGGACATAGGCCCAGCAAAGACCAATCACCTTCAGGCTGTAGTACTATTGTCTCATTTTACATTATGCAGCAGCTTGGGTGCTGAGGGGTTAAGCAATTTGTCTGAAGATATTTACCTGATGGTGGCGTTTCTGTCCTGCCTGGCTCCGAAGCCATTTAGATCCAAATAAACACACACATAGGGTTATATTGATTATAAACTGTTTGGCTGATGACTCAGGCTTCTTATTGGCTAGCTCTCTCTTAATTATTAACCCATTTCTATTAAACTACATATTGCCACGAGGCTGTGACTTACCTGTAATGCTTCAGCATGTTACTCCTTTGGTGGCTACATGGCATCTCCCCTAAGACTCACTGTCTTCTTCTTAGCATTCTTAGTCTGGTAGCCCCACCTATACTTCCTGCCTGGCTACTGGCCAATCAGCATTTATTCACCAACCAATAAAAGGAACATATATTCACAGCACACAGAATGACATCCCCCTTCATTTACCTATTTTTAAATGTAGTTTCCAGACACAAATTTAGACACTCTGTAAATGTAGCATTTAAACTGGAGAGGTTGTAAAAATGGCATTTGTGTTAGTTTTCTGCCACTGCCTTGTTAACTGTCACAAGTTTAGTCCCTTAACACACTTTCTTCGTTATTCTGAGGTCAGAAGTCCAGATGGGTCTCTGTGAGCTGCAAGGAGATGTCACTGGAACTGCGTTCTTTCTGGTTTTGTAGAACAGATACGCCTTTGCTTTCAGCTTCTAGATGCTGCTGCACAACTTGTCATGTGGCTCCTTCCTTCAGTTTCAAAGCCAGTAGTCTGGGTCTTTCTTGTGTTAGCAACTCTTGTTTCTGTCTCTTTTTCTTCCTCTTCCTCTCCTCTTCCTCTGCCTCCTGTTCCTCCTCTTCTACCTTCTCCTCTTTCCCTTCCTCTCCTCCTTCCTTCTCTCTATCCCTCTCTTTCCTTCTCTGCCTCTTTCCCTCTTTCCCTCTCCTTCTTTCCTTCCTTTCCCCCAGGCTTGCTAAGTAGCCCAGGCTGGCCTAAAACCCACAGTCCTCATGCCTCAGATGCAATGTCCTGGGATTCCTTATCTTTTAAGGGCACTTATTGTTATGTTGAACCTGTCTGGATAATGCATCCCAAGGCCAGCTTGTTAGCAATGTTAATTTTATCTGTAACTTTTTTTTTCTTTTTTGATTTTCAAGGCTGGGTTTCTCTGTATAACATTCCTGGCTATCCTGGAACTCACTTTGTAGACCAGGCTGGTCTTGAACTCACTGAAATCCACCTGCCTCTGCTTCCTGAATGCTATGGATTAAAGGTGTGTGCCTGGATTTATCTGCAATTTCAATTCTCCCTTTTCGTGCAACATCAACACTCACAGGTTCTGGACAGCAGAGTAAGGGTGACTCTGGGGGTGGGGAAAAGGACAGCTTTTCTGCTCACACAGTATTTTGCCACAGAGCCAAACTTGTCCTGGCAGTCTCCCTTCTTGCTATGAACAAGCTATAATCACAAGGTTAGTGAGTGAATAGCTACCCTAGTACCTTCCAGGTAGTAGCTAAGCCCACCTTTATGTCTTAAGTAAAAATTAAATTTAAGTAATTCACACAGGTTGATGTTTTAACTATATAATTCCTTCACATTGGCCTTTGAAATGCTTGTGTAAGCACACCCAGGCACTTGCCAGGGAGAATAATGTGAATCCAGGAGGCCAAGAGGCTAGAGGTGGCCAGGACTGTGAGGAGCCCTGAGAAGTTGAGACAACTCATAGATATGTGCATTTAGGCACAGTCAAGCAATCTCATCATCCAGACCAGTGGTTCTCAACCAGCAGGTCATAACCCCTATAGGGGTCCCATATTATGGTGGGGAGAGAGTTAGTGTTCTCTCTATCAATAAGATGATGGCCACTGCCATAAAATGCTTCTCTTGTGCTTCTCCTATATTTGAAGATATTTGTGTACTGAGAATGGAATTCCTTACTTGTTTGAGGACTTGCTACAAACTGACACTGGTGCCAGTGTAGCCAACATGGACCCATAATCTGTAGACTGTGACTGCATGATTGATAACAAATGTCAGACTGCTTGATGTTGGTACTGATTAAATTCTTCTTTTCTTTGAATGTGCTTTGCTAGCCACAGTAATGAAGTGCCCTTATGCTTACACTAGCCCATCCTGCCTGGTTTCTCTTGCCATAAGAGTTTGAGAAATGTGTAGACTCACATTTAAGACTAAGACTTCATAGCTATTCTCAGCCTCAGAATTGCCTACAATAAAGACTCCAAAGGGTGGGAAGCCTGTGTGAGGTGGGTGTGGATTATACCACAAATCCTCTAAAATACTCAGCAATCTGGAACTAAAAAGCAGAGCCCACTAACATGTATGGTGGAATGTGTGCTTCTCCTAGTGATCTTTCCCTGAAAGGCGCTGGAGTTGAATTAGCAGAGACACCAGGTCTCTTGGTCTTAGAGGTAAGAACTTCTAAGTGGGAGGAATTTCCACATAAGCATTATGGAGAAGAGAAACCAAAGATTCACTAATGTAGGAAAAAAATGCCTCTCATTATTCAGGCCTGCTATTTTTGGAGGAAGATGTGTGCATGTGTGATATCAAGAAAATCCGGGAAGACCAGGTGGAATTAGATAGTGGGTAGGATGTTTTGTGCTTATGGATAGTGTGACAGAAATTTGGGGCAATTCTTTCTTGGTGGCCAGATGATATGGGGATAGTCAGGGTTCCCTCTTGGGATTGTCAGTATCATCAATAAAAGAATTTAAGAGTGGACTCAAATGTCAGTTCAAGAACAATTTTCTTTGAATTAAAGACACCCTAGAGCAGGCAGGCTGCAAACTTCAGCAGCTGCCTGGAGGAAGAGGATTGAGAAAGTGGGGGGGAAGCCATGTTGTTTGAGTTACAGACATGGAGGTCCACCTCATGACAGCAGGCAGCCAAATGGTGGGAAGGTGGGGTTTTAGAGTATAAGTAAGGCAGCCCAAAGTATGAGAAAAAGTACGTTTAGATTCTGGTTAGCATCCCAAAGAAAAAGTCAAAAAAAGAGAAAAAAATTATACCGTTTAGAGTTAGGGAGCTGATCCATGGTGGTGTGTAGAAACTATGCTGGGGGCGGGAATTCTGGAAGGCAAAGTGGGGTATTTCATTAAAGGAATAATTAACCTATCTATCTATTTAATTGTGGCTTAAGGTGAACTTGCCTTCATAGGAGTGGTCATTAGCCAGGATATTGACCTGGCCCAACTGGAATGTTAGGTCTCTACCCAGGCCAGACATTTTATTCTCTTAACCAGTTATTTGTGACAATTTTTTTCCCCTGGGGAGATGCAACACACATGTCTGCTCCCTCCACATAGGGATCTCACAATCAGAGTATGGGCACGATCAAAGAATAGCTTGGTGAACCATGAGTTTTATTGGGGTTACTTACAGGAGTATGGGTGAGGGGTTACTTACAGGAGCAGATTTGACTCAAAGACAGCTACATCACCGAAGCCCACTCCAGTACAGGTGACAACTCACAAAAAACTGAGAACTGGGAGGGCACAGCCCTGTGCACAGCCCATAGGCAGCTCAACAGGTTGGAGAGTGTCCTTTCCCAGTGACTGTGGTCTAACCCTTTCCCAGGCAACTCAGCTGGTTTCTGCTTCTTCCAGGCAACTGGTCCGGTCTCAGAGTCTTCTCTGGAGTACTGTTGTCTGAGAGGGACTCTTAGCTTTTATTGTTTACTCCAGGGAAGAGCCTAGTGAATCTGGTCTGTTTCAGGGACTTCCTGAAGCTGTTTTGTGTTATTTACCTCCCTGCTTAAGTCACTTAAGTGCTTCTTCTGTGCTTACTTGGTGAGTGATGTCAGTGCCTCAGTAGAACTCAAATGCTGGCAATGCAGATATTAATCAGCCTTCTAGGCTGCCTCACTTTACCCAGAGTGATGCCAGGTGACCAGTTCAAGGAACTGACTTTAATAACAGAAATTGACTCAGCCATTCATTCCGTTGTCTGTTCCAGGATTAGTAAGCAGTTCTGCCTGGAAACATGTTCTTCTGTGGTATTGCTAGGTGTCAAAGGATCCATTTCTACTATGTCTCTGGATGTCCTGAGGGGTTTTTCATTGATCAGACAGTATTTAGTTTCCTGGGTCTTGACTTCACAGTGTTGGGTCTTTCTGCTCCTTGGATATCATAGCTCAGTTCTGATACCCGTAAGACACACAGAGTATTGACAGCACAGCCGGCCAGCCCCTCTCTTGGGAGAATTCTGTACACTGACACTGTAAACTCATTTTACGAGCCTGAAGCTTCTTAGTGCTCGTAAGTATTAAGTTACATATTGATTTGAACCTTGACACATTTGGCTCAAGCTCCTGGAAAGCCAACTGAGATGATCAGGCACAGCCGAATTATTTTTCACTAGAGCTCATGTGATTCCAGGCTTGAATCACTTAATGAAGTAAGCTCCACCAAGATACTGAGGAACTATTTGATTAGTGTTGGTATCTATGGGCAGAATCAATCCCAGGTACGTATCCCTTTGAAAGTTAGTATTTTAGTGCGATGGAAGATAGGAGAATTAGGCACAGTTCCTCTTCCCCGTTTTCCAGAACTTTCTACCTATGCAAACCATGATGTTGCATAACTGTGGTGTGGAGGTGGTGTGCAGGAGGGCCCTGAATGCCCTGCCCACAGTGACTCAGAGCAGGAGTAACAGAGCTGGGACTTGAACCCGGCTGTTTATTCCACATTCTTTTATATGTCACTCCAAGCCTCCTTTACCCAAAATAACGGGAGGGGAAAAAGACTAGCATAGAAGCTCTCACTCGTAATCCCAACACTTAGGCAGAGGAAGCAGGAGGATTACCAGTATGAAGTTTCAGAACCTAACAAATTCAAGGCAGTATTTTGCAGCTTCCCAACCTCCCCAAAAAAGTGTGTAACAGTGAATATTTTTAGTGGTTTTGTGACTCTCAAATTGTTGGACATTGTTTATTTTCAAAGAAGATCAAGATTCACTGAAAACAGTCTGTTTTGTGGAGCCAGTTGCCATTGTAGAAAGCCATTGTCAGATCTTTAAAAATTAGCTAGACCACCTAGCAGATGCAGAATTTATTAAAAAGCAGCATCCAACCCAACTAAACCCATTTTAGGGCTTTCTTTGACACAGGCCTGACTTTTGCATGGTCAGAGTTCTGTCTTTTCTTGAATCAGTGTTGGTAATTTGCCAGACACTGGTGTTTGGAGATTTATGGGTAGAAGCTGAAGTGAGGTGTCTGAGGCATCTTTCTTTCTCAATTTGTTCAGTTCCTCTTTGTTCGTGGCTAATCCTTCCTAATTATCTTTCTAGGAAGGACATTCTTAACTCTAACAGGAAGACAACATGGACATTGTGTGATTAGGACGCATTATGGGAAGTTATCAGGGAGGGTTGAGGGGCACAGTCCCCATACAGCCCTCTTTGGGAAGTTCTTTTTCTCTCTCTGCCTTTCTTGGACTTCTTGGGCCCCTATTTATCTGCTGGCTTAACTGAGGTATTTTGAAGGAGAAAAGCCATTTTCTAAAGAACTCATTGCCATGTAATTAGGTGGACTTTTCACAATTTAATGTTTTGAAAGGTGACCTGTCACCCTAAGTAATTAGGAAATTGAGTGTGCATGAATATTTTCTGTGAAACACTTTCTACTCCTGGATTAATTTACCACTAGTTGCTCTACATTGACTGAGGTGGTGAATTTTATGGGAATGTGCTACTGACACAAGTATTTCAGATTATTCCAGACCTGCAGTATTTTAAACAGAGCCAGTGTGGTCACTGAGAAATCAAGTTCCAATAAATCAAATAAATGGCAGTTTGTGAAGTTTTAATGGTTTTTCACATTCTTGTGAGATGTTATTATCCTACAGAATAATTTTAATTTGTGATTTTAGATTTTCTCTTTTAGTAAGGTTGAACATGTCACAATTTAGAGTATAAGAGAATTTATTGTACAAATAGTTTCCTAATATTTTTTACAATGTTCTCTGTTATCTATTATTTGTTTTTACTTGTAAGTGCTCTTTTTATATTAAAGAATCTCTAGTCCCACATTTCAAGAATTTTTCAAGGGAAGACTTTTATGAAAAGAATGTTACTGAATTTCTTATCTTCAAATTTGGAAGAAGCTTTTCTTTTTGCCCTGTGCTCTAACTTCTGAGCTATGTCCTGAGTCTACTTCCTGATGAAGAAACATCATCTGGACTTTAAAAAATCCCTACTTGCCCATGAAGGCATAAATGCAGTTTGTTACTTATTGACTGGGTGATTTGTTTCAGAATTCTTCTATCTTATTAGAGACTTACTGATTTACATAGAAGTAAATCTTTTTTCCCAGATTTAAATTGTGTGTGTGTGTGTGTGTGTGTGTGTGTGTGTGTGTGTGTGTGTGTGTGTGTGAAGGCATGTATGTGCACATGTGAAGGCCAATGACAAATATAGAGAGACAATTCTCACCTTCCACCTTGTTTCTGCTTCTGTATCTCTTGCTTCTGCTACTTTGTATGCTTGGGGGCTTTCTCCTCTCTAAGCCATTTGTATGCTTGGGGGCTTTCTCCTGTCTCTAGCAGGAGTGCTGAGTCTATAGTTGGGAGTCATTATACCTGGCTGGTGAGTGCCAGGGACTCAACTGAGGTTGCCAGGCATGTGCAACTGATGCTTTTGTGGAGCTATCTCCTGCCACAGACATGAGTGTTTATCTACTGAAGAACCATCTGTCATTCCAAGTCTAGATGATTTCCAATCATTTCTAATGATTGCCTTATTCTGGTTCATTAGTGTGAAGATTAGACAGCCACTGACCTCCACAATACAGATTTTTCAGCATCCATCCATCCATCCATCCATCTTTGTTTTTGTATCTTTTTGTTTCTCGAGGCAGGCTTTCCCTGTGTAGCCCTGACTGTCCTGGAACTAGCTCTGTAGATCAGGCTGGCCTCAAATTCAGAGATCTACCTGTCTCTGCCTTCCTCATGCTGGGATTAAGGGTGCGAACCACTACTGCCTGGTCAGATTATCAAGTTTTTATAGTTGATTCTTTCATTCCATGAGGAAGTATTTGTTGAGTATCAGTCTCATGCCAGGTATTGGTCTAGGCATATCAGCTGAAGAGAATCAAGATAGCGTGTTTGAACAATAGTGATGACCATAGGATAGTACTAATAAACTGCTGACTTAAGTAGGCACTGGTTACAAATTCTGATAGAGAATGACGAAAAGGGAGATCAGCAGTGACTAGAGGATTAGTGTAAAGAAGATTGATCAGAATCTTCAGGATTAGGAGACATAATGAAGAGGTAGGGCTTTAAGTAAACAGCAAAATCCAAGACCTGTAGGTATGAGTGAGCTGTTTCCATAGCACTGCTGGGAGAGCACTCTCTTTAGAGAGAACTGAAAAATAGTAGTAAATGAAGTTGGGTGGGGAGACCCGTATTTTGGATATCTTTGAAAATCCAACAGAGGAGTCTAAGAGTAGGGCTTAGAGAAGTAGGAAGAGACCCACAGCAGCCATTGAGGAAATACAGGGGTCACTTGTGTGTTGCCTTATTATTGAGGGCAGAAGACCTCTCTGGATAGGGAGCACATTCCAGGGAGGGATGACTGGTGGGCCTGCTCTATAGCCAACCTGCCTCTCTCAGGAGCTTCTTGAGAGAAAGAATTCAGTCTACTGATAAAGGAAGCTGGTTCTGGGTTCAAGTTAAGAACTATGTATTATCTGTTTATATGTCAGGGTTGAAAAATTATGTACGGTATAATGTTAATCTGTCTCTAGTAGAGACTTGTCTGAATGCTTCCTTTTCTTGTCTCTACTCTAGCGCTAGACTCAAATTCACGAATCAATCAGAATCAAAACCAAATTTAATTTCCTTCTCTGTTCATCTGCTATCCATCCTCAAACCATTCTGGGATAAGAAGTCCTCATGTCATATAGGAAGAACAAGGTGGTTTTTTTTTTTTTTTTTTTTTTTTCATGCTTTTCCGGATGTACATCAGGCTTTGACTTTTGACCTGTCTTGATCTTTGCATAGCATTTAGCCTTAAAGGATTCATTTTATCTCTGCCCCTACCTACATAAATCTCTTGGGTTCTTATGTTAAGTCAGAAACATTCCTGTTATTCCTCCTCCTATGGGAGACAGAGTCCTGGCTTACGTCTTTCATGATAGACATCATGAAAGAATTCTATGCACTGTAAATGAGTCCCTTAACCCTGTGCTACACTTCTGTAATAATCCATTTGTTACTTGTCTCTATTCTTTTTAGTAAATATTTAAAATTGTTAAATATAAGCTAATAATAAAAATATGAAACAGAGATTGCATATTTATTTTGTGACATTTATTCTTAAGTAATGTGGTTTTTGTTTCAGATGTGGCATGCATTTTTTAATTATCTGTTAAGGTCTAAAGTTGCCAGGAAAGTTTTTATGATTTGCTCTGTGGGCCACTCAGTCCAGGTGACGTCTACATGATAGAAATAACAGTATTGCCTCAGAATTTGAAACACTTTCCAAACCAAGTGAAAAAGTGCTGTTTCTTAAAAATAAGAAACAAACCCCACATATCTTCATGTTCAAAGTAATTTAAGTTATTTATAAAAAATAAAGAAATAATCAAGCTTGCAGCTATTTCTTCTGGATTGAAATCCTTCCTCCTGGAAGGAGCCTCCTTAAGACTCAGGAAGTAAATGAAACTTACAAGATTCAGGATGTAAGCACAATGTACAAATCCCAGGAAGTTCCTGAAGTTTAGGAGAATCACAAGCCCCCTCCCCATAAGCAGTTAAAGTTGTTAGGGAGAGGAATAGCCAAATTGCCTGCAGGTATAAATTGTTCTCATGCTAGTGTGGGCTTTCTAGTGATGTGGTTGCCTTTGAGCCAACCATACTTCTGTAACAGACTCATTGGTTCACTAAGATAGCCTAGGAGAGAGTAATTTCTTTGGTATTTTATTAATGCCTTGTTTAGGGTGGAAAGACATTTGTTCATGTTCCCCAAAGAAAGGTCTCACAGCATAGCTCTGTTAGCAAGTCTTTGACAAAAACACACAAAGCAAAACCAAACCCAAAATAATTGGGAATTTTCAGTCTCACATATATCGTTATTTCACATGTGTTATGCTAATAGCTAATATAAATATTCTTTCATTTCAACAAATGAGGGATAGCTGGGATTTTTGTTTCTTTTTCTTCATATTATTTCTAGAATAATTTAATAAAAGTAACTACTTTGTGCTTTTAATTTTAAACATTTATTTTTATGTGCATGAGTGTTTTGCCTGTATGTACACATGTCCTGGTACCTATTGAGACCGGAAGAGGATGCTGGATCCCCTGGAACTAGAGCTACAGACAGTTGCAAATTGCCATGTTGGTGCTAGGAACGGAATCGGGGCCCTCTATAAGAATAAAGATTGCTCAAAACCTCTGAGCCATCCCTTTAGCCCCCAGAGCTATATTTTTAAAGGAAAAAAATTTCATTCTATGTATGCCTTCTAATAAAATCACATATTTGTCATACTCTGTCAAAATCTAGCACTGGTGTTGATGGCCCCAGAATCAGTGAGTGATTTACTGAATCCTTCCTTGTGTGTACCAGGTTCTGTTTTAGATCATAGATGTAGTATGTGCAGTGTAACTGAATGTTAGCTTTAAAAACTAATTGCTTCTAGGAAGCAAGGAGGTCCCCAGGAGAAGGGGAAAGGGACAAGATCTCCTGAGCAAATTGGGAGCATGGGGGGAGGGGAAAGGGAGCTAGGAGAATGAGAAGGGGAGAAGAGGAGGGGTGAGGAGGACATGAGGGAGCAGGAAGGTTGAGTTGGGGGAAGAATAGAGGAGAGCAAGATAAGAGATACCAAAATAAAGGGAGACATTATGGGTTTAAAGAGAAATCAGGAACTAGGGAAATGTCTGGAGAGCTACAAAGATGACACCAACTAACAATCTAAGCAACAGAGGAGAGGCTACCTTAAATGCCCTCTCCTGATAATGAGATTGGCTAATTCATATGCTATCATATAGCCTTCATCCAGCAGGTGGTGGAAGAAGTAGACACCCACAGCTAAACACTGAACTGAACTGGAATCCAGTTGCAGAGAAGAAGGAGTAAAGAACAAAGGGGTCCATACCAGGCTGGTGAAACCCACAGAAACAGCTGACCTGAGCAAGAGGGAGCTCTTGGTCCCCAGACTGATCACTGGGAAACCAGCATGGAACTGATCCAGACCCCATGAACGTGGGTGTCAGTGAGGAGACCTCAGAAATCTGTGGGGCCTCTTGTAGTAGATCAGTACTTATCCCTAGCATATGAATGGGCTTTGGGAGCCCATTCCACATAGAGGGATACTCTCTGAGCCTAGACACACAGGGAGAGGGCCCAGGCCCTATCCCAAGGATATGACAGACCCTCTATGGAAGGCCTCACTCTCCCTGGGGAGCAGAAAGGGTTATGGGATAGGTAGGGTGTTAGTTGGGGGTGGGCAGGGGAGGAGAGGAGGGAGAGGGAACTGGGATTGACATGTAAAACAAACAATCTTGTTTCTAATTCAAATAAAAAAAATGGAGAAAAACAAAACAAAATAAAAACAAAAAACTAATTGCTTCTAGATGCCTTAGTGTGGCCAACAAGGCCAGTTAGGTGAGAGAATGGAAGAGATTCTGCTGCTCAGGAACACTGTAGCATTGGTGTAGGAATTAGTTGCCACTGAAGGGCTCCTGCAAAGGGACTCTGAGACTGTGCTGCTCTTATCCTGGAAGAAAGGCTTCTGAAAGCTGTGGCTGCCACTGGGCTGGCTTCTTTTTGTATGGAGACACTGCCTCTAGTGTTGAGGAAAGTAATACCTTCTAGAAAATAGTACAAGATTATGGTGTTATCTTGAAAGTGAGTTGGTTCTTGATGTCTGCTGTATAGTAGATCCCAGATGAATAAAATACTGCACATAGCTTTGGCTTTATTCTGCATATAGGCAAGTTAAGTCTTTAATGGTGTACCTCAGAGGCCCCAGGATGTGCAATAAGCTTGCTTTCTACAAGTCTAGGGGCTGCTGGCCTGATCTTGGTCCAGAGCTCTGAGGGGCATAGAATGCATGTGGTGTGTATAATAGCTGTCCTTGATGGCTCTAAGGCATGTTTCCCCCTCAGGCGCCATTTTTTTTCCTTTATTCTTCTGGATTGTTTTTGAGGTCCTGACCACATGAAATTACACATGGACAGAGTTAGAAGACAGGCAATATTTGATAGTTGGTTGCTTTTTTTTTAAGGCTAAAATTCATTTATTTCTCAGATTATCTTAGAATCAATGAAAATGGAAGTGACTACTGGATCCATCAAGGACCCCTGAAAATGCTAGTGGGTGTTAGTATAGTTAAGATAGCTGAACTTTAAATGTCTAAATGAATACTTAGAACGATGGTGGAATTATTGAGAGTTTTTTTGGTTTGCTTTTTTGTTTGTTTTTTGGGTTTTTTTGGTCAGCTGGGCTGCTACTGAGGGTTTTGTTATGGGAATGCATATAAACTATTTATAAACTTGCTTAATGCAGTTATGCTTTAATGTTTGGAGTTTAAAGTCTGCGCGGATCCAAAACTGGATTTAGTATTCCATATCATGTTAAGATGATGACAGGCCACGGGAGCATGGGACAAGGCTGGCACGCTTTCAAAGACATTCCACCTCGGTCTGGGTACCATAATAAACAGAAATGCAGTTTCTCCAATCTGTTATACATACAATGTGTGGAACAGTTTGGAAGTGGTGTTTTTTTTTTTTTTTAATTCCTTTTATTTTCTTTCTTTCCTCCTCCTTTCTCTTCTTCCTCCTCTTTTTTTTCCTTTTTCTTTTTGAGGCACTCTTGTTCTAGCTGATTATGTATAGGACTGGAAATAGTATCTGGTAAAAAGAGATGTTAGCTTTGACATTTTCTTTTATGAACATCAGTGGCAGTCGGCTTGTGAAGGGCCTTGCATTAGGAAACGAGGGTGTAATTTGCACATGTACGATTTTGCTATCGGGCAGCAGGTGGCAAGCTTTGCTTTCCAGTGTTCCTTGGTCTTATTTTTTTATACCACGGATGCCAAGATCTGAAGAGGGTGGTTTGAGTCCACTGGAACATGTCATTTCTTGGCAGTGCAACCTTGAACCTCCTCTTTACTCACTGTGGGTAATTGCCTTTCTTTGGATACCGTGGCCAACTTTCAGTTCCCCTTGGTGCAGATGGGTAGGAGGATTTAATTCATATGAGCAATGCTTTATCCTCTTGTGATTTTAGCAACATGTTCCTAATAGAGAAAATAGATTAGAAACAAATGAGTTTAAGGCAGGCCCCATGTGATTTATATGGATTTGGTTGTGTCATTTTCATTTAATAATGAGAGAGAGAGAGAGAGAGAGAGAGAGAGAGAGAGAGAGAGAGTTGTTTTTGCTTTGATTAAAAAAAAAAACCACTTCTAACTAGCTAAGTACCTTGCTGTGGATGTGAGAGGTAAGGGGATCTCAACTGTGTTCTAGGAAAGTATTTGAAAATCAGGAAGAAAAATACACTCCAAGATCAGGATGGCAAATAGGTCCTCTTATGCTATACCGTGTGTTTATTTCAGATTTGAAAGCAAGGATCTGAGGACCTTGTACATATGCTCCTTGCACACGTTCCTTGCATAGTTACTTTGCCATGGAGCTACTCCCCACGCCCTAGAATTTGAATTTTAAATCTAGAAAGGACTTTATGCTTGGAGAGGAGAATCATGAAGAGGCAGGTACCAAATCCTTCTCTGGCCCATTTGTGTATGCTTTTCTATATTAAAAGTCACGTTTCAGATTATGTTATGTGTTATTAAGAATAGAAAATAATGAACAAAGTCCCTGATCACTGTAAGTGCTTATGAGTCCCTCAGCCTGTCACCATCAGCCCTGTCTTTCCTAGGCCATTTGTTAGAGTTTAGTTCACACGGAGTATACTTTGCATTAATTTGTTTTGTATATGTTCTTGGCTTTCTTTTTCCTGTGTGGGCTCTGCATTTTAATTTTTTTGTTCAAACATATATTATCTATAAGCAGATACACAGTGTATAAGGCTTGTAAGAAACACCAAGCATGTGTTTGCTTCCTAAGTGAGACCCCGCAATGCTGGGCATTTCCTTAGAGGTCTGCTATGTGACTCTTCATTATCTCTTTACCCTGTCCTTCCCCGCAAAGTAATTCCTGCCTATCCTTGCCTGCCTCACAGATACCTAGGCATTTTAGGACATGGCTCTGCAGTATTTTGCAAGCCAGCTTTTGGATGTAAGGTATTCCTCTTGCAGCTGGCATTCAGGCTCCCAGATTTTCTCCTGCTGTTGTATTGAGTAAGAGAGAGCTATTATTAATTCTTATGAAAGATGTCTGGGTTGTTTTCAGTGTCTGACCACTTACTGCATGGTTATGGAGAACGGCTTTGCATCAATCTTATATTACACACTGTTTTCTTTTTTTTTTTTTCAAAAAGTTTTTATAAATTGAAATAGGGATCAAAATGTTTCCCTTATGTTAAGGATTAGTCTTGTTTCATGAAACATGTATTTTAGATGCCCATACTCTCAATGCAATGCCCCTCTTGTAGTGACTTCTTACCAACCGCATTGCAAAGTTCTTTGGCTGTGGTAGCAATGTTAGCCACATCTTCTTCATAAGCAGTAGTTATTTTTTCTTCTCTTGATGCTATAAAAGCTTTTTGGACTCATTTTAATGCATGGGAGGTTGATTTTTGAGTGATGTGACTTCTGTTTCTATGGGGGTTACCTGTCGTCTTGGCACCGTTTATTGAATGGTGATTCCTTCCCCAGTCTGTGTGGCTTTTGCTATCATTGTGCTTATGTTTCATGCATGTTCGGGGATCTTTCTGGGTCCTGTACTCTGATGTGCTGGTATTTCCTCTAACTTTGGGCCACACTAGGCCAGTCTATTCCACAACTATGTATGTAGCCAGTCATGGTAGGAAAGTCCTTGCTTTGGATCCCTCTTCGTCAGCATTTCTTTATAACTGTGCAATCAGCTTGTCAGGTTTTTATTTTGGAAGAAGGCCTACTTGTAATTTTGATTGGGATTGCATTGGATCAATTCCTACCCCCTACACACAGATATACATAATTTGATATTGACTCCTTCTGTTAATACATGCACTCTATCTCTGCATTTATTTATGTTTTCTTTAGTATATTTCAGTACATTTAATGATTTCTTCATCATGGTCTTTATATATCCATTGTGAGAGCTATTTGCCAGCATTTCCTGGCTGCAGTCCAAAACAGTGTCTTTCCTGAAATGTCATTTTCCAACATTCTTTCCTTGGGAAATGAGATCCTATCTTTCCTTAGGTTGAGGTTCTAGTGGACTCACTATCGCCAGTGTATGGTGCATTCTGGGTTTTCTGTGGAGAATTAAGCCATGTGCACAGCTGTCGTTTTACTTTAATTAATTAATTCTTATTATTCTTATTTTTTTCAAGACAGGGTTTCTCTGTGTATCTCTGGCTGTCCTGGAACTCGCTCTGTAGACCAGGCTGATCCACCTGTCTGTCTCTGCCTCTCAAGTGCTGAGATTAAAGGCGTGAGCAACTGCCACCTAGCTTGTTGCTCATTTTAAGTTGGACTCTCTTGGGCTTTTATCACTGAGAGCCCCGTTTGCTGGAGACTTCAAATTAAGGAGCGAGGCTTCTAGTGCGAGCCTGCTGAGTGTCTACTACAGATGTTGAATTTGGTGATTTGACATGTTGGTTTGATCATATTGCTTCCTTTCATCTTTGATGTGGTGAATTATATTAGTAGCTTTGCCAGTGTTGGAATAGTTGTATATTCCTATCATAAAGTTCACTTGGCCCTGTTTTTTTTAATATTTCATGATTTCAATATGGCTTGTATGTATGAGTGAGACTTGTATATAATTCTCCTTTCTCATATTGGTCAATTTTTTTTTAAATTAAAAAAAAATTAGGGGCTGGAGAGATGGCTCAGTTGTTAAGAGTGCTTGCTGCTCTTTCAGAGAGCCTGCGTTTAATTCACAATAGCCGAATGGTGGCTTACAACTGTCTGTAATTCCAGTTCTAGGGGATCTAATACTCTCTTCTGGCTTCCAAGGGCACCTGACACACATGTGGCGCACATATAAACCTGTAGTCAAATACTCATACCCAGGGAAATGTTTTCTTTTTAAATAGCCTCTCCCCATATAGCACTGATCAGTCTGATACTTGTTAGGCAGTCCAATGTGGGATTTTAACTACTAGTAGCCCTCCTATTTCAGCCTTCTAAATACTGTTTCTCATACTATTTTGACATCAATATTAGCTTAACAGTGTGAGCTAGGGAGTTTTTTTTCTCATTAAAAATTTTTTGTGTGTACATGTCTGATATTGAATGCTTGGTAGAACTTGCTTGTAAGCCAGGTATTTCTATTTAATTTTTATTTCCATTTAAAAAGTTGTCTTAAAACTCTTTTTTCCTTCCCTGTCTCTCCCCCCCCCCACCTCGCATGGTCCCATTCCCCGCTCCTCCTCTGCCCCCTTCCATCATGGCAGATTGTTTCCACCCCTCATTTCTTTCCTTCATCAAACAACATTGAATTGTAGTTTTTATTCTCTTATTGATTGCCTCAAGGATTTTACCATGTATTATTTAAAATAGTGAAGGCAGTGTAACAGAAGATCTTAGGACACTGGACTGTGATAATGCCTGCAGAGGCCCATGCTGTTCTTTTCCAATAGTCTAAAGAGTGCTAGTCTTACCACGTGGGCACGCCATCGCCACTGTGTGTCATCTGCTCATTTGCATTTCCCCACGAGCTCACTTTGTCCTCTGTTCTCACTTACATTTTAGACATTCCTTCTGGGACAGTTTGTCTTAAATTGCTTCGTTTTGAAATTCCTGTGGTAAGGGTCTTTCAAATGCATTTTATTCAAGTTTTCAGAGCGTACAATTGGAGCTTGACCATCATATTTTTTCAAGAACATTTTTCAAAGTGATACTTCCATGTCCTTTCTTTTGCTCTTTTATTGACAAGTAAACTTGCTTTCCTCTTTCTTCCTGGTGTGAGAAGGCAGATGATGGTCAAATTTTTGTTCCCCTGTGGTAACATACCTTCTGTCTGATTAGGACACATTCATCATGGTTGATATTTGCTGGGATTTTGATGTGAGGATTTCTATGCATCGTGCTTTTGGAAAATTCTCAGCTACGGTTTTTCCCCTTGGAATATGACTTTTTATTTCTCTGTTTAAGGGCGATTTGATAACGACTGGTGCTTCTTACCCTGTTTCCACTAACTTGTCATGAAATGGTGTCTCTTGTAGCCCTTGGCTGGCTTTGAACTTACTGTGAAGCCAAGGATGACCTTGAATTTCTGATCCTCCTGTCTCCACTTTCCCTGGCTGGAATTTCAGGCTTGCCCTGCTACACCATGTTCATGTGGTCCTGAGATTGAACTCAGGCCTTGGTACATGGGCACAAGCACACTACAGCTGAGCTTTATCCCAGTCCTCTTCATGTGTTTAGCCCCTCTCATTCTTCCTTCCCCATGTCTGCTATATTCCAGGTCTTTCTAGTTCACTAGTTCTCCACTCGGGTCTGTTATCAATGATGCCTTCCTTTGGGGCACCTACGACAAGCAGTTTCTGTGTTTTTGTATCTGTTGCGTACTTTTTCAGATCTTATTCTATGTCTCTTATGAGTCATAATTCAATGTCTACTTAAGCATATTAGAAAGATTCACCCTGTAACCTACATTAGTTCTCTAACTTGCAGATGTTGCCAGACTGACCATACTGTGCTGTTTGATTTTTCTGCTAATGCTGGTTTATTTCTTCCTCACTTTGAGCTTTGATGGCAAGTGTTCATTGGACTCTTGACTCTAGAACTTCTTAACATGTAGATTTAAGTTAGAGTTCTTCAGTATTTTTGCCTTAGTGAGCTTCTAGGCTGGGTGATACTATGTGCTGGGGATCTGTTTGAATGTGGGGTTGGGCTGGTTCATTGTTTTCTTCACTCATATAAATCTGGTCGGATGGACCTGTAGTCAGGGGGTTTCCCTTGGGAGTGTTGTTTGTTTTCATGTTCACTCCAACCCCAGACAGAGGTGGGAACAGCTCCCCAGCTCTCTTCTTGTGGGGTGGTGTCACTTGCTGAGAATTTCATGTGGCAGTCTCCCATTGAATGAATACATTGCCATTGTGGTCATACAACTCTGTCCCAGGGCCTCAGGTAGCACACTATAACCCCCAGCCTGGGAGCCTGGAGGCGGAGAATTGCTTCACTGCTATTGCAGGGGCCTCACTCTCTGGTTGCATTCAGCCTCCCACAGGTTCTCCAGCTCTCCTGTCAGCTTGGCCACATTTTCATATGACTACAATCTTAGACTCTTCATCCTGGGAAACTTCCTTTGAACATTGAATCATCCATCATAGTTAGAGAGCATGATTATTATGAAGAGTTGTATTTCTGAGGAACAAACAATATTTGAAGGATGGGTGTTAAGTTTCTTAAACTGCATGGAATTGTATCATGGTTGAGTAATTCTAGACTGGCTCTTTGGAGGGGCTCAGATAATTCTTTCCCTCATTTCTTATAATGTTAGGAGCCTTATTAAAATGCCCTGGGGAAGGGGTTGTTCACCCAAGTGAACCCTCTGGCTGCTCAGGAGAAGTTTCTCTTATGTCTGTCCTTTAGCATCTGCCTGGGGACACTGATGCTCTGGGCTGTGCCTCTATTTTCCATAATGTCATTTTGTTCCCAGCCTGGTCGTTTAGCCTTGTCTCCTGAGTATTCATCTGTCTCATTTGTGTCTTTTGGGAAGTCTCTAGCCATCCCAAACATGTGTTTCCAGTGTACCCAGGAGTGTGCTCTAAGAGTAAATTAGCCTTTGTGAGCTGTAACTGTGCTATTCTCCATAGGGGTTCAATGACAGAAAGTAGTTCTGCTTGGTTTTGCTCTGGAAGCAAGAAAAGGAAAAATACACTGCCAATACCTCCACTGCGGTGACCTTGGATGGGCAAAGACATCATTACTCTGAAAAGGGAGAGTTGATATAGACAAAAGACCTGTGTGTCTGTATATTCAACTATGGATACTTGTGAATTTGTTTTGGCAAATGGAAATAATATTATATCCCTTTGGAGGGTTTGTGCCTATGTGTGCGTGCGTGTGTGTGTGTGTGTGTGTGTGTGTGTGTGTGTGTGTGTGTGTGTGTGTGTGTGTGTTGCTGATGGTGGCAGGCAGGCTTTTATTGAACCTAGAGTTTATTGATTTGGCAAGACTAGGTGCCCAGCAAGCTCCAAGGATTCACCTGTCTTTTTCACTCCAGCCCCAGAATTTCAGACATACGCCTGCATCTGACTTTTTATTTGGTTTTAGAGTTGTGAACTCAGGTCCTCATGTTTGCCTAGTAAACACTTTACCAACTGGGCCATCTCCTAAACTCCTGGAGGGTGTTTCTTTCTTCTTGAATTGAACTTACAACTTTTAATGTTCTATCTTGAGCTCATTCCTTTGTAATGACCACCTGTAACTTGGCAGTCTGCAGAGCATTGCCAGATGTATTAGGACACCAAGTAAAACATCTTTTTGTAGCCAAAATTGAAATCAAGTAATTTTGGCTGACCACTTCTAATCTAAGACTTGTCAAAATCATTGAGAAATGACATGTTTCTCAGTGGGAAGGATGATGATAATATACATAATCATAGGTAATTAAGTTGAGGCAGCAAATGAAATTCAGTAATTTTTTAAGATTTGTATTATTTCTTTTTTAGAAGTCTGAGTTGGATTTTGATAACCATCAGTTTTAGATCATGATGATAATGGGTTTAGAAAGCAAGTCCTAGTCCAAAGTTGATAATGGTCCCCTTAAAGTTGAGGTTTTAGATGATGAGAGTGTAGTTTTGTGAATGGTTTAGACTGAGGTTGAAAACAAGACGAGGAGAGAGAGCAGGTGTAGAAACCGTGAGTGTGGGGGAAAGTTAAGGGGATGTCAGATGAGGTGACAAACCTCAAGGGGCAGGTTTTTGAGGTCTGGGAGTGGTTAATGAAGTCTAGCTGAGTGGGGACTGTTAGGCATCCTATCCCCTGGGAAAATATGAGCTAGAGTTATTTGAAGAAGCATTGGATTTGCCATCCTGGGTGCTGGTTATTGGAGCTAATGAGTAAATGAGAGCATTTCACAGGGAACTTCTCTGTTAGAGGGAATTCATGGGATCCTGTGTGGAGCCAGATATTTGGAATAGGGGGTATTGAGTGTTCCAGGTATGGAAAGTGCTAGATCCTAACACACATGATTAGATTTTTTTGCTGCCAAGGTTCTTACAGTTCAGTGGAAGGTATCCATACACACATAGGATAATCTTTAATCAAAGTTAAGGTAATGAAATTCAACAAGTGGTCTGGGAGTTCCAAAAAAAGCAATAAACTTTTCTTCCCAACAAACCCAAGCTCATTCTAAGACCTTTTGTAATTCGGGACTATCTACTATCTACTGCATCGTGTACTTTACCTCCCTTGGTTCATACATCACCTCTGTCACAGCCTACAGTTTTTCACTCCATCCATGGTATTCTCTTTACTTCTTCCTATCAAACATTCCTTGAATTATGAGGAAAATTAAATTTGAGAGTCTCTCCTGAAGTTTTCAAAATAGCCAACATTTACTGGGATATACACAATGCTGAAAAAAATGTCCGACATGTTACATGCCCCATCATGAACTTGCTGATGTTCATGTGATTGAAGTGCTGCCTAGCACAAATGTAGAGTAACCAGGGCAGAGCTGAACACTAGGCTGGGTAGCCTGATGTCCTGGAGGATCTTTCTTTTTCTCTTCCTTCCTTCCTTCCTTCCTTCCTTCCTTCCTTCCTTCCTTCCTTTCTTCCTTCCTTCCTTCCTTTCTTCCTTCCTTCCTTCCTTTCTTTTTCTTTTTTTAAATAGTTTTCCCCCTTTTAAATTCAAATTAGAAACAAGCTTGTTTTACATGTCAATCCCAGTTCCCTCTCCCTCCCCTCCTCCCCTACCTCCCCAAGAACCCTCTATCCCATCCCCTTTCTGTTCCCCAGGGAGGGTGAGGCCTTCTGTGGGTTATCTTCAAAGTCTAGCAAATTATTTGGAGCAGGGCCTAGACCCTCCCCAGTGTGTCTAGGCTTAGGGAGTATCCCTCTATGTGGAATGGGCTCCCAAAGTCCATTCGTGTACTAGGGGTAAATACGGATCCACTGCCAGAGGCCCCATAGATTGCCCAGACCTCCAAACTGACACCCATGATTAGGGGGTCTGGATCAGTTCTATGCTGGTTTCCCAGCTATCAGTCTGGGCACCAAGAGCTCCCCCTTGTTCAGGTCAACTGTTTCTGTGGGTTTCTCCAGCCTGGTCTTGACCCCTTTGCTCATCACTCCTCCCTCTCTGCAACTAGATTCCAGAGTTCAGTTCAGTGTTTAGCTTTGGATCTCTGCTTCTGCTTCCAACAGCTACTGGATGAAGGCTCTAGGATGGCATATAAGGTAGTCATCAATCTCATTATTGGGGAAGGACATTTAAGGTAGCCTCTGAGTTTGCTTCCTTAACTTTATTAGTTTCATAAATATGTAGACTGTTTTCCCAACACTTCTAGTTTGGGATCTGGAAAAGAACACCAGGAAAGTATCTGTAGACACTTACTGAACAACTGCTTTGTATCAAGCTGTGTGCAGGGAGATAAATAGACAATTAGGGCAGAAGAAGGGCCCTGGAGAAGTCTACTGGAAGCCTCAGTCTCTACTCCTTTCCTCATACAGATAATTGTAAGATTATATTGCAATGTGATTAAAAAAATAGTGCATCAACTTAAGAGGCCCGGTGGCTCCTGGTTGTGGTAAATGTCTTTAGGTATAAGATGCTCTTAGCTGTCTCCACCCTAACTGTGCCATGCTGCATTCTCAACAGTCAGTGTATCCCAGCTGTTGTAGACTCTTGCCAGCACTTAGTATTGTTTGTTTTTAACTTATGCCACTCTAATTGATGTGTAAGTGGTAGCTCATTATGGTATCAATGTGAAGTTTCCTAACCAATCATTTAGATGCTTGCTAGCTATCCATGCATCTTCTCTGCCAATGCATTTGTACTATCTTTTCCCTCATCTTTAATTGGGCTGCTTATTTTTTTTCTGTTGATATGACTGACTTTTTTCTCCCATCCAGCAACTGAAGAAAGGCTTTTGTTAGGGGTGAGGAAACACACACAGAGAAAGACTATCCATAAAGCAGAGGGGGACTCAGGAGGCTGAATCCTAGCTTTTCTTTGAGGGCTGGACAGTTTAAAAGTCTTTGAAGTCTTCTTCCCCTAATTTACAGTTCATCAGTTTTTACAAATGATGGGATGGCTGACTGGCTCACAACTGTTATGGAAACATGTTCTGATACTTTCCCACATTAGCGTGGGACAGCAGTGATGGCTGAGGAGGAAGAGGTGACCACAGTGCTGGCCTAGCTCACAGCATGGGAACCCTGCTCACTTGAGTGTTGCTGGGGTATTCTCTGGTACAGCTATTCTCAAAGGAGGCAGAACTGTGCCCTGCTGGTGAGAGTGTGGCAGGCTGGATGGGAGGAGGTGGCACAGGGGTTCTGCAGAGCTTGCTCTGGTATCTGTGTCTGTTAGCCAACAGTTTTGAGCATGAATTTTATCCTCACTGGCAGTATTCAACAGAAATGTAACACAAGCCACACGGTAATTTTGAATTTTTAAAATGGCCATCAAAAAAAAAAAAAAAGCAAAAAACAAAAACAACAAAACCCCCAAACAGAAATTGTTTAATAAGTCATATTGAATTCCACACACTCAGAATATTATTATATCACATAATTTATATAAAGTAATACACAATGTAACATTTAATATTCCCAGAATGCAGTTTTGCCTACAGTGAGCATCCATTTGGATCAGCCAGGGTTCCAATGTTCATAATGACTTGTGCCTGGTGTACACTGTGTTAGGATAGCTTTGAAATTCACTTGGAAGCATTACATCAAAGCTAGACAGAACTATGGATCGTCTAATTGGGTTTCTGGATGGCTCCCCACAGGGACAAGTGGTAGAGGAGGAGCAGCCTGGGTATGAGGAGAGTGTACTTGGTCACTCCCTGCCAAAGCCACTTTGCATTGTGTGTTTGTTCTCTGCCTAAGGTGTGGCTTTAAGAAATAATTCTGAAAAAAATTTGAATTCATGGTAAAATGTCACCCAGTTCCTTTTTATACATGAAAACATAAAATCCAAATGATGCTAAGTCATCTGGCCAATGCCACCTTCATCAAGCAAACACATTCCTACCTATACTTTGTAATTAGAGATTTCCTTCTGCCCTGTAGAAAACCAGGGTTATGTGTGTATTTGAAGGCCCTGTGATAATTTTAACTGCCTTGAAACTTTCTTGGTGACCAGCATTCAGGTAAGCTGTGAATGATTTTTGGAATCTCTGAATTTTTCTACAAGGAGAGACATTTGGACATTGCTCTCTTCCTTTTGACATCTACTCTTGTATGTAAGCCACTAGCTGGTACCTGTGAGCCAGTGCCATCTGAATGTGATACTGCTGGAGATAGGAGTTGGTCTTAGGAAACTCCTGGCTTTGGAATCAGGACACATGGTTCAGTGTTCTGCTTTACTCTCTCCTGCCTGTAACTTGGACAGATCATTGAACACCATGCTTAAATTTGCTCATTCATGAACTGAGCATGACCATTGGTCACAGCTGGATGATGAAGCTGAGTGAGTTAGGAAGGAAGGAGGTGATATGAAATCATGGCAATGCCAGAGCTGGGGGCTTGGCTCAGCAGGTAAAGCATTTGACGCCCAAGTGGAGGGGTGGAGTTTGGAACCCAGCACCAACATAAGTGCAAGAAAGGTACTTGGGAGGCAGAGACTGGGGTTCCAGGAGTAAGCTGGCTACTCGGATCAGTGACCCCCAGTTTCAAATGAAATACCCTGTCTCAATCATATGGTGCCATTTGATGTCAACTTCTGGCTTCCACATAAACACATGTGCACATTCACACATACATGTGTATCCACACACATGTGAGTACTTGTACATGCAAGCACACCGCACGCACATATACACTCCAAGTGAGGATTGGCTGAGATGTGGAAGGCAGTGACTCAGACCCTTTCACTATAATGGTGGTGGTCCCCACCTGAGACTGAGAAGTCTAGATCTAGATGTCCCCATAAAATATTTGTGTTATCCCCTGAACACCATTCTGTTGTTTCTGATGGTGAGGGTTGCCCTCTGGGCTTCTCTTAGGTTCCAAGTTGTGTGATGCATACAAGGCTGCAGTATTGGCTTCCTGTGTGGTATGCAGAGGGTCCCAGGGTGCTGGTGACTCATGATCAAAAGCCACTTTATTTTTGCTTCCATACCTTGCACAGCCTGTTAGGTTAACAACCATCTAAACCGAGAAGGCCTATCACCTCCCCACAGGAAGTGTGGAGCCCAGAGACATAGGCACACATTCTCATTTCCTTTTAAATGAATACGATCTCTTTAAAAGTTTTATTTGAATACCGATCTGTGGTTTGCAGAAGTTACTTGAATTTTAAACAGATGTGTGTGCAATGCTAGGTGTCAGCTTACATGTTTTCACCCAGTTTTGTAGTCATTGGTTTTTAGGGGTGCAGCTAGGTCTCAGGCCCATGCCTTAATTCAAGCTGGTGCAGGCTCCCATGTGCTTTTCTTGTCCAGAGCCATGACACTTTAACTAAGACCAGTGTCATTTTATGAGTATCCAGAGCAGGGCTATGTCACTTGACCATACCCATGGTCTCTCATAGGCTCAGATTTGCTAATTGTTAAGGCCAACAGTGCATGGAACCTGGGAAACTATAGGTAAAGAGAAGAGCACAGAGGTCCAGACCACGCTGATGAAAAATGCAGAAACAGCTGACCTGAACATCCAGGAACTCTTGCTCCCCAGTCTGATAGCTGGAATACCAGCATGGGACTGATCCAGACCCCAGGAACATGGGTTTCTGTGAGGAAACCTCAGAAATCTATGGGACCTCCTGTAGAAGCCCAGTATTTATCCCTAGCAAAGGTGTGGACTTTGGGAGCCCATTCCATATAGAGGAATACTCCCTGAGCCAAGACACATGGGGGTGGGCCTAGGCCCTATCCCAAAGGATACGAAAGACTGTTATGACACCCTATGGAAGGCCTCACCATCCAGGAGGAGCAGAAAAGATATGTGACTGATAAGGTTTTAGTTGGGGGTGGGTGGGTAGGGGAGGACGGGTGGGAGAAGGGAACAGGATTGTCATGTAAAACAATCCTGCTTCTAATTCAAATAAAAAAAGTTGGAAAAAAAAGTGTTTTTTTTTTTTTTTTTTTTTTTTTTTTTTTTTTTTTTTCCAAAAAAAGTGCTGGTCCTTGGAAAGTATCCACGAATGGTCACTTTTCTTAAGTTCAAGGGAATTTGATAATGTTTCTAGCTAGATGAAATTAGGTTATTCAGAAACACGTAAATTTTGAGTGGCTCGGCAACTAGTGGCTAAAAACAAGCAAAGCCCCTCATTAGTGGAAGCTAGTAAAATAGATTCTTTAAAAACACCCACATCAGAGGGCTGGGGAGATGACTCAGTGGTTCAGAGCATACACTGCTCTTCCAGAGGACCTGGGTTTGATTCCTAGCATCCATGTCAAGTAGCTTACAATAAATGGCCTGTAATACCACCCAGGGAATGCAATGCCTCTGCTAGCCTAGCCTCCATGGGTACCTGCACACATGTGACATATTCTTACAAATATATACGCTTAAGTAAAAAATTAATCTCAAAAAGATCTTCATGTTTAGTGTTTAATACTATGTATGAAGGAATCTAGGGACTTGCTTTATTATTTGACAACCACATTTCTTTATCAGCAATAAACTCCTGTTGATTTTAAAAGAGAAATACCACACAGAGCTGTAATTCCTTCATTTGACAGAAACAAGGGAGGGTGTTGCTGGAGATTTTCTTTTCCCGCCAGGTCTCTCCACTTCAGCCCCAAATGAGCACACAGATGCTATATTAAGTATTAAACTGTTGGCCTAAGACTAGGGTTTCTATTTGGCTAGCTCTGTCTTAATTATCAACCCATTTCTATTAGTCTATGTATTTCCATGTGGTCTTATCTTACTGGAGAAGGGCCCGGACTTCTTACTCCTTTGGAAGCTTACTCCTTTGGTATCTCCATGAAGCTGGGTTCCCACAGGAGGGAGGATTTATTTTGGTGCATGATTTCACAGGATGTCAGTTCATCATGGTGGGAAGACATGGCAGTTAGAGAGACTTCCTCCCATGTGGAGGAGGCTATGACATTACTTGTCATACCTTGGTGGAGTAAAAGCAGGGTGCAGTGTGAACTATCCCAAGCCTGTGCTTGCCAGCTGGGCCCTGTTCCCTAAACACAACTTTTAAAACAGGGCTTCTAGGTGGTGACCAAATGCTCAAACACATAAGCCTGTAAGGGACAATTTTACATTCAAACCATAACAAAGCCATGATATAGGACAAAAGAAAAGGACTTGTGATGTTAAGGGGACAGGCTTTTTTTGAAGAAGAATTAACAAGAAGAATTTAAGTTTTAACTTGATTATGCTGTGTTAAAATCTGACAACTTGGTCAGATTCACAGTTTTCCAATTTGAAAATCCACTTCTTTTGGGTGGAAACCTCCCATCTCTTTCTTGCTTTCACCACTGAGAGTGGATGTTTGAGTGAACAGAAGGATGAAGTGGGTCCCTCTCTGTCCTTTTAGGTTGAGGCAAAGAGAAAGGATTGTTAAGGGCTATATATGGTTCCTGAGGGCAGCCAGATCAGGTAGGACACCAGTAAAATAACTAAGCAACCTAATATTAGTTTGGAAGGTTAAACTGTATGGTGATAACCAAAGTCAATGGCTTTGCACATTGTTCCACAGTGAAGTGTGGAACACATGAATCAGCACTTCTGATACTGAGTCAAGGTCCCAGTTGCTTTTGTATGTAAACCAGAAACATGTCACTGCTGAAGTGCTCATCTGATGGGTGACAATTGCCAGCCTCTTCTTTTCATGTGTTTATTTTCAGTGTTTATTTGCCCCAGATAGGAATACCCATGGCAGGCCCAGGAAATATTTGCTAATGCAATTTCATTAAGTCCAGCTTGATGAACCAATGCCTTTGTTTACAAGAGTATGGGTTACCAGAAGGCAACTCTATCACTAAAACCCTACCAGAGTGTCATTTGAAGCTGTGTCCCTAGAGCTCCCTGCATGATTTGCTGGAGGCTCCAGGGGAGGGAGGGGCCTTGGGGGCCTGAAAACTTTCATGAACTTCCTGGGCCTTGTAAGTTTTATTAATTTCCTGAGTCTTAGGAGCCATTCTCTTCTCTAGACAGGAACGTATAAACTCACAGGAAATAGTGATCCAAAAGTGTGGTAAATACCCAGATCTGTGCATAATTCTCACCAAGTACTTTCCTATCTCCAAATCGGTGCAAAATTCTCACCAAGCACCTTCCTTCCCTTCCCTTGCAGGAGGGTATCACTTCCCACAATATCGTGGACCCAAGACTCTTGCTTTTCTTTCTCTGTCCCCTCCTTTATTGTTTGGACTGGAGGTTCTGAAAGTCTATTCAGTCTACAGCCATCAATTACATGGAACGTTTGTCTATGGAAAATGACAGCATTTCCTCATTTCATAATTCCCCCAATAACAACAGGTTACAAAATAGGGGTTTTTAATCATAATAGCATCAATTATACTCGTTTTTCCCCCCTTGCAACATCCATAGAGTTCTAAATGTCTGTTTTATTGAATGCACTCCAAAATTTCTTGGATTACTGGCATTTATTTGGCTTGAATAAATTAACATGAAGTTTCTGAGTCATCATGTAATAAGTTTTATTCTAAATATTTAAAACATTTTGATTAGTATTACTCTATCAGAAAACTTTATTTTGAAATAACTTTCAGCTCAGAGAAATGATCTAAAGATAATTCAGGGGATTTCAACACATCTATTACCCACTTCCTTCTAATATAAACATTTTACATAACCATGCACATTTGTCAATTCTTAAAATATTAACCCCATAGTATTAACTAAAGTACAGTTTTATCCTTAAAACTTGAATTTTATTTTATGGTAGTGATTTCCCTCTGCCAACTAATGTCTCTTTTCCATTCTAAGACCCAATCTAGGATACCACTCATCTTTGAGTCAGGTTTTCCATAATCTGTGGTGGTTTTATATTCTTCCTTTATTTTTCATGACTTGGACTTTTTGAAATTGTTTTGTAGACTGTCTCTTTTTTTTTGTAGACTGTCTCTTAATTTGGCTTTATGGATGCTTTCTCATCTTTAGACTGGTTTATAGAAACAAGGATTGATTACTTCAAAGGTAAAGTGACTTCATTAATCTTGACAGTAGAATATGATATCATTTTGATATTATATATGAAAATGATATGACTTGTTGAGGCTGGAAAGATGGCTCAATGGTTCAGAGCATTTGCTGTTCTTCCAGAGCATCTGAATTCAGTTCCCAGTATCCAAGTTGGATAGTTCACAACTGCCTGCACCTCCAGTTTCAGGGGCTGTAATGCCCTTGTTTGGCCTCTGTAGGCACCCATACACACACTCACATGCACATAAACAAAACTCAAATAAAACCACTGTGAAAAAATGACTTGTCACTAATGGCAGCAATCCTGACCACTTGGTGAGTGGAGGTAGTGTCTATAAAACGCTTATTTTCCCCATTTTTGTACTGTTACTGTTCTTTCTCTTGTCCTTTGACAGGGTCTTATAGCCTGAGTAAGCTTCAAACTTGCTATGTAGCTGATAATAAGCGTGCACTTGTAATACTCCTGTCTCTACCTCTTAGATGCTGGTATTACAGATTTGTACCAATATACCTGGTATAGATGGTGCTGAGGACCAAACCCAGGGCTTCATGCATTCCAGGCAAGCACTCTATCATCTTAGCTGTGTCCCCATCCCTTGATAGTCTATTGGAAACAAATCACTAGGTATTGACCTCTGTTTGGAGAGAGGTGTTTCTTCCTGTTCTCTTGGAATTGGTCTGTAAGGAGGTTCTGTCTCTCTCCTGTATTTATGATTTCTATTTCACTTTTTTCTTTGGGCTATGACATCGTTGTTTAGTTTACTGCTCCAATTATTCCACCTCTGTAATGTTGGGAACTCTTTCAGGTTGACTGTTGAGTCAAAATACATTTTCTGCTTTCACAATTTTAATTTTAAAGGTCAGTTTTAACATTACAGCAGAATTTGAAGGAAGATGCAGAACTTTTCCATATACCTCACCCCCAGATGGCCCTCTGCAGTGTCCCCCAGTTTTATGGTTACATCTTCACAGGTGATAACTAAGCAGGCCTCATTCTTTGTTTTTTGGTTTTCTTTCTTTTTTTTTTTTTTTTTTTTTTTTTTTTTTTTTTTTTTTGGTTTTTCAAGACAGGGTTTCTCCGTGTAGTTTTGGAGCCTGCCCTGGAACTGGCTGTGTAGACCAGGTTGGCTTTGAACTCACAGAGATTCCCCTGCCTCTGCCTCCCGAGTGCTGGTATTAAAGGTGAGGTCCACCATCACCCAGCTCAGATCCCATTCTTTATACAGAGTTCAGTTTAAGTGTACATCCCATGCATTTGACAAACATGTCCACACAAAGTCAACATTATCCTATTGTGTACGTGGAGTGTTTTCACTCCTCTAAAGAGCCCATGCTTTGATTTCTAACTACTTTGGCCTGGAGTAAACTCCCTCAAAGTAGTGGTTGTTCAATGAGACAGTTTTTTTTTTTTCTTTTTTCGAGACAGGGTTTCTCTGTATAGCTTTGGAGCCTATCCTGGCACTTGCTCTGGAGACCAGGCTGGCCTCGAACTCACAGAGATCCACCTGCCTCTGCCTCCCGAGTGCTGGGACTAAAGGCGAGCACCATCAACGCCTGGCCAATGAGACAGTTTTTATAATCTTCCTAAAATCTCTACTAGCTCATGAAAAGGTAAAAAGAATATATATGTCAATATGTTTAAAAAATTAGTTGGTCATGTGTAGCCTCAGAGTTCAATCACTAATAAATGAATGAAATCATCACCTCATTTCAAAGAGATGAATTCCTGCCAAGGACCATGGTGGGTAGGCTCCTGGGAACTGAAAGGGAACAAAGAACAGCTAAAGCTTCCAAGTTAAAGTGATCTACTGAGTGAGGCTCATGCATGATGGATCCACTTCTTCTAAATGTACTAGTTCCTGTGAATAAGATCCTCATGGAGCCTTCCATACTCTTCCTTCCTATATCCTCTGTTCTTTCATATATCCTTCCTTCATTCGTCCCTCCCTCTCTCCCTCCCCCTTCTTCCCTCCCTCCCTCCTTCTTTTCTTTCTTTCTTTCTTGTTTCCTTTTTATACAAATGAATATTCTGAAATATTTTCCAGATATGGAATCATAGTTGATAGTCAAACTAAGGGAGACAATAAGTGATACAGTCCCCGACTTGCATTTCAGGTTGATAGTTTGTAGTAATTGCACATATATACTTCTTTGAATGCCATGTTTTGATCACATTTTGGCACAGAAAAAAGCAGCTTCTCTCAATTTTTTTTTTTGGTTAGAGATTCCATTACAGAAATTCAGATTAAGTGATGCTGATTCAGTCTTGCCATCTTTATATTTACTGCTTAGTGTAATGGCAGCAGGAGAGAAAGCCTGGCCTTTAAAACCCAAAGAGTGTTGAATATGATACACATGGATGGGAATGACAGGAGAGGATGGAAAAGAAGCCTTGCCAACTTGTTAATTTCCCCTGGGGTTTACACAAATGTGGGCATTTATGGTGTTTTTATAGCTATACACTTGCTGCCATTTGGAGTTATCCTTAAAAGCCATCAGTGTTAAATTCATCTTCCAGGAGCAGGAGGAGGAGAGGATGTGAGTTTTACCTTTAACAGTTAAAGAGTTCGTTCATCCCTGTCTGTAAAAGGCTTCGCTGTTCCATTACCTTGATGGATTTGCTATTTCGTGTCCCACAGAGTATAAAACGTGACCGATAGAGTTTGAGTTCCGGGGGTCTTTTCTGGTTTGTTGAGCATACTGGTGCTTAAGATGATGATTTAAATTAGTTTTAATGTACTTGGGTAATCAAGCATACAGTATTTTGAAGCCAGTAACCAAGAAGAAAGAAGAGAGTTATTGCAGCCTTTTGCAGTAATGAGACACATAAATCAAAAGGATGAACATGGAAACTTCTACTGAGCCCTGGGATCTGGTTTCAGGCACCTTAAAGGGATGCCTTTTTTGGATCAGGCTTGCTGTGACAAAAATGCTGAGTGTGTAGGTGAAAAGGAACAATCTAGATGCAAAGCAGAGAACCTCTATAGAGCTAACAAAAATAGGAAAAACAAACATAAAACACCAACTAAATAAAATCCCAACTAGAACCCAACCAGACACTCTTTGCCTTCTCCTGTATAGTTGAGACCATATGGTTAGGAAGTCTGGGTCTAAGGAGGAGACCCTAAGGAGGAGAATCTCATATAAGCAGTAATTCCTTTCTAGGTGTGTGTGTGTGTGTGTGTGTGTGTGTGTGTGTGTGTGTGTGTGTGTGTGTGTATGTGTGTGTGTGTTCAGTTATCAAATGCATGGTGCTGATGGCAATCTAACTTGGATATTCAAGAGAAACAGTGTTTTCCACTGTGAGTCTGGGAGATCCAAGTTCTTCTAGATGTTAGCTCACACCAGGACAGAAATTCTCCTCAGCATCTTTCCCACAGGATGACTCAGAACTATGCATATTGTCCTCATTTTAAGCTGTGGACTTCATTCCATAGCTACATATTTTACCTTTCTGTTCAAGTGCTAAAAACAGGGATCATGTCAGTTAATTTATACCATGGTGCAGGCTGGAATGACAATCTAGGATTCTGAAATGATGTATGGTCGAAGGTTGAGAAGGGGGACATGAGTCCATTTTCTTCTTTCAATTTTCTCTGTCCTTCCAAACTTACTGGAAGTCCTAAAACATGCAAATATTTTTGATTCCCTTTCTCCATGGGGATAGTTACACTGAGGGTGGTTACACTGGATTTTAGTAACAGTTGCTTTAGGTGAGTATTGGACACAATGTAAACCCAAGGGACGTTTTTGCCCAGTGAGGACAATGGTTAATTCACCTTGGGGGATGAGGTACAGGGAGGGAGGGGAATTCTGAATGTGATTGGCTGCACTGAATTCTAAGTTCAGGCTTTGTGTAAGCATAGAAAGAAAGGTATTCACATGGCTGAAGATTTGTAGTCTTTAAGGAGTGGGGTGAGTGGTGTATGTAAATTATTTATTGTGAGTGGATAGAGACAGAAGTTCACACTTGTCCTTAACTCCGACCAAACTGGCATTTGTGCCTTGAAGACTGAAAAGAGTTTCAGGACTAGCCAGTGTAACGAAGAGAAGCAGGGTTAGAGATTGGCGGGGCTTGCCTAGACTAAGGACACTACTATAGCCCTTAACTTGCACAAGTCATTGTAGCACAATAAATGAATCACAAACTTCCATGTACAGTTAGAAGTTTCTGTGATGTGTCAGGTGGTGCCTATCTACTCTCAAATTCAATCCCAGTCATTTTGAATTGGCTGCTTGGAGTGCTGTGTGGAAATGGCCTAAGGAGAGTCTGTAGGAGGCATGAGGTGGTCTCCACTGTGGATTCCCCATGGTGCCGTGTTTGCAACCCACTTATCATCCCCTATTCCAGCTTACATGGCTCCACATAGTGGCTTATCATGTGTGTTCTTTTAAAGCCTCTTGTGTCTGCTCCTTTGCTGTTTGTATGCCAGTTGCTTCTTCCAATACTTTCTCACATCTAGTTCTTTTGACTGTCATATGGAGTACGGGCCTTGCTAACCCAGAAGCCTTATTTCCAGTGCTAAACTGAGGGATTTGCCTCATTGACTGAAGGTCCTTATCATAGCCACCAGCTTAGCAATCACTTTCCCCATTACTTGGACAGTTTTGGATGGCGCACTCTTTAATCCCAGCACTCAGGAGTCAGGTAGATCTCTGTGAGTTCGAGGCCAGCCTGGTCTGCAGAGTGAGTTCCAGGACAGTCAGGGCTACACAGACAAACCTTGTCTCAAGAAGAACAGGGAATATGGTGTAGTTTCAGTTTTTGCCTCTTAATTCATCCCGTGTCATCCTTTAATCCCAGCACTCAGGAGTCAGGCAGATCTCTGTGAGTTCGAGGCCAGCCTGGTCTGCAGAGTGAGTTCCAGGACAGTCAGGGCTACACAGACAAACCTTGTCTCAAGAAGAACAGGGAATATGGTGTAGTTTCAGTTTTTGCCTCTTAATTCATCCCGTGTCATCCTTTAATCCCAGCACTCAGGAGTCAGGCAGATCTCTGTGAGTTCGAGGCCAGCCTGGTCTGCAGAGTGAGTTCCAGCACAGTCAGGGCTACACAGACAAACCTTGTCTCAAGAAGAACAGGGAATATGGTGTAGTTTCAGTTTTTGCCTCTTAATTCATCCCGTATCATCCTTTCTTTTCTAGAAGCACCCACTGTCTTTACTATTTTGCATGGTGTCCTTTTCCCTGTCTTATTGACAAAGATTATGTGGGTGCAGTGTCTCCAGCATGCTCAGCACTCAGGACTCTGTTCTTCAGAACGCCCTCAGCAGCCTGTGGTTCCGAGAGGCCTATTGATCATGTTGGAAAGTGAGTGTGGCACTCAGGCCACAAAGCGATACATGGATGTGACTTCACTAGTGCCCTTATTTTAAACTCAGTACAGTGAAAGTGTTACCCAGTTCTGACAGAGACTGCTAGCCAGGGTTGGGCTTGCCTTTGCCTCAGTGATGTGTCACATTCTCTACCGGAAACTCACATTCTTAACACCAGTCATCATAAACTTGGCAAGAAATCTTCTGGAGAGGTGTTGGTATTTGGTAGATTTATTTTTTTTTCCAGCTGCCCATGAAAAACAAACTCAGAAATCTGTTTTATTCTCCCCCTCCCCTTTGAAAATTTGTTTTGGAATAGTTTGTCATTCCACCGTCTGGAGAACGCTCATCGTTGATCTGTTAAACGTAGTTTGCTTAGGGCCATGGCAGGGTGACTGTGGCCCTGCATGAAGGGTAAAATAAACTGGGGCAGCGTGCCTGTTGGAGTGATGAAAACCTCTTAGCTGGTGCTAGGCGGTGGGTGGCTAGCCCTGGCTGGTGACCACAGGTCTGCACTTCAAATATGGCTGGGTTTTACTTGAAGTCTTCTGAGGTCTTTTAGCATGCCTGTCCAGTTACTCACAGAAGGAGGTAACTCTTTACTGTTCAGTGGTTTTGTGCTAAGAGAATGCCCAGATTTGCCAACCCATGCTAAGAACTTCCCAGAAACCTAAAGGCCATGCCTCCTTTGGAAGAACAGGGGCTTCCTTTCTTTGGTTTATTCTTATAGCGGATGAATGTTCTAATGGACAGTACTTCTAATCTTGTGTAAATAGCTTCTTGAAGGTACGGCTGTGTTTTACTCACACTTCTGATGTTCAGCACTAGGGAAGCCTAAGCAGAGAAGACAGTGTGGAGATGGGGGTCAGGGCGATAATCCTGCTCTTATAGACTATCCAAGGATTGTAACAGGAAAAAATAAATGACCCAGAGACTGATATTCAAGCTTCAAGCTGAATGTCAGAAAACCAAAGCATTTGGCCACTAGCTTCTTACTTCTACCTCAGGCTGAATGGGCTGATCCTGTCTCCACGAGCTCTTAGACTGTAACCTCTCCTCAGCATGATTGGAGAATGAATGCCTCTATCTTCAGTGTGGCTGAAGAATGAATGCCTCATACTGAATCCTTGCTCCTGTATTTTATACCTCTCTAGTGCTTGGATTAAAGGTGTGAGCTATAATTCTCTTTTAGATCTTTTCAGTCTTGTGTATCCTGGGTGGCCTTGGACTCACAGAGATCCATCTACCTCTTAATCCTGAGTGCTAGTATTAAAGGTGTGTACCACCACCTCCTAACTTCTGGCTGCTGGGATTAAAAGTGTGTATCACCATCGTCTGATCTCTATAGCCTGAGGCTGACTTTGTTTTTCTGAACTCTCAGTCAAGCTTTAATAAATCATAAATAATATATCACTATCAAGATTAGGTCAAAACGGCACAGTTAGTTATTAGCTGAGGTCTTGGCCAGAAAACCCATCTCTGCATCACTGTGTAAGCCTTGAAGAAAAGATTCACTAAAGCAGTGGCTTTTACTTTTGCTGGTCGTCAGAAACACTTTTGAACTTTTTATTTTGTAACATGCATTCTAGGGCCCCATCCTGAAGATGGACTTCAGTAGGTCTTGTTGGAGGTCTGAGGATGGGATTTTTTTTTTCCTCAAAGTTCCTTGTTGTCAAGGGTGAGGACTGTTACTTCTAATCCTCCCTGTCCTCTGTGAGTATATTTAACAGCTGACTAGATAAACAATGGGAGTAAAGAGTTAAGTCAATCCCCAAGTTCATCAATCTGGTTTAGGATAGGACTTGGCTCTTTGCTCACCACTAGGAGAAGGCTTTATCTCATCATCTGGGCTGGGCCTCTCCATAGGGCAACTGTGAAATATTCTGGCCTCTTCAAGAGTGAGCAAGAGCAAGGGTATATCACTTTTTTTTTTTTCCTGAGGTAAAAAATGCCATGACCAAAAAGTGTGTTAAGGAAGAGTTTACTTTAGCTCACAGTTCTGGAGGGCTAAGAGTCCACATGGTGGGGGAGCATGGCAGCAGTTAGCAGGCATCTTGGCAAGAGAAGAAAGCCGAGAGGTCACATATTCGATTTCAAACACAAAGCAGAGAGCAAACTGGAAGTGGGCCGAGACTTTAAATCCTCTAAGCCTACTCTAAGTGATGCTCTTCCTCCAACAAGGCTGCACCTCTCCATAACCTCCCCACACTGGGGACCCACCAACTGGGGGCCAACCAACTGGGGACCAAGTGTTTAAATGCCTGCGCCTTAAGGAAACTGGTGGTTTGAATAGGGATGGTCCCCATTGACTCATGTGTTTGAATGCTTGGCCCATAACAAGTGGGCATTATTAGGAGGTGTGGCCTTGCTGGAGTAGGTGTGGCTTTCTTTGAGGAAGTGTGTTACTGTGGGCACAGGCTTGGGGGTCTTATATGCTCAAGCTCCATTCAGTGTGATACACAGACTCCCTTCTGCTGCCTGTGGATCAAGATGCAGAACTCTCAGCAGATTCTCCAGCACCATGTCTGCCTTTATGACAACATGCTTCCTGCCATAACAATAATGGACTAAACCTCTGAAACTGTTAGTCAGTCCCAGTTAAATGTTTTCCTTTGTGTGAGTCACTGTGAGTCACAGCAATAGAAACCCTAACTAAGACAGAGACATTTCTCATTCAAATCACAATGATGGGGAAAGTGAAAACCATGACCTGTTTGTAACCTAGACTAAGAGGTAAACATCCCATCACTTTTGCTATATGCTACATTGGAAATGAGTCATTTGGTTTGTTTTATATTCAAGTGTGTGTATGGACTACCAAGAACCATGGACCACAGGGAACCATCTTAGAGGATGCGCAACATAGCATCTAAGAGGTGAGTTGAAGACTATTGTGGAGCAGGAATAGTGGGAAGGCAAATGAATAGTCAGAGGATAATGAAAGGACAGATACAGGATAGGTGATGCCATGGTAACAAGAGATGATCTGGGATACTTACAGTAGCAGATTTGTTTATTCCCCGTGTGTTTAATCCATTACAGATTGCTTTGGGTTCTGTGCCATTGGATCCCTGCATTGTGGGCCATTTGGGGGATTCTTCTCTGTGTCATATTGTTTGTGGGACCTAGGAAATTAGGAGCCATTATATGAAATATTGATGTCTGCCACAGCAAAGGGGAAAGGGTACTGATACTTTCAGCTCTGAGGGTGACATTGGAATTATGCTTGTGAAGAATTTCCTTCTGTTTGGCAACATACAAGAATGATAGGCTGTAAAACCAAATCTTTTAAAACAGCCTTAGATGTGTTTGAATCAGCATACTTTGAAGTTCCTCGACAGTGCATTACCAATTTGCCATTTTTTTTAACTGGGTGTTACTATTTTCTTTTCAACTAGGCTATTAAAGTTATTCTCTATGGAGATGATTTAATACGTGCCACTGAGAAGAAGATTATATTGTTCTGATAAAAAGTCAGTTCTGGGCATTTCCAAGTAAAATACTTCAGCAGGCAAATCCTTCTATATCTCCCTCCCCCCCAGGCATTACATAAGTATGCTTATTTTTCTAGGCATTGAATTTCTGGTCATTGTCTATGTTGTTGAGCTGCTGAGTTATTTGCATGCACAAGTAGGTACCAAATTCTTCTGAGTTCATAATAACATGTTGAACCTATTCAAGTTGTTGAAATGATTTCTTCTCATGTTAAAACAAACAAACAAACAAAAACTAACAAGATGGCATCAGCTATTTTGGTGGTTGTGTGTTTTGTCTTTGAGTGGTTGGGAGAAGCAAGTTTCTTTTGCTACTTCTAGGGGTATGGAGGTGGTATTGCTCCTGATGTGTGTGGGACACAGTCTGGATTCAGCTGTGATGTTGTGTGGTAATGACTGTAGATGGTCCATATAAGCGTCACAAATACATGGCCAGGACACTGTTCTTTTTGCACTAGCATACTTTAGCATCAGTTTGGCAGACATGAGCAGTGAGGTTAAGACAGATAGTATTGAGCAGCGTGCGTTCTAGGTTTGAGGCAATGGGGAAACAGCTGCAGGAGGTGAAGCTGATGAATTTCCTGCTAGGCACTTTGAGTTTGAGTGGTCTTTAGGGTGCTCATTTAGGTGGAGCTCCAGCATTGCTGCAAATCCACAGAGCTTGGAGAGAGGTCATGTTTAGATGTATAAATTCTGGGGACATTTATTTGTGACTGAAGCCTTGGAGATGCCTGGAACTGCTCATTAATCATGGAACATGAAACCTATTATTGCAGCAGTGTGAACTTTGTGTGAACAGTGTGAAGGTGGCAGAATGGCCATGGTCTCTGTAGTCTTTTCTGATTCTTTCTCATGAAACACAAACCAGGCTGCCGTAGGCTGATAGTGCCACCTGGCCTGTCAAAGGAACAGCACCACCCACAGTCAGCCTGTCCCTTCTTTTATTGCTCTTTAGGAAATGATGATTTTTTTTTCCCTTTTCTATACTTACTTACCATGTAGTCATTTCCCCCACAGGCTGCCTTTATCTTCAAATTTTTCCAAACCCATAAACTTCTCTTCATCTTCTCTTTTTGGCCTGTGACTTTCTTCCTCTGTGTTCCAGAAGTCAGCTAAACACCTCAATCATGACCAGCAATAATCAAAATAATGTACATGGTGTTGCTGTGTGGGGAAAAGAGACTGCATGTTTGGAGCCAATATCTCCATTTGCTTAATCCTTGGAAAGACCCAGAAGTTCTGCTTGAAAATCTTTGATGTTTCTGATTTTGCTATTTCCTACATTCTTCTGATAATATGTGTGTTCAAGATAAAAGAAACAAATATTGATTCCTGTTTTTTTTTTGTGTGTGGTGTACATATAATACACCACATATTCACATGTGTGTAGGTGTGTGTGTGTGTGTGTGTGTGTGTGTGTGTGTGTGTGTGTGTAGGCCCAAGGTTGACATCATATGTCTTCCTCAGTTGCTCTCTACCTTACATTTTGAGACAGGGTCTTGTCCTTGAACTCAGAGCCTTGAGTCTCTTCCTTGAACTTAGATGTGGATAGACTCACCAGCCAGGTTGATAAGGGATTCCCTGTGTTTCCCCTCTTGTTCTGGGGTTATGGGCAGGCCTTCATGCCCACCTGGCATCTAAGAGGGTGCTGGGACTTTGAACTCTATTCCTCGTGCTTGTGTGGCAAGAGCCTCCCAGCTGAACCATCTTCCTAGCCCTCCTTTCTCTTTATTTTTTTAAATGTAAAATCTTTTGGGAGGTACACTGCATCATACACAGAACACTGTTTCCACAGTAGAATGGTTTTAAGCAGCTGCTATAGAAATTAACCCTGTAAGGATATTTGGTTCTTTGTTTATTTTCTCTTGAATTTTTCACTGAGTAATTGCTGACCTTTCACATTGTTCTCATTTCCTGTCTGTTGTTGTGATAAAGCACTCTTATCAAAAGCAATGTAGGGGAGGGAAAGGGTTTATTTCTCGGTTCAGGTTAGGGTCCACCACTTTGGGAGATCAAGGCAGGAACTCAAAAGGAACTTGGAGCAGAAACCAAGGAGGGAAGGTGGCTCTCGTGGGCACCTGCTCAACTATCATTTTTCTTTGTTCCTTCCTTCAGCTTTCAGAATTTCAGGTACTTACCCCCACTCCCCCCTGCAATTCTCTCCACGCCCCTCCCGACATACCCCCTCCCAACTTCGAGTCTCTTTATTTTGTTTGTTTGATAACTCAGTAGTGCATGTGTGTGGTGCTACCCACTGCAACATGGGAAATGTACCAGTGACCACATCCCCAATAAAGAATGATTTCCTCCTACCCCAGCAACCCTCCACAGCCAATAACTCCTTGCTGTTGGACTGGGTAGACTGGAGATGAGCTAGTCCATCTGCGCTGGCTCCTGGAAACCAAACTCAGCCAGTTCTTCCTGCAAAGACAATGGACAGTAGGAACTCACCTTTTCCTGGATTGAGCAAGGAACGGGAAATAGACATGATTCATGCCTTAAAAAGATGTGTCTTTTCTTCCTCTCCAACAAGGGTCTTAGACATCAAATTTAGGGATCTAGAAGAGAAGGGCCCAGGAAGTATTGAATGACCAGGAATGACAGTGGTGAGGATTATGCTACAACCTGACATGGTGGAGGCTGGATTGAGGGAGTCCTGGGGAGCATCTACTGTGATCTCTGCTGGGGAGTTCCTGGGTTTCACAGAGGTTCCTTACCATAGAGACAGTGATTAAGATAGTTCATGCCCTGTGGGCCTCACCCAAGGGTCTGACCAACTCTTATCTATATGTTATCTTAAGGCAGAGCTGCTCTGGGTACAGAATGTCACCCTTTGAATGGGACGCTTCTGAGTCAAGCCACCAGTCACTCAAAAAGGAAGTAACAGAAGGTCATCCGTGGAAGGAACATTCTTTCATTTAGTGACTTATCAAGAGGAGGAAGTGCAAATGCCTAACTCTCTTGACCGCCCAGGATACTGGATACTACAGAAGAGGAAGCTGCACTAACATGTTGGGGACTCTCCTGATACGTTTATCTCATTAGTGTGCAGAGTCTTGCTGAGTGTTAATTAATTTGGCATTATAGGTAGAGGACTCTGATGTCTAGAAATAATTTCTTGGTCCTTTCAGAGGGCGAGCAGTGGCTTTCCAGGGCTCTCTTGGTGACTCTTAAGAAAACAACAGACAAAGGAGGCTTTTGTAGGATAAAGAAACCTGGAAAAGCTCTTGGTGAAATTTGATGAGGATGCATTTACAATGCATACGTCTATCAGATTTGCGTGTGTGGTGTGTGTGTGTGTGTGTGTGTGTGTGTGTGTGTGTGTGCTCGTGTACTCCAGTGCCCAGATAGGCATTTATGGTTTTAAATTGTCAGCCGCCTCTGATTACCTTATTAGTTCAGATTGGTCCCTTTCAGGGAGATGGGCTGGAGAGAGGCTTTGAAGTTGTGAATGGGACCATGAAGCAGACAAGCCTCTGGGGGCTGGGAAGCAGCTGCCAGTGGGGGGTGTCTGGAAGGCTTCTGTCTTTATCTTCAAGGCTCCTGTAGGTTCATATGGATCTCCTAAGGATCCAGGCGGCAGCAATAACCTGGCTTTAGGTTGTATAACCAGCAGGAAAACCAATAAAAGATATCAACTGTTTAGAAGAGTTGAGCTCAGAAAGACACCATCCTCAACAAACTCCCTCCTACTCCATCCTGCTTTCCTTTGCCACAATCCAGCTCAGCCTTTCCCACAGCTGTGGAGAAGTATACACAATCTACAGGTTATTTAATTGGGTTCTGTGGTAAATGCCTTGGCATTTCTATTTTCAATGTTTAATTGATTGAGCAGTATTTGCCTCCAACCTGTAAATGTGATGTTATTTAATAAATATAAGTGTCTAGTTTACACGGCCATAAATTCAATGTCAAGTTTCCTTATAAGACACAAAGAGAAGAGACAGGGAGGGTAGGGAACCCTTCAAAGATGGAGGCACTGATCAGAGTGAGGAAACCACAAAGCCACAAGGAGCCTTAGATCCCCAGAAGTTGGAGGAGACAGGAAGGGTTCTCTCTTAACTCCAATGGAGGGAGTGTAGTTCTGCTCAACATCTTGGTTTGGGGTTTTGGACTCCATAACTAGGAGAGAGCAATTTCTGTTTGAAATCACCCAGTTCATGGGTTATTGGTCAAAGCAGCCTCAGGAATCAGATACACTGCTGGGAGTTCTCATCAGTGATCATCTCTGGCTCTGAAAGATGAGGCTCCGGACACAGCCATGCATATCTGCTGAATTCTGGTTCTGTGTCCTGATGACCCCCACCCCCACCTCCAATGCATCTTGATGCTAAGAATAATTCTGCAAGTAACCATAGCAATGGCTATGTGTGTCAAACATTGTTTTCTATAATGTATCTATCTGTCTGTCTATCATCTATCTATATGACCTGTCTATCAATCATCTATCTATCTATCTATCTATCTATCTATCTATCTATCTATCTATCATCTGTCTATATTACCTATCTATCTATCTATCTATCTATCTATCTATCTATCTATCTATCATCTACCTATCATCTATCTATATTGTGCTCTCCCTCTTTCTCACCTGCCTCCCTCCCTCTCTGATAAAGGAGGATTAGGATAGGGTAGTCACTTGATCAGACGACACAGTGATATAGGAGGAAAGGCCAGAGTTCAGGCCAGTTTCCTTCTAACTGTAAGTCCTGTGCTCTCAATCACGATGCTGGACTGAGAGATCAGTCACACTTTAGACCCCTGGCCCTATGCTGTATGGTTGTGCTCTTTCATGTCTTGGCCACTGGATGGTGAGTTCTTGGAGGGGGTAGACTTATGTAGAGGAAGAGCAGGAAGAGCATAAGACCCACAGGACATTGGGTGTGCTGTGAAACAGCACCAGGCCGATGACCCATCATAGAATAGTGCATCCTGAGATGAGGACTGAAAATCCATCAGTCTTGGGGCTGGGGAAGTCAGTTGTGCAAGTAAGTATGAGGATTAAAGTTTGAGTTCTCAGCACCCCCTTCGTGTGGTGGTCTATCTGTAAACCCACTGCTCAAGTGAGGCAAAGATGAGAGCCCCAGGGCAAGCTGGGTAGCTAGGCTAGCCGAATTGAGCTCTGGGTTTATGAGAGAACTTGCTTTAATATATGAGACATAGAACAATTGAGGAAGACATGCACCTGAGCTGACATATGCTTGTGTATCTGCCGATATGTGTACCTACACACACGCAAATATACATACAAAAATATGCACCATATACGAATACAAAAGAGACCCTTCAGTCCTGACAGTAACCCTTCAGTTGTCCTAAGCTCTTTATATGTGTCAGGCAGGCATTGTACTAAGACTTTTTTTTTAAGATTTATTCTATTCTTCTATGTGTGGGTATTTTACGTGCATGCACAGGTATGTGCACCACTTGCATGCCTGGTGCCATGGATTCCCTAGAACTGGACTTTCAGACAGTTTTGGGCTGCCATGTGGGTGCTGGGAATTGAACCCAGGTTCTCTGGAAGAGCAGTCAGTGCTCTTAACCACCAAGCCATCTCTCCAGCCCCAGCTCTAAGTCTTCTGTGTACTCATCTATCGTGAAACAGGTACTCAGTTAACACAGAAGGTATAACGTAGACTGCTTGCTTGATATTCAGACACCAGTAAGTTGCTGACTGAGAGAACGATGAGAGGAAGGAAGAGCGCTTGTCTCCAGGACGGAAGTTTTAGATAGGTTACCAAGAGTGTCAGGCTGGCCACATGGCTCAGGGGGTAAAGGTGCTTGCTATCAAGCCTGATTACCTGAGGTTGATTCCAGGAATCAAGTTGTCTTCTGAACCCCACCCATACACTGTGACAGACACATGTACACATGAATGTGTACACACACACACACACACACACACACACACACACACACACACACACTGAGCAAATGTAACACAAAGAAGAAGGAGATGTTTCTTTGGGGTACCAGGATATATGAGAATGCACGATAGAATCTCTTCTCAGGAGGGAGGCAGATGTGTAGCTATTAGAACAGGGGCCTGAGTGTCTTCCTGGTGTGCACCAGGTGTGACATCATTGGATACTGTATATTTAGAGTGTGGCAGCAGCGACTGGGCATGGAGGCCAGGGTTATAAGCAGTGAGGTCTGGAGTGAGCTGAGTAAGTCCCCGATGTCTGTGTATTTCATCCTCACTCCTCTCCTCACTGCAGCTAGGGAAGGGATGGTTCTGCTGGGAAGACCACACAGCATGCGCACTGTCTATTGGGTGATGAGCACCTTGGTGTAGTGCTTACTTCAAACAACCGTATTTTCTCCACCAGCTTTATCGGTACCTCGTAATTCACTGGGAGCATCAGGCAGATGAGTATCAGGCTGGGGATATATGTAGCTTAGCATGTGCAAGGCCCTGGCTTTGACCTCTAGCATCACACATAAGAGAAAGAATCAGATAAAAGGGCCAGTTTTTTGCAGACTCAGAATCATTTGCAGTCCCTGGTCTCCCTGGCGCCCCCCCCTCCAGCCTCCGTCATCTCTTGTTACCTTCAGGAGAAGGAAAATAGAGTTAACATGTTGCCTCTCTTCCCCTGGTGGGAGAACATCTCCATCTTGTGGTTAGTTGCTTTCGGCTTTATACCCTACAAATGTAAATAGGAAGGGCCCAGAACTCTCCATTCTCTCTCTTGGCAGTCATGTCAGTTTCTGGACAGGCAGGACTGGGCAGTCTCGTCTACGCTGGCTCTCGTTACCTGCCCTCCATAGGACACTCTCAGCATTTTCAAAGTCCTCTCAAAATAATTGTTTCTTTTGTTCTTCCAAATAGGTTTTTCTGACGTTTTAATTAGTATACACTAACTCTACATAGTAATGGATTTCATGATGACATTTCATGTGTATAAATTTGGTAATAATCACCTCCCATCACCCCTTTTTGTCCCCCTACCAAGTTCTACGTGAGTCTCTCTCTCTCTCTCTCTCTCTCTCTCTCTCTCTCTCTCTCTCCCTCTGTGTGTGTGTGTGTGTGTGTGTGTGTGTGTGTGTGTGTGTGTGTGTGTCTATGTGTGCCTCCCTATGAGTTTCATCAGGGTTGTTTGTAGGGACATGGATGCATGGATGAAAGATTATTTACACGACTATGGGTTCCTCACTGGTAATTATACCACTGAAGAAAATGTTCCTTTGTGCCCAGCAACCATTGCTTGCCTCCAGGTCTTCAGAAAGAAGTAGGACTGTCATGAGGTCCTCCTCCTGGCAGCTTTTTGCTGCCTATGGGATGCCACATATTCCGTGTGATATGAGGGAATTACTTTTAACTTAAAGTTGAGGGAGCTTGATCAATTAGACTGACCCCAGAAATCCGTGATGCTCTGGCCTTCAGAACATGTAACCACTCCCACACAATGCTCTCTCTGCCCCACCCCAAATGTCATAAGTATGGGAGAAAACAGCATGTAAATGACAGCAGAAAGCTAGTCTAAGTAACTTTGTTAGAAAATGCCATGGAATTTATCTAGATGGATTTCTTTGCCTTATTTATTTGTTCTCTGCATTTCTCCAGTTCATGTAGCTCGAGGTTAATATACTCCAGAAGGTATACCATAATATTCTGGTTAATACTTTGAGAAACTAGAGAACTCCAAAAATGGAATATAATTTGAAGGCAAGGTTGATGTTGTAACATAGCATATTAGAGAGTGGGCTGATTTTTGTCTGCATAAGAAAATAAAATCTATTAAATATAGTAAATGGATTTTTAAAATTTAATGCCAAAAGAATAAACTTCACTGTTTAGGTCTTTGCTTTTGTAACATTTGTACATGGTTAGAGTCATATGAAATGCTATTAAAGCCAATGTGGTCATACACACTGATAGCCCTAACATTTGGGAGGCTGAGGGATAAGTATCACAAGTTCAAGGCTAGCCTCTGCTACACAGAGGGTCAGGGTGGAGGATTTATGTAATTAATAATTACATTCATTGCATAGTGTGATGTATAAGAAGTGTCTTGGTGAGTAGACTGCATCTCTGGGGTCCGTCTTGTAGCAGAAAGTGCTAAGGCAGATCATATATATATATATATATATATATATATATATATATATATGCCAATTCCTTCCTGTGCTGACTTCTCCTTGAAAATGGCTGGGAGGGGGGGCTGGGGATATAGCTCACAATTGGTCAAGTGTGCCTACTGTGCACGAAACCCTGGGGTTCAGGTCCCTAGTGCTGTATAAATTGAGCACAGTGGCACATAACTTTAATCCCAGTACTGGGGATGTGGAGGTGGCAGAACCAGAAGTTCAAGGTCATGCCCAGCTATCTGGGGACTTTGAGGACAGCCTGTGTTAGAGACTTTGTTTCAAAAAAAAAAAAAAAAAGTAAAAGATAAAAGAAGAAAATTTCTCATGAGACAGCTAGCTCCACAAAGACAAAGCCCCTTTCAGTCTTGATTTTTTGCTGGATCTGTGAGACCAGAGCAGTTTAAAGCAGGGGCTTCGATACTGTGGGAAAAATTAAACAGTGGGTACATAAGGGTGGCGAGAAGTGGGGGTGGGCCCTTATTAGTTCAAGTGAAACTTAGAATTCTAGAGTTGAGGACTTGGAATGCTGCTTGCTCACAACCATGATGCAAAGAATATGTCAATTAAAAATAACCAGGCATGGGGAAGTCAGGATAAAGTGGCTAAAGTTTGGGGTCTGTAACCATAGACTGCTGTGCAGCCAAGTCATTTTAAAATGTGCATAAAGCATAGTTGTGAGATTGGAGATAATGCATCTGTTTCGAACGCCTGAGTTCCACAAACAATTATTTCCCATCAACTTAAGGTCTTCCCTGTAAAACAGAAACAACTGTGCAGTCTGTCAGTGGCTCTCAGGCTGAGTGCCTTGGCCTCCAAATGACATTTGGCACTGATTAGCAGCATTGCTAATTGTTATGGCTTTGGGAAAGGTACAACTAGCGTGTAGTGGGTAGAAGGCAGGGCTGCAGCTAAGCACACTGCAAGGGTTATCCTGACCTAATCTACAATCACTGGGAAGGGAGTCTCAGTGAGGGATCATCTACATTAGGTTGGACTTTGAGCACGGCTATGAGAAGATGCACCAATTGTGGGTGGCACCATCCCCTTGGCAGAGAATTATGGGCTAGGAGAAGAGAAAGTGAGCTGATCAATAGCAAACATGTGTGCATTCGTTGCTCTATTCCTGATTTGTGGATGTTATGTGATGGGATGTAATGTGAGTCTCTTTTCCCTTTTGTCAGGGTATTTCCTCACTGCAGCAGAAGAAAAGAAACTGAGATAAACACAATGCACAAAGAATTATCTGACACATGGTATCAACAGTGCTGGGCTTGGGAAACCTTGTCTTGGTCATAAAGGCCTTATGTTAAAATATTGAAGGGGTTGGAGGTATAGTTCAGTGTGATAATATGCACTTAGCATGTATGAGCTCCTGGATTCAATCCTAAGCACCACACAACACTCACTTAAAGGAAAAAATGACCCAAATAACAAACTTGTGTCAGCAAAATATCTTACTGTAGTGAGTCTATCTGCCCAGCCTGCCAGAACCCAAATCATGACATAGAAACTTATTATTAATTATGAAAGCTTGTTTCTGATCACCTCTCATAACTTAACCCTTTTCTAGTCATCTCCATGCTGCCATGTGCCTCATGGCCTGTTATCTCATCTCAAGACTTTCCTTTGGGTCTTTCTGGTGGCCACTCTGCCATTCTTCCTCCCAGCATCCTCTGTGCCTGGAAATCCTGCCTTGTTATTGGCTGTTCAGCTTTTTATTGAACCAATCAGAGTGACATATCTGTGCACAGTGCATCATCTCAAATCACCTTACAGTGATTCAAATATTACTTATTAATACAAAGTCCATTAATACTGATCAAAAAAGTAAGTTTTTTTTTCTTTTTTTGGTACTTAGGTTTCCAATCCAAATTATTATTATTTTCAACTGCTGGTTTCTATCAGTAGCAGAAGTTCTTTTGTTTGGTATATTTATAAAATTTTAAATCAATATCATGAGTTCCTTCCGTTGATTTATTTATAAGATTTATTTATTTATTTTTGTTGTTGTTGTTATTGTTGTTTTGAGACAGGGACTCTGTGTAGTCCTGGCTGTCCTGGAACTTAGTCTGTATTAGGCAGGATGGCCTCAAACTCAGAGATCCACCTGCCTCTGCCTCTGGAGTACTGGAATTAAAGGTGTGTACCGCCACTGCTCAATTATTTATAAGATTTAAAAGCTATTGCTTAGATGAAAATATAACTCTGTTGGTATAGTGCATGTCTAACATGCACAAGGCCCTGGGTTTGATCCTCATCACCATGTAATCAGTGTGCTGTGGTTCATGCTTGGAATTCTAGCACTTGGAAGATGGAGGCAGGAGGGTCAGGAGCTCAAGAACATCCTTGATCACATAGCAGGTCTGAGGCCAGCCTGGGCTACAAAACAGCAGTCTATTGTTTGCTTTCCAAGTTTACTAGGCATAGACCCAGTGAATCTTGCCCAAGCTCAGTTACAACAGCCACACAATAAAGGCGCTCTTAACTTGTTAAGAGATTGGCCAAGTATACTTGACCAGTTGTCTGGTGCTTTCTTGTATGAAGTTAAGGCAAAGTTATCTGTCTCATGTATACTTAACCTGACATTTAGAGTTGGTAGATTTTTTCTTTCCTTTTACTAGACTTTCCCATTTTCTATGAAGAATATTGTGGATTTCTGTGGAAGAAGAGAGTTGGAAAATTGGGGTAATTCCATTATTTCATTGACTTTCTCACAGATGTTGTGAAATGTATCATGTTGGAATAATTGTCAAGGGTGGAGAAAGTCTTTGAAGATACTTTGTGGTTGTGTTCATTGGCTTAAGAGTCAACTCCTTTTCCTGGACATTTCATGACACATCTGCAATTCACTTGGTAGGATCGCAGATGCTGCCCTTGGTGGTCTGAAGTTTCTCATTACAGGGAGCAGGAGCCGATACATGCTAAATCCGTTTTCATGCTCGCGGTGTTGTCATTAATGCTGGATTGCCACCACAGTCATAGCTTGTTCTGATGAAGACTGATGCCATTGCTGAGGGATTAGTGCTTCATTTGTGTCATGTGCTGTACTAGGTGATCTATCCATCTTTATCACAGCACCTTGAAGTAAATGCTATTGTGTCCATCTTAGAGGTAGGAACCATGCTCGGAAAGATTAAGCAATTTGTCTGTAGTTGTATAACAAGGGAGTAAGGAGGCCTGGAAAGATCCCCCTTCACTAATGACCTTTCCTGTTTTCAGAGGGGGAGTTGTGATGAAGTAGTACTTTAGTGCATAGGGCAGAGAAATCCTACCTTAGCCCTCAATTCCAACAGTGGAGTATGATGGAGAGAGCTTGGCATGGAGACAGAAGACATCTGATGGGAGAAGAGGTAATGTTCAAAAAGGTAGATGCTGTTGAGTCACCATTCCCTTCTTCACCAGCACTGGGGGCAGGGTGTGGGACTGCAGGTGTGCAGTCGTGTGTGCAAACAAAGGGGAGGAGTCCATCTGGCTCCTGTAGTCCAGACCTCTGTGCTCCGTTTGCTGCTCCTGGTTGCCAGATGGCCCTCTAGGCTTGTGGGAGCTCTGGACATTTGGGCAGCAGTTTCGTGGAGACACCCTGTCCATATTGAGGAGACTGTGGGAATTGAGATCTGTTCTGGTCTTACCCTGCCATGTGTGTGCACATGTACATGAATGTTTCCATTGTTCCCACTCTGGGTGATGGGAATCTACGGTCTTCTTCCCTGGATGCCTGATCTCTGTTCCCCAGGGACTGTACTTAGTTAATTACCCTTAGGCCGCTTTGGTTTGTGGACAGATTAAGCACACATATGTCAGTGCCAGCGGTGGCAATGCCTTTGAGTTTTAGGATCTGTTTTACTGATGAAACAACTGAGCTAAAAGAGGATACTTGGCCGGTGCTGGAGAGCTGGCTTTCTACCTGGGTCTGCCTGGTGTCAACATCTGTGCCACCATCTGCATGCTTTGGCCTCTTTTATGTTTGCATCTGGGGCACCTGCTAGTTAGTGAGTGTGAGTGGGAAGAGTGGGTGCTGCTCGTGAACACACCCAGGAGGAAGCAGAGCATTGCTTCACCTCAGTGTGATGCAGTTGGTACGTAAACCCAGGATAGTGCAAGGACCCTTGGTCACTGGTGCTTGGCTGTGGTCAGAGGAAGGCTTTTGTTCTCAGGACCTCTGCCCTGTTTGTGTCCCTGGGGTCTGGATTTCCCAGTCTGTAGCTGAGTTTCACAATCTGTTTTCTGAGCTGGTCCAGGAACACTTTCTGAATGTTCCCTGGTGCTGTTGACTTTCACTTTCTGAGGTTCTTTCAGTCTAATAGTCTCCCAAAGGCACTGCGCCCTGAGAGAAAGGGATGTACCCTGTATACAGCTCCAAGCACTGGCTCTGGCTGTGTGGGCACTTCTGGGGTTTCTGTGTGGACTGTGGGATCTTCTTTGCATTTCCAGTTTTCCATCTGAAGTGTGAGAGGCTTGAAGGAATAGGTAATCTAACTCTATAGTTCCTTGTCATATTTTTAAACATAGGGAACCTCTGTGAGAATGTGCTAACACACAAACATTACACACACTAGTGCAGACAACTCGTTAACACCATTCCAAGGTATGCAGAGGACCCAAATTCTGTCCAAACATCAATTATGCCATACATAACAGATATGTTCTTTATTGGGTTTTATCCATCTTTGACAGGCAGGCAGTGTGTTTTATTTAGATTTGCTGCTGTGACAGAGCTGTTTGCTTGAGGGTGGAAATACCTGTTTTGGTCCTCGGTTTCAGAGGTTCTAGTGCATAGCCTGTTGATTTTGTGATGAAGTAGAATATTATGGCAGTGGGAACACGTGGCAGGTGCTACTCACCTTTCTCTCTCTCCAGGACCTCACCGTGTAGCCCTGGCTATCCTGGAACTTGCTGGTCTCAAAATTATAGATACCCACCTGCCTCTGCCTCCTCAGTGCAGGTATTTAAGGTATACACCACCAGGCCCAGCCCAGGCCTAGATGGTTCTCAATCCAGTCAACTTGACAAAAAAAAAACAAAAAACCCCAAACCAAAAAACAAAAACACACATCACTACACTATAGCATTTCATGAAAAAGTTTCTTTTAAATAAAAAGGCATTAACATAGTGTTATGTTAGAAACTGTAAAACTTATAAACTTCCCAGCTGTAGTTTTGAAGTAAAAGGGGAAGGTTTAGAATTATTGTTGATGCCAGTGGGGGATGGGGCATGTTCCTGATTCTTCTTCCCTTCCTGCCTTATGAGCTTCTTCATTTGTTTCGAATTCATAAAGTGGGCAAGATCCCCTGCCCACCTTGGAGGAGTTATATTTCAGGTGACATTTCAGTAGGAATGTTAGGTAATTAGTTTTCAGTCGTTCTTTAAATAAAGGTCATGGGGAACTCTGGCTCCAAGGCCATCCTTATCTGTCCCAATTGGCCTTGGGATTATATATGGCAATTGTCCCCATGTTCACCTTTTCCTTTAGAGTCTTTTCTTCCGTATTTCCTTCCTTCCTTCCTTCCTTCCTTCCTTCCTTCCTTCCTTCCTTCCTTCCTTCCTTCCTTCCTCTCTCTTTCTCTCTCTCTCTCTTTCTTTTCTCTCTCCGTCTTTCTCTTGTTCTCTCTTTCTCTCTCCCTCCCCCTCCCCTTTCTATTTTGGTGTTAAAGATTGAACCCAGGCCCTCAGGTATGCTGAGCAATCCTAACCAAGGCTTCCTCCTTCAGCCCCTACAGTTTGTTCTTTGTTGCTCCAATGCCTCCTTCCCTGCAGGGGCTGCTTCACAGAGGCGGGCTTCTTTTTCTTTGGGAGGAGGCTTCAGTGCTTTCTCCATTTCATTCCTGCCCCAGGTGGAGGTAGGAAAATTAAGGGTGAGAGGCAGAGGCCACTCCCCCCTGGGATGCAGTGTGTTAGAAGACACATGGTGCCCATACTCCTTCTATAGACTTTTCTCAAGGGGAACATAGCTTTCAACAAACTAGCGTTCTGTTCATAACATTCTAACCAGTTTCTGGTGTATTTGAATCAAGCCTTTGTTTCATGGATGTGTATTTTCAAGGGGAACTACATGAGCAAAATCAAATATTTGATTTACAGCAGTTAAGATGGTTAATGCAAATGCTCCTGGATTCCCCGCCTCCCCTCCCATTCTCTCGCCCCTGTTGTTGCTCAAGGACTCTGATGGGATTCTGTTTACTAGCTGGGTGGAAACAGTTGGGGGAAAATGTAGTTAGAACAGAATACTTCTGTAACATTTTCTTGGCCACCCCCTCCCCTTATTGGCAGCTAGGATATGCCTGTTCAAAACATTTTCTGTTTTCTCTTCACTGGCTCTGCATTTCTTAGTATGAGCACTTCTAAATTGTTTCCTTCTTTTCAGTTTTAATAAGAACCTATGACACACACACACACACACACACACACACACACACACACACACACACACACACCCCATGGGAGCAGATGGGAAAATCATGATTGTAGGGCTTGTTCTCCACGGAAGGGGACTATGAAAACCCTGAAGCAGTGATGCTGCCACTGCTGGTCTCCTAGGACTTATGTTGGCAATTACGGAAGGTCTCATGATAACAGTACATCTCAGAGAAAGCCATCATCTGTGTTTAAATTGTCCCTTTCAACCTGTCAATAGAAAATTGGTACCTTGAACTTAGCACCTCCTGGGTCGCCCGTGAGTGGAAGCTAAAAGTGCAAGATATGAAGAGAGACTGTAGGGAGGCAAATGTGCTCTGATAGGAGGAAGCTGGGCACTGATGTTTATGACTTCTGCTAGAGCAACAACAGAACTACCACAGTTCCTCACATCTGTAAGCCATTTGCAATAATTTTGTTAATCATTCTACAAAACAACACTTTTGAAACAGGCCCCATCTCTTTGTTAATGATGTAACAGAATTAAATTAATGTTAGTCATTCCCAAACAGTGTCAGAATACGATTTAAGAGTTTTTGTTATTGTTGTCATTTATTTGAGCTTCCTTCTTTCCTTAAGACTATCTCAGATACATTTTAAGAAGACTAGAAACATAATTTTGTGAAGTACTTCTGGGTGTAGGAGGCCTAGTGGAATGACTTCTGTCATTGTTGACAATTATTTGATTTTTTATTGCTAAGCTGTATTACTTCTTGCCTTTAGTTCCCTTATCTGTGGAATCAAGTGACTGGATCCTATGATAGCCCAAGTTTCTATTGGTTCCCTGGGCATGACTTTTAATCAATGAGCTTATGATTCACCTCGCTGAAGGACCGTAGAACACCAGACCATTATCCCACAGATTACATATTAAGTCTGGGGGAATTACATGAGACCACTTACTGTCAGTTGGGTTCCAGCCCATTCCAAGTGAGCATCATTAGGTGATGTTGCTTTATTCCTTATTGAGTTAGGGCTCATAGGTTTCCCATCTACCAGACATGGGATCCATCCCTTTGACTTTGGCAAACAGGCTGACTTCATGAGGTTATGAACCCATGGATTTCTGAGTTAATGTGTGAGGTAATTCCATCTTCTAACTGAGAAACAAATACATTCACCCAGTTCCTTTAAAGAGAGCATATTTTCCCTGAACTTAAATATTTCCATTACCAAATGTAAACATGCTTAAGAAGGTGGAAACATTTCCAAATTTATACCATATATTTTGTTCTAGTGTAGGGAAAAAGTTGCTATGAGACTGAAAAGTACTCCTTAGGTAACCTAGTTACTTAAAAATTAACAAGGAATGTTTCCATTCTACACTTCTTTAAATAAAACTGTAGTTATGCAAACTGATACTGATCTTGATTGAAATACATTTCAGCATATAAATAGCAGTTTCTCATTATTTGACAAATATTGTAGATAACAAAAAATATAGAGAAAATATCAAATCAACTACATGAAGACATTGGAAAGCAACCAGAACCAAGAAGTGGAAGGGGTTCAAACTTGTAGAAAAAGAGACCCCAAATGTCCATGTATGAACTCTGTCCAGATTCCTTTTGGGTCCCTGGGGGATGCTGAAGTTCCAACTAAGAAGTCACAGGTCAACAGCTGAAAGACCTGATTAGATACACAACAGGTAACAATTCATAGTTGAAGTCCAGACACATGACTGTGTGATCCACCAGAATAAACTATATCTTTCAGGAGGATAAGCAGAAACCTCACAGTGTGTTGTTTATGGCATCCCAGACAGCAGAACAGCCATGAGAAGAAAAAGAAACCAGTCCCTTGTCAAGAGATAAATCAGTTCCCAGAAAACAGCCCTAAGATGAAGCGCATGCTGGAGTCAGCATAATGGCAGCTGTTATAAATAGGACCATGGACATAAAAGAGTGGTCTTTATACAGCAGTAAATGGAGGACTTTAATAGAAAAACAGAAAACATAAAAGAAAACAGGGAAATGAAAAGGAAAAAATGAACTTCAGATTGTTTAACATAGAGATCAAAGGGAAAAGTTGTTACTAACGGTTGAAAACAAAAGTCTCATGCTGGGGGATAATACTTTGTAACAATGTGGATGTAATTGTAGTCTCAGAGGTGAGAAGAGAAAATGGTAGGAAAGCCCAATGATGTGGTGGCCAACAGTTGCCCAGACAAGGTGCAGAGTCTAACTTTACAGACAAGAGCAGCTCAGCAAGCCCTGAGCAAGGTGAAAGGAAACCACAGTGAGATGTTTCCTAGTAATAATTCTCATCATAGTGTTTTCTTCTTCCATCTCAGTCATGGATATTATTCCCTGTGTGTTTAGGACTTCATCTGATGACCGCTGCAGTGACCATCAAGTGGAATGCCCTGGAATCATAATTTTGTTTCTCATTATCTGTGTATTCCTGACATGCATAATCTCAGACAATTAGAATACTATGCTCTATAAAAGCATAGACATCTTTAAAATTCATTGGTCTTGGAACTCACTGTGTAGACCAGGCTGGCCTTCAACTACCAGAGATCCTCTTGCCTCTGCCTCCCGAGTGCTGGGTACCTACCATTTTTTTAATTAAACATTTTTATTTCACGTATGTATACGCACACACATTCTACGGTACCTATGTGGAGGTCGGAGGAGAGCTTGTAGGAATGGTTGTCTCCTTCCACCATGTAGGTGCTTGGGGCTCAAACTCATGTTGTTGGGCTTTGCAACAAATGGCTATACCTGCTGAGCCATCTTGCTGGTCCCAGTTTGATTTGTTTCCAGCTCCTTCTCTCCTTGTTCCATTTGAAGTCACAAACATTCCATCTTAACAATATGGTAGTTGTTTTCTCTTTCTCCAGTTTAGGTCAGCTCTCAACTACTGATTTACACCCCTAGCATTTTCCTGCTTCCTTTCTATAAAAGACAGGCTCCATTTGCTTGAGGAGATATTGTCAAAGATCCCTAATTGGTGCTTAAGTAGTGAATAGTATTGAATCTTGTGTGTATAAGTTTTTCCTATAGGTACATTCCTATTATAAAATTAACTTTATTAATTAAGCACGGTAAGAACTTAAAAGCAATTGTTAAGATAGAACAATTATATCAGCTATCTTGTTGTGGCAAAATTACTGGGCCAAAGCAATTTAAGGAAGGAAGGAAGAAAGGAAGGAGGGAAGAAAGGAAGGAAGGAAGGGAGGGTTTATTTGGCTTATGGTTTGAAGGGATACAGTCTATCATAGTGGGAAGGACATGGCAGTGGGAGTTTGAGGCAGTGAGTCACATTGTATATACAGCTGGGAAGCAGAGAGAGATGAACCGTTGATGCTCTATATTGTCTTCCCTTCCCCCTTTCATCCAGTCAGGACCCCAGCCTCTGGGATGGTGCTGCCCACGCTGAAGGTGGATCTCCCCTCTTCAGTTGCAAGCTCCTTCCCAGATTTGCCTCGAGGCCACATCAAAGCTGGTCTGATTATTAGTGTAGGTTAGCCATCATAGAAGTTACATCAGCATACTGTAACCAGCATACTGACACCTTTAGAGCTCTTCCCTTGTTTACGCATTTTTTAATAAAGCTTTTGTAGGACACATTTGACAACATGTAACAGAAGATGAGGAAAGAGAAATTGTGTGTGTGTGTGTGGGGGGGGGTTATTGTAATCATGTTTACTTCTTCAATTACATATTAAACAAATAAGGAAATGTTTCTACATCTTGATTTTTCTCACATAAAGTAAGTCCTAGAAATTCCTCTATAATATTGATATTAATTATTTAAATCATTTTATAGTAGTTTATGTTGTGTGTACTGGTTTATTGTATAACTCCTGTGCTAGTGGGCATTTATTAAGTTTGCAGCATTGTTTTTGTGAGTGTATGTATGTGTGGTGATTACTAGCAGTGGTCTGACAAACATTTTTAGTTTGTATTCATACATTTTAGACTTTCATTGAAAGTAAGCTATAAGGAATATGACTGGTACAGTCATATTTAAATTTTTTAGTTTGTTTTCCAGTCTGTTATGTTTCACGTTTTCACCAGGAATCCATAAAAGTCTATTTCTGCTCCTATTCTGTCAGCAGTGTGTATGAATGTGTGTATGTGTGCATATGTGTACATACTTGTATTTAGTTGTGTATGCTGGTATGGGTGAATGCATGCAGAGCATTGAAGTGATGACAAGAGTCATTCTGAATGCCTCTTCCACCGTGTTCACCAAGGCAGGGTCTCTCACTCAAACCCAGAGCCAGCTGAGATGTCTATTCTTCATACCCAGGTTCCTCTGGAGATGCCCAGTCTCCCTCTTCTGGGGTTGGAATGAAAGGTGGGTCACCAAGCCCACCTAGCACATTAACATGGCTTTCTGGGGATCCAAACTCTACTCCTGGAGCTTGTCTGTCAAGAGATTAAGTCACCGAGACATCTTCCCAGTTTGTTTTTACTTCAAATTTTGTGAATTTGAAAAATTCAGCTAAGTATATCGAAAACAGTTATGCTGCATTCATTTTGCTGAGAGCTGTTGAGGCCTTGCGTCTTATCACTCTCCATGATCATGGGGTTCCTGGTCAGTGATAGCATCCGCTGGGCATTTACCTTGTTTTCCTGTGTCCTTGTTGGGCTACTAATTCGTTTTGTCTTCAGTTTGTAAGAGACATATGTATTGCCCTGACTTTTCATTGCATGTTCTTTTTCTTTGTAGTCTCTTGTTTAGTTGTGACCTTTCTGGTGCCCTTTAATGTTTCTCATAAATAATAAGCTCCCTTTCTTGATAAGTCACTGTGAGTTTTCTAACAGGCAAATTTGGATGATTTGCTTAGGAATTCTAATGCCAAATAGAGTAAGGAGTACCTGTGGAAGGCTCTTCAGTCTCTCTCTCTCTCTCTCTCTCTCTCTCTCTCTCTTCTGTGTGTGGTGGTGTGTGTGGTGTGTGCATGTGTGTGTCAAGGAAACACACTGGTGGCTTAAATTGGGAATACTGGTTCCTGTATAAAGATCTGATGTGGGGGATTTCCTTGATAGCATGCTGCTTCTCATGAAGTTTTGTGCTCCTCTAACTCTAGATGTTATTTCACTGTGCTCCCCTCCACAACCCCCACCACCCACACTAGCTTTTCCCAGATCTACTAACATCAGGAAAAATGTGGCCTGGCTTTGCAGGTCCTGTATGGCAGTGGGTATTTTCTTTGTGCTGGATGGCACCCTGAAAGAGGACTGGAACAGATGTTTGAATTTGGTTCAATGCTTTCAATATTTATTACCTAGGTGGCCTACTTTAACAGCAATTGTAATAGAAAAAATAAAGCAAGGCCATTTGGGGAAAATAGACTTTATTGCATTCATCTTAAAAATATTGGAAGAATTTCCCCCTTTCTTCTTTCACTTATTTTATTTAGCCTGGAAATTAGGAAAATAAAAGCAGAGGGTTTCTTGTCTTACTCCGAGAAGATATCTACATGTATGTTACACTAAACATGTTTCCCCCAGTAAGTCTTCTCTTATTGTGAGTGGAAATGACTTTAGAGCTCTCGATGCACTGGGGACCTTTGGCAGTCTTGTCAAAGCTGCACTTTAGAAATGAAGAGGTGATATGGAGAGTTAGAGGGATTTGGGGATGTGGAGCCCAGGCTGGCAAATTCAGGGGCATAGGCAGATATTTCCATTGAGTTTCACAGATCCCATTAGGACTCGTCAGCCTACCTCCATTTTGATCTGTGCACTGACTGAGTGATAGGAAGTGGGTGTTTTGTAGGTGATCTCAGGTGTTCACCCTTGGCTCTTCCGGTATCTGTACCAGTGCTCAATGTAGGGAGATTCATCTAGGAAGAGGGAAAACTGTTTTAAAGAGCACTTTCTTTTGTGTGTTCTTGTTCTTCCAGTTTACAGGAGGGAAGGGAGGGTGAGAGCTGGCCTCCTAAATACCAGTGTGTGCGTAGGTCTTCATGCTGTCCTGGGCAAAGCAATGGCGTGGTGACTGAATATTTCTGTAGGTGTTACAGCTATAGCAGTGGGACTAGGGGAGAGATGGGAGAAATAGCAGGCTGGGCTGGGAGGCTTCTCAGGCAGGTGCAGTAGTAGGCTCTCTCTGCCATGCAGGGTGTGAGGTGAGGGTCACCAAGAATATAAAATGTCACAGAGTTGTAGAGTTGGAAGTCTTACCATGTAATTCTAGGAATGGCTACAAAAAAATCGATGCTTTAGAGCGAGGGTTAGAAGAGATTGAAGACTGTAGAGCTGGCTGTGACTTGAGAATCGGCATAAACAGTGGAAAGAGAACACTCACATATTTGGAAGTGTCTGATGAACAAGCCTCCTTCTTTGTCCCCTAGAAATACTGAAGGATGGGGACAGGGAGGTAAGATGTCTTCCTCCTCTGAGGTATCCACTTCAGATCAGGCACGTAACTCAAGTGTCTTAGTCACTGTTCTATTTCTGTGAAGAGACACTGTGACCAAGGCAACTCTTATGAAGGAAAGCATTTGATTTAATTGGGGGCTTGCTTGCTTGCAGTTTCAGAAGCTCAGCCATTATCATTATGGCAGGGGGCATGGTCTGGAATAGTCGAGAAGAGCTACATCCGGATCCAAAGGCTGAGAGATAAAGGCTGGGTCTGTCATGGGCCTTTGAAACCTCCAAGTCCACTCATAGTGACACACTTCCTCCTTCAAAACTTAATCCCATTAGAGAGTTCCACTCTCTAGTGACTAAGCATTTAACTATATGAGCTTTTGAGGGTCAAACCACCACAGTAGGTCTAAGGAGGAGCTGGGAAATTCAAAGCCGACTTTTGCTCTTTCAAACTTGTTTCTAACTGACACAAAATTCCTATGATTTTAACATGTAATCTGTCCCTGGAATTGCCTATAAATAAGATGCTGACTAAAGCCCCAGTTAGGTTCAGGCTTGTGTTTTGGCTGGGCAACTTCCTAAGTGGCATGAATTCCTCTGTTAAGAGTATATGGTGTCTGGTCTATGTTACTGTGATATTAGTGGCCACAGATAATGGCTACCTGGATCTCTTTAGGTGGCAAATGATGTTTTGGTGGTTATATTGCCATCACTGCTACCTACTCACCTTCTTTACCCACCTTCTCTTCTCCTTCTCACTCCTTCATCTCCCCCCCTCCTACCCACCTCTTCCTCTCTCCTGATCCTCAACCTTTGATCACCCTTCTATAATATCCTTGCAAATGGAAGCTTCCCTTCTTTAACTACTTGGCTGAAATTAATTTTTATAGAGGGGGTCATTATTAGGACTCCTCTAAGAAGCTGATAGAGTATATGCATATAGACAGTTCCCAATGTGAAATGCTTTGACTTGTGTTTATTTTTTTTAATGTTTCAATGTCATGAAAGTAACACACATCCAGCAGAAGCTGTATATTGGTTTTTTATCTTTTTCTGAGCGATGGACTCCCAGCATAAGCCCAATGAGCCCTAGTCTGTGGACAGCCCATGATCTGGAGGCGAATCCCAACAGTGAATGTTTGGCAGGGGGCTGAGATGCTCAGCTAGGATGCTTTTTGTTTAGGCAAATTGAACGCATCTCAATTAATGACAATTTAAGCATGAGGAGAATGTTGGGTTGTATTTCCATTGTAGTAAAGTAGACTTTTTTTTTTTTTTTAAATTAGGAATTGGCTGGTGATTCTAGAGGCTAGTAAGTCTGCACGTGGAGTGTGGGTTGACCTGGGAACCCAGCAGAACTGGAAACTTCAGTCACATGATCAGCAAGTAGGGACCCAAAGCTATAGATGACACAGAGAAAGTCCAATGGCAAATTGTTGGATTCTCTCTTGTTCAGGGAGGCTGTGGGTTGATTTGTTCTTTCCTAACCATCAGTCCTTCACCTCATTGGGTGAGCCCCACCACATGTATGAAGGGTGTTCTTATTCAGAACACACCAGTTTCAATGATACTGCTACCCCAAACTGATAGGGGAGGTCCTTTTGTGTATATGTTTGTCTTATTGGTTGATAAATAAAGTACTCTTGGCCAATAGGGAAGCAAGTTAGGTGGGACTAGGAGTCAAGGAGGATTCTGGGAAATGTAGTAAAGAGAAGTCTTGTGATCCAGTCAGGAAGTGACATAGCAGGCAGACTCAGAATATAATCAGGGACCAGCAGGAAATCGCTGTCTTCCTCTTCCTTCTCCTCTGTTCTCTCGGAGCTGCCATGTGAGCCCAACAAGAGAGGACTCATGCTGCCAGCATCCTCGATCAGATAAGTCTTTATAAAATATATAGATTAATAATTATTGTTGATACTTAAGACAGAATAGCAGATAAGAAATCCTGGTCATTGGCCAGCAGCATTGTAATTAATATAAGATTCTGTGTTATTTCGGGTGCCTACATGGCAGCGGGGCTCAGGTGGATTGGTGGAAAGATTTATCCTTACACTAAACCTTCTCTGAGTTGACACACAAAACCTACCATCACAGAGAATAAGTAAGTCTTTCCTTTTGTGACCAATTTAAATATAATAATTATTAAAAGCCTTCCAGAGTTACTATTTTTTTCAAATGAATGGATAGTTGTAAAAGTGTTAGAAAAAGAGAAACCTATTGTATTCTTCTTATGCTTACATTTTTCCATCTTTGATTCATGGGCTGTCTTCTAATTGGCTCATTAGACCTTTGATCCTAGTGATCTCCAACATGCCACTTCTCTTATCTTCATTTTTGGGGTATCCTGTTCGAGATTGCCTTTGATTCCATTAGTTTTTCTGGATTGTTTTTGTCTTTTATTTCATTGCTTTCTATTTTCTTGTTTTTTTTTTTTTTTTTCTTTTGCCAGATTTGGGTTTTGCTTTCACTTTCTCTAGTTAAATGGCAGCAGATACCAGTGGAGGAGACCTTCCTTCTTTGCCTAAGTAGGCAGTCAACATTATGATTTTATATTTTGATAATTGATTTGGTAGCATTCCATGGTCTTAACCTGTTTTATTTCCATTTCAAATCAGTTAAGAATAATGAATAATTCCCACTGTGATTATTTCACTCCCTGTGGTTCATTGTCTTGGAGTTGCTTTTGCTGTGATGAAACACCATGACCAAAAGCAAGTTGGGAAGGAAAGCATTTATTTGCTTATATTTTCATATGTTAGTCCCTCACTAAAGGAAGCCAGGAGGAACTCAAACAGGGCAGGAACCTGGAGGCAGGAGATGATGCAGAGACCATGGAGGGTGCTGCTTACTGGCCTGCTTCTCATGGTGTGCTCAGCCTGCTTTCTTATAGAACCCAGGACCACCAGCCCAGGTATGGCATCATCCACAGTGGACTGTGTCCTCACTCATCAATCACTAATTAAGAAAGTGCCCTGTAGCCAAATCTTATCGAGGAATTTTCTTAATTGAACTTACCTCCACTCAGATGACTCTAGCTTGTGTCAGGTTGACAGAAAACTACTCAGCACAGCTGCACTGTATCATGATATACTTAATTTCCAGTTATTTGGGTATTTCATAGGGCTTTTAGAATCTATTTCTGGATTATTCCATTATGGCCAGAGTGAGATATTTTATATGACTCAGATCTTTTAAAATTTATTAAACATATAATATGTCTTTGAATATTGTTTTCTTGGTCAATTATGCTGTGTGTATGCTGGAAAGCAAATGTACTCTCTAAATCAACACAGTATTGTGTAAGTGTTGACTCTGTGAAGCTGGTTGATGCTGCTGCTGGAGTCTTTATCCTTCTGGATTTCCTGCATGCTTATATCTGTTAGAACAGCAGCTTTTAGATGGTTTCTTTTTGTCCAAGGCATTTCTAATTGTCTAATTGTCTGAGCTGTCCTGTCACTCAGGCTCGGTTTCTATGTTGTCTTGATGAATTAACTTTTACTTTATGGGTCAGGTCTATCAGTCCTTGGTTAGAATCTCAGCTCTGCAATCAACTCCTCTGTGACAAGTGGGGAGACTCCAGTCTTGATTTCCATGACCTGGAACCCCACCTCTCACCCCTTCCTGCTCAGCATGCTTGTCTCAGTGTTTTTGGTGGCTCTTTTGCAGGTAGTTTATGGTTTGCTCTTGCTTTCTGTCTTTGCCTGACAGCTGCTGACTTTTCACTGGCTTGTTCAGAACTTTTGTGTTTTCCAAGCACTTACAGAAAAAGAAGCAATACAACAAGGTCTCCACACAATCTGTTCCTGGTTTTCAGCTTCCAAAGAACAGGCTGTGTTCCCTGGATTCTTTAAAAAAAATTATGTATTCACTTAGTGTGAGTGTGTGTGTGTGTTTGTGTGTGTGTGTGTGTGTGTGTGTGTGTGTGTGTGTGTGTACATGTGCCATGGAATGTGTGAGGAGGTCAGAGAACACCTTGCAGGCATTGTTTCTTTCCTTCAACCATATGGGTCCTGGGGTATTGAACTCAGGTAGTCATGTCTGATGGCAATTGCTTTTACCCACTGAACTATTTCACATGTCTCCACCTGCTTCTTATAGTGTCCTCTCCATAGCTTAAACAACAACAACAACAACAACCAAACACAGGTATGGTGGTACATATCTTTAATTTTAGCACTCAGGAGGCAGAGGCAGGGTTTTTTTTTTTTTTTTTCTTTTTTGCTTTTATTTTCTAATTTGTCTCTTCCATCTCAGCTGAAATCCCCCTAAGAGTTTTTGCTGGACTATCCCTACTTTTATGTTGGTGTGGTCACCAGCCTTCAGCTCTCTGTGTGTCTTTGGTTTGCTTTACTTTCACGCTGTTTCTGTATTTTTGCTTTTTTTTTTTTCTGGAATACTCAGTCCTTGCTTGTTCTGTTACAATCAGTATGTTTCATCTTGTCCTTTACTCTCTTCAACAGCAGCCTCTGGCCTCTGGTGTGCTTGGGACCAATAGATGATTTTGTGTGGATGAGGTCACAGACACAGATCCTGTCTCATGTTCCATGTGTTTATGTGACAAGTCAGGTTTCATCTCCCCAGTGGTTTGCATTGCTCTGATGTTCCTGAGAGTCCTCCCTGGGAATCCTGTGAGTCTTCTCCAGGATTCCTGTGAGTCCTCCCCAGTACACCATTTCCCACACTTTGTCTTTGCTCTAATGTCTTCACTTCTCCAGGAGCAGAAATCACCCACACTTGTCAGAAACTTGAAGGCAGCAGGACCCTCATGAAGACTTGACTTCTGTAACCAGACACTAGCCCTAGGGACTTGAGCCGGCTTCTTCAGACTTCCTCCTACATCACTTATCCCTCTCCTGCCTTTTCTCATGGCTGGTTACAAACTCCAGGAAGCTCACGATAGGTGAAAGGGTCAGATGGTGTCAGACAGACCTTTTGTGGGAAACATTTTATGGCCGGCTGGGGGTTCCCTTGTGTGAGGTCCAGAGCCCTTGTCTGAAGTGGAAAGTGCTGTGTCTTTTGCCAGATCCTCCCACCCTCTCACAGGTCAAATAATGGATTTAGTTAGAAATACGGAAAAGTTTAGTTAATCCATGCACCAAAAATTGCCACTAGGAAGGCAGCAGTGTAAACAGTGTGTGACTCATCCTTTCTTCTGGGGGGAGAGGTTCTATGCAATTGTTTGCCCCATGTTTACAAAGACACAGAGGTTTCCATAGATGCAGATCTCTGAGCAGCCGGCCATCTCCTTCCCCCTTCTTCTCCTTTTCCTTCCTACTGGCATTCCCCTCATTCCTTCTGACCCCCTTCTGGTACTATTGTCATGCTATCTGTGTGGCCAGTGACCTGCTACCAAACCCAATGGCCTTTCCTGATTCTGTGTATCCCACAGCTCTGCATCAATTTGCAAATAACTTTTTTCCCTTCCTTTTTGAAATCTTTTCCTGCTCGTCATTTCTAGACCTATACTGTTTGATTTTTAATCTCTTTGGATTTCCTAGCTATTATCTATATGATCTATCTATCTATCTATCTATCTATCTATCTATCTATCTATCTATCTATCTCATATATCATCTATCTCATCTATCATCTATCTATCTCATCTATCATCTATCTATCTCATCTATCATCTATCTGTCAATCATCCATTCATCCATCTCATCTATCTATCCATCTATCTATCATCTATCTTCTCATATATCTATCATCTATCTACCTATCATCTATCTATCTTAATGAGTTGATTTATTTGGAATTCCATGAACAATGGTTCTCAAGTTCACTACAAAATGAAGAGGCTGGGGATGTGACTTAGTTGCTAGAGTGCTTGTATAGAATACATGAGGCCCTGGATGCGAATCCCCACACTATGGAAGCTGAGCGTTTTCAAACATACATGCAAGTCCAGCAGGTGAGGAGTGGAAGAACCTGACACTAGATAAGGTCATGGACCCTAGGGGAGGAGCTCTTTTCTTTTCTTTTTTAAAAATATTTTGTTCTGCAGATTTTTTTATTTGAATTAGAAACAAGATTGTTTTACATGACAATCCCAGTTCCCTTCTCCCTCCTGTCCTCCCCTACCCCCCCCAAAAAAAAAACTCTACCTATCACATATCCTTTCTGCTCTCCCTGGATGGTGAGGCCTTCCATAGGGTGTCATCAGAGTCTATCATATCCTTTGGGATAGGGCCTAGGCTCACCCCCATGTGTCTTGGCTCAGGGAGTATTCCTCTGTGTGAAATGGGCTCCCAAAGTCCACACCTATGCAGGGACAAGTACTGAACTACTACAGGAGGTCCCGTAGCTTTCTGAGGTTTCCTCACTAAAATCCATGTTCCTGGGGCCTGGATCAGTCCTATGCTGGTATTCCACCTATCAGTCTGGGGACCAAGAGCTCCCAGTGTTCATTTCAGCTTTTTCTGTGGGTTTCACCAGCCTGGTCTGGACCCCTTTGCTCTTCGCTCATCCTTCTCAGCAACTGGATTCCAGTTCAGTTCAGGGATTAGTTGTGGGTGTCTGCTTCTACTTCCACCAGCTGCTGGATGAGGGCTATCAGGTGGCATATAAGTCAGTCATCAATCTCATTTTCAGGGGAGGGCATTTAATGTAGCCTCTCCTCTGTTGCTTAGAGTGTTAGTTGATGTCATCGTTGTAGATCTCCAGACATTTCCCTAGTGCCTGATTTATCTATAAATCTAAAATTTCTCCCTCTATTATGATATCTCCATTCTTGTTATCTTCTATTTTTCCCCTGACTCAACCTTTCTGCTCCCTCGTGTCCTCCGCATCCCTCCTCTTCTCCCCTTCTCATTCTCCTAGAGGAGCTTTTTCCTTAAATGGGAGTCTTGGATTCTCTCAGAGGACATGAAGATGTAAGCCATCCTTAACTGTATGTCAGAGAGCAGAAAAGTTAGGATGCCAACCGAGTGTGGTTCACCTTCCTCAAAACTGTTTGTGATTAGGTCTCAAACTGGCCTTAAACTCATTATATAGCAGAGGATGACCTTGAACTTTTACTCTGTGTGTTTCTACATCACAACTGCTGGACTTCACAAGTGTGTGCTACCACACTCAGCATCTGTAATGCTGGATACAGGTCTAAAGCAGACAATTCCAGCCCTAAAGGGGAAGTTGATGTAAAGTCCCACCCATCACCAAGAAGCTATCTGCAACTGATGCTGGTGGGAGAGGGAGAGACCAGCTTTCTCCAATGGAGTGCCTCTGGGTATCTCTACCATACTCCCATGGATGGTCTTATACCCAGAAGCAGTTGGGCAATATGGATCTGACTCCAGGGTTTTCTTCTTCTGTGCTGTTTTGTTTTGGTGTTTTCTTTTTGTTCTGATTTCAACTTTTCACTTTTTTATTGAGAGAGAGAGAGAATGAACATGCCACTGGGTAGGTAGAGAGGTGGGAAGGATCTAGGAAGGAAAAGAATATGATCAAAATAGATTGCATGGAGAGTTTTTCAATAGAAAAAATAGAAAAAATCAAACAAATCCTAATTGTGGAAAATTTTGTGTCTACAAAATAAGTTGCCAAACTCTCTACCAAATGACGTAACATTTAAGAAAGGATGTATGTTGTATGTAATCTATATGAATAGGCTTTTAATCCCAGCACTTTGAAAACAGAGACAGGTAGAACTCTGTGAGCTCCAATGCAGCCTGCTCTATGTAGCGAGCTCCAGGACAGCCAGGACTATGTAGAGAGACCCTGTCTCAAACAAACAAAAAGATTAATTTTTAATATAAATCCACTTCTTAATAATGTTTCTACAATTAAATACGACTATTTTCCAAGACTAGTTGATTCCATGATTTTTAATAAAAAACTTTAAAAATTCTTTTCACATTTATTTAGTATGTGTGAACACATGTGGAGGTCGGAGGACAACTTCTGTAGTTGGTTCTCTCCTTTTTCAAGTGAGTCCTGAGAAAAATCAAAGTCAGCTTATCAGGTGTGGCCCCGAGAATCTTTACTAGGTGCTGTCTCTTTAAAACATCACTGTTTCCCAACTTGGAGGCCTTCCCCAACTGCTTTCTGGAGATCTACTTGTATTTCAGTCTGTGAAATGAAGGCAGCTTTCTTCTCCATACACTGACCCCTTCTCCTAGTGGCTTTTGCTCAGAACACCTCTTTGTTCCTACTTTCTCCTCTGGCCTTGATCTAGTAGTACTCTTTGAGGTAACTGGTCTTTACAGCTTCAAGTTTTCAAGGGCCTCTTTCACTTTCATCCTTAACTCCTGCTGGCAGTTATCTTCACAGGGACCCTTCTTGGTTTATTTGCTGCGAATGTTTTCTAACTAAGAACGGCATAGTGAGAGAAGATTTTGCTTACCTCTCCCTTGTCCTGCTTCCTCCCAAAGTCACTGTTTTGTATGTGTTGGCTTCCCATCTCTGTGGACTCAAACAGCACACTTAACCCTTGATATCTTGTCCTTTTAGCAGCCTCATCTGTCACAGTCATGGTCATCAGTGTTATCTCATGACCCTCGATTGGGAAAGATGAGGGACTCCACTTCCATTCTTCCTCTTTCAGTTTTTCAGCTTCCTCCAACGCATCCTGGACCTTTGTATCACCAGGATTGGTGGTACAACATGGGAGCCTCTAATAATTTGGTACTCTGCTGCAGTTGTACATTTGTAATACTTGTCTGTGAATGCCCACTCTGCACTGAGCCTTGGGAGGTGTTTGCTTTCTTCCTTCTCTCTGTGCCTCTTGGAGGACAATGTTCCTGACATCACTTTTGAATGGTTTCTCTCCTCTTTTTACTCTACTATGTCCTTCAGTATCCTTGACCTCCCCAAATCTCAGTTGTATTTTCCACTCTGACAACTTCTGCTGTTTGCCTTCTCCCCTGCACTAATGCTCTGATTGCTCACTGTTAATGGGGGACCAGTCTTTATGTCTACAGGAGAGGGCTTTATTGAGGAGAGGAATAAATGTTAGAATTTTACCCCAGGTTGTCTCGTCCCTTTAGAGAACAATATTTTTATTTTAACCTTGGAAGGTGGGGTGGGAATACATTTTGACCCCTGGATGGTTGTCTTGCTGAGTTAGAGAGAGTAATTGTCTAAGACTTTCTAGGAAGACAACAGCCACACTTGTACTCATCATCTTTCACTTGGATTCAGTATCCAGAACCCCTGAGGTGCTGGGAGATTGCTGACTCTGGGCTTAAAGTCCTGTAGGGATCTCTGACCAATGTCCTTATGCCTCAGGTTATAGTCTATGAACTGTCCTGAATGAAATAGCCCAGGACTGCCTAAAAAGGTTTCTCTGATCAGAGGAAATATAATAGATGTTTTATTAGATCAATAGATCAGAGGAAAAATAATGTCAGGATATCCTTCACAGTGGTGGCAGCTACTGTTTTGTGAAATTTATTTTGCCTGTGCACAAATACAGGTGTAGGTGGAGACACAAACTAAACCTCCAGGCAAAACAGGCCGCTTACTGTAGGTGGAGGAAGCTATGCTCCCACCTAGCTGTAACAGTCAGTATTTTTCACTATACCTTGAATATCTTACGAATCTGGTTTAACGCATCTTATTGGTGGGTAATCCAACATATGCTAGCTGGATGGAACAGGTAATAATGGCTGGAATGGAAGGGGGACCTGAGGTCCCTGAGGGCTCCAGCAATGCCAAATGCTAGTTTTTATGTACAGGATTAAGAAATTATTTTGTGGTGTGGATAAAATAGGGAGATTCCCCAGTGGATGGACAATGGGTGGGGCTTCAGAGTTTCAAGTATTTGAAGCCGCCAATGTGATTGTATTTAGAATTTATAATTTACCCCTTACCTGTAGTTTCAAGGAAGGAGGGAGGGAAGGAGATCAATGAGTGTGCCCTTTTTTATTTTGAGTCAGAATCCCCATGGTTTGGATTTTTAAATTTTCTTTTCAAAAATTTGCACCCCCCCCCCAACATTACAGTTACAGTGATGTGACTAGCTTGGGTTTCCTTCTCACAGCTAAGCCCTCCCCCCAATCCTGGAAACAGGGGAAGAAGAAATTAAATAATTAAAAACCAATTCAACTTTCTTTCTGAAGCAGTTGGATGAAAGAAGGTTGAGGCTGTTGCCACGCTCTAGACTTGGCACAGCTTGCCTTGGCTCCTTTGATTTTCACCTGTTACATGGAGGGGAGGAGCCCTGTACACATATACCTGCAACTCTCTTCCCGCCACCATTGCTCTTCCAGTTCAGAGGGAAGAGTTGCTCACCTGGAAGCCCCCTCCCCCACCCCAGTGGCTTACCTTTCAGGACAGGAGTGTTAGCTGCTCTCTAGATCTCCTGGAACTCTGGGTCCTCCTGTTCTAAACAGGAGCTAGTCTGTGTCTTTGTGCAGGGTGACAGAATGGCTTAGAGAGAAAGTGAGTCACTTCCAAGTTGGGGAGGAGACTGACAGAATAGACTTGTGACCGCCAGATTTGTCCAGCTGTTTCCAACCCTGGAGCATACTTCAAGTTCAAAACAACACTTACATCATCAAAATAGAAGTGTTTATAGTGCTAATCCTTAGGCTTTTCCTAATACAGTCATGAGTTTGTCGACAAAGGGAGTGCCCTGTGTGGTACCACACACATCTGGGAAGATAGATCCAGATCCAAGTTTAGGCATTTAGAGACCACAGGGTTTGAAGTGGTGAATGCCAAGGTACCAACATCCTCACTCCAGCCACTCTGGTCCTTAATCACTCGGGAATGCTTTGTACTACTAAACAACTCCCTCTTTAGCTCCAACTGGAATTAATTTGAGTGAACTTATATGAGATTCTTTGACTATTTTTGATGAAGACACCTAATGGTGGAGCTTTGGTGACAAGATGATCTATCTTTTGCTCAGAATGTTATCTCTTCTACTGTTTGGGTAGTCACTAGAGGGACCCATCTTTTGAGTCAGACTACACCGGTGAGTGGGTACTCCTTCAAAGGCTGTTTGCTGTTAATGGCAGTATGCTGTAGTCTAATAATCCTCGAACATGAGTGGGGGCACTGGAGAGATGCTTCAGACGGTCAAGTTCTTGCCTTGTGAGTAAAGTCTGATCCCCAGCAGTGATGTAAAGAGCCCAATGTAGCAGCACAGGCCAGTAATGCCAGCACTTGGGAGGTAGAGACAGGAGGATCCTGGAGTGTTGAGTAACCAGCCTAGCTGAATTGGTGAGGTCCAGGTTCAGTTAGGTGGAGACAGATTGAAGAAGACATTGGCTGCCTACCTGTGTTGTGCACAGACAGACACAGACACAGACACAGACACAGACACACACATGGAAACAAACATACATTGCACACTAAATAAATAATAAAATGAGTCAGTATCTTTTTTTGTGTGTGTTTTTCATTATTGGTCTTCACCCAGGATTTATTAGCCTTATTATTTATAGAAGCTGATAGTTATAAAATACTTAACCTGAGTTAACTTATATAATTTATATAGCTATGTTTATAAAATTATGATATCTGGCATAAAATTAAATGGATATTTCCCTGAGGTATTTTAATGATATATATGCATATATTTCCAAAGGAATTATCATGTATGTGTGTATGTATGTATATTGAATTAGCATCTCACCATATAACCCAGGTTTCCTTCGAACTCCAGATGCCCCTGTTTCCACTTTCCAAATGCTGATATTAGGGCATGACCACCATGCCCAGCTTATTCTATTTTATTTTCTGCCTTAGTGTGTTCAGATTTTATAGTCATCTTTTCTCTTGGCCTTGTGTGGTAGAAATTCTCTGCTACACAGTGAGAAACTGAGGCCCCAAGAGCCAGATGAGCTAAGCCACTAGAGTTAGGCAATTTGGAAAGTCTTGCTGTCCCACACTGACTTTGATACTTATGGCTGATTTCTTGTACTTTCCTCTTGTGCTTGTTTAGTTCTTATTATTTATTTGTATGTGCACCATCTATTTGGGTCTGTGTCTTTGGCCTTTTCTAAGAAATAGATGCCCCATGTTTTTCATGAAGCTCATGGTAGCTACACTCTGAAGTCTTTGATAAGATGCACCTGCTACAACCCATTTCTTGCCATGCATTTTGACTAAACAGACGAATCCCTTTTGCACTGGTTGGTTCCACCTGTAAACCAGTAGTTCCTTATGTGCCAGAAATGGTGGCATGGATGAGCCTTGTATAGCACAGGTGTTTCCTCTTGTAGCACCAATAATAAAAATTCTCAGAGACAGATATCTTCAGGCAAGCTTTATTGTTAGATCATAAATAAAATCTCACCACACCTTCTGAGTTTAATTCCTAATCTGTCCTTCTTAGCTGGCTGTTAAAACCCCATGCTTATTTTCTTACCCCCTTTGTTTCTTCCCAGAGTGGCACCCTTGACTTCCCAGAATGTAATGATTCATCATGGCCAGACCCAGGAGTACGAGCTCAAGTCCAAGTACCTCCCATCCCCGAAGGTGGTCTCTGGAGAGCAGTCCATGGAAGGTGCTTTCTCTTTAAGATACGGGCAGGATCCAGGCACCGCACCCTTTCAGTGTGAGTATCTGCTCAGACAGCCATTTTCCTGTGTTACAGACTCGGAGTTTGGAAACATTTTCTTTGGTTTAGATGGCTGTAATGTGTCACAGTAGATAAAATTCAAGAGTCATTAAAACACCTCCTTTGGTTCCTAAAACAACCAGACAGCAGATTTTTTAGCATGGTTTCCTTATTCAGAGGAAAGACATTTTTCCGGGACTTTGGAAATAAATCTGGAGCAACTAGCCTGGGATTCTGTTTCTGCAGGATTTCTTCTTCTGGGAGACGTGTTCCCTCTAATTTTAGGTACAGCTGCATGTCTGACATGTTTGTATTGATAAAATGTTTTCTTTAGTGAAGCTGCCAAGATCCATTCCCTGCGAGCTGCCCGATTTGTCCTGCTTGACTTTGTGAGGTTCACCTATGGTGGCTATTTTTATGCTGAAAGGTTCACCTCATTTTCAGGCTACCTCGCAGACGGCAGGAAAGACATGCTGGCCTTTGTAAAGGACTATTGTATCTGGGGCCAGCATGCTTCGTATCTCCCTGTGTGAAGCTCAAGGACACAGGCCCTGGCTGGGAAGGAAGGGAATGTGATGATTTGTGGTTTAGGTTCTACGGAGTGTCTGCTGGCAGTGTCTGCTGAGAATGCGCTGGAGCGAGACACAGACCATTCAGAGGCGAGAGCTAGACTCACCTTCTCATGCCAGCAGCTTCCTGCTTAGTCCATGTTGACTGATTGCCTTCACCATAACTGAGCAAAGAGTGTGCCAGGTGTGAGGTGGAGAAGGGCTCCCTGTTACTACCAGGAATAGTGCAAATAGCCCAGGCAGAGGTCTGCTACTATCTGACACTTTAGAAGTTGGAATCTGCTGTGGATTTGCTACTCTGCTGCTGTCCCCTCCTCCCACTTACTATTTTGACCCTCTGATGATTAACACTTATTTTTTACCATAGAAAATTCAGTCGTAGATTTATTTGTCTATACTTCATCTTTCGAGAAAGTTCTCTTCTGGGCCTGGTGGCTGGGCTCCCGAGTGACAGTTTGGTGTGGCTTATTGGGATGATAACAAAAGTAAATCAGGACCTTGGGGAAGTGTGTAGAAACCACTGGAATCATCTCTTTGCCAGGCAAGACAGTCACAAAAGAACAGCTGTAACCACTGTGTTTCTTAACACCCTTTGAGTTCTTCAAGGGGAGTGTTCCTTCCATGGAAATATCCCCCAAGCATGTTTTTCCAATTCTGATTTTAAAAGTGAATGAAGGGAGGTACTTAAATTTCTTGGGATCTCATATAAGCACTTTTTGAAAACTCTCTAAAGTTAGGAAGCGATAAGAAGGGAATGTTTGAAATCTCATGATCATATTGATAGAGGGAGAATATCCTAGCTCAATGGAAAAGTCAGGAAAAGATGGCTTGATTGATGGTCACTGGAAAGAAGATGAAGTATGGTGCTCTTGGTTGGTTACCGGTTGATGTGTTATTCAAATGTATGTCTATCTACACACCCACGCTCCTATCTCTATGAGAATTTAAACTCTAAAACCTTGCTGAGTGGTCTTCTGGAAAATGAAATGATGTTAGTTTTTAACTCCCTTGCCTCTTGTCTGCATTTTCTATGTAGTGGGGAGCTAGTGAAGGCTAGTGAAGTAGACCAACTCATGCCCTCAATGATGGTGCGCTCTTCTCAAAGCCTCTAAAATATGGAACTGGACCAAAAAATGGCTTAGGAAGGACTGAAACATTAGTCATATCTGAAAGACAGGAAGGGGAATGTGGCTATTTTTACTGCTGCTTGCACTATATTGAGAGCTGAAGGTCAAGTTGGAAAGCTATGAAAACAAGTAATTTTGCAGGCCCATGAAAGATGCTGAAATAGGAAAACCAAGTAAAAATGCTAGAAAGAAGACAGATACGGGGAAATGAACAGTAGGAGGAGGGACCTAAAAGTATCTATGATGTCAGAGAAGAATGGGAGCCTATTGTATGACTGAAAGGAGGGGAAGGCAACAGTGGCCATCCAGGAAAAGTGGGATCCTTCAGTACCCTCAGTTTCCTCTTCATAGAAGAGTTCAAATCCAAACATTAACTCCACAGTGTGCTGAGGGCTGGAAGGTGAAAGAGAAGCAAGTGATTCTGACTTTAGAAGGACAGAAGAGATTAGGTCTCTAGGACATGCTGTGTCTTGGGATACAATTTCGAGATCGGTGTGTGCCTTCCCTAGAGTACCGGCATAACACTGGGGGAAGCTACGAGGACTAGTGGAAACATTAGGGTTGGCAGAAGAGCTCATGTTGCTTTCTCCATTGAAAGAGGGGCTGTGGTAGGTGAGGGAGGCACTAGAGTATGTGCAACATAAAAGCAGAAGACTGCTGGGGTGGAAGGACACAAGGGAGGGAAGGTGTGAGGAGATGATCACTTGTTTGAAAAATCTATCAGGAAACCTAATATGTTGTATGTTGATTAAAATAGATGATACATACTTTTGTACATACACAGACACAGATAGATTAACAGATTAACAGATAGACACACACACACACACACACACACACACACACACACACACACACACACACACACACACCAAAAAGATATGGCTGCAAAAGGAAGTGAGCTATTGTAATTCATTACAGTTGGTTGGGCCAAAATTGGTGTCTTGCAAACAGCAATAACGGAGAGTGTAGAGTCCTGTTTTCTGTAGCTTAATAAGCTCATCTGAGGAACAGAAAGCAGTTCTATGAGCCCCAGAGGACAAATACTTGGTCAAAAGAGCGTTCATCAGAATAAGCAGATAAGAGCTGGCAATGGGGAGTGTGGTGGACTCAGCAGAGCAGACTCTATGACTGCATCTAGTATAGCACTCTTCAGGTGAAACGAACGAATGGGAAATCAACCATTAAGCTGCTGTTAAGGTGCTCTCTGTAGAGGAAGCAGTGTTGACAAAAAACTTGTGCTTAAGCTCAGTAAATATTTTAGGTTTAGTTGCCAAGAAAAAATTGTGGTTCTTATATAAATGTTTTGATACCTATTTAAAATGAGAACTTTAAAATATGTCACAGATTATAGAATACTGGGTAAATTGTTGGAGGCTATTGTTTGCTAACCCTGGTCTAGACTCTCTCTCTCTCTCTCTTTCTCTCTCTCTCTCTCTCTCTCTCTCTCCTCTGTCTCTGTCTCTCTCTCTCCCCTCTCTCTTTCTTGTGTGTGTGTGGTACTTTTTGTATGTTGTATGCATGTGTGTATGATGGTTCACTCACACATGTATGGTGCATGTACTGGTCACAGGTTGACATTAGTGTTTTTCTCTATTTGTTCTCTACCTTATGTTTTGAAATAGGGTCAGTCTCTTGCCGAACCTGGAGCTCCCAGGTTCAGCTAGGCTGACTGCTCATCAATCCTCTGGGGTGTGCCTATCTCCATCTCTCAGTGCTGGGATGACAGTTGCACCCCACTATACACAACTTTTGTTTATAGATGCTGCCAGTCGAAACTCAGGTCCTCATGTGGTAAGCACTTACCACACTGAGCATCCCCCCAGTCGGAAGCTCAGTTTCTTCATCTGCCAAACACATCTAGATTTTGGATCTGATCAACTGATTACTGGGAACAGGACACTTGCACCAAAAGCTTCCCAAGAAACTCTGCTTGTAACTGCCATTCATTGTCAGTGCTCCTGCCAACCCATCCTCCAACACCATGTCAACTCTCAGAATCATCTCTATCAAGTTTGGAGGCAACCGAAAATCGGGACGCACTAGTAAAATACTGTAACAGTGCTTCTCAACTGTCCTAATGCTGGGACCCTTTAATTTCTCATGGTTGGTGTCCCCCAACCAGAAGGTTATTTTGCCACTACTTCATAAGTATAATTTTGCTACTGTGATGAATTGTAATGTAAATATCATATATGCAGGATATCTGATATTTGACCCCCTGTGAAAGGGTCATGTGACCTCAAAGGGGTTATAACCCACATGTTGAGAAGTGCTGCATTATAAAATAAGTTTAGTTTCTTTCAGTGTTAAGAATGTCAGGTTTTGGGACTTGGAGAATAGTGAATATCAGTCCTGGATCTTTACAGAGAACCTTCTGGTATTGCTGAAAACAATGGATCATGGTCACAAGGCAGGATTCTCAAAAAAGTTACAAACACAGTGAATATGTATCTAGCAATTTTTAATTCCTAATAGAATTGAAAAAAAAACCCATATTCTCACAGAGGTTTGTATGCAACTGTTCATCACAGCCCAGTATCTAATGAGAGACAATGGACTGAATGTTCATCAAGTGATGAATGACTAAACAAAGTGAGGTAATTCCATAGAATGGAATTCGAGCCATTAAAAAGAAATGGAGTGCAGATACTTGCTAGAACTCTAAGCTTACTTTGAGTGAAGGAATCCAGACACAGAAGAATCCAGACCACATACTATATGATTCCATGTGTATGAGACATCCATAATAGGCAAACCCCAAAGGCAGAAAGCAGGTTAGTGATTCCCAGGACTGGGGAGAGTGCCTGTGTATAGGTCAGGAATTTCTTTTTGGGTGATAGAAAATGATCTTGAGTTTATTAGGTCATGATGATTGCACAGTCTTATGACTACACTGAAAAGCACAGAATTCTACATTTTAAACACTGGAAAATTCTAATAGAGTGTGAATTGTGTCTCCTTTAAAAGTAAAAAAAATTATTTACAAGGACAACTGCCAAGTATATGATTTGAAAAACCTCAGCACCTCCAAGGTACAGAGAGAACCCAGTGATCTGGGGTCTTCAGGAAGGTGAGAATGAGGGAGGTCTTTTTCCAGCACCTTCCTTGGTGATGTGTCAAAAAGAATTCAGTATGGAAACCAAACTCCCCTCTACTTGCTTTTGTAGCATTTTTAACTCAGAGGGGAAACTTGAAATGGTAGAACATTTGGAGGGTGATATTATAAAAGGAAATCCATTGAGATGACTGGGATAGCATGTACCCAGGAGTGTGTGGCTCAGCTGTTTGACCTTGAGGGTGGTGAGTGTTCACATCAGATACACTGTTACTGTAGTCAGTGGGCAATGGGAAACTTGACACCTGGAACTAATGTTTCTATTACAGTGCATGGTAGAACATTTTTTTTTTTTTTTTACCAGGAGTGATACAAGACTTATTAGGGTTGATGGCTGTGTTACTTGCCTAGGAGAGGAGGAATACAAGTCTTGCTGAAATGGTCCTTGGACCCCTGGTTACCTGTCTGAGAAGGTGATACTGGAACTAAGAGAGAGGCAATTACTCCCTTCAGTTACTTTTTATAGCAGGTTTCCTAATTGGGAAAGAGTAGAAATTTGAAGTTCTCTCTCTCTCTCTCTCTCTCTCTCTCTCTCTCTCTCTGTGTGTGTGTGTGTGTGTGTGTGTGTGTGTGTGTGTGTACAAGCATGTGCACACGTTAGCACACACATGAGCAAGCACATGTATGTGGAAGTCAAAGGCTGATGTCCAGTCTTCTCCTTGATTACCCTCTACCTTCCTTTTAAGACTGGGGCTTGCTAACTGGCTAGGTTGGCTGGCTGTTGGGACTCAGGGTTCTTCCTGTCTTTGTCCAGCATCCCTTGACCCAGCGCTGTGGCTACAGACATGTGCTGCCATTCTTGGTTTTACACAGGCTCAGGGGACCTGAACTCATGTCTTCATGCTTGTGTGGCGAGCACTGTACTGACTGAGCCATTTCCCTGGTGTTGGAATTCTCCCTGCTAATTCTAGTTGTTTTCCCACGGTAAGGGCTCAACTTTTAAGTGGGCTGCTTATATTTCAATATCATCTTCTAAAAGTTTATTTTGTTATATTCAAGGAAGCAGACATCTTAAATTCCAGAAGAGGCATATGTCATGTTTTATAGATTAACTTCCCAAAGGTCTATAAACACAGATAACTCAGACTCTTAAGAGGACCAATGATTTATATTCTGATGTACTGAGATGGGGGCTGGGAAGGAAAGAGAGAGTAATACTGGTACCACAAATACACAGTATTGTTAAACTTTAAAAAAGCCCACTTTAAAAAGTGTTAAATATAATGCTTTTTATTTAAACAGGCAGCCCCAGAGCTGACACAACATGAACATAGTCCATTAGGCAACTTTTGGCAGAAGAAAACTGGTACCTCAGGAGTTGTCTTTCCCTGGCTTCTGTAGTCTATATTGACTGTTTGCAGTCATTCTCTGTAACAGACAGCTCAGCTCCCACCCAACAGCTAGAGGCTGGCTGACTGAAATCCTCTATCCTCCCCATGTCTCCCTTGCCTGGTTGGAAAGAAGTGCAGCATGATCTCACAGCATGGTTTTGTTGTTCAAGCCCTTGCATTTCCTCTGTGGCCTGACTGTACTGCATAGTCCAGAACCTGAGGAAGATGGACTCTATGGGCACAGGAGACATCTTCACACTTTTGGAAGCATGGTGGTTGAATGTGTGTCTGGCTGTATTAGCTTTTAGGCTTGTGTTTAGATGTGTCAGAAAACATGACAGAACATGAAAGTGTGTCAGGGTGTGGTGACAAGTAGTGATAGCTCATCCTCTGGAGGACAGAAGTTCATGTTTCTGGAATGAGAACTTCCCATGGTTGTAGATTGATTGGTACAACAAAGAGGGGATCGGTGATGTTTGGATTTTCAGTTGGGGGAGGGAGAGAAAGAACACATTCTGCTGTCCATCTGTCTCACACACAGAGGATAGAGAGATAGAGAGAGAAAATAAATGGTCTTACAGACCATTAGAGGAGACAATCCAAATCTGAACACTGTGGGGAGACACAGCATTTGTCCCTGAGAAGTCTACGGGTGCCAGCCAAGCAGCAGAGGCCTTGATTCTTATAGCTGGTTAGAGAATGCTCATGAAGTGGGTGTCCATGGTGTAGCTGAGAGCATCTGTGATAGGGCAGAAGAAGCCTCAGAGCATAGAAGAATCAAGCTTATCTTGTACTGACTGGCCTTCTCCAAAAGAGGGAAGAAAGGCAGAAGTTGGGACAATCGATTTGGATAAGAAGAATTATAGTTCTTGTATAGAACTTGTGTAGAATAATATCCCGTTCTTGTATAAGGGATGGATTGTAACGTAGGGCCCATCAACATGTTGGAAATGCTACTGAGGATGAGTTTTCCCTTGAGAAATATCATGCACTTAATTTGGAAGGGACAGGGAAAGAAAAGCAGCAGCAGGAGGGGCCTAGTACCCTGGAAACTGTTCTGCACAGGGATGGACAGCTACTAATGCATGTGCTGAGGGCCTTTTAGGACATCCTTCCTGATGAACTAAGTGTGCATTTGGATGGAGAGATGCCCAGGGATGCACCAAATGGAGACTACCATCAATGAGTGTACAAGTAGATACATCCTTGTGTTTGGCTCCACATTGATTCATTGGTCATTAAATGACAATGGAGTTTGGACCTGCCAGCTGTCCAAGAAGCTGATAAAAACCACCGCTCACAACAGCCACAGATGAATAAACATTCGGAGGGCTAAGGCGTGAGACCAACTGCTTTACAGAAAGAATAATGGTAAAGCGTCATCCTTTTGCCCTTGCAAAATCAGGTCCCAAAGCCTCTTGGTCACCTGCACACAGTTTTGTAATTCCAAAATATAATGCAATATGGGTGTTAGGACTAAAGGTGGCTACAGAAAACTTACCTTCTCCTTGATGATGTCTGGCAAATGCTTTGCTTTGACAGCATAGATAGTAAAACATTATTATGTGTATAGACTGGCACTCAAGTGAGTGAACATAGTTCTATCAGGCTAATCTCAGGAATCCAGGTTTTGCAGAAGGATGGGGCGTTCCTTACTATTTGCCTGCACAATCTTGCACTTGGTGATGAGGTAGAGGGTGTGTAAGACTTATCCAAGAGTTGTTTGATTCCATCTCTGTCTAGGAAGGTATGTGAGTTAGAGATAGCTTGGAAACAGTAACATAAATTGATTGTCAACACTTCCAAGAAGCTTATCCAGTAACATGAACAGTGATGGAGCAAAGCCTTCTAGAGAGAAGGGTTATTATGTAGTTTAAATTCCTCCATGGTCAGTCTGTAGTGCCAGAGACAACTTTTTGTTCCAAAGGCCCACACTTTCATAATAATATGCACATTCAAAGGTATTTCTGGATGTCAAAGCTAATTTCAAGACACTGAAAAAAAATCAAAACTTAGTATGGCTCCTGAATATTTGAGAGTCAAACATCTATCTATCTCTCTATCTATCTATCTATCTATCTATCTATCTATCTATCTATCTATCTATCTATCTATCCCCTAGGGAAAAACAACACAAAGGAATTTATAGGGTTGGACTTAACAGGTATGTGCCTCTGTGCCCAGCTTTTCGGTGAGTCCTGGAGCATAGGACACAGGTTCTCATGTTTGCCTGGCTTTACTGAGTGAACCATCTCCCTAGCATCTTGCATAGTTCTTTATCAAGTTCTTTTTCAGAGGGGATCAATACTTGGGAATGAATCAAATGCCTTTCACAATATAGGCAAGTGCTCTACCATGGAGTGGCATTGTTAGCCTGTGGCTTTTTAAACATGTTTATGAATTATTGGGTAGCACAGGCTACCCTCAAACTTGGGATCCTCCTCTCTGCCTCCCCTGTGCTGAGATCATGGGCCTATGCTACCATACCCAGCTATATCACACCTCTAAATAATAGTATTAGGATTAGGATATTTCTGTGGTTTTAGTTCTGTCCTATTTGTTTTCTTTCCCAATAGATAATTGCTACCTGGTTATGTTCAGTTAATTATTGTGATAGACAAATTCTATACTACTGAGTGTGTGTGTGTGTGTGTGTGACTGTTTGTGATGTGGGTGTGTATCAAGTAAATATGTCTATAATTTTGAAATAATCTTTAACTTCTTAGGTTATCCTACATACAAGCAGTATGCTGTTACTAAAAACTTCTTGTAGCCTAAGTGCACTTTACAAGTTTGCTTTTTCAAGGTTCCCATTGTATGTATGTGTACTCTCACGTGTGTGCACACGTGCATTATGTGTGTGAATACAGATGTTCAAATGCCACTGTACAATATGGGTATCTGTCCCTGCTTTCTACCTTGTTTGCCTACTGTAAACTTTCCTGGAAGCCCCAGGATTACAGATGCTTGAGTTGTACATTTAGCTTGTCTGTGGGATCCAAACTCAGGTCATCATTGCTTGCATGGCAAACTCTTTTACCCACTGAGCCATCTCCCCAGCTCTGGTTCTTACTTTTGGTTTAACTAAAATCATTTTAAGTAGTGATGCTTTTGTGAAAAACATTGTAATTATGTAAAAAATATTTTCATAGCCTATAAATGGATTTGGAAAGCTTTGGTGAGAGAATAAGATCTATGGAGCCGGTTAGAGAGTCTGGCTGGGGTTCCACACTAGCCTCCAGGCGTCTTGTGTGGGATTGAGTGCTCTTCCCTAATGAGGGTAGAAACATACCAACCCAACAGCTGGGCTGCTGTTTAATGACCAAGCTAATGGTTACAGGTGCATCCAAGGATTGCTGCAGCTTGATGGGGATCCAGCAGAAACCAGAGCGCTTCCTCCCACACTCTGAGCTTGCATTCCAAGGAGTAGCCAGCGCAAGGGCCTGCTTTCCTTTAGAGATCAACCCTCCTCCCAAACAAAATATTTTCATGTTTTTCTTTATTTATCAATTAAAAATATTATTCCTGTGGTTCAGTTAGAGAAGTAACCAGTCTAAAGGTTGATTCCCCACCCCCTTAGTTGCTAGATATTTAATGAAAAAGAAGTGTTTAAGTGGGCATCAGTTTGTTTTGAAGAAGAGAGAAGGTGGTGAGCATATTTCTGTAAAGAATGCTTCTCTGACCTATTTCATTCCCCTCCTTACATTTCATTTATCCCAGAATAAACAATAATGGTAGATGATATTTTTATGTATAATTCCTTCTTTCCTCTCCTGTCTTGCCACTTCTTTCTTGTGGGCTGACTGACCTTTCCTGCACACCTCCCCTTGACTAGGGCTTGACCAGTAAAGTGGGTAGACAGAGTGTGAGTCTGACTGATGGCTTTAAGAGACCTCACATATTCTCTCCCGCCTTCCTGGAGCCTGGAAAAGGCAAGAATCTGGTCTGCTGACCTTCCTGGAATCTGCTCTCTATGTGTGTCTCTCTGTCTCTGTCTGTCTGTGTCTCTGACCATCTCTGTCTCTCTCTCTTGAGATTACCACACCAATGGGATAGAAGGACTGTTGAGAACACTTTAGACAAATAAATTGTTAATCTCAGTAAGCCACACAATCTGGTTGCAGTTAGACATGTTTCGTGCAGGTAGAAAAATACCATTATGAGTGATCCCCACCTTTTGGGCACAGTGGACTGGAAAATACATAGATGGTTGACCCAAGGGAAACCAGTGTGGGGCTGGCCAGCTGCCTGTCAGAGCTCTCTCAGGCAAGGATGTTGCTGACTAAACCAGATTCAACAGAAGGCTTCTTAAGGAATTTGTAATGGAGAGTAGCTGGAATGGAAGTTAGACTAACCAAAGGAAGCCAGAGAAGCCAGGGGGAGGTTTTCTGCCACATGAATATTGGGTGCAAGAACAAAGTTCAAAGCTTTTGTAAAGGCCTGGGGATGGAGCTGCATGCTATGGGTGCCTAAAACTGTTTCTCACTTTCAGTAAGAGGATGCTTACTCAACTAAGTCCTGATGTTTGTGAGGTCTGGCTTGTGGGGCTGGGTGTTCCTGGGTCTTGGATGTTCATCATCCTATCTCTCTATGCAGTTTTCTCATAACACCCTCTCACCTCCGGGAATGTGCACTCTCTTCATTGTAGACAGAAAGACCCCAGCTATTGTAGATTCTATTCTACCCTCCTCTCTGACAGCTGCATGTTCTGACTACTCGGTGCACCCAAACCATCGCCTTCCAGTGAGGGCGAACCCAGCTGCCCCGCTTCTCTGCTTCACCCCTTTATAGCTATTATGCCTGTCCACACTCCTTTTTAAGAAGGCTTGGGATGACTGGGCAGATAGAGAGGAAGAGGGGAAGGATGGGTGAGCTTCAAAATTCCCAAAGACCCTTGGAAAACTTGGAAAATTGTCTTGCCTTGCCTGAGATCTGCATTGCCTGATTTATGAGTCTGAGTGCCCATCTGGATTACTTTTAATGATTAAATTTGTTCTTTGACAATATCATCTTTGTATATATAGTGTATTGTTTACTCTTCCACTAGCCTCTCTCTTATCTCCATCTCACTCCCATCATCTCCCCCTGCTCCCTCGAGGTCCCTTTCCCACACTGATGTCTTTTTGTTTTATGACCCAGTGATTTTAACTAGGGATGTTTGTATGGCCATAGGCACCAACAGATAGTCCCATATGGATTTCTAACAGAAATGTTCTCAGTTAGGGCTTGGGGATTCTTGCTCATGTAGGATGGAAAATGTCCAGTTGTCATTGGTCCATTGAGTGTGGCTTGGGAAACCTTTTCAGGAAGTCTTCCTGCAACCTCATCATTGCCTCCTATTCTTTCATCTTTATTGGTCTGGGCTTTCCGGCAACCACAGTGTGGTATTTGTGTAAATACCCATCAGACATGCCTTGCCATGTCCTGTACATAGAAATACAGAAAATGTAGTTAACTCTGTCTAAAGGATTATTTCAAAGATATTCAGTGGAGAAAGTGATTCATGTTTCTTGTCAGAGGTCCCAGTTTCCAAGCCACACCTGAGTATATCTGGAAAAAGAAATCCTACAGAAGTTACGATAAGTTGTATTTTTGGTTTTTAAAGATTGGCTGAGAAACATGAGAGACTCTACCTCATCTGTTTGGCAGCTTCTCTGTGTTAACTACTGTACTAAGCCCTGTGTATGTATTTCTTCAGCATCCCATGTCTGAATTGTTTAATGACAGGATACATTCTGAGAGCCACATCTCTGGGTCAGCTGATGGCTGGGTGCTCAACATAGAGCACATTTACTTACAAACCTTGGTGGCATATGTTTTTCACTTGTCATGATCACTTCCTATTGATAATTTAATTTCATGTTTAAAGTGGCATAGAAAATATTAGCTATCATTATGGCATTTTCAAATGAAATGTTTTATTGGGTTCCCTGTTTCCCATCCTTCCCACTCCCTTACCCCAATAAGCCGCCTTGTACTATCTCTTGGTCTCCTTTCTAGTTTAAGGCTTTCCCCATGTTACACCCATTTCTATATATAGATGTATACATGATACACTAGGATCTGTATTTGAGAAAAAATGTCATTTTTGTCATTCTGAGTTTGGGTTACTACATGCAATATAATGATTTGCTTGTATGCTCATTTTTCTGAATATTTCATATTCTTTTTTCTGGCTAAATAAAATTCCATGGTGTTTAGGTACCATATACTCATTATCCATTTATCTGTTGATGGGCATCTAGGCTGGTTCCAAATTCCTTGCTATTGTGAAGAGAGCAGTAACGGACATGGATGAGCATGTGGTAGGGTATGGAGTTGTTTGGATATGCCCAGGAATGGTATGGCTTCATATAGATAGTAATTCTATTTTTAATCTTTTTGAGAACCTTCCCTTACTGACTTTCATAATAGCATTCCTCTGTCCCACATTCTTGCCAGCATTTGTTGTCTGACTTATTTTTTAACCTAACATTTTTCAAATTTAATTTAAAAATTATTTTTCATTTTACATACCAACCCCAGTTCCCTCTCCTTCTCCTACTCCCCTCCCACCTTCCTCCTTCCCCCCATCCACTCCTCATAGGTAGTAAGGCCTTCCTTGGGGAGTCAACAAAGTTTGGCATACCAAGTTGAGGCAGAACGAAGCCCCTCCCATCTGTATCAAGACTGAGCAAGGTATCCCACCATAGGGAATGGGCTCCAAAGAGCCAGTTTATGGCCCTGGGATAGGTCCTGGTGCCACTGCCAGCTCCCCTCCAACAGATCAAGTCACATAACTGTTACCCACATTCAGATGGTCTAGTTTGGTCCCATGCAGGTTCCCCAGCAGTCAGTCCATGGTCCCTGAGCTCCCACTAGCTCAGGTCAGCTGTCTCTGTGGTTTTCCTATCATGCTTGTGACCTCCCTTGCTCACATGATCCCTCCTCCCTCTCTTCAGCTGAACTCCAGGAGCTCAGCCCAGTGCTTGGCTGTGGGTCACTGCATCTGCTTCCATCAGTTACTGGATGAAGGATCTATGATGACAATTAGGGTAGTCATTAATCTGATTAAAGGGGAAGGCCAGTTCTGACACCTGCTCCATTACTGCTAGGAGTCTTAGCTGATGTCATCCTTGTAGATTCCTGGGAATTTCTCTAGTACCAGGTTTCTCCTTAACCCCATATTGGCTCCCTCTATCAAGATATCTCTTTGATTGCTCTCCCCCTCTTTCCCTTCCCCAACTTGGTCTTCTTGATTCCTCATGTTCCCATCTCCCATCCCCTCCCTTCTGCTCCCGCCTCCCAGTTTACCCAGAAGATCTTAATATTTTCCCCTCCTGTGGCCCTCCATGTGTGTCCCTCTTAGAATCCCCCCCTTTGACCTAGCTTCTTTGGGGTTGTTTTAGAATTACTGAAATTTGTTTTTGACCATTTTAACTCATATCTGTGGTTCCTATTAAACTGTAGCCTGGTTGTCCTTTACATCTAATATCCACTTATGAGTGAATACATACCATGTTTATCTTTCTGGGTCTGGGTTACCTCACTCAGGATGTTTTTTGTAGTTCTATCCATTTGCCTGCGAATTTCAAGCTGTCTTTGTCACCCCCCCAACACCCACTGAGTACTACTCCATTGTGTAAATGTACCACATTTTCTTTATCCATTATTTGGTTGAGGGGCATCTAGATTGCTTCCAAGTTCTGGCTATTACAAATAATGCTGCTATAAACATAGTTGAGCAAATGTCCCAGTGGTATTGCTGAATCTTGAAGTATTGCTGGGTCTTAATTACCAATTTTCTGAGAAACCACCATATTGATTTCCAAAGTGGATGTACAGGTTTGCACTCCCACCGGCAGTGGTGGTGTCTGATTTCTTGATGACAGCCATTCTGACTGGGAGGATGTGGGTATCTCAAGGTAGTCTTAATTGAATTTTCCTGGTGGTTAGGGATATTGAACACTTTGTAAGAACACCCTTTGGTTATTTGTGTTTCTTCTTTTGAGGATTGGCTATTTTGTTAGCTCATCTCTCGATTGGCAAGTGTGTGTGTGTGTGTGTGTGTGTGTGTGTGTGTGTGTGTGTGTGTGTTTAGGTTTTTTTGTTTTAATTCTGAATATTAGTGCCTAGTCTCAAGAATAGCTGACAAAGATTTCCTCCCATTCTGTAGACTTCAACAGGATCTCTTAGTGCAAACAAAACATTCGGTCAAAACAATATGTATTAGGCTGCTCCTAGTGGGGCACAGCATGCTGGTTTTAAGGAACGTAGTTTTATATTACATTCTAAAAATAACAAAATCTATGGAATAATAAACCCACAAACCACTAACAGCAGTTTTGTTATCATTGCCAAGTATATACATTCAATATAATTGTATGCTTTTAAAGTTGCCTTTATTTATTGATGATGGTCTCATGTGTCTGGGAGTAAATGTGACATGATATGTGTGGAGAGGTCAGAGGAAGTTGTTCTCTTCTTGCACCATGTGGTTCCCCAGGATCAAACATATCATCGGGCTTGAGCACAGGCACATTTACCTGTTGAGCCATCTCACAAGCCTAGTAAGTGTTATATATTTGTTTGTCTGCCAGTGGCAGTGCAGGAGGTATGTGCATGCCACCATCACCACATTAGGATAATGATGTCACTCAAGCAATAGGGATTTGTCAATTCCATTATAATCTATGATGAGACCATTGTGATCTGTCACCAACTCAAGTGTCATTGTGAGACTGATAGCATTAGTACATTATCTGACTATTTAGAATGTACGTGTTATTCATAGAAATTTAATAGGAACCACAAATATGAACTAGAATGGTCAAAAACAAATTTCAGTAATTCTAAGAAGTCCTACTTTACTTCTTTGTGTAAGTTAGTTGTAGGGGAATAGGAAGACGAATTTTGATTACATTCAAAAATTTGTGCATTTTGTGAGCTGCGGGAATTTTCCCCTTGCTTACCTGGATATGAAATTGTTAGCAAAGCTGTTCAGTTTAACAGAAATAATTCAAACATAAAAGGTTTTTCTGACCTGCCATCCCTTCCATTTATTCCATGTAGACTCCACCTCTTGAAGAAAGAAGTATTGAGCAGTTTTTCATGTATTTTAAAGTCTCTGCTGTATTCAAGAGAGGGGGCTCTATCTTGATGAGGAAAAAAAAAAGCAAGTTGAAAACGAGTAAACTGAAAACAATTATCTCACAGCTTGTGAAATAATATGCAGAATTAACTTAGTGTTTTAGTGGCAACTAATCATTCTTAAAATTTTATTTATCACATGATACCAGAGGCATAATACTATGAGTTTGAAACAAGGAATGTTTTCCTAATGATGAGACCTATTGAATTTGGCAGTAATCCCTTGAGGGAGTAGATGGGGTCATGGATGGGGTCATTTAAAGGTGAAACCAAGAGAAGTTTGTGCGCAAACAAAATGAAGTAAATGACACAAGTGGTATTCTACAAACTTAGACTCCCTAACGCTGTAATACTAAATCAATTCTGAGACTTAAAACTTCGACCAATTGCTTCGGCAGATTTTTCCTTTAAGTCTAGGCCACCTAGTAAGAATTGTTTTGGCAATTGCAAAAATATTGATGTTCAACTTTTTAGCACTTCTTAAAGCAAAATGCATTCAAATTGCAATATTGTGCTTGTTCCCTCTGCATTTTTGTTGATTATATGAAAGTATTGGAGCCCATCAGGGGCCATATCAAGACATCTACTGTGGGCCTGGTAGTACCAGTGACTCAGATGCCTATCAAGCAAGGGCTTAGAGGTAATTGGGCTTCCTTCTGTGCTCTGCTCCATAGTCTCCCTCCCTCCCTCCCTCCCTCCCTCCCTCCCTCCCTCCCTCCCTCCCTCCCTCCCTCCTCCCTCCCTCTCTCCCTCTCTCCCTCCCTCCCTCCCCCCTCTCTCTCTGAGACAGAGAACATCTATGTTTTTGTGTGCAGGTATGCATGAATGTGTGTGAACATCTATGAGGACCTCAGACGGCAACCTCTGGAGTTGGTTTACATAGTTTTTTCTTTGTTAAGGTAGAGTCTCTCATTGGCTTGGAGCTCACCAAGTGAGCTAAACAACCCATTTCCAAGGTCACAGCCCTAAGATTGCAAGTATGTGCCATCACACCCAGCTTTATTTTTATGTGGGTGCTGGGGCTTGCACTCAGAACCCCATGCTTCCGAAGCAAACACTAGACTAATTGTGCTATCTCCCCAGCCACTCTGCTATGCTTTTTGACATTCTTTTCCTTTTATGCCTAATTTAAATTTGTGGAGTGTTCTAGATCATCTCATCCTGTCTGCCTATCTGTCTTTGGCAATACAGGCTATTTCTAAGTCCCCTAATGAAGGTAACAGCAGCTTAAGAATGCTTGACTCCTTCAAAGTTTGTGGCTTGCAATCATTGTGTGAGAGTCACCCCTCCTCCGTCCTTCCCACTCTGTCTTCTTGTGAGCTCCTAAAGCCTTAGCTTCTGTCACCTCCTTCACTGCTCTTCCGTTTTAGAGTCCCCCACCCCCGCCATGTTCTCTTACCATGTTTCTCCTCTGCTCCTCTATACTGTTTCTCATCTCCAAACAGACAGTTGGCAGGTGGGACGTTAGTTACGGACAGGAGAGGGGAAGTGGAATGCATACTTGTTTGCTTTTCTGGTTTTCATTTTGACTGAGGCTAAAGGAAGGTCAGAGTAGAAAGATGCAGAATTAAGAGGACAGTGGCCTTTGCCATTCATCTGGACTCAGAGTGGGAGAACAACAACAACAAAAACAAAACAAAAAAGAAAAACATTGTTTTTTTTGGAATGGAGTTACATGTGATGGAAGGCAGTGTGCAAGTGAAGGTGCTGGGGCCTTGTGGCCTGGTGAATTCCCTGGCTGTCCTTGTGAGTGAAGATGAGAGTCAGTTGTGTCTAGATAAAAAAGGTCTTAATTTACTTTAAAGGAGTTGGATTTTTGTCAGAAATATATATATAATAAGAACTATAGAGGTCATATAGAATCCAAATTACCAGAGTGAGTCCAGGAGATGAACTAAGATTCATGAGGCAAAGAGCCTCCCCTGGGGCTTGTGGGTCAGCCTTGGAATTTGTTGCTTGGTAGATGCATAAGGCACTAGCTGTCTGACCATTTAGTCAGCCTTGCTCCTCCACACACAAGCACACAGACGACGCTATTTATGGGAATGGTGAGTGATCAACCAATGGCAAATGTCTCCACTCACTTGCTTTTTGAAAAACAGCAAATGTGGAGATAAATAAAACCTAATTCCATTCCAAAATTAAGGGACAGAAAATCTGAGTCACAGGAGACACAGTCAAGCACTATTTCTGTAGGGAGCCCCTGCAGCCCTGCCAGATGGTGTGGGTATAGATGCAAAAGGCAGGTGAGTGCTGACTGTTCAGCCTTCACCTTTCTTGACAGCAGTGATGCCATCTTGTCACTTGCCCTTCTGTCTCCTCTGTACCCATGGCTGTGCTGTGGTGTCTCAAGTGTGTGCTTCAGGTACTAGCCTGGGATCATTGAGGGAGGTAGAGATTTTTCACATATGAAAACAAATGCCATCAATGTTTTTTTTTTTTCCCCTTGAGAGACAAGCTATTCAAGTAACATCTTGAACCAGAATGCCTCTTACTACCTGCCCACACCTCAAAAAACAAAACAGAACAAAACCAAAACATCTCTGGGTAGACTGTCAACTCTCCATGAGTATTTCAGATCATGGTTATCTACTACTTCCTCCCTCCAGCTTGAGAAAAGGGTAAAATGGGTGCATTGAACTCCCCTGTCTCTTTTTCCTGTGGGTTTTTTTTTTCTTGGATTGAATGAAGACCTGCCTTCTTTGGAAGACATTTTTCTTTTACTCTCAAGTCACAGCAGTTCATATCCCATTGTCCATTTTGGATGGGACACACTGGTAGGTCCTGGGAGGCCTTCAGAATTAGGGCTGGGGTGGGGTCTTCCCAATGTATTCTAGACAGAAGAGTTCTGGAGGAAGTGTCAGGATGAACACCATAGAACCAACTGAAGTGATCCCAGGTGCACCAGGACCAAGGTCTGTACCCTGTCTCCGCTTCTAGTTAGTAGGGGCTGGATTGGGGACCAGCAAGTGCCATCATGCCAGCCGCTAACTACAGCTCAGAATTTCTCCTGAACTTTGCTGGGTGTTGCTTGTCCCTAAACTGAAGAAGTATGTTTGGGTCATTGGTTCTCTACAGCGTCCATGAGGTTAAAGAAAACTATTTTACAAAAAAAGTCAGAGAATGAAAATGTCAAAAAGTCATTAGTGTGTTTTGCTAGTTCTCCATTTTATGGCAGACTGCTTCTCTCTTCCCCCCTTGAAACACTGGGCCAGCTCCTGCTGTGTGAGTAAACTATTTGTTGGGTAAGAGTCTTTTGACAGTAAAATATATTGTACCTTCAGAAATACTGGATTTGAGTCCAGGAATAAAAATAGGATTCTTTCTCCTATTTGTAAGGAAGAAAATAGTATTAAAGAAGATAAAACTACAAGAAGGGCAATGAAAGATCAAAGCAATGACAAATTCTCAAGATGTGGTCTTTTAGATGTATTGAATTTTCACAAAAATTATAAAATAAATGTTTAAACACTGTGCTTAAAAAAAAAAAAGACTCATCACAGCGGTAGTGTGTTGGGTGAGGCAAGATTGATGGTGAGTCTAGGGAAATCACAGACCCAGTTCTTTTGTTGGTGTTTGAGTGCATACGTGGTGTTCATGCATATTTGTAGATATGCAGGCATGTGTATGTTTGTGTCCAAATCCAAGTGTGTGCACTTGTGTGTAGAGACCTGAGGTTGGTTTGGGGTGTTTTTCTTGATCATGCTCTATTGTTTTTTGAGGCAAGGTCTTTCCCTGCACCTGGAACTTGTGGATTCTGCTTCTCTAGTCAGTTTGCCTTGAGGATCCCTTGTCTGGCCTTCACAAGTCCTGGGATTAAAGGTGGGCTAAAACACCCACCGGGGTTTTACTGGTTACTGCACATCAGAACACAAGACCTTATTCTTGCCCAGCAAGTAATTTACCAGCTGACCATCTCCCTCATGTCTTGATTCAATTGAAACAAAGATTGAATGCAGGAAGTGGGAACTTAGAGCTGACAGACACGGAAGTAGGGGTGAAGTCTTGCATTGTCAGGGAAGCACTTTTGGCTAGTCTCTCTCTCCAAGCTTAGACCCAAAATGTCTTTGTCTTTTGGGGTAAATTTTATCACTGACTACTTCCCTAAGAGTTGTCACATCTGGGCAATGATGTGCTAATGGTGAATGAATCCTTGGTAAATCAGAAATACATGAAAACTCAAACACCTTACTGACTCCAGATTTTATCTTTGAAATATAAGGGACTTTCTGTTATATGTCAGTATGATTTGTTTGCATAATACATTGTAAAATTTTATTAGCAAAAATTACTTTTCTTTTGAAAATGTGCTGAGAATTTCTATTTCCCGTTGCCTAGTTCATCATTTCTTTTGTTTTATTTAATTTAAAGATAGTTTTACTGAAGAAATCATTAGCCATTTTGTAATGTTTTCATGATTTAGGGGAAATGTTTTGTAATAACTGTAGAATTTGCAAGCCATAATGGCTCCTGATTTCTCTTGCTCTGATGTACTAGTTATTAAAATCTTCTCTGGACAAGTGTATATTTGGCAAATACAGTTTTTTTTTTAATGCAAACTGCATGAGGCTTTATTGTTGTTTAATGAGCTAACCCCAGGTTAGCTCGGGCCTTCCATCCATCCACCATGGCGAATGGCTAGCAAAGACAGCTCGAAGGGTCTGCATAGAGATCTTGTAGGGCAGCGTAAGTGTCTAGGGGTATGCACAGGCTCAGGATTGGTGTGGCTCCAGGCTTGGAGGGCTTGCCCTGTGTTGATTGGTCAACTGGTTGTTATGGCCCATAGGCCCTCCCAGGGTGGTTGCTATGCTCTGCATGTCATTGCTGTGCACTTGTCTGTAAAGCACACCCAGAGCCGTAAAGCATAGCACCACCAGCTAACTTCTGATTGGTTCCTTGCCACGAGGCAGGCATCTGACCTCCTTGTGACTAAGGCAAGGTCACACAAGCACATGTTCGGCTGTTATGACTGCCGGAATGGGGAGCTGGTCCCTTCATTCCCCCATTTTTTTTTTTTTAAATTCCAATCATGGATTTGCTGTCTCTTCAGCGTCCCATCAGGGAGTGAGAGATATTGGCATCCCCATGCAAGGGAGTTCCTTCTGACTTAGCATTTTAACCAGGGAAAATGGTCGATGTATTCTTTCTCATGCTATTTCCTGCTGACTTTGGGATGAAATTAAGGACCCAAGAAGGCTGAAATGCTAGTCAAAACCAAAAAAGGAATTTAGGCAATGGGGAATCCATCAGGGGCTGTTGGCAGACTCTGTTGCAGAGACAGGGGTTGTCCATATCAGCTGGACTGGTTCACATCCACAGCAAGTCCAGGGTTTGCAATCTACTTAGGAACAGCCTGTAGTCAGCAACTGATATACTCAGATGTGTCTGCCAGAAGCAGAAACCTGTTTAAGACATATTTAAACTAGGACTAGAAGTGAAAACTTATTTACTGAAGCCCACAATGTAGAAAAAAGCAGATATCTGGATATCTGTTCAAACAGTAGGAACATATTTATAACTTTGAGTCCTAGCAAAAGCTACAGATTTGGGCTAGAAGCATATACATTTTTTTTTCTGTTCTGAGATCCAGGTATGGATTGGACAGAGGTGCCTTTTGCCTGATGAAAAGCCCTTTAAGTTTATACTTAGATGACAACCAAATAAACCTAAAACCTTGAGCTTGTGACTGAACAGTAGATAGTCACTACTTTATCAGCTAAATACATTTTAAGGCTAAAGGTTTCACAGGTGTGTCCTGTTAATTCCCCACAGGTAGATATTAATATTTATTTAATTTTTTGTCAGCAAGGCCCATTTTTATTACATTAATACCTAAGTACTTGGTGTGAGATGCTTCTTTTCATGAAAGTTATATTCTTAAGGTATTAATAAAAAGAAACTTAGAAAATGAAATGCAAAGTACAATTAGGCAATGTGGGGTGATACGACAGTTTTATCTTGGGTTGCAATGAGGAGCCTCCCTGATACTGTGACAGGAGAAGGCTGAAGAAAATAAGGGAAGAAGCTATGTGTGTCCACAGAAGGACACCCGAGCCCAGGGAACAAGTCAAAGTTTGGAGACAGGAGTGTGTAGGTGTTTGAGGAATGGTGAGAAAGCCAGAGTAGAGGGTGGGGCAAGGTTGTGGGTCTTGGAAGTCTTGGGTGGCTCCACGGGTCTTGGTAAGGCCTTTGGCTTATATCTTGGTCAAAGTGGAAGGGAGGAGAGCCATGATATGACTGCTATTCTTAAGAAGGAGTACACTGAATGCCGTGAGGAGAGTAAGCTGTGGCAGGGGATGGTGGAAAACAGAGTGCAGTTAGAAAACAGCTGAAACAATCTAGACAGAGTCATGGTGCATTGCAGCAGGACATTACCGGGGACCTGAGGAGAAGCTGCTGCTCTCTGAAAAATAACTAGCTAACAGATTTTTGTTATCATGTTGCTGTTACATGGTAGGGAAAAAAAAGAACAAGATTAGAAGAATTAGGCAAGAAAGCTTAATTCTGGATATGTTTTGTTTGACTAGTAACATGTACCTAGCAGAATATGTTGTTGGATTGTTGTGTGTGTGTTTCTGTACATACACATACATTTATGTGTGCACATACATATTTAAAGTATTTCCCATATGAATAAACACATATACACAAGATTAAGGTGATACTGGCTATTGTTATATGTTACTCCACATAAATCTGTAGATGGTGTTTAAGTCCATGAAACAGGGCAGGATAGAGTCATTTATGAATTTAATATATGGAAGATAAGGCTACCAACACTGAGCTCTGGGTCTGTCCCATGAATCGAATTATGAGGATTAGAAGGGAGAAAGTCAAGGAAAGAGCCGACTTTAAGAGATTAGGGTAGCTTAGAAGTCAAGTGAGGAATATATGTCACAAGACGGGGTGCTGTAGTGTGTCATATATTGTAGAAGTTGGAACAGGAGAGACTAGAGTGTTTGGTTAGATCTGATGATGAGGAGTCCACCAGTAGTCTTCCTAACCACAGGTGTAAGGAAGGGTTGACAGCAAAAGCCTGGTTGCTTTTAGCAAACTGAAGAGGAAAAGGTAAGGAGAGTTAGGAGATGGCATTGTATGTGAGGGGGTGCAGTAAAGAAAGTGACAACACGACAGCTATGTGATGTGGTTAAGGTTTTCCTTCTCTCTCTCTCTCTTTCTCTCTCTCTCTTTCTCTCTCTCTCTCTCTTTCCTCCATTCTTCCTTTCCTCCTTTCTTTCTTTCTTTTTCCATTTTTTAATTTGAATTAGAAACAAGATTATTTTAGATGCCAATCCCAGTTCCCTCTCCCTCCCCTCCTCCTTTGCTCCCCCCCCCAACGAAAACCCTACTTATCCCATACCTTTTCTGCTCCCCAGGGAGGGTGAGGCCTTCCATAGGGGATCTTCTGAGTCTGTCATATCCTTTGGGATAGGGCCTAAGCCAACCCCCTTGTGTCTTGGCTCAGGGAGTATTCTTCTATGTGTAATGGGCTCCCAAAGTCCATTCCTAGGCTAGGGTTAAGTGCTGATCAACTACAAGAGGCCCCATAGATTTCTGAGGTCCCCTTACTGACACCCACATTCATGGGGTTTGGATCAGTCCTATCAGTCTGGGGACCAAGAGCTCTCCCTTGTTCAGGTCAGCTGTTTCTGTGGGTTTCTCCAGCTTAGTCTGGACCCCTTTGCTCATCAAAGGCACACATCCCCATGCCCCATACACAGCCTCTTTAATGTGGATGCTGGGGCTGGTTCTTAGAGCCTTATCTTATCTAGGCAAGTGCAAGCACTTTGCCAACTGAGCCACTTCTCAAGCCTCTCATTTCTGCTGTTTGATAAGCATTATCCCAGGCCATACACAAGAACTCATTTTGCTGAACGTAATTTTCTACTTTCCTCTTTGTCCTTCCATAAGACACTTTTCATTAAGTGCGTGTAAGTGTATATTTGTGCTCATGCACTCAAGAGAAATACACCACAGACATGCTGTTGCCTCTATTGATTATTGGGAGAATTTGGAAGGAGTAGAAAGGTCAACTGTCCATTGGAGTTTAATCACTTGTGTGGCAAGGAGGTCCTGCCCAAACTCACGGTAGAAATCTCAACTGACATTCCTTTTGCAGGGTTTTTCCACTCCTGGGCATTGCCCCATGAGGTAATGGATTGGATGTTAACTGGTCATTTCTACCTTGTTTGAAGAATGTAGAGCACTCTGTGGGCATTTAGTACTCTAGTTCTTAAATCTGGAGCTGAATGGGAAAGTCCATACTTTTAAGATTTGAAAGAATTCTTGGCCCCGGGGCAAGTGATGGACTGCAAGTGGCAGCGTGACCACTTGGCTCAGTCTCTCTTGGAGAGAAGAGAGGATGTGTTACCTATGTTGACTCAGCTAATGTGTTCTTTCCATGGGCCTCAGTTAATGGCAGGGTGATGGTTTTTCATCGGAGAGGCTGCCCCGAAGGATGTTGCCTGAGCTCGCTGGTCCCTGTTGTTTAAGTTGTATGGGTGTTGGCATGCTGTCACAGCATTCTGGGTGAATGCTAAGGAGACCATATTTGTGCATGATGCCTGAAGTGAGGCTTGAACTTGTTAGACTTAATTCCTCTGGCTGCTTTGGGTTTTGGTCACATCTTGGTCCGATGACTGAAAGATGGCAATTGTACTTTTTTCTAGGCTGAGGTCTGTTTGTCAGAAACAATTTCCATAGGGTTGAATTTTCTCTTGGGTAGTGATGAAAGCCCCCCCCCCCCCCCCGCCTTAACAAACTTGGGAATCAGCACTTCTGTGACTTCTGTGACACTTGCCGTTCCTCTGAATTGTGGTTTGCTCTGAACCTCTTCTTGGAGGTATAAGTTCACCCAGGGTCTGGCAGAAGCTTCAGACATGATGTTGACTCTTGTGTGTCTTTGACTGACGACTATGAGGCCCTGTGGAGGTGCAAATGGCTCCAGGCAATCTCAACTTTTAGTCAAGGCCTCTAAAACTCGAGGTCTTAAATTGCTTGCTAAAGATTTCTGTTTTTTTTTTTTTTAATTACACTTATTTTCTGTCAGAGAGAACAAGTGTGAAAACTATCCAGTGAGCTCTCTGCTAACTCCTGTCTGGTTCCCTTTTTGCTTCTCAGATTTATTAGCCCTCTCCAGCCAGGACATGGATCTCAACAGGGTCTTTGACCACTGTTAGCCTTGGACTCATTATGAAGCAAGGTCTTAGACAGAAATGACCTCCAGCAACCTGTGAATCCCAGTCCTATGAAGGGGTCAGTAGTCATCCTTGTGTTATGACAGCTCCAAGTCACTTTTTATTTATTTAACATTTGCTGGAAACCAGACACAGGACACAAGGGTCATTCAGTAGTGATTGACTCACAAGGATGTCTCCAATAGCCCAAGTGGCCTTTAGAGGAGAGCCCACATCTATGGTTAGTGACATCCTACTGGACTCTTGCATGGTGATGACTGTGGTCTTTTACTGAATAGTGGACCACAGTTTCCTGCACTTTAAAACTGACAATCAGGACTGGAGAGATGGCCCAGTGGTTAAGAGCACTGGCTGCTCTTCCAGAGGTCCTGAGTTCAATTCCCAGCAACCACATGGTGGCTCACAACCATCTATTATGAGATCTGGTGCCCTCTTCTGGTGTGCAGATACACATGGAAGCAGAATGTTGTATAATAAATATATGAAATCTTTAAAACACACATTTAAAACAAACAACGATCATTCCTTCAGTAGGTTGAAATGGTTTTCAGGTATTGGGGTGGACGCATGTATATTTTTGAATCCATTCAGTGTTTATTGAGGTCCTGATAGGAATCTGAATAACTGGTTAGTATCATTTTTTTCCCAATTCTGATTTTGGAGAGTAGTGTGGGAGCCTCAAACTAAACAGCATGGAGAATTAAGTGCTTCATGATGAGACCAAAGGACCCACCAGGAATACAGGTGTCTACTTTAGAATTAAATTCCAGCAGGGTGCTTGTTAAACACAAGGGGAAGTATGAAAAACCCTGTATCTTCTGCTTCTGAAAAATTGTGCTTGTTGCAAAAAATCAGGATTAAGTCATATGAAACTGTCTCTCCCTTTTGAAAATCCAGATGACTACAGGCCAGAAACATATTTTTTGGCAAAGAAATATAAATTTTTAAAAACAATAGGCTGGGAGACTCTAAAGTGCCTCCAAAGTGACTACTGTAGCTCTGAGGTGAGGCGGGGCTCATGACTGAATACTCACTCTCTTTGGATGTCTCAGTTCACATAAGCAAGCGTAATTGAGGGAACTGGGCATCCACACGGCAGTTGCTGTTGCTACAAGTGAATGCCAGAGAAGACAGAACAGTTGGTACCAGGTTTTTTATTTCATTATTGTACTATGAACCAGAAGAAATAGAAACTTATATTCATCTGAAGGGAGAAGATGCTGTCATTATGTGTCCTCACCCTACCCCTGCGCTTCGGCTTGCCCACACAAAGTATCCTCATGATATTCGTAAGCATGATCTGACAACATTGAGCCCATGCCGATTTGTTTGTGCTACTGGAAAAAAAAAAACCTGGAAGAATTTTGCTTAGCTGACTGTATTCCATTGCATGATTTTGGATTTCTAATGTAGATGCCCAGATAATTTGAAATATTCATGTAACTATTTAAAGCTGTGGGCAGCAAACTGTTTCTTCAAATAAAGTTTTTCTGGAATACAGCCATGCTCACTGTTTGCATTCTGCTCTAAAAAAATTTATATGTCTGAATCTGTGTGTGAGGGGAGGGGCAGTTGTGAGTGATAGACAGGGGCATCAGATTCCTTGGAGCTAGAGTTAGAGGTCTTTTGTGGGCTGACCAACATGGGTACTGGGATCCAAACTTCAGCCTTCAGGATAGCACAAGCGAGTGCTGAGCCACCTTCCCAGCCCTCCATGTGGCTTGGTACAGGTGCATTTGGGTTATGGCAGCAGAGCCAAATGGTTCTGATGGTGTCCTTTGGCCTGCCTTCCTAAAATAATTACTATCTAGCCTTTTATAGATGGTGAACCTCTGCCTTAAGTCCTGATAGCAGCTTCTTATACACTGCCATTTTTGAAGGATGCTGGAAGCCTGTTTGCAAGTAAAATATCTATTCATTAAACCAATTGCTTCCTTCCCTTCCTCCTTCTTTCCTTTTTCCTCTCTTCTTCCTTTTTCCTCTCTTCTTCTTTTCTTTAGTGCCTTCCTTCTTTTCTTTAGATAGGGTCTGGCCACGTAGCCCTAGCTGGCCTGGTACTCACTAGGGAGAACAAGCTGGCCTTGGATTTGCAACAATCTTCCTGCCTCAGTTTCCCAAGTTTACAGGCATAAATCTTGATACCTGGCTTAAATAACCTGTCTTGACCTCTAGTGTTCTAACCTCTAGGGAAGGGAAAACTTTTGGAAACCATTGAAAACAACTGAAAGGCTTTTTTTTTTTTTTTTTTTTTTTTTTTTTTAACCTTCTGAGAAATCTTATGGAGCAGGCCAACACAGCTGATGGCTTCTACCACTTTTTACTTAGGCTTTGTGATAATGTAGCCGCTGGCTTGGAACCTTTGAAGGGCTGCCACGTGGAAGAGACATGGAATTGTGAGACAGGGAAACATTTATCAGGACTAATAAGTTGCAAGAACACATTTTCGTTGGAAATCACCCTGTGCCTAGGATGGGATTCATGGTGATGAGTGAATGCCCTGTCATGAGAGGGTCAGATTAAGCCTGGACAATTGGTTGCTTATAATCCAATCAGTGAATGAGACATGACTGTGTAGGAAAGCCTCTGGGGTCCCACTCCAACTTTGAAATTATAATGGCTTCTCTGGTCAAAATTTGGTGTCTAAGCTCAGATTTGAGCTACAGTTTAATTTATTGTGGGTCTCTAGAAGCATACTGGACGATTTTCTGAAAATACAATTCTGGTCAGGCTAACAAAGTCCAGAGGTGGGGCAGGGGTGAGACTGGATGGGCGACTAGACTGTGATCACCTTTGGAAATTCTGTGAACAGTGGCAGGGTAAAGGCACTGTTTCTCAGAAAACTTAAACTGTCTCTGTCATCAGTTACTGCCAGCATCTCTACTTTAATGCTTCAGGACTGGGGAAGAGGAAGGACCCTAATGTATGTATATCGCACACAGAAGTCAGAACAGGGTACTAGTCTACAGTACAGATTGAGATCTAGCAGTGAAGAACCGTCATGTTGACATCATGTAATCTCTGTATAATTGTGCTGTGTACAATTGTACAGCCATGTTCCTATAAAACTTTATTAACAACAACAACAAAAAGCAGTGGGTCAGGTTTGGCCTGTGGGCCATCATTGGCTGGCCCCACATGGAGACTTCGAAAGTTATGATTGGCTAGAAAATATGTTTCAATTATTTCATGTTTTAGAGAAATGGTAAAATGGAATGTACAAAGTCACATGAGTCCTGAGCCAGGACTCAAAGCCACAATGCATTTTTGGCTTAGTGCCCAATTATGCGATGCAGTGCTACCTCAGCTGGCCTGTCAGATTATAGCATTGGGCTTTTAAGCAAGTACCTTGTAAATGACAGAATTCTCTCTTCAGATGGTCTGTGTACAGAGATGGTGAGAGCTCAGGCTATTTTAATAGAGGCGAACTTCTATCCCCATGACTGGTCCTAACTTTCTCTTCGATGGGCTCTGTACATAAGAAACAAAAATCCAGGTTGTAGGAACTCATATGGACCAATGATGCCCATGAGTTGTGAGAAAGAAATGGGCTCCCACAGCTGCATCATAGGATGTGATCACTTCAGCTGAGAGTGCCAGGAGATTTGAGACAGATGTTTTCAGACATGCCGCATGCCGAAAACATTTCCAGGGGTCGGGCTGCAAATAGTGACTTCATAAGTGGAGAAACGGGAAAGTATGCAAGTTGAGGACACAGGAGTTTATTCACCACTAGGTGCGGGGCCAACCCCTTTTGCTTTACATCTGCCTGTCAGGGTTGGCTCTTTAATCTGCCTGGCCCTGGATGTTGCTCTTTGTCTGCCCGTGAATAAAGTGCAGCATTGTGGTTAGTAATCCCACTCCAGTGACTCGACTTCAAATGTGGTTTTGGAGTGCATCCCGGAGTTCTGTTTGTTAAGCTTCCTACTCCTGTTTCAGAGACACCACTGGCTAGAGAGAGCAGCAAGCAGAGCAGGCTCCCCTCTGCCTGAGACCTGTCGGGCTGTGGGCTGTGGGCGCTCTCTTTCCCTCTCTTGCCCCTTTCTTTCCTTTTTCTTTCTTTTTTTTTAGTTGAAAATTTTTCCAAGGCAAGTTCATGGATAAGCTGATGCGTTTGTTGTTCTTTTTCTGTCTGCCTCTGCTCCTAGTGAGTAACCACACTGGTCGCATCAAGGTGGTCTTTACTCCGAGCATCTGTAAAGTGACCTGCACCAAGGGTAACTGTCAGAACAGCTGCCAGAAGGGGAATACCACGACTCTCATTAGTGAGAACGGCCATGCAGCCGACACCCTGACAGCCACGAACTTCCGAGTGGGTGAGTTCCTGCGTGGTCCCTAACTATCCTTACCTCCAGTCGTTTTATGAGGATATAACACTTGGACACTCTTCTGTTCACATGGCTCTCTCTGCCTGAACAGCTTTCTATCTCTGAAGATGAATGTGCTTGTTTTACGAGGTCTTTTAAGTTGCTTTTTGAAATATTTTTTCAGCCTGATTTTTGGCTTCTTGGGGAAATGGCAACTAGAATATTTCCCCTTATGATTTAGCATCTCCCCAGCTGTTCAGTGATGGGAAGGTACTGAGTGGACCAGACCAGAGTGTTTCTAGGTGAGACCCGAATGTCTAACTTGCATTGCTTAGTTTTGGATTTTAACAGCTTATTGATAAATTAGATCTGTATTAGATTTGACTCCTGTAACCTGGAATGTTGTAATGAAATTAAAATGAAAAGTTTTCATATCCTAAATAATGGGGCTCCTAATTCTTTTTCTCTATAAACTGTCAAAAATCTGCACTTCGGTTTAGGAAGCGATGTAGCCTTGTTTCTTCTGCCATGTGTCTGCTCTGCATCATGGGACAGAATTATAGATTAATGTACAAGATGAATTTGCACAAGAGAGACGAGCGGATTGCTGTCAGCCCACAAGAACTTTAAATATAAACTAGTATTTACTGACTGCATAAATGGGACTTTTGCCTCTTTTAAAATCCTGTTTCTTTTCTGCATTTTTTGTAAGTGGAGAAAGTATTGCGGTCTCCTGAAGCTGTCATAGTGCCATGCCATCATGCAACACAGTATTTTTGTCACTCAAAAAAAAGTCTTTTATTATTTTTTGACCAATTATGGCTTGCCATGTGTACTCAAATAATCCAGACACCCACGTTACTTTCTGAGTTACTCACAAGAATAACCGAAATGTCAGACAGATAATAACACTGGCTAGATCTGGTCTTTTTATGGAATATTGCTGTTTAGTCTTGGGAGTGTGTGTCCGAGGGGTGCAGGAAAGGGATGCTATTTCATTTCATGAGGACAAAGTATGAAGGGCAGCCTGAAGCCCTTACTGGTGCCTTAGTTAGTCTGTGGCATAACTCTAAATTAGTTAACTCTAAGTTAGTGGAAATTCTAAATGAGGCCGAAGCAGTGTTATTGATCATCTGTACTTGGAAAAATAGTATGTGCCATGGATATGATTGAATAAGGTATTGTCATTTTCCTGGCTAGGATTGGGTACTTGGGAAAGTTTTAAGGAGGATTTATCTATTATATGCCAAATGGCACATAGTGCTTAGCAGGCCAGAGAGCCAAGTCTAAGGTGAAGTGTACTGAACTGATTGATGATCAGGCAAATAGACTGGAGTCTTGGTTCTTTTGCTGTCCAGGGCATGCCATTTAGGATTTTGGGGACTCCATTTTTCTCATTCCTCAAATAAATGGGATTATAGATATCGACTCCTAAAACTTACCTCTAAAATCTTACACTGTGGCGTTTATTTTTTACTTATTCTGGTCATTTTGGTGATTCGATATGTTGCCATGCATATGCGAGGCAGAGTGCTCTGCTACTGCCTCCATTCTCAGTCATCTTATGGCTTTTAAAATCCTCAGTAAATAGTGTTATTTCACAGCCTTCTCCTTTTCTATAAACAAGGAGAGGAAGGGAGGAAACTATCCCCAGACAGGAGATAGTGAACTTCAGCGCTTTCTTTCTCATTTCGCTTTTCTGTGCAGGAGTCCTTTCTCACTGCTCTCCTCAGTCGTCATCAGCGTTGTCTGTGCCTCCTGGCACTTATGGCAAATGTTTACAGTAGCAATGACGAAGTCATTGAATGGGTAGTCTTTTCTTTTTTTTTTTTTTTCTGGCTTGCAGCTTATTCATTTTGAAACTAAATCTTTGAAGGCATTGAGAAACAGAGGAAGTCTGCTTGTTAACGCATGCCACACTCTTTCCTTTTTGGCGGTTGCCCAATTGTTTAGGGGCAGATTACACATAGCTTACTCAGAATATAATGTGCGACACAGTTACCCGAAAAAACAGTTCAGAATCAGCCCTTAGCACCCCATAAGAGGATTGGCATTGCCATTTAACTTTTCAAAAGTGTAAGAGCAATTAAACATTTTTTAAAACTCTGTTTACATTGAGTAGTTTCACAACGGAAACCATTTCAGTTCAAATATCAGAGGGCTTGAGGGGCATGTTTTACAATTTATCTTTATTGAAAAGTGATGTCTTAGCAAACTTGTAAAGTGTGATCCTTCAGAAACACAGCAAAGTCAAAAAATCATTTGTATGTTTTGGTTTTTTTGGACTTTATTGGTGTAATATATTTTATTATTTATAAAGAGTAGTTTTCTGACTTATTTTCTCTTCCTTTGTACTTTTGTATAAGGTCATACGTATTTTGACAAATAAGATATATGCATAGTAAATAGTATAATTTGTGGAAAATTCAAGTGCTCATAGCTTGCTAACAAAGGGTCCTAAAGGTGTTGGCCTGATGTGCTTTTCTGGGGAAGGCCAGACAATACAATTGAGTATTCATGGCTTCTGTGGCCTGTCATAGCGCTCCTCTCTGCTGCTCTGTAGACAGTATATAGGAGAGCAGACGCTGTGGCCCAATGCCAGTTGGTATGCAACATTTGTCTCAAGTTCAAGTTTGTGGATCCCTGCCCCAAGGAGTCAAAAAAAAAAAAAAAAAAAAAAAAAAAAAAAAAAAAAAAAAACGATCGAAAGACTATCCCATGAAGTCCACAGGATAGTTTAATGACATGACCCACATAGACAAAACTTATGATGTTTTTCTGGTGATTTACCCATCTTTGAAGGGAGCAGAGCTAATCTTACTGTTACCCAATTTTTGCAGTAAGGAAATAGGTACAGAGGGTTAAGTGAACTGGGCTTAGACATACAACCAGTTGCTTAGCAAAGAGTGGAACAATCTCTTTACATCATCCCCATGCTTACTTCCCTGGCGTCTGAGTTCCATGCATTGAAGGGACACCTTGAGGAATCTCTTGGAGTTGGAACATGTAGAGAGACTGAAGAAAGAGGTGTGGGCGGGTATGGAGAGGGAGGAGCATGAGGATATATGAACTAGGAGGGAGAGGGAGAATATATGAATTAACAAAGCCTGGTACTTAAGGGTCAAATTCCTGACTTCATCATAGCCAAGCTCTGGCTCTTTACCCTCTCGGGTCCCAGGTTACTCCACCTACCCTGGGCAGTCACTAATCGATGTGCAGAGGACTGCTCTGTAAGAGGCTATGCCTTGGGTCCCTTCTTTATTCATGCTACCTATGGGTGGGCCTTCTGTGCTGTTCTGACTACGTGTTGGGCTGGTGGATGTGAGCAAAGCAGCAGGTATTTCCCTACTTCTCTGGTGATGATTAACCCTAATAATCTCTGCCCTTGAGTATCCAGTGAGAGAGTCAGGAAGTAGAATCTCTATTAAATGAGACTTTCGAAGTGAGGCCTCCAGGCTGGAATGTAGTTCAGGGGCAGAATTCTTCTTGCTGAGAATGTACAAAGCCCCAGTACCCAAAAGAAATAAATCCGTAAAAGATCTTATAAGGGAAAGAGTGAGGACCTCATGGAGATGATTTTTAAGGGATGCATCACTTCTGCATCATAATAATAAGGTGGAGTAGAGAATTTTTACATTGATTCGTATTGTCTATAAAGCAGATTTCTAATGATACTGACTTGTTTTCAGTGACAGCGGTTTTCTCTCTGCTTCCCTCTTTCCTCCATTTCTTTCTTTTGAAAAATGAAAACTTACCTACAGGTGGGTGGGCTGGCTTTGTCCGTTCAATGCTGCTGTGTCAATGGCTTCTTAACCTGTGTGTGTGTGTGTAGTGTGTGTGTGTGTGTGTGTGTGTGTGTGTGTGTGTGTGTGTGTAATGAAAATCAGGTGTTTGTGTGTATGAAGAAAGAGGGACTAAAAAGACTCATTGGTGTTGCAATCAGAATATCACAAACCCTGCAGACATGCTATCTGTTGTGACTTCTTAAGAGATGAGAACAGAGACAACATAAACTGCTCTGCATCCTGTTCACACTGTGCTGTTTCTCTGTGTGTTTAGAAAGGACTTCTGTCCTATGAATACTCAGTAAGTAACTACAGAAATGTATCTGATAAATTGGAAACTGCATCCCCATCTGTTATTTCATTTTCGAGAACTCAGTGGTGACAGCCATAATCTGCAGATGTGAGAACCAGAGGCATTTGTGGCTTGATTGAAGACGACTTTCAACATTTCTTATAGTGTCTCAGTCCCTCCAGCTATCTCATGTTGCTTCCGCTGACCACGTATTAAGTAATTATGCATAAAGCAGGATGCTAGGTTTTACATGAAGACCCACCCTGTGTTCTTTCCTCTGATTGTATAGTAAGTGATTATGAGTATAGCGGGGTCCTAGGTTTTACATGATGGACAAACCATAAATCTACTGTTGTAAGGAGGAGATGAAGAAGATGCATACAGAACAATATGCCAAGGTAGATCACGCTGAGCTGGAGTCCTGAGAAGAGATGAGGAATCACTTCCCACTGGGGGTGGGTATTTGGAGAGGGAAGGGGTATCCCTCTATGCCTCCGTGTAGCCCACCCTGCTCTCTCTCCTCCTCAGCATATTGTCACACAGGGAATCAGTGATCATCGCCTGCTTGTTGACTGACATGGGCTGTGAAACTCTAAACATTATGAAGTCTTCATATAAAAATAAATGAGAGGCAAAGAGAACTGACAGGGGAAGAAGGATTTTCCCATTAAATTCAGTGTGAAGACAAAACAGCAGGTGGTTCTGTGGAACTGGGAATAGTTTGTTTTCGCAATAACAAATGGTGAGTCTGTCAAGGCTGTGAAAGCCTTGAACTTCAAGCTCAGAAATATGAACTTTGCTCACTGAGGAAGCCCTCCAGAAAGGTGATGCTGATGCCTATCAATCATTTTGAACAAGAGGAAGAGATGTGCTCACTGTTTTCAGACAGGAACCTGGTGTGTTTGGAGGATCACTTTCTGGGTGAATGACCACCCCACCGTTCTTCTGTTCACCTCATGCTCTGTGTTGGAAACCTCCCCATCTGTCTTAGGACTCAGCTTCCAAAGACTGTACTTTAGGGGCGTGGAGGGGGGGCTAGCAATTTATGTTGCTGAATCCATTCTAAAGGTTGTCTTCACAAGAAGGGACAAAGATGGCTATCAGTGAAGTGCTAAATAAACTGATATAAGAGCTCAGGGTGGGGAAACAGATTATTTTTTTCCTCAGAAACTTTGTTCAAATGCCAGCTCATCCATGAAAATGCCCCGGGACTCATTCTGATGAACTGGAGACTGTATTTTCTTCCCAATAAATTTTATAGGTATACCTTCTGGGGTTTAAAGGTGATTCATTACAACAGTTAAAAAAATGGTTGCCTTTCATTGGGGCAATGTAGAATGCCTAGAAACTTGTCAAAGAAACCACTCCAAAATTTATTTATTATTGGCAGAGCATGGTAGCACACACTTTTAATTCCAGCACTCGGGGCAGAGGCAGATGAATCTCTATGAGTTCAAGGCCAGCCTGGACTACACAAAGAATTCTAGGTCATCCCAGACTATATAGTGAGACCCTGTCTCACAAAGCAACTATATGTCTGTCTGTCTATCTATCTATCTATCTATCTATCTATCTATCTATCTGTCTATCATTATTTTCTAACAATAAAAACCATAATGTAGGATATTTCCATCTTTACTTTAAATTGTAAAGTACCCTTAAAGGGTTGATATCCAAACCTTAATTCATTTAACATGTATGTTGAATGTACATTAGGTGTCAGAGATGAGTTTAGGCATTAGAGAAACAACAATGGATGAAACAGGCAAAGTCCTTCCTCCTCCCCCATCACATTAATGTACATGTAATGTGACATATCATGTGCTTGCTTCATGGATGAACCTTGAGGACATTATGCTATGTGAATCACAGCTTGCTTGTGATTCAGTGTCCCTGAGGTACCTAGAGCTGTCAGGTTCATGGAGGCAGAAATTGCAGCAGTGATGATTGCCAGAGGTGGGAGGGAGGGCAGAATGGAAAGTTTATTAGTGGGGATAGAGCTCTAGTTTTGCAAGATAAAGGCATTCTGGAGAAAACATGCCCAGCTATGTGAGTGTACTCAGATATATTGGGTGTATGTTTCAGAATGACTAAGATTCTACAGGTTATTCTGCATGTATTCTGCATACAAATACTATATACATACATATATGTGTGTGTATTGTATTAGTTAAGGTTTTACTGCTGTGAAAAGATACTGTGCCTAAGGCAACCTAAAGAAGAAAGAGTTTTTTGGAACTTACAGTTTCACAAGGTAAGTTCATGACCAACACATTGGAGGAGCATGGCAGCACACAGGCAGGCATGGTGTTAGATCAGTAGCTGAGAGCTTACATCTTGACATATGAGTGTAAAGCAGAGAGATAATTGGGGATGGCATGGGCTTTTGAAATCTCAAAGCCCACCCCAAGCAACACATCTCCTCCAACAAGGCCACACCTCCTAAGCCTTTCTAAGCAGTCTCACCAAATTGGGACCAGGTATTCAAACACATGAGCCTATGGGGACCATTCTCATCCAAACTGCCATATGTAATCTGCTCTCTTTCTGTTTCTATGCAGTTATAAACAATCTGTTGTAAGATATGGTATATATAAAATGCCAGGAAGTGGTAAATACCATGGAAGACAGTAATGGACAGAAAGAGGACAGAGACTGGGAAGGGCTGGAAGTGTGGGTTGCTGGTTTTGACAACATCTCTGTGAACTGCATCAAACTCTGTGAGGGAGCATCACAATGGCATTGTCTGTGCAAGCCTGATTAGATTAAAAAAATGAGCATTTTCTTTCATATGATGTACTTTGATTATATTCTTTCCCCTTTCGACTCCCCCTAGATCCCTCACACTTCATACCCACCCAACTTCATGTTCTTCCTCTCCCTCAAAAACAAACAAGCAAAACAAAACAGGAGAAACAACCAAACCAAGAAAACAAAAACAAAAACAAACAAAAAAACAAGAAAACTGCAGAAACAGAAAGAAAATTAGAAAAGAAAATCTGTAAGATCTTAAAAAAACACTAATCCAAAGTGCACACATATACACAGACACACATATACACAGACACACATGTGCACACACACACAGACACATACCAACACACACAGACACATTCCCAACATATACACACCCCACACACATACATACACACAGACACACACCCACACACACAGACACACACCCACACACATAGACACACACCCATACAGATACACACACACACACACACACACAGACACACACCCATACAGATACACACACACACACACACACACACACAGACACACACCCATACAGATACACACCACACACACACACACACACACACACACACCACACACACAGACACACACACACACACACACACACACACACACACACACACACACACACACACACACACACACACACACACACACACACACACACACACACACACACACACACAGACACACATACAGATACACACACACACACACACACACACACACACACACACACACACAGATACACACACACACACACACACACACACACACACACACACACACACACTGGCTAGCTAATCCCGGGCATGGGACCCTCTCTGGAGCATGGTTGCTATACTCAGTGGTACTCCATTGGAGAAAACAGATTTTCCATTTATCAATTGCAGATAGCTTCCTGGTTAGGGGTGGGGCTTTGTGTCAACTTCCCCTTTTAGGTCTGGGTTGTTTTTTTTTTTTTTTTTATGTAGCTATCATATGTGAATCTGTCTTGTGTCTGGATGACACTGAGTCTTTGGAGCCATTACCACTCTCTGCCTCTTACAGTCTTTCACATAGACTCTGAGTCTTGAGGGGAGAGGTTTGATAAAGATAACCCATTTAGGGCTGAGTGTTTGCCTGGATACAGAGAATGCCAGAAAGGCCTGCGTTAGTGGCTTTCATCTTCAAATTCAGTCTGCCGTCTTGGGCTCAGTTTCATGGATCTGTGTCAGGGAATCAGATTAATGTCTGTGAAGATCAGCCTTCTACACAAAGGACTTGTCAAGAGAGGCAAGCAAGTCTTGTCCTCTAGTGGGGAAACAAAAGTAAAGAATGGTCCTGCAGTTATGACAAAAGGAAACTTGGTAATTTGCATCAGGAAGTGAAGGGATTCCCATATATAAGCTTCACAAAACAGTGTTATCTTTTTCTCTAACTTTCTTTTATATAGGATAGGTCACATGTCATTTGTGGGTAAGCTGGCTTTTAATATGGGGGGCAGGGTGATTCCTTTGTGAATAAATGTGTCTTTCTCCACCTCCCACTCCGTGTGTGTGTGTGTGTGTGTGTGTGTGTGTGTGTGTGTGTGTGTGTGTGTAAGGTCAAAGGAAGGTCTGGTTGAAAAAATTCATGGAAGGGCAGTTGTAGCGGTTAGTTAAAATACATAGAGATAGTTGGTTAACGTGAAGTAACATCCAGAGAGAACAAGGTCGTTTTTGATTGGAGAGATGCCCAGGATCGAGAAGGTGACAGGTGCTCCTCTGATAGTATCACAAAGTACATCTGTAGCCAGGACAGTTTTTAAAAGCCATATTTAGAGAGAGGCCTCAGCTGTTGACTACATCGCAAGAAAAGCTCATGTGACTCCTGGGCTCTTTTAAAGCCATACCTGACCTGTCAGAGAGTGAAATGGGGGTCTTTGATGCCTTGTGATAAGCAGCCAGAATAAATAACATGATGTCACAATGTGGAACCTTTCTCACTATGTGAGTTTGCTCAGGTGATGTGTTCTGTGCTATCATATAGACTACTTTGCAGAGCTTTTGGGGCCTCTAGGAACTTCTGTTGTCTGGCTCCTTCACTTTTATTTTTATGGTGTCCCTTCATCCATGCTTGATGCTCTATCTCTGCCAAACTGAGCCTCTGGGATGCCAAATGTACCCATTTTCAGGTCCTCTGAGCCGCTTCTCACATAGCTCCCTCTGCCCAGGCATGACTCCCTCATCCATTCTGGCCAGCCTATTGCCTGTTTCATTTCAGACAGGTACAAACCACGTTCAGTGTCTCATGGTTCCCCTCTTTGTTGGAATGACTGTTTTTTCACTGTACTTGGAGCCACTTGGACATAAATACCTGTGTGCTTCAACTCAGTATCCCTGAAGCCAGCATAGCACTTCATTCTTGTGATGGTCAGTGGGGTTTATATGCGAGGGCCTGTGCTGTGGGAGCATGTGGATAGCTGTCTTAACCTAGTCCATTAATTCTAAGGCAAGGGACAGTCACAGAAGTAAAACAATCAATTGAATTGTCTCTCTACAATTTAGAAGAGATGGACACACACACACACACACACACACACACACACACACACAGAGAGAGAGAGAGAGAGAGAGAGAGAGAGAGAGATACACACAGAGAGAAACAGAGACAGAGATGGACAGAGACGGAAAGATTCAGAGACAGAGATGGACATACACAGAGAGAGACAGACACATGCACACACACATGAGAGAGATACAGAGAGATAGAGAGAGACAGAGAAACACACAGAATGAATTTCATTCACCAAAAGATGCCTGAGAAAGGCCTTGTCTGCTTGGGAAGATACATCAGTGGTACAGAACTTGCCTAGGTTGCATGAGGTCCTGGGCTCAGTCTCTAGAACTGGAGGAAAGCGGTGGTGTATTCCATAATACTTTACATGGAGATAAATATTCAACACTGAGAGTACAGTACTTGCCAGTCACAGCAGACTACAGTCTGACTTCTGTAGCCTTAGTACAGTTGCTCCTCAGTATGGAATTCCAGACCATTTCTCCTAAGGAAACATTAAGTCTTTTTAGGTAGACCTTTAAGTTTTGCTTCAAGTAGTGCTGTGCATTATGAACTGGCCTCAGGATCCTGGTATTTTTCTCTCTGATTCTCAAGTTCCACACTGCTAAAGTGATGGGTTGCATGTTGAACTTTAGGTAGATCCTAAGAATCTAGGGAGGAAGCAAGCTGGAGGTAGATATGACATCTTGAATTGATGAAAAGAACTGTGTGCTTTTCTGAAGAAGTTCCATCCTTCCTATACCTTGTAAACTCTGTCTCCAGTGCTGCAGAGTTGGGGCTGGTAGAGGGAGTGAATGCACTTATGGTATGCTCCTGGCTCCTGGAGCCTGGATCAGGCATGCTCCTTGTGGTAGTGGTCCCTTGTGGTACTGATCCTTGTTGCTGGAGGTTTTGGCCTAGCAGGTCCTGCTGCCCTTGACCCCAAATAAATACATGGACTCTATATTAATTGTGAAACTGTTGGCCGGTGGCTTGGGCTTCTTATTGACTATCTCTGTCTTAATTATTAACTCATTCCTATTAATCTACTAGTCTGTGGCTTACCCGGTAATGCCTGGCATGTTGTTACTCCTTTGGCAGCAAGACATCTCTGTGGCGGGCTATCTCTGCCTACCTCTCCCAGAATTCTCCTGGTCTCCTAGTCCCACCTATCTTCCTGCCTCATTGGCTGAACGGTGTTTTATTCATCAACCAATAAGAGAAACCTGTATACAGAAGGACATTCCCCCATCAGATCCTAACAGCACAGCAGAGAGAATGAAAGATCCATCTTTCAGTTGCTCCTGGGTCTATCCATCCTTGTTTACATTTAGTCTTGCTGAGGAAGGTCTGAGTTTGCACAGAGCACTGTCCTGTATGGTTACCCTGTGGTCTCCGTGACACGCCTCTCTGCTTGGCCCATGTGTATCTTTGCGGATTTCACTTGCTTACACAGGAAGTGCTTGCATGTTGCCAAGACTGCTGACAAAGGTGGATGAAGTCAAATAGTATAATACACTCTGGAAGCCAGAGCCGTGGTCAGGAGGAAAAGCCAGCAACCTGAAGAGATGGGAGCATCTCCAACAAGGCTGGTTATTATGGTTGCTCCTTCTCTGCATTCTTATTCCACTACCAGTTGTATAACTTCTATGCTTTGAGGGTACAGTAAACTTAGGGAATTTGGACATGATTCGGCATGTACCTACAGCATATATTGGCATAGGAATTGGCCTACATTTTGCATCTATTGGCTATACCAAGCATTTGTACCAATTTTTAACAATCAAGGTATACACACACACACACACACACACACACACACACACACACACACACACACACACATATTTCTAAGTGGAGAGTGAATATGTGTATAACTTGCAAAACGTCCTGGAACTAACATCACAGATGATGTGAAAACGTTTTTTTGGGGGACAGCCACACAATCTTCTTCATGCTAAGCAGTTCAGGGAAATAAAATAACTACCAAATGGGGAAGAATAGTTGGAAGTTTGAGATTTATTCTCTCGAAGTCGTATCACAAATACAGAAAATGGAAGTGTCAGCTGCCCTCCATTGCCAGTTTAGTGTGGTGTTTTCATTGATACGCTTGTTAAAACTTGATTTTCTCTTTAGAGCTGAAGAAATGGTTTGCTGCTCAACTTCATTATCTTGAATTTAGACTCAGGCAATAATTGCTGACAAACTGGCAGGGCTACATGTTGGCTTCTCCCGAGAGCTGGTGGAAGAATGTAACAAAATCTAACACCGGTTCATGCAGCCATGAAAGGTTTCTTTACTTCAAAACCAAGCTTAGGATGCCCGGGAGAGTCCAGAAGAATTGGTTCCGCATTGTAGGGATGTTCTGTGATTTGCTGGTGCAAAAGCTTGACCTAATTTTCATCCGATTTTTTCTCTCTCCAAGAGGTGAGAGGAAAAAGATGCTAAATCTCTTGGAGTGAGGAAAGTAGACCATTTCCCTTTCCCTGACAGATTAGGAAACACACTAGAACATTCTTAGGTAAAATCTTATTTAGCCAGATTAAAGTTTGCTCCCTTTTGCCACTGCATTGTTCCTCTCTGAAGAAAGCGTGATTTACAAGCCCTGTGGATCTTCTTGTGGCATTAATAACATCTTGAGGCAGCTGTTTTATTGGGTGTATACAGGGGGTAATTAGAAACATCTGAGTATCCCATATTATGCCTAGAGCACCATGGCATTGAGCTAAAAAGAAAAAAAATACTCCAAAGTTGTGCACTTAGTAAATGCATGGATTCCTCATTAAACCAATTGCATTTTGTGTGATATACCATTTTTCAAAGATAAGCCAAACTCTTTAGACTGAAAATATTCTTTCATTGAAATATTCTCATGGCAGAAATCATTGCCTTATTTGGTAAAACACCCATGACTCTGCTGCCCATACCATAATTATTATTTCCCTAGCTGTCAAACTTCATCATATTATAGACTGTTTGCTGCCAAAAGTATTTCTTCTTTTAACCTGGCAGTGGCTTAAATTCTAGAATTCCAAGGGAGCTCATTTAGGAAATTAACTCTTAAAATCATCCTGCACCAGGGACCAGTAGTGTCCAATTTTCCTTGTAGTTAATTCTGGAAATCAACTGGGATACAGGACCTTGGGCTCCAGTTCAGCTAGTGTTTGGAACCGGACCTGCTGTACTGGTGGTTGAGTTGGAAGCATTTGGGTAATGCAGCAGTAACAGCAGTGTCTTTCATCCCAGCTTTCCTTCCTTTAAGACAAAACAATTTGGTGGGAGTGAGTCAATGAGTGGCTCCTTTCCTCTTCATTCACAAATAGCTAGACCCTCAGAGGAGTCAAAGTTGGGTCAAGATGACAGACTCTGGGCAGATGAGCCTGGGTTTAAGTTGGAGGCACCCCATGCCTCTACCGCTTATCTACCTTTGTGTGTCATCTCTGGGTGTACTGTTTGCTCTTTGTAGTCTGTGTGAATGAGAATACTTATGGATTTCTGAGGGAACACGTGTTTGTCTGGAGGCTACTCATTACTTACAAAGCCATTGGAAGAAGTGGAGTCACACATATATATATATATATATATATATATATATATATATATATATATATATGGGATGTTTTCTTGGTAGAGGCACCAACTCCAACAAGTCTAGGCTGGCCAGCCACGTCCCAGGGATCTGTCTACCTTTGTCTCCCTAACCCTGGTGTAAAAATCGTACAGCAAGACTGTACTTTTATGTTCCATGGGTTCTAGGGATCAGACTCTGGTACTGTACCTGCAAGGAAAGCCTTTACATACCAGCCCCTGTAATACTCACTGATTTCCTCAATACCTTATTTAGCAAGTACCAGAAGAGCCTGATTCAGACAATGAGATGATGTTGACCTTTGCACATCTCCTGCCTCAGCTGGTGTCTCCCTTAAATCAGAGATTTCCTTACCCTGCCTGATGGTCTTTTGGAACAGTGCCACCAGAGTAGTTAAGACTTTGGGGTACTTGTGCATCCTTGCTGCAGGAGACGCTACATGGCATGGCCTCTCTTGTCACTCTACTGTTTCAGCATGATTTAGTGTGCTCCTATGTTCAGATTTTTTCAGGAGACAAAGTCCAACCACACCAAACTCTCAAGTGTTTTGATCCTTTGTGCTCCAGTAGGACCAAGCAGTTTCTGCAGTCCAGCCAACACCCCCTAATAGCAGAATGGCTGTTACTGCCCTTTTGTCCTCAGCTTAGGAATGTAGCCCAAGCCCCCAAATGAAAATCTAGTTCCCTGTATAATGTTCTACTAATGATAATTGCCCTTAGTGAGGTATTCTGATGTGAAAGATGAGCCTTTTGGCTTATTAGTCATGGGACAGATAATTGATATTTTTCTGGAAAAGCAGAAAGGGAGATATTTACAGTGCCCTACTTATGAGTTAAGTGCCCCCCACACCTAGCCTGGGATTACTATTAAGCACCTTAACCGTGTCCAAAAGTGCACTTTAGAGATAAGATAATAGGGGCACTTAGGGTGCAACTGCCCCAAGCCTGCCACTCCACAGTCATGTTTTGAACCTGTAGACTAAAAGTGCCAAGATTCCTACTTGTGAACATGGAGCTCAAGAGTGTGAGGGTCGAGCATGGAGCAGTTAAATTAGCAGAAAATGAAGTACAGATCAACTCAGGTGAATAGCAAAGCTGCATCTTACCCTCCCTGGGCCCTGCTAGCTCATACTCTCCCTTCACTTCCATCTGACCTCTTCTTCTTTCTTCGTGGTCTTTGTTCACCCATCTTCAGCAGTCATGCCCGTAGTTGGTGTTCACTGAGATCTTTGTTCCCTTAATCCTCACAACAAGTGGGAAGAGGAGAAGCTGTTTGTATATAATGGTAGTGCATTCCCTCCTGCTCTCAGAGAAGCATTTGGCAATGCCAATATACACGTTTGCTTTCCAAACTTGAGCAGGTGGTTAGCTTGTAGCTGGCAACTAGCAGGCAGAGGCAGAGGTTAGCGGTCTAAACATCTTACAAAATGGGACATCACCTACAGACATTTTGACTATGTAATTTAATCTTCTATTGTGATGAAACATCATGACCAAGTTAAGTTATGAAAAAATGGGTTTAACTGGGCTAAGAGTTCCAGAGGGTTAGAGACCATGGTGGTGGAGCAAAGGCAGGGTAGCTGGAACAACTGAGAACACACATCTAAAACTGTGAGCAGGAGGCAGAGACAGCACAGGGGATGACAGATGATGGGGGGCCTTTGAAGCCTTGAATCCCAGCCTCCTCAATCCTGCAACTCCTTCAATGAGGCCACATATCCTGATTCCAACCAATTCTATCAACTAGTGACTAAGTATTCAAACAGACTATGGCAGCTATTTTTGTTTAAACCGCCACAGGCCCCAAATGTTAAGAGCACCACATCCAGGGAGCCCTGCTCTAGATGCTAAAGATGACCTTTTTTTTTTCCCTTCCAGACCTTAAAACCCCCTTATGATACTGTGTCCATATCAGTGGAAAACCTCCCTCTTAGGCTCAGATAGTTGTCTAGGTGAAAGTTCCAAGATTTTTGTGATGGATGGATGCTTGCAGGGATGCTGGTGGGCACACAGGCTCAGCTGTCCCTGGATAAGTGCAGTGTAACCAGCCACACCAGACTCCTGGAGGCTACTTACATGAGACTTACATTTTCAGCAACTTACATGAGACTATGGTGCTGATTCTCTCAGAGAGTATCATGGTCAAGATGGGTTGGAATGTCTCATAGGGACTTCCCCAGTCAGCTTTACTGGTCTTTAGCATGGGACCTCCTTGGAAACTGCAATAAAAAATAAAGATCTGTACAATGTCCAGGAGACATAATTTGTACATCTCAGAAGTGAATGGATGGCAGATACCCCATTTTCAGAGCTTCCTGTTGCTCTGTAGATACTCAGTTGCAGAATGCCTTCATAGTGACTAACAGAAGAGGAGAATTCCAAGTATATTTTTAAAAATACCATCATTGCATGTTCAAACAAACCTACCATCTTGGGTGGGGACATACATATTATTATTACCATTATTATTGAGACAGGGTTTCTCTGTGTAGCTCTGGCTGTCTTGGAACTCACTCTGTAGATCACGCTGGCCTCAAACTCACAGAGATCTGCCTGCCTCTGCCTCCTGAGTGCTGGGATTAAAGGTGTGTACCACTGCTGCCCAGCTGAGATTTTTTTCTAAAGGGCCAGACACTGAAAATTTGACTCCAAACTTGTTGGAAAAATAAAAACCATTTGGTAGTCTGATGGGGGATGTCCTTTTATATATATGTTTCTCTTACAGGTTGATGAATAAAATACTGTTTGGCCAGTAGAAGCAAGAAGATAGGCAGGACTAGGAGATGAGGAGAATGCTGGGGAGAGAGGCAGAGGGCAGAGAAGCAGAGGGGCAGAGAGGTGCCTCAAAGAGACAGCATGTAGAACCCGGAAGATGGGATGTGCCAGGCGTTCTCTGGTAAGACAAGGCCATGTAGAAATACATAGAATAGTAGTTATGGGTTAGTAATTAAGAGAGAGCTAGCCAGTAAGAAGCCCTAGCCATCGGCCAACAATTTATAAATTAATATAGCATCTGTGTGTTTATTTGGCACTAAGCGTCTATAGGACCAGGTGGGACAGAAACCTCCATCTTCAATGGTCCGAATCCCTGTGGTATAGCTGGACAGTGGTGCAGATCAAGTTCTGGGGACTCACTGTGGGGTTGAAACAGTTCTAGACAGCAAGGATATGACCTTGCCCTCACCTGCTCTTAAGTTGCAGAGTTGTTTTTTTTAGGTTTTGGTCACTTTGCCAGGGATCTTGGAATTTGCACAATTGTGTCTTTTATGCTTTTTCTTTTTTAATGGAATACCAACTCTTAATTCCATCAACAGAAAGTCAGTGTAAGTTAATGTGTATCTCCATGAGAACCCGATCTCATAATTCACATAGCTGGCTCTCTCTCTAGACTGCTCTTTTTTTTCTTTTATTTTCTAAGAGAGGGTCCTATTCTGTAGCCCAGGCTGGCTTCAAACTCATGATTCTCTTGCCTCTGCCTCCTAAGGCCTGAGATTACATATGGGTGCTATTCCATTTGCTTTCCATTTTAATGATAAACAACCTGTTTTCTAAATATATTACCTTTTGTTCACCGACTCATCAATTGATGAATATTTGGGTTTTTCTTTTTGGCTATTGTAGATAATAGTACTATGAGCAGTGGGGTGCAATATATGAGTCCTTCCTTTGAATTTTTGGGTAACATGAAAGTTTTAAACTCCCTCAATCTGAATATCCCAAGTCTGAAATGCTCTGAAATCTGAGCTCTTTGGAGCACTGATGTGAAACTCTAAAACATTCGTTTGGGAACACTTAAGATCTCACTAGGGATGGCTACAGTGTGATAAGGATGAAGTAAAATGTTCTAAGGCAAAGAAGAAAAAAAAAGGCTCTGAAGTCATGCACTTCTCGAGTGCATAGATAAGAGGTGTTCCATGTGTAGTTGGAGAGGAACTGCCAAGCTGTAGGGAGCTCTGAGTTTAGCTTTGCCAGAAATTGCCAACTTGGTCTCCCTGGAAACCATGCTGTTTCTATGGCCCCCTTAGCAGTGCTTCAACCTGCAGTTTCTCCAACTCCTTGAACAATGCTAATTGCCCTTTCTTCTGATTAATTAGTATATGATATCTCCTAGCTTTGATTTGCATGTCTCTGATGATGGGTGAGAGTGAGCATCTTTGCATGTACTCACTCAGTGGACATCTGTGGGTCTCCTTTGAAGGCCTGCCTGTTCAGTCTTTTGCCCAGTTTTGAATTGGTTTGATGTGGTTGATATTTTTTAAGCCAGGATTTCTATTTTCCAAGCTCCGTTCTTAATTACAGCATCCTGTATGGCTGATATTGATTGGGAATCTTTTAGGAGATCTACATTCTGGTTTTGGTTTGGCCCTCTTACTTGGACAAGACTCATTTTGTGAGTCTTCATTTCTCCATCCCTCAGGAGGAGTTCAGAGAGTGGACACAGAGGCATCCCTGGCAGTCCCTCCAAAGCCCCTTGCCTTGGGGGTGCAAAGCCTATTCCCAGGGATCAGCATGGAGTGTGAATGGAGTAGGCTATCTTGAGTATTTTTTTTTCTATCCTGCACATACTTTCTGTGATTTCCAAGTATGCACACTGAGTTCCCTTTTGTACTTTTTAGTTTTGGCTTTTCTTTCAGTGGGAATTAAAGGATGGCTTTGTACAACTACAGTGATATATCGTGTGGCGATATGTCATCAGCCTGACAGGTTTGATCAGAAAAATCGAGGCCTGGAAACATTGGACAGGCTTACAAATGACTCTCTATTTTTCTTGCTTGGATTTTCAGCTCCAAGTTTGCAGAAGAGTTTGGCCCGGAACAGAATGACTCCATGGTGGCCTGAAGGAAGCACAGCTTGTTTGGAGTGTGATGAAAGGACAGAGTTGGGTTGGGCCAATAGGTTGGAGAAGGCTGAGGGCTTTATTTTCTTAGAACTGAAGTAAAAATCTGCACTCTATAGATTGTGCTGGGACCCCATTATGAGTAACAGCACACGGATGGTTGACAGCTAAAAATCTAAGCCACAGTTATCTAAATACCCCCGATAGGGTTGAAAACGCCAATGGCCAAATTTTAAAGTTGAGGAAAGCATTTTCCTAGGAATTGAAAGGGTAGTTTTTCCTGATATGTCTTTGGGTTCATTTATCTCCTGCCAATTCCCAGGGCTGTCTTTATTTCTGTGGATTAATACTGCCTTGATTCTTTTTCTTTGAGTAGAACTAAAGAAAGGGCCAGACACATGAGCATTCTTCAAGAGTTAGAAAGCCCTGTTTCCAACCCTGTGCTGAGAGCCCACCCTGCCCTGGTTCCTGCAAGATGCCAGTGGCTTCACAGCCCTAGAGGACAGGGCAGGGTGGAGGAGAGAGGTTGGTTCTTTGCTATTCAAGCTGCCTCTTGGAAATTCCCTGGGGTCTTCTGTATCCTCACCCAAGTCCACAGAGGCTGTCAAGAGGCACCCTCTGACCTTAGGAGTCTCTCTGGGGTTCTCAGAACTCAGCTTAGATGATGATGGTGGTGATGGTGATGATGATGGTGGTGATGATGATGGTGGTGGTGATAGCAAAGTATATCCCTGTGTAGCCCAGCTAACTTTTAAGATACCATCTTGCCTGAGCCTTCTGAGTACAGGGATTATAGGTGTGTACCAACGTTCTTTTCAAAAGTTTTTTTATTAAATTATTTTATAAATGTCCTTACTTGAAGACACTTCACCTTTTGACTAGCCTTTGTTCATACCAAAGTTATAGTTAACTAGATCTGAAGATAGATTTTAAAAAAATGATTTGTACATCATTAAAAAGTAAACTCTTTTGAATAAATGATACATAAGCGGGACAAGAGGGTGAGATGGGTACTGTTTTGTCAAATGCAAATTTTGTTTCCATTTCTGTCCTGTGAATCCCCATCTCTCTTTATTAGAGATATAAGTGGGTCCATTTGTATGTCTTCTGGAATGGGTCTGTATTGGCAGATATATAAATGCATCCTGAAGCTTTCCTAATATATTACTTACTATACTGTGTCATGCTTTACTTACCTAGCAATTAATATCTACACAAATAAATCTGCCTCCATATTTTTAAAGGCTATATTATAGTCAATCCAATCATATATTTTAACATAATTAGCCAGATATGCCAGCCAACTTTCCAGGTTTTGCTGTCATCCAAGCTGCAGGAGACAATAAATGTCTTAACATAGGTATTGGTGACTTTTCCTGCCACGGTGATCAAATACCTGGGAAAAAACAACTTCAAAGAAGGGACTTTTACTTTGGCATGCGGTGTGAGGTTATAGTCATGGCAGGGAAGGAGTGTGTCAGTATTACAAAGTGGCTGGACACACTGTATACATAGTCAGGAAGCTGAGAGAGATGAAGGCTGGTGCTCAGCCCTGGAACCCCAGCCATGGAATGGTGCCGGCCACATCTAGACATGGGTCTTTCCACCTTCATTAACACAGTCTAGCTCAGTGGTTCTCAACCTGTGTGTCACGACTATTTTGGGGGCACAGGTCAAATATCCTGCATATCAGGTTATTTATATTACAATTTATAATGGTAGCAAAATTTCAGTTATGAAGTAGCGACAAAATAACTTTATGGTTGTGGTTCAGCACAATATGAGGACCTGTCTTAAGGGTCACAGTGTTAGGAAGGTTGGGAACCACTGGTCTAGCTGGTCCTTCACAGACTCCTAAGAGGCTCATCTGCTCAGTAATTTTAGACCCTGTCAATTGGACAATCAATAGTAAAATAACCACATAATATATCTGTGAAGGTCCCAGGATAATGCATAGGAAGTGTTTTAAACCACAGAATATGCACCTATTAACATTAGCACTTACTTGTCCAACTATCTACTGGCTGGTTGAAGTAACACATTCCCAGCACACTCTTCAGTTGGTTGTGACACATTTTGAACTCTTCTATTGGAGTGGGTTAATGTTTAATTTATGTTTTGCATATGTACATGATTGCCTTTTCAGGTGTTTGAGTCTGCTAGTCTGTATCCTTCACTTTCCGGTGAAGAATCAGGTGTTTCAAGACTGTCCTGTGTGTTAAAGAATGACTGAAACAGCCCTTTCACACTAATATATTCTAGGCTGACTGTTAGCTCACCATACAGTAAAGATGGTCTTGAATTCCTCATCTTCCTGCTCTGCCTCCCAAGTGCTAAGATTACAGGCTGGGTGTGCCACCATATCCAGCTAAGCATTTTAGTTAAAGAGCAAGCCCACTTCTTGTTCAGCTCTCATGCCTCTTCAACATTAGATATAAACTCCTAGTAGGAAACACAGGAAGACCCTGAAGTTTGATCAGTGACATATAGATTTATTAAAGAGAAAGAGTGTCTTAGCATTTCTATTGCTGTGAAGAGACACCATGACCATTGCAACTCTTATAAAGGAAAACATTTAATTGGGTGGCTTACAGTTCAGAGGTTTAGTCCATTATCATCATGGTAAGCATGGCAGCATGCAGGCAGACATGGTGCTAGAGAAGTAGCTAAGAGTCCTACATCTTGCACAGGCAACAGGTAGTTAACTGAGACACTGGGCATAGCTTGAGCATACATGAGACCTCAAAGCCTGCCTCCACAGTGACACACTTCCTCCCACAAAGCCATTCCTCTTAATAGTGCCACTCCCTTTAGGGGCCATTTTCTTTCAAACTACCATGAAGGGGAACCTTGATTTTTTTTTCTCTTTTTATTATTATTATTATTATTATTATTATTATTATTATTATTATTATTAATTCAAGTTAGGGAACAGGCTTGTTTCATATGTACTTCCCCTCTCCCTCTCCCTTCCCTCACCCCCATTCCTTCTCCCCCACTTCCAACCTACCCCCCACCCCATCCACCCCCCAACCGGGGCTCCACCAAGTCCACCAAATCTTCCTGTGCTGGGCCTAGGCCCCTCCCCATGTGTTCAGAGACAGAGCGAATCCCTTCAAGTGGGATGGGCTCTCGAAGCCCCCTCACCCACCAGGGCAAAACGCCAGTCCACCTCCGGAGGCTCCCAGGAGTGCAGGGGCCTCCCCATTGGCATCCATGATCAGGGGGCTGGATTAGTCCCTTACTGGCCTCCCAAAGAGCATCTGGGGTCGATCTGCTTTCCCTTTTTCAGGCCAACTGTTTCTGTGGGTTTCTCCAACCAGGTACAGACCCCTTCATTCTTCATTCCTCCCTCTCTTCAACTAAGTTCCAGATTTCAGCTCAGTGTATTTCTGTGGATGTCTGTCTCTGCTTCCATCAGCCACTGGATGAAGACTCTAGGATAGCATAGAGAGTAGTCATCAATCTCATTCTAGGGGAAGGGTTTCTAGGCCATCCTCTCCTCCACTGCCCGGACTGTCAGATTGTGTCATCCTTATAGGTCTCTGGAGATCTTCCTAGTTCCAGATCTCTTCTCAGACCTATAGTGGCTCCCTCTTATATGGTATCTCTCATCTTGCTCTCTCTCCTCTATTCTTCCCCCAACTCAATATATCTGCTCCTCCATTTCTTCTCCTCTACTCTTCATCTTGTGCTCTTATTGTGGCAGCACCCACTCCCCTACCCTCATGCTCTCCTTGAATTTTTAATGGCACTATTGAGTGTCAACTGTGGCCTGATGCCTGATAGCTGAGTCATCTGAGGTCAGGTATTTTCTGTCATTCAATAGATGAGGTTCAATAACTGCCCAGTACCATGGAGCAAACATCCACACATGGGGGGGGAGACCCAGACAGATAGACAGGGACACACACACAGATACACACAGACACATAGATACACACTCACAGAGAGAGACATGCAGACACACATACACACATGCAGACACAGCAGTTCTCAGAATCTGGGACTGTGTTCTCTCCCATATACCATACTGCTTCATGTTTCCCCCTCTGTTCTGAGGTTGGTGTACAGCCCCAGTTGGGAACCATGGTACTGGCCTCCCATCAATGCTGTGACTGATGCATTTTGAGAGATCCTGCTGCTGTGGGGAGAGATTGGCAGTGCACTTCATGTGTGCTACAGATGAGTGTTAAGGGTATTCTGTCCCAGCTGATGAAATGCAAGTATGCTTTCCTGAATTATTACCCAATTAAGGGTAATAATAAGAGCCATTAGGTACCCAGGGGAACCTTACTCAAGAAAGAACATATATGTAAAACAGAACATACCTCACTTATTACATAAGCCTTTGTTGGATGTGAGGGTGAGCAGGCAATGTTGCATAAACTTCATATGGATTGAAGTGGAGAATTTTAGAGCCAGTGCTTGGGGAGTCACAACTCTAAATGCAAGTCCTCCCTAGAGATGGCGTTCTTGAGGCCTGCAGGCAGGCAGGTCCTCATTACCAACCACAGAAGGTGGCTTACTACGCATGAGAGCTGCTGTGGCCCTGAAAAGGAAGGACACTAAGTTCGATGATATTTCTGGATTAGCCCAGAGGAGGACTTGAGCTGAGACTCCCCAAGTGTTCCCACATAGGCTCAGCTTCTCCAGCTACTCCCTGGAGGGGTTCCCAAGTGCCCACTGAACAGAAGTTGGGACAGAAAACATGTCTGATTCATGGACAATGTGGTCTCCCAAACACTCCTCTTTTTTGTCAGAAAGATGTAAAATCTCTTTCCAGTGATTCACATGTATTACCCAAAACACTTGGACTTCCAAGAATTGAAAGCAGAGACTCAAGTTTCTTGGCAGTAACTTTTAAACACTACAAATAATGAGTCCTCCTCTCCCACCTTCCCTCTAATGCTGATCTACCACCATGGGCTATAGAGCTAGGCAGCTCCGATGGCAGAAATGTCTCCCTTCAGAATGACAAGGACACAGGGTGGACCTCGTCTCTATTCTCCAACAGGGAAGACACATTCTTACATTGTATGATGAAACAGGAAGCATGTTATCTTTGAGAGCTAGCTCAGCTATGGTGAAGTAAAAATGTCAGTTGTCTCATGGCCAGACAGAGTACAATGAGATGGGACTGTAGAGGCTTAGTGTCCCTAAACTTGCTTCTGAAAGAGGACAAAGCATTGGACTGACAAGTGGTGGCTGTGGTCATGACAGCTGCATGTACTTGTCTTTTCTCAGCCCTGCCTATGTCCTGCTTGTAATGTCAGAGATAAGCATTCTGCTTGCCACTGTGCCTCTCATTTCCTGAATGTTCTGCCACAAATAATGAGAACTGTGTGTCCTTCTGGGTGAGATAGTGAACGCCATCAGCCTCTCTGAACCTTGAATGCTTGTTAGATAGCCAGAGCCTGGGTGTTCAGGGGCCGTCAATCCTCCCCTAATGTTCTAGGCAACATCACTGGTTCCAATGCCAGGGAATAATTAACAACCTCCTTGCCTCTGTTTCTCTCCTATTTAAAAAAAATGACTTATTTTGTTCAATTATGTGTCTCTGTGTGTTTGTATGTATGTGCGTGTGAGTGTAGTACCTGCCTAAGCCAGAAGAGGGCGTCAGTTCCCTTGGAGCCGAAGTTATATGCCATCATTAGCTGCTCTGTGTGGGTTCTGGGAACTGACTGGCACCTCTGGAAGAGCGAGTGTTCTTAACCACTGAGCCTTCTCTTTCTTATTTTTTGTACCTGGTTATTTAATTCCTTACTTAAAACTTTTGTGTAACAAAAAGCGAGGAAGGCTGGGCGATGTCTTAGTCAATAAAATCCTTGCTGTTGAAGCACAAGTCCCCAAGTTAGATCTCTAGCCCCAAATGACAGGCTGGATGTGGTGCTGGAGACTCGGGAGACTGGGGGTCCTCAGGGATTCCTGTCCAATCCACTGAATTGGCCAGCTCTAGGTTCAATGAAACACACTATTTCAGGAATTAGGGTAGAAAGCAATTGAGGAAGATACTAGAAGTCGACCTCTGGTTTCCACATATACACACATGAATAAGCAGGTACATACACACACACACACACACACACACACACACACACACACACACACACGGGGTGGGGTGGGGGGGGGGAGACCCAGACAGATAGACAGGGACACACACACAGATACACACAGACACATAGATACACACTCACAGAGAGAGACATGCAGACACACATACACACATGCAGACACAGCAGACAGACATGCACACACACACACACACACACACACACACACACACACACACACACACACACACACCAGAAACTCTGGTGAGGGGGCTTCTATTTAGTAGCTACTAACCTACCCAGAATATTGGGTTGCCCAAGCTCATTAATTTTGGGTTTCTTTGTCTTGTTGTGTGGCAACCTGTAGCATTATCAGAAAGGGAATCTTTCCAAAATAAAACTGGTTCCAAGATGGGAGAGGAAGAGTGAAGTTGACCGTGGACTCCGTGTGTGCCCTGCATAGATTTATTAAGCATTTTCCTGTCTGCTTCTCTTCATCCTGAGAAATAAATATCACTTCACTGACTGCTGTGGAACCAAGACCTGTCACATAGAGTACTCAACTCAGAGAGAAAATCCAACTGCAAAAACAACTGTCATGGATAATTTCCATCTCTGTAGCCACAGAGAGTCAATTTATTAGGGTCTTGAGAAGGCTTACCCTTTTAATTGTTGGGAGAAGAATAGAAAAACTTGAGCTTAATGGAATCCAAGTGCCTTGGAATGACTGTGAGTGGGTCATTCATGTGGTTAAGGCTCTGCTGTGTCCAAAGGAATATTTTGATTGATTGTGTTAGCGTCATTGGGTGGCCCTCCCAAGAGCTTGAAGGCTTGTGTAAATTTTGTTCTCTGTAGAATCTTCTAAGCTTTAACAGAGGAGGCATCAATCCTCTCTATTTTGTTCCCATAATAATGATCAGTATAATAGAAGGAACTGTGTAGGGATTAAGTATAGTTTGGTTGATTGGCTGTAGATGTGGAGTTTTTAAGCTTGGTTGAGGTTGAGTTGATACTGTAGATGAGCATCCTGGCAGCTAGGTGCTGGCCCTTGTGGTTATAGCCATCATTTCTGCCTCATTGTTATTTATCGGTCATTGTGGTCCTCAACTCAAAGATTTACACTGCATTTTATTCCAAGGACTGGTTGTATCAGAAATCTCTCAGCACTGGATGTTGAGTATCCATTCAGGCCCAACAAGAGCTGTAAAAAGTTAATTATTTTATTGAGAGGAGAGGGTAGCAGCTACCCCACAGCTGCTGCTCCCTTGAATGTATCCAGAAAGCCAGTTGCCATCTCTATGGAGATAGGTTCCTTGCTATCCCTTCCTGGCTTTTCCAGAGTCACTGGTATAATGTGCACCTTTGGAGACAGCATTGGGGGACTCTGAATCTTGACTCCTGGAGTGGCATCAAGCCAATAGACTTGAGCTAATGGCCTTAGAGTGTGGCTTCAGTGTGCGGACATTACCCCTTATAAAGAAGAGGAGGGGCTCACTCCATTGCCTCTTGGGTTGTGGTCTCAGCATCCTGGATTGCAGACCCTGGCCTCCAGCGGCAGAAGACTGTGGCAGTTATTTACCATCATTGTGTGAGTGCTCTGCAAATAAATGTCTGTTATTCTTTAGTCAGGCGTTCATGGACTTCCTTTAACCCACCTTCAGAACATACATTAATAGTGTGCTTTGAGAAGAGTGTCAAAATAGCTCAGAATCTCAGTTCTCTTCTGTAACTTGGGGTTAAAAAGATGTCATGCGCGGGCCTAAGAGGAGTAAAGGAGATTATGAATATACTGGGTGGAAAAGAGGAATTGGAATCCTTGTACCTTGACCAGGAAGCTTTCTTCCCATAACTCGGCTAGCTCTGCTCTCCTCGCGTGTAGGGAATAAATAAGGGACATTGTTGTGTTGATGAATGCATAGCATTGACTGTGAAAGCAAAGCACTTAATAGACACATGTTCGTTTCCATCATTGTTGGGCCCTAAGTATTGAGTGTAAGTGCTCAATGCATTTTATTAACCAAGAAAGGAGAAACTTTCAAGAGGTTTATATGGAGCATATTAAATAACTTTCATTTTAGACTAAACAGTCACATAATAGTTTTTTATTGACAACCAGGCTAAGAAATTCTGAATCATTTGGTTGTAACTAAGAACTCTCTGGTGTATTCCAGACAGCCTTCATCCAGGTCTTTGTTCATCCCCATGGTGGCTTTTGGATTGCTTCTTTCAGGTGACTTTGGGGTGGTTGCTAACATCCCTTGATAACTTCACAGGGGCCTGAGAAATACACACTCCAAAACTTAATCGGTAGATTTCATTATTTGAAACATAGTAACAGTCATTTTGTCTGGCTCACAAGAGGACATTTGATGAAAATAATGTCCTGTCTCCTTTTTGTGGCTGAGGTTTATTTAACGAATTTAGATTTGCTTATAAATGCATCCATAGAATTATACATCAATAAGTGGTTATAAAGGGAGTGGTCAAACACCACCTTGAAAATCAAAATCAGTTCTTAATGATTATTTTTCTTATTTACTTGAGGAAATCTGTGGATGTTGTAACCGTATATCTAGTAATTACCTGGAAAATTCTGTCAATCTCTGGTTTTCCCATTTGGGGGGGGGTTATAAAACTCAGAATTTTCCATTTTAATCACAAGAACTCTGAACAATTTTTATGCTAATGGTGAAAGCAGGAATTTTGTCCTTGCCCTCAACTCAAGTTTAAGTTTTCTTAACAGGCAATGGTGATAACACACAGACTTGACCAGTTAGAACCATCATCTTTCCTCTGCTTGGCTGTTGACTGATTGGTCTGCTGGCAGCTGGAAGATGAATAATAAATCCCTTCATGAAGTTTATGAATAAGCTCTGGGTTTCTCCACACCATAGTCATTCTCCTCTCAGTGGTAGGGGAAGCTTTGTATTCAATAAGAGAATTAATTCTTTAATTTCATTGCCATTTTCTTTACTCTTCGATTTTTTTAAAGATAGGAATGAACAATGTTAGATGGTAATTAAATGTTGTATGAGGGATTCAGAAGAAATCTGCCACCTACTATCAGGAGCTACTGTCATTTTCATTTGGTCCATGGCTAATACAGAGAGTTGAGTGAGTGTTCCCCTGGGTCTAAGGAAGCTTCAAGATACATTACATTCAATATAACTGTATCAGTATGTGAAGAGAATGCAAAGAATACAGACACTCTTTTTTATTTCTTTTTTCTCCATTTATTTCATTTATGTTAGAAACAATATGGTTTTACATGTCAATCCCAGTTCCCTCTCCCTCCCCTTTTCCCCTGCCCCCCACTAACACCCTACCTATCCCATACCAATTCTGCTCCCCAGGGAGAGTGAGGTCTTCCATGGGGGGGGTCTTCAGAGTCTGTCATATCCTTTGGGATAGAGCCTAGGCCCTCCTCCATGTGTCTAGGATGAGGGAGTATCCCTCTGTGTGAAATGGGCTCTCAAAGTCCATTCCAATCTAGGGATAAGTACTGATTTTTTTTTTTTTTTTTGGTTTTTTGAGTCAGGGTTTCTCTGTATTGCTTTGGAGGCTGTCCTGGAACTAGCTCTTGTAGACCAGGCTGGCATGGAACTCACAAAGATCCATTTGCCTCTGCCTCCCGAGTGCTGGGATTAAAGGCGTGCGCCACCACCGCCCGACAATACAGACACTCTTAAAGTATTCTGTTATGCTGGGTATAATCCTAGGTGTATAAACACAAGTCTGAGGCTTAGGAGGAAGCCTGCAGGAAAACTGTTGCTACACACATGGACATAGTACCAGAAGCCATCTCAAATGCCATGAGGATGTTGAATGAAATGGCCACTTTTCTTAAGTCATTATTTCTCTTCTTATTTCGGTGTTAGTTGGAATAAAAAGAACATAAGAATCTGTGCTGTCAACAGTTCTCTTCCATGGGTCTTGTATAAACTTCAAGAGTATTTATTTTTGAGTCTCCTGGTCTCTGTGATAGGGCTGGAAAGTTGATGCCGCTGGGATGCGTTTTAAACCGTTGACACTTCTTTGGTCCCCAATGTTGATGTTCCATAAGACATTCTTTGTCGGTTATCCAGGGCTGATAACTGTAGGCATCCTTGAGATTGCATACATTTTCAACTTAATATGTGTGTGTAAGTGTGTGTGTGTGTGTGTGTGTGTGTGTGTGTGTAGAGTGGTGAGTTCCATGGAGGCACATGAAGGCCCCACATAAGGGAGGATCATGGAATGTGGGGGGTGAAGCAAAACTGACCAGAGTGGGAAGAGAAGTTCTTTCAGAATCTAGCCAGGAAGCTTGCTAGTGCACTGGTATAAAGCAGTGGTCCTCAACCTTCCTAATGCTGTGACCCTTTAATACAGTTCCTCATGTTGTGATGACTCCTTACTGTGGTGGCCAGAAAATTATTTTGTTGCTACTTTATAACTAATTTTGTTATGGTTATAAATTGTAATGTAAATATCTGATATGTGACCCCGTTGAAAGGGTCATTCAGCTCTCAAAGGGGTTTCTACCCACAGTTGAGAGCCACTGGTATAGACTCTTGACTCAGAGTGCAGGAAATGTAAGAAGTTAGGACTCATGGCCTGACATTTGTGGAATAAGTGGAAGTAGAGAGAACTGGCTGGGAGGTAATTGTAGGAGGTCTAATGAGGAAGACAGCATTGGGGAAGGAACATACTATTCTATGAATAGACTCTTTCATTCTCAACACACACCTCCCGAGGCACAAGCTCCGATCCCATTCTATTGAGAAGACAGGATTTGTTCCCCTCTTTTAGGTGACAGCTATAGAAAGCTTATATAGGTGAATGAAGTGATTGAGTGTAAGCTGGGAATAGCGTGGAGAGATTCTATCAGAGAGGTGTAAGAAAAGCAGTGGAGAGACTTCCAAGGAGGCTGTGTGTCCACAGAAGACAAGACAGTCCATTTGGGCAAAGACATTGCAGATACCGAAGAAAGAAGCAGTAAAAGTTAGGCATATTGACATAACCTAAATTGCAGGGAACTGACTGAGACATGTCAAGATCACTCAGCTCAACCTTGTGAGACAAACCTAAGACTACAGTAACTGACACCTCTTGGCTTCTGGAACAGGAAGATTCTGATCTTGTGCCCCTTTGGGGGGTTGAATATCAGATATCCTGCATATCAGATATTTGCATTGCAATTCAAACAGTAGCAAAATTACAGTTATGAATTAGCAATGAAATAATTTTATAGTTGGGGGTTACCACAACATAAGGAACTCATAATACAGTCACATCAGGAAGGTTGAGAACCACTGTACTAGACTTTAAAATTGTACAGTAGGAAGAAAAATCTCCACAGAAAACATAGTTTTATTATAGTTGCGAATGTTGGTTAATAATATTTATTTAGCAGGTGGGATATCCATCTTGATAAAAGTAATGGACCAGAAAATAGGAGCCACTTGAGAAATATGTTTAAGGATATCAGCCCTATGCAGGGACATGCTAGGATGTGGAAGTGAACTAGTCAAAGAGCTTTGGCCCAGATGGCTGGATTCAGTCTCCAGCACCACATAAAGCTAGTTACCTATACATTCCAGCACTTTGAAGGTGGAGTCAGGAAAAGCAGAAGTTTAAGGTTGACCTTGGCTGTATAGCCTTGGATGATTTTGGAGCCTGTCTCAAGAAAAAAGAAAATGGCAAAGTAGACTTTCTGAGTTTCACGATTTAGGGCTATTGAGCCTATTTGTAGATGAAAGTGTGTGACCTAAGCCTTCATTCCTGCTTTGCTTTCCCACCAACTAATTCAGTTTAGAACATTACCTCTGCCTTAGTAGCTAGACTCTAAAAGTAGACAGCAGCATGAGCTTGTTTTTTTTATTATTATTATTTGGGTGAGATCGGCTATAATTCACCCTAAATATACCTATAAGTTATAAACTTTAACTTCAAGTTAAAATGAGTTTGGTAAGGTTTTTTTTTTTTTTTTTTTTTTTTTTTTTTTTTTGTGTGTGTGTGTGTGTGTGTGTTGTGTGTGAGTTAGACAGTGAGTGATTGGGTGTGTGAGTTAGGACAGTGAGTGAGTGTGTGTGTGTGTGTGGTGTGTGTGTGTGTGTGAGAGAGAGAGAGAGAGAGAGAGAGAGAGAGAGAGAGAGAGAGAGAGAGAGTTTAAGGGATTTCATTTTGTATCGGTAAAAAATACCCTTGTATGCACATTTCATTCCTAAAATCATCTGTATATAGTTGATGCAACTTCATCATTTATCCCTAAAAGAAAAGGAGAAAGAAACAGAAGTAATATTAGGGGACGTTTCTGAAATTTTCCCTCATACACTCAAGCAGTGTCTCTGATGATTTTTCTGTTTATTTAGGAATATTGCCAAAGGATTTGGAAATTTTTCTAGTCCTGATTAATGATGGTAGTTTTAATTGACTTCACTTCCCTGTCTCCTATTGTTATCCTGTGCACAATCTTGACGTCTGATTGTTTCATTGTGGTGCCCGAGTATTCGAGTATACACCGGGATGTCAGAAGTCAGCTCGGTCTAGTCTGAGGGGCCTTGCAGGAGAGTTAATTGGAAACACACTCTCCCACCAATACTGAGGATTAGGTGGGATTATCTTCAGGAAGTCAGTCTTGATGCATATTGACTTGATTTAGTGGAATGTTCCAGGTTCAAGAAAGATCTCTGAAGCCGTGAACTTAACATATGAAGCCTTCAAAGCTGAATGGAAGGAGACATCTTGGCTCGTCTCATCAGCTAGTCACAGCTCACATGGTACTTGGATATTCCACGATTGACTCTGGAAGTTTCCATGGTGTGATTTTTAAGCAGTGGATAGTAGAAAATTCAAAACTAACTTTTCAAACTAGCCAAAACCCGCCACTCCCTTTTAAAAATATACAGACTGATGCCCAGGACCCTCTGAAAGCCACTCCTGGGTTCACATCTTTCACCTTCAAAATCTGAAATTTTTTCCCTTCCTTCCTTCCTTCCTTCCTTCCTTCCTTCCTTCCTTCCTTCCTCCCTCCCTCCCTCCCTCCCACTCCCTCCCCTCCCTCCCTCCCTCCTTCCTTCCTTCCTTCCTTCCTTCCTTCCTTCCTTCCTTCCTTCCTTCCTTCCTTTCTCTCCCAAGAGCCACTTTTTGTTACTGACCTAAAATTGGAACATCAAATTAAATGTTAAATAAATTGACCAAACCTTTGTACACAAAAGAGAACTGTATTTATGAAAAATAAGGTGAGTGATCTTGGAAAACTCAGTAAAAGTGAACCACTAATATAAGTCAGCTACTGACTTGGGGTTAGGAAAGACAATGTGAAGGTCTTAGTAAATTGCAACATCTGGAATTTGCCTTTCAGAATGTTCCCAATTAAAAAGACATGTACAGTAAAACATTCATTTATCCACTTATTAGACAGCTACCATGTACTCTATCTCTAGGGATGAGCCCCAGCAAGTGCATAGTCCCAGAGACTGTTTCCTGGTGTCAGGATCATTTGGGGGAGATTGACATGTACTCAGACAGCTAACCTGTCAACTCAGAATTGCAGATGACTCTGTGTTGCTCTAGGACTCTATGGCAGGGATGGGAACCACCATCTTTGGCCTGGCATCACTAGGAAAAGCATTATTGAGTATGCTGATGTAGAGGGTTAGGTTGTAGTAACAGTGTGGTAGTGAGTTGGGAGGAAGAGGATAGAGTATGTCTAGAACCATATGTGTGGGACTGGTGAGACCAGAGCATGATGGGAGCATCAGGAGACAAAATGGGGCAGGGTTGAGGAAGAACTTGATCAGAATGGGCTCTTCTCTCATGAGGCAGTTACAGAGAATGTGAAATAAACAAGGATGGTGTTTGGTGGCATTCCACACAAATGCCTCTGTATGTCAGGAGTGATGCAATTAGAAGCCATTTCGGAACCCCTTCACTGCTATGAGTTGGCTATGTCTACAGAGTCCCTTTTAGCCTATTGGACATTTTCATTGGTCTTTGTGCTTAGTTACTAAATAGATGGGTCCTGTGGGTGAGAAGTAAGATATAAGTTTTGATTGCGAAGTTGACACTAGTATCACCTGAGAAGGCCAATGAAAGGAGGGATTATCTACATCTGATTGTCCAGGAAGGGGGTTGTTTAGATTGCTAAAGGAAGACCTAGCCCACTGTGGGTGGCACCATTCCCTTTGTAAGAGTAGAGGGGATGAGCTGAGCAGGAGCACCCATTCATTCAATTTTTCTCTGACCTTGACTGTGGATGCTGCTGCCTTGACTTCCCAGCAATGAAGGATTTACCTGGAATTGTAAGCCAAATAAACTCTTTCTCACTTGAAGGGGGTAACAGAAATGAAAGTAGGACAACAAGTGATCAGAATTTAATGTTCTTCCAACCTAACACATTGTGGAAGTGCAACCTGTGACATAGCCCTGCAAATTGTTAGTTTGATATGTATGAATAACCCTTCTTTAACCTCTGACTTGGATTTCTTCAGTGAAGCCCTACTACATTTATTTGTTTAAGTTTTACTATTTTACATGTGTGGGTGTTTTGCCTGCATATGTGTGTCTGTGCACCGTAGGTACACAGTACCCGCAGAGGCCAGAAGGGGAGTTGAATCTCCTGGAACTGTAGTCACAGATGGTTGTGAGCTGCCAAGTTGGTGCTGGGAATTGAATCCAGGTCCTCTGGAAGAGCAGATGGTACTCTTAACCACTGAGCCAACTCTCCAGCACTAAAACTGTTTATCACTAACTGAAGTAGTCACTGATATCTCAACAATAGAAGAACCTCCTCAGTTAATTTTTCCAGCCCATTTTGATTCTGAGAAGTGTAGACAACCTCTAGCTAGACCTTTGACTAGACATTATAATCAAAGCCATGGAGAGACAGGGTGGAGGAGAAAAATGCCTCCAGTGTGGCCAACAGTAAGGTGGGGGGCTGAGAAAGTAACAGGCCATGCAGGGTGGGAAGAAGGAGTTGCAGACAGCCATGCAGAGTTTTGTTTATAGTAGTGGTTCCCAAACATTGTCCACCCAGAATTTATTCGTTTTGGCTTTCAGAGTGAATTTTATAGACCCCATTTCATTTTATGACCCAGTGTGTTTCTCCTTTCATGTCCCTTGGGGAATGTTGCTCTGCTCTTGTGTTCATCTGAGTAGGTCTCAGTGATTTTTTTTAATTCTGCATTTTTTCCCTCTGATCTCCCATTCCTTACTTCACCTGGAGCTGCCAAGTTTTCCCTTTTCTACTCTGTTATGTCTCTATCTGTCCTTGGAAGCTTTCTGTCCAATGTAACTGCTTATCTTTAAAACACGAGAAAGGAAGTTTTATTTAATAACCAATTTTAAGATATTTAAATAATGGTTTGCAGCAAAATAGTTATAAACCATATTTATATACTATATAAAGCCTTCAAATGGAATAAGTTAAATAGATTAAGCAAGAAAGATTAAAAATTAATGTTAGCATGAAATAGATGACATCTCAGGTGTTTGGAGGAGTGCTGGGATTTTAAGGATTGAAACAATAGAATGGAGAGAAACGAGCATATAAAGTTATCTGTGTAAAACAAGCAAGTATAATAAAATTGTGTACCCAAGAGAACTGAAATGAACAGGAACTAGACTGACAAAGTCTTAAAGAGCTACCATCCATACAAAGCTATCTATCATGAAAGCTATCTCGAAAAAACAAAGATCCCAAGAGGGCGGAGTGTGGTGTGGCCCTCCTGAGGGTTACACCTGGGATCCCAGTACTCAGGCTACAGAAGCAGGAGTGTGTTAGAGTTCAAAGCCAGCCCTGGCTATGTAGTGATTCAGATCTCAACATTTCTTATTCTTTAAGGTAAATGTGAATTCTGTGTTTTTATACACTGGTGTTGATGCTATTGGCATGTTCTTTGTGGAAGATTCATCTACTGATTCCCCAACAATTTCATGGCCTTACACTAGATTCTGAAAAGGGTGGTAGATGGGCTTGCAGGCTGTATATTGCATGGCTCACCTAGCTTTAGGTTATATTCTTTCCTTGCCAGTATGCTGCCTTGGCTTCCCCATTTCCTGTATTTCCATTGGATCATCCATAGTTGCTGTGAAGTCAATGATGGCTAATCTTGGCACAGTGCTTATGGGATGCTGAGTTTTGCATACTTTGACTATGTATAAATCCACTCAAGCCATGTGATAACTATATGAGCTTCATATGATTATTATTGCTTTACAGGTGAAGACACGGGACCGACAAGTGTTAAACAATGTGCCTAAGGTCCTGCCATTATTAATTGATAAAATCAGGCAGTCAGCCTCTGGAGGTCTAGTTCAGGTCTGTGCTCTGTGTCTCTCCCCAGTGATGAGGCAGTTACATTAGATTAATGGAATCATGTGTTTGTCTACTGTGTCTCTTAGCTTGTCACCTAGAGTTAGTAAGCAACCAACAAAAAATGCTTGAGTGCATGCAGTTGTAATTACTAAGAATAAAATTATATTCTTGAGACTGTTTGCTGAAGCTTTCACTGTAATAGTTAAAATGAAAATGCAGATGTACTGAATAAGCAATAGAGGAATACTTACATAATCTATATTCTGTCTACTTGGAATATTGTATAGATACTAAAATATGGATTCTTAAGACTATGTAGAAATACATAATAATGAACAGTATGAAGAGTATTATGCAATTATGCAAATGCACACCACCTCTCTTGGACATCTCTCTAGGTGTTACTACTTTGTAAGTTAAAGATGTTGTAGTGAAAATTATCAAATTGTGCCTTAGTCCTTGCTTAGCTTCATCTTATTTGCACCCTCTAAAAGCTACTCTGGAAACCTAATGGGTGCTTCTCATTTACTACTTTATGCTGGTGAGCTATAGTTGAGCATGGTATCTGCACAGATATTCTGGTTAGAACCTCCAAAGTCCACTGTCTCCCCAAAGCGGTCCCTCCAGAACACTGGCGATGTGTCATACCCAGGTCTCTCATGTTCCATGAAGTGCCGGGATGAGTACTTGGTAACTGCTGTTTAGCTCTTTCTTCAACCCTAGTCAGCTCTTTGACTTTGAGGCCCTAGAGCAGGCCTGCTTCTTAGAGAACCTCAAAGATGGAGGAAAGTAAGTGCCAGAAGGGCCGAGAGCTTTGTCTGTTTTTGTCTGCTGATCTTGCCAAATGTTAGAACTGTGTCTCGTGGTAGACAGACAATAAACAGTCATTAAAAAAAATACTTGTGGTGCTTCTAGCCTTCCTGTCCCACTTCTCTAGAGCTCATGGGGACAGCGAGGGACCAATAACACACAAAGGTGCCCTCTGTAGCCGAGGGAACACTTTCTGTCTACTTTCCAGCAAATGGTCTTTTCTTGCTTTCGTCTTCTTGACTCTTACTTACTATGCTTCTGCAAGAACTAGGAGCTTTATGGGCTCGGTTGGAAAGCCATTTGTTTTTCCTAGTGTGTGTGGGTACTTTAGTGCATATTCTGGTGCTGTAACTGAATACCACATCTGGGGTTACTGACAGGAGTATTAAGGGTTACTTATAGGAGTATGGGTGACTCAAAACAGCAGTCACATCACTGAAAAACCCAACCTGGGTGATGGCTCACAAAAGCTGCAGCCCTGGAACTCCCTGCAGAGTCAATAGGCAGGCAACAGCCTCAGAATCTCCTCTTTGCAGCTGTACAGGTTAGAGTCACGTCCCCTAGTAGCCATTAACTCCTTCTATGAGGCTGGGAAGAAGGTCTGGAGAACCTTTCACATTTCCAGGGACATTTTGTTTACCATCCTGCATTGCAGGAGCCTCTCTGTTCCCTCTGGAGGAAGGGTTTCATTCTGTAGAAACTGCTTTATAGCATCTCTCAAGGGCACACCTCCAAACATCCTTAGTATCACCTGGGAGATTAAGTTTTGTATGAGTTTTGGAGAGGACAAACCTCCAGACATAGAAGCTGAATAAAAAGAGAAATGTTTGAAGGGACATAAATACAAGATGCATTTTTTCACACCTAGCATCCCTAGGGAGTCTTTAGAGAATGCTAATCAGTTTTTGCTTTGCTCCAATGTGCTATGGAGTATGGAAGAAAGAGATGAAACCATCATGACTTCTTTCCTGCATACTCAGGTGACAATGGGATAAGGGGGACAACATAATCACAGTAGAAAGCAGGTTGATAAATGATATAGAAATGATGTTGGATGCGCCACCCACAGTTGCAGGTGCCTCCAGGGCTCTTTATTATTTAACATCTTCCTCTCTCCTCTGATGAATGGTTTTGTTTTCTGAGTCCATACTTATCCCCAAATTTACCAACTACAGGAATTTGTCTCGGATGCCAGAGGATTTTATTGAAATGCTGCACTGTTGTTTGATATGTTTGTTGAGGTTTTTGACTCTGAAAATATTTTAAAATTCTCAATCCAGGCTCATCTCAATTCCCTCTCTTAGGCTCAGGAATAAATAAATCCCACTAAGATATTAATAATGAGCTCAGTGGGAGTATGAACATTGTATTTAGAAAGATCTGCCGGCAAAGTTTGCAAATCACAGTGACAAAACAAAGTTTAAAAGGGGTTGGAGCTTCCCTTTTAATATTACTGAGTATAGCCCTGGCTTAAGTGGTGTTACTGGGTTTCTGCCTTTTGCAAGGATATAAAAGAAAATGCCAGGCTGGAGTGGCTGAAGTGGCAACACATGGACAGCTGCAGTGATGCCCTGCTAAGGTGGCCTGCACGGAGAACCATGATTGCCTCTATGAAATATGTCTTACTTTCATTATGTCGTTTTCCCAGCTTGACATGTCCATGTCCTTCCCCCCAAGTAGTAAAACTTGGTTTCAACCAGCATCCATCACTTAGCAGATGAGATGTAGCCCCTTGAACTCGGGTGACAGTTAGAAGGATACACAGTGTCCCAATGTTATTTTTTAAAATATAAAACCCTGTCAGTCACATTTGATGAGATGTAGAAGTTGAGCTGTCATCCTGTCTCATTAGTAGGTTGTCTACGAATGGTTTAGCGCCGGCTTCCACACAATCATGCATTAACATGACTGGTGAAGAGGACAGCCCCCTTTGCAGCCACACCCTGTTTCCCAGGAAGAACGGTTCTCTGTACAGAACGGATGGACCTCTGGTGTGTATGGATGATGTGGTTGGAGTTTTGAGAATCAAAACTTTGAGAATGAAGAAGGATCTGACATTATACCACCCAGCCATTTCATTTTTAGATGGAGGTATGATAGTCATCAAGGAGCCTTGGTTTTGAAAGACTGTTGACAAGAGGTGTCCATAGCTTAAGGTGTCTGTGATTTGTGGTGTTTATCATTGTGTACAGTTTGCCAGCATGACTACAGATGGTGATTAAAGTGACTCAAGGGTTGGGAAGCAGTAGGTGCCATGACTGTGGCAGTCCGTGAAGACTGTGGAGCAGAATGTGGTGATAGGATCCATCTACTAAGTTCCTCAGGGTTTGCAAAGTATAAACTTAGATGAAGTGAGATAGCTCCCAGTAGTGGTGAGGTTGATGATTAATGAAGAGGAAATTATAAACAAAGCTGAGATGATGAATGGTTCTTTTCCAAATGGGTAGCTTTGGCATGTAGAAGAGAACTCTCCATCTCCTGTGTGTAAACAGGCTGCAGCACAGAAGCCTTTGCTAATGCCCACCAGAATTAAAAACGTTCTGTGTTTGTGGAATTCTTCTGTGTGGCCATTGCTGTTGTTAAACATTGTTAAACCCTGTATCTACCTTCACATGATGCAGTGTCCGCTCTGCCTGGGCATCTCATTTGTGGACAGGGAATGGAAGTGGCCATCTGAGGTTTTAAAGCAGATAAAAAAAATGTGCTCCCCTGATCTGACTTCAGGTGAAGGAAAACATTTAGGCACCCCTGACTCTCCACTTCACTAATTCTTCTTGAGACGGTGAAGCATACTAAGTTAAAAGGAAAACACATCTCTGTCTTTTTTCGGTTCTTAGGATCTGTAGTTAGCACAAAAGAAAAGAGGAGGGTGGAAGGAGAGAGGAGAATGAGAGAGAGAGAGAGAGAGAGAGAGAGAGAGAGAGAGAGGGAAAGAGAGAGAGAGATTGATTGTGTGTGTGTGTGTGTGTGTGTCCAGTGCTGGAAAGGTAACCTAGGGCTTTGTCCATGCAACCCAAGTATTCTCTCACTGAGCATCATCCATAACCCAGCTCTCATTCATTATGGAACATATTTACTACCTAAAATCTTTGCATTGCTACAGTACCCATCCACTTTCTGACCAAAAAGGAGGAGAATTAAGGTGATAAAACTTTGGCTGCCTTTAGGGTAACAAAAAAAGGTATTGAGAAACCAGCTGAGGTTTCGAAGAGAACATGATTCCTCTAATGAGAGATTAAGTGGCAGGGTTGAAATGGTTGAAGCAGCTGTTTTCCCTCAACACCATACATGCACTTGTCCTGTGCACTGGCCTTCTTCAGGTGGAGGGTTTTCTCTCTCCCATCTTTGGCTCAGAAAATCCTGGGCAGGCAGAGTTTTTAGGATCAGCTGCAGGAGGTGCCGGAACATTGTGAGGTCACCTTTTTGGAATGAGCAGCTTAAGTGTTTTTATAGTCAATTGAGATGACTGGAAAGAAAGAGGTAGTCTATTATTATAACACAGAGTTTTAGAAGATGTCTTATTTGTATCTGAACCCAAGCCCTTAGTGTTTGTTACTTAGATGGAGTTCCAATTTGCAATGTAGAATGTGAAACTTCTGCTATCCCAAGTCTCTGAACACTGAGAGTTGTACAGAGCACAGCAAATGATAGAGTGCATCTGAAACACTTGATATGTTTAAAACCTCTGACTCGATCCTCCAGGCAGGATCCTTTGGCTCATTTTGGCCTTTTATAAGTAGCATCATGAGATACTTTGAGATGCCGTCATGAATGTCATTATTACACTTTCTGGAATAACAGGATGGTGGTCCACATACATCTTGTTATTGCAACGGTTCCCTGGTGACTATATGATGCAAGATGGTGAATTATGGGGTGGCCAGCAAAATATCATGCCAACAAGGTTATGGCATTTCTCAGGCAGCATTCTATGGTCTCCCTTCTAGTTAGATTGTTCAAAATATATGGGCCATAACCAGAGTTACAACTGACATACCACAGGCTTCTCAAGCCAACCTAGAGGGTAATTCATTTTTTTCCTTTCTATATTTTGAGGAGGTAAAGCTGCTATGCCTTACAGCAGTGCTTAGAGAGTGGTATGAACTTTGAAGCAGAAAAAAACTATTCACAGCTAAATCTTACAGTCTGTAGATTGGTTTAAAATTTTTTAATATATAAAAGATGATTTTGGTGTAAAGATTTCCTGCTGCAAACAGCTCCATCTGAAGTTGTTGAGATGAGGCAAAGGCTTTTATTTGCTGTTCTTAATACTTTAGAAAGTAGTGGAACAAGAGAATAGATATTTTGTTCCTCATTCATGAGTGGTTATGCATAATGACCTTTTAGTGATTATAATGGCCAGGCAGAAGCTGATGACTGGGGAAACAGGGTTAATGGGGCTCATGGATGACTGCTGTAGTCTCTTAGGTATTCTCCACTGGACAATTGCAGGCTCATATCTCTAGAGTGAAAGGTAGACAGACTTAGAGGACCTGTGCCCATGTTGCCTTTTAGAGTCTGTTAGCATTAATGGAATTATCTTGTAAAGGTCAATTGGTTAATTTTTTAAAAGATTTTATTTATTATGTATACAACATTCTGCTTCCATGTATATCTGCACACCAGAAGAGGGCACCAGATCTCATTACAGATGGTTGTGAGCCACTGTGTGGTTGCTGGGAATTGAACTCAGGACCTCTGGAAGAGCAGCCAGTGCTCTTAACCTCTGAGCCATCTCTCCAGCCCTAATTGGTTAATTTTTAAGTTGGTTATTTCTATGAATTTATGCCAGTATAGATTATAGGTAGTCCTCAATTTACATATGTTAGCAATATTATTTACCCATTTATTTATTTAGGAAAGTTCTCACTATGTAGCCTTGGATGGCCTAGAACTTGCTATGTAGATCAGGCTAGCATTGAACTCAGAGATCTTCCTGCCTCAGTCCCCTAAATGCTGTGATTAAAGGTGTGTGCCACCATGCCTGCCTTTACTTTGCAGCTTAATAGATGGGAAAACTCAAGATGCATAGCTTTTAATATTTTTGTTAAAATATCAAAGGGGAGAGTATAATTATGTAGAACAATGGAAACAGAATAGTAAGGCTAATTTTTTGTTAATCTACAATTGAAAGTTATAGAAGCACGAAGGATTAAAATCTTTTATTTCTTTGATTGAAACCAGTCAAGAACAGTGTGAGCATGTTCGTGTTCTTCTCCTGTGTAATTTATGACATAGAATTTCTTTTCTTTCCTCTAAACCAGCAGTTCTCAACCTGTGGGTCACGACTACACTGGGGTCAAATGACCCTTTCATGGGGGTCACCTGAGACCACCAGAAAACATAGATATTTACATTATGATTCATAACAGTAGCAAAATTACAGTTATGAAGTAGTGATAAAGATAATTTTATGGTTGGGGTCAGCACAGCATGAGGAACTGTATTAAAGGGTTATGGCATTAGGAAGGTTGAGAACAACTGGTCTATAAACTGTCACATCCCTTTTCTTTTGGACAGAATTTTGGAAGCAAACTCCAAGGAGTGAACTACTGGGCATGTGCACTGTGCAAATATCCTTCTTGGAGTGTCACTGTTACTTCTTTAAAGTCCATACCATCTTTTGATTATCCACTTTCATTAAACATTCTGTGATTTTATTGCTTTGGGGTTAGGGGGCTAGGACTACCTGCCTTGATGTGTGTGCTCCAACTAGGGGACTTGTAGCACCTGATCATCAGCAGAACTTGAAAGGAGTGATGGGACTAGGCACTGGTCATGAAATACACCTGCCATTACTGAAGAGCTTGGTGGACAGGGCTAGCAGTGAAGTTTACATTTGATGCATTTGCTCAGGGTACTGTGGTCAATAAAATTCCTACAAGCTGGAAGTAAAGAGAGTCTCTGTTCTGCTGATGAATTATTCATAGGACATTTATATAATATATTAGTATATTTGAATATGGTACTCTTCACTGTTACCTAGTGTACACTGAGCTCATCCAGTGAGCCAAATAATGGTTTTGAAGTTGAAGTTAGAATTGAACTAGGAGTTACAAGGATACTGACTACTGGGATAATTTTGACCACGTCTTCTTTTACTTGCTACTTCTCAGAGTAGATGGGATAGCAGGGGAAGTTCTGGGGTTCCCCAGACCCAGCTCATCTGGGTTGTTTGACAGCCTAGAACAGTTTCTGGGCTGTGACCAGGTAATGTTCTCCAGCTCCCTGTTTGCTTCTCCCCCTTTTGAGCTTCCAGTGTCATCAACTGATCCTCCTTGAAGATTTCATTACTTCATATTCCTTTCAGTGTTTGCTGACATCACCCCGAGCCCTGTTTTCAACTTGCCTGTCAGTTATTATGACAGTTTCCAAACTGGCCCTCCCAGCATTGTCACTTTTCTGTTCAACTAATCCTGAATGCCATCTGCAGAGCAGCCTTCCTGGAACTCACTGGCAACCTTGTTAATCCGCTCCTTCAAGCCTTAGGATAATTTTTCCATTACAGAATAAAGCCCAAACCCCATGTCACGTCTTTAATAACCTCTTGGTCTGATGTAAGCCTTCATGTCCCAGCTTATAGCCGGATCCCTTCCCTTCCTTTAAAAGCCTGGGGTTTAACAAGATGCATTAACTCTGTCTCCCGGACAAGCTACTTCTTCCTCTATGGAGATGATTTCTCTACAGTGTACTGTCTGCACTCTCAGTTTTGCTTCCTCTCAAAGACTTCTCCCAGTTCTGTCTTTTGGGAAGTGCTTTTTCAATTACTTCTGACTTTCCAAAGGATTTTATTGGTGTTCTGCAGTCATTGTTTCTTTCGTTGTTTAATGGCACTGACTAGCTGGAACATTCTTGAAGGGTAAGGACTGAACTGCCTTTACAACCTAAGGAAGTTATTTAACACAATGACAGGCACAGAACTGTTCATTTCTTCATCTTTGTGTTTATTTTTTATCATTTTTCTTTATGTTTTCAGACCTTGCTCATCTCTGCTAGGTTCTGAGCTATGTATAAAGGGTAAAATTGAACAGAACTGATTCTCTGACCTCACAGAACTCTAGTGGAGGGAGGTGTACACAGCAGGCAGACAGCTGCCATGTAGTCAGAGATGTGACCTGGAGGGTAGTGATTAGGAGGCAACTCTGAATGCTTCTCAGAGAAGCAAGGGCCAGGCAGAGTCTAAAGGACAAACAGAATGCCAGTCTGCTGAAGGGAGATGAATGGAAGGTGTTCCAGGCAGAGGACTCCTTGTCAGTTCTGAATAAAGTTCATTGGGCTGCTCTGTGAGAGATGGGGTGAGCTCAAAAGAGATGAAGTTACAGAGGGAGCAGACCTCTGAGTAATTGGAAGAGAGAAGTTCTAGAGTGGGTGTGGAATGAGTGAGGTGAGGGAGGAACAACCATTTGCCTAGAGACCACGCTGGGGCTAGGGTTGTTAGAAGGGAGATGATCGCTACTGAAGATGATAAGAGTTTGGGGCATCTATGGGATGTCTCCATGGAGATACACAGTTATAGCCAGTTTGAAGTTCAACAAAGGCTTTGACAAGTTTGGGGACATGTTAAAATCATAGCAAAGTGTGTGGAGCTGTTCAAGAAGGTTTTAAGACTAGCCTGTGGTATGCAGCAGTGTTTAAAGGGCAATCAAAGGAAGGCTTCTTGTAAGGCACACCTGTAGCCAGCCCCAGGCAGGTGCGGTTATGGTGTCCCCTACAGCTTCTGCAAAGAGTGTGCAGATTGTCTAGGGAAGAAGGAAGGAAAAAGGAATCAATTAGATGAGCAAGGTGCCATGGTAACCAAGGGAGACTGGAATCTCTGCCTGTCAGTTAGTGACACAGAGACCATTAGTGGCCTTAGGAAGATGGATTCTATAGAGGAAAGGAAGGTGTATCCTGTCCCCAGGTATCTTATAGTCATATTGTGAAGTGAAGAATGATTTCAGGCACGTGCAGTAATGAGGGACACCATTTAAAGAACACAAAGGCTAAGAAGAAATAGAGTTGAGGATTTTTGTTTGTTTGTTTATTTGTTTGTTTGTTTTATTAAGCAGGAAGAAATCTGATGGGGCTTAAAGGCTGCCAGGATGCATTCACTAGCAATGAGCAAGGCTGAGGTTATTCCAATTTAAAAACTGGAAATTCTTCCTTCCAGTCATCATCTTATCTTTTGATAGTTTAAGTGAACAAACTTCAAATTAATGGTAACTCAGATACCAGCAGGTTTCAGGGTTTGTTTGGTTTTTGTCCAACAGGATGGAAAATTCCTATAAATCGTGTTTCAAGCTATCTGTGCTTTATGTCCTGAGTGGCACATAGTTCACTGTCTCCTACAGAAAAGAATTTAATTACTCTAATTTTTTCCTTTATCTTTTCTATGAGCAAATATCCACTATATGCAGGAGATCTTTTAGGTATTGAGGACATGAAGGTTATCAAGGAGTAAATATCTTTTCTTTCCTCCGAGTTTATAATCTATGATACAGTTAGCTAATCAGTAAATCGAGAAGCAAAGCAATTTCAAATTGCAAGAGATGCTTAATATAGTACTGAGATACACAGTAACCCTGGGTGGTTACTTCATACACATGTACATACATTCATATATGCATTCATATACACACATATTAGTTTTGTTATACTCTTTTTATTTACTTTATGTGTCTATATATGTGTGTATATGGGCCTGTTTGTGTGCTGGGGAACATGAATGGAGGTCAGAGGACATTCTGCATGAGTCACTTATCTCCTTCCACCATGTGGGCCCTGGGGATCAACCCCAGGTCATCAGACTTGGCAGCAGGCAAGTCACTCACTCTGCCATTTTGTCAGCCTACTTCATTCTTTCCCTGTGAACTCTTGTTTTTGTTGTTGGGGGCAAACAGTCACCAGCTCATGGAAGCTAAATGCCTTTCCATTGTCAGGAGAAGCTAACAGATCATAGAAACTCTTTGGCCACATATTGACTCCCAGTAGGAGGAGATGTCTGAAATAGGATATGCGTTAGGATATAGTAGGAGGGTGTTGGTTGATTGTTATTTAATCTTTAGGAAACTAACCAAATTTTCACATTGTCGCTTTTCCTTTTCAGTAATTTGCCATCTTCCATGCATGAATGGTGGCCAGTGCAGTTCAAGGGACAAATGTCAGTGCCCTCCAAATTTCACAGGAAAGCTTTGCCAAATTCCTGTCCTTGGTGCCAGTGGGCCTAAACTCTATCAGTACTCCCAGCAGCCAGGAAAGGCATTGGGGACACATGTCATCCATTCCACACACACCTTGCCTCTGACCATGACGAGTCAGCAAGGAGTCAAAGGTAAGGTTTGTATTCTCTTTTTTGCTCATAATCCAGTTATCTGTTTCCAGGTCATACCCAGAGAGAAGTCTCTGCATGTAACAAGGACTGGGGTTAACACAGGTGGGAGTGTGTGAATCTGTGACCTGAGGAATGGCAGTAGAGATGGGAGTCTGGGCGGCTTATGTGGCTGCAGGGCACTCTAGGCCACAGTGAACTGGCATCTGGAAAATAAGAAGTGTCTGCTCCTCTGAGGACTGAGCACCACAGAGTGATGGATATGCAAGGCCAGAGACAAGGTCATGGTTTAACCGTGACAGCAGCAATAAACTAATGGGGCCACACCATTCCCGATAATGAATTCTGGGGCTGACAGATACTTGATTTGAGTCCTACAAGATCACTTAACTTCACTGGGCTTCAGTCTGTCCATCTGTAGAGGAAGGCAAACTAGGTCACTTGGAGCTCACAAGTTCTGTGACTAATTCATTCTTTCAAAGCTGGCATCCGTAGAACATACGACTTTAAAGGGGGGTCAGAGAAATATAACTGACTCTCACTCTTTAAATCCTGAATGTTTGTGTCAGAAGATGAACATTTCATCTGAAATTTTCTTTGAAAGAGGCAGAAAGGCAGTCTTGTGACACATATAAATCAACACACATTACTGTGTCCTCAAAGTTCAAACGTGTATATATAAGAGACACCTAAAGCAGACAAAAGAAGCATGCTTTGTGAAATTGGAGTTTTAATGGAAAAATTGAAGTCCTAAAATTTACATAATAGAAATTTCTATAGAAGAAATTGTTTGAAATACACAAAAGTGCCTAATTTCTGAGAACCTATTATCACTTGGTAAGGTATATAGACCTTAGTTTGAAAGAATCATGAATTCATAATCTTATGATCCTAGTTAAAATAATATTCTTGTTTCTTTTTTAAAAAAATATTTATTTATTTTTATTTTATATGCATTGGTGTTTGGCCTGCATGTATATCTGCATGCATATCTGTACTCCAAAGAACCGGAGTATAGACAGTTGTGGGCTGCCACGTGGGTGCTGGGGATTGAACCCAGGTCCTTTGGAAGAAGAGCCTGTGTTCTTAACCACTGATCCATTTCTCCAGCCCCAATATTCTTGTTTCTTAATACATCACTGTTAAGATACTGTAATGTCTGCATAATTGCAGTTTTATTTAAAATTTTATTATATATTCGTGTGTGTGTGTGTGTGTGTGTGTGTGTGTGTGTGTGTGTGTGTGTATGTGCGTCACAGTGCATGTGTGGAGGTCAGATGGCAACTTGTTTTTTTCTTCCACCATCTTGTATCCTGGGGAGCAAACTGAAGTCATCAGACTTAGTGGCAGACACCTTTACCAACAAAACCATCTTCCTGCCCACAGTTTGACTTTTTTTAAATGTATAAATTTGTTACCTTGAGTACAAAATTCTCAAGAATTTTGATGTCTGTGTCACACACACAAAAAAATACTCTGTATATGTTTATCCTATGTGGAGTCTCTTGGTGGGTGTGTTTGCATAAAATCCATTTCATGTTTTAAAAATCTTGAGTTTCCCAGTAATTACTCATGTTTAACAAATTATCTTCCTGATTTTTGTAGTTAAATTTCCCCCCAACATAGTCAATATCCATGTGAAGCATCCTCCTGAGGCTTCCGTCCAGATACACCAGGTTTCCAGAATTGACGGCCCAATGGGCCAGAAGGTGAAAGAAGCTCAACCAGGCCAGCCGCTAGTCTCATACCAAGGCCTTCCTGTCCAGAAGACCCAGACAGTACATTCCACCTACTCCCACCAGCAGGTCATTCCACACGTGTATCCTGTGGCCGCTAAGACACAGCTTGGACGATGCTTCCAGGAAACCATTGGGTCACAGGTGAGCAGTATGTTTCAGGCAATCTTGATAATGTTTCTAGGTGGGACATTGTCCAGTTACAAAGCCAGATCTAGCACAAACAAATTTCTCTAGGAGAGACTGGTAAGCTATGGTGGATTTACAAAGAAAAGTTTTACGGAAACATAGCCCTACTTATTCATTAACTTTTCACCTATGCTGGTCTTACACAGGGACAGCAGGATATTTAATGAGATTATGTGATCTATAAAACCTATTTATTTTGTGACCCTTCATAGAAAAAAGTCTTGCTGATTCATGATGTACAGAATAATTTTAAGTATTGAATTTCTGGAAGTGTTGCTGGAATTTCATGGTCACTTGTTTATATGTGTATGTGGGGGGGGCGTGCACGTGTGTGTATGGAATGATTTGTGTGCAAGTGCAAAGCATGCTAGCCATGAATGTGTTAGAGGAGCTACATTCAAAGATGTTTGAAAATACTTTTGTAGTGTTTTGATAATTTAGATGTTAGTAAATAGAGTTGAATTTTGAATCTCTTATGTAATAATAATTACTATCATCTCTTGTTTTCTTTTAATTTATAATTAAGATGACAATGAATATTGGCACTGGAGTTATTGTAATTTTAGCCTATATCATAAAATGAAAGACTATTTCCTTTCAAATTCCTCCATTGAATCTGTGTATTGAAGGCAACCTAAATTTTTAATTGAAGTACATTTTAATTAAAATATATTGTTTTTTTCCTCTTCCCCTTCCTCCATGCAGTCCCTCCAATGTGCCTTCTCACTCTCTCTCAAAATCATGGGCCTCTGGTTTCTCTTTTCCAGCAGCTTATTTCTGCTGCTTCAGGCTATGTAGTAATGATGTCCTTTGTCCTGTGATCCTCTGGCTGCCTTCTATTATGTTAAATACCCTACAAATAGAGTAAGGAAGATATGGTCTTCGTTCCAAAAATTGTGTGCGGGAAGGTGTGAAGCTAAAAAAGGAGAAATGCTTTAGGTTTTATAGAACCAATTGTTACTGCTTAAGAAACCTTCAAACCCCCCTCCTTTAGAAACTAAGTCACTGTGGGATTATCACCACCCTTCTAGAAGAACTGAAAGTTAGTTTGTGGATCTGAATGGAGTTGCAGTGTGCAGAATGGAAAGGCACTGCAGGGAACTAACAGACCTTGTTCAGAGCCAGGGCCCAGCCCTCGGTGGCAGAGAACCAACGTCCTTATCTACAAATTGTAGGCAAGAATCTAGTGCTTATGGGTTATGTTAAGATTAAACAGGATAATTAATGTAAACCACATTTTGAAAATGTCACAGAACTATGAAAATATTAGCTTAGAAGGTACTGAGAGTCAAACTTTTGAAAGTAGCCAGAATTCCTGGTTGCTTATGCTTATGTCATGTAGCTTCTCAAAGACAGGAAAGCCTTCAGACTTCCAAACATAACTTTTATCTGCCCATGGATACTGGCAGTACATACTTCTGGGCATGTGATAGAGAATCCTGATTGTTCAATTGAAAGATACACATGACATTAGTTAATATAGCACTATTCCACACGTGTTTTTGAGGGCTCGGGCATAACCAATGGTTTAATGCATGGATAGGTTAAAATCTGACTAGAATATTGGGAGTTGTTAGAACTATGGAAGGTTCAGCATGGTTGGAAGAGGTAGATCACAAGGTGGGTGACCATAAGGTACCCTCTCACCATAGGCCCAGAAGCATGGAACCAAACCACCATATTTTGCCACCTCTGCAGCCATGAGGCAAAATGCATCTGTCCTTTCACAGGTTGTTTTCTTAGGCCTCTTGTCACAGTGACAAAACATCTGACAACAGGGCACTTGAAATAACATTTCATTTTTCCCCTGAAGTCCAGCATTAGCAAATGCTTTGGAGAGAAGGAACATCATCCATTTAAATTAATCTCTGAAGTAAAGGGTACAGATAGATAGAAGCAATGTGGCTGAAGATGAATTTTATACACGTCATAGTTTTGCCCCAGATGAGGCTTGGAGACAGAAGTTGAATTTGGTGCCATTTGCATTGTTTAGTCATTCCAGCTTAGGTTGGTCATGGAGAAAGGAAAAAAGCAGATCCTTTTAAAACTGTGTGCCCAGGACCTTTCTCCCCAGTTTCCAAGTTGGAACAGTGATGATAAAAAGGCTTTTAAATGAAACATAACAAACTTGTTATTCTCCTATTATATCAGACAGATGATGCTAACTAGCAAAGATGAAAACAAATTACTTATAAGCCTAAGCTGGACAATTCAATTGAAGTGAATTGAGTGATTGATGGAGTTACCTAAATAATTCAAGCCCAGTGGGATACTCTTGCCTTATCTGGATCCTGTTCTGACTTTCGGCTGAATGGTCCAGACAGTGATCTCAATTCTTAATTCATTTTGCATGTGTAGTCACCGACACATAGCTTCAAAATAAGACCTATTTCATCAGACATTCCTCACATGTATTTGTCTTCTGCTTTGTGAGAAGCTGTTGGAAAGTGAAGATTGCCTAATTAACTAGGGCAGTTCAGATGAGCCATATAATTATTTGAAAATAATCAATAGTATATAGTTGTGTCCTGCTAAGATGTTGGAAACATAGACACAGACAGTGTAGGTGGCTTTTAAATGAGTGGGGTCAGGGAGAAAAACCAACTCTACCATACTTTCGCCTTGCTCATTGGGCATGCTCAGTAGCTGCAGCTATTGAGATTTAACATGCATGGATGTCAATAAGTGCTTAGGTCTGTATGTTGCCATAAGAGGTCATATACCAGATGAGCTTGTCAGAAATAGTTAATATTTCTGTGGCACATTCTAGTAGTTGGGCCATAGACTCAACATGCACTGTAAGTGTAGTTAAGCCCGTGGAAGTTTCCCAGCATAAAATTTCAGATCTATCTAAATGATAAAAAAAATGAGCAATGGATTATGAAGCCAAGTTTACAGAGCAAAGGAATAGGGGATCCAACAGAGAGGAGAAGATTTTAAGAAATAGTTGAAGAAGCTAAAGAGGCCAGAGAAGCAAATGGCCTGGGATTTCTGACAGACTTTGGCGAACATATTTTTAAAGATCTTAAACCTGGGACATAGTGCAGTAGAAATGGCTGGTAGTAAGTATGGTCAACATGTCTTAAAGCCTCTTTACCAATAACCAAATTCAGCATAGTTAAGGGTAACACAACTACATGGGACATGTGGATTCTTCCAAAAATGTCTAGCCTGAACCTAGTTAAACCTTCACAGCTAAACTTAAGAGTATAGGGAATACTGAGGGTAAAGAGAAAAGCTAAAATTATCACATAGGCACAAAACAAATAGATCCATAATGTAGGGCAATGCTGCCTTTTTTATAACCATACCATGAAAACAAAAGTAGAATGATTTTTCTAGAAAGAGGCACAGAAAACATACAGTAGATGGGGGTTAAGCTACTTTTCTTTAAATTTTTAAATTTATTTTAATGTGCATGGTGGTATGAAGAGAACATACATATACCACAACATGTGTGGAGGACAGATGACAACTTGGAGGTGTTAGTTCTCTCTTTCTACCATGTGAGTCCCAAGGATCTAACCCAAGGTATCAGTTGCAAGTGCCTTTACCCACTGAGCCATCTTGTTGGGCCAAAATTAGGGTTAAAAAACCCAGATGTGAAATGTTTCAGAAACAAATGGAAAAATTGAAATAACTATTTGATGTTACTTTGGAATCATTACTATCTAGGTGCGATGATAGTCTTGGGTTGCTGTAGGAGAGTGTTCTTATTTTTGTGAGTTGAGTGATAAAAGCTTAAGAGTGAAGTACCATAGTGTCTATAGTTATCTCTCATAATGTATTCCATACACAGATGTGGGAAAATGTCAGCAGCTTTTGACTCTGGGAGTTCAGCTTACAAATTATCATCATATCTGTCTTTGAATGGCCTAGCATGCTTGAAAATTTCTTATGAGAAGAAAGGGAAACTACCAAATTTTCCAGGACTTAAATACGTTCAAACTGAACTTGAAAAATACAACTTTAATGTTTTGAATAAACTTTAGAAAAAGATATTTGCTAGTTTTATCTTTTGATTGGTGCTGAGATACAATACAAGAAATTGACTTTGTGTCAAATGTGAAATGCTCAAGGGTTAGCACAAGGAGAGCTGGAGGTAAAGATGAGCAGTGTAGGGAATATATTATCAAGATCTGCTTGGAGAATGTTATGAAGAAAGTGAGCGTGGGTTGCCAAACTCTTCTGAACTTTTTTATTTTGAAGGTAGGCCGATGCTCATTGTCATCCAGTAGCTGACCCATGGGAGGAAGGACTTGAAGGAAGCTAGCTGGCTGCATCTTGAAGGATAAATCCCAACTTGATTTGTATTAAGAATGATGTATTCTTGACTATGGGTCAAAGCATGGGGATTTATCAGTGGAATGTGAAGGGATTAATGGAGACAGTTCAGTGATCTTCGAATAGATCTCTTGGTAGTATATCCTTGACAGTGGAGGACATTTCTTTGGATGTTGTCATAAAAAGGAGACAGAAATAAATAATACTGGCACTGGAAACTTCTGTAGTGATTTTCACCTTTGTAGAGAGTGCCAAGATGGAAGGGAAAACCCATTCCTTTTTTTTTTTTTTTTTTTTTTACTTTTGTAGAAAGCATTGTTTAGTTTTTCATGGTCTAAAATATTTTCTTATGTTAGAATCAGTAGGCACCACCAAAATCATTTAGAGTAGAAATGGAGAAGACATAAGCTGTTTTTGAGGGTAGACTTCCCCAACTGGCAAGTCATAGCCTTGGCTAACTTAAGGGTCTGTATTGTAGTAAATTGTGCACGCAATATATGTTTGAAAACATTTCATTACTTGAGTTAGAATTAAAGCTTCAGTGGTTACAATTTCCAAGTCTTTGCAGGGAAACCTGTTTTCATGAACTTGAAATTTGAACTTTCATCTCTGAGGAGAGTCCCAGTTTTAGAAAATGCCTGTCGGGTCCATCACTGCCTCACCAGGATGTTAAATCTACACACCCTTTTCATTGTGTAGGGTGACTTTTGTTTCAAATTGGTTTCCTTAGTAGTGACCTAAGTTCTGATGTTACATGGCATCTGTAATTGTGATTATTTGAATTGGGTTTTCCTGATTGCCCCATTGTTGAAAACAAGCCTTTGACAGAGACCTAGTGATGCCAGATAGTTTGAAAAGGCCCTGATTGTGAAGTGTTTAGAATCACAACAATAGAGCTCAGGGTCCAGCTTCCATGCTGGCCGTGTCATTGGCAGGTTGCACAATCATGCGATCATGGTCTCTGTGTTGAATTCGGTAACACGGACTGTAATTAGATGCAGGCATTACAGAGAAGGCAAAGCAAAATGTCTCAAGACCTTCATGTTGCAAATGCTGAAAGAGCAGAAAATTCCACACATAAACATCCAGATTAACTAAGAAGTGCAGAAATACTGGAAAACCCGAAGTAGATATAAACAGAACATTTTTATAGTACTCTAACATAGATAAAGAGGATAAAATACCACATGAGCCCATGTTCATAGGATTACAGCTATGGAGAGTTAAAGAAATGAACACAGTGGATCTTGTAAAAACTTCCATAAAGATTAAAAAATATCATAAGCCACAAACTTGAAGATGATGGTGTCTAATGTATACTCTACTGAAGACAAGAAACTCTGGAGTTTGTAAAGAAAAGGGGGAGTGGTACATGATGTCAAACACTCAAGTCATTGGAAGAAAAACTCTTGTTTCCGTTAATTATCCATCATATAAATAATAAGTCCTGAGGCAAAATTGAGTTTAAGTGACACAAGAACTGTTTGATAGTCTTTTAGAGGTTCCAGACGCCATTGCAGTGGTTCTCGATGGACAGGAAGAATGGCAACAGAATGGACCAGTGGAGAAAAACAGTAACTGGAGATAGGTCTGCCTTGTGCAACACCCTGAAGGTCAAAGCCCAGTGCTAAAATACTCATGTATACTTGCACTGTAGAAGGGAGCGTTAGGACCTCTCTGCTTTTGTTTGAAACAAAAATAAACACTATTGAGAAATTAGCAGGAAAGCATGAACTGGAAATGGAGAGTATCCTAATTGCATGGCTCAATGTCCTTGTTAGAAAGTGTGAAGAAAACCTTCTTAGCTTTATTTGCATAGGTTCTGTATTCATTGAAGTTTTTCATTGCTATGACAAAATATCTGACCCCAGACCCCACCTCCCAAAACAAACTTATGATAGAATGGTTTATTTTGGTTCATGGTTAACTTTAAGGGAATAGCACTCACAGTTTTGGAGAGTCAGGGTGACTAGACCTGGCTTAGTCCTGGGTGTTGTGAGCTTTTGACATGGCTCTCCCACCTCTCTGAGAATGTGAAAGCTGAAAGTGGCATCAACCCAAGCCCAGGTTGAGATGTACTAATGATCTAGTCTGCTAGTTATGCCCCAAGGCCAAAAGTTGCCACAACCTCCCCAGATAGCTCCATTGAATGAGGACCAGATATTCAAGAATGCAAGACTCTGAGGGACAGTTTACTTTTAAGTCTTCACAGAGACTAATGAGAGACTGGGGAAGTATATGTGAGGCCTGCTAATGCATGCGTCAGGGGAAGAGAGGGAGGGAGGGGGAGGGAGGGAGGGAGGGAGGAGGGAGGGAGGGAGGGAGGGAGGGAGGGAAGAGATGGACTGTAGACTTTCATACTAGTTTCTCAGTGATGGGAAAGTAATTTATTCCTCAGGTGACAGAGCTAGGACACTAAGTTTTGCTTAGAAAGCTGCTCTTTAGTTTATACATATTATTGATTGACTCTATATATTAATGGAGTGAACCTAGAGCTAAAATGGAAATCCTAGCTTTATCCCAACAGCATGATGGCACTTATCTTAACACTTTCACATTGGTCATTTCCCTAAATGGAGTCCAGAAACTACCAGAACAGACTGGGTGACTAAAAACTAAATGTGGGGCTGATGAAATGATTCGGTGTGTATAGATACCTGCTGACAAGCCAGCTGACCTGAGTTGACGACCGCTGAGATCCACATGGTGGAAGGAGAGAACAGATTGCCACAAGTTGTCCTCTGTCCTCCTCAGACATGCTGTGTGTGCCACATGTGGCTACCACCCCCTGCCAAATAGATACATAGATGAAATATAACTTAAATGCCGATAAAGCCTTGACCTGTCAGTTATCCAGAGCTCTTATCTGGAGACAACAGAGTGCACTGCCTGGCTCAGCAGAAGGTGGAAGTAAATGTGTGGCCTTCTTTTCCCTTGCTGTTGACTGACACCCTGTGTCTTTAGGGCTGGGTTACTCAGGTGATGCGAGCTTGGGTTAGAGCAATGGCTTTCATCTTTTAGAGCACTTTTTGCCAGAGGTTTGGGAAGGCAGAGCTGGCTTTCCCAGTCGTCTGTCTTCTCCATGAGCAGAGCTCCCAGCCTGGGTATGCTGATCACATTTACTGTGATCACATTTGGCCTCCTTCTGGTGGAATAAGTCATCAACACCAGCCACTTCCTATGCCATCTGCGTTTTTCTTCAGTGTCCCTCTCAAGTGCTTCCTGGTCCAAGACACACTTAATTGAGTGTGAGTGTCTCTAGTGGCTGTCACATGGCAGTGCTTGGTATCCATCCTTGTGTCAACATCAGAAGATTTTGCTGAAGGTGGTGTGCACGTCTAAGTGATAGGTGTTGGAAGTCTTAAGTGTTCACTGGTCTTGTTCCAGCAGCTTTTGCCAGATAGCCTGTGAGGGGCCCTTTTGCCTGGAGTGGAAAAAGATCAGCCAAACCCAGGGATAGGATCCAAAGAGGGGGAACACCACATGGGAGAGAGAACATGCATTCATGTTATTGGGTTTCTGCCAGCAGAGGGGAGAACTGCTAGTTTTACTTGGATGAGGAGTGTGAGGAGGCTCAGACATTGTGAGGGCTAAATATAGATTCTCAGAACTGGGGTAGTAGTCTTCACAGAATGCATGGGGGCCCAGACATGGTACTTTCTGTAGCCCAGTGTCTATCTAGTCTTCACCTGGGCAGATGCTCTGTAAGTGCCACAAGTTTGTCAACCTCAAATCTTCACTCTCCCTGACCTGTTCCATCCAGAAGCAGGTCTGTGCCACATCACTGCGTTCCCCTGAACCCCTCTTCAAAGTTTTTTCCCCATGTTATTGGCCATGAAAATACTTTGCCATAACATGGAATATTATCAGGCTTCCTTATTTTACCTTTAGGGTCCACCTAAACCATAAACCTACTAATTACTAGACTCCAAGTTTTCACACAGGAACAGACATTGAAAATAATTATGAAACAGAGTTGGGGCTTTTGGTAAGCCGCTTCTGATACTGGCAAAGTTGAGTGTGTTGAAGGGAGTTTGAAGAGAACATAGCTTGTCTTGATGGAGTTTTAGACTCTATGTACTACAAGAATGTTTAAAGAATTGTTCCTGGAATTTCTAGGTGCTAAAGTCACTTCTTGTCCTTATTCCATTGGATGGAATTAATATTTCCTAAACTGAAGTAGAATCATCTGGGTTACTAAGAGTGAATAGTTTGCAACAATTTTATGAGGTATTCTGAGGAACTGCAAGATTTGTTCATATCTGCTCACACCATTCTTGATATGACAATAGTGTTGTGTTTTTTCCTTCCACTTCTACTTTCCCCTTCTTTTGTCTCCTTTTATGTATAAAAATATTTATATGCAAGCTGACTATTTGCTTTTATAAGATCATCTCCAGAGGCTATATATTTTCCCCAGTGATACTGCATTGAATTGTTTTTCTCAGTTTATTTTAATTATGTGTATATATGTGTGGGTTATACACCTGTCCTGGTAATCTCAAAGGCTAGAAGCAGCAGCTCTATAGAAGATGGAGTTACAGGCAGTTGTGAATGCCCTGACATGGGTGTTGGGATCTGCATTGAGATCCTCCACAAGAGCAGTACATACTCTTAACCACCCAGTGAGCACTCTCTCTCTCTCTCCAACCCTGCTATTGTATAGTTCTGACTTGCCTGAATTCAAGAAAAAGCTTTTCAGAACTGAGTAAGAATTTGTCCTTGCTGGTCATCTTCTTATCACTTATTTTCTCAAGGAACCTGAAAACTTAGAATGGTCAAGTCAACTCCAGTTTCAAGGATTTGCCATCACTGAGAGTGTTTCAAACATACCCTAAGTACTGAAGAGTTGAGGAACTCCAGATATTTCAAACAAGACCACAATGCCTCCAGGATAACTGTTTTACAGAGGACTTACTTAGAATGGGCAAGCTTAAACAGTTAAGAACACGGTCTTCACATTCTGTGGCTTTGCGGCAAGCCTCTTAGTACACCAGGGCATTTTCATAAAATTGATAGATGACAGAAAACGTTCACAGTCATGGCCAGATTTGACCTTTGAAACAATGTAACAGAAAGGGAAAGTATGTATTTGTGCCTCCGGTCTAAGCTATGTGAAACTCCAGGCCCAGAGAAGTTGGGACTAGTGTGTGCTGATTCATCTGGTCCAAGTCTGTAGCTATTGTTCCATTTTAGCAAGTTTGCCACATCTCCAGCCCCATTTCATCACATTTGGACTGGGAAGCCTCCTGAGACATCTGAGTACTGTCTTCTTTTGCTGTGACACTTTTGACATCTTTCCTTTTTCTTTGCAACCATAGGCACTACCCACAGGACATATGAACCGAGCAATCCAGACAAATGTCAGTTATGGTGAATACCTGTCCAACTGTCTCCAACCTGTCCTGACTTGAGATAGGTCCCCTCAACTGTCATTTCCTCCAAAGAGTTTTCTTCAATCTAGTTTGCTCCTTCTCTGATTTCTTGTTGCATTAGACTCTAGTCAGACTATTTCTAATTTAATTACGTTCAAGTAGTTGCTTTTGTTCCCCTTCCTGTTAAACTTGTACTTTTCATGAGGGCAAAGCCACTTAGGATGAGCTGAGTAATGGGCACATATGAATCATTGCTAATTGTATCCATGCTGCTCCAGTTCAGACAGGCTTTGCTACAGTGACAAACCTAGCAAATGCTTACATTGTGCATGGACTGGATAGCTTCAGGAAAGCAGAGGACTCTATCTTCCTTGGGGACCTTAGCTGGGGATGGTTCTAGCACATTATTGCTTTACTACTCAGAATACCTTTGCCAGAATAGAACCATGACAATACTTGATTCTGGTAGCCGAGGAAGAGAGATACTTTTAGAAACATTCATCCCATTTTTCACTTCTCACTGGTCAATTACATGGTCCTGTTAATTCTGTGGATTGAAGTGTATTTCCTAACTTCATGTATTGAAACCACTGATAATTACCATATTGGGGGTAGAGACTAAAAGGAGATACTTGAGGTTGGATGAAGTCATAAGGGTGGGACCATGACAGGAAGTGAAAAGTATTATTTGAAGAAAGGAAACCAGAATGCTTCTTCCTTCCTGCAGACTCATAAGCAAGGGATTATGTGAACATAGAACCAAACAGCCACTGAACACAAGAAAGGAATTGACCATGCTAGCACCTTAGTTTGAGTGTCCAAACTCTACAACTGAAAAAACGAATGTCTATTGTCAAATCCATGAGTTGGTTTGGAAAAGAAAGATTGGTTGTAAAGTTCCTGCCATGCAAGTATGAAGGCATGCATGCATTCAGTTTAGAGAATCCATTAAAAAACAACAGTAAAAAAGGGATAGGCATGGTGGTGGGGGTTTGTCATCCCATAGAAAAGAAATTTCTTGGGGCTTGTCGACCAGCCAACCTAGCTTTCTTGGGGAGATCTAGACTACTTAGAAACCCTGCCTCACAAAACAAGGTAGACAGCACCTGAGCTACAATACCAAGGTTAACCTCTAACCTCTACACACATGTGCACACCCACATATACACAAAGCCACTTAGTTTATGGTAGTTTGTTACGGCAGCCAGGTAGACGTGTCTGTTTAGGACTGGGATATGTGGAGAAACCAGTGGCTGTTTGCTGGGCAATAATTGTTCCTGTCTAAGTAAAAGGGCTGTGGACAATACAAGCATAGTTCCTGCGCCCAGACATGTAAATGAACCTGTTGCTTTTATTTGCGGCTTTCAGTTTTTCTCCGAGAGTTACATCCAAGCCACAGGTAATTAGTAGTTTTAAGTTCTGTGTGCTTGGGCGGGACACAGAAACACTGAAAGCTTAACCAAATGGGAGGCCTGCATTTTTGCATAGTGCTTTGAGTCCTTTGTTCCTTTTTACCATTTCTATAAAGACAAAAAGGGAGCCGCTAAGCAATGAAACTTAACATAGAAAAGTACCCAGTGTACTTAAAGAAATAAACAAACCTTTACTTACTCTGGAGGTGATCTAGTTGCCATAATAACAGTAGGCATTTCTATACCCCCATCTTTATTTTCTTACCTACCAAAGCTCTTTGTTTGCCAATAGAATTTCAAATAAATTTAACAGGATGTACATGTATGAAAATATAATGAATCTAGTATTTTTATACAAATTAAAATTAATAATAAAAATGTAATGAATTTGACTTATTTGCTCTGTGGTACTGCTTTGCATGGCCTGTTCTATGTGGCTTTTCTGCAGAAGAAAGCGTAGTGGGAATTATATGAGAATAGAGTCATGATAGAACTTATTTATTCTTTAATTGTTCTCTTAGCCACACAGGAAGACCAATGATACACAGATCCACAACCTGGAAGACTTGTCCATCAAAATTCTGAAATCTCAGAGGTGGAGAAAGTAGACAGCTGGATTTGATGATTTCTTTAGGAAAGATATAAAGGAGAATCATATGTCAGGCCCTTAAGAATACTTTCCCCTTAGTATGTTAAAAACCAATGTGCACTTTAAAAATACCATTTCATAAACTAAAGTAGTTGTCTGGAGTTCCTTGAAGTCCATGGTTTGGCTTCAGCAGCTTTAAGCAAATACACTGTCAGAAATCAGTGTGGATATGTTTCCAGCTGTTAATGCCCTAGTCACAGCAGACACTTTATAAAGTCAATACCCTGAAATATCAGAGGATTATGCATATATCAGATACCCCAAATGCCTAACATTGTATTAATTACTCTAATAAAAGAAAGCTGGGCAAACTTAAAAAAAAATGCCCATGAAGAATGTTCTGTTCAAGCCAAAGCAATTTTTTTTACAAGTTCTTTTAGAAAATCTGGAAGCATTTAAGCATTTTCCCATTCTTTTTATGGGACAATGCCTGTTGCCCTGCCAGTGAGCCACAGTAGAGAATTCTCCATTAGGAAGACAGACCCTCAGAACCAGCTTATCAAATACGTTGCTCTCCTTGCATTAATAACAGTGTTTAAAAATTTGAAAGAGTTAGCACTGGCGCGTAAAAATAAATGTATTTAACGATTTAGTTCAGGAATGTGGAAGAGCTCTTGGTAAGGCTTTCCAGTTTGATTTGAGCCAAAGTTGAGCCATTTTGCATGGAAGGTGCACAGAAGTTACTCGGCCAAGACAGAGACATTTCTAACATTGTGAAAGGGTGGTGATGTCATAGCAGTGAAGACCCGGGTCAGCGGTTTAGATGTATCCAGTCTCTTATGCACAACCAGAGCTTTCCATGAAGGACTTTATTCTCGATATTGTGGAGAGATGTGGAAGATTCTTATGAAATACGACTCCTATCCCTCAACTAGAGTCACAGAAGTGAGGATGGTGCTTCTCCTTGCTGAATCCTCAAGGGTCTGTGCCAGCGTGCTCAGGCAGCATGCTTTGGAATGTGAGTGGAAGCCGGGACGGCGCTGGCACAGAGGATGCAGCTGTGCCATGTGGGTGAATGGGCCATCATGTGGCTTTGCATGCATGCGCCACACCTGCAAAATCTGCATCTCCATGAATGTTATTCGTACCTCCGAGAATTGGCTTATTGATGATAAAATGACTGTTGCCACTCTCCTTCACAGTCAGGTAGGAAACATGTAAGAACCATACCTAATTTTAGGTAGGTGGATGCTTTTTTGTATGTACGAGTTGGCAAGAGAGGGCTGCAATTATATTATAGTCATTGCTGATGACGTGGGTCTAGGTCATTCTTTGAGGATAGTCTGGAAGGTATGGGGTCATGGGCTCCAGTAAGTCAGGCTTGTAGACAGGGGACATTTAAGGAACACTGACCTTTATCAGTGACTCTGACAGACTAAAACTTTTCACCATTATTCCCTTGCAGCCTCAGTTCTCCACTGGTGGCCTATATAAAATAATCAAATTTAAGTATATTAGTTGTGTACTAATTGGGTTGTCTTTGTAATCTTATTAAGAGACTGACATTCAGAGAGTTAATTCATTTAGTGTCTTCTATTGAGTTTGTGGCAGGTAGGGACTAACACTGAGCCTTCCTGGTTCCTTGTCTTGTTCTTTTTCGTTATTCTACCCTCTTAACACCATTTCTTTATGGTGTACATAGTCTCATACATGAATATATGTGAGCGTGCACACACATGTAGACACACACCCACCACACCCACAAGGCTTTAAAAAATGGTCAGTTTACCTTTGAAAATGAGCTCAAACTGGCAGGTAGGTAGAAGTCTGGGGGTTTCATTTGGTTTTAGGATTTCCTAGATTAGTGGTTCTCAGCCTGTGGGTTGCAACACCTTTGGAAAACCTCTGTCTCCAAAAATATTTACGTTACAATTCATAACACCAGAAGAATTACAGTTGTGAAGTAGCAATGAAAATAATTTTGTGGGTGGGGTCATCACCACATGAAGAACTGCTAAAGGGTCGCAGCATTAGGAAAATTGAGAACCACCACCCTGGATTGTGACTGAACAGCATTTGTGGTGTGATAGAAATCATTTGCTGAGCTTAAACTCCCCCCCTGTTATCTGAGAAATGTAATGAAAGGGGCTTCAATCCAGCTTTATTCTTTTTTTGGATCTTTGAATATTCCTGAATGTGTTTATCTTAAATACAATTTCTTCTCCATTTCCCATGAATGATATACTCTACCATGATTGGTCATTTTTTACATTTCTGATTATCAGATGCTGAAAACTATACTTTCCCTTTTTAATGGGCATGTTTATGAGTATGTGGTGTGTGTGTGCATGTATGCAAGTTTGAATGTGCACGCTGAAGTCTGAGGTTAACATCCCATGTCTTTCTTGATCATTCTTTACCATATTTATTGAGGCAAGGTCTCCCTCAGAACCTGAAGCCCACCAATTCTGGCAACTTTAGAAAGCCAGTTTGTACTGGGATAGCCTGTCTCTGCCTCTGGAGTTCTGGGATCACAGTAGGATGCTATTCCTGCCTGGTATTTACATGGATTATGGGGATCCAAATTCTGGAGTTCTCCACTGAGTCAGTCATCTCCCAGGCCCCTAACTGTACCTTTTGAAGGGCCCTTAATCTTTTTCTATTGATTAGCTATCAATATCCCTGTATCAACTGTTTCTTAAAATATATCAGGTTTTTTTTTTTTTTTTTTTTTTTTTGAAGCAATGTAAAACTCAACTGGCTTTGGGAAAGAACCAGTGTGGCCACTTCCATGTCTCCTGGTTGATTTTTAGGTTCAACTAGAAGTTGAACCCCAAATTTAGAAAATTCTCCATAGAGAATTTTCCCTGGCTCTCTGTACCCTCCTTCTGTTCCTTCTTGCCCACCTGCCTTCCCCCATGCTTACTTATCCTGTCTTCTCACAGTCAGTGGTTGGCCTTCTGCATTGGGAGAGCTGTTGTGTCCCTCTGGAGTCTCTCCCCAGTAGTACCATCTTGAGTCACTTCATGGTTTGAGCACTTGCCTGAGCCCAGACCTGTGTACTTTTGCATGGGTTAAAATGAATCAGACTTCTATTTTCCCCATGCAGTTTCCCTCAGTGAACTCCTGGGAGTATTTTTAAAACTCTGTATTGCTTTAACATTTTAAGTTTATTTGTTTTGCTGGCTTAGTGCCATATTTCCCTTGTGAGAAGATGTCCTTTATTCTAGCTTGAAGTATTTATACTTCATTATAGAATGGTTCTGGATAACAAAATGAGTTACATACATGTGTTAAGGATGATTTCTAAGGTTTTGCATAGTCATTTTTAAATGTTTCAGCTAGTGAGACCAAACAGTAGGTGCTTGGTATTGTACTATCTTCCTGAGATGACCCTTCTTATAGTGAAATATCTGAACAGTTTTAACAGAAGTCTTCTCAGAGCCTAGAAGATGGCAGCCCCTTTAAGCACTGTTATAGTTTTACCTGTGCTGGAGAACAGGTGAATGAGACCTGGGATTCAGCCCACACTCTGCTCAAAACTGAGGTTAAAATCTGAAGAGGTATATTCTCAAGCAGGTAAAAAAGATTTTAAGAACATTTCTCATAATCAGTTGATTGTTGATAATTAGCTACATAATTAAAGGCCTTTATATCATTGCTTATAATTATTTTGCATTGGGAAATATACTCCTAACTCTACCAAGTCAAATAGCAACATGCTCTAACTCCTTAGAAATTTCTATAGTCTTCAGTGCTAATGAAGGGTCTCCCTAGCCCATGGATTGTATGAAGACCTGAACTTCTGAAGTACAGCCTCCATTAACATAGGTGGAGAAGAAGAGTCTAAAGCTTATTTTCAACACTCAGTTTTTCAGAAATCAAGGTCAAGTGGAGCTGTTGTTTTTTCCCTCTTTTGTCTTGTTTGCCTAAGTCTAGTTGGCAGAGGTTTAGACTCACTGTAGACTCTAGAGATGAGGAAGTAGGAACAGACAAGGAAGAGGGCTAGGAACTCATCAGCCCAGACTTGGCCCTGTTATAACAACAGAAGTCCTTGAACTTGGCTCTATCTTTCAGTAGTCTGTATTTTCTAAACGGAGTCATGTAACCTAGCAGCACATACTGACCTCAGAGTCTTAAGCCTGCAAGAAACCACACAGAGGTCATTTGCTTTGTATCTTGAGCATTCCTGAGAGATGATCCATCAGGCTCATCTCTCACCAGAGAGGTCACTATCTCCCATTAGGTAGGAACATTTACTGCAGAAAGATCATCTACATTGTGAGATGAATCTTCTTCTCCAGTGCATTTGGGTTTTCAGTCCTGCTGAAAACCTCTGGAGTGCAATAGCCTTGTTTACTGTATCTCCACATTGCCATCAGGTTCACGTGTAGGCTTATCTATGCTCCATTCTTCAGCTGATCTTCATGGGACTTGTTGCCTGAATATTCTGCTTGCCCTGCCCTAGCTGGATCCTGGCAAACATATGGGGTTAGTGTCCCTTCACTAGCACTGAAGGATATGCATGTTTTCTGAGGAGTTAGAGCACCTTGCTATTTGACTTGGTAGAGTTAAGTACAAGGGTACACATTACATAAGATGGGTTCTGAAATGTTTGACAGTCTTTCTTGGAGAATGTGGTGATTAACTCCATGGGAGAAAGTCTGCTTAGTATACTTGTGTTTTTCGTTTGTAGAAACCCCCTGGATTCCTGCATGTGAATGTGGCTAGGGGAGTCTATGTCCATGTGAGTTCATCTCGTTGACAAGTAGGACTTCCCAGTCTTAGAGCAGAGCATCCCAACCTGATTCTATTCTGTGTTATTCTCTCCACTGTGGCCCTTCGGTGCGGGAGAGACGTCCATTGACCTAGCTTTTTATCCCCTTTGGGTACTTCTGACTACACTCAGCACTTCTCTACTCACACGGTATCCAGTGGCCTCTTGGATCTTTCACAGAGATCTTTCACATCACATTTCTTGGAACACATCGATGATTCTTTATTCTTAAACAGTTAATGAGACTGATAGAAAACTTGTACCTTATAACCATGACTTCGTCCCTCACAGCTCATTCCTACGCTGTGAGGAATAGACCCAATTTCCAGACACACAGTGACATGGTACTACCTACACATCCCATTTATTCCACCAGTTTGATGGCTTATGCTGCTCTTGGCTGTAGACCTGCAAAAACAAAGCCATGAGGATAAAGCAGTTTGGATCATGTAATGAAAACCTGGTACCTTTTTGGAGGCCTAGTAGAGGGAAATGATTTATTTTTGCCCTACCAAATAAAACATTCTAGGAATCCAAGGTGAAAATTGGATTTTAACTGCTACTAACATTTTGAGAATATAAAATCGGCAAGTGTTGAGTGCTTTGCCTGATTAAGAGAAGAGCCCAGAGTCTGGTACAAGAATGAGCTGTGTGCAAAGTGGTTGGTGTCTCAAATAAGCCCAACCAATTTATGAAGCTGAAAGAGAATGTTAAGCAGATGTTGGCAGCCAGGTTTCTGCAGTGGAAACCTCTGTGTTTTTATTTGGTCCTTGTCTTATACTTGAATCATTGTCCCCTTTCATTTCCTGCTCCTAATCTTTATTTAAATTGTCTATATTTAAGCTTAAGGACTTGAGCAACTATCCTGATTCAGGTAGTTTGTTTTCACCTTGATTCTTTATCTTCTTTTATGTGGTGTGTGTGTGTGTGTGTGTGTGTGTGTGTGTGTGTGTGTGTGTGTGTGTGTGTATGTGCACTTTTGTGCTTGTACTTCCTGTCATGGACCTGCTGCAGATCCAGATCTGGGATTGGAGCATTCCCACTCAGCATGTAGTGCCCACAGCTTGCAAAAAGCTAACTACACACAGGCTTCCCTATTAGGGTAGCATTTGTTTATAACAGTCGCACAAGCAATGGTCATTCAACCAACTTGGGTTGCTTTCCTGCCTCTTTCAAGAAAAGCATGCCTATTGAATCCTGTCTGTGGAGTAACTATCAGGTGTCACGGATGTGGTGACCCTGGCCTTGTTCACTTTCCCTAAGGCACTATTATATATATTTTAGATTATTCTCAAAAATAGACCAACTCGAATTGTCTTCAAGACTACCTTTTATTCCAGGGAAATCATTTTGTCTTAGAAATGCATTTGGGCAGTTAGACTAACCAGCTTGTTTCACAGAACACTCACAGTCCACTCCAACCCATCCATATGCCCCTTGCTCCCTGAAGAATCTGACAATTTGAAGCTGATGTGAGACATCTGGAATAAGAAACTTTCAGATGATGATGATAAATGATAGTGATAAAAGTGATAGCTTACTTAGCACTTACACATGTCAGACATAGTACTCAGTATGGTACATGGATTTTACCCTTCAAGTTCATGACCATATGGAAAGGTGCTATTATGTATTCCATGTAATGGCTAAGAAAATTCATCTAACTGTGTGTGTATAGAGTCCTTGACCAGAATTCATAACCAGGCTTCTAGAGTGTCTCAGTTACTGTTTTAACCACCATCACAAACTGCTTTTGGAAAGCATATAACACTTGTCAAAATTATAAAAATCATATAAAATCTTAAAAGCCTAAGGACACCAATACCATGCTGTTACCCTAGTTGGCCTTCTCTGAAGTGGTTTTGCTTTATGAGTTGTGTATGCAGTTACTCAGAGCCTCAGTCAGAATGAGGCATGCCTGGACCCAGCAGGAAGGAAACACTGTCCAGGAAGGCCTGCCAGGTCACCTGTGTCTACAGCTTGTTGTTCTTAGGATCCCCGTTCTTTGCTTTGACTTTCCCTCATTGTGCATAGCGTCCTGTCCTGGGACATGTATGCTAACCTCTGATGGTTTTTCTCATAGTAATTGCTCCACTGGGCATTATTGAACATTTGAAATATGCCCTGTTTGGGGATATAAAGATAATAAACAAGCCCTGGACTGCAACGGGTAGCAGTGGACCTGTGTAGCATTATGTTCGAAGTAAAGAAAATGAATCAGGAACCGAGGAGCCAGTGCTGATGCTCATGGTAGAAACAAAGTTGGAGGAAAGAAAAAATATGATAGTGATACAGAGAGAAAGAGAGAAAGAGAGAGAGAGAGAGAGAGAGAGAGAGAGAGAGAGAGAGAGACAGACAGACAGACAGACAGACAGACAGACAGACAGAGACAGAGAGACAGAAAACAGCATTCAAATAGACCTGAGTTGTTCAGACAATCAGAAAGGGTCCTTTACCAAGCCTAAATAGATGCTCAGAGGTGGAAGGCAACAACAATGTGCAGCCTAAAGTGGGACCAGAGGGGACTTCTCTATCTGGCCTGGGGATAATGGCAGACAATGTTGCTGGAAGTCGTTAGTCGTCAGAGTTATGTGACCAGATTTCTTTTAGAAAAGATGACTCTGGAAACCATCTGAGGATTTTTCTTTGGCAAAGCAGAGGAGCTCCTTAGATGCTCCACATTTGTACACAAGACGAACATGTGGGGTGTGGGGTGTGAGCTTATCCTGTGCAGCCAGGGAGTGAGCGTTAAGTAAGTCTCATTGCATTATGGTCCTTGGGTGATGTTGTAGGACAGGATCGATTTCCTAGGTAGTTCTAAGTAACATCCGTCCCCTGTTTCAGGGTCACCTGATCTTGTATGGTTGCCTAGGAGTCTCACCTGACCTTAATATTTGACAATATAGAACCATAGTTCTAAGGGTATCTGTTCTGCCTGCTGGTCTTGATTAAAATTGCCAGCCCAGTCCCAGTTTGGCTGATCTCCCTGGAGCATTAGTGTCCTCTGAACCGATCTGTTTCATCCTATGGTTATCTCTTAGATTGCCCTTTCTTGGTCTGTCCCTTCTTGGGCCTCCCCAGGTTCTGTAATTCCTTCCTTGTTGACTTCACAGGTCATTTTACAGTTTTATGGCTGCCCATCTCAGTCCAGTGAATATGTCCATCTTTGTATCCCAGTTCATGGATGTATTCTAAGTGTTCAATAATTGCAATGCAAAGGAACCATAAAGGAACAAGTCAACGAAGGGACACTTTGGGCAAGCAATTGTTGTGGGGAGACCTAAAAACTGACATTTTTTCCTCAGGTGAGGGGACATGGTGCAGTTAGGGAAAATGCAGGTAAATGGTAAAAACTATAAGCCTTGTGCATGGACCTATGATGCTGCTTCAGATGTTCATAAGACTTTACAAATGTAAAGGAGTTCATATATGGAAATGTGCTTATTCACTTGCGTGTTATATCAGCTCTGCCCTAGTGTTTGGCCTCCACCTTTTATAGCCGTTCTTTTCCTCTGTAATTGTATCAAGGGAACTGTTTATAAAGTGACTGGGAAGCACCCCAGCTCTGGGACTGAGCAGTCTGCACTCAGTTAACCTCCCCATTTCACACCTCTTTGCAGTGTGGCAAAGCACTCCCTGGCCTTTCAAAGCAAGAAGACTGCTGTGGGACAGTGGGGACCTCCTGGGGCTTTAACAAATGCCAGAAATGTCCCAAGAAGCCATGTAAGTAACATTTCTTTACTGGTTAATGGAGCATACCTCTTTCCTACCATGACTCTTCATGATGAGTCTCTTAGACCTTCAAAGAAATCCCTGGCTGTATTCCAGAATGTAGCATATACAGCCTGAACTTCTAGAAACATTCCATGACTATTAAAACTTTCCTATCAGTTCTTTTAAATAGTCACTGTTATCAGTTGCCTTCTACAGTTTAATTTCTTAAATGTGGGAGACTGTGAAGAACGGATGAGCAAAATCAACTCTCCTGGCCCTCCAGGATAGGGAATGAATGGCTTTTAGGATGGTGAACAAGTGTTTCAGACCTTATTTAAAGATGTCAGTACAGTTATTATTTATTAGGTTAGAGTCGTTAAATGGAAAATTTGTGACTAGCCGCATCATAGGCTATAGATTTCATTCTGCTACAGATCTCCCCTCATGAAAAGAATCTCAGATCAGGAATTGACTGGTTATCCATTTGTGAAAAAGAAGTGTCTAATTATGGAGCCTAGTATTTTACCTCCCTTATCCTAACACTACTGTTGCACTGCCCCAGTCTTCAGTGGCTGCAATGCCAACCTGCTGTGATTTGCCATTGGAGTGTTTTGCAGAAACTGTTATTTGAGTAAATTCAGATTTATACAATTCCACTCCCTCTACAACAGATTGTAGCTTTAGTTTTTGAATGCAGCATTAACTCCTGCTGACATTTCTAAAAAGATTTTTATAATTGCCCCTTATCTTAAAAGAGACATCTCATTTGTTTCAACCAGATGAGTTTTATTTATTCATCTTAAGTAATGGTTGATTGGATTAACAGTTTCAGTTGTCTTTAACACCTTTTAAGATTTATTTATTTTATTCTATGTGTATGAAGGTTTTGCCTGCATACACATTTGTGTACCCCACTAGGGCCTTGTACCCATAGAATTCAGAAGAGGGTGTCAGATCTTCTGGAAGTGGAAGTACTGAGTAGTACTCCATTGTGTAAATGTACCACATTTTCTGTATCCATTCTTCTGTTGAGGGGCATCTAGGTTGCTTCCAGGTTCTGGCTCTTACAAATAATGCTGCTATGAACATAGCTGAACAGATGTCCTTGTTGTATGAATGTTCATCCTTTGGGTATATGCCTAAGAGTGGAATTGCTGGATCTTGAAGTAGACTGGTTCCCATTTTCTGGAGAAACCACCATACTGATTTCCAAAGTGGCTGTGCAAGTTTACACTCCCACCAGCAATGGAGACGCAGTCCTCTTTCTCCACATCCCCTCCAGCATAAACTGTCGTTGGTGTTTATGATATTAACCATTCTGACAGGAGTAAGATGGTATCTCAAAGTTGTTTTGATTTGAATTTCCCTGATGGCTAAGGATGTTGAGCAATTTAAGTGTCTTTCAGCCGTTTTAGATTCCTCTATTGAGAATTCTCTGTTTAGTTCTGTACCCCACTTTTAAATTTAATTATTTAAATTTAATTGAGTTCTTGGTATATTTTGGAAATTAGCCCTTTGTCAGATGTGGGATTGGTGAAGATCTTTTCCCATTCCCTGGGCTGCCATTTTGTCTTGTTGACTGTGTCTTTGTTTCTATTTCTTCTATTTTCTAATTTCCAAAGGAGCCAAGAGTTACAGAAGTTAGTTAGGGGTTAGAGGTAAAGGTTCATATCATTTTTAATTCCTAAGGCCATTCCTGACCTCCAGTAGTTTGTATCTGGCATTGCATCATCTGGGAAAGAATTTGTTGCTTTATATGGTGTTGTTCCTTCACAGTCCAGTCTTGATGGTGATTTCAGTTGAATGGGAAAGGACAAAGTTGCTCTTTTAACCAAGTGTTGTTGAAAGTAAGTTAATAGGTTAGTTCATTTGATACATGAATTGAAGAGATTGCTTTGGTTTCAGGGCAGTGGGGATGATGAATGAATCGAATGATAAGATCTTGGCATTTATTCTGCTTGTTCTGTCTAAAGTGACTCACCACCGAGAAGCACAGTCAAGGTCACATTTTCTTAAAAACTGTCCTTCCCTTGGTTGGTACTGCTCTCTAAATCATATTCGTGTTGGAACAGAGAAGACTTCCCTTGGCTGCTATAGATGATGGTTTTGGGTTCCATGCCCTTGTCTTGTTTTTGTTTTTTGTTTTTCACTCAAAATAGTTTAAACTTCAACTTTCAAGTGGCTTTTAGCTGATGAAGTGTTTGTTTAGCCACATACAAAACCTTTCATTTGGTGATAATTTTTTTTTTGCTTTGAAAGCTTAATTTTAGATCTGTAAATGATTTCATTAACTAGTCTGTCATCTGTTAGCAATGTGCTTAGTGTGAACAAGCCTCTTGCCTTCCTACAGTTTTAGGAGAAAATTAGCATGGAACCTTAAGCAGAGGAAAACTCTGAGAGATCATCTTGGCCTGGCTTTGGGACTTGAAGGGACTGTTGGATACAATCATTTTGTCTTGGAAGGAGTCACAGCTGAGGTCCCAGTTTCTGTAGCACCCTTCTCAGTGGCTTCATTATATGGGACAGAGCTAGACATGAGGCCAAGGGATGAATGGAACAACTTCCACAAGCCAGCATTTCCCCTTTTAACCCCTAGTTCTCTGAATCTAATCACTGTAGAAGAATGCATCTTATGATAGGAATACTTAATCACTAATTGGAAGATAATACAAAACAGTCTTGTGATTCAGTTAACACAATAAAGATTTGCTGGCAACTTTCTAGGACTACAGCTATTGCAAAATGGGAAGTATACTGAAAACAAGCTTGAGGTGAAAGCAGTCAGTCGTAAAGTTCGTTATTGGTATCGATAGCTTGTAAATGATAAGTCTACTGGTGCCATAAATGGCACTGCATCTAGCAGTTTCAGACCGTCGGATTATAAGCTACACATGTAATGAAGGATTTTTTTCCCCCCACTTACAGCCTATCATGGATATACTCAAATGATGGAATGCCTACAAGGATATAAGCGGGTTAACAACACATTTTGTCAAGGTAAGGCTTATTGAACTTACTGATGTGGATTCGATGGGTGTCTTGGCATTTTAGAAGTATGAATTGTTCTGCTACATTATGCTCCTGGGTCCAGCATGTGACAGTTACATGGTGGGTAGATGACTTCCTGCTCTTTTCCTGTAGCTAAGGGCATACTGACATTTAGTGTGTGATTGGTAAAGTTGCTTACTCTTTAAAACTCCTTGAACTCTTACTTTTTATTAACTTGTAGCAAAAACCTGCAGGAAGTGTGGATGGCACTTAGCAGACCCTCGTTCCCATGCCAGTCACACGGGTGCATGGGTACCCGTACCTGTACCCACTTAGCAGAGGGTCTTCCTTGCTGACCCACCCATTCACAACAGAGTTCCCCTTTCTCCTCCCATGAATGTGTTGTTCCCCATCTCAAATTATGAAAGAACTAAATAGGAGCATGGACCTCTGTCCCCCAGGCAGCCAGAAAAGCTAGAGAGCCAAATGGGAGATGCCCTGGGTACTTTTGTTTCATATTCATAGCACAATGGGGAGCTGTATGTAGAGGGAATACTTCATAATTCATCTAGTCTTGGGCCTATGAGTGAGGAAAGCAAAGCCATGCTGAAATGTTAATTACCCCTGTGTGGTTGAGCTGAAACCATATCTTAATTTGACCAGTGCCTCCTTGTGATCTAGTTACTTTATGGGGCCACTGCCAAGAGTCCTCAGACAGAGCTAGGATGTCTTCTACTACTTAGTCCAGGAATTATTTCTTGATGTTGTGTTTTAAGAATTTGCTTCCAAGTTGGTTTTTTGAGTAGATTTTGATTGCCCCCAACTAAGAACCCAGCCTTACTGAGTCATGGACTCGGAGCCTAGAGGACATTATGGATTAAAAAATAGTATGAATGAAGAAAGACTTTCTTTATTATTAATAAAAGAATTGCTATTGGTTTAGGTAGGGAAAGTACTGATGGCTTAGGAAAAAACTAAGAAGTTTTTAGTGATTCTTGATTAAGTTCTGTGTCTAAACATTAAGCCCAGTGCCCAGAATCTTATACAGTGGCACACAAATAACTAATTTTCTTCTTTCTTTATTTTTCTTTTTTGAAATGTAAGGAGCAGCCTGGCCTCAAACTTGAATTTTTTAATAATTAATTAATTCTATTCTAATAACTGGTTATTTTATCCAAGTCATTTCTCCGGTATGATGTGTTAATTTAGCAATATCTCTTATTCCTTCAAATGTCTTTGTGAAGTAAGTGATGCTATGTATATTTTGTAGATGTAGATACTGAGATCCATCGAGGTTAGGCTAAGTATTAAACTAGGTGGACTGAGGCTGGTGAGTTCTAAGACATACTGGGCCATACACAAAGATCCTGTCTGAATTTATAAAAAAAAAAAAAAAAAAAAAAAAAAAAAAAAAAAGTGGACTTGAAACTTTGCAAGCCATTATTTTAGATGACTGAAGAATTCTTCAGGAGATGCTCGTCAATTTTGTATTTTCATCTGCTGGTGTGACTGGGTGATCGTTAACAAGTGTGGTCCATACAGAGCAAATCCTCTGATAGTTTGTTAGTAACAACAGATCCTGGCTCTTGTTGGTCTCGGGAGGAGGCCTGCAAAGCAGCATTATGCTTTCTGGCAAGGAAGGATTCTGGATTGCAGTATCACAGAACATTTTATTTCACGGTGCCTCAAGAAGGCACTGCTAAATTACATACAGAGAAGGTTGACTCACGGAACAGTATGATTTCATTCAGCATAATCTACTGTAATTGCTATTGAGAGCAAGGCCTAATTTCCCTCCCTTTGTGATATTAGTAGTTGGCAAAATGAAATAGAACTTTCTTGAATTACGTACAGACCCTTAGGTTTCCTAGAGCCTTGAAGCCTTTTGATTTTGTTATCCGCAACAGAAATTCAAAAGGAGCCCATTAAGCATCTAATTACGTGTGCTTCCCACTTTGTTCTTTCAGTCTCTAGCCCTCTCTGTTTACAAAGCACATTTAAAATTAAAGTGATTAATAACTAGAATTACATTATTTCCTTCATGTCCCAAAGCGTCTTTTACCAATGTGTACTGAATAACAAAGAAACCAACTGTGAGCATGCTAACTTGAGAAGCTTTCACATCATTGCGCTTCAAGACCCCCCCCCCCCCCCGGTCATTGAGTAATTATCTTTTCAAGGGAATGATTTATTGCACATGCACACATGCCACTCTGAGGGCCGCCCCTCTCTCCTAGCACGATAGAAGTGGTGTGATCTCCTTCATCTGTCACAGCAAGCAGTTCAGCTGTGCTTCCTGGTGGATCCAGAGTGGCATTCTTCATCTGTCTCTTGACTATTCTGCTAATTGTTTTACATAGAATGAGAAAGACATGAAATAGTGCCATCTAGAAATAGTAGTAAGAATGCCTACTTTTTAATAGCATTGTCAAATGCTAGACACTTATTCTCTTCCAATAGTATCTTCACTCTCCATTGCCCTATCATGAGATAAGAGTATTGAAAATGCAGACATACGGGGTGTAGTGGGGATGTGGCTCAGGTGGTAGTATGCTTGCCTGGCATCTTTGAAGCCATGAGTTTGGTCTCGGCACCATTAAGCTGGGCATGATGGCAGCATCTTGTTATTCCAGTACTTAGGAGCTAGGGGTAGAAAGATGAGCAGTTCAAAGTCATTCTCCTCTCCATAATGAGTTGGAGGCCAACCTGGGCTACATGAGACCCTGTCCCCAAACCAAGTTAGATGTACTTCTAAATGCTAGATAATTTTTAAAAACAAACATCTCTTGGCATCCCTAAAATCACTTACCAGTTTCATGACTTTACAGATAAAAAAATCAACACAACTGTTTTCTACCTTAAAATCACCTGCCAAAAATGGTACAGATTTCGTCAAAATATATAAATATAAGATGCCTTATAGTTTAATCACTGGTGGCATAAATGTTAGTTTTTCAAGGGTAATTTTGAAAACCTTCCTAGTGACTCACTGTTCCACAAATGTTAATTGATGGGGCATTCCTGCCATGTACAGGAGATGCGTCATGAGCTCTGGGTAAGATACTGTTCCTACACTCAGACAGCAGTTTGAGTCAGCAGGATGTAATTTGCTTAATTCACTCTCCCAACTCACTGAGTTATGACTGACTCAGGATGAGCCTTTCAAAGGAGTTATGAAGGAGGTGCCTGTGGACCTTTCTTTTTGTTAGCGTTTTATTATTATATTTTTTTGTTGTTTTAACAAAATAAATGAACAAAATCTATACATTCATGGTAGTGATACTCATTGCTAAAACTTCCACTGACTGCCTCTTTATAGGTAAGATTTCCCTAAAGTGTACCTATCACCAAATTTTATTTAAACTCAAAAAAAATATAAATTGCCCATTTTAAGGATCATATTTGTTAAATGAGACTCACCTGATGATTTTACTATATATGAAGCAATTTCATCTACAACCTTTTTGGACATGTGATCCATGGGTAGACTAGTGCACAGATACAGTGAGTGTGTGATCCACGGGTAGACTAGTGCACAGATACAGTGAGTGTGTGATCTACGGGTAGACCTAGTGCACAGATACAGTGAGTGTGTGATATATGGGTAGACTAGTGCACAGATACAGTGAGTGTGTGATTCATGGGTAGACTAGTGCGCAGATACATAGGTAGAGTCACAAGATTGTCTAGCTCTACAAGTCATCACAAAGCAAACATACATGTATAGTTATTACCCAGGTCAACACACAGAACATATCTTGTACCTTGGAACACTTTCTTCCTCTTGTCCAGGTGTAATCAGTGTTCTAACTTTTGGAACCACAGTCCAGTTTTGTATCTTTAGAAAATTTTCAATTTTTTATATTTTTATTTCTCTCCTCCTCCTTCTCCTTGTCATCACTATTTTCTTCCTTTCTTTCTCCTCCTCCTCTTTTCCCTCTTTCTCCTCTTTCATTGAGGTAGGTTCTTCCTAGGTAGTTCATGCTGGCTCCAAAGTCATTGTGGAGTCCAGGATACTCTTGACTATGCAATCCTCTGCCTCCTGGTGCTGGGACTATAGGTGTGAGCCACTATGCCCAACCCAATATGTGTTCTTTTGGTTCTGTCTTCTCTTAACAGCATGTGGCCAATCAGTGTTTATTCTGACTGTTGTGGTGATGCTATGCATCACTGTTGTTATTCAGCACCCCCAGTGCTCCTCCTCCTTTGCTGTATTCTTCACTGACTTCTTGCAGCCTTGCTACATACCCACATCCTCTTGGAGAGTAGTCTTCCTCTACCTAAATTAAGTGAAGCATGTGTGTGTGCGTGTGTGTGTGTGTGTGTGTGTGTGTGTGTGTGTGTGTGTGTGTGTGAGTTCATGTGGGTGTATAAGCATGTGAGTGTGTATGTGTTCAGGACAGAGGCTGACATTGGACATCTTCAATTGCTTTCTACCAAATACTTTTTTTTTTTTTTTTTTTTTTTGGTTTTTCGAGACAGGGTTTCTCTGTGTAACTGTGGAGCCTATCCTGGCACTCGATTTGGAGACCAGACTGGCCTCGAACTCATAGAGATCTGCCTGCCTCTGCCTCCCGAGTGCTGGGATTAAAGGCATGCACCACCAATGCCCGGCTCTACCAAATACTTTTTGAGACAAGGTCTCTCACTAAACCTGAAGCTTACCAATTCAGCCCTGAAGATCCTTCTGTGTCTGCCTCACCAGCATTGGAAATATAGGCATGCTTAATTTTTCTATGTGGGTAATGAGAGTTGAAGTCAGGTCTCCACACTTGTGCAAACAACACTTCATAGACAGCCATTTGCCCAACTCGCTTGTTGTAGTTAGAGTTTCTACTACTGTGATGAAACACCATGACCAAAAGCAAGTTGAGGGAGGAAAGGGTTTGTTCAGCTCACACTTCCACATCACTCTTCATCATTGAAGGAGGTCAGGACAGGAACTCAAGCAGGGCAGGATCCTGGAGACAGGAGCTGATGCAGAGGTCATGGGGGGGGTGCTGCTTACTCCTCATGGCTTGCCCACTCCACTTTCTTATAAAACCCAGCACCACTAGCCCAGGGATTGCCCTATCCACAATGGGCTGGGCCCTCCCTCATCAATCACTAATTAAGAAAATGTCCTACAGGCTTGCCTACAACCCAATCTTATGGAGGCCTTCTCAACTGAGGTCCCCTCCTCTCAGATTACTTTAGCTTGTGAGAAGTTGACATAAAACTATCCAGCACACCACTGTGGCTTCTTAAATAGCCAACTCACCCATCTGACTGAGGAAAACATTTATCTCAAGGTTTTTTTCTCTGTCTTCACATGAAAGTCCTACCACTGATGGAATTTGGTCACATCACATGGTTAGAATTTCTATCCATCAGCAAGGTTAAGCAGACACAACTGAGTCTCCTGAAAGCCTTATGTTTTCCCCACTGTATAAAGATCCTCAAGTGCCACTCTCACTTTGTACCCAATGTACCAGACATGCCTCATTTCCTGTGTCAACTTATGTCTCGGAAAAGGTGGTAAATTATTACTCACTTGGTTAACATGCATATTTTCTTGTAGGAAAATAGATGTGTAAATGAACATTTATTTCTCTTGAGGAGGGAGGGGAACTTCTTCCTTAAAGATGGGCTGTGTTGATAGGCTATATGTGTTATCTTAAGAACCTTAGGGAGGATCTGGTGTGCTCTTGGTCATACAGATAGAGCAGAGTTCATCTGGGGGTTAGCCACTTCCAGTACTGGTTGAGCTTTGGGGAGGTAGGTATGGCTTGGCCCTAAAGATAGTACAGGGGATACCTAGGTTTTAGCCATCTCCATTCCCAGCCTTCTGGGCAGAAAATAGGTTACCTTTTCTCTTGAAAAGACGACCCTGAATGTTTAGCATTCCTGGCTTTTTTTTTTTTTATTTATTTCTATTTTTTATATATATTTATTTTTTATATATTTGAATTACAAACAAGATGGAATTACATGACAATGGATTCCTGGCTTCTTTAGAGCTATCTGTGAGCACAAGGACCTTTGTGCTCACAGCAATAGATTATTTAACATTATTTTTTCTTCAGTGCTGGGTATTAAACTAAAGGCATTGTATATACCAGGGAGTTATTCTGTTAATGAGTTGCCCTTAGATGACCAATCATCTTGGGTTAAGTTAGGTGATGTGACCAAGTTTCAACCACTTAGGTGGTTTTGTATTCTGGATCTTCACAGGTTGGAGCTATGATGATAGGCTATAGAGGTAGAACTACCTCAAGTGTTTTCAGTAAGGGGAGAAACATGTAAATCTCTCTGAGCTATATGTAGCTTCACTAGTTCTGCTTTCTTGACACAACCATGTAAGCCTCTTCTATCTGCTTCTGTGAGCTCCTAGCCTGCTCTAACACAGGCTGGAGATAGATGTGTGTGGGTGGCTGTAGGAGTGTATCTCTCTCTGCTTTTATTTTAACTTTGTGTTTTGAGTCAAGTGGTGGTGGTGTGTGTAGTGGCCCTGCTGTTCCTGTTGAGGACAGGACCCCATAGACTTTCAGAGACAATGATGGCCTACAGTGGGAGAACAAGGAATAAATCCAATTGTTTACCTATTTTGTTTTTTAAGCTGAGAATTAAAGTAATTTTGGCTTAGTCTGAGTACATTAAAGAAATGTGGTTGACCCCATAAAATGTGAGATTTCTGATCTCTATTGTGTTTGACAAGGGTCGGTTACTTATATTTTATAATTGAGTTAGAAGATTTTCTTCTTGAATATGTGTTGTGTGGGGGAGAAGCTTTTCTTTAATAAGGAAAATAGCCTTAGGAGTTGAAGTGTGGGTGGAATTATAATTCACAATTTGTCAGTCACATTTCAAATGGTTGTTAAACTTTGGCCCCATACCATCTTTGCTTAGAGTGGTTCATAAGCTTACTTTATCTGGATGTGATATATTTAATATAACCTGTGTTTTGTCATTCATCTGCTTGTGGATCTGCAGATCCTTTCTATTTATTTAGAGAAGTAGAAAGGAACTTGACTACCTCAAAAAGTCTTTTGAATGATTACTCATGTTTCTTATTAATTTCTGAGACACTAAATGAACAGTAATAAGTGATAAGCTTTTGGCATTCTGATTTTCCTTTAACACAAAGGCAATAAATTATCCACATACCACTCAGAATATAGCAGAGGATGGCAAGGAAAGGAGAGTGTATCTATGTAGTTTTTTATGTAATAGCTTCCCTGTGGCTGTTGATAATTTGTGAATGGAATCCTTCCCAAAGTTTGATTTGCACATTGTTGATATAGACATAGTAGAGTGAATCAGACCGTCTTAGTCTTACACAGCCAGCTCCCACATCCACCCCATCCTGCCTTACTTCATAATGATTTGTTTTGCACATCTGAAATTTTCAGTGCATACTGTAAGTCTGGGGATTACTTTCAGAATGTTTAGTATCCCTGTTATCCATCCTCTTTGAGTTTCCCAGTCCTCATGGAAACCAGATGCTCTCCAGGCAGGAGTACACCATGTCTCCCTTTGAGAGTCACAGACCATCTCATAGATATGGTTGTAGTGACTCACATCTATTCCCAGAATTTAGGATGGTGAGATAGGAGGATTGTTGTGAGCTTGAGGCCAGCCTCAGCTACACAATGAATTCTAGGTCATCCTGGGACTATAGAGTGAGACCTCATTTCAAACAAAATGAAGCAAAACCAAGAGGGCAACAATTCTCCAAACCTATAAACACTTCCTGGAAGTATCTGCATTTTAGCAGAAAATGTTTTATATTTAAATGGCTGAGAAGTCTATAAAAAAGTATTCAGTGTTGATCCTCATCTGAGAAAAGCAAACTAAAACCACAGCACTGCTCTCTGCCAAAATGACTGAATTTAGTAAGAAGATTGATACTAAGGACAAGGACTTGTCAACTGGAGTAGAAATTGGCGTAACTCCTGGACAGCTTTTTAAAGTAAATAGAAGTCTTCTCTAATGGCCTGGAAATTCTGCCCTTAAATACATGCTCAAGAGAATGAATACTGAGGTCTTCCTGTCTATACTGTAGGTGTACATACAGGTAGATACGTGTGTGTGTGTGTGTGTGTGTGTGTGTGTGTGTGTGTGTGTGTGTGTGCATGTATTTATGAATGCTCACAGACCATTGAGAACAATAGCCCCAAATGGGGGGAAACAACAATAACAACAACAAAAAAACCAAATGTATTATTAGAATGGCTAAGTTTGATTTCCTCACAGAATAACGTATAGCACATGAAAAGACTGAGCCTTTCTATGTGACAACACTAAAGAACTTCATAGCAAAGAGTAAAATAAATAACATAAGCAACATGATTCACAAGAATAGGCAAGATAATAGCAGTGAGAAGCCTAGCCAGCCGTGGGTGCAGAGATGTCACCCAGGAAGGGGCTGGACAGAGCTTTCTGAGGCAATGAAAATGGTTTTTCTCCATTTTATTTGCTTAGTTTTAGATTATATGTATGTGTGTGCATGTCTTTGGGTGGGTGTGTATATGAGTGGAGAGAAGAAAGAGTGTCAAATCTCCTGGAGTTGGAGTTGAGTAGCCAAAAAGGGTGCTGGGACCTAAACTCAGGTCTTCTGCAAGAGCAGTACTCACTCTTAACCTCTGAGCTATCTCTCTAGTTCCAGTGGAAGTGTTCTTAATCATGCCCTTGGTGGTGACTACATATTAGTATATACACACATGCATTTCTTTATTTTTGAGACTGTATTTTAATTACAACATTTCTCCCTTCCTTTTCCTCCTTCCAAGCCCTCTCATAAACCTCTCCCTGCTCTCCTTCAAACACATATGTTTCAGAGACAGGCTGACTTTACATATTCTTCCTGTTTCCATGTGCCAACAGACCTGGGTATATTTAACTGTGTACTTCAATGGGAGATACTCCATTATATAAAATAAATAAGAGAAACATAATATAAAAGTAATGCATCTCTGATCATGATGTTGTAGGTAATATGCTAAGATACAAGCAAATCAGCTGCTGAAGGAAGCAGGAGTCTTTCTGGCAGCTGTGAGTGTGTTCAGAAAGGCCATGTATCAAGATTCATAGGGTCAGTTGGGGGCAGTGGCAGTCCGGGTGTAGTGGCCCAAGATGACCAGAGGAGTAGAAATCAAAAGACTTTTCCATGACTCCCATCCTCAACTCCCCTGTTCATATCTCTTGGTCCTTATTACTTGGTTAAGGCTGTGAGCTGTGCTATGGGAGGAGAAGCACTGGGAGGGAGTTCGTGTCAATTGTTATAAATGAGGCATTCATGATTCAGAAGATGGAGGACCTTCAACTTTGACCTGACAACCAACATCGAGGCTGGATGAAGATACTTTATAACTCTGGTAACAAAAGAAGGTTCTGATTCCCAAGAAGTGCTCATGGGATGTGTGGTAGGAAAGCCACTGAATAGGAGTAGAAGACTAACAATCAAAGCCCAGTAGAGATGTGAGTGAAAAACAGAAGAGTGGAGATTTTGTCCAGTGTTTCTGATCATGACTGGTTAGTTACCCAAACCTCCGGCTTTACTTGGATCCTATGATAAGGTCTTTGCTTGTACTGTGTAAGCTCCAACTGGAGTTGGCACTCTTCCTGGTCCTTCATGGTGGTTTTATTAAGAAGAATGAGTTGTGGGGGAATATTTTCGATTACATGCCACACACAAATGACTGTTACAGCACAGTACACAGCCTGATAAAGAACAACACCTGGGCTGGGTTGTTCTAGGAGTAATCTAGCAACCCCTATTTCCAGATACTTCCCAGTTGACAGTCTGTAGAGCTTATATAACACATATACACTAATTGCTCATTTGTATGTCATGCACCAAGATCCATTTTGTCCCCGATGTTAACTTTAAAACTGCTCCTCATACAACATATACTTATATGGAAGTGTCCTTATGGAACCTAATACCTCATGCAATGAATATAGACAGTGGAAAAAATTTAAAAATAAAAGTTTAAAAGGCATGTGGTTTAGATAAAATATGTGCAACATAGATAAGTATGAATTCTTAGAACATCTTCTAGTATTCATGTTTAAATAATATTTTTAATATTTTCTTAAATGAGTTACCAAGAGAAGTATTTCATTTTTATGTGAAGATTCTTTAATACTGTTCTAACATTGTGTCCAGTCTTAATTTAGGAAATTAATATTTTAAGACCCTTCATAAAAAGATTGCAGAAGAATTCCTGATGGAAAGACATAAATATTACTTGACATAGAAGCTTTAACAGCCAACATCTGTTAACTGTTAAGCTTCATAGCCCCCGTTGGATCAAATAAAAATGGCTACTAGTTTTTCATTTTTAACTTATTCATTCTGTTTAATTTTTCATTACCTTTACAAAGGACTATGTAAGCTTTTGTTTTAGTTTTTAGCCACCACATTTGTATATTCTCTCTCAGCTCATTTCGGTTTCCTCTGAGACTGACCCATGGGGCAGTCTCTGTTTTCAGGCATTTGTTTCAGAATATTCTATGGCTAGATATTTCTACTTGGGTATCACAATGTGACTTTTAATTTTGAAACAGAATTCTTCATCTTCGGGCAGTCTCCATTCACAAACCCTTTCCTCTTTCCTCAGACTAAAGCCCCCCCCCCCCAGACATCTTTGAGGCCTCTTCCCTATTTTCTAGCATTGGGTTGCCCAGCCAAGTGCCATGCTTTGACAGTTGTTCATTCTAAAAATGAACCGTGCCTCCCTCATCTTCCTGGTTGTGCTTACTGTCACCCACATGGCTCATCACTGTCATTATGGAGCTCATGGTCCTTCAATGGCTTGCTTTATGGTCTCTGCTCACCAAGCCATATGCTGGCCAGGAATCTACCGTTGGTAGCACCTCTTCCCTGCTCAAAACCTTTCAATATAGCTTCCTGTTTTCAGTAAGACTGAGTCCGAGCCTAGCCTGGCACGTACCAGCTCTGTGTTCAGCTATTTGCCTTATTGAAACTTATTTCCAGTAAGTGGCTTGACTCACTATTTCCCGAGTCCCTTTTCTGGGCCAGTCTCTATGTTCATGCTTCAATCTCTACCCACATAAATATTCCTTCTACCCCGTTACCCCCCAACACCCAGCTTCCACCCTGATGAAGTCTCACACCCTCCCCAACACCGTCTCCAACCTCTTTCAGGGGCGCTTGACTGTATAGACTGCAGTTTCAGAACTGAATGTCAGTTTCTAATTGTTCTAGTTTGGGTAACAAACTATTCTTTGCTACTTTAGCAATTCATATATTCTATGTGCCGCCAGGCTGTCAGTGTCTGCAGAATAAGGATTGTTGCTTCACATGTGTGCTCCCTAACACTCAGCATACCCTAAAATAAAAGCTCTGTGAAGATGGCCATGTTGGTTAGCTTTGTTTGCTAGTACATTTCTGGCACCTAAGACAGAACCTGAAGTATATAGCATATACATCAGAACTGATGGTGCAACAGCAAATGTTTAATGAAGTTCTGGTCATATTAGTTTTAGTTCATTTACTCCTGCTGTGTTCTCCCTTTGTTTGTTTTAACCAAGATTATTGCAGTGAGGCAGAAAGTGCACATGAGAACAGCTGGAATCTGCACACTGGGGCCTGACTGATCCTTCTGAGCAGCTTTTGCTTTCTTGCAGATATAAATGAATGTCAGCTACAAGGTGTATGCCCTAATGGTGAGTGTTTGAATACCATGGGCAGCTACCGATGTTCCTGCAAAATGGGATTTGGACCCGATCCTACCTTTTCAAGTTGTGTTCGTAAGTAATAATCTGTTTGTCTCTATATTTTGATCATGTGTCTATGGGGTTACCCAAAAGAAGAAAATGTTCAACTGGATACTGAAAATATGGAAGAAAATGTCATTAATGAAAATGACAAGAGCAAGGAACCAACCCAATTTGGGAAACTCAGTGCAAACTATGGGGCCTTCTCCAGGATGCATTTGAACTGCATTAAAAAATGTTTCACAGCAAAAATTCAGGATAGGGCATAATCATGAGAGACTAGAATTGGATAGAAATGAGAAGCATTTGCCAGGCAGTGGTGGCACACACCTTTGATCCCAGCATTAAGGAGGCAGAGGCAGAGGCAGAGGCAGAGGCAGAGGCAGAGGCAGAGGCAGAGGCAGAGGCAGAGGCAGAGGCAGGTGAGGCCAGCCTGGTCTACAGAGAAAATTCCACTACAGCCTGGGCTATATGCAGAGAAACCCTATCTTGAATTGCACCACTCCCCAAAATAGGGAGGGCAGGGAGAAAATAGTTATTGAAATAGGTGTATTAGTCCTTTGTGGATTTGGGAGATAAAAACTGATTTGTTTCCTTCATAAATAGTTAAGCCTTCTTTAGGGTAGATCAAACTTGGCCTCAGCTTCTGCCTTTAATTATTGTAAGTCCTGAGTCATAGCAATCTGTTTTTATGAGGTTTCATTGTACTTTCTCAGTTGGAGAAGCCTGGAAATTCATTTCTGGTTCTGCTCTAATGTCCTTTGAATCCACAAAGGGCCCCTAAAGTGACTCTACTGGTTTGAGGGAATGTCTCTGGGATTTTCTTTCCTATCTAGTAAAGGTAAAAGTCTCTCATGAAGCCATATATTCTAATACTGAAATATGGTTCTGCCAAGGAGACCCCCTCTTCATGAAAATGAAGCCAGTTTAGTTATTAGGGTATTTATATGATCAATATAGATTATGCAATCTGTATGCCAACTAGATTGGATCAAAAGTATAGCCCCCCCGCCTTGTGTGACAATATTTATCTTGCTATTTTGAGACAGGGTCTCTCATTGGCCTGGAGCTTATAAATAGGCTATGCTGGCTGACCAGTGAGGCCCAGGGATCCACCTCTCTGCCTTGTCAGCACTGGAGTTATAAGCAGGAGCCACAGTCCTAGATTTTTCTTACATGGATTCTAAGGATGAAACTCAGGTTCTCATGCTTGTGGAATGAGCAGTTTACAACTAAGCTCTATCTCTCTAGCCTTAAATGCAGATTAAAAATATTTTATATTCTAATATATATGGGCGTTTTGTCTCCACTTACAGCTGTGTGCCATGTATGCCTGGTAACCAGAGAAGCCAGGAGCTGGCACTGTATCTCCCGGAACTGGAGTTATAGACATTTGTGAGCCAACATGTGGGTGCTGGGAATAGAACACAGGTCCTCTGGTAGCGCATCTAGTGCTCTTAACTTCTCCAGGCCCTTAAAGGCAGAATTTCAAAAGATAACCATATTTTATCATAACCCTTTTATTAGGAAAGTAGATAAACAATGCACATAAAAACTGTATACAATTATACCAAGCTTAAAAACTTGTCACAGTGGGGTGAGGTAACTTGAGGAGCGATTTTGCATGTTTCTGTCTAGTGAGGCTCTCTGAATTTCTTCTAGTGTGGACTTGGTGTTTATTAAGCCATACCCTTCTTTTCCTGCCTCACATTTGATCAAGTGAAAACATTCTTCCGGATGACACGGTCCTTCAGTCTTAGGGGTTTATCTCTGTCTAAGCCGTGATATACAGAAAGGATGAAATGAAGTAAGATGAAAATGACTATCCTCTTTGGGGATACATGCCTTTTGAAACATTGCTACTAATTATTCCTGTTTTCCTTTTTTAAACTGACAAATTCAGATTAGGAAATTGTGCACGTAAGTCTCTCTCTCTTTTTTTTTTCCTGTATTCTTTTATGGGCCGCTCTGATCTGAAGCAGTCAGGCACCCAACGAGGGTAGGGGGAGGGCTTTTTGGAGGTGGCTGAATGAGACTGTAAAGTTTTCATACAAGTCATGCTTGAAAACTGGTGTAAGGATTTAGGATGTTTGGGCACAAACCAAACTGTCGATAATATCCAGATAATTTAGAGGTATCTTTCAGCTACTTTGAACTACATAAACAAATATGTAAACAGGTTTCTAATTTAAGCAGCAATTATTGTAAAGAGCTTTGAGGCAGAATTTGTTGTAAATGACTTTTGACTGCACATAGTCTGGTTAGAATTCTCACGTGGAAGGTTGAAGATTAGGTAAACTTGGAGAACTGGCTATAGACTTGTGAAAGCTTGACAAGCCCTGATGTCTAGCACGAAGGGCAGACCTCCAGGTTTTAATGAAATCGTAGAAACCTGCCAATGTGAATTTTGAAACACTTGCACAGTTCCTTAGAATTTATTTTCCTTGTCATTGCCCAAATAATTCTGAACTTATTAAACAACCTTCCATTCTTATTTGAAAAATAAATAATTCAATTTTACGGTTCAGCTGCAACAGCTGAAATGATAAGTATTAAGAGATATTTATTTGTTGCTAGTTAAGTGTTCCAGTTTAGAGCTGAGAGTTAAAGTTGAGCACTTTTCCAGCACGGTCCACAGATGAATTTCTTTCTTTTTTTTTTTTTTCCTCTCTGAATTTACCACATGTGGTATCATGGATGTGTGTCCAGTTCCTTTGGAATTTGTGATTTGTACCTATTTGTCCTGACTTGTTTATGAAGAAACTGTTGAAGAGTCTGAAGACAATTGGAAAGATTCAGACAAAAACTGTGATGCTCTCAGTAAGTGGGGACAGATAGTGTTTCCTCATAATTATGGAGAGTAGCTAAGGAGATGAGGAAATGAGCAAGTGCTTAGACATGCATGCGCGCGCGCGCGCACGCGCGCGCACACACACACACACACACACACACACACACACACACACACACACACACACACACATTCCAGCCAGGGCTTGAGTGTACAAGCATGTAGTAGAGACTGACAGCATTTGCTTAAGCAGCATGAAATTAGGGTACATCCAGGCCATAAAATGTGTGGCTGACTTTGTGAACTTGAAGAAGTGCACTTGGCAATAACTAATGAGCACTGGGAAGCTCTCTGTGTTCCCGAATGCCACAAGGTGAACACCCTCTGCATTCCGTGACTCCAGCCAAGGGGGCCATTTGCTTTTCTTGCCTTGCCCACTCTCTGCACTTGACTTCATGTAGTCAAAAAGGAGACAAGAGGAGGATGCTGACATTTGCTGGCTCTTTTGATCTGTGCTTGTGGCTTAGGGTGCTGGGACAATATAATCCAAGCCTGCCCCTGCCTGTCTTATGGGGAACAGGGCAAAGTTTGGGCTCAGCACAGTAATTTGAAGAAAAGTAAACTACATTGAGGAAGACTTTTTGCCTCCCAAAACTGCACTTGTTTTTCTGCAGGCATTTAGGTATCCCATAATGACTGCTGCTGAAGCTTAGGAAAGGTCCTCAGATGAAAGAAATCTGCCTCGGGGCTTTAGTATTCTCCATCCCTCAGCTTGGAGTTAATTGACAGAAACAGGAGGTGAAGGAGGACATGTGCTCAGGGATTTCTGCCATCATGAGACAAAGAAGAGCAGCTTCTTTCTAAAAAGCCAGTCACATTTATATACATAATTTCTAGTTAGTTTTCCCACCCTCTTTATCAAATGTGTTATTATTGTTCATGTCACACACACTGGAAATTGGAGCTAAGAGAGTTTTAGAAACTTCTTCAGATCACATATCTAATAATCAAGAGTTGAGATTTAAAGTTACGATTTGGGGCATCCAGATTTAAGGTTATGGGCCTGCAGTTGGTAAACTGCAATCCATGGATCGAATCTTCCCACTGTCTGGTTTTGTAAATAAAGTTTTATTGGCACATAGACATCTCTACTGACATGTTGTCCAAGCCTGCTCTTGTAGTAATCATGGGGGAGTTAGGATGTTGGAACAGAGCTGAGAAGCCATCTGGTAGAACATTCGGGGACAGTAGGATATTTGTATCCATGATGCCTAATGAAGACATTAGTCAGTCCAACAGAGGAACTGAACTTTTAAATAAATTTCATATAAGCTTATTCAGTAATATGTGCCTTTTGCTTGATGTATTGAACTGCATAGTTCTAGATCAGTGATTCTCAACCCTTGGGTCGAGACCCCTTTGAGGGTCAAACAACTCTTTCAACAGGGTTCGCCTAAGACCATCGAAAAATAGATATTTACATTATGATTCATAATAGTGGCAAAATGACAGGTATGAAGAAGCAACACAAATAATTTTATTGTTGGGGGGTCACCCAACATGAGGAACTGTATTAAAAGGTTGAAGCCTTAGGAAGGTTGAGAACCACTGTCTTAGATTTTATTTTTAGTTTTTTGAGAAGTAGAATAAAGGTTCTTCTAATTCTACAGATCTGTGCTACCTGTTTGCTCCCAGATAATAGTGGCAGGTGATAGTCTTTATTGTGTACTTAATAGGTGTCTGACCCTATGGTAGGTTCTTTGCATAGATTGTCACATGTAGTATTTAGGAGATGTATGTTGTTATTCTTCCTGTTTTAGAAGTGAAAGAACCAGGGCAGAAAAGGCTTAGAGTAAGGTTCTTTCTGAGTGTCACATGGTCCATCAGCCACAGAACTCTGTCCTTCTGTAGACTGAGTCAGGAAGGACATAATCTGAACTGACAAGCAACCATTATTTAATTTTGGAGAGTTCGCAAGGCTCCAACTTGTAAAGGTTTCATGTCCTTCCAAAACCATATCACTGGCTGGGCACCAAGCATTCAAACACAAGAGCCTGTGGGTGGCATTTCCCATTCAGAATACAACAACAATGAATATTAATTGTCATGGGACAATGTCAGGAATATGAAGAAATTGGTCTGTTCTGAATTGCCCATGGCCCTGGGATCTAGAAGCAACACTAATGTGATTAATTTTATAATCAAGCCCCATTGTGCATAAAATAGGCTCTGATGAAATGTCTTGACATTGCTTCTGTGTAAATATGGATTATAAGTAAAACCCAGATGTTTGGGGAAGGAAATTCTAGAGCAGAATCCTCTGTGAGCTACATGAGAATTATGTGTGGGTTCTATATGTACTTACATGCACACACACACACACTCTTGTGTGCACATGTGTATTGTGTGAGCAACAGCAATCATTCCAAAGGCTTACTCTGCTTTAGGAGTCTAGTACTCTGCTGCTAAGCTGTCTTTTACTTTTAGTCTGTAACGTCTGACATTTCATAGCTTATCTGCACAGAAGCCAGAAAGGATGTGGGAGAATTCCAGACTTTTCTATCTACTTACTTCTTTTAGAAGCAATAGTAGAGTAGGCTTTATTAGACCTATTTTGTGGAGGTGATTTTGCTTTTTTTATTCTGTTCCTGCCAGAAACAGGACTGAACTCACTCATGGCCCTGTGCATGCTAGGGAATGCCTTATCACTGATCCATGCCCTCAGCACAGGTGTGGGTTTGAAATCTTCAGGAGTGCTCTAATTTTTCATCTGCCATTTATCCTCCAACTTTCAGTTCACTTTTAATGTCTTTGATTGCTGAACTTCTTCTAAGTGATGATCCAGTTGGGCACAAACGTACTTGATAGAATAGAGATAGATGGGTTTTGTATTATCATAGGCATCTGAACATGCATTATGTGTCTACTGTGCACCAAGTATTTCAAATGTCACATATGGATATTATCCTATTCTTTATAAGTAAGAAAGTTATTGAGGCTTGGCCAGTATATACTTTAGCATTTTTGAAGAAACAGAACCAATGGACTAAGTATATATGTGCATGAGCCAATTCCTTGAAATAAACAACCCCATCCCATATACATTATAAATATTTGAGTATTCTTTCTTGCATGTTAATACATACTATGCATCTATAAATGCACATGCTTGCATGTAATATATGTTCTTGCATAGATAAGGGGAGGCAGCATTTATTTCAAGGGATTGGTGGACATAAGCACAGAGACTGATGAATCTAAAATCTACAGAGTACACTGTCCACCAAGGAAGAGCTGACATAGCAGCCTGCTTCTGAAGGACGTTAGCAGAATTTATTCTTGATCAATGTAAATCAGTCATTTTTTTCCTTGTAAATTTGCCAACTAATGTGATAAAGCCCACTTATATCCTAGAGGATAAATATCTTCAGTCAAAGTCCTCTGGTTTAAATGTTAATGTCATATAAAATAATAGCAAAACCCAATTGGTCATCCAGTCCAGTATCTGGTTAAATATCTAGGTAGTATTGCTTAGCCTTGTAGGTACACAAAATTAACCATTTTTGACAATTAAAATGAGTCTTCCATAACCCTGTAAGATTGTTATATAAATTAAAATATGAAAAAATAAGGGTGAGGAAAGGCAAGTGTATTAATTTTGTTATTGCTGTTGCTTTGATAAAACACTATGACCAAGGCCACTTAATGGAGACAGAGTTTAATTTGGTTTGGACTTTCAAAGGGTGAGAGGGCATAATATTGGGAACAGCAAGGCAGCAGGCAACAGGCATAGCAGTAGGAATAGGAGGCTGAGTGCTCACATCTGAAAAAAAACAAAAAACAAAAACAAAAACAATTCCTCTTATTTTTACATATCAATACTAGTTCCCTCTTCCTCCCATTCCCTTGCTCCCCCAACCTTCTCCTCCCCACCCCACCTTCTATCCATTCCTCAGAGAGCTTAAGGCCTCCCATGGGGAATCAACAGTCTGTCACATCACTTGAGGCAGGAACAAGGCCTTCCCCTCCCCTCTGTATCTAGGCTGAGCTAGGTGTCCCTCCATAGGGAATGGGCTCCCAAAAGCCAGTTCATGCACTAGGGATAAATCCTGGTTCCACTGCTAGTGGCCCCACAAACTGCCCAAGCCACATAACTGCCACCTACATTCAAAGAGCCTGGTTTGGTCCTATGTAGGTTCCCCAGCTATCAGTCCAGAGTTAGTGAGCTCCTACTTGCTTGGATCAGCTGTTTCTGTGGGTTTCTCCATCATGTTCTTGACCCCTTTGGAGAGCTCACATCCTGAACCGCAAGTACAAAGCAGAGAAAGGAAACTGGAAGGCATGGGTTTTGTTTGTTTGTTTGCCCTCAAAGCCTGCCCCCAGTGACGTACTTTCTCCAGGAAAGCTTTACCACCAAACCTTTTCCCAAATAGCACTGCCAGCGGGAGGCCCAGTGTTCAAATGCCATAAACTATAGGGTACATGTCCCATTTAAACCATCACAGCAAGTTTCCTGAAAATTAGGGGAACAGGCAAGAAATCACCCACACTTTGGAGCCAGTCATATCCCTTGTGTCTTCCTCCACCATACACCTTAGTTATTCAGATTGTTCTTAGAATATCTAACCTGGGAAGTCAGTCCTGTTGGAAAGATGGAACTGCACATGTGCATCTAAGCAAGAAGGGCGGGAATTTGGGTTGAATCATGAGTACCAGGGGCTAGACAGAAGGCAGATTGAGATGATACCATGAGAGAGAAGAGATATGGCCAAGATGGTGCAACAGACTTGAGACTGTTTCAGCAGTGTTGACTTGTCATGGAGCACTTACCCCAACTATGCATGCTTTAACTTAAGAAATACACATCTCAAAGACAAGGCTTGTATTTTGCTCTCCAATTTGCCTTGTGTGTCAGGTATCTGAGTGATGACCACTCACTACTCATTTACAGTAGAAGATCAGGGTGAGGAGGCAGGAGTTGAATGATAATAGCCTGGTTACCTTTTGCAGCGTAGAATGAGGACCTTGTCTGCTCTCTTGCTGCACTGGGACTTTGTGTGTCTCGGCAGGTCAGCAGCTACTCCCTACCTGCCATTTATAATCTTTGGCTTTGGGTGAGGATTCCTGAGCTCCCACCAGCTCTGCAGCTGAACAGGGCAGCTGCTGGTCTGTGGTACTAACCACGCTCCTGATTTTCCATGGTGCCTTGACATTCACCAATCGTTGCCCTGGAACTGCCTCTGCCGCCCAGTCTAGAGAAACAATGGGTCATGGTTGTGATTAATCATAGATGACTAGGTTTGTTGGACAGGTAGGTGTTTATGGAAATGCTTAACTTATACACACATCCTATATGAATATTTGTTACAAATAGAATCCAGACAAGGACAGGGATAACTAGTTACAGCATTCAGTGCTCTGACTCAAAGAGTGATTTAATGAATGGACTCTTAGCCAAAAAGTAATTCCCCTAATCTGGATGGGTCTATCTTAAAGCATGGTCTCTCATCCATGCTATAAGGGCCATCTTATTTTAACTTAAAGGCGATATGACTTTTTACTTCAATGACATTGGGTTTTGTCTCTATCTTCAGCGGATCCCCCTGTGGTCTCAGAAGAGAAGGGGCCCTGTTACCGCCTTGTCAGTCCCGGAAGGCACTGTATGCATCCTCTCTCTGTTCACCTCACCAAGCAGATCTGCTGTTGTAGTGTGGGCAAGGCCTGGGGACCACACTGTGAGAAATGTCCCCTTCCAGGTACAGGTAAGCCATGGCCAACTACACACACACACACATAAATGTTCCCAGGCACAGGAACAAAATGACTTCAGCAGCTTGGGTTGTTTATTGGTTTCTGAATGGTATAATGTGTTTGTATCATTTCAGAAGAAAACATAGCTGCAGAAGCTCAAATCAGAAAAAAATGTACAAAGGAATTCCCAATTATTTCTGGGTAACAGTAGACTTCATTTTGAATGTTAAGTCAAGAAGATAAACCCTTGCATTTTATTCTCAGCTTCCAGAACTCACAGACTGATATTTAAGTGTAAAAACCAGGAAGCTGTACAGGGCCATGTGCTTTGCTAATGGTCCACCACCCATTGTTTCACAATAATGGCTTTGTGAATGTTGACTTGTTTACTTGGCTACTGAAATGGCACTTGATTTCACTAGTCAGAAATACAAAGAAGTATATTCAGTTTTGTATTTATGCTGTGAAGCTAATGCTAAAGGAGATCTTGCCAAAACCACTGTGAACTTTGAAGGGGGTCAAGTGTTAAAAAGTTAAGTCTTTACCCCTCAGTTAGGTTCATAATTCCCCAGAGCTCCGAAAGGGTACATTTTTCTAGATACCTTACTTTTAAACCAATAAACTCTCAAGTAGAGTCAAAAGGAGTTTAATGGAAGAGAAAGAGACATGACCTACAAGCCCCGGTCATCATATGGTCAAGGAAGGTGTGGTTTCTCTTTCACTGGCTTGGTGTAGCTTCAAAACATTTCACTAAATTGCTTACTTTAGAGAAACTTCCCATATAGGGAAGTGCATTAAATCTCTAGGGCCATGTAATGTCTTAAAGTAGCAAATTACACATTAGAAATCAGAATTTGGATGTAAACTTCAGTTTCACCTTTGGCATTGGTTAGAATCAAAAGGAACAATAAGGCAAAAGTGATATGTTGGTGGTGGTGAGTTAATAGAACGGATGGTGATAGACTCCTCCCATAGGCTCTAGTGCCCTGCTGTGCTATCTAACAAACTCATCACTAAAAAGAAAACTTTGCTTTCATAAACCCATTTCTCTCTAAGTTCCACTTTGACAGCATCTTAATCCTTACACAAAGTGTAGCCAAGTAGGGGATTGTACATCAGGACTACTTCCCAAAGTACAGTAATGAAATCTGAAAATGATATTAATGATACAATTTCCGTTCTTAAGCAAGTTTTGCTTCTGTAATGATTTTAATTAAATATGTGCTTAGGTAAACAACCATGCCTTGTTCTAAAGTATTCATTTTTTAGGAATTCTCTGTTCCAGTAGATCCCACAGTTAAGTGTCTGATCCCTAGAAAAGCAGGATTTCAGTATGCTTTAAAGGATTCCTCTTTCTCAAGGGATAATTTTAGGATCAGTACATCCAACATGGCTCCTTGTTCAGTGAAAGTGAGAAATGATTTATTTTACTTTCAATTTCAAAAGTAGAAACAAAAACTTGACTATAAGCCCCCTTGTTTGCATTTGGTAATTTGCTTCCAACACCAACAGCCCAGGAATTATGTGGCGTTGGCCTCTGCCACATACCACTACCCACCATTGTCTTTTTCTCCACCAACTCTTAGAGATTGCTGCTGGAGCCTTGCAAACCACACACCATACCCAGTCTGCTTGGAGGGGAAAAAAGTCATTTTAAAGATTCCTTTTTCTGGCAAGTGTGGCACTTACATGGTACAGAATGTCCCATTGTCCTCTGGCTAGTGAAAGTGACCAGGTTTTTCTAGTTGTCATGCCCGTCTGTTCATTCAACACTTGCTCTGGCATTTCTTCCCTGCTGTGGCTACCATCTGTAGCCTCCTTCGTGGATTTCTTCTCACTGTCTGAGGGACCTTTGAAAAAACACATTCCTCTTTGCCCTTTCTTCACGGGGACCCCCACTCTAGCTGTAGCACTCCATTCTGGCTGAGTCCTTGGGTTTGTCAACTGGAAACAATTCAGGAGGATTTCAGTACCTCATTTTCCTAAATCTACTGTTTGTCATTTACTTAGATGTCCACTGAGCTCTTTGTTAATAAGCAGTGAAAGTACAGAAGCAGAGGGAAAGAAGAAAACCTGACTATTGTTAATACTACATATTCATATATTCATATATTAGACAGTTGTCACCTGTACTTAACATGACTGCTAATATTTATCTTTTCATGTAATATAGTTTACATATGTAATTTAGTCTACATAATGGTATGTTGGCTACTAGCATATAAATACAATATATAAAATTCATGCTAAATATATATACTATGTAATTTATATGTACACACATGTGCATATATTGTATATATATACATACATATGTATATATATTCTAACTGGGTAGGATGAAGAATTCATAGGTGAATAAATGTTTAAAGTAAAAGTAGAATTTTTCCCTGTAAATATGCAAGTTTACCAGGAATTTAAGCAATTTGCTTACATTTTTCATCTATTTCTAAAGTTTTGAAATGTACCTATATTAGCAATGACTTATTAAGAGATATTCATCATGATATTTTCCTCTGTATAAGTTTGCACTGTTAGATTTTTAAAAGGAATATTTTCCCATCCCAAATCTAGCTGCTTTTAAGGAAATCTGTCCTGGTGGAATGGGTTATACGGTTTCTGGCGTTCATAGACGCAGGCCAGTCCATCAGCATATAGGTAAAGAAGCTGTGTTTGTCAAGCCAAAGAACACTCAACCTGTTGCTAAAAGTACTCATCCTCCACCTCTCCCAGCCAAGGAAGAGCCAGCGGAGGCCTTGACCTCCTCGCGGGAACAGCGGCCGGGAATGGCGGAACCTGAAGGTGAGCTTGCATGCTGGGTGTGGGTTCTAGTTGCCCATTTTTGTGAATGTTTTTACCCTTCTGGAGCACGGCTCTCAGCCTTAATGTTGTTGACATTTTCAAATGTGTAATTCTTGAATAGGTGAGGAAGCTATACTGGGTCTTGTAGGATGTTAAGCTGTGTCGGTGACCTTTGACAATACATGATAGTGCTACTCCCACTACACACACACACACACACACACACACACACACACACACACACACACACTATTGCCGCTACTACTAAAATGGTTTCTGAACACTGCAAACATCCTTAGATAATAGATACAGAGTGGACCATTTTCTCTGATTGAGGATCACAGCTGAGGTGTGTGTGTGTGCCAAGCAGGTAACTATTTCATGAGAATTCTAGAACAATGTCTTGCATTTAGGGGAGCTACAGTATAGCTTAGTGTTTACTCCTGGAGAGGGTTTTTCATCTTTAGGGAATAGTCCAGATTTATGTCTGTGTATAAAGTAGAACACAGGCTTAAAAGTATGGACTGAGCTTTCATAAAATGATGGTGGGTCTGGCAGTGAAATGGTGTAGCTGGATAATGGTAGGATAAAACCAGGAGCAGGAGCAGGCAGGTAAGTAGGAGACAGCCAGCCCAAGATTCTAGGAGAGCACTGATGAAGTCCTTTCATTTACCTTCTGAGAAATTCAAGCCATACACATGACTTGCTATGTGTCATTCAAAGTGTATAATGGGACCCATGGCCAAGGGCGGGGAGTCTCAATCTCTCTAGTTTGATAGTCTCTGCCCCACCCTCCAGGGGATTTTCTTCTCTCTTTGGTGGGTAAAGCAGTATTTCCAATACTCTGACTATTTTGATTGTTACAGAAAAGCCTCACTCCTGGAAAAAGGAACAGTTTTAGGGCTATAAGGAATGTATTTAATTGCTCTAAAAAAATAAAAAAGCTTTTGTTGGCTTTTGCTATTGATCATTAGGTAAGGATTTGGGTGCCTACTTGTGGGTCATGTGGTAACTTGTCATAACCTTCCATGGTAGCAGGGGTTTTTCTGGGCTCTGAGCTTGGTGCCTTATGGCATATTTCTTTCTACCCTTTCACTCACTGTGCTGTAATTCTTCCTTGGGTAGGCAGAGCAGGTAGGACCTCACCTAGTGTTGTTTCTGTTCACCTATGTCAGTGGTTCTCAACCTGTGGGTTCAGACCCCTTTGGGGGTTGAACCACTCTTTCACAGGGGTCACGAAGACCATCCTGCATATCAGATATATTTACATTACGATTCATAACAGTAGCAAAATTATAGCAACAAAAATGATTTTATGGCTGGGGTCACCACAACATGAGGAACTGTATTAAAGGGTGGAAGCATTAGGAAGGTTGAGAACCACTGACCTAGGTTGTTCATCCTTTGTTTAGAAGGAGATGGGCACAAGTGTGGTTCTGCCTTTAGAATTTCTTAACAGTGGGTTTCATGGGTAGAAAGTCAGCTCCCTCCCATCAAAAGAGCAGTGGATTTAATTTATCTGGTAGCCTCATTGCTTCTTGGAATTAATGCATCCAACCTTTTTGTTAAGGGTTAAGGAGACATACTGACTCAGAAAATTCCAAGTAAAAAGCAAAGTTGAGGACTAGTGCTAAGAATTGCTTAATGAAAACAAGCATTTCAAAATAAAAGACATCACCCCACTACAACAACATGAGTGATTGTGTAATACTTTAGTTGCTAATTATATTGATGTGAAATTATAATTGTCTCTTATTGGTTTATGAGGTTTGGCTTTTGTTTGATTTAGTTAGCATGTCTGCATGAAAATAATCAGAAGGCTTCATGAAAAACTGGTTTATATAAAAAATGCAGTACCCATTCTCATGTTGCACTGAAAAAAATGTCATTTTCTTAACTCTGACATCAGATGGGTTTCTGAACATGGGAAGCGTTTGTTTTCTAAGGCATGGGAAGTTCCCCAAACTCAAGATTACGCATTAAGTAATGTTTCAGAAAGTGTTTTCTTTAAAATTGAGGTTAATTTTCTTAATTTTGAATGAAAGACTTTGAATCTTTGACCTCTGAACTTGGATAATTGAACAATGAAATAGCACAAAATGTCCTTTGTTGCTTATGAATTCTCGAAAATGGCAGATGACAGGAATTCCACATTTAACTTAATTTGCTTTGTAATTGTTTGGGGGAGATAATGGGTTTCTAATGCCTTTTGAAAACTGAAATATGATGAGTGGATTGTGCGTGGCCATGCTAATTCCCATTTCTCTTTTCTGGTTTTAGTGGTAACAGCACCTCCTGAGAAGGTAATTCATTCACTGTTTTTAAAGTCTTCTTTCTTGTTGACTTCAAGATGCTTTTTAAGGATATGAATAGGATTTTTTAAAATTTTAGGATGTTCGAAATATAGATCATTTACTGTAAGGAAACACAATTCATTGATGCAAGAAATTCTGTGACAGGATTTTCTAAATGGGTGTTGCATTCTCAGTGCTCAGAAAGTGATGGCTAATCGGTTGCTGGGGTTGGGTGGGGAACAACATCTCTTGCTACAGAAGCTAAATTCTGGAGAGAGTAAAATGATGAGCAGAGTTCATAGGGTCAACTAGTTGCCTGGACAAACTGCAAAGGAAGACACTTGTGTTTGTCCAATTATGTATTCTCAGTATGCATATAAAATTAAGTGAGACTCTGATTAGTCCAACTAAAATTTAACACAAGTGTTTGGATCATATTAGATAAAACTAGATTAAAGACCCTTGAAAGCCACAGTAAAATACTTAAAAAATTGATCAGTTTTGGGTTTAGGAACATGAGGTGGGAGTAGGCACAGTGAGACTCAATAACAGGAAATGTGAACATTTGCTGACTTGATGTCCTGTTTTTGTAATATTTCATCTTCTCTGCCCCTTCTCCTGCCTTGAGTCTTTATGTGATAATATGGAAATTATGTAATTATTAAATGTTTTTCATTTGTATATCATTCCTCCAGTTGCCAGGAATATATTAGGCGTTAAAACTCATGTGAGGGGATGTGGAAAAAAACTATTTCAAATGATGTTTCAAATGTTATGTGTAGCATATGTTATCATATGAGAGTGTTAAAAGAATCCAGAATAAAGAATTGATGACTGTGAGATGATAACGCTTATATTGGGATAGACTGTGGTCTATTGAGCCTGAAAGAACTATAACAGATCTGCAAACTTAACTTGCACAGCTGTGGCTCAGTGAGCATCTTGAATGATGGATGAGGTACAGTAGCTTGCAATTTTGTTGATTCTGAGTTTAGCTCTGAATGATCTGAGGGGAAAAGAAACCACTGAGGTTATAAGTATGCCAGTCAACTGCCTAAACAAACCCGTCATAACTCAGTTTTGGTTTTCTCTTTTTATGCTGTAGTTTATTGCAACTGTAATTGAGAATAGGAAAGAAAAGATACTGTCTCAAAAGATAAGGCAGAGGGTGAGCAAGCAAGAGGCCCGATGTTAATCTCTGACTCCTACATGTGCACACACATAGGTTGAAAGTACATTACAGGACCAACTGTGCATTCATGTGTGAGTGCATGGGTATGAAAGCGCGCGCGCGCGTGCGCGCACACACACACACACACACACACAGAGAGAGAGAGAGAGAGAGAGAGAATGCTCAGGACTGGAGGATCTATTCAGAAAGAGATATGAACATTTTCTTATATAGTCTTAACATCATTTGACCATTTTCCTTGTATAGTTAAGCATTTTACTTTAAAAGGGGATAGTTGGGAAGGGGAATAAAATCAGAATCTGTTTAGGACTGACATCATGGTCTCGTGATCTTAAAGATAGATGTGGGTAAAGGAGGTCAGTTCAAGGGTGAGACATATGTGTGTGAAGGTTTAATTGACAGCAGCAAAAATTAGGTCAGAAAGGGAACTTGGTCCTGCTTTGATGGCCCGGAAATACTGACTACACTTGTAGTCAGTGGGGAAATAGCTACTGATCTGGGCCCCTGCCTATTAAGTGGAAAAGTGGTATTGATTAGGAAGGCTACACTTAGGTGGATGGGGAGATTCTGCCTATAAGTCTCAAGAGTGAGTTAATGTGAGGGTATCTACTGTAGCAGCATAGAAAGGTAGCAAACTAAAGCGAGGAGATTACTTAAGAGTGAAACCAAGGCCAGGAAGCTGGCTTTCAGTAAACTAAGCCAGACAGGAAAGATGTTGGGTAACGGTGAGGAAGTAACTTGATGAATGCATTTAATGAGGTATTGTGAGCCCTCTGGCCCCACGCTGGTATAAGAAAAGGTACAAATACCTTACTTAACTAGATTAACTGTCCCATTGGCATGAGCTCCTAAAGAGCTATAGCTGAAGGCTAAGCCATGATGACTGTTGGATTATTTTCTTTCTTTTTTTTAACTTTTATGTTGCTTGAGTTAGAAGCCTGTAGTCCTCTAAGACTGCAGCTGCTATTGCTATGGTAGCCTATGACTGCTGAGGAGAGTTTGGGGCTAAAGAAGGCCACAGAGGCTAAAGAAGGCCACAGTGACTGCCTGGTGTAAAATATTTAAACTTAGTGCATGTTCTTTATGACTCAGTTGCTACATCCATTATTCATTTAATCTACAAAATGTGGCAGTGTGGCAGAGCCCTCTGTGAGTGCATGGATGTTAAATCCCCAATTAGGGTTAGTGTTGCCCAGTTGGAGATCAAATGTGGAGCTCTGGACCAAGGTCATTGCTTTCAAGGTTTGACTTTGAAGTCCGAGGAAGCAGATGAGAGCATGTGCATAGATAGCACAGCTGCTAAAATAAGAAAATTGACATTGTAACAGCACAATTTTTTAAAGTCACATACATAGGTGTGTATCTGATCCTTTGATATTTTTTGTCTTTCTGAGAATATAATTAATTAAATAAAATAACACTACATGAGAAAAATAAAAGTAATTCCCACTTTATGTCTCCATCTCTATCTCTCTCTAAAAAACAACCACCAAGGAAATAACTTCCCTGGATCAAGAGAAAACCAGACTTGAGCCTGGGCAACCCCAGCTCTCCCCGGGCATTTCAACTATTCATCTGCATCCACAGTTTCCAGGTAACCTATGCTGATATGTATTGTTTAAAAGGGGATTCTTGTGTGTGTTTCTTGGTGAGTCATTGGACTGTATCATTGCATTTCATTGTGAAATGTATAATGTAGTAGGTTCCTACACTGGAACAATGTTAGTGTAGGAGGAGTAATATAAGTAGTATAATAGGAAGCCTCAGCCTCTCACTATCTTCGGTGATCAGGGCTAGTATACATCATCTAAATATTGGAACTTTTTATTTATCAAATGGCCATATTTTTTGAATTCTGGATTTTTCTTAGCTTTTTTTTTAACTAAATAGTCAAACCAAAACTGTGACTTAATATCATGAGCTTTTAGGACTGTTACCAGTTCTTGAAAAGAGCTACTATTTTATTTAGAGTAAGTTATACTTCCATGTTGCCCACAGATGTCAGTGAACATAACAAGGTTGACTTTTCTTATCTCCCCTTCCTTCATACAGTGGTGATTGAAAAGACATCACCCCCTGTGCCTGTAGAAGTGGCCCCTGAAGCTTCCACGTCTAGCGCCAGTCAAGTGATTGCTCCTACACAAGTAACAGGTCAGAGGAGTATTTGCTGTATTCTGCATCCTATGAAAATACATGTATGAACTGCACTTGAAATGTAATATCAAATGCATAACATTGATCCTTACTAGGGTAGTTATAACAGCAAATGCATTGGAAATGACTGTGCATAAATAAATCAGGGTATATACGTAATGGCATATTATAGAGCTATTAACATTTTAAAGATATTTAATGTTTTAAGCAGTATTTCCATAATAATAGTTATTAAGAAATGTAGGACACAATGTCATTATGAAAATTTATTTTTAAATGTCAACGAATATGGAAAAAGAGACTGAAAGAAAGGCATTTGTGTTTACCAATGATGAAGAACAGGGTTATAGGTGGTCTTTTTGTTCTTAGATATGTGTTTGTATATTTTAAAAATTCTTATAGCAAACATATTTCAATCCTTATTATTAAAAAAAAAACCTCCAGCAATGTATTACTTCTAAACAAATGAGAAAAATTGAAAAGGTTAATATTGTTAGTAATAGGATAGTAATAAAATGTAGTAACATCATTCATAGGAAAAAAATGACACTAAGGAACACAAATAGGGAATTTCAACATAGTCTATAATAGAGAAAAGGAGAGGATAGCCCAAACATCCAGTTGTAGGGAGTAAAATGCTAAGTGACAAAGAAAAAAGTGGCAGGCCATGGGTTCAACCACAAACTTTCAACTAATCAGTGATAGAATCAAGACTTGCTTGTACCCATAGTCTTGACCCTCCCTGAGCTATATGCCATCTCCTTGTGAATTTTGTTGTTAATACTGAGTGAAGTGCTATAGAACTGTGAGCAATTCTAAAGATTTTCGGAGCTCTATAGTGAAGCCATCATAACTTAACTAAGAAGAGGTTTGTAGGAAGGTGGACTTTTATGAAATTGTCCCCCAGAGACAAACCGGCTCATAGACAGGCAGCCATGATGAGACTGAAATGGAGACCATTAGGAGATCACACCATAACATCACGATGGGGTCCAGAACAGAGAGAGGGTCTTCAATTCAAAAGGAAAAAGAGCAGTTGCTGATGCTTAAGGGTTTTCAGGAATGGTGGGCAAGTTTCATGCCCCATGACATAGCCTCACCTCACCTTCATGCCAAGAAGCATGGAGGCAGGCACTGTGTAGCATGTAAACTTATCCTGGGGCTACAAATGGGGAGGGAGAGAAAGCGAGAACGGCAAGCTCACAGGATTCTTGTACTCTGTCCATTGAGAGAGACTGCAGGGTGGGGAAGAGATGGGCTCCAGTGTGTGTGTGTGTGTGTGTGTGTGTGTGTGTTGAGAGAGAGAGAGAGAGAGAGAGAGAAAGAGAGAGAGAGAGAGAGAGACAGGTAATAGATAACAAGATGGTAGATAGAGATTGATAGAGGTATTAGTAGAAATACAGGCTCTATGATCTAACAAAAATGACAGTGCTTTTTCAATGGGTATGATTGAAATTATTATTCCATATTCTGAGCCCTTATGTGTACATCTGTCCTGCTCATTTTAAGACATGTAAGCATGTAATGTACTATTTGGGGGAACAAAATCCTTGTAATTATTTACCTCTGTGTTATAAAATGCAGTGTGGCAATGTAATCCACAGGTTTCTCTAAGTATTGCATTTCCATTTCCCAGTGTGGAGGTAAATTTAGTTCTGAATTGGCATCTCTGGCATCAGTGGACAAACCTCTTCACACATTAGTTTCACAAAAGTTAATTACATTTCAATTAGACAGATGCAGTTTCATCATTAAACAAAACTATAGAAATTATCCTGAATGTGTTTTTTCTAATAAAGATTTATTTTATTTGTGTGTGTGTGTGTGTGTGTGTGTGTGTGTGTGTGTGTGTGTGTGTGTGTGTATGTGTGTGTGTTATGTAGGTTGGGGTGGGGCTGTGTCTGCAGAGCCCAAAAGAAATCCTGGAGCAGGTGATTATCAGTCACCCGACATGGGTGGCTCTGAAAGAGCAGTATGTGCAATTAGCCACTGAGCCATCTCTCTGGCATTAATGGTCTTGGTTTCATCACTTAAATGCAAACATGTGAGGAATGACAAGTGGGAGTTTCTGGGCCTCAGCTTGAACTACAGAGCTGATTGAAAGAAAAATGAATAAAGCCCTGCTATACAAAGTTGTCAGAAGACAGCTCAATTTAGTCTGGCAGATATTCAGGGTTAACATCTGCTATCACATGTTGGAAGCACAAGTATTTCCTTCCAGGAAACAAGTGACCCTGATTTTTTTTTTTTCCTTTTTTGCGTAACAGCTGTAAAGTGCTTCCACTTCCTCTAGAAAATAGCTTTTTGGAAGGAATCCATCCTTAGGGAAAAAATATAAATAGAGAGGCTTCTAATTGATGTATTTGCAACTTCAGAGATGTTACAGAACACGAGTTCCACTAGAATGAGAATACTGTTTCATGCCAAATTTCATTTTCAATCAAAATATAAACATCCCTGCTAGTTAATGCGATGAGCAAAGACAGAACTAAGGAACCCTCACATCATTTATCACAGGAACATTGTATAATTTTTCTCCTTTAGCATTGAAGCACAATCAATGTCATGCCTTATTGCTATTCTCTCCCATAGTTGAAGGAAAGGATGGACTAACCTATGATTCTGAAGTAAACACAATCAGTTCCACGTTGCTCAGTGATGATATCTCTGTGATTGCAAGATTGGAAAGGAGCCTTTTTGGATCTAGCCACACAGCCTTGAACAAGGAATATTATACAAGGAGCAAAGTATTATACAAGGAGCAGAGTATTTGGTGGCTTGCAACATTATTGGCCTACCATTTACAAATCAATCATGCATTTCAGCATATACATTCTCGATTTCACACAGTGTCATAATAGCTGGATAGGTTGGAAAAAATCAAACCTTTATTTCTCTAGCAAATATTTACAAAGTGGAAACATCTGTTTCAATTGTTATGGGACAATGTCTGCTCCTCCCGGGGTAGTTGGGAAGCCAGGGCATTTTAATAAACCTTTCCATGAGTTAATACTCGATGCCTTGCTCCGGCTCTTCCTCTTCTCTCTCCATTGCCCTTGCAGACCAGCTAGGAATTATTCTTCCTCCCCCATAACTGCTTTATGGAAACTTCCATAGTGACCATGGCCAGAATGTTTTAAAACTATTTGCTAGTCTAATTCTTCCAGAACTCAGAGCTGACCCCTTCGAAAATGTCTGTCCCCGAAGTATATTCCTGCTGTTATTACAGTCTCAAAAGTACTATGCTGATGAGAAATGAACTGGTTGTTTTAGTAGAAAGCCATCACCTTTTGCTATCCCAGCTCCATTGTCTTTGCTCATCGTTCCTTTGAATAATCAGATGATGGAGAAATGACCTCAGGGTCAGCGCACCGGTTTTCACAATTGGCCCAAATCTTCTCTTCACTGAGTTTTTGAAAATAAACACACTGAGCTGTTAAGTCTGCTGTAGACCTTATTGGTGAGAGACACAGAGCATTTGGTTTTCCACTGGCTTTTGCTCATGGTTCTTTTTTCCCCAATTCCTCAGTGGATTTTAGTAACAGGAGTGGAATAAGATTCTTGAGCTGGCGAGGGTGCAGTTGTATCAGGGGCAGAACTGTCTGGTGACCCAAGTGGCACATGTGTATTTTAAAGGGCACAGGAAAGAGTCCACTTGACCATCTCTCTTGGGCACCAAACAATCTCTGGAACAAAAGATGTTCATATTCACCAGGGAGCTCTGTCTGAGTGGCCTGGCCTCAGTGGTAGGTCCTATCTGTATTTCTAGAGCTTCTGTAGACAGTTTCTAAAAGGAATGTGTATCTCTTCGTAAACTAGCCCATTCTATAGAAATGAGGTCACTTGCCTGCAGGTAAGCACCACTCATGTGTGCATGCTGGAAATTAAACCCAAAAACCCAGGGCCTTGCTCATACTAGGCAAGTACTGAGCTAAAATCTCCAGTGCTTAGCTTCTGGAGGTAGGGTCTCAGCATGTAGCTCAGATCCTTCAGTTCTCCCATAACCATCTCCCAAGTGCTAAAATTCTAGAAATGTAATGCCAAACCTAGCTGATATATGCTAACTTTCAGAAAAAACACTGATTCTGAGTAACTTCTTGGTGGTTCCTTAGTAGAAAGCAGATAGGCTATCTTGAGGGTGATTGAGGCTCGTTCTGTCCAGCAAGTGAATGGAAGCAATCTTTGAGGACAAAACATTGGAAGTTATAATAACTAATCACTGTAAAAATGGGATAACCAATGAAGAAATTAAGTGTGTTGTAAGAATGCCCCTCCCTCCACCCTCTCTCTCTTCCTCCCTCCCTCCATTTTTTATACATCTCCTAGTACCCTCTAGTGGTGTCAACATGGCAGTTCCATACATGTTTAGTGCCTCATCAGCCAGGATTAATGTTTTTGGGCTGTGCCTCTGAGTGCTTAATCTAGAAGATAGTCAACTTAACGTTCCCAAGTGTGTTTTACCTGTCTAACCTCAACCCTCAGCTCTAATTTAATGTGCTGGGTTGAAAGAAAAGCCACTGTTACTCATTTCATTTCCCACAACCAAAAAGTTAGCATTGCTAATCATGTCATGTAGATGGTTAACAGGACACAACAGAACAAGCATAAGAGAAATAATTGGAATACATTTATGAACTGTGGTGTGGGAATGTATTGAGTTCTGTCCTAGCGCCCTGTGTTTTCGGAGACTTTTATTCATGTGTGTAAAAATTCCAACCTATAGTTATACCCAAAAAATAACAAATAAATATTTGCTAATCAAGAAATTGGGATGCATAAGGGGGACTGCAGCGATCAAATCTTTTGTACAAACGCTGGTTTTATGGCCTTTTAGTTTGCTCTGAATCGTGGCCCTAGTATGTTCATGATGATGAATTCATTTTACTATTGCAAATGTGGACTTTCCTGCTTTAAGACAATGGCCAGAAAAATAATGTGTATAGAAGTACCAATAATTAGCAAAACAAGAGCTTGATATTTCAATCATTTCCATAAGAGGCATCTACCTATAATAGGTCAACAATATTTAGAGGTATATTTCTTCTATTTTTTTTTGACTCTGAAATTTGCACAAGAGAATTTTTACCTGAAACTCTGTGAGTGAACACAGTGAAAGTGCTTTCACCTTTTACCTTCAGAGTTTTGTAGCACATAGAAATGAGATGATATTTATTTTATCTTATATGTATAGATGTCTGTAGCAAGTCTCTCTGTCCTGCCAGTCAGCTCCCAAATAATGACACACAGACTTCTTATTAATTATGAAAGCTTGACCTATAGTTTAGGCTTGTTCCTAACTAGCTCTTCTTACAACTTAACCCATGTATATTAATCTACGGTCTATCAAATAATGCCACCTCTCTTCCATCTTGCACCCCCTGGGTCCTCTCCATGTCTCCTGGCACCTAGATTCCTCTCAATCATCCTTTCTCTCCCTAGAAATCCTGCCTATATCTCCTGCCTATCTATCGGCCATTCAGCTTTTTATTATACCAATCACAGCAATATATCTTCACACAGAATACATTATCCCACAACAGGTGTTTTTCATGCATGTATATCTGTGGCCTGGTGCCTGTGGAGGCCAGAAGAGGGTGTTAGATCCCCTGGGACTGGATGTTGCAGACTGTGCAGATGTTGAGAATTGAATCTAGTTCCCCTGGAAGAGCAATCAGTGCTCTTATCTGCAGAGCCCCCTCGCCAGCCCCATCCTCCTTAGGATCATATAGAACTTCATTGTGAGCAATGGTGACATAATGATGACTTCTTTGAGCTGCACATCAAGTCACACCTGCTGTTTAGCTCTTCCTTTTTCAGGATCACTCTGAAGTTGGAACTCTAACCATTTCCATTTTGCACTTGTAAGAAAGTATGGTCTGGAAATGACTGAGCAACTTGTTCCATGCTGCAGGACTATAAATGACAGCAAAATTTGTAACTTTTTCTGACTGCAAGCCATGAAAGCCATTGACTATACTTATCACTCTCTGCCACTGTATCTTCCAGCAAGGCTCATTGAAGACAGACTATGTTAGGTAGGACATTCATCCCAGAAAGGTGTGTTTGTATACTGTGATAATTAAGCTCGTTTTTATGAATTCCCAGAAATCTCCACCACCATGGTGTGATGGTGTGGGGTGTGTGTGTGTGTGGTGTGTACATGTATGTGTGTGGTTGTGCATGCATGTGTGTGGTTGTACATGAATGTATGTGTGTGTGTGTGTGTGTGTGTGTGTGTGTGTGTGAGAGAGAGAGAGAGAGAGAGAGAGAGAGAGAGAGAGAGAGAGTTGTGAACATTTAGCAGTATTGATTGTATAGGTTTACTAGAAGCAGAAAGTGTCATACAAGCATCAGTAGGTAAGCAAAGAAGGGATGGAACAGATTTGGTGGATGGTTCTACTTTGCTAATGCAAAGTGCAATCACCTTACAACTGTACGGTACATGTAGAAGTTTCAGCAATCTGCCTGGATAGTAGAGGTGAAATTTTGCATCAGCTTGATCATTTCTGAGGAACTCACATTTGGGCTGCTAATGAATAGAAAGTTCTCATGCATTTCTCATGAGGAGAGTTCATATGAAGATTCAAATTCCCTCACATAGGAAGAAACAGAGTCGGAGGAGCTCTTTGATAGACGATGAAGGAAGTTGCTTTGTGGAGGAATGATTTTCTTATAACCTTTGGCATTCCTGCTTGACTTCATCTTTGAGCTTGATTCACTAGGAACGAGTGATGAGCTTAAGCACAACTAGGTGATCAGTCACAGAGTAACTGCATGAATTTGCAGTTAGCACACTGTATTCTTCTAGATATGCGCCTGCAGTGAGTCACTCAGCTGCTTGTGAAACACAAAGCCTTGCTGAATGGGTACAATTAAATGCTAATGCTGTGGTGGTTTTCACATGGTTTTGTTTCTTTTAAAGAGATCAATGAATGCACTGTGAATCCAGACATCTGTGGGGCGGGACACTGCATCAACCTGCCGGTGAGATATACCTGCATATGCTACGATGGCTACAGGTTCAGTGAGCAGCAGAGGAAATGTGTTGGTAAGAGACACGTGTGGTAAATAGACTGCTGAGTGGGAAAAAGAAATAGAATGTTCCTTGAGTTTAATCATCTTGGGAAAACATTATTGTTTAAGTTTTTTAAACAGAATTAAGGCGTGGCTTCCCCAGATGGCAGGATTCCCTTTCTTCTGTGTTTAATGCCACTTCCCTTGCTACAGGTGGGCTGACTTACAAAAGGAAATAAAATATGAATTTCAGCAGTAGCTACCAGTAATCGTGCATTAGCCTAAATAAATCCACACTGATACATGCTGCAGTAATGAACCCACATACATATGCAAAAGCTGAAAGGGATTTCTAAATTCAAAATCTCTATATGCTAGCATGAAGAATGGTTTTCTTAGTAAGGGAACTTTATGTTTCAGGGGGCGGGGGAGCTATTCCAGAGGTGATACAGAATTTAGCAAATGATTATCATGTTAACCCTAAATTTGATTCCTTTTAAAAGAAAATGCACTATGTTTTAAGACACTGGCAAAATAAATAAAGCAAAAAGAATACACAGCGTACTTCTTTACTGTGTGCATTTCGTGTGGTTGGTAAAAGAGACCCTTCACAGCTGTTTGCTTTCCCATGCATCTGTAATGTGCAGTCCTCCCCAGAACCTCAAATACTAAGTAGGGAAGGTAATAGAGATGGTCATGACCCAGTGCCCCTCTAAGTGCACTGCAGGTGGGATTGTCCCTGACTATCCTGATGGAGGTCAATCCCAGTGCTTGGGTGACCCTGCTTGCCTTAGAATAGCCTTCTCTATTGAGCTGGAATCTATATTTTTTGAACTGTTAATGTTATGTTTTGTGGGTTCATATGCCCTATTAACACTCCTTTGTGTATTTGGGGAGAGAGGTCACTTCGTGTTGGTATTTGGTGTTTTACAGAACAGGGAAACAGTCTTTGCTACACAGCTACACAGCTCCAGTCTTTCCCATTGTGTTCTTGTTGACAGACATCGATGAATGTGCCCAGGTCCAACACCTCTGCTCCCAGGGTCGCTGTGAGAACACGGAGGGAAGTTTCCTGTGTATTTGCCCAGCAGGGTTTATGGCCAGTGAGGATGGTACCAACTGCATAGGTAATGATGGTGTTCTTCCTGATGTTGGATCTGGGGGGATTGGGCCAGTTCAGGGCTTCTACAAATAATCCAACACCCTTTTATTAAGTAAACATCTGCTATGGTATATCAATCTTCCTGGTACTAGGGGACAGCACTTTGGAAGGAAGAGTATCAAAGGTGTGAATGAAAAGAGGTTATTTTGGGGTTTTGCAAATCAAAATAGTGTGACTTGAGAGCATGCTGAACACATCAAAGAGATGATGGTGCAGACCGGACACTTCCTTCTCATATTTAAGTAAAGCTAGGAGAGGTAGGAAGTGGTACCTTTGCAAAACACAACTGGTGCAGCCACTTTGGATATCAGCGTGGAGATTTCTCAAACAAAACAAAACAAAACAAAAACAAACCTAAACAACAACAAAATAACTCCTACAAACAGAAGACCATATGATCCAGTTCTACCATTTCCTGACATATACCCCGAAGACTCTATATCCTGTACAGATATATATACACTTATAGCTATTTCTGTGCTATTTATAGTACCCAGGAAATGGAACCAGCCTAGATAGCTATCAATAGATGAATGGTTAATAAAAATGCGATATATATTATATGACATATATTTGTGTGTCATATACATATATGTATATGACATGTATATGTGGAAGGGATTTTTTTGGCTCTAAATAAAAAACGAAATTACTATATTTTGGAAAATATTAAGTGTGTTTATCTAGTCTAAATACTACTTGTTCCTCTTTATACACAACTACACAACTCCTAGCTTTGTATGTATGTGTGTTTGTATAGAATGAGTATGGCTAGAGGCCAGGAAACCAGAACGGAACACATGAGAAGGGGGAAATAGAGGCTTAAAAAGAAGAGTGTGTTTGGCAGGGTATAGGAAATGTGTGACATTGAGGCAGAAAGGGGACATTGGGAGAGGAAGGATATAGGTCAGGGAAGCAGCAGGAATTTGGGGCCGGGGGGAGCAGGTTGGAGGGAAAGAAATAAAAACAAAAACTAAGACTGTTTGTAAAGGCCCTAAAAGAAATCTATTACTTTGTATGCCAATTATCAACTAAAGAAAAACATAAATAAAAATAACCCTGGACAATACTTTGTGTCTCACTCTCACACAGATGTAGATGAATGCCTGAGGCCTGATGTGTGTAGGGAGGGTCGCTGCATCAACACTGCTGGGGCCTTCCGTTGTGAATATTGTGACAGTGGGTTCCGGATGGCGAGGCGGGGACACTGCGAGGGTGAGTGTGCTCAGAAGACTGGGTGAGCTGTGTGTCACGGGACTGTGTGTCACAGGACTGTGAGATGCACTCTGGGTCTAGAGCCAGGGCTTAGGCAGCTGCCGTGGTTCTTGCTATTCTCAGTTCTGTCGGTGACCCAGTGAGTCCCAGGTCCCTTCCCTCTGTTCGGTGCCTCCTTCCCTGCTCACAGCCTCTGTCTGACTTCCATGGCTCTGTCCGCCTTATTTTCTATCTTGATGTTCTCATTATTTTTCACTCTGCTATCTGTCTTTCCTGGTGTTTGGAGCTGTGAGCACAGTTAATTGCTGATTATTCTGGAATGAGGCCAGACTTAATTACAATGTCTGGCTGCTCACTCTTCTGTAAATATGGTGCAGGTGTAACCTGTGTTTATTTTTCATTCTCGCCCTTCCCATCTTGTAGCATTCCTTTGTCTTAACTGTCTCCTTTTTCATGCATTCTGGAACTTTCTCGAAGACTGTTTGAAGCATTGTGTGACCAGTTCGTAGTCCAAGTCTGACAGCGCTAGATAACGTTGCTTCATTACATTTACAGAGATCGTGCTCATTGTGGAAATGTTTTGGAAACTGTGTATAGCGTGTCAGAATTACATTCCAATTGATATTTCTCTTGATGCAGATATTCACCTTACACTAGATGTCTTTAAAGCCTCCATTGTAATTTTTTTTTTTTTTGGTAATTATTTTCCCCAGAGAAATAAAGTAACTTCAGCTGCAATTTTGGCATGGACCCACAAGAATGAACATAGTCCCTGACCTGCTGCTTGAAGGATTTAGACTTAGATGTGGTATTGTGTTCTGGCGCTCCCTGTCTGGTTTTGCCTGCAGCTGCCTGAAGCTCTGTATCTTGTCTGCTGTGTACAGCCTTCTAGAGCTAGTGAGTGACAGGCTCAGCGGTCCAGTTTTCTCTCAGCTGTCCCTTGGCTTCTGCATGTTGGTTCCCTTTACACTCAGATGACCTAGGCCTGGAATGAGAGCTAATTAGCCATTTCTTGGCAGCCCATACCTGCCTGTCCTATTGGCCTCTCGCCTTGGCCCCTTGGGTTCTAATTCTAGAGACAAGTGGGAGGGAGTGTCGTATGTTACTAGATGTCTGATCAGTTTGGATCAGAGCAGAGCCATGAACCTTCCCATCAATGGCCTGGTGCCATTGGACAAGCACCAAAGTGACCCTATTGTCCTCTTCTAGGGAATCCTCCCTCTGCAGTAGAGAGCGTGAGGGTGGGGAATCAGCTGACAACCATCACTTGTCATAACTGTCTGCTCGTTGCCTTAGTTCATTGCCTGAAAAGGAGAGCCATGAAATCAATTGGCAAGCCTCTCTCAGGGTCATTGTGGACATGAATGTGTGTGGCTATGCCTGTGTGACACCTGTCATCTTCTACTTTTCAGGTTTACGTTTCTTTAAACCCTCTTCCATGACTCTTTGTTCTTGCCTAAGTCTTCTCAGTGTCTCTGTAGTTATTGGCCCAAGCACAAGTAGTGCTAAAAAAATGGAGATTAACTTATTTGACAAATAGTCCTATGCAAAGAAATCAAACCCTAAACCTAATTACATTCTGTATGCAGTCCCAAAGTAGAGAGAGAATATTAAAATGCTGTGATTTATAGCTGATAGACTATTCAGCAATAATCTATAGGAATTATTTAATGCTTGCTAATATGCCACCTGGGTTCCCTGCGTGTGCATCTTTCTATATCCTCAAAAAGGCTTGAAAAGAAAAAGAAGCCAAATAATGTGACTGTTTTCTAATTCCATGGTGGACCAGAACCAAAGGTCCCCAGGCCTCTGGCTCCCTGAAGCCTCTCTCAGATGTCATGGAGTGAGATGCTTTCAAACAGAACTGTGTCTCCAAAGAGCCTGTCGTAATTTCCAGACATTATCTCATTTGCCCTCACTTTGTCACATTAAAATGTCACAAGGCATGTGGCCCCAGATTTGTAGATGAAGGACAAGCAGAAAGTGCTGCAGCAGATCCACAGGTACTGCCTTAGGTTGCTTAACCCAGAACCAGCTGTTTGCAGGGCCAGCCTAATGCCAATCTCCTGATTTGGCCATTGCATTTCCATTGTAAAAAGACGAAAGATTTACATCCAGTGGACAATTTGATGTTGGAAAATAAAACTGGCAAACATAATTTTGTAGAAGTCCCAGAACATTGGACCAATGGGGAAAAAGAGGAGAGAGAGAGAGAGAGAGAGAGAGAGAGAGAGAGAGAGAGAGAGAGAGCAATACTGTATGTCGTGTCTATTGGCAAGAATAAGAATTTTTCCCTGATTAGCAAAAAGTTACAACAATGACCCGGTCCTCCCATGATCTTGAACTATCTCCACTTTAAGCATCTTTCCTCAAAAGCATCTCTCACAAAGTGATTTTAAAGGTATCTAAAAGGAAGACACCAAATATCTAATGTTTATGTTTACTTTCATGTTTTGACTTGTATCCTGAAAGTGTGTTTAAATAGGTATGTTTTGAGGTCCTCTGTCCTGTATACTTTGTATTTGGAAACCTAGATATGAATTGTACTTCTCTAAATACAAAATCCCCCTCCAGGAAAATGGGCTTCTACTAAATGGAGATAGTGACCCCAGACTGATACCATTTTAAACTGGATCCCCCTTTTCCTTGCTTTTCCATGCTATATAAGACACCATGCTTAGGACTAACAGGATGGCTAAGTGGGTAAAGGTGTTTGTTGCCAAGTATGGCAACCTGAGTTCAGTCCCCAGGACCCACATGATGGAAAGAGAGAACCAACTCCCCAAAGTTGTCCTCTTATCTCCACACGTGCGCTGAGGTGCACACACACACACACACACACACACACACACACACACACACACACACACACACACATGCACGTGCTCTGTGGTGCACTCACACATGCACACACTGACAGACTCCCAATCATATCTAAAGTGCTTTCTTACTTGGAGAGAATTGTGATTAATAACATCCCTTAGAGGTGGATAGTAAAAGCGGCATCTTTTTGGAGGCTATTTATAGATGGTCATATAACCCTTGCTGGAACATTTTTGAAGTGTCTGATGAGTTCATTTTCCCCTAATTTCCTTTCTGCCTCTAAGGAATTCATATCACATGAACGATTTTAAATGAGTCGAGCCTACAATGTCCTCTAATCTATAAAAACAATGTGAAGATTTCCCTAGAGACTTCGTATCTACGGAGAATGCCTCAACCCATTGGATGTGTGGCTTCCTCACACCCATCCTCATTTCTCATTTCTTTCTGGAAAGTGGTGCTATCATTGGAAAGATTTGGTCCACAGTGTGGCCTTAGAGCACCCACCACCTCCTCGAGTAGAGAAGGCTGCCTTTCCAACTGTTGTTCCTGTTGGATAGTTGCGGCTTGACCAATGACTCTCCTGGTTATCTTCTTCCCTGAAATATAAGATTACTTTTCTTCAGTCCTATGATGAAAGTCAGAGTTTGTTTGAACCTTCTGATAAAATGCTCACCACCTCACTTCCTAATTTTTCAGATATTGATGAGTGTCTGACACCAAGCACTTGTCCTGATGAACAGTGTGTGAACTCCCCGGGTTCTTACCAGTGCATCCCCTGCACGGAAGGCTTCCGAGGCTGGAATGGACAATGCCTTGGTAGGTACCACCACACCCCCACAGAGGCTTTTGTTCCTTTGAAAATAAAGATGAAATTTAAGAAATTCACATGATCCTCAGAAAAGTTGTGAGTAGTTTTTAATCATGGAGAATGTAAGGAAATGAGTTGGCACAGAAGAAACAGAGTTCTAAAAGGGACAGATAATTCTGATTGACCCAAACTATTCCTTGTAAGATTTTAAATAAAATTAAACAAAATAATAAACACTACAGGAAAGAAAGATAGGGAACAAAAGGCTTTTTTAAAAAAGAGAGAAGTATATGTTCATAATCCCAGCTACTTGGGTGGCTGAAGCAGAGGGATTGCAGGTTACAGACCAGCTTGGGGTACAGAGCAAAATCCTGTCAAAATGAAAATGACTGGAGTTATGGCTCAGTAGTAGAGCTCTTGCCTAGCTTGTGTAAGCTCCCATGTTCAGTCCCAGGACTGGACTGAAAGAAAGAAAATAGAAGGAGGTGGAGTGGGAGAGGGAGCATGGCTAGATGCTGCCATGCACACACAGGGTTGAAGCAAAGGTAGGAATTGAGGCTCTGAGGAAGAGAAAGTGTTCTGCCTGCTGGGCTCCTCCTTTGTGCATCTGTCTGCCTGTGGATGTTTTGTTTGCTATTGAGTTCTTGCTTCTTCCAGTGGACACAAATATAACCCTCCTGGATCTAACTGTATAGCAGGGAAGATTGTCTCAGTTGTTAAGAGCACAGGTTGCTCTTGCAGACGACATTGCTTCAGTTCCCAGAACATATTGGGTGTCTCACAACTCCCTGTGACTCCAGTTGACTGCAGTTCCAGGGGCTCTGTTACCATCTTCTGGCCTTAGGGGCACTGTATGCATCTGGTGCACATGTGAGCATGCAAGAAAACACACACATGGAATGCAAGTAACTTTTTTTAAAGGTTGATGTCTTTTCACTTCATGTCAGAACTCTGGATATGTTCGGAGCTTCATTTATTCCTACTTTCATTTCTCTCCAGTCTTGTAGTAACTACACACACAGAGAGAGAGAGACAGAGAGAGACAGAGAGACACATGCAGAGAGGGAGAGAGACAGAGGGGAGGGAGGGAGGGAGGGAGAGGAGGGAGGGAGGGAGGGAGGGAGGGAGGGAGGAAGAGATACACAGAGAGAGAGAGGGAGGGGGAGAGAGAATTGTTTCACATAAATATATCAAGAAGCAAAACCCCTTCTCCCTTCATGGCCCTTACTTCTCTGATAGGAAAATACTGTCTCATACACAGTCATCTCCCAAGTAGGATAGGTCAGTAGAGAACATGTTAGGAAGAGAATATGAAATATTGTAAATCATAAAACCCTGTCTTGGAAAAAAAAAAAAAGAGTGTCTGTTTGGGATTGGAGAGATGGCTCATGATTAGCACAGTTGCTGCTCTTACAGACGGCTCAGGTTCAGTTCCCAGCACCCACATGGGTGCTCACAAACACAGTAATTACAGTTCCAGGGAATCCAGCAATTACAATTCCAGGGAATCCAGCACCCCCTTCTAATCCCTAACAGCACTGCTCATACATGATATACTTACATGGTGGAAAATCACTCATATACATAAAATAAAAATAAATCTTTAAAAAGAAGTCCCTTTAAAAATTAAAAAGAGGGGGCTGGAGAGATGGCTCAGTGGTTAAGAGCACTAGCTGCTCTTCCAGAGGTCCTGAGTTCAATTCCTAGGAACCACATGGTGGCTCACAACCATTTGTAATGCAACCTGGTACCCTCTTCTTACCTGGGCAGAACACTGTATGCATAATAAATAAATATTTAAAAAAATTAAAAAGAGAAAGAATGGCTATACCCATACAAGGAAATAAGTACATGAAAATGACACAAAGAAACTGTCTATTTTGCCTGCTAACTAAAAATTAATTTTAAAAAAATGAAGTCTATTTCATCCCTAATATTCTTGATGACTTGTTGTATAATTTGGGGAATTATTTGTAATCTGAGTAAATGCTGAACTTGCTGAGCTCATTCATGACCTGCCTGTGTTCATGCAGTGTAATCTGATGCTACCTATCAATGCAGCAGAAGTTGTGTCAAAACAGGCAAAATGTCAGAAGGATTGTCTGGGGTGGGGCTGTTGTTTTTCTACTGTGTGGCTCAGGGCGAATAGTTCTCCATTCTTTGTCATTTGTTTTCCACTTCAGACATCCCTGGGGACCATGTCCTACCTAGCATGTCATTCCTTAGTGTCTTTTGACAGCTCTTCTTGGCTGTTCTGTATCCATAGCCACCCCTTTAGCTGTAGATGTCAGTCCTCTCCCAGTGGCCCCTTTCATCATTGAGTGTTGTGCTCCTTAGACCTGGCATTCAACCTGCCCTTGTTGCCAGCCTGGTCCTGTCTTCAATGACTGCTTCTTCACTCTGGGTTGTAACCGGTTCCAGCTGGCTATTTAAACCAGGACCTGTCGTAAGCGAAGGCAGCCTGGCAGGTCCTCAGTTTACAGGCTTCACTTGTGGTAGCCTGATGAGGGTCATTCCTTAGGGACTACCCTGACAGTTAATTATTTATAGATACATTCAGTATCTCTGAAATTATGTGTCAGCTGGACCACATGACCTCCTTGAAGTTTAGTTTCATTATCTGTAACGTACAAAGAAGGACTGAAACATCTTTGTCTGACTTGTCACCAGAATTAAAAAAGCAATATGAAGCAAGTAGTCTGGCATATGATTGGGTCCAATAAATATAACTCCCTAATCATATTGCCTATTTTTTTACCTGAAATACAAACACAGAAGTACTATGTTAAGTAAACTATGACACATGTTCTATATAACTATGCACTCTTTGGCTTTGTTCAAGAATGTAGTTTTTTATTCTCCCTCTGTTATAGGAACTTTCTAATACGAACTAATTTTGTGATTTCATTGTAACTTATTAGCATTTTTATATCAGTCAGATATACTTTATAGGGGTTATCATTAATGATTCCTAATAACTATTAGACTTTATGATGGATTGGGCTTTATATTAGTGCTACTGTTTCCTGTTTCTGCCCATCATTTTTGTTTGCTCACCCTCACAACTCAGAATGTTTGTACCAACTGAGTGTGTGCAGCCCACCCTTCTTAGGTTCACTTTACTGTCTTGCTTTGTAGTTGAGTCCGTGACAGACCATGTGACTTGAGAACATGAGTGTTTGGAGTTTTATTAGAGTATTGCTTCTTTGTTAATCTCTTTGGGGTAACAGTCTGGCTTCCAGGAAACCCTCAGTGTGGTGGGCCTTAGGGATTTGAATAACCTAGTATCTTGACCAGGCTCAGAGCCCTGGTAGGATGAACATGGAGAGCATATTGTTTACAACATGTTTTCAGAATTCGGCTCTCAGAGATAACTTCTGTGGATGATGAGAACATTTCTAGACTGCTCTGAACTTGAAGACGTGATACTGCGGAAGCCTTTTTCTTACTATGGTAGATGAGCACATTGTGAGACTATGCAAACACCAGTCTTATGCCTCAGCTACTATATGGCAAATGAGTCTTCTAACCAGCCTTCACTGAGCTCTTGACAATGTGGCCACTGGAAGCAACAAAACTCCCTGCTCTGTATTATTTCCTTTAATTATCACACAAAAGGATGGGTTTCCTGACAGTATCTAGGTACAAATTTTTCCATCAATATGATTTCATTTTTCTTTGTGGCTGAATAAAATGTCATGAGTATATGGCTATGCTTATCCATTAACTTGTACACATCTAGAGTAGTTGCAGCTCCCAGCTATTATGACAGTAAACATGGATGGGCAGTACCTCTATCTGTTCTAGGTTGCTGTGGAAGTATACACAGGATTGAAGTATCTGGGCCATATGGTAATTATTTTTAGTTAGTATGAAGAGTTTTTGCACTGATTTCCACAGTACATTCCAATTGGCATTCTTACCAGCTGTGTATGAGACTTCTTCTTTCCTCACATCCTCACCAGCTTTGATTGTCATGTCTTTTCTTGGTAGCTCGTGAGATGGAATCTCATGGCACTAATTTGGCATCTACCCTGTGACTAAAGATATCGACACTTTTTCAAATATTTATTGGCCATTTTGTTTCTATTTAGAACTGTCTATTAATCACCCTGTTTATTGGTCAGATGACTGTGTTTTGCTGTTTAATTTTTATAATTCTTTATATATTCTAGGAATCAATCCTATGTCTGATGTGTGGTTGGAAATGATTTTTTTTTCTCAGAATTCTGTGGGTTGTCTATTTTTGTGATTATTTATTTTGCTATGCTGAATTCTTCTCATTCTATGGATTATGATTTGTCAGTTCTTGGGTTTGTTGCCTGTGCTTTTGGGATTCTTTTATTTTATTAATTCAAATTAGGAACAAGCCTGCTTCAGATGTCAATCCCTTCTCCCTCTCCCTCCCCTCCCCCCAACATCCCACCTGTCCCTAGCCATCACCCCTCCACTCCCCAGACAGGGTAAGGCCCTCAAAAGGGGCTCCCCAAATTCTACCACATCATCCTGGGCCAGGCCTAGGCCCTTCCCCATGTGTCTAGGTCAAGAGAGCATCCCTTCACAAGGGATGGGCTCTCAAAATTCCTTCTTTAAAATGTGTAGCCCAGGCTGGCCTCAAACTCTTGATCCTCCTGCCTCTGTCTCCTTCAGCAAATCCTACCGGCGTGCACCACCACAACCAGTGCTTTTGGGATTCTAATCAGGAAATCCTTGGCTATGCTTATGTCTTGAAATGTTTTATGTTTTCTTCTGGCAGTTTCAGAGTGCCAGGTCTTACATGAAAGTCTTTGATTTATTTTTAGTTGAGGTAGGATCTAGTTTCTTTTTTTGACTTGCAGAGACCCGAGTTTTCCCAACACTACTAAAGAGGCTCTCTTCTCCAATGTATTTTTTGACACCTTTGTCAAAATCTAGGTGGTTGTTATTGTGTGGGTTATTTCAATGCTCTCTATTCTAGTCCATTGGTCTGCTTATGTTTGACTATTAGGACCAGTTTTGTTACTTTGGTTCTGTAGTATAATTTGAGATTAGATCTTGTTGGTAGCTAAAACACTGCTCTTTTTGCAAGGAATTTGTGGTTCCTTGCACTTCTGCGTTAATTTTAGAAATTATTTCTAGTTCTGTAAAAATGTAATTGAAATTTTGATAGGAGTGTATTGAGTATGCCATTTGCTTTAAGTAATCTGGCTGTTTTCACAGTATTTATTCTGACAACCCATGAGTATAGGAAGACTTTTCATCTTCTATTGTCTTCTTCCATTTTTTTCTTTAGTGTTTTAATGTAGAATTATTATACTTCCTTGGGGAAAATTTTCTATTTTGGGATGCAGAAACCATAGCTGTATGACAAGAATAAAAACTTCTCTTTAGGTAGTTGATAGAGAACTTTTACTTGATTTTCTCACTTGGTCTTCTTAGCAATCAGCCTGTGGGATGGATACAAAAATTGATTCTTGGACAGATTAATCAGCTTCCTGGAATCTACATGGAATAACAAAATGAAAACAAAATCCCAGGTTTTTTTAATCTCCAAATCCAGTGTTTCCATTTATATAAAATCTCGTGTGCTCCTCCTATACATGGAAGAAAATTAATGAACAAAGCAATATAGAAGAAACAATAAGGGAATTAAATTTTTCATAGGAAGGAGAAAGCTATGTGGGGTGGAGTCAGCCTTTGTAAACAATGCTAGTCATGGCTTAGGGGTTCTGGAATTAGAGATTGTAGTTCTGTAATACCTTAGCTATAATAGCATTTTTCTTCCCAAAGGGTAATCTACCTTTGGAAGGTAGGACAGGAAACCTGTGACTAGATGCATTTTGGAACTGATTTTCTGAGGTCAACCTTGGCTGTTGGTGTTGGATGTAGAAAGTCTTGGCTCTTTCCAAGTTCAGAAGAAAAAGAAAAAAAAAACAAAAAAAACAGTGGTTCTCTGTCAATTGTGTAGCAGGTTTTTGTCAGCAGCTTGCTAGTTCATATTTTTAACTTCATCAGAATTGACAGGGAGCCTAATATTCTGGGATTTATTACACCTTCAGTACAGCTGAGATGGTCTCGCCATGTTGGCACAATCAACATCTGTCTCTCATTTATCCATGCTTTATTTTCTGTCAAATATATTTTCCTATCTTTCCTATGAAAGATTACACATGGAGAATAGTTGAGTGGTCACTGCAGTTAGGACACATTTCTGTGAGGGGGTAATTAGCCTCCACATTTATGTGACTGTATTCTTGGAATATGATGCTTTTTACTTAGTTCAAAAAGATGTCATTGCCTGAAGTCTATGTGGGTGACTAAGGAATTAATTGTGGTTGGATGGTTTCAGAGAAATGATTGCTTCATGTTGTTGACAGATCCATATCCTTGAAAATACAGGAAATAATGCATGTAAATTACTGCTCTGGGACATATTCGAGCCAATTCCAAGGAACTGACAGGTTATGTGTCAGAACAAGAGTAGTCCAAGAAGAACATGAATGGGCGGATACAGCCTCCTCAGACCCTCTGCACCTGGTAGTTCATGCCCAACAATGAGGGATTTGAGGCAATGTGGTGTGCTCCCAGGATATTAGGAAAGTTCAAAAGAGATTCCTGACTCACATGAATTATATTGCAAGACCATGAGAATTAGCAAGGTGGGATTGCTGGCCACCTGGGAGACATCTTTGGGAAATTGCAGAGAATGGGAACTTGCCAGAGGGCTCAGGGAGGAGCATGTCCTCATTTCCTCAGAAAGAGGAAAGAAGGTGGAATTGGGGATTTATCCACTTATCTGCATGTTAATCTTGACAAAGAACTGCAGAATGTTTGATCCTAACAATGGTATGGAAGGTTTTTAAAAGCAAGGCGTGTTCTATGAGCCAGCCAGAGTTCAGTAAGAACAAATCATTACATGGTTGTTAGAGGACTCATACAGCACACCCAACTGGCCTGGCACCCCAAGATTCGAACAAGGCATTTCTCCATCTCTCAGGATACAGTAGATGATAAGGATCAGTTTTGAACTGGTGGTAGCATAAGAAGATGGATACATAAATTTTTGAGCTGTTACAGCCATGAAGTCTGACTGTGTAAATTGCTGCCATTTCCTTACTCTGGGAAGTTCAGTTTAATTCACTGAATGGTAGACACCAGGTTGGTACACCCCAACAACCCATTGTGGAGTGTGTTTTTTCCTGATAACATTTCCTGCCTGAGACAAGAATCTGAGACTGTTTGAACTCATTGTGCATCATGCACTGGAACAATTTGGGTAGTATGTATATTCTATATGACCATAGGCTGTAGTAACATGAACTTTGAACTCTAATATGGGAAACTAAAGACATGATTGTCTCCTTCTAATGGTTAAAGGCAGATGGTGGCTTGGCAGGGTCTGTCTTGCTTCCTGTGGTATATTGGTGGGAGACTATCCCACAGGTTAGAAATAAGAAGTATGGGACCTTAAACTTCTGATATCAATAAAGTCCCATGTGTTTTGTCCTTGGCTAAATTTAAAAATACCAGAAACTATTGAAACATGTTACAGTACTTGAGCAAAATGATTGCTCAGACTTGAATTTTAGAGACTGTTCTGCCTACAAGCTAGAGTAGACATGGTAAGACTTTTAAAAACCTAATTTTAAAATCACAACAGCAATCCAGGGGAGAAGAAATGGGAGCCATAGAGATGGAAGGAAATGGAATGAAATCAGTATAGTGGAGAGGTGTCTTGGAAGGAGGTTGAAATATCTCAGCAATCTTAGAATGTAAAGATGGAGGGAGAGGGCGTGTAGAAGGAATGGCTCCGGGTTTCTGCCACAAGCCTTTGAGTTGGTGGTGGTACCACAGGAAAATGTAGGAAACACCGTACAGAAGTCAGGGTGCAGTCAGGTTTGTCTGTGGGTGCAGTCAGGTTTGTCTGTGAAGACTCTGAGGTACCTGTGAGAGAGCAGAGGGGTATTCATTAGGCTGACTAGCTGGATGCATGAATCTGCAATCTAGGGAAGAATTCTGGTTTCAGGATACATTATGGAGTTTACTTTGTTCTTCATGTATCAGTCAAGCCTGCCTCTCTCTCTCTCTCTCTCTCTCTCTTCTCTCTCTCTCTCTCTCTCTCTCTCTCTCTCTCTCCCTTTCTCCCTTCCTTTCCTCTTTCCCGTGTGTGTGTGTGTGTGTGTGTGTGTGTGTGTGTGTGTGTGTGTGTGTCTGTCTGTCTGTCTGTCTGTCTGTCTGTCTGTCTGCTCTTTAGCTACTTTCCTTCTTTGTAGAAATGCCTTGGGGATATTTTGCTGTGTGATATACCTCCCAGAGCTTAATCTCCATCCAGGCCATGCATCTATTCAACTCTAACTGGTTTGTCTATGGAAATGACTGGTTTGTGCAATTTTGTCTATAATAAGTTAAGAAAAGAATAAACGCATGAAACTGTCCTAGTTATTACACAGCATTTTGCTTCATCATTAATCATGCTGGTAGGTTTTTTTTAAGTCAACTTTGTAAGTACTCATGCATGGCAATCTGCAGTGTCTGCAATTTAAATAAAATATAGCCTTAGGAACAGGCTTTGCTGCTACATTCTATAGCTCTGTAAATCACTTTTGCTGGGGCATGAGTAATTAAACAGAGAGTCCATACATTTCTCAACTTGTTAACATTTTTGAAACCAAACCAGATACTAGACATGACATTCTCTTGCTGCTGTCTGGAATTTTACATGCCCCATGTCTAGGCTCGTTCTGTTCCACTATTTACTTTGGCTCTAACTCTTGGCATCTTCTCTCAAGTTGTTTGCTCTTGGTGTTTACAAAAGTAGGTTCCCACAAGCAAAGAAAGGGTAGGTAATGAGGCAGCCTGAAGGACTATTTGCTGTTGTCAGAACTAAGATTGGAGCACTGTAATTATGGGTATTTTTTGAAAGTGACTCTGGGCTCTGTGGGCAATGCCAATGGCTTCTCTCTCGGTCCGCATATGGAATGCACACTCCCAGATGTGCCTCTCTTAAGTTCTGAGTTCTCTCTTAAGAAAGAAAACCATCTTTGTAAAATTCAGGGAAAATAAGAGTCATCCAAGCTCTAAGTTGCTAAATGAAGGCAAAGTCTACGCCGGGCTGCTGGCATGCTACTTTCTGAGGACAGACAACAGCATTTTTGCTTTCTTGGTGAACAGTGGACAATGGAATAGATGTATTTAAGAGCTTTAGTGATTATGATGTTTTGGTTTGGCTGGAGAGATAGCTTGAAAGCCAGAAGCCCACACTGATCTTTCAGAGGAACCTACGTTCAGTTCTCAGCACCCATGTTGGGTGGCTCATAACTGCCTGTAACTCCAGCTTCAGTGGGGAGGAGGATACTGCCCTTTTCTAGCCTTTGTGAGCACTCACACTCATGTATACATGCTCTTCCACACAGAGACACATATGCACACAATACTTAAAAATAAATCTTCCAAAAGATAATTTTGATTAAGTTAATAGGCTAATAATACTTAGACCAGATTATAGTGATGCATGGTGTTTTAGCAATTCTGAGAGTTTTCCTTGCTGATTATTGATGTTACATTCAAATAGGTAGTGAGTGACTAACCTAAGAGCATTCAGATAGGACACAGAATTTAAAACTGGTTTTTGGTGTGTATGCAAGCTCACATGTACATTTCAGTGTGTGTGTGTGTGTGTGTGTGTGTGTGTGTGTGTGTGTGTGTGTGTGTGTGTGTGTGCGTGTGCGCATGTATGTGGAAGCCCAAGGATGACCTTAGGGGTCTTCAGCAGTCAAGGCTGATTTTATTATTTATTGAGGCAGGGTCTTTCACTGAACCCAGGGCTGGCAATTTTTGGTACCCTGCTTAGGCAACTTTTTCCAAGAATTCCCTGTCTCTGTTTTCTGAGTGCTGGCATGACAGGAGGCCACCATGCCCACTGACATTTGGGTGGGTTCTGACATTCCAAACTCTGGTCCTCCCACTTACATGACGACTCTTTTCCAACTGTGCCTCCTCCTCCTCCTCCTCCTCCTCCTCCTCCTCTCCTCCTCCTCCTCCTCCTTCTCTTCTTCTTCTTTCTTCTTCTTCATCTGTTTTTTTTTTTTTTTTTTTTGAGACAGGGTTTCTCAGTGGCTTTGGAGGCTGTGCTTGAACTTGCTCTAGGCTGGTCTGGAACTCACAGAGATCCACTTGCCTCTGTCTCCCAAGTACTGGGATTAAAGGTGTGCACCACCAACACCCAGCCCTCTTCCTTCTTAGTAGCAACCGTCGAGTAAGAACTCAATGAATGATTGTTAAATGAAACCAGTGAGAATTTAAACAATCATTTTCATTATCAGTATGGTTAGCAAATGAAAAGCACCCAAACTCATCCACTCTCTATGTTTATCACTGGACTGAACTTTGCCTATGACAGAAGTGTATTACAGAGTTTTTAAAAAATGGGCTTTGGATTCCAATCTCAGAACCACCATTTTCTTTCTTTCTTTTTAAAATTTTACTTTATTTTCTGTGTATGGGTGTTTTGCTTGCATGTATATATGTGTACCATGTGTGTATCTGGTGTCCTCTGGGACCAGAATGGGGCATCAGATCCCCTGGAACTGGACTTATAGACAGCTGTGAGCTGCCATGTGGGTGCTGGGAATTGAACCCTGGTCCTCTGTAAGAACAGTCAGTGTTCTTAACTGTTAAACCATCTTTCCAGCCCCAGAATCATCACCATTTTCTAATCCTGTGAACTTGGGCAAGATACTGAACTTCTCTAAGTATCTGTTCCTTTCTGAAAACCTTGTCCCATGTTAATTTTTCTAAAATTATAGAGAGCATTCTTTGCCCACACAGTTTCTTTAGTACCTGCTACTGTGACTATAGCATCTGTCATCTGATCTGCAGTCTCCCTTCTAGCTGCCCAATTAGCCTCTCAAGAAGCAGCCCTGGATTGGTTTTATCACACCAATTCACTGCACTGTAGAGGTGTGAATGACTTCCTCCTTCCGTTATAAGCCCAGGGTTGTCTTCCAGTCACAGATTTTTTTTCTGAAGGCTCTCCCATCTTCCTGGACCCATCAACTCTCAGAATGGTTCCTACCCCTTTCTCTAGAGATTTTATTCTGCAGGACATATTGCCCTAAAATTACCATCTCCAACCCCCTCTCCCTTCCAACAGGCCCTCCATGCATTTTTGATTTGTTTACACAGCTCATTCGGTCTGGCCTTCATTGCCCTTAGAAAATGAATGAACAGAACCATGGTCCACTGCGAAGCACAGCTGCTGCTTCTCTTCAGGACCACCTTGGAAGTCCAAGAATCTGCCTGGTGTTGTGAGGTCTGCTCTTCCCATCTTTAATCAAGCTTGATTTGATTCATGCTTTCTTTTCCTCTCTTTTTGTTTCTTTCCATTATGCAACAACTTGCAAGATGTGGACGAGTGCCTGCAGCCAAAGGTCTGCACGAATGGTTCCTGCACCAACCTTGAAGGCTCCTACATGTGTTCCTGTCACAAGGGCTATAGCCCTACACCAGACCATAGACACTGTCAAGGTAATGCTGTGCCCATTGCATTTGCACATCCTTCAAGAGTAGAATTGAGTGGCTGACCTTAAAAATGGACCGTGCTACTGTGTTTTTTTCTATTGATTACTTGGTGCATATTTGGCTCCTTATTGTGGGTCCATCCAGCTGGATTTATAAATGTCACATGTCTTGAACACTGTATTTGATATGCACAGTTTTCATCTGCCATTTGTCAGTTGTATGTTACACACATTTTACATATACTTACTAACTCTTCAAATATCTTTTTCAAGTTCACATAATATTCATAATATGTTGTCATAGTTTTCCCAACTTCTCATCATTGGCAGATCTCTTTTTAAAATAAACCTCTGCCTCAACTTTAAAATTATTTTTCTTTAAGTGTGGCAATATTTGTTAATATTTCCTGGATTTTTTAATATTAAATAGGAAAATATACACTTATGGTTCTTAAATGTGTATTTCTTTTAATTTTAAGAAGTTTCATTTTTTATCCTCATTTTCTTTGACAATTTCTTAAACACTTGCAGTTATTGATAAATATCTTATTTTTCATTAACAATTTATATTTGTTATTTATGCGTCTTTTTAATAGCTTTTTATATTTATCAAGCTTCTTATTTTCAAATAAATATGTGTGATCTCTTAATACACACTCATATTTATGTATGTGTCTTTGTACATGCATATATATATATATATATATATATATATTTGATGTGCATTTTATGGCATATTATAATTGGTCTGTATTGTCCCTAATTCTTAAACAAATTTGTGTGTGTGTGTGTGTGTGTGTGTGTGTGTGTGTGTGTGTGTGTATACACCCATAGATATTCATGTGAAGGCCATAGCAGGACATCAAGAAGTCTTTCACTGAGTTGAAGATTTGTTAAGCTAAGCTGAGTGGCCAGTAAGCTCTTGGAATTGGCCTATTTCCATTTTCCAGTGCTGGAGTTACAAAGTGCACATAGCCATCCCTGCTTTTTATGTGGCTATGGGAGATCTGAGCACAGGTCCTCCTGCTAGCAGAGTAAGCACTCTTCAACTGAGCCATTTCCTCAGCTCTCAATTATTATTTTCCTTACAACCAAACTATAGGTTGTTCTGCTTTCTTCCACTACTCTTATACCCCAAAGCATGCTTGCCCCAAGGCAAAAATGAGGAAATAATACAAGCTCTTCTTCTTTCATAAGTTAGTGTTGAACTTTAAGTGAAGGAGCTGGGATATTACGTTCTCCTTGAAGTAGGCAATTAATAAAGGAATGTCACAGTGTTCCATAGGAGATGAATCATTCTCTGCTTGTAGCAGGTGCTCTAAAGGCATTGGATCGGGTGCCCTGTTCCTTGCCCACAGTGAAATGCCAGTCAATGCCTATGAATGACATAAAGTAGACATGTCTCCATTTCTCCAGGTTCCCTCTCTGCTCACCCATACTCAGCCTTTCCTATTGACTCCTTAAAATATGCATCTTCTCAGGCCAAGTTCTACACAGGAACTTTTTAGAATTTCTCTCCCATCTTTTCTCAATAGCACCCCACCACACTTACCAGGGTAATGGTGACCAAAGATCTTGAACCTTAGATGTCATTGTCAATTCATATTCAGTTGATATGCTTACTTTATAATCATATCCGGACACTTTATCTCCCTGATTTTTTAATCTGCTGTTGAGAAAAGCTCTTATAATTTCTATCTCTATCTCATATTCCAAATGTCATTGTCCCTATTGCCTTCTTCAGCTTGTATTCTCTGACCCATCCAAGTTACCATCATGCTATCTGAGTGCTCTGGCTTATTTAGACCCAAATGCTGCTCATACCCACCTTCTTCCCCACTGCTTCTTTCATAGTGGCTCCTCTTGTGGATGACTGTGAGACCTTACATTAATAACCTCTGACTTCCAGACTTCATGTCATGCAATGTTAGCAACCTATAGTCTCTAAAGGGATGAAACTCAGACTAGACACACATTGAGTCCATGGCTGGTACAACTGTCTTCCTTTTGACCATTGCCCAAACAACTTAGCCTTCTGCTCTCTGATAATTCTCCCTAGCACCCCACTTAATTCCACTAGAAGTAGCTACCTTAACCAAATAATTAAGGCTAGGGTTATCACTGTTGTCATGAGAATGACCCAGATAACTGATGTATTTAATGACCAGAACACTTCATGTCTACATTGCTCTCTCTCTCTCTCTCTCTCTCTCTCTCTCTCTCTCTCTCTCTCTCTCTCTCTAAAAATCTATGTCCCCCCGATCTAATCATGATAAAGATATCACAGAAAAAGATATCACAAAAAAGGCATGGTACAGGGTTCTGGGAACCAAGACAACTAAACATAAAGTAGAACCCTGGTTTGACTCCAATAGAGGAAGAGAACTAGGAGAAAAGGTGTAAAATTCAAAAGAAATCCATGGTTTATTTTTTTAATGGGATGAATGAATCTGGAGACCACTGACCATGTGCACATTTAGCATGTATGAAGTCCTGGGTTCCATCCCCAGAACTTCTTTAAAAAGAAAAGCTCTGCCAGGCCTTATAAGCTGCTGTTTTGAATGGGCTGTGTTAGTTCACCATGGGCCACTTTCCTTATGTGCAGAAGGGATCAACCATGATAACAAACTGACAGAATCATGTGAAGACTAGTTGTTTTAATTCCAGCTGGGAAGTTTCTGGAGAATAGGTTGATGTGTATGCAGAAAGTGACATGACAGTCTTGGTTGTGTTTGTGACATTAGAGGCAATGAGAAAAGCCTTGTAAAATCCAAGAAGTTCGGTTCATTCTGCTTGTGTGCTGGGAGAGCCTTGAGGAGGTATTGCTGTTCTAACCTGGTCATAGATACTGAGTACGGGGGGGGGGGGGGGGGACTTAGCAGGGAGAGGAAACAGCACAGTGCAAAGATAGGAACTGGGAAAGAGCTGTTGGCTTTGCTTGGCTTTCAACCCTGCCCTCTTCACTGAGTCTCCCATTAGATAATGTCTAGGATAGAATAAAGGGAATCCTATGTTGGACTTTGGGTGCTTACAGTGAGTTAACTGCTCTCAGTACTCTGCTACCAAAGCCTTTCCTTTCTCTACTAAGAACAACTTTTTCTTTAGTTTTTTTTCCTTAAAGAACATCTTACCTCAGACTCATCCCAAATCATAAGTCTGCTTCTTCTCCAATATCTGAGGAACTACACCAATCTTACTTTGTTGACGGCCCCTAATGTTTACTTTGTCTTTACCTCATTAAATGTCCTGGTGACTTTTTGAGACTCTAAGAGTATATCTAATGTTTCAATGTATTAATTCATTGCTTCTTACTCTTAACATTATAGCATATATAATATTGTCTCATATATATGAGACAATATTATATATGCTATAATATATATTTGTATGTCCTAAGTTTATAAACAGCCATAGACAATCTATATTCTTTTCTTTGGACAGGGTTTGTCACAGCAAGATTGTTAAAAGTAAGATGTACCCTAAATGCCTATGTAATAGAAACTTACTCTTTGTTTCAATGATTCTGTCCCTCATTGGAAAAAGAAACAAAATCATCTCTAAATCTATGGTACTTCTTTTCCCTTTGGTCATTTTAAAGATACAGAGAGCACTTTGTGTAAGATAATGACATGCCATTATTCCAGGTATCTGTGTCATGACTTCTAATGAATGGCTTTGGGTAGTCTTCCTAACATAAACAAGTAGTCTTAAGTGAGGTCTGATGAACCTTGATGGTACTTGGAGGAGTGCCTATCCTCTTGGCAGATGTCCTCCTGTGGGAATACCTAATTTGCCATCATCTATGAGAAAGTCAGAAAGATGCCAAAGCAGTAAAAATTCTGTCAGATTTGATGTGAGGTCTAGCAAGAGCTGTTGTTGGTCTCAGTGTGTGTACTGATATCTCACGTGTTTTCATGCAAAGTAGAGAGGCATCTACAACCACCCCTGATGCTAAGAGGCTGAGTATTCTGGAAAGGTGCAAAATAATTCTGAGGATGAAGTTTGGCTTCATGATGCAACGTCCCTGTGCACAAACAGGAATTCTTAACAAATAAAAGTAGCTACTCACAGAACTAGTGAAGTAATTAAAAAGATTTTAATAAATGAAAGTAAGTGCAAAGTAAAATAATCCTAACTAACTGTATTCATAATGTGGAAGCTATTTTGGGAAACTTGGAATGATTTGACATCTTACTTTTCTCAGGAGAAGGGTCAGAGGATTGATAGCTCATTAGAGATTAAGCAGTCCATCTTTACTCAGGAAACAGACAACTGTCAGTCATACTAAAGGGTTTAGGACTGTACAGTGAATGGGTATTCCTGGTAAACACTTTCAGACACATTTTTTTTATTTGAATTACAAACAAGATTGAATTACATGACAATCCCAGTTCCCTTCTTCCTCCCTTCCTCCCCTACCACACCCTCAACTAAAACTCTACCTATCACATATCCTTTCTTCTAATCTACACCTGACTCAACTTTTCTGCTCCCTCATGACCTCTGCATCCTTCCTCTTCTTCCCTTCTCATTCTCGTAGCTCCTTAAGACATTTTTAGAGGCAAATAACAGTTGTATGTTGTACATCAATCATGGAACGTGGCTTCTTCCCAGCTCCCTTAGTTGCTTTATGCCTTGCTGTTTAGGTCAGAGAGAAGGCTAGTAAGGTTTGTGCATGTTCCCTTCCTCCTGCCCTCAGAGGCCTATGGTTCAGGTGGTGAAGACCCATTGTACCATGCTTTAATTATAAATTCTTTGTTGTTGTTGTTGTTTTTCAAGACAGGCTTTCTCTGTAGCTTTGGAACCTGTCCTAGAATTTGCTCTGTAGACTAGGCTGGCCTCGAACTCTCAGAGATTCTCCTGCTCTTGCCTCCTGAGTGCTGGAATTAAAGGCATGCACCATCACCACCCAGCTTAGTTATAAATTCTTCTATATTGCTAGCTATCCAGCAGAACACACGAAGGCTGGGTGATCCAGGTGAAGCAGGGCAGAATTCTCAAATTAGGCCAGACCTGTACAGTAACTGTGTTAGTTGCTTTCCGCCTTGCTTGGGCAAATACAACCTGAGAGAGGAAGGTCTTATTTTGACTCATAGTTTGAGAGTACAGTCCAGCATGCTGGGGGAGTCATGATGGTAGGTGCTCAAGACGGCTGTGATACTGTATGCACAGTGAGGAAGCGGGGATGGGTGGGTGAATGCTGGCACACAGCTTGCTTTCTCTTTTGTATGCAGTTTGGAGGTTGGAGTGCAGGTCTTTTGACCTCAGTTAACCTAATCTTGAAAATGCTCCTACACCTGCTGAGAGATTTGTCACTGATGTGATGCTAGAGCGTATCAAGTTAACAGGCAGTATAAATCATCACGGTAGACAAGCGGAGCCATGTGGAAAGCCAACCCTGATCCTACTAGGAATGCCCATGTCATAGATGAAGCCCTGCTTTCCCACAGTCCTGTCACTTCATATACATGACATTTCCAAGGACACTAATGCTTGGTAGTGTTCCTTTATGATATTACAATCCTTCTCAACATGTTGCTCTAGCTTTTGTCAAGGTTTTTTTTTTTTTTTTTTTTTTCCTATTCTGGGGTTGTTTGTTTTTTGACTGATGTTTGGCTAGTATTTAAAAATGGATTTCACTATGACGTTTTCATGCACTATTACCACATTCCCCTCTTACCTTCTGCTCCCTTCCCTACTCCCTTTTCTCTACTTCTCCAGAATATTGCTCTCCACTGCTTCATGACACAGAGCCTATTACCTTCTCTCGTTTCTTCCTCCCCTCCCCTTTAGATCACTCCCATCCTCCTATCTCTACATGAGTGCCCTAAATATACATTCTTACATGCATGTGCATATACATACATAGATGCAGACAAAGGGAGAGAGAAAGCATGTGATGTTTGTTTGGAAGTTTTTGACACAGGGTTTCCCTATGTATCTACAGAGATGGAACTCATGGCCCTCCTGTCTCAGCCTCTGCAAGTGCTGGGATTACATGTATGTGCCTGGCTCACTGAAAGGACTTTTATTAAGTCCTCAAATACCACATTCTCTCTGAGTCTTTCATTGTCATTGTATGTCCCATTAGTACCATTTTTCTCTGTTTCTGTGTTACTTTAAAAGAGAGGTCCGTCTTTTTTTTTTTTCCTCAGATTTTTTTTAATTTGAATTAGAAACAAGATTGTTTTACATGACAATCCCAGTTCCCTCCTCCCTCCCACCCTCTCCTACCACCCCCCAAACTAAAGCTCTACCTATCACATATGACAGGTAAGTCTTAATTAGCACAACTCTGTGACCTTATAATTCAAGTTATAAAAAACACACATGCTTCTGTTGCCTTCTGTAACTGCCAGGATTTGTGTTTGTTTATTCCTGATAGTTTTATTTCTGTCTTTCATACAGTGTAGTAGGCCCACAGAATCTAGTAACTGTTACCATGTGTTTTATATTCTGCCTTCCATTTTCAGCTCTAAGTTTTTACGTTGTCTTTTTCAAAGTGTTTGGATGAGATAGTGGGGAGCTGTAAGTTGCTTTTGTGATGATTTAACTTATATGTGTAGTCTAACATACTGAGTTGGTAAGGCTAGTCAAAGAACCCCAGAACACTTCGTAGGGATTACTATGTTCTTCTCTGAGGGAGTCTCTTTCTAAAAACCAGTTGCCATCATATATGTTAACAGATATTGATGAATGTCAGCAAGGGAACTTATGCATGAACGGGCAGTGCAAAAACACCGACGGTTCCTTCCGGTGTACCTGTGGACAGGGATATCAGCTGTCAGCAGCTAAAGACCAATGTGAAGGTAGGTGTGTGCCATCATGAACTACTAAGACTAGAGTGGATGACCCAGCCTATATCATTATAGTTTCAGAAACCCAGGTACTTTTACACAAGTCAGACAAGGCAATAAAATAAAATGAAGTGAAAGAAAGTAGAAAAATATGACATTGATGGCTGGTGGCTAAGCATCATACTAAGAAAAAAACTTGTTGCTGTCTATGTGACTCTTCACTACATAAAGTAACTTCCATTTAAGCATTTAAATTAATGTTGAGGTTTTATGTACTGTGATTCCACAATTAGAAAGTCACTACATTGGCCTGGTATTGTACTTAATGATTTCAGTGTGTATATATCTTCAAATTTATGTTTGTTAATTTCGGTACACTGAAATAGTTTGCCCCTTATTGTCAGAGATGATGACTGTTTCATAAGCAAAACCATTCATTGACAGCATCATTAAAGCAAGATTATCTACCTGATGCTGACTACAGAAGTATCTGCTGTTACTATTGTCTCCTTCCCCAGGCGTCCCTTTCTAGAATCTTGAATGCCTAACTAGCCTAAGAGTGTGCAGTGGCAGAATACACACAAACACATTCATGTTCACAGATGAGTTAGGCAACTTGTTCCAGAACTCCTCTTAATATGTTTACCTTTATAATCACTCACCCTATCTACCTGCAAATGAGTGGATACACAATCTGCGCATAATATAATCAGGCTACCACATTCAGAGTTCTTTGGCAAAGCCTCTCAGGTTCCATTCAATGATGAGTAGGGTGTAGCCAGAATCACCTATCTACCAGATGATCAACAGGGAAAAACCCACTCTAGTTGCCAAATGCTGAGAGAGTCAAACCAAAGGTATGACTACCACAGTGTGGGAGAAAAATGAGTTGAATTCCTCCTGGGAACTGATACATGTTTTACACCTTATAGAAACACTGGCAGGAAAAGAGAAATGCTTTCTAATGTTAAAAAAAAAAATCCTTCAACAAGTAATGTGAATTGAGTACCTATCTGAGAATGTGGTAAATGCAGCTTCTGCCACCAGGAAGTCTGTTATTACAATGTAGCCATGAGGGTGAAGTATTCGGATCCATGCAGTGTATTTTGTGCTACTGTGTGTGGATACAGTACATGACAGGTGAGTGCCTGAACTCAGGGTCATGTGACTGAAGCAAATGATGCTCGAGTTGAGGATGCTGTCTCCAGCAGGAGTGAGGAAGTGGCAATGTGGAATAGCAAGTGAGATGAGGGTGAGGGGAAGATTTGGCCAGAATCTCATTGTTTTAGAGAGATAGCGAAAAAAATGAGAATGGATAGATAGATAAATAGATGGATGGATGGATGGATGGATGGATAGATAGATAGACAGATAGATAGAGAGATAGAGAGATAGTTGAATGAAGGAATGAAGCCCAGTTTCTTAGAGTCCAAGAGACAAATTAGAAATGACAAGGAGGTAATAATACATATGCTGTGCTACTTAAAAACAAAATAGTGACAAACCTTTTCTATAATGGACCAGATAATAAGTGAATATACAGAGAGGTTTTAAACAAAACTTTATTTATACTAATTAGTAGTAGCCTGACCTTTCCTTTAGGCTATTATAAGCCTGCATGTTTCAAAGCAAGTGTCAAAATTGAATGTATCAAAATGGGGTTTACAAATGACAGCAAACTATTTGGTACCTCTAATTTTTTCTTTTTTTAAAATTTTTTATTATTTTTAATTACTCATATCTACATATGCTACCTATAATTAAATAGTGAAATATATATACACAGATGGTTTACATTTTTAAATTTATTGGAATTTTCCTATTGTAGAGTTATACTTTTTTCCAGCTTAGTGTATTTTACATAATGAAAGGTCTTGCTCAATTATAAACCAGAAATTTCTCTATCTTCTATGATACAAATGATGGATTCTAGTCTCTCTGTGCTGTTTTGTTCACAGATATTGATGAATGCCAACACCATCACCTCTGCTCTCATGGGCAATGCAGAAACACAGAGGGCTCCTTTCAATGTGTGTGCAACCAGGGTTACAGAGCATCCGCTCTTGGAGACCACTGTGAAGGTGAGCATTGCCTCCTGCCTCAGGACCAGAACATGCTACTGTCTGAAGCAATCTGGGGTCTTCCTACCTGCTGTGTAGGAGCTCAGTCTTTGCCTTCATAGTTGAGGGCTAGCTCCCTACAAAGGGTTCTATTCCACTGTTATATGAATGGACAAAGAAGAGAGTAGACTGCAAATTTTCTTAGTGCCAGTGATGGATGCTTACTCTGGGTACGTGGCTCTGACCTGTACTACCTCATTTGTACAAAACTGTCTTCTAAATGGCCCAAACAAGCAAACCTAGCTTAATTTTCCATACCAGCTGAGGGCTTTACAGAGCTTAGTTTTTCTGTATGAAACACTTCTACAAGGTACCACACACATCTAGCCCTGGACAGTTGATGGTGGCTTAGAACCTGCATGAGGTGTTCTGGGCTCCTGGCCAGCTCATACATGAGAGTATTTTCTCCTGGCATGGTATTTATCTCTCTGTCACCACCATCTCATCAGTTATGAACATTCTTTGTTTTGGGGGCCCATCCAAGGAGCATTATTTCCAGCTTACCTTCCTTTTTAGTACATGTGTAATCTGTCAGTTGTAAAGTCAGACCTACGAACATCCAGGCTGTGTCTCACATGCAGCATCAGTGTGTCAGAGTGAGGGGTGGTGTTAATTTTCTCATTGCTGCGATCAAAATACCAGACAAAAGGAAATCTGAGGGTGGAAGGATTTCTTTTGGTTCGTAGTTTGGATATACAGTCTGCCATGATGGGGAAGGCATGGCAGCCAGAGCTGTTTGAGGCTGAAACAACAGGAGGGGAAGGCTTATTGCTCATATTCTCAAGGATCAATAGGCAGAGGCAGAATGGGAAGTAGACTTGGACTCATTCCCTAGTGGCTACTTCCTCCAGTTCTCTAGAGGTTCTTTAAAGTCCCACAATCTCCAAAAACAACACCGCCTGCTAGAGACCAAGTGCTCAAACTTATGAGCCTAGTGGGAGAACACACAGACATACCATCACAGGGCCCAAGTTCTACCATTGTCTTAGTCAGTGTTCTATTGCTGTGAAGAGACACCATGACCACGGCAACTCTTAAAAAGGAAAGCATTTAATTGGGACTTGATTACAGTTTCAGAGGTTTAGTCCACTGTCATTATGGTGGGAAGTAGGGTGGCGTGCAGCCAGACGTGGTGCTAAAGAAGTAGCTGAGAGTTCTATATCTGGCTCCACGGACAGCAGGAAGAGAGACTCTGGGATTTGCTTGGGTCTTCTTTGAAACCTCAAAGTCTACCCTCAGTGACACACTTCCTCCAAAAAGGCCATACCTACTCCAACAAGACCACGCCTCCTAATTCCTTTCAAGTTGTGCTACTCCCTGATGATCAAGCATTCAAATATATGAGCCTATGGGGGCCACTCTTATCCAAACCACCACAACCATTTTCAAGAATGATCTCCTGGCAGCACATTTAATAGTTCCACATTCCTAGCTCAGTTAGCTGGGGAAGAGCCATTGTGGATTATAGCATGCTGCATTTTATAAGACAGTTTGGCACAAGTATTCTTAAAGTGGCTGAGTACCTATCTGCTGCTTTTAGGAGCATCAAGTGACCCAGTCCCTTTAAAAGGCAATTTGGGGCTAATTTCAAAGGCTTTAAAATGCATGTTGTCTGTGTACCAGTAAGTTGGATTTTACCCTAAGGTAATAATATTTCTCAAGGTTTAATAACATGGACAAAATGCCATCATCAGTATTTCTACTGAAAAATAAATGGGTAATCAAACAAGTTGTGAAACCACATGATACCTGAAAATACTGTTCTGGGGGAACTTCAATATATGGGCTAATGATTCCATATGATGGCATCAAAGGAAGAAGAAACAGTTGGGTTAGAGGGAGTTCTGTGTTGTGAAGGGCCTGCTATGGAAGGTGTTTTTAGGAAGTCAGTAGCAAGACCCACACAAAGACGTGGGAAACCTAAACTGACAATCATTGACTCTTCTAACCTGCTGCTTGGCCAAGCCAAGAGGGTCACCAGGCCATTCCTGAATTTTTAAAACTTTTTATATGTATAGTTGTTTTGTCTGTGTATATGTCTGTGCACCATGTGTGAATACAGTGCTTCTGGAAGCCAGAAAAGGGGGTCAGATCTCCTGGAACTTGAGCTACAGATTGTTGTGAGTTGCCATATAGGTGATGGGACTCAAACCCAGGTCCTCTGGAAGAGCAGCTAGTGTTCTTAACCACTGATCCATCTCTCCAGCCCCAGTCATGACTGAAATTTTTATAGTATTCACCAGAGAGAGGATTGTTTGTTTGTTTGTTTGTTTGTTTATGTGCTTGGTTTTTAGAGACAGGGTTTCTCTGTGTATCCCTGAGTGTCATGGAACTCACTCTGTAGACCAGGATGGACCTGACCTCACAGAGATACACCTCAAGTACTGGGATTAAAGGCATGCGACACCACCACTGGGCAGAGAGTTTATTTTTTTATCCTGGCCTTTTAAAACACTTGTAAGCTGGGCGTTGGTGGTGCATGCCTTTAATCCCAGCACTCGGGAGGCAGAGGCAGGCAGATCTCTGTGAGTCTGAGGCCAGCCTGGTCTCCAGAGTGAGTGCCAGGATAGGCTCCAAAGCTACACAGAGAAACCCTGTCTCTAAAAAAAAAACCTAAAAATATTCATTGCATGACAAGCCAAAAAATAACCTTTAACCAACTTATACTTTATTAATATATATGCTTATAAGATATAATTATATTCCACTGGAAAGTTCCTTTGGATGTGTAATGAAGCTCATTTCTCTTAAAGTCAGGATTAATTTCCCCAGTGTTTGGGTTATAAATAGGACTGGAGTCCATCCAGCTAACTCAGAGCTCCCTTTGAAACTACATTAGCGCTTCAGCCTGCTAATTCCCACCTAGTCCTGTTTCCATCCCTCACCAGTGGAATGTATTTTTGCCATAATTAACTGTCTGTGAATGGTCACATACCTCGCACAGCTGTGAGAGGAAGAGCCATCCTTCTTGTTAGACTTTATATTTATATTTACATGTGTAATTTTTTTCTCAGTTTCAGTGGAGACCTGGTCTTCACGCACTATTTTCCCACATCCCTGCCAGCCTCTGAGAGTCAGAAATTAAGTGTTGGCTCACACCTGTGTGCAGCAGGCTCAGCCTGATGCTGGTGACCTCCTTGTCCTAGTTCTTAGAGATCTCAGGTCCTTCGGCATACAAAAGGCTCTGCCTCCGACCTGCTAAGGTCTAACTTAATTCCATACCTACCTGATCCTATTCCCCAGTTTGTTTCCCTGGTAGGCTCCTTTCAGAGTCTCAGAAGATAGTACTTGTCATCCTGAGGCCCTTGTGTCTTTGTGGTTGATATGTCAACAACAACAAACACAACCACAACAAACAAACAAACAAAATAAGACAAAAAACAGTGAGAAGTCATAGTTTTTTCTTTTCAGGTCAGACTCGTGCATTTATATATTTGTTTATCATAATCATTTAGTGCTGAATTTGTAGGAGCCTGTATTGTAGGTATAGAGCATATATTAAAAACTGGAAATCCCTGCCCTCATGGAATTACCTTCGTTCTAGTGAGGAAGTTAACAAAAGGTGTGAGAAATAAGCAATAGGCATAGCTTGTTAAGTGGTAATAACTTGTAAAGTGGGATACATGTGGAGTTCTGAAAATGGATGGTTTTAAATAAAGGAAGTATTGGTTTCCTTTGGTCACCGACTTGTGAATATTTATGAGAAGAACATTGAATTCAAAGTAATAGCAGGTGTTGAAGCCCCAAAGGGGCAGACTCTGTGGATATTGAGAGTTCCACATGACATGTTCAGTTTGCCATCCCAGAGTGAGTGTTCAAGTTTGAATAGCAAATGAATTGGATGCTAGTATCTAGAATTGAGGGGCGAGCCCTGGGCTGTGAGCCATCATCATACATGTAGTGTTTAAAGCCATGAGATTGAGTGCAGTCACTCCAGAGGAAGAATTGTTGGAAAAGAGAAGAGCTCCTGGGTCTTCCAACATGTAGAACAGGGGTAGGAACAAGCAGAGGGAACTGAGGAAGTGGCATAGGAAGGAAGGAAGCTGGACTCCAAACCAAGAAAAAACTTCAAGGAGAGGAAAGAATTATAGACTGTGCAAACATGACTATCGGTCAAGGAAGGCCCACATCAGACCATGTTATTTAACAATGCAGAGGTGGTGGGGGAAGTGACCAGATTCCACTGTCACTTTCTGAAAAATGTGTTCCTTCATTCCTCAGAAGACTCTCTGTTTACCCCACCCCATGGGATACCATCCCATGTTGAGCACTCTTGATGTTCAAGTTATCCTTTCATTATCTTGGAGGGAGGCAGGATCTCACTGTTAGCCCAAACTGGCATCAAGCTAACTATGCAACACAAGCTGCCCTCAATCTTGTCATCCTCCTGCCTTAGCTCCCAAAGTGGGCTGTCAAGCATGCACCACCATGTATAGTCCTCACTCTGGTTTGTTTTTTTTTCAATATTGTTGCAGATATTGCAAACATGAATAAAAATCTTGACTATATGATAACTAAGAGTTTTTAAGTCTATATGTTTATTTGCAAACACTTTAAAACAATGCCTTTTTCTCTCAAAATTTGATATATGAATGAAAATAAGATAATTAAATATTTCTGTTCACAGACTTCTTTGTGCTGACACAGATTTCTGGGTCATATACTGTTTCTTCTTGTTGAACTTCACATTCTCTGGATTTGACTCAAGTTGAGGTTTTTTTTTCTTTAATGCTAACAATCAAATACATTTCATATCACTTTGTTACTGTCTTTTCGTAAGGAGCAAAGAAAGGAAGGCTGATTTAAAATCAGCTTGCCCCATATTTACCCACTAGAAAAGCTGTGGAGTTAGCCAAATACATATGGAAAAATTGAATGTCTCTTCTACTGCCAGGAAGAAACTAGTGTGTGAAATGATACAGCCATTTTAGGAAGCAATTTCTAAAAACATTAAACATAAATCTACTCTAAGATTTAGCTATTGTAAATCCCAGTAATTTACTTAACTAATATAAAAGCACGTTCACATGAAGACATACCCATGTGTGTTTGTTTGAAGTAGACAAAATGGCAGTAGTCTAAGTACCCATTAAAAAGACGAAGGGGTGAAAAGATTATATTCATATAATGAAATACTACTTGACAAAGAAGAGTGTGGATGAGTCTCAGAAATACTGTGAATTGATGATGCCAAAGACACAAAGGGATCCTACTTGGGGGGTGGGTGGGGGTGGAAATATGGGTAATGGAACCACGGTGGTGGTTGTAGGGTATGTATGCCAATGTTTTGGTACACTGAGCTGGACTCTCAAAATAGCTGTTATTTATTGTGAGTTATACTTCAAAGAAGATAGATGATGCAGTTGCATTGACATGGCGTGTCACATACGTTTTGTGTTTTACAGTAGCCATGCTTGGAACATTGCCAGTATGAGTAAACACTCACTCATCATAACTTGATCTTGACAGGCTGACATGATAAGCCTCCCTTGTCCGTTTTTTGTATAGCAGTTCCTTCATTAGTTAATTTGGTTCAACGAGGAATTCAGTATCCTTGAACCAGAAGGTGGCAAGTGTGGGGGAGACAGCATCACTTTCTATATTCACTTCCTCCTTGAAATTCTCCTTTGCATCAGCAACCCCCAGAATTACTTGCAAGAAATGCCGTGAATGCCAAATTCCGAGGAGACAAAGGAAGGATTGTTCTTCCATTTTCTTGAACACTAATTATTTAAATCTTGCACAGACCCAGCAGAGGAAGGGCTTGTGGAGTGTGTTAGGAGTAATGGTCTCTGACTAGAAGTCTCTATGGTGATATACAGCCCTGGAAACATCTGCCTGATGTGAACCTCTGCATCACTGAGACCGTCTTGAATCATCACAGTCAAAACTCGGGTTGGCTGGTTGTGAAACACTTGGAGTTGGACATATGCTTTATATATAGTTGCTAAAAATCTACGCAGTCTGTTTAGGAGAGTTGCTAAGACTTAACAAGGATTCTGCTCTAGTTGATTCCACAAGTAAAGTCTCCCCCATTGGTCTATTGCCAAGACATCAAGTAAGACCTTCGCTGATCCTTGTATCTTTTCTCTAAATTGCCTCTAAATTTAGTAGCATTCTTTTGTTAGGTAATTATATTTTGCAATAATTCTTATGTTAATTTGGGGGACCTATAGCACAGTGGAATGGGATACGTGTTTATTTTTATTAATACACAGGCATTTGGTGTTCTGGGTTTAATAACATTTCTCTTTGGTGTGGGGACTCTTGCCAAGCACTTTCAAACCAGATCTTATACATTGATCAAGGAGTTAAGTGTGCTTAAGATACACTTAACAACATGTGCTTTTAAAAATGTATTCTCTGTTATCACAGAGAACACAAGTCAATTATTGTTTAATAAAAAATTGTGATGCTTCCTCTCCCTATTCGTTGTATTTGGTGTTTAAAACTTCCATGTAGCACTCAGGAGTCTGAAGCAGGAAAATTGTGAGTTCCAGGCCAACCCAGTGTCTAACTGACACTGTCTCAGACATATAATTTCTGTGTTTATTCAAAGATGAAATCTTTCTGGATGGCCTTTGCACTCAGGGAGCTGAGGCCAGAAGATTGACACTTTCAGAATGGGCTACATAACAAGACAATTAAGCTAAAAAAAAATGTTTCCAAATATTTCATTTAAAAAAACTGCCATCCATTTAAAACCATGTACTTAAAACACAATGTGTGTTTATGTGATTTTTGTGTGTGTGTGTGTGTGTGTGTGTGTGTGTGTGTGTGTGTGTGTGTGTGTGTGTGTGTGACACATAACATGGATAATCTTCCTTATATTATTTGCTTACTTCTAACTTGCACACTGGCTTGCAGATATCAATGAATGCCTAGAGGACAGTAGTGTCTGCCAGGGAGGAGACTGCATCAATACTGCGGGGTCCTATGACTGCACATGCCCAGATGGATTCCAGCTAAATGACAATAAAGGATGTCAAGGTACTATTCTTTCCTTTTTATTGCATACATGGTTGTTCAGTTCTTTGGTGCTTCCTGACAATCTTGCTTTATCCATGCATAACTGATGGCATTTTGCATGATGGAAGTGTGTTTCTGAGGTCTGCATCAAGCACAGGGATGTGTTTCTTGGAACCACACTGTATTAAACAAAGCTTGCATGTCCCATAAACCATATTTCTGAATCTGAGGTCGCTTGTGCTTTGCCGGACCTTATGGGTATTTGTTTTTAAATTATTGTTTAGCTTGTTTGTGACTAACATGAATGTATTTCATTTTGCCTCAGATGTAATATTTGTCCTTTTTATGATGCCATTTTTGTCCAGTATCTACCATTTCTCTCTCTCATTAATGATTTGGTTAAAATAAAGAACAGGAATTCATATTTTTCAAAGTGCTTATCAACATCTATTGTCCCAAACAATAATACTGCTGATACAGGATGCTAATAAGGACACAGTAACACAAGTATGAATATGTACCATCACAGTAACTTAAATCAAGCACTCACTGTTGGTGCCTCTTTCAATTCTTACAGCTATGTAAAAGGTAGTTTTCCTTATATTCCATTTATGTGTGAATAACTGAGACCCAGAGCCGCTAACGTGCATGCTCAGTCTTCTCTAGTGAGGAACTGAGGTCGGAACCTACAATCAAGGAAGACAGTGAGGTTAAATGATTTTTCTACAGGAAGACATAACTGACTTTATTATTTTTGTTTTGAGTTTGTGGTGGTAGATCCTGTGTCCAATACTGTTAGCTGCATCTTCCTACCACCACTAGTTTACCTGCACTTATCAGTCTTAGGCACTAGTGACATTTCTCAGTGGTAGAGCACTTGTCTAGTATGAGAGAGGCCTGGGGATCAATGCCTTGGGTGAGGGGAAATGAATGAATGAATGAATGAATGAATGAAGAAATGGATGAATGACGAACAGGTTATGCCTATTTTCCCACCAAAAATGTACTATTGTATTTACATATGTTTATTTCTGATACATAGATAAGTGTTTTATGTTTCTCTGCTATTATAAAATTATGCATAATATTCAAAATACTAATTAGATAACACATACGAATATTTTTATTGTTATTATTACCATTGATTGCCACAAATGATCTCTCCTCTGGTATGTTCCAGACAACCCACATCCTTGACAAAAAGGGTGTCTTCTGTCTAAGATATGATACTAGAGTAACATAATGCTTTGTATGTCATAGCCATGTTCCCCCATGTGTGAATTGTGAAAGACCGAACCTTTCTCTTAAGGTCTTTTGGAATTAATTCCATCCTTGGTCCCAAGATTTAAATATACTCCATGTAATTCATTTGATATTAGGTATTTCTTTGCTTTCATAACACAATAAGTGAGATTGGGGTTTTAATTTTTCCAAAGTAGAAATGGAATGTGCTCAAACTTGATGCTGTAGAGAAGGAACATTTGAGTTGTATGATTCTGTCAAAATATTTCCATTTTAGGACTTTAAACAAAATTAATCTTGATTTATATAAAAATGCCAGGAGATGAAAAAAGTTGAAAAACCTAAGAAATTTGAATCTTGATCTTTATTATAGGATTTTTGGCTGGAAAAGTGATATTTTCTTTCCTAATTTCTTTTGGCTAAATAGAGGCAAAACCAGGTCTCAGTACAAATGGCCCAAGAGCTCATACTGAACATTTTATCATTTACCTTCTAGAGTCAAATCCCCCAGAACTCACTCAGTCATCTGACTCATTAATTGTACCATGTTCTCTCAATACATGAAATCCCTCTCTGTGGTTTGAGATCAACTTTCAAAGATGTGACTGCTCCAAAAGTGTGGTGGTTAATAACTGTCCATCATTAGTAAATTTGTTCTGTTATGTGTTGCATCCTTTTCTCAGAATGAATGGATGGGTCAGCTTGAAAGAATTGAGTTCAAATATATGATAAGCATTTTTTCTGGTGTGTGTGTGTGTGTGTCTGTGTGTGTGTGTGTGTGTGTGTGTGTGTGTCTGTGTCTCTGTGTCTGTGTCTCTGTGTCTGTGTCTGTGTCTGTGTGTGTCTGTGTGTATACAAGCCCACACATGGAGGTCAGAAGACAACTTGCAGGAGTCAGCTCTCTTCTTCCACCATATGAGACCAATAGATCCAACTCAGGTCATCAAGTTTGGCAGCAAGTGCCTTCTCACTGGCATTTCTGAAGCAGGTTCCATGTGCTGTTTAAGTGATATGTAAAAATCTGTGTCATTGCTCATTTTGTCCTATTAGGCTGTTTCCACAAGTGTGCATACTCACTCCCTTTGAGTGAGCTCCTCTGCTGTCACTGGAGGCAGCTCTGTGATCATTTAGTCTGCCTACTCTGATTATGTCAGTGCTCTGTTTAGAGCGGTGGTTTCCGAGTTTGTCCTGATGCTGAAAATGCAATGAATGGCAATGTTACTACCCAGTGACCATTGTTGAGAAACTGTGAGATAGGCATGAACTTTGGCAGCCTTACCTTCTGAAAGTCGACATTTTCAGTCAGAAGTGTGCTTAAGATTTCTCTTTGTCCCCCAAAACTAATGGTGATGTGCAGACAGTATGGAAATTCCATGTTAATAGTCTCTGCAAGAATGTGGCAGGGTACACTAGAGATTCAGAGCACACTTCAGTTTCACGTTTTGACTTACACATGCCAAACTGTGAATTTCTATGGCATTCCGGACCCGTGAAAGAAATCCAACTTAAATATAGTCTGGCTTTCGGCTCGGAGTTACTAGCAGCATAGCTCAGAAATGAATGCTTCAATAAGTACAATCCAAATTGAATGCACATGTTTCGCTAGCTTCAGATATTCGGGTTGTTCTTTTTTAGCAGTTTCCTGGAAGAAAGTCTGGGAATTCGCCTGCAGTTCCTGTCGTCAAACTTTTTAGACAGTTCCTTATTAACCAATGACTTCTTAGAAAACAGAATCTTTGTGTAGGGTGTTTACCAAACAAAGCTGCAAAGTGTTGGTTGTTTCTAAAGGGCTTCATCAAGCCACAGAGTAAAAGCAGAAAGGAAGTTTTAGGGAGCCTTGAGAACTTGACAGATGAGCTTGCGTATGGTATTGATGTTCAGGGCAGCTGAGCTCCTTGGCCAGATGGAGGTGATCCTAGGTGTAGTTTGGAGGGCAAGAACAGAACTGACAGAGCTGAAGTGCAAAAGAAGAGAAGTATTCAGATTGCCGACGTAATGGATGATCAGCAGGTGAGGAAGAAACAAAGGCTTTATGAAAAGCAAGAATGTGAAATCATACTGAGAAATAGGCAAGTAGAAAACAAGCTGCATGTCCTTAAGAGACATGAAGATGATAAGAGGAAAATATGACTGGTCTCTGCTGATTTTCCTTTCATTTTATGTTGGCTTTTAAAGCTAACATACAAAGTAATGGGTTTCACCGTGGCGTTTTTGTACATACTTTGTGCTTATTGGCCCCCACTTTCCTCCCTAGTCTCCTTGGCCCCCTCTTCCGTGCTCCCTCCCTGCCCCAGTTGTGTCTCTTCTGCTTTCATGTCACGTGCCTTCAGTTATGCTTGTTTTCCTGCCCTTCTTTAAGATCTTCCCCTCTCGAGGTCCCTTTCTAGTTTCATGGCTCACACCCCACACACATACACAAATTAAGGTCCCCATATGAGAACAAGCATGCTGTTTTTGTCTTTCCAAGTCTGACTTATTTCTCTGAAATAATGATATCCAGTTCCAGTCATTTCCTTGCAAATGCCATGATTTCATTTTTCTTTATGGCTGAATAAACTTCTATTGTATTTATACAATGGTAATATTTTTTTAGCCATTCATTTATTGATGGCTGTCGAGGCTGGTTCCATTTCCTAGCCATTGTGAACAGTGTAACAATAAATGTGAATCTCAAAGTATCCCTGTGGTGTATTGACTTGAGTCCTTTGGGTACACAGGAATGGTGTAGCTGGGTCACATGATACTTCCATTTTTAAATATTTTAGAAATCTCCAGATTGTTTCCACAGCAGCTGCATCAGTTTATACTTCTGCTGGCAGCGAATAAAGGTTCCTCTTTCTCCAGATCCATACTCAGCAGTATTCATTAATGACAGCCTGTCTGACAAAAGTGAGATGGCACCTCAGGGCAATTTAATTTTCACTTTCTCCGTATAGACCAAGGTGTGCAGTACTTTCCAAAATATGTATTGTCTGTTTGTATTTCCTCTTTTGAGAACTGACTATTCAGTTTGCTAGCCTACTTATTGACTGGAAGATTTCTTGGTTTCATGTTTAATTTTTGTAGCTCTTTATATATTCTAGGTATGAAGTCCTTGTGTGAAATATAGTTGAAAAGACTTTCTCCCATTCTGCTTGTGTGTCTGTTCTGCTGTCTGTTCCTTTTGATGATGGTCTGTTGTTTCCTTTCTTTGCTTCAGCAGTGGGTAAGCCAAGAAATATAGGTTATGTGGCTATGGAGAGATGTAGAATCAGGGCTAATAAAGAAAAGCAGTGAGTCTGTGGTTGTTAGAAGTTATTTTATACAGGGATTAGCAGGACCAGCAGAAGAGCCTCCAGAAGACCTGTATGCACTGAAAGTGGTTACTTTTCAAGGAAAAGAGTGGGGTTGTAGCTCAGCATGCTCTAAAAGCCACTGTGAAGAACTCGGATCTGGACTTTGTTAAGCTGCACATATGTTCTGCTTATTTTGCTGTGAGCTTCCTGTTTGCCAGGGATCCATCCTATTCATCCATTTATAGAGTGCATTCAGAAAACACTTGAACTGAAATAAAGTTGAACTTCTAAGAAGAAATATTGAGGACCTATTTAGTAAAAGACAAGAGAGACCCCAAGGAACTTAAGGTTACCAAAGTGACCTGCTTGGATAGTGCTGAGAACATGTGATCATGTTTTTTTCGGACATCAGTTACCTAAAAGAATCCAAACCAATCACTGTTCCATTAGTAAATTAGATATGGCAAGAAATTTTATGGTGGATACTCATGACGTTATTGGTATACAACACGAAGGTAAGGAACTCACAGGTCACACATGCTGATCTTTTCAAGAAGCAAACAGAGTCATGAGGGACACAGATGAGTGAACTAGCCAGGACAATGCAGTGCTTGATCCATTGTGTGTGTAGTACTACTGTGACTAGGTAAGCTGCCCTTGGCTTCCCTGTGTTCTTGTCATCAAGGGCGATGTTAGCCAACATGATTAGAAATGGTTTGAAAGAACATTTTGCTTTCTAATTTCACATGTTAACAGTACTTAGAGTGCCTCTGTCTCTCTGGCCTTGGAAGCATAAGGACAACAGAATATAAGATGTTCGCCCTTTGCCTATAGCATCAGCTGTTTACAAATCATAACAGCAGCCACTTCTGGACCTCTAGGTTTGTGTTAAGCCTTCCACTAAACACTTCACCGTTACTCAGTTCATCATCACAAAGACATGCAAATCATAACTTCCCTGGCCTTCTTTTCCTCTTATTTTTTCCATTATTCATTTTCAGTGAAATGTAGATTGGAATTTATTTCCAATATATCCAGCAGATATTTATGGAGTGGCACCTATGAGCTAAAGACTATATTCAAGGCATTCCTGGTTTTGCCCTGAGGAAGTCCACCTCCTGGGAAGGGAGAAGCAGGTGTGACAGGACTCCAGTACTCTAGGACTCTGGGGGGTGGGGGTGGGGGAGGGGGAGATGACAGGGAGGAAACATCATTCTCATTGATGACTGTTTCTCAGATTGCTCATTAATAGTGCTCAAGGCTCTGCTATGTCTAAGCAGGCCAACTATGGGCTGAACCTTGAAGATGGCTGTTTTTATAGGCTGACATGGTTGAACAGTCACTGTCATGTGGGTCACCCTAAGTCCTCTGCCCCTTCTGACAGTTCAGCTTGTCTTGTGGTCTCTAATGTGGACAGGTGCCACAGCTGGGTCAAGAAAGAGAGGTCAACCTCTTTCAAAAATAAGTTTTCCCTTCTGTGTGACTGGTATTAGAGGGAAACAATAGGTCTCATTTCAAATATTTGTAATTCTCTTTTCAATGGCAGACATTAATGAGTGTGCACAGCCGGGGCTCTGCGGTACTCATGGAGAGTGTCTAAACACGCACGGGTCTTTCCACTGTGTCTGCGAACAAGGGTTCTCCATCTCTGCAGATGGTCGCACGTGTGAAGGTAAGAGAACCCATAGGAAATCCTGTAACTCTGGCCCGAGGAAGCTGAGAGACAGCTTTCTGTTGTGCAGGCAAAAAGGCTCCAAGGCTTAAAAGGTATGTGTAATTCAAGACTCAAGGCTTCTGCATGTCAAGGTGACTTGCTCTGAAAAGCATAGCTGGCATTTACAAGTAGAATAACCTGAGGTTGTGGTGGTGAAAATACACACAGGTGGTTCCCACACCCACGCCACATTAAGGAGTGAAAACTGTTGGAGCTGAGGATTCTGGGTGGACATCGTGACTTTTTTTTTTCCTGTTTCGATTATCTTTTGTGTAAGTCATCTTGCTTATTCTCTTTATAAGATGTAATGCCCTGCTTGACTTCTCTGTCGAGTTGGGAACAGGGAGTGTCTAGAATTATTCCTCTCATCTCACCTCTAAGCCAGTCCCTTTTCTCACTTACCCACATTGTATATGATCCTGCAAAGGCCTGTTAGACTATTAGCACTGATTCCTGTTTGCAGGTCACAGCAATGGCTGTTAGTTTTATGCTCTTCATGACATTATAGTCTGAGAAATGGAAGAAAATTCCATCTAAACATTTTTTAAAGCAACATAAGATTGCCATGATCCAAGTCCATTGTATCTTTTTCAAGATCTAGGTTATTGAAATGCGACTGCATTTTGAAGAAGTACCTTGTAAATGTTCTATTCTAGGCCTAAGAGAGTACCTGGAAAGAGAGTACACTCTGAAAAAAACAAAAACAAACAAATAAAAACCTACTGCAGCAGGAAGTGTCTGCTCTTTTGCTAGTACTACAGTGGAACCCGGCCGAGGCCTGGCGTCCAGGTTCAGCTGAAACCAATTATTATATTGGGAGGAATAAACTGATCTTATAAAACAGAGATTGTTGAAATTGTTCTCCTGCTGAGCAGACAAAACATGGAGGCCAGATTTGGCTGCGATGGGAGAAAGATAGTGCAGGGTGGAGCCGGAGCAAACAGAGCGAAGGGTTTGGAAGGAATCCCAAGTGGGGAAACAGAGGAAGGCAGCATTGTAATGTGGGCGATGGGAGATTTACAAGGAACTCGGGCTTTGGTGCTTGTGTTTTATGTTAAGTTTATGTCTGGGGCTCTGAGGATGTAGCCTTTTGAGAAGACACTGTGTGAGCACATCTTCCCCCAGCTGAGGGGGGTGCTGCCTTGCCTCACACTGACAAGGCAGATTCACAGAACTCCACATCCACAAAGATGCAGGCTTGCTTTTTTTCCTTCACTGTAAATCAGGGGGTGCCCTCCCTGTGACATGGTCACAGTTGCTACAGCTGGTGGTTGTACCACGATGTCCGAAAAAGGTTGGATCATCTCAGATGTTCATCCATCGAAGCTGTGATTCCAGACCGATATGTCGAGTGCTAGCAGATTCGTGTGTGTTTGCCTTCTATATGTACTAATTTTTCTTTCATCCTGTACCTTTTTAAACATGGATTTCTGCAAATTGGGAGTTACATAATCGCTCTAATTTGGTTACAGCTCTAATTTGGTTGGTCATTTACTTGGCAAGGACCTGGCTTTTTTTTTTTTTAATGTCTTTTTAGAAAACTTCTAATTCGTTGTAAATTGCTGTATTTGTAGACTGCTCTCTTTGATACTTGTTCCATACCCTCCATATTCCCAAGACTGGACATTTTACAAGTAATAAAGGGTAATTTTAGAATATCACGCTGATGTATAGTAGTACAACTAATTATCAAACACGTGATTTCCCTTCTTGAATAAGTTCTGTAAAGATTTCAGCTTTAGGGATTAATCCAATACACTAAATTGGTCCAAGTTTTCTTTTGTTGGATTAAGTCTGAAACTTATGGCAATAGTGCTGTCCTCATTTGACCACTGCCCATGGTGTAGGACAAAGCCAGCTCATGTGATCAGGGTTTGGCAATAGAGCTGGTGTGCATAGTTTTTGTATTAAGGCTGAGAAGTGGTCGGCACTCTTGGTCTACCAACTTCCTTCTGAGCCTCTGGTTAAGCAGCTGAAGCCACGTCACTGCTGGCAGTGACACACTTGTTTCAACCAGGGCAGATGAGCTAGGAGTACAACAAAGTGGGCTTAGCATAGCCAAAATATTGTGGGGTTCTTCCTTGATGCCCTGTATCTTGGATAGTTGTCAGTGTCTGGCTTAATGACTGAAGAGTTGTCAAGAGGCAAATCTTCAGACTTAATTGATTTGAAACTGTGTGGCCCACTCTTTGGTAATAAGAGGGCATCACCAGTCCTTCATCTCCCTTACCTGTATGTGGTATCTGGGAACAGAAGGTGGAGTGTCAGTCAGAGCCCTAGTGGAGTGGAGAACAAGATGAGCCGGATAATTAGTTATTATTCATTCATTCATGGAAGTATTTATTACTGATGCCTGTGTGGTGACAGACACTGCTCTGAAGGCACAGTACAAGACAGCTGTTGCCCAGACAGAGCCTGTATCACAGCAGGGGGAAATCAAGATTAAGTAGGGATGTACCCCATGGGATACATTGTTCATTTATATTTAAATCAAATGACATAATTGTGCTTTATGGATCTAACTACATGGTGTAGCATGCTATAGATCATGTGATATATATATATATATATAATTATATACAGTATATTGTACATAAGTATATATATATATGTATATATATGCATATGTACATTATAAATCCCAGAGTTGGGTATTCAGAAATCACAGGGGAATAGGGCCCTTTAGATGGATGCTGTCCTCTATCCTTATGTGTTGTCTCTTGATTATAGTTTGGCTTCTCCTGCTACTACATTCCTTTCACTGTGTAGCCAGAGCTCTTGTATTGTGTGTAAAGAGACAGTGAATTTTCCTTATTTCCCATACATCATTTTATAACCCATTTTGCCCTATCCATTTACTTTAAAATTCCCAATTCTTTTGCTCTTGAATTTTTATTATTATTTTTATTGTGGATTTTTAATTTGCATGAATGGTGTTTTGTCTTGGTATTCACTAACCATCTCAGGGAATGCCTTCATCATCATTAGCAGAATGTGTGTACCTGGGAAGGGAGAAGAAACCCTGGGAATCATCAGCCTGCCCTGGACGCCTGGGGAGAAGCCTTTCTTGCTCCCTGACTGCATCACCCTACCTCTGGCCTCATACCCATTTTGTGTCAAGGCTTAGTGAGAATTTGTGTTGTAATCCAGTGGTGTTGTGAACAGCACATGTCTTGAAAGCTCATGTGCCCCAGCTGACTCACATGGTAGAACAGCCACATGGTTTCACAAGAATCCAAAGGAGCCAGAAAAATAATAAAACACTAGTGATTTACAGAACTTAGGGATCTTTCCTTCATCATTTTCCTCCATTGGGCCTCTTAACCATGTGCCATAATCCCTTCTTAAAGTCCCATAGTTCAGAAAGCATTTTCATTTATCCATTCAACAAAAAGTGTGTGTTTGTTTATTTATTTTTTTTAATTGCTGGGAACGAAACTTAGGGCTGCACATATGCTATGTAAGCATTCTACTACAGAGCTATATTCTTAGACCTCAGCGGTCATTTATGAATGTCTACTACATGCAAATGACAGTCCAAAGTACTGGAGCAACTTCAGTGACCACCACCCAAAAGACACCTCCATTTTTTTGGTTGGTTGTTTGTTTTTGAGACAATAAACTAATAATATAAATGATATAAGATGATGGGACATGATAAAGCCTGCAAATAAAGGAAAAAAGTAGAGTTCAGGGAACCGTGAGATCTAGAACAAGAAAGGAAGCTGATGTGACACTAAGGAGGTGGCAGAGTTGACTGTTTTGCCTCTGGAAGTGGGTTAATGAAAAAAAGTTACTTTGCATTTGAGTAAAAGATCCATATTATATGCCTCTTAATTTTAAACTGGTCTTTGACTCCTAAGTGACAGAGCACCATCAGTAAATAGCCAAAGGTTCAAAGTGACAAGCAGAAGGCCTTCTCTCCATCCCCAGCATGAATTTTGTTCCCAACAGAGAAATAAAACGCAAATCAACATGACATGAGTGTCAGTCCACATGTGAATTGTGAGCTCAGCTTAGTGATCTCAGTGCAGGCTCTATGGTGAGAGCAAATGCCCCTCTCTGTATTGAGAGTACAAAAGGCTGGGGGCAGTAAGAGGGGAGCAGGGGATCTACAGAAATGATAAAACCTCACTGAGAATCTACAACTCCTCTTGGAAGCAAAATCTGTTAAAAATCAGATGCATGTATGGCATTACTTTTTCCTGTTGGAAAGAGAAAAGGCTTTTGTTTTAATTCTGTGTTCTACTGCTATGTTTCCACCCCCAGCAATAATGATGATACTGTTATTTCTCACTTCTCAGAATAATACTTAGTACTGACTGTGTGACAGATGACTTTTCCTAGTCTTCGTGACAGTTCTGATACTCATTGAGAATTTTAAATCTGCAAGACAGAGAGGGAATCTCTTAGAACATCGATCTGGAGCTCAGAGGTCTAGAATTTTCTCCTCAGTCCCCACAAAATCAAATTCTACTGTTAGAGAACTACAGAGACCCTTCTTGGGCACTAACTGCAAGCTACTCCTTGCTCACCTATTCATCCAGAAAAAAAAAAAGAAGATATAAAAGGTCACCTATTACAGATAGCTGGCTTCTTGAAGCATATAGATAATATATATGTAGTAGCAATGTGAATGAAATAAGGTGGTTTCAGACTTGTAGCTAATTTTGTCATCGTTGAGCAACTCCACTCCAGGAAATAATGAGCCGGAAGCAAGTGTGCTGTGTGTTTCACCTTGAGGTACATTTTCTATGCCCAGTGTAAAAAGAAAGGAGAAACCCACTGTCAACAGAGCATCAGGGCATCAGTAGTTTTGTGGCACGAAAATAGAACTTCATATCCATCACTAGAGAAAAATATTTCTGAAAGTAACTTAGCCAAGAATAACGTTAAAGTATCCTGACCCAAAATAGATTGCACCCTGCTGCCTGGGCAAAAGATCTTTAGGTTTATTTTTTAGTCATTGTAAGGTCTGAAACTGAAAGTTCTACAGAGGAAACACAATTTGAGTGTTTCTTACCTTTATTGGATGACTAAAAGGTGGGGAGGGAAATTTAATAAGGGGCTGCATTGTCTAGCACATGTAGAAACAAAAAAGGAAAAAGGCTCAGATGATATTCCAAGTAAAGGACGGACGTGGGTTCCACTTGTCAGGGCTACTGTTCATACTCACTCTTCCTGTGAACACACTTCAACAAAGGTGAATGAAAATGGATATTTACGTCATTAGGCAGAGAGCTGAGGGAATTCTGATGGAGCAAGCTGCTTTTAGGCCTGGAATCCAGATTTTCCCATGTGTTGCTTGATTGTGCATCGAAACTGGAAAAGGAAACTCCTAACAGAAGAAGAATTTTCAGAAACTCTTTCTCAGCCTCTTTTACCATCTATTGACCTTTGCAAGCCCAGAGACAGGTAGAATCATCCACACTTTCCTTGTAACCAAATAAGACATGAGATTGTCAAGAAGCAGGGTCAGTGAATGGGAACAGACAGCACATCCCTTGTATTGATGCTGTCACAGGCCCTTGGCACCTGGCCTGAGATACCTGTTTTGACAATTCTTTTGGTGTAACCTACATTGAGAGGTCTTCACAGGTCATGGGAAGTTCTTACATGACGTTTTCATACTTCAGATCTAAATTCTACTGCTTCACATGTCAGGTTAGAAGCAGCTACTTAGGCAATTATCTTGGACTCGCCATGCATGTGGGCAGGGAATGGTTCCAGGACTGCTAGTAAAACAACGGCATTCATAATGGTTAGCTGCCATTCATGGAGTTCTCACCGAGCCAGGCACCACCTTAAGTACATCATGCCTTTCTTCTCATTTGACCTTCACAACGAGCCTATGGGTAGGTTAAGTATTAATTGGTATGCTTTTAGCTGCAGCAAATGAGGACATTTATTATGTTAATAAGGAGCACAGAGGTCCTCATCTCTGCTTCCTGGGGCCTTTATTCAAATACTGCACTCCTGGAGCACTTTTCAACCACTTTTCTCAGGCTTTCTCACCCCTTAGTGCATGTGAATTCCTATTTCAGTGTTTTGCTTTTTCTTCCTCCATTCCCACTCTGTTGCCCTCCTTTGTGTGTGTGTTGCTATCATCACTGCCATTGGGCCAGGGAGGCGGGGACAGTTTTCAGTTTTGCTCTGTGCTTTGTATGCCACTGGAAACACTAAGGGCATAACCGGTATTTGGTGAATGAATGGTGGAGGCAGTGTTGTCTTTACTTCATCCTGTATTAGGAAACCTTTGTAACAAGGTTGCCCTGAGCCAAGCATGCTGTGCACGTTTTCAAAGTCTCCCTTATTCTATAAAGCATGTCGCGAGTGATGGTTGGGCACAGAAGCAGTTGGAGAGTTGAGTTGTGGGATCTGAGTATGTGAACTTGACTTCCAGCTCCTTCTTAGCTGTGTGGACTGGGTAAGTTATCAAAGCAGCACTACCCCATTTCCCCTGGATAATGAGGACTGTGCTACCCATGTGAGCTGGGTATGTGTTGGCACCATCAACCCAGCATGACGCCTAGCCCACAGAGCTTGCTGCATGACTGTGTTGTTATTGCTATCTTAGTGCTTCTTACATGGGTACTTTAGTCACTGTCTCTTATTTCCTTTGTTATATAAAATCAGGAACATTAAAAACATGTTCATTTTGTATTATCAGTGCTTGGAGAATATGGGTCACACAGATTATTTGCAAGTGAAATTACTTGGTAGTTCCAGGTCTAGGTGTATGTATTAATGGGTTACTATCTCTGTTTTTAAATCCAAGTCATGTATAGCATAGTAACTCATTTTTCCATGATTTGCTTTAATTCTTCACCTTCTATGGTCCTAAGAATGTCACATGCCAACTCAACTTTTCCATTCTCCCACCAGATACTTGATGTTTCAAATTGTTTTGGTATCTTAATTTCTAGTGAGGTTCAGGCCACCACTGACGCATCCTTGCACTGAAGCATAGGAGCTAGTATTTCTAGAGGTATACTGTCTATTTTCTGTGGTTTTATAATTGATCTTTCTTGGCTTTCTATTGGAATATAGAAAGAGAAAAATTAGAATAGTGGGGGAAAAAAAGAAAACCCTTTGGCTGATTTTATGTTGCCTCTGGGGCCTATGTGTCAAAAAGATGAATCTAGGGTTTGATATGTTTGGCCTATGCCGAGGGCGTTCTCCCAGTCCACACTGGCCGCTTAGCCGAAGAAATGGTGTAGGAAAACAAAATGTACAGTGTGGCTTGGAATTTAGAATAGGACCTTTGTGCTTTCCAAGCAGGCTAGTATAAAAAGTATAAAGCTAGTAAATGAATACATGGGTGATGTAAATGTTTACTAATAGATGTGTTAAGACAATGTAATACTGCATTCATAAAACTTATGACGGCATGAAAACACACAGGCATATTCCATGCGTTCTGTCTCTTGTGAGAGTTGTGGAAGACAAAACATATATTCAGCCACATACAACTGAAGCATGGGATGTTTTCTGATTTTCTCCAGAGAACTTTCTCTGAACGACATGAATGTAATTTACAGTGGGACCTAAGTACTCCATTTCCCATGATCTCTATGAGTGCCTTCAGGGTAGAAAAAATGTTCTTATAGCGAAAGCTTCTTATGTTATTCTTTCAGATTTTAGAAAGGTTTGTTTTCTGTAACAAATCTAACTCCTTCTCACAGATTTTCCTCCTTCTCAGTCACTTTTCTACTTTTTCTATGCTATTATCCTAGCCTTGGTGGAAAGAAATGGGAAGAAAATGGAAAACGTGCTTTTGTATTCAGAAATATATTTTCTTATTTCTCCAAAGAAATATAGACAATGTACCATGTGGGTTCTTTGTTTGTTTTGCTTTCTGAAAAGAAAATCAGTTGCTGTGAGAGTTTACACACCTGAAATCCCAGCATTACTGGAGGCTGAGGCAGAAGGATCTCCACAAGTTCTAGACAAGCCAGAGGGAGATGCTGTCTCAAACTAGACAAAAACAAAAGCATGTCTTGTGTCATTACATCCTACTTTGTGAACTTAATTTTTTTCTTCATTGTGCCAGATCCTCAATTGTGAATCTTTATGCGAAATATCGAGGTTTCCTTGGAACCAAATAGGTATCTGACCAACCCATGTTCCCCCAGGCTGTGCCCCCCCAGCTCCAAGCTGCAGCTCTGGTCTCTAGAAGGAAGATCCTTGCCAAGCAAAAAGTGCATGCATTCCAAACTATTTAATAACACAAACGACCTTACCAGATGTAAGGCCTGAGCTCTGCAAGCTCTCTCAGTGAGGAAACCCATTAGGGTCAGGCCACTTCCTCTTCTCTCTTGGTCACTAATGGAATCAGCTTGTCACTATGGTTTGAAATGTAATCCTGATGTGACGTGTGCTTTTTGAATTTTTCTTTCCTTTTCTTTTTTTAAGCAAGCCTTGCAAGACTTCATTCATGAGAACGCTTGTTCCTGACCTCCTTTGGGTGATCCAGAAAGAACCTTCTGTTATTTATCCTACTTCTTTGTCTTTACCTTCTGGGGATGAGAATGGAGGATAATTTAAACACTTAAAATTTAGGACTCTTTTGGGTATTAAAAAAAACCCACAAAATTAAAAACCTCATTTATTTTATATTTTACTTTTGTGTAAAAGAGCATTTTCTAACAATGTTTACTTTTAAATGTCTGGAAAATGGTGCAGATTAGGGAAGGGTCCAGGATTGGAAGCCACTCTGGGGCTGAGCAGCTGACTCTCAGAGTAGATGGTGCCTACTCAGCTTCAGCATCTCTTAGTGAACAACCTAGAAATATGAACAGCCTCTTAAGCAGTCAATGTGTCTAACTCCCACACCCTATAGTATTACAGTTTCTGTCTGTTCTGAATATTAAACCATATTCACCAGAACACTGATAGAAATCACTCCATAATATTGCTTTATCACTTTCTGTAAGAACAACACATAGTTCCTTGGACACAGGGGATTCATATATTCCTCATGACTTGCAGTAGGTCTTACTAAAATGCAATTAAAGCATTAAGACACAGTGTGTCACATGTGTAGTCTGAGTCTGGGTTGTATTGTTTTAAACAAGGAAAAATATCTTGCCTCTGTTTGGCAATTTTAAAAAAAGGTTTAGGAATAGATTACAATGAGCAGGAAGTAATGACCAAGGTTACTGTGGTAGAATCCCTTCACAGGGAACAGATTTTTTTTTCATTATTCATTGTTTTCTACTTATGTATTTTCTGTGTGTATGTTTGTTGTTTCTTCTATTTAATTTCTTTAGGTGCATTTTGTCTTTAGTTTCTAGATCCTTAAACCACTACCTCTCAACTATCTTTTATAATACATGCATTTATAGCTATAGAGTTCCTCCTAAGAATGACTTTGGAGCCTGGATATTTTGTATTTTATCATCCATATAAAAATATTCTGAAGCCCACTGTCATTTTTCCCTTCTACCAGTGAACTGTTTAGAAATAATTTTCTAAATCTCCAGACATTTAGGGGGTGTTTTAGCCATTTTTTTTGTTATGTATGTCTACCTTACTATGCTCAGAGAACATACCCTAATTTACTTTAATCCTTGAATTTATTATGGCATAAGAAATTATCAACTTGAGGGGCTGCAGAGATGGCTTAGTGATTAAGAACACTGGGCTGCTCTTCCAGAGGTCCTGAGTTTAATTCCCAGCAATCACATGGTGGCTCACAACCATCTATAGTGGGATCTAATGCCCTCTTCTGGCCTGCAGGCATACATGCAGATAGAGTACTCATAAATTAATGATTAAAAGAAAAAAGAAATTATCAACTCAGTAAATGTTCCTCTAACACAGTGCTGCTAATATTGTCAACATAGCTAGGGTTATCTGGGAAGAGGAACCTCGGCTTCAAAAATGCCTTTATCATATTGCCTGTAGGCAGGTCTATGGGGCATTTAATGACTGAAGTGGGATGGCCAAGCCCACTCTACGCAGTGCTATACCTGGGCAGGTGTGCTTGTTGTATTTAAAAAAAAAAAAGGCAGGCTGAACAAACCATAGAGAGCAAGCTGGAAAACAGCATTCTTCTATGGTTTCTCCTTCAATTCCTGCAACTGGTTTCTAGTCCCACCCTGACTTCCCTCAGTAATGGATTATATATAATCTATATATAAGACAACTGAATCTTTTCCTACCCAAGTTGCTTTTGTTCTGAGTGTTTTTATCACAGTAATAGGTAACAAACTAGAACATAAACTTAGGAACAAATGTATATTAGGTAGTTGTGCATATCTATGTCAATCAGGGCTAGTTTGTAAATTATATTGTCCAAGACATCAATATATCTAATATTGTTTTGTTCACTTATTGTATAAGTAACTGGGAAGAGGCATTGACAGTGTTCTGTGAAGTCCAGACTGAAGATACAGCTGAGAGTCCTCAAATGCAGGTGATACTTGCAGCTGTTAGAATGGATGAGGCCATCAAGAAATAGCACAGAGTGAGAACAGAAGATAAGCCAACAATGAGCTTGAGAAACATCAATGTGTACCTATCAAGTAATCAAGACTGTTTGAGGAGTGACCCAAAGATGGTTGTGTAACCCAGAAGCATAGGAGATAATGGAAACCAACTTCAAAGATCGGAAGGTGTTCAGCTGCCTCTATTGCATAGAGTGATGAGAAGATGATTGCCTAGCAAATTGGTGATCTTACCAAGAGCCCATTCAGGGAGAGTCTCATATATAGGATGCATCCAAGAGCAACTGAGAAATGAAGGAAGAAAGATAGCATGTGTAAAAACATTAAATGCCATGATTGGTGCAGAGGCTGGGAAATATGGTTCTTTGGGAAGATAGTTCTTGATTTTGTAAGACTGTGAGTACCTGGAAATGGTGGTTCTTGGGCAGTGATCTAATAGATAGGGGAGGAAGTGGAAGTAGAAATGCAGGGGAAGAGGGGCCAGCTGGAAAAGCAAGTGATTTAGAACTCAAGGATGGACGAGTTCAGAGGTCAGGCCATAAAACCCTTCTCATCATTACGCTCGATGATGGACTGAAGAGGTTCACATTGCCCTGATGGAATGCCCAACACAACCAACTTGAAGAAGTAAGGGTTAATTTTAACTCATGGTTTCTGAGGTGAATGGTCACTTTTGGCCTCAGGCTTCCTAGCAGAACATCATGAGGTCAGGAGCACGGGGTAGAAGAGATTTTCACCTTATGGTAGACAGGAAGCATCAAAAAAGAAACTGGAAGTAGACCTAGGCAAAACGCTTCCAAGGACCTTCCTTATGACTCATTTTCTCCAGGTAAGCCTGTCTTCTTAAGATACTAGAATGTCCTAAGTAGCACCGTGGGTTGGGGTGAAGAGTTTCACACAGGTCTTTTGGCAGGAGGCACATTGTATTCAAACCATAACAATGTTTAAATAGAAAGTTACTTGACTGAATATTTCTAGAAGTTTAAGCCTTTTGTTATTATGAGTAATAAATCTGTGTTCATCCCAAGTGTCTGAAAGCACAAAACCATTGTCCTGACAAGGCTGGAATGCACAGAAGAGAATGGAGATAGAAGCAAGAGATAAAACCAGGAGGACATGCTATTAGATTTGGAGAGAGAGAGTCAGAGAAGCCTTCCCCCTTTACAGGTTACATCAGAGGTTCTCAAACTGTGGGTTGGGAACCTTTGGAGGTTGAATGACCCCTTTATATAGGTCGCCTAAGACCAGTGGAAAACAGATATTTATATTATGATTCATAACAGTAGCCAAATCACAATTATGAAGTAGCACCCAAAGTTATTTCATGATTGTGGGTCATCATGACATAAGGAACTATATTTAATATAGTTAAAGGGTCACAGCATTAGGAAGGTTGAAAAACCACTGGATTAGATAATTGGGATTATACTTGTGATTTTTAAGGTTGGTTTTTGATGTCTGTAACTATAAGAGAGGAATTGGTGTAGTCTGCCATGGCTGACAAATATCAGCATTTGGCTCTCTGGACCCAAAAGCTGCTTTTAGAAATCAAGTAGATATCTAGTCCTGACATTTGTAAGTAATTACTTAAGTAAGTCCCTTCAAGCAGTGTATCCTAAGGTGGGGGGGGGGGCACATACAGGAGGGTCTCTCATTGGCCAGCCTTGCTTTCTAGAATTTCTGGCCTCTTTCATTTCTTAGTGTATCTATTTGTGAGCATCAATTCCCCCACATTTTTTTATTCTGCCTTCTCTCTTGTTCTTCTATTGGCATGGAAGTCAGACTATACAAAGACATTGGTTTTTTGCTGTTTTTTGGGCTCGCCTATTTCCCAGAACTAAATTATTATCCATAACACATAAGGACAATATTCTCCAGCCCTGTGGATATTGCCAGACCTCAGTGGACCTTTTTAGCAAAGTTCTACAATATCCTATTGTATTGTCTGGATGTTCTCCAAATCCAGTTTTTAATTTCCTATTGGCTAAATTTTATTTTTTCTTCATGCCTGTGCTCATCTCCTGCTCACTGCTGGCTTTCCTCTATGCTGTGAGAAATACCTTAATCTCCTTTGGGCCAGCAGCCATGCCATTTTCAAATTCCTTTGGGCAGACATTCTGCTAACATCTTTCAGTTCCACTTCTTGGCTGGGGTTTGCTTTACTGTCAACCCGGACTCTCTTCAAGAAACAGTGTGAGGTCTGCAATTCTCCTGAGCAGAAGCCTTTGTCCCTTTTAATACAAGACCCTTTAGGAGACTGTTTTCCTAAAATTCTGGCACCAAACATTATACCAATTGCAGGTAATCAGGAAGATCTCAGCTGAAATAGTAGGTCATTTCCTTCTGATGAAAAGATTAAAGAATATCCATTCTAGCTATCAGCTTGAGTCTTCCTGAGACTCACACACCATTGAACCTGGTATTTGTTTTTCCAGGAGTCTTTTTGGTAAATATCTTTGGAACCTACCGTGCTCTGGTTTCTAGGTTTCAGTATGATGACGCTTCTTTGTTAACACCTGTCTAAGGATAGGAGGACCTTCTAAACTTCAAGTCATTAAGTGATGCCAGTGAGTGGCAGACAATGTGGCTTGATTTGCATCTCTCCAGTGCACATGCTCCTTTATGCTTTTGTTGGGCTCATAGTGTTGTTCACTCATCACATGGGTAACATTTTAGAACCATCCCTGTAAGAGGCAAGCCCACATGTTGCAGAGCCTTCGGTATGGATTTAAAGAGTTATCCTCAACAAGGACTAGTTTTTTGCCATCTCTACCACTTACTGTTTTTGTTACTTGTCAGAAGTCACTTCCCTCTCCATGCTCCAGTTTTCTGGTTCTTAAAATGAAGAGGCCAATTTTGATAAAACTGAAATCTCCTTTAAGTCAGGATGAACAATATGATTCATGCAATAATTCCCTGATAGCATGAAGGATCTTCATTCCCAACATTGCAACCACTATAGAGATTTTGTAAATGGCCAAGTATCACAAATGGCACTCCCATTCCTACCGTTGCCCTTGCTAGAGTATCCTAGAGGCAGAAGGGTGACTCATTTCTGAGACTTTGCCTCTAGTGCATGGATATATCTCACTTGGAAGTAGAGAGGAGAAAAATCTACAAAGCACAGATGTTAAGAGTCTGAGGAAACAGGCTCTCTTTTTCATAATTGAAAACAAAACAAAACTGAAGCATTTGTCTGAAGAAAAGACCAAACCACTTTCCTAACAAAATAGACAAAAATGTACCTTTGCTGTGATACATGTAGGCTTTTCTGAATGTGACACCTAGTGGGACCATTTGTGATTGCTTTGAATTTCACTGTCAAGTTCTTTGAAAACATTTTAATTTTTTTTGATGAGAGTATAAACTGCCTGACCTATTCTCTTTCAGAAAATCATGTTGAATCTTTCATGTTTTTCCCCCCTAGTTTCACTGTTCACTTTACCAAAGTGAGAAGGTGAAGACTGGGTGACTTCATTAACCTCTGTTCTTGAATTAAAGGAAAGTTGGAGTTCTGTTTTCTCACATAAGTTTTGAAAAATTTTAGATAAATTAAGAAAATATATTGATTCAGATGTGCAAAACAGTTCAACTGTTATGACCTTAAAAGTGTGGATTTGACAACCAATGACACAATTGCAACTTCTAACACTAGCTGTTGGCAACTCTAAGCATCCTGGGCTGTGTTCCATTTACCTTTCTAATATTTAGAAGTTTTTTGTTTTTGTTTTGTTTTGGGACGGGGAGTCAGTTTTTAGTGACCCACTGGCCTTGTAGGTGGTATTGTTTTGTGACTTCATTTACATTGAAACATCAATATTTACCTGCATTTTTCCCAGTAAAAATATGAAGAGTAGAGCTGTATGAGAAATTAGTAGTTCTTTTATGATACTATGTGTGAATTGATGACTGAGGAATCACTAGGCAGTCAATTCCAATAGATTACTAGCTTTGGGGGTAGTGTTACTAGTGATAATTTCTACCATGGCTCCTACCAGACCCATAAGGAAAATCTCTATAGATATTTTGACATTAAACAAAGAAAATGTGATATTTTGATGGTTCATAAATTAGTCTTGACTTGGCAAAGCAGAATGGTAATCATCTATCCAAACAGATGATGGAAAAATAGATTTGAAACCGCACATCATCAAAGAAAGTGAAATAATTTTTATGTAGGCCATTAAAGAATTGAAGCGAAGGACTGGGGATCTAGCTCAGTGGGAGAGCTCTTGCCTGGCCCCTCTGAGAAGTGAAACCAATGTTGTCCTTCAGTTAAGCTATTACCTCACCTCACTGTTGAAAATAAGAAACTGCAGAGTTGCATTATATCATTTTTATAAAATATTAATTGTTGCACCACTAGTCCCCAGCAGGCACTTCACATTCCTTCTTCCTATTCATTCCAGTCCAAAATATTACTCATCTAAACTTGGTTGGTGAATCATTGTTACAGTAAACTGAGTCTGCAGGACGCCCAGTAATTCATAGCCAGCTGGGGGCTTGCTCACCTTCAGGCCAGTTACTCAGTTCCTATGCTGGTAAACAGTAATAAGAGGCCATTCTCTGCTAGAATTGCATGAAATTAATAAGAAAAAGTGAGATATCTAATTTTAAGAATCTGAACGGAGAAGCCAGAAGCAGCTGAATTCCTTTTCCTTCCCATTTCAATAGAGAAATGAGTTGCTGGTGAGGGTGTGTTGAAGGTTCCCCATCCCTTCAAGCCTAATATATGCATAGAAAAAGGAGGTGTGGCCTAATATCTGTCTCTGCAGTAGTTGAAGGAGTGGCCACAACAGAAGTGCCCCTTAGGCTAACTCTGGAAGGATCAGCATGAGTTCCTGAGCAAAGATAGGAGGGGGAGAATCAGTCAGGCAAGGAGACTGATTGCATTTTAAGGTCAGTGAGACTCCATTCTAGTTCATCCAAACGGAGCTGGAGTTCAAATTGAGAAGACTATCTGAGAACAGTTACCACACATGTAGTTGAGAGTCAGATAATGGAAGCCTTGTGCTCCAGCCAAGAAGAGATGGTGAACATTTTTAGCAAGGGGATGGCATGGGTGGGCTTGTATTTTCCAAAGAGCACACTAGCAACAGTTAAGGAGAAAGTGGATTACATCACTTCTAACCCTGTGGGTCACCACCCCTTCGACAAACTTCTACCTCAAAAAATATTTACATTACAATTCAAAACAGTAGCAAAACTACAGTTATGAAATAGCAATGAAAATAGTTTTATGGTTGCGATCACTACAATGTGAGAAACTGTATTAAAGAGTCTCAGTGTTAGGAAGGTTGAGGACCACTAGGTTAGAGGGAGAGCAAGACTGGAGATAGGGATGCCAACTAGAGTATAAGGAGTATCCAGGAAGATAAGAGACAGGGTAGGGCAGCAAGAGGGAGTTTCGGAAGGCATAGGAAGAGGGGGAGAGTGGTGTTAAGATTTCTGGCATGAGGGTCTGGTTGGAACTGCTGATGAAGGGTGTATGGGAGAAACAGAGCTGTTGTGAGGAGGGCAGTGATAGCAAGTTCATTTGTCACTGGCATGTCTATTTGGTCTTAGATAAATGTTTCAACAGGACAGAACTCAAGCTTTGAGAGAGACTGGGAATCCATCAGCATGTAAATGGTAACTGAAGAGTTGCTGAACTTGCAGCCCCCAAAAGCCTGCAGTGCAAAGAACAACATAATCTCTTTGACAGACGCCCACTTCAGGAAGTCCAAAGTTAGCAATGGCCTGTATTAAATGAGTCAGCGACAGGATAGAATTCCTCCTCACTGTTACAATCAGTAAAGCAGCCGTAATCCCAGCTTTGTGTGGGCATTCAGATCAGTGTAATCAATTTGCTGCATTAGATGCCATGAGGAAGATTTGCTGGTTTATATGTGAAATGATTGAGCTGGGTTTTCTATTCAAGTTAGGGAGACAAGATAGATCCAAGGGAAGAGTGGGAATGAGAGAAAATGCTCACCCATGTCAGGAAGAGGCTTGAAATTCTCTGTTTAAATTCAGCTGTTAGGCTTGATAAAGATGATGGCAGAAAACCAAATAGAAACAGTTAAGAGTAAGAAGTGTAGTTGGGGGAAGGATTGTGGTTCTCATAGTTGAAGCATTGAGAGGGTAGATGGGGAAAGCTAGTATGCAGTAGATCCCAGGAATTCTGAACCTGCAGGCCATGGAAAGTAGAGCAATAATGATGTTCTTGAACCTGGGAAGAGTGTTCAAGATATGGGTGTTCACCAGACTTAGAGGCAATGGGGGCTGACCTGAGAATCAGGTATAAGGGGATAACACAGATTATTTTTTAATTAAATGGGCTACAATCAAGGCTTTATTTTATTTTTCTCTTGTCAAACAAGTCTTCTGTTTGTCTACTCAAAGACTAAAAATTACAGGCCTCAATTTAAGTCATCTTCATAACAATTAGAAAAATTATTATTTCATCACATTAAAATGAAACAAAGCAAAAAACAACCAGAAACTACTACAGATAAAAACCACACATGATATTTTTTAAAAGGGAGCAGTGACCACCTAGTCTTTTGCATCTCAGATTGTACCATTCCCAACTCCCACTCTTTTTTTTCAGATTTTTTTTATTTGAATTAGAAACAAGATTGTTTTAAATGACAATCCCAATTCCCTTCTCTCTCCTATCCACCCCTACCACCCCCCCCCCAATTAAAACCCTACCTATCACATATCCTTTCTGCGCCCTCTGGATGGTGAGGCCTTCCATAGGGTGTCATCAGAGTCTATCATATCCTTTGGGATAGGGCCTAGGCCCACCCTGTGTGTCATGGCTCAGGGAATGGGCTCCCTCTATGTGGAATGGGCTCCCAAAGTCCACACCTATGCTAAGGATAAGTACTGAACTACTACAGGAGGTCCTGTAGATTTCCGAGATTTCCTCAATGAAATCCACGTTCCTGGGGTCTGGGTCAGTCCCATGACGGTATCCCAGCTATCAGTCTGGGGACCAAGAGTTCCCCAATGTTCAGGTCAATTGTTTCTGTGGGTTTCACCAGCCTGGTCTGGACCCCTTTGCTCTTCACTCATCCTTCTCTGCATCTGGATTCCAGTTTAGTTCAGTGATAAGTTGTGGGTGTCTGCTTCTACTTCTACCAGCTGCTGGATGAGGGCTATCGGGTGGCATATAAGTCAGTTATCAATCTCATTTTCAGGGGAGGGCATTTAAGGTAGCCTCTCCTCTGTTGCTTAGATTATTAGCTGATGTCATCATTGTAGATCTCCCTAGTGCCTGATTTCTCTGTAAACCTAAAATGTCTCCCTCTATTATGGTATCTCCATTCTTGGGATAACACAGGTTTTAGCATCTGTGTTTCAGTGGGACAAAGTTAGGGAGATTGCAGGTCATTGGGGATGAAGAATGGAGATGATGGTGATGGTTGACATGTATCAGGTTCTTCTAGCGTTTTATGTTCCTAACATAGTGCTTTGAGGAGGCTTGTTTAATACACGGATATTGTATCGCACAACTTCGCCATAATTTCTGAATACTGGATAAGATGTGACTGTGAGTTCTGTGCTCTCAAGTTCAGCTATCAGCAGTTTCAAAATATTTGACAAAGTCCCATCTGTGCTGAGCATATTCAGACCATCTTCTTGCTGTTAGTCTTGAAACAATGCAGCATATATAACAACTGTTTGTATGGAATGTACAATGCATTGGGTGCCACAGGTAGTCTGTGGGATGAGATGGGAATGGTAGCTCACTGGTAGAGTACCTACCTGACATTCATGGGGTCCTGGAATCGATTGCAACACTGAAAGAAAAAAGAGGTATCAAAAAACATGGGAGTGGAGTGGGGTAAGAGAGATGTCTCAGTGGTTAAGAGCCCTTGCTTGGCAAATGATCTGGGCTTGATTCCTAACACCTTAATGGTGACTCATTAACTCCATATAACCTATAGCTCCATATTCCAGGGGGAACCTACACCCTCTTCTGACATCTGGGGGCACTGGGCACACTTGTGGTGCACATACGTCTGTGCAGGCAAAACACCCATGTTCATAAAAGTAGACAAATCTAAAAAACAAAAGTAATTTTAAATATAAGAGATGTGTGGATAGGTGTAGGTTATTTGCAAATACAGTGTTGGTTATATAAAGGAATTGGGCATCCTTGGGTTTGGAACCAATCACATAGGCAGAAGAATGGCTACATCAGAAAATAAGGCAGTGAGTGTAGACAACTCTAAGGAGACATTTTGCATCAGTGCCAGAGAAAAATAGCAGACAGAGGTGAGGTCAAGAGACAGCTTTTCCAGGAGAAATGAACACTTCAAGGGCAGTGGGGGGAGGAGCAGGGAGAAGAGTGAGTAAAGATGCTGGAGAAGGAAGCAGAGGTGGACCAGGGTGAGCTCAGAGCAGTCAGGAGGAGAGGGGCCCAGCTTTCATGAAACTGAGAAAAGAAAGTTAAGGAAACTTTAATTTAATAACTTAAATGTTTCAATTAAAATATGAGGCAGCCTGATTTTATTCTTAACAATATCAGTTTTGGAAAGTTTGGAAAGGAAATAAGAAAATTTGTTGGATATATCTTCTTTTTCTTCTGTCCTACAGCTTAGCTTCATGAGCTTTGGAAGGGAAATGCTCAATCTTACTAAGGTTAACTCCTCCCAAACTAAATCCTGCTGTGTGGTGCTTAACTTACCATCCCCTTTGTGATTTGTACCTGATCCATCATTTTACCATGAAAATCCATTCTTTTTCACGTATATTTAATTGTTTCTCCAAAACCCTGTCTGTGGTGGGCTGTTGAGTTCTGAGGTAGAAAGAGTAGAAAGCATGGTAGCTGAAAGAATGCATGGTAGCTAATTAAAAATGGGAAGGGAAGGACTATGGACACAGTCCCTAGAAAGATAAAGAAGGACTCTGGCTAGAAGTTTGTTGTAAGACAGTTTATAAAACATGTTAGTTAATGTGGGAAAAGCACAGGGCCACTGTTTATGAGCTCCAGTGCAGAGAATCCTGCAGGGTAACTGGCATGTGGGATCTTAAGTAGCTGTAACTTGGTGATGCGTAGTTTTTCTCATGAGTAGCTAGGCAGCCTGGCTCATCAGATTCTCTCTTTAACACAGTCATAGTTAGCTACATGGTTGAGTAAACCATTGTTTTTTTCCCTCCTACAACTCCACAGTTGGAGCTTTTTTTTTTTTTTTTTTTTTTTTGCGTTTACTATATCCCCCACAAAGTGGTTATGAAAACTGCGTTGAGGGGGGTAGAGAGATGGCTCAGTGGTTAAGAGCACAGGCTGCTCTTTCAAAAGACCCAAGTTTGATTCCCAGCACTCAGATGGTGGCTCACAACCACACACAACTCCAGTTTCAGGGAACTTGATGCCCTCTTCTAGCCTGCATGGGCACTGCATCCACATACATGGGTACACATACATGCACACAGGCAGAAACTCATGTTACCCAAGTCAGAAAGGCCATGATGGAGAAAACAAATACCAAATACCATGCAAGGATACAGTGGGTGAAGGGTGAGGATTCTTTATACACTACCAGTGATGATGTCAGCTAGTTCAGGCACTGGGGAAATCCATGTGGAAGTTCCTCAAAAGTAGAACTATATAACCCAGGTATAATGACTCCTTATATACCCAAAGGGCCCTAAGTAAACACATGACATATTTGGATATCCTTGTTTATTGCAGCTCTAGCCGCAATGGCCAAGTTGTACAACCAGCTTAATTGTCCATCAACAGATGAATGGAAGAAAATATGGTGTATTACACAATAGAGTTTTGTTCAGCCATAAAAAGAAAGAAATTATGTCATTTTCAGGAATAGGTGGAGCTGGAGATTTTCACATTACCTAAAATAAGCCAAGATCAGAAGGAAAAATACCATATATTTTCTCTCATATGCAGAATATATGTTTAGTTACATATATTCTGCATTAATATATATATTTAAGAAATGGAAGTAGAAGAATAACTGTTTGGAGCTAGAAAAGGATACCTGAGAGGGGATAATGGGTGGGTGGATACGAACAAAGGACACAATATGCATACATGGTATTGTTACCAGGAAGCACACTATTTTGCATGTGACGATATTCCATCAAAAAAGAAATAAGTTATAAGAGGTGACAGCACTTACGCTTGTAGGAAAATAAAGCTGCCTTTGAAAATAAACACTTGAAAACATTTAGGAAATACTGACCATGTCTAATTGCGGCAGTCATTTCAGTGTGAAAATATTTCCTGGGGAAAAGTCAATGTTTTCTCATAGACCCCGCTGTTTTAGCTACCAAACCATTTTCATCAAAACATTTTATTAACATGTACGGTGTTTTTAAAGTTCTTTTTGTGTAAACATGATCCTCCCATGTAATTATGCTATAACAGTGCCCTTGCTTATCCATCCCATACCTGGTGTTTGTCAGTCTGTGTTTATTTCCTGCCTCATGTTCAATGTCTCTTTTGCAGATATTGATGAATGTGTAAACAACACTGTGTGTGACAGTCATGGGTTTTGTGACAACACACCTGGCTCTTTCCGCTGCCTCTGTTATCAGGGCTTTCAAGCCCCACAGGATGGGCAAGGGTGTGTGGGTGAGTTTTCGGTTTTTGTTTTGTTTTCTCCCCTCATCCTGTTTCATACATCTTTACCAAAAGAAATGAATGCTATCAAAAATAGGTGAATTCAGGCAGGAACCTTCTCACCATGGTTTGCTTTATATCATAGGATTTGAGATTGCGAAAATTGTATGTCCTTTGGCCTCTGAAGGGAACAGAGACATTAAGAGGGACATTAGGGCTATTTTTAAAGGACATCTGGTTAAGTCTAGCTGAGTAGTCAGTCTCCTGTCCCCAGGTAATGAAGTCTGTCACGTGGTACTGCTTGCCTGTCTTTGACACCTCATTTAGCAGCACGTTTAAGGATAAATTACGGGCACACGGCTTCCGGGAATAACCCCAGCATGATAATGCTTCCAATTGTGCAACTGCTACTGGATAGACGGGGCTGGGAAGGCTCCCATGCCATCAGATGTCCCAGAGTGTAGTCCAGCACAGGCTCAGAGAGGCGAGCTCACATTTCATATTCTGATCAGCTGTAATGTCTGCGAACTTGTTATGAAACATGCTTTCTGTTAAAGCAGTTTCATAGGGAAAGGTGGGAGGGGGAGTTATAGAATTTACAACTTCACACACTATGCAGCCTTTTCTTTATTCTCCTGAGAAAAGAGCTGTGTTTGCCACAAGGCAGGTGCCATTCAAGGCGAAGACAGTGACTTACTTGCTTTGGAAATTTGCCAACCAAGCACCAGGTCATTTACCATTTAGACCTGACCTGGACGAACTGTAACTACTTTTCTGGTATTCGTTATGGAAGCTCAGTTAATTCCTAATTACAGAAAAATATTCAGGAAGCAGCCATGTAGTTTTCACAAATTTGCATAAACAATTGCCGAATCAAAAACCACAGGTCACTATTTAAGAATTATAAGGAAATACAGCTGTTCAACGATACAGCTAAGGTTAGCCTATGAGACTATCTTGGATGATGTAGACAGGCCTGTCATCCCAGCTCTTCTGGAGGATGAAGCCTGAGGATTTCAAGTAAGTTGAAGGCCAGCTTGGGTAATAAGACCCTGTTTTAAAATCAAAATTTAATAAATAAACATAGTTTAGCAATGGAACGTGTACCTAAAATATAAGAGAACTGCCTATGTTCAATCCCGGGTACCAAGAAAATGATGGTAGGGTTTGTTTATCTTTTGACTCACAGGCCTTGATGTGAGCTCTGCTCATCTTCCTTGCTTTATACTTCCTCAGCTTTCCTGTACCAGCGACGTTAGGCTGCTTGTGGTTGGTCACACCACTAGTCACTGGCTTGGCTGTCACTTGCTCCTTCTGCTGTGGTTAATCTCCCCTGGGCATAACATTTGATCTACAGCAAGTACTCAGTATGTACTGTTTGCTTGTTTAACACTGAAATAGCAGATGTTAACTCCACAGGGCTCCTAAGTCCCTGCTTACTGGTCATTCTAAAGGGACTAACCTGTGTGCCTAAACCGTATTGATTTTCCAGTCTGGCACATGGAGCATCACTCTTAGAGAATGGGTCTTGGCTATTACTTTGATAAACTCAGTAAATACCTTTTTAAAAAATGATTGTTTAAGAGATATTAACTAGGGGCTAGAGAAAAGCCATGGCTGCTCTTCCAGAAGACTTGGGTTCAATTCCAGCACCCACATGATGACTCACAACCATCTGTAACTCTGAGGGCACCAGGCATCTACATGGTGCACAGACAAAACATGCAAGCAAAACATTCATATACATAAAATAATAATAATACAATTTTTAAAGGGATGTTTCCTGACTACCTAATACAGGTACTTCTCCTCAAAGAATACTATATAGCATTTCAGAGAAGAAATTGTGGATCCAGTCTCTGGTAGTTCTGTTTCCTCTTACCTGGGCCTGTTCCCATGCCCCATCATATGTTCATCATTCGGATCTGGGTTCAAATGACAGCTCTCTAACATATACCTGCATGGCAGAATCATTATTGCATGCCTCTTTGGAGATGTGTTGTTTTAATTCCCAGCATCCTCTGCTTGTGGGATTTCCTTACTAATTTCTCTGACTCAACTCTAACTAAATAAAGGCAGGAGCTGGGCCAGCCTGACTCAAGATCACACCCCCACATGGGGACCCTAAGGACCTGGCCTGCTTGAGTAAGTTAAGATATACCTCTAGGTCAAATGAACGCAGTCTGGAAAGAGAGCTTGCTGTAGCCAGGCTGGTAGTATAAGCTGGGAACTACAATTTCATTTCTTATTATGTACCTAAAATTAACAAATGTGAGCCAGCCAATTTCTAGAGTCAACTTTTCTGATGGAAATTATGACCATGGTGATTAAAGACTTCAAGCCCACTTTGCTTTATGGTACCACATCTTTTTTTGTAAATGAAACTTGGGTTATTGGGTTTAAATCAGTTTATGGACAAATGAAATGGAAAAGTTAGGTAATAGTCTGAAACTTCAAGGTCCACAAGCCTATCCAAAATAAACAAAACAACTCCCCCCACACAAAAAAAACACAAAACAAACTAGGTATACAAGTGAAAATAGGCTGTTTTTCCCCACTCCTGGATGAGTTGGGTAATTGCTCACATTTTTAAATTTGTAAAGATTCTCAAGGTATAACTATGAAAGCTGGTATTTATACTTGTTAATTCCGATGAGCTGTGAGTAACTCAGGATGGAGTTGGGTACTTTGCCGACTGAGGAAGCCACCAGTAAAACTTTTTAGGAACAGAAAGAGAATTGGTCCTATTGGACAAAGTCAAAAGAATAAATAGCCTTTCTTTGGGGCGTATAAACTACAGATTTGGGTGAAGCAAATCTGTTGACTTTGCTTTAATGATATGGATTTATGGTTAGGCAAAGGAAACATTGATCAAAGTAGATGTTACAATGGGGACATCGACAGAATAAGGAAAGACAGTGGAATTGGTCACTAGTTATTGGACCAATCGGCTTCACCTGAATGAAGAACGTGCCCTGCCATCCAAAGTCTATTGTTAACTTAGGCTGAAGTGTATTTTATGACATGGAAGTATCTTTTTAAAACCTTACATCTTAAATCTAAGTTCAGATCGCCCAAGTGCAGAGGCTTCTGACTTTTCCATGAATTATGATCGATAGTAGAGCTTTGGGAGCCTTGTGTGTTCAATATGCTGATCAGCGAGGAAGACAGTGCTGGATAGTCAAAGGGGCTCACGCTATGCTCCCAGAAAACTAGAATTGAAGTTCAGAACCTTATCTTTGTGCTTGCACTGTCCTTTCATCCAGACCAAATTGTCGTGCTCTGCCTGCAGGACCCCTTTGCTGGGAAGGATGGAGTTGAGGGCTCGCTGGAAGTAGGCTGGCTTCCAGCAGCCACTGCCGGCCTTGGCACAGCAGGTAAAGCAAGAGCTGTCGGGAGACACATCTTACTGGATCTGTGCTTTCTTTTCCAGATGTGAACGAATGTGAGCTGCTCAGTGGTGTATGTGGGGAGGCTTTCTGTGAAAACGTGGAAGGGTCCTTCCTGTGTGTTTGTGCGGACGAGAGCCAAGAGTATAGTCCCATGACTGGGCAGTGCCGCTCCCGGGCCACTGAAGGTAAGTCCCAGGGGCACTGTGCAGGGGTTGGAGGGCGTCTCTGAAAATGGGGCTGATCCAGGCCTAGGCTAGACCTGGAGATGAGTGAGACAGGACATGTCCTGACACAATCCTGCCTCTGCAAATGTCCTAGTTACTATTACTGTGATGAAACATCATGACCAAAGCTTCATGGGGAGAAAGGCGTTTGTTTCAGCTTAGACTTTCAGGTAATAGTGCATCAATGTAGGAAGCCAGGGTAGGAACCTGGAGACATGAGCTGTTGCAGAGACCATAGAGGAGTGCTGCTTCTTGGCTTGCTCCTCATGCTTTGCTCAGCCTACTTTCTTATAGAATCCAGGACCTGCAGCCTGGTGGCCCCACCCACAATGGGCGTGGCTCTATCCATCAATCACTACAGTATGCTGATTTCTATGGAGACATTTTGATAATTTAGGTTCCCTCTTCACAGATGACTTCAGCTTGTGTCAAATTGGCATAAAACTAGCCAGCACAGGTAGCTTTCACACTCTTATGCCTTACCAGTAAAATGCAGGTGATGGCTATCAGGGTTAAGGGACCTCTAGCGTTCCTTCCAACCCAGCAACACCATGCTTAAAAGATTCAAGATGATGTGGACATGTGCTGGGAATTGCCTAAAATCTAGAACTCTATCAGCTAGTGTTTAACATGGCTTCATCTCACCAAGTTACATAAGCTTCCTTTCTTGGCCCTTGGGGAAACTTGTCCTGATGCTTCATTAAATTAAAAGCAACATACGGGCCTCTCAGGGTCTACAAAGACTTCCACTTAGAATTCTTGAGAGTTTTGCCAGAAGTTGGCCCTTAGAGAGTTGCTATGTTTACATTTGTTTAAAATTTGATTTAGGCCATGTTGTCACTGAATAAATTGAAATGGAGAACTGACAGCCTTCCAGATAAATTAATCACCTTCCAGATTGTAGGTTAACCTATTAGTTGGTGCCATTTAGCTGTAATTGGTTGTGTGTGGTTTTTTGGGTTTTTTTGTTTGTTTGTTTGTTTTGTTTTGTTGTTTTGTTTTATAAAGCAAAGGACCAAATGGTCCCTTGTGACCCAAATATAATGACACATAGGTTATTTTACTTTCTGGTTAAATCTCAGTGTTATCCATCTTCTCATAACAGATTTTACTATTCATGTAGAGGAGACACTTGTTCTGTGTAAAACAATTATTTTTGTACGTCATGGGAAATAAAGTGCATTTTTAGCCATACATTTTTCTCAATGATCAAATGTGGAAAGGGAAAGGGTACAGAATTAATTGGACACTGATTTAAACATATCATTTAAAGGCAAGGTGGCAGGTTATCACTGAAAGAGGGTTATTGTTCATTCCAGTAACCACTTCCATGACACCTATATGGTAAAAAGCTTTTACTTATTTGTACCTGCAGCACCAAAAACCAAAATGAAAGACTGGTTGGCCTTAAATAACCACACTGCCCTTTTTTTCTCGGTCCTCGGTTCCATTTCCAGAGTAAAGCCTTACCCACAATGTTACTTGAGATGCATTAACATATTATATATAATATTATAGCATTATTCATCTCTATGAAGATTGGTAGTCATGGTAAAAGTAAATGCATATGACACAATGTTAAATTTAAAAAAGATATTCTAGTGATGATGCTCTATAGAGGGAGGGGTGAGAACATATGAAAAGATAATCATAGGCCTTTCTGGAAATTTTAGAGATTTTCCATGTTATCTATAATGTTTTAAATTGGAAAGCCAGAGTCTAGTTCACCCACATCTTCCTAGCTGTATAAATATGGTCATCTCAACATCTTTGTGTTTGGGGTTCTCATCTATAGAATAGGGAGCGATGTTTCATTTACTTCACAGAGCTCTGTGAATTTTGAGTGAAATCATATAGGCAGTGTCACTTGTGAATGGTAAGTACAGTTGTGAATGGTAAGTACAGTATGAAATGTTACAGTGAGCTATATCCCAAATATATGAGGGAAATCTATTTCCTTGTATGGTCTATTCCTAAAGAGTGGACCTTTTCAACTACAATTGTTTTTGCTAGAGTGTTTTAATAGCATCAAGAAGTGATTCATTTATGTCACATTAGGGTACATGTCTATAACTTAAAATTTGGCATTTCTTTTTTAAAGTATTTTCTTTTCTTGTGTGTATGGGGGGGGTACAACGTTTGTGTGAAGAATCATTTTCCATTGCTCTTACATGCTATTCATATGTTATTCATTGAGGTAGAGTCTGTTATTAGCCTTGCTAGCCATCATGCCCTAGTGAGCCCCATCTCCACCTTCTGAGGTTAAAATTACAAGTCACCCTCTACTTGATGTCTGGGGCCCTGAACTAGGCCCTCAAGCTTGCCTGGTAAATGCTTTAACCACTGAACCATCTCAGCCTCTTTTTCTCCACTTAGGCTAGAGTTTAATAGAGCCTTCTTGGTATCACAAGATAATCAGAACCAGTAACTTACTGTCAACTGTATTCTACTACTTCTGTGTGTGTGTTATGTGTTACATATGTGTTATGTATGTGCAAGGAAAAGCCAGAGAACAGCATTAGTCTTCTCTTATATCATTCTTCACTCTATCTTTTGATGCAGGGTCTCTCACAGAACCTGCAGGTCTCATACTTGGCTAGACCCGGGACCTGGAGAGCTTCAGGGACCGCCTGTCTTTTCCTCTCCAGTGCCAGCATTGCAGGCATGTGCTGCCGTGTCCAGCTTTTTATGTGGGTACTGCACATCCACGCTCAGTTCCCCATGCTTGCACCACTTTACTGATGCACCATCTCTCCAGGCCACCCACCCCGCCACCCACTCTGTTACTTTGTAAGCAATAACATCTTCCTTGCTTCCTCTCTTCTTTCCTTCCTTCCTTCCTTCCTTTCTTCCTTCCTTCCTTCCTCCCTTCCTCCCTCCCTCCCTCCCTCCCTCCCTCCCTCCCTTCCTTCCTTCCTTCCTTTCTTCCATCCTTCCTCCTTTTCTTCCTTCCTTCCTTTCTTCCTTCCTTCCTTCCTTCCTTCCCTCCCCTTCTCCTCTCTCTCTCTCTCTCTCTCTCTCTCTCTCTCTCTCTCTCTCTCTCTCTCATTTTTGAGACAGGGTTCTCTGTGTAGCCCTAGCTGTCCTGGAACTCACTCTGTAGACCAGGCTGGCCTCAAACTCAAAGATCCACCTGCCTCTGCCTCAGGTATGCTCCCCCTGCACTTGACAGTATATAGCCCTTTCTTTCAAAGCGCTGGTCCACATCTGCTTTGGAGGTTTTCCTATGACAAAGTCCCCACCATGTGCTTCCCTTCTTCCCATCTCAGCTTCCTTGATGGTTTTGTTGGCCATCTCTCTTCTCACAAAGAAGTCTTCCAGTCAGCACTGTCTGTCACAGGATTGACCCTTCACTTCTCTGAAGGGGCTTACAAATGTCAGCTGCTTCACATGATCACCTCCCTCTAGCAACCCACACTGCAAGGAGCCCCCACACCACTGGAACATACCTGTTCCATCCTAGAGGTTGCTATAAATCTGGTCCAAAGAGGACTATCTGTCTCTCATGAAGCTTTTTGGAAATTTTACTTGTTACTTCAAATGTGACCTTGTTGGCACAGTCTGGGCCTCTCACTGCTGATGCCATGTGTCCCTGTGGTCCAGGATGAGTCTGTGCTGGTGTGACCTCTGCTTTTCCCTACCTCTCTGGATGTGCCTCCCAGTCACAATCATCCTAGGATGCTCTTCTCCTGGGTGCACTCCACACAACCCTGCTTTGTCAGGAGTTCCCTTCTTCATCTGTTTCTGCTCATTTTTCTCCTCACCTTTTCCAGTATCTGCTAGCATGGCTAATGTTTTCAATCTACCTTCTCTCCAGCCTGTACCCCTTCCCCGCTAAGCCTTTACCAGAACAAACAAAACCAAAACAACAACCTGCGTCAGAAAGCCCACATCCATTAGCAATGCAACAGGTGCTTTATGGCCAATGTTTTGTACATCATCTTTCCAGTGACTTCGTAGGTCTCCATCAGAAAACAACAACAACAGAAAACAACAACAACAACAAAAAACTATTGATTCTGACAACTACTTATCATGTGCTTTTAAAATGCAAGGTCCTCCGGTGGTTCTCTCAGAACTCTGCCAGCTACTCCAGCACCTGCGCAAGGACAACCATACTCACCACCTGACACACCACTGTTCACCCATTAATACATTTCTGGACCATCCTCATCTCTCAGGGTAACAGTCTAAAGTTTTACTGACCAGGTATCCTAATTAGATCCCAGTCTTGCAGCTAAAATGCCTTCTGTTGACCCCCACCCAACTCCATTCTGCTCACACAAACACAGGAACAGTTTACTTTTTGTGCCCCAGTCGTACCCTAATTTGGTGGGGTTTGTTTTTTCTCTTCTGAATCCATCTTTCAAAAACTAAATTGAGATGTCACTTCTGCCAGGAAGCCTTCTGTGGTAGCCTTCTCTGGACTGTTCTTTGCATTGTGACTTAGGTGTGAATAATGTCCAGGAGTGGACACTACAGCCCAGTGCACACAGCTTGTTGGCATAACTCCCCATCACACTGACCTCTTTAACTAGAACTTCTGGCTATGATGGCGCATGCCTGTGATGCCAGCACTTAGGAGGCTAAGGCAGGAGGATGCCAAGTCTGAGAAGCCATACACAGAAGATACCCCATGTCCTAAAAACAAAACAAAGAGTGGATAGGAACTGTGCCCATGTGCTTTTTTAAGTGATGTATTCTGTGTTTTGCTTCCTGATTTCATATTTATCTTCCCCATCTAAGCAGACCACCTTTTGGTGATCTTACCTTTTTCTCTACATTGCTTCATGTTCCTGTTGTTGGTGACTTCTGAAATTCACTACAGCCCTCTCCTAAGTCCCACTTTCAAAAACAAATGACACCTTCCTCCTTATTTTGCAAGTTCTCAAGTGAGAAAAGTAGAAAAACACTATGTGTGCATCTCTTATGTTGCATTTTTTTTGAGACAGGATTTCCCTGTGTAACAGCCCTGGCTGTCCTAGAACTCTCTTTGTAGATTATGCTGGACTGGAACTCACAGAGATCTGCCCGCCTCTGCTTCCCCAGTGCTGGGATTAAAGGCGTGCACTACCACTGCCTAGGAAGTTCCATTTTTACTATGTCTTGAAATATTATTGTAGAGTTACCTTGCTCTCAAAATATGAGGTAATATAAAATATTAATGTCTGGTGGAATTTCCCAACTAGAACAGAGAATCAAGTTTCCTGGGGTCATTCTGTTAGAAGTAATTCACTGAATATTATCACCTCTGTAAGGCTTGATAAACAGGTCCTCTCAGGACTATGAGCAGTATGGAACTGGGCACAATTTATATATACCCCTCTGCCACACTCTTTGACCATTGTGATTGACTATCTCTAAAGGGTTTGGAGAAGATTAGGTCTTGACCTTCAGAATGGTAACCATGCATAGGCAGTGTAGAGGCAAACAGCTTGCAGCGACCTTCACAATACACTGCAAATACAATGGAAGGTGAATTCAAGATCCATTTCCACTTTAAATAAATGAGATAAAAACATTCTAGATCATCTCACGCCATCAGCGGACTCTAGGGTCAGGCATGTTTAGGGAAGAGAAAAGAAGGAAACAGCCTTTATGAGTGAACATCCACCCCTCATTAGCTGAGCCAAAAGCATTATCCCAAAGGCTTTGCAGGCCGCACAGCAACTCCAGTCCCTCATTCCTATGTAGAACAGAGGGCTGAGTCCATGCAGTCCATAGGAGGCCATGCAGATGACCTCACACCAGCAAGGGTCGCCTGTTCCCTCTCCTCATTTATCATAAGAGAGAAAAGGAAGAGCAGAGTAAAGGCAAGCAACTCGATACGCTAAGATGTTACATCCCACAGAGAGATGGACACTTGGTGCCGACCTGGGTTTCTGCCTGCAGAAGGTGAAGATGCCATCATTACCTGCCTCATGGAGCATAGTTACTCTGTGCTCACCTGAAAGTTCTTTAGCAACAGTTCCTTCAAAACAGAACCACCTGAGGCTGGGGGTGTGGTTCAGTGGTAGAACGTGGCCTAGCATGTATAGGGTCCTGTAGATCCCTGTCACTAAAACCAAACAAAAAGTAAAATCAATGTAAAAATGTCAAAACCCTGTTGATGTTCTTGCTATCACTATACATACAGCTAGGATGAAGGTGTGTATATTGATCTTCATACCCAAATGATGGGCCAGATAGCAAGTATGAATAAGAAAAATCAAATCTGAAAATGCCAGAGAAGTAATATGTTTCTTAGAAGTCTGTGGCATTGGATGTGGCATGGCCAATCTTACCAATAGTCTTTAAGGAAAAGAACAACCATTTACTCCATTCCTAACAATTTTCATAACCATTCATTTGACTGTAGAAAATCATCTTCCAATGGAACCTGATGCTCCTGGCAACAGTGGTCTAAACTCACAGAAATTCTTCAGAAAAACTACCGTGTGTGTGTGTGTGTGTGTGTGTGTGTGTGTGTGTGTGTGTGTGTACACATTCTCTCTCTCTGTCTCTCTCTCTCTCTCTCTCTCTCTTACACACACATGCATTGATCAGAGATTTACACACACACACACACACACACACACACACACACACACACACACACGCATTGATCAGAGATTTTTTTTACTCCAGTGGAAAAAGGCTCCAGGAAGTTGATCGTTTAAAGGTCTGGGAGATGGGGATGCTGTATTTTTTTGCCCAGAATGACCTCTGTGGATCAGTTTTTGAAAAAGAATTTGTGTTTCTTTCCAACATGGATGAAGGCTCTCCTGACTCTCCATTTCAGCTGTGTAAACACTGAACTCTCAAACAGCTTGGAAAGAAAATAAGAACAGCATTTGAAAAAAAAACTGAATAATACAATTGTATTGCTGATTATTTCTCTTATGTAATATCTCTACCTCCTTCCAGTGCAAGGCAAAACACAAAGATAATGTTGTTGTCTTCTGTGATGTAAATGTAAAAAAAAGAACACAAAACATGTACTATATAAAAATTACATCATGTATATGCATATAATTTGTCATGCTTTGATTTGGAATGAACCCTTGTTTTTTTATTATCAACATTGGAGCTCTTCTACATAATACTACATTTTATTAAAATAAATCAGACATACTCTAACTTTGTACATAAGGAAAATATTATTGATCTTTTTAAAAACTTCACCTATAAAACTGTTGCTTTTCTGATTTATGTTTTTAATACATTACTTAATAGCTACCATTTTTTGCCTACCTGAGAGTAAAACTGAACAGTAACATTGAAAATATTGTAGGAAACACTTATAAATTTTCCTGTAAGGTTTCTGGAAATGATTTAATCATAATTTTAAATGGCTATTCTTGATTTTCCCTAATAACTCTGTTCATAAGCCCTTTTGGCCAAGATGGCTTCCATCAACACAGAAGTAAAAGTCTATCCTGCCCATGTGTGAAGCAATTAATTTCAGGCAAGGCTTACCCAGTCTACACACAGAGGACTGATTTGAGACTACTTTCTAGCTGACACATGGGAATCTGTATTTTAGTCTTTTCCTAGACTTTTAGTCTTAGTTGGGATACCACCTGCTGGGCAATTCATTTAGAGTCCAAGCTCAAAATCTGTCAAAGAGAGAATCAACATGTAAAGTTCTAGAAGGATCTTTGGTGTTCTTGGCACTCTGCTTGGAGGATATCATGGATCTGAAAGGTGGTTTGATTCTTTGCTTGTTCCATAAGAGGAAGTAAGACAATAGTTTCCTGATGACATTTTGTGAACTCTTGCTTTAGAAATGCCCTTAAACTGCTTAGGGTCAACTTGACCCTGACAAAACCAATACATAGCAAATGATTGTGAAAATAGCTCATTAAATGTCTCTCATATTGTGACCTACCAGCTTCAACAGTGGGTAAGTCTGTGTTAGATTCTTAATCTTCCCCTTACTCATAACTATTCTCTTTTGTGGTTTCTTTGAACCTAATAATCCAAAATGGTAGAACTCTAATGAAAACATTGTGTTAATAATATGCTAAGTAACTAGGATAGCCACTGCCAGCTCTTATTTTGTGCAGTATAAAATAAAAACTATAATTGATAAATTCCAACTGGGCCATAGGCAATCATCCGAATTCTATAGCATTTGGTGGAAGAAATTATATTACTTTCCAAGCTGTGTCACAATATAATAATCAAAGATGTAAATCAATTCAAATCTAACCATGCCATTATTTATATTTTTTCTGGAAATGAGTAGACTTTGTTGTTGTTATGTACGTTATTTCATATCACCCTGTTCGTGTACTGTCATAGAGAAAATGTTAGAAAATGTCTTCCTTCAGGGCCCATCTGAACAGAATCTGAACCCAGACTTGCAGTCCTACACTGCAACTTTGTTGGAGCTCACAGCTTCCTTCTGAGTTATATATTTTCACCATTTAACTAGTTAGATTTTTCAGGGATGAAAGGTTGTTTATTGGGCTCCAGGTTACCGCATTTTTTTTTTTCTACTATCTTCCAAAATGCACTGTTCAGAACTGACTTGGGCATGGTTGATCCAAATAACTGCCAAAGGGTTAATTATTACATGTGGTCCCAGATCTCTGGTCCCATCTGGGGAAAAATTTTAATAACTTAAGTAGGTGTTACAGATCTATAAAGAATGGCCCTTGGTTGGCAAAAAAAAAAAAAAAAAAAAAAAGGAGCAGATATGGAAACTTCTCACAGCTAAATTTACAAGAATACAGTAATTGGTTAACGTAAAAGGAAATGGTTTTGACAGATTTACACTCTGGAGTGTATTAAAACCTACCAAAATTCAGGGTTCAAGTGCATGTTTATCTTAACGTGGGAGAATCTGGCCCTGAAGATGAAACATGATCTCCTGTCAAGAACATGTAAGAGACACAAGCCCATGGCCTCTGTCCTGTCTTGATTTTTACTTGACTGTCCCACCAATGTTTTCTCTATACTTTTTAGATTCTCGTGTAAATCATCAACCCAGAGAAGAAAAGAAGGAATGCTACTATAATCTCAATGATGCTAGTCTCTGTGATAACGTGCTGGCCCCCAATGTCACCAAACAAGAATGCTGCTGTACGTCAGGTGCTGGCTGGGGAGACAACTGTGAGATCTTCCCCTGCCCTGTCCAGGGGACAGGTAAGATCTACTGACTGTTGTGTTCACACTGCCTGTTCGCATGACATGATGTTCACTGGCCTGAGAAGGGGTACCTTTTAGTTATGACTTTGAGGTCCTGATATAGCATTCTCTGCCTTAGTGACTCCAATGAGCCTGTCCTTCAGTGAACTACCCTCCAGCCCAGAGCCTTTGCCCTCATCCCACCTCCATATGAATTCTTTTATTATTATTATTATTATTATTATTATTATTATTATTATTATTATTATTATTTTATTAGTTCAAATTAGGAACAAGCTTGCTTCAGATGTCAATCCCTTCTCCCTCTCCCTTCCCTCCCCCCCAACATCCCACCTGCCCCTAGCCATACCCCCTCCACTCCCCAGGCAGGGTAAGGCCCTCAAAAGTGGCTCCCCAAAGTCTACCACATCATCCTGGGCCAGGCCTAGGCCCTTCCCCATGTGTCCAGGTCAAGAGAGCATCCCTTCATACTCCATATGAATTCTTAAATTCTGCCTGTCATAGGATGCACGGTTACAGTCAGGCTCTATAGGATGCTATGAAAGATAATTCAGTTTTATTTCCTTTTAAAATAAGAGAAATCTCATTATTTACTTATTTGTGTCTGTGCATATGTTGGCATATGCTCACTTACATGTGTAGGTTAACGTGTCCATTTGGGTACCCAGAACCAGGTTTCCTCCTCCATCATTTCCCATCTAGTGTTTTGAGGCAGGGTCTCTCCCTAAACCTTGGACTCAAGTTTTCTCAGCTAGGCTGGAAGACATCATGCCCTAGCGATCCTCTTGCCTCTGTCCCCTCTTTAAGCTGAGATTATGTGGGTGCTGGGATCTACACCCCTGCCCTCCTGATTGAGGAGCACTCTTAAGTGATGATCTGTCTCTCTAGTTCCCCAGAGTCTTCCTATTTTATACTGATGACAGCACTGTTATATATTTAAGACAAACTGTTCCTGTGTGGGCTCTTACTAAACCTTCAGAACACTAACCACCATAGTAATGCAAAAATAGCAATCATGATATTAAATAAAACATGGGAGAAGTAGGACATATGGCAGGTTGTCAGGCATGGTGGTGCATACCCTGAATTCAAGTACTCAGGAGACAGATGCAGACAGATCTCTGTGAGTTCAAGGCCTGCCCGGTTTGCCTAGAGAATCATAGGCTGGTCAGGACAATACAGTAAGACCCTGTCTTAAAGAAAAGAAAAGAAAAATAAAATGTATCAACTTCTAGAATTGGCCATCTTCTCACCTAGTCTGTGACTTTGAGACCATGCTGGATTTATTGATCGAGTATTTAAAAGTTTCTGAGTCTGAGAAGGAGAAGCTGGATTAAAAACATGTGCTCGGGGAAATGTTGATGCTTTGTTTTCTTTTTTGACTGATTGCATTTTTTATTTTTTGCTTTTGTCTCTCTTAAAATCAGCTGAGTTCACAGAAATGTGCCCTAGAGGGAAAGGATTTGTCCCCACTGGAGAATCCTCTTACAACACCGGTGGTGAGAGCTATAAAGGTCAGTGTCATGAGTTTGCAACATGTGTCTGTCACTCGGGTAGGAGCCTGGCTTGGGTTACACAGTGGTAGAGTTCTGTTGGGCTGTGGAAACTGGTGGCTGTGCCCCTTTTCCACCCCAGGAGGAAGATCTCTGAGGATGCTGGACAAAACTCCGATTTGAGGTCAGAATCCCAGAGGCTATGTGACCTTGAGAGGTCATATGACCTGAGTTTCCAGCTGTTCAGCTCTGAAACAGGAATTTTTTCAGAATTACAGTGAACTTTCAATGAAATAATATGTGCAAAACTACTTACCACAAAAGATTGTAGTCAGGAGGTATTCTTTCACCTAGACATACACTCCAAATTATATAAACCATGAGCATGTAAGTTTGATTATCATGGTGCCCTTTATGACTAGGTATGAAGCTAAGAATCATACTTTTTTTAGTAGCCTTTCTTGCTCTTCCTATACTGTTTATCTAATGCCCATAGATTCATAATGAAAACAAGAAAATGGGAAAAATGAAACTGGCTATTTTATATCCTTAATGCTATTGTTGAACAAATAAGTGTGTAGCCTTTTTTTAATGGTGAATGTTCATATATAGGAACATTTCTTCATTAACTGACTTTTGACAGTTCCATAGTAGAGATATTATAATGAAATACTATATATAAGGTAATTTTTTCCATTATAGCTTAATAGTGAAAACTGGAAAGTAGCTGGAAAAGAGACTATGAAAATGGCTTTATTATCCATCTACTTTTGGAAAGCTAGTATTTGAATGGTATGGGCTAATTCAGTAGCTGGGCAAGAAATTCCATTTGTGTTTTTAAAATACATCTATGATTTAGTCCAACTGGATTGGAAGACTTGGTTTGCAGTATATGTTGAATGGTTTTCACGTTCATAAATATCACATATCCCATTTTTACAGGAATGCAGTTAAAATGCACTTCATGTTATGAACCTCAATTTTACGATACAGCCATCCTCTCTTTTATATAAAACCCAGCTCCTCCTCCTAACGGTGCTTCCAGTGTGGAAGGAGATGGGATGCAGGCCCTTTACTGCCACACATTCTGTGCTCCGCACTGCCTTTTTCCATTTGTATAAATTCGAGCATGTATTCCATGGCGTTGAGAGTTTTCAAAATAAGAGCTAGATGGCATTTGCTCTGAACTTCTTGAACAGGCAACCTCGGAGTGTCCAGAATCCTTAATATAGATTATCTTATTTATCCTTGGAATCCTAGTACACTGGTGGACCCGGCTGTATCCAGTTTATCATGGAGACAACTGTGATGGCCAAGGGTTAATTCAGTGGGGGAAGTGGGCCTGCCAACCCTCTTTATAACTTGCAATTCCATGGATTTCCCTCCCTCCGCAGAAAAGATCTTCTTCGTGTCCATCAAAGAGTTCTTGGCATTTTGTCCATCTCAGCTAGTAAATGGGGTGACATTTACCACAGATAGAAAGGCCAATTTCATGAAGGCTACATTAGAGCAGGTTCTGAGAGCCACTGTGGAATCCAAAGACTAGCTCACTGAGGGTGAGGTGGCATCAGAACATATCTCATCACATTCTGCATCTGTCAGTTGGGTCCAATTTTAAGAATTTTATATTCTATATCATAAGAATCTTTTGAGCATAATAATATCTAATCTAAAACCAGATATTGGTTAGATTCTTCTTCAAGTGAAAATAAAAACATATTCCTATTTCTCTTGCCATAGATGCTGATGAATGCCTGCTGTTTGGGGAGGAAATCTGCAAAAATGGTTACTGTTTGAACACTCAGCCTGGGTATGAATGCTACTGTAAGCAAGGGACGTACTATGATCCTGTCAAATTACAGTGTTTTGGTAAGCTTTAAGAGAATATAGTAACGTGTGCTGGGAAAATGTACAGGAAAAAAAAAGGAATGCTATGTAATAAAAATGCTATAATTTTTATTTATAAATTTTATTTCTAAATTGTGTCTTTAAAAGACAAGTGTTTTGTAGATCTCTTTCTTGAGCAAGATCTGAGAAATAAAAACCTTTCATCCTTGTATTGAATGGGTGTCAGGAAAGGAGTTCATTGTCATTGTGGAATTACAATCCAGGTCACCAATATGACTGCAGAGTCCTCCTAGGCTGTAGAACTTCCTGTTCCATCAGTCAGATCAGTAATGCAATCAGAGGACATTTTTAAATATTCACATAGACTTTAATCCTTAAGCAGAAAACCATGTACTATAGGCAGAAAAATTCAGCATAAGGAAATAATAGTAAAAGTATTCTTTTTTAAGGGCATTTTATCTTAAGTTTCTAAGCATGTTCCATTCCTTTACATATTTCCTTTACATATTTAATAGCAGCAGTAGCAGCATTGCTTTTCCTCAGTGACTCTGTCTTTCCAGCCACAGGGTTCTCCTGTGGATGATGATGTGTAGTTAATTCAAATGTGATGGCTCTTGGGATCAGGACTGAATTTATCAGCATGTTAACTTTGATAACTGTATGAAGCACAAATTATTGCTGATTTTCTTGGGTGATTTTTTTTCCTCTTAAGATATGGATGAATGTCAAGACCCTAACAGTTGTATCGATGGCCAGTGTGTTAATACGGAGGGCTCTTACAACTGTTTTTGCACTCACCCAATGGTCCTGGATGCCTCTGAGAAAAGATGTGTGCAGCCAACTGAATCAAATGGTATGTTTGGATGTGAGATACAAATGTCTATTCAGATAAATGCTCAAGATTGTCTTTTAAACTAAAAATGGAAATGTCTCAAAAATAGGGACATTAATTCCATGGTTAGCTTAAGGAAGTAAAGAGAGCTACTAAGAGAAATAATGAGATATATATGGTTCATGTGTAGATTTACTATTCTGGATGTATTAGTTAGGGTTTCTATTGCTGTGAAGAGACACCATGACCACGGTAACTCTTATAAAGGAAAACATTTAATTGGGTGGCTTACATAACAGTTCAGGGGCAGGACATGGTGGCATGCGGACAGACATGGTTCTGGAGAAGGAGCTGAAAGTTTTACATCTTACTATTCAGGCAACAGGAAGTAATCTGTGTCACTGAGCATGGCTTGAGCATACATGAGACCTCAAAACCCACCTTCACAATGGCACACTTCCTCCATCAAGACCACACTTCCTCCATCAAGACCACACCTCCTAATAGTGCCACTCCTTTGGGGGCCATGTTCTTTCAAACCCCCACAGTTCCCATTAAGGGAATATCAGGATACAGAGGGGCTGAGCTCATGGAAGGGCTGTTCCACCTGAGCATTCGTCACACTTAAACTTCAGAGGAAAATGAGAGGTCTGGAAAAATAATGTGTTTTCCCAGGGTGCATGACATGGATAAAGCTAGACAGAACAGAGTGCGAAGTTCAGCAAAGTGAAGACTTCGAAAGTGCATAGATGGAAATCCCCACTAGTCTCTGAGGATGTGGTGTGTCTTTGATTATTGTTATGATCAATCAATCACTCCTCATATTTAGGAGATTCCTTCAGATGAAACAAAGGTACAAAGTTTAGAATTGAACATTCTAGAGTGAGGTGTTATTAGGCCAGGGTTTGAGCAGATGAAAAGAGTAGAAAATCATGGATACGGAAGGAAGTGGCAGAAGTTGACAGAAGCCCATCAAAGGACAGCAAGATAATGAGAACTTTCTATATTGAGAGGACTGTCTTAGGGCAAGCATTCACCCAGACGGAATGTCAGCTGATGGAACAGCATTCAGCTGGAGATGACAAAGATGTGATCTGTGGAAAGAGCAGGCTGAATTGAGACTATTCCTTGGAAGTTGCTCATAGAAGTAGGGATGGAAACTTTGAAACTTGCTGGCTTCCACGGCAGTGTCGATGAAATAGGAATAACAGTGCAATTGTCATGGAACCATGTCTTCCTTTTCAGAACAAATAGAAGAAACTGATGTCTACCAAGATCTGTGCTGGGAGCATTTGAGTGAGGAGTATGTGTGCAGCCGTCCTCTGGTGGGCAAGCAGACAACGTACACCGAGTGCTGCTGTCTGTACGGGGAGGCGTGGGGCATGCAGTGTGCTCTCTGCCCCATGAAGGACTCAGGTGAGCTGGTGTCCTGTTTATTCTGCACGAGGCCTGTGACACGTGCTCTTCATCTCCTGTGGAGCTTGGCATGTCTTTCATATAGCCTTTCTCCTTGCATCTTTATTCATCACAGGTGGTGTGTGTGCTTAGTAGAAGATATAGTTATATAAGCATGTACCTCCTGGTTTACCTTCAAGCCAGACCACATCATTAATTTTTGAAGTCATTGTTCATTTTCTCCCAAGAATGACAAATGACCTGAAGAAATATAATCTAACCATCTGTGGAATAATTTTTTGCACCTTTTTTTCTAATTTATATTTTTAGATGCTTCATTGTTCTTACCCAGTTTTTAAAACGGAGAGGGGGAAACACATTAGAGACTATAATATATTAATTGAGGTAGAAGTTCAAGTGTTGATGCCAACCTCCATATAAGAGATACTGGTAGAGCATGCTAATCCAAAAATTCAAAAAGTTCAGACTTTAGACCACTTCAGATTTGGGGATTAAAGATGCTCAATTGGCGACATCTATCCGAAGGTCCCCAAGTCCAAAAATCTCTTTAGTTACTATTCCATTGCTGTGAAGAGACATGGTGACTAAGACAACTCTTATTAAAGAAGGCATTTAAATTGGGGCTTTCTTACAGTTTCAGAGAGTTAGTCCAGAATCATCATGTCATGGACCAGACAGGCGTGGTGCTGGAGCAGTAGCTGAGGGCTTTATATCCTGATATACAGGCAGAAAGCAAGCAGAGAGAGAGAGAGAGAGAGAGAGAGAGAGAGAGAGAGAGAGAGAGAGAGAGAGAGAGAGAGAGAGAGAGAGGAAGAGAGAGAGAGGGGGGGGCTGGTATGGGCTTTTAAAACCTCAGCCTCCACCTCCAGTGACACACCTCCTCTCACAAGGCCACACCTCCTAATCTTCCCAAACAGTCCCACTAACTAGGGACCAAACATTCAAACATAAGAGTCTATGAAGCACCGTTTTCATTCAAACCATCCTAGCTCCAAACCTTGAACTATTTCTGGTCCCAGGCATTTCAAATATGGGCTGTTCAACCTGTTTGAGAAAGCTGGCTTGTTGTGTAAAAGTCCTTGCCGATAAGCCTGACCACCAGTCCCTGATTTGACATGGTAGAAGGACAGAACAGGCTCCCATAAGTTGTCCTCTGACATCCACACGTGTGATGTGACATGCATGCCTACTCACTTGCACATAAATAAATAAATAAATGCCAAAATTTTCCAAGAAATTATTAGAAAGAGAAGGAAAGAATGGAAGAAATGAAGAGTGTTTAAGTAAATCTAATTTTTCTCCAAGTTTTGGGTGTGAGCATCAGTTGTTCAATTGCCTTGTGTTAGAGGATGTTTGGATCCTATGCTTTCTGCCTGGCTGTTTGGTGGCTGCTGGTTTATGTGATAACCCTTTTTTTTTTCCTTTTCTGACCACCAAAGCCACTTCTTGTTTTAAAGAAAGGTACTGGAAAGTGTTGTATATTGTTTTCTCAAATGGACTTAAGGCTAGAAAACCAGCATATTTGAGCAAGATGAAGGAATTCATAACCAGCACATACTCTCAGAGTAGCAAGGAAGGTAGGGATTGCTGCAAGAGGGGAAGTACATTAATTTTTGGCTAATTCAATTATTAGAATATTTCTTTCAAGCTGCTTCATAGATGTAGCATCCCTGCTTAGAAATAACTTGAAACCAATGTAGCATGAAAAAGAAAATAATCTGAAATGCCACACACAAAAAAGCAAATCCCTAAAGTAATAGATGGAACTGATAGCAGCTCAGCACTGGGAAGGCTAGATTCTAGGGTTGGATCTGCCACACTGCCCACGGCAGCAGCCTTCCATGAGAATATGCATCACTAGCTCATGGGGTTGTGGTGAGGGCAGGAGAACGTGGGACTGCTGGTGACCAGCGAGGCAGATGCCACCGGGAGACAAGAATAAAATCAGTGTAGAGATGAATACAGCAAGGCCTGGCTCTCCTTATTGTGTTTCAACTCCTCCCTATCTCCTTGTCCTTATTCAGTGCTTTTCATTAAAATAATAATAATAATAACGAATAACTGAATGAATTAAAACAACAAAAGAAGTTGTATTTCCCTCCACCTGCCCTGTCACATTTGTATTCTTCTCCCTGAAGATATTCACCCTTGACAGTCTCATAGGCTTTTTGCTTTATGTGTCCATTTAGTACAGATTATGTTAGTCATTGGTGTATATTTAGTGTAATATTTACTGAACTCAGTACCAGCTGTCGAAGCAATGCTTTGTTTTGTTGTTGTTGTATATGTCAACACTTCCTAATCGATGCTTACCTCCTAATCGATGCATTAAAATGGCCACAAGCCATGCTTTGTACATTTTGACATCATCTCTCTTAAGAGCACCTGGTGGTATTTTAGGACTGCTGGAAGAAGGGCTGTGCAGAACCTGTTCTATCTATGCAGCCTGGTTTATTTAGCCTCATCTCATACTGGACGTTGTAATTGTTCCTTCATAGCCTTTCTTGGCCCCGACCCTGACTTTCCCATTGTAAACAATGCTCCAGTGAACTCCCGTGTGTGGACCTATAGGATGGCCTGGGAAGAAAGCGCCCACAAGTTAGAGCACCAGGCTGGGAAGTGCATTCAGTTTTAACTGACTCTTGTTATTTCCACCAATGCCAAGTTGGAAAAGTTATACTCAGGGCAGTAGTGCCATTTTACCAGTAGTGCCATTCTTCACCTTTGGAGAATGCTTTGGTTGAGAAAGGAACCTTGGTGGATACACAAGGTCTACTCCTGAGCTACACACCCAGCCCCTTCAGAATTGTTTCTCCTGTGTGGGTAATGTACATTGTAAATGCATTGCCCTTGTTTCTGAGCAGTTGGAGGTCTTTTCCTAAGTTTACAGGTGATTTGTGTTTGTCTTGTTGCAGCCTTGGATCTGTGTCTTCTTGCTTATTTGTAGGCGTGGCATGGCATTATTTGTTGACAGCCCTGGCCTTTGGACTCCACTGTGTGTGTGGTCATGGATGCTCTCCAGGAAGGGTTTGTGTAGCACCATGCTTTATTCTGTCTCCAACTTGATCTCTCTCAATGCTGCATTTACCACCTATGACTGACAAGCCAAGCACCTTTGATAATCATAGTTAATTGACTGCATTTTCAAAAGAGACATCCCATCAGGGCTGGGGAGATATCTCAATGGTTGAGAGAATACTTTTGATCTTAAGTTTGGTTTCAAGCACACATGTTAGATGGCTCACAACCACCTGTAACTCCAGTTCCAGAAGATCTGATACCCTCTCCTGGCCTCTCAGGCACCTTCACATATGACATACATACATACATACATACATACATACATACATACATACATACACTAAAATAATATTTTCAAATCAAATGCATTTTCTAATGTAACAAAAATCAAAGGCTCTTATAACATGTGTGGTTACCTAACACCTGGACATGAATTAAAAATCAACCAATGCAGAATTGTCATTTATATAAGTTTCTCTTCTACATTGCTGCTTTATGAACACAAAGAAGAAGCCCGTGAGCTAGGAGTCTCACCTGAACTCCAGCCCTGCTTCCAAGGTTGTCGGGATGAGAGTACAGGATTCTGCATTCTCCAAGTGCCTCCACTGTAGGTCTAACAGCTAGTGAGATTCTCGGTTTACCAAGGAGCATCTGCACATGTTCAAACCTGCTTTCACAATGAGACTCTCAGAGGAACCAGAGAATGTGTGAGGTTTAAAACTGGATGCCTGTAGTTCTGTCTCTGGACCTTTTTAAACTCTCCATTTCAGCATCTCTCCACTGTTGAGAAGCACAGCCTTATCCTTTGTTAATTCAAACACTGGACTAGACCCAGACAGACAGACATGGAACCTTCCAGTTTCTGTAGGAGGGCCGCACTGTTTGGGGGAACAATCTGTTACTGATGGAAACGGTGCTCGGGGAATTTGTAGACTAAATCACAGTGCCTGTCATCAGCTCTGAGCATTAAAGTGCAGTGTAAGTACAGCTCTGGCTCACGACAGGCCTTCACACTTCTGGTCCAATAGGTCACAGGCATTAATTCTTGCTGGAGCAGCAAGTCTGGGAATACTGGCAGGTGGAGGCTGTAGGAGTGGCCCGTTCCTTGTGGTTCTCTGAAGTTAGAAGTTGCTCTGTGGGTTGGTACTGCATGTGAGAGAAATGAGTGGAGGGTGAAGGGTTATGTCAGAGAAAAACTTGCATGAGAAAAACTATGCCATTGTGTAATTCTGCTCACTTTTGGGGCCACTCTGGATTTTATGTCAGTCCTCAGCTAGTTAAAGGGGCCAAATGGCAGGCTCGTTTAGAAGAAAGCTCCAGATTATTTGTGGTCAAGTGAAGGGTGTGACAGTGGTGTGGTGAGCATGTGCTAACAGCCTCTGCCTTCTAGAGCCCCGGAGGCCTCCCTCACCCTCTGTCCGTTCCTGCCACCTCTGCCTCCCTCCCTCTCCTTTTGCAATACCCTCTGCTGCTGCCCAGTCTTAGAATGTCAGTGGCTGAGCTTGCTCTGGGAGGATCCCCAAATATGATCTGTTTATCACCGTATTGAGACTGTGAAAGGCAAGGCTGTTAAGAAAACCAGTTCAAACCAAATAAACCCACTGTATCCATATTTCAGATGAGAGAGAGGGCAAGCATGGTTTGCTCCCTGGAAAATGTTCATGCCATGCTAGAAGGATATCATAGTTATCAGAATATGGGATCTTTGATTAGACATTTTCTGCTTAGTTTTCATGGATCTCAGTGCCAGGCATTGTTGAGAGTTATTCATTTCTTCAGCCTTAGATGCACAACCACTGCCTCCTTCTGGAAGAGGAGATGTGTCAGAGGCAGAGAAAGGTAGCTTACCTTGCCATGTCCTGTTCAAAGGGCAGAGTCAGATCCAGGCATTGCATCGACTCTGTTGGAACTGCCTTAGTGTGGCCCAAGTCCTCCCTTTCCAGAGAATGTAAAATGCATTTGAAATAAACAGTATTTTTTATAAACATGAAAGTAGGAGTAAAGAATTAAAGCTGAAACTTTCATGTTGTCATGTGGTGTGCTAGCACAAGCAAAGGGAATGTGGTTTAGAGCAGCAGTGAGTGTAGTGAGCCAAGAGAATACAGTGTCCGCCTATCTCCACAGGCACGCCGGCAGGCAAGGTGGGTCGTATATATTCAACTGGCAAATGGGTTAAAGCCAAAAGTTCTTGGCCAAGTAAAGTATAAACTTATTTTTTGGAAAACATACCTATAATTTATTATACATATATTGTATTGTTATCAAATGGAGATAAAAATCTTTCTGTGAGCAGCAAAAGACAGTCAGACACATTTGAACACTAGATTCTATAATGCCCAGGAGTCACAATATTTGCAGTTGTACTATTTGAAGAATTTTACTCCCGATGAATAAATCGTTCAGAGAGCCACGTTGTAAGTTAACTGAACATAAGGTCTTGATAAGAGTCCTCACTGAAATCTTTGCATTCAGGAGCTTGCCTAATGGGATAACTGCTGTGTTGGGAGAGTGCTCCCTCTTGGCAGTCTGTTGTACTACACAAGTGTTCACCTCTGAGGCATTCTGGAGAGCTCAGGTATTGGTCAGAGTGACATTTGCTTTTGTTTTTATTAATGTCCCAATGGGAGCATTAGTGACACAAAATGAATACATTTCAATTATATTTCAATACTGATCAACTTATAAAAGTATTGTCTTTCTGTATTACAAGGAAGCAATCTGAAGATGAAATGCCTATCTATATCTGAGTCACTAAGTCTAGTTTGGGGAGCTCACCATGTAGATGAACTGCCCTGTAATAATGTAACTGCTCTGTAATGAGGAGAAATGGAATCAGTTATGCCCAGAATTGATTGATGAGTTGTGGACATCTATACAGTAGAAAATACTATGCAAGCTTTTTCTAAATGAAGCATGGCTACAGGTCCTCATAGAGGATACTGTCTAAGCCAAATTTTAAACTTTGATTACATTTACTTATCGTGTGTATATGTATGTACGTGCATTCACGTGCCACAGTGTCTGTGTGGAGGTCAGAGGATAACTAGCAGGGGTCAGTTTTCTCCTTCCTATCCTCTGGGCCTGGGTCATCAGGCTTGCCAGAAAACATCTTTACCTACTGAGCCATCTTGCCAGCTATAAGCCATAGTCTATAAAAAGGCATAGAACAACATGAGCAAACTGTCCTTTGCATAATAAACTAAAGGAAGAACACATATAGCTATGTTGATGACTGGTTGTGAGTCTATCGCCTTTTCATTGCTTGAATTTGTTTTTACTATATAGGTTTTTTCTATATATTGTCATACATATATGGATATATATGATCATCTTATTTTAAATACACAGAAATGTCTATCTGAAACTTGAACTCATAAAACAGGGACTAGGTATAGCTATGTCAGCTCTGTTTCCCCATTAAGTGATAATGAATGATTGGTGAATAGCACAAAGCCATGCAATGAATATGCATGAGAATCCACAGCAATATTACCTAATGGCTCCTGTGTAGGTAGGCACTACCCAAGCAAAAGGTTTTTATAAGTTATTAAGTTGTGTAAGCTACTCACATGCCTTATGCTAAAGAGAATGGTTGTTATTGCATATAAGTTGTGCACCTCTTGTGGTTGACAAAAAGAGATGACTTTTCAGAGATAAGATCTAAATTGTGGGTCATTTTCCTCTTCTCACTTTAAAATTAAATTTAAACGTTCCATTTAAATTTAGATTATATATTTCTTCCTTCATTTTGTTATTTTTTGAACATATATTCTGTGGTAGGCCAAGAGGTTTGTGACAAATTCACAGTTTGTGTTTGGAATGTAAGGTGCCATTGTGAAGTAGGGTGTTTGTTCCCAAATATTCTCCTAAGTATACATGTGCTACATTAGCTATGCCAAAATATTGTAAATATCCTAATTGCTGACCTAGCACAGTGCTTTTTTTAAATATAGTTTTACCCAACTAAAATAATTTATAAGCTGTCTTAGAAATGGTTGAGCCAGTGATTTCCACATCCACGCATCCCCACGTTCCCAAAGACCTCAGTGCAAGACATTGCTTAACAGTCCTGAGGTGTGAAAGAAGACAGACATTTGACTCCCAGACAACATTTGAAAAAACACCGTGACTAGGCGATGGTTGAAAAAAAAAGAAGAAGAAGCCTTTCGGCATCCACAGTGTAAAGGCTTTTCCAAGAAATGTTTCCAGAGAATGTTAGTAATAACTTTGGAACATCCCACATGGGAAGCACAGCAGAGGGCCACCGCCTTTACTTAGGCGACCCGGAATCCAGCTCTGGTTTGGGGATCGGTTCTACTCATTGCACTTCAGATCTCCTTTATGTAAAATTGAGATCTCTCTGTGAACTTATGACTAATCCTGTCTAGTGTGAAAACGTGTATCCTTTCGATCACAGATTCTGAGCGCTATGACTCAAGAACAGTAACTCTGAACCAAATAGAATGGAGATTGACCAAACTAGAAAGATACCCCAAGCCTCCTAAACTGAGTGGCCGCCATGCCTGGAGATGGGATGTAGATAGCAAGCTGGAAGGAGTCTAAGAAGCCACGTGGTCCAGTTTTTTGGGGCTGAATTTTCGGTACCCGTTATATGCTATGTGGAATAGTCTGGCTTGCGGTTTATACTGTTCCTCGCCGAAAAGATTACCTCCCAAAGAGCAAAATAGTTTTCTTTCTACAAAGGAATGGCTGTGAAACATTCAATAGTGAATTCTGTCCATACATACCTATGTCTGGCGTTGTTAGTTTCCTCCTGCATGAAACGGCAGTAACAACACCTTCCTCGAGGGGGTGTGCAGGTGTTAGATGTGATACTGCATGGGTCGTCAGACAGTACATGCCTGCCAGGGTCAACTGACTATTATTAAATCCGGTTCCAGAAGGTAAGTTGAGCTCATGCCGATTCTACGCAGTTACCTCCTTGTGCAGGGCTGAGCGTCTCTTTGAAGGGAGGTGAGCATCAAAAACAATGCTAGATTCAGGGTGTTTAGAAGGAACAAGCAGTTCCCGGTAGCAGTGTTTGGGAACTAGTGTGGCCCCTGTGGCGCTGTACACTGATGAACAAGATTTTCAAGTGTTCCACGAGTTCCAAAATACCAGGGTAATGTGTGAGGTGTGAGGGAGGCTTTATTCTGGAGAGGACCCGACCATCTAATGTTGCTTTCTGAACGAACATTGGATGTACTCGATCTACACAACTTTTAGGTGGTGACGCACACCTTTAATCCCAGCACTTGGGAGGCAGAGGCAGGGGGATCTCTGTGAGTCTGAGACCAGCCTGGTCTACAAGAGCTAGTTCCAGGTCAGCCTCCAAAGCCACAGAGAAACCCTGTCTCGAAAAACCAAAAACCAAAACAAAACCTAGACTGTAGACGACTACCTTGAATATATTACATGATGTCATCCAACCAACTTCCTAGAAAATGCATTCATTTATACTTTCTTCTGGTTTCTGTCTCAAAGAAGACATTACACCGCCTGCTTTATTTAGGTTCTGACGATGTCTTATACTCTTCAGTCTTCCTTCATAAATTTTGTACTCGGTTTTCTCTCAAGTAATTTAGCTGATGGGGCAGCCCACAACTCCTAATAATCTTAACATTTGTGGGGCAGTGGTGGTGCACACCTTTAATCCCAGCACTCTGGAGCCAGAGACAGGGGATCTCTGTGAGTTTGAAGCCAGCCAGGTCTACAAATCGAGTTCTAAGACAGTCAAAACTATACAAAGAATCCCTGTCTGGGAAAATTAATTAATTAATAATTAATTAACCATCTTAACATTTAAGCAGCCTTATTGATATCAGATGTCAAGCTTAAATACAGAGGTTAGGGGGTGTAGCTCAGTCGGTAGAGTGCTGTCCACCAAGCACAAGCCCCCCGTTCAATCCCCAGCACTATGGAAACCCAGCATGGTGCTCTGCTGTGGTCTGAAAACTAGGGATGTAAAACCAGGAGAATCGGCCAAGCATTGGTGGTGCATGCCTTTAGTCCCAGCACTCGGGAGGCAGAGGCAGAGGCAGAGGCAGGCAGATCTCTGTGAGTTTGAGGTCAGCCTGGTCTACAGTGCAAATTTCAAGACAGCCAAGGCTACACAGAGAAACCCTGTCTTGAAAAAAAAAAAAAAAAAAAGTTAGTTCAAGGCAGCCTGGTCTAGAGACCCTGACTCAAGAACAAACAGAAAATTTGAATTTCTTGATATATTTAAATACTGTTTACCTACTTATTCAAATTCTTTTAATTCTCATTCAAACTAAGGCCTTAATTCCTAAAGCAAGTACACTTCAAACAAATCACAAAACCTTTTTGGGAGACACTCTATGGCATGATTCTTTTTAACACGGTAGACATCCATAGTAACCAGGGGCAAGAAGGAACACTTCACCGTAAATAAAGCATTAATACACTGGCCTTATTACATCTGTAGCTGTACAATTGCCATTTTAGGCAACCCGAGGTCACTGGGTGGAGAAATTAAAGGCTGCCTCAGGCAGTTATTTGGAGAATCAAGCGCCAAGACATGAGGTAAGTAAGCATACTGTCCCCAGCCATGTGTGTCCTTACAGGATCATGTGGCTGTCAGTTTGTACTTATTTTTATAATCAGTGTCTTCCACTGAGACAATTCTTAAGGTGATAATAGGACTCTATCAAATCAAACTCTATCCAACTCTCATGGTTCCCTTGGGAACCAGGTCTCCCCATCATGCCAAAGCTTCCCAGGGGACAATGCTTTTGTGATCCACCAGGGCTTCTGTCTCTGAAATGTGAAATCCACATTGGACCTGGGAAAGGAGCTAGATGAGCAGGAGCAAATGACAATGGGGCCAGGGCCAAATAGGGGATGGTAGGTAAGAATGAGATTCTGGAGACAGCCAAAATGTGGGGTTTTAAAACTGTGCTCTGGTGGTTGCATTAGTGAAAAAGCACATTGGGGTTGTGATCATTTGCAGCCATTTATTTAAAACATGTCAGTAGACAAGTGAGCATGGTTCACCTAAGAGTAAGGATTGGCTAACAAAGAACAGATCCTCATAGAGCCAGCACAAGCCAAATTGCTGAAGCCAGAGCAATGGAAGTGTGGACCAATAAGCTGTGTTCTAAACCTGGTTTCCCAGAGTGTAGAGGACCAGCTGGGACCCAAGAAGGCAGCTAGCAAGGCCCTTCAATATCGCCAGGTTCAGAGTGCCGCCTGCATGCTGGATAAGAACTGGTTGAAGCTACTGCCTTAAGGTCCTCACTACAATTACAGATCATTGTGGGGGAGTTTGATCAGCAGAACGTCACAGGTGATGGTGATATGAGCACTTGTGAAACTTTAATATTTGGATAGCTTGGATGGATCAGTGGGTGGGGTGGCCATTTCATCTATGCTTCTTTTCCCGGAGTTACACTGTTTGCATTGCCAGCAAAGCACTAGCTGCACTCAGTAATGCTAAGCACTCAAGGGAGGGATCCACTGACGTCATCTCTGAGTCCAAGTCAGCAAGCCAAAGTAGGAAATGAAATAAGCCAATCACAGAGTCCAGGGCGGTTGTTTCTAGATACAAGCAATCTGGTTGATCTCAAAAGTAACCACTTTGTCTGCCTCAGCTTTCCATTTTGAAGTTAGAGTTGATAGGTCCAGTTTTCTAGAAGTTTCCATTCAGTGCCAACTTGGACTAAAGGTTTGCTCTGAGTTAGATTTGGCTTTTGAACATTTTACAGACAAGTTGCTAGGTTTTGTCTGTTGGTTTTGTTTGTGTTTGTTTCTCTTTCATCATGGAACCAGTTGAGGTTTGCTCCAAAAATGACTTGGAGAACGAGCGCCCTGAGCTGGTCTTGGGGTTTTTAACTGAGATCGGTTGCATTTATTTCTACCTCTTCTGAACAAACTGTTGTAAGACTTCTTTGGTTAGAGCAGAGCTGCATTTAGATAGTAACCTCTGGCCAGCGCAGGCAAGCCTTGCTAGATGGCAGGTAACAGGAGGTTGATCGACTCTTCCTGCAGCAGACAGATTCTATCCTGTCTAACTGGAGAGAGGTGGCCAGCAAGAGCTTCAAGAGCAATCAGAGATGAGTGGTGGGGGTATATTAGGGACTCAGTGGTAGATCCCTAGCATGACTGAGATCCTGATTTGATTCCCAGAACCATGTTTTTTTTTAAAATAAATAAATAAATAAACCTCATATTTGGATGAATTTGCAGAGAGTCATGCCTAGGAAAGTAACTGTTCAGCATTAACAGCCAATCTTATGAAAGGAACAACTTTTAAGAAGAAAATGGAGCTTGGTAAGGAAGATTCCTGATACAATGTCTCCTTGACAATGTTTGTTCCTGAGCCTTGAGTGTTAGGGACCAGCAGAGCTGTTGTAAACAGTTGTGTTGGTTGCACACTGCTCAACTGTACAAGATGCTACTCAGTAACCTATGAGTCCCTAGCAAGGATGGGCAAGTAAATCACTGCCAGCATGAACCCATTAGGATTGGGATTGACTATGATCAGCCCTGGGGAAGAGGAGAGTCTCTTTAAAGCGAGGTAAAATAGCAACATACAAAGAAATTATAAAACAGAATCAGAGATCTTAATTCCAGGTCTTTGCTAAGCAATGACGTCTTATTTCTTGTAATTGAATGGAATACATTTTCACAAATAGCATATAACCATTTATTGTTAAGAAATAATACATAAGTTAATCAGAATTTGTTCTTCAAATAATGGCAATGGGTTCTGAGGGATATCTTACTGTTATGTTTTTTTAGAATCTTGAGTTCTGACGCTTAGGAGAGTTTTAAATATCAGCAGTTTTCTCTATGGTAAACTTTAAAAACAATATGCATTGTTAAAATACTTTAAAATATAATTCTGTTGTTAGAGAAAATTATATGAAATTATTATTAAAATTATCATACTTAGTAGCTAAAACTTTGAGAATTTAACCTGACTTCAACTTTGGAATACTTTTCAATGTCTCTCAACCTCAGTTTCCTTCCAGGACAGGCTTGTGAGGCAGAACAGTGACATCTAGTGGTTCTTACCTTGAATTGCAGCCACAGGCTTCAGTGGCCTTTTTTTCCCCAAGGTAGCAGTAAGCCTCCTATAGAATCAGCACAAACTCAATGGCATGTTTTTAGAGGTTCTTTGTCTTACAATGCTTTGAAAGGCTATTGTTTATTTGTTTTTATTTGTTTTTACCTTACATGTCCTTTGAGTTTGTACTACAGTTTCCAGTTTTGTGTTTTCATGGGGTTTCTGTGTGTGTGGACTTGTGTGTCCCTATATATGCTTCATGTGCTTTTTCTTTGGAATACCTTTCTGTTTGTTGTTTGTTTTGTCTTATTCCAGTTTGTTTATTTTTATTTTATCTCATCTTACTATTATTTTTTAGATATCTGTTTGTTTTCTAATGTGAAAGAGGTGGGGAAAGGTGTAGATTTGATGGGAGTGACATGGGGAGGATGTGGGAGGTGTTGGGGGAGGAGAAGCATAATCAGAGTATATTTATGAAAAATAAAAGTAGAATCATACATAGAAGTTTGGACGGACCCTGGAGATGTCTTGTTTCCTTACTTACTCGTTAGAAAGTTTATATGAACTCCAGACACACACACACTCTCTCTCTCCCTCCCCCTCTCTCCATATATGGAGAGAGGGGGAGAGAGAGAGAGAGAGATAGATAGATAGATATATAACTTTATGCAAAAGAAGCAAAGGAAAGGGACAAAAATAGTGTGATACACACACACACACACACACACACACACACACACACACACACACACAGGTACTCCACCACCAGGGATTGAACCCAGTACCTTGTGCATTTTGGTCAAGCATTCAAGCTTTGAGTTATATCCTCCATTAGTTTGCATTTAGTTTTTAATGGAGGTAAAAATTCACATAAAACAAAAGCAAGTTTCTGAGGTGGACACGTCAGTGACATTTGGCACATTCACAAGGCATACAACCTCCCATTTATCCTTAATTATACATTCAGTTTTTCTAAGTAATTCTTACTTGCTGTATCACAAAGAGAAAAGCAAATGGACTCCTTGGGGATGATATTTGTTTGTGGTGATTTGTTGACTTTTTAGATTATCACTCCCAGGAGCAGGAAAGAGACAATGATGTGGCTTTCCCATCTTCACAGTGACAGAAACAAAAGCGGAGCCTTTTACAAAAGGAATGCTTTGAAATCCCTCCCCGGTGCCCTCTTTGCATGCTAAGCCTTGTCTCACATCAGTAGTAACCCCACTCCTTGTTTCTTTTGAGACTGCCTGAAAGTAAGCCTTAGTGATGTCTTTCCAAAGCCCAGATGGACAGCTGAGAAATGGGGGAAGCCTTCCATTAAGTCTTTAATAAGGAATTCATGTTAGCAGTCACTATTCTCAGGCTTGCCTGTGTGGCTTAGCTTAATGCTATTACAAGAATATAAATGTTTGAACCCAGGTTTTAGAACACAGAGGGGACCTCCGTTTTTTTTTAAAAAAATATTTATTTAGTAGTACTAATGCATTTGTAGCCAACAATCTCTTCTGTCAGCTAGTCTGGCTAGCTAGCAGCCATCTGATGGGAAACATTGGGAGTGACTGCATTGGTAGGCTGACCTCAGTTAGAGGCTCAGGGTGGGCAGGCTTGATTGGTATACGGCTGTGAGTTTCCTCAAAGTGTTATGGTTTACAGGAGTCCCATGGAATATAAACCCTGCCAAGACTTTAGACTTCATTACTTCCCTGTCCTCGACAAGTACAATTTAATTGAACATTAAGCAATTTGATCTCTTTCACCTAATAAATCGAGCAAATTCAATAAACATAAATCCTACTAATGATAGTGCTGACCCTGGCGGAGCTGAGCTCATCGGTGTTCATGGTTATGACTCTCCCTGGAATTTGAACCACAGATGCTTATAGCTGAGCAAAGTGCTTACCTGATGTTCACGGCGGGGGGAGTGCACTCAATGATTTTCCTAGGGTGTCAGAAAAGAACAGCTGTGAACAGAACATGGCTTGGCAGATAGAGTGCACACAAAGCCCTCAGCTAGCATTAGACATGTTGTGCTACAAACTGCAGTGTTCTGGTGAGAAACAAAGAAGGGCTAATTACAATTTTTCCTTAGTCAGTTCTGAGATCTCGATGAAACTATATGCAGAAGTATGCCATGTGTGGTTCACCAGAGCTCTAAGGCACATGCCTGCTGAATTCCTTTTCCACATGTTCTGTGCAGTAGACAGGGCATGCATCCTTCAGTGTTAACTTAATGCCTCCTTGTTTATCTGATTGTTGTCTGGTTCTTTAGTTGGTTTGGTTTTGATATTGGTGTTGAGCCCAGGGTGGCCTTGAACTCCTGATCCTCTTGTCTTTGCCTCTAGAGTGTTGGGATTGTAAGCATGTGCCTACACACCCAAGTCATAGGCTGTTTTCTGTCTGTGGTGCTCCTATACTGCCCCTCTCAGTTAGCTTTTCTCTTCTTCATTTGCTGCTCCTAGGATGAAATGTAAGGGTTCCCATTTTTCTTCCCTTTCTCCTCTCCTAAACCCCACCTTGTTCATTCGATTCTCACTGAGTTCATGCTACCCTCAGGCTCTAACTGTAGAAATGAAAGAAGCCACAAAATGAATCACTTTGATATAGCTAAAACAGAGTGGCACAAATATTGTTCCATTGATAGAGAAACTGAAATTCAAGCAAACAGGCCCAGACCAGGAGCTAAGAAGAAAAGAAATAAGGATGAGAACCCAAGTGATTGAGCCTTGGACTTCAGGTCTTTTGTTAAGAGTGTGTGTGTGTGTGTGTGTGTGTGTGTGTGTGTGTGTGTGTGTGTGTGTGTTGTGTCTATGCATGGGCATGGTTGTTATGGTGTGTGTGTCTGTGTGTATGGGTGCATTGTGTGTCTGTGTGATTGTTATGGTGTGTGTGTCTGCCGTGTGGGCATGGTTGTTATGATTTGTGTGTGTTGTGCCCATTTGTATGTTATTTTCTGTGTGTGGTTATTGTTATGCTATGTGTGTATGTGTCTGTATCTGTGTGTCAGTATGGTTGTTATGGTGTATGTGGTGGGGGGTGTCTAATATCCTTTGACAGTTCCCCACTTTTTAACTTCCTGGATGCAGGCTGGTTACCTGCTCCACTCTGGGCAAGTGTTTATTTTTCTGGAAAAGACAGACATGCAATGCAGTGCAGCTCTTGTCCCTACTTACTGAGGCCTTTCTGTCCCTTCCTTCATCAGCACAGGATGGAAGAGTCTAAATGGTCACTGTAAGAAGAAAAATTATAGCCTTTGTCCATTTCAGTTAAGAAGTTTTCATTCCACTGCAGGCTAAGCAGTCCCTGTGGGCAGTGCCCACTTTCCTCCTCTCCATCCTTAATGCTGCCATTGATTAATAATGCCTGTTTAAACCTGTCGGAAAAACAACTGGTAGAGAAATTTGAATGAAATGTGACCTCTATTCTTACTACAGAAGACCGGGGCCTTGCTTGTCCCACATAGATACAACTTAAATTTTGTCACTCTAAATGCTCAGTGTTGGTGTGTGGAAACCCAAATCCAGCCTCTGTTCCATTTCTAAAAGCTGGGTTTAGCCTGCCTTAGACAACAGAAACTTCGCCTCCCAGGTTCTCGAATGCCAGAGTGGCACTGTGACATGTGACTGTCCAGACCAAACCCGCAGATGCGTCTGTCATCAAGAATGATTTCCTGCCAGGATGTAGTAATATGCTTCCCATTGCTTCTGACAGCAGGGGTCCTAGACCCGATGGCTCCAGGGGAGAACTTTGTTTTTTTAAAAAAAATCATTTTTTTCATTTAAAGTAGAAATCAAAACAGTACCATCTGCTGTGTGAATCTGGCATACCAGGGAAATTAGTGTGACCAATGGCCTGGATCTGTTTAGACCACTTAGTGGTGGTGTTCCATGCCACCCCATCCATGTGTCCCTCTCATAGCTTTGATCTAGAGCTGGTGGGGGGGGGGATCTCAGAAAAGAGGGCTCTCGGGATCTGCCATTGCTCTGCACCTAACACCTGTTGACTAGATGATTAATTTTTGTTGGTGTGCATAAAAAGAGGAAGTTTTGAAAAGCAAAGAGACGTTAAAGACAAAGTATGTTGTGTGTGCACTCATGGTGAGCTGGAGGAAGAGGCAGCCAGGGTTCTCCTGGCTTCTCAGGGGAATCTAGAAATAGTTCAGGGGTCTGCTGTTGACCTCTGTACTGCAGCCAGCCCCAATTCACCCAGACCCCTAAGTTACACTCTGACTGTGACTCAGATATAGGGCTAATGACACCTCCACACCAGAGTGGTTTCCGTTCTCGGGGCTTGGGATGCTCACGGGCCAGAACATGCTAGAGATTTGCCTATACTCAGATCCCAAAGACATCTTACCCATGCCTCTTTGGAATGTTCCGAGTTATCCCTTGTGCACCTGGTCTACAATACAATGCAGCCAGGGCTACTTGATGAGATCTGTGACTCAAATATAAAGTTTGCTGTTAATAATCTATCACATGCAAACAAGTTTGCCAAGGCAATCATCAGTTTTGTGTTTTGTTGGAGAGTGTTCATGAACAGTTTTTCTCTACCCAGTTTCCTACACCTATGAAAAAACAGCAAAAAAAAAACCCCACCCCAGATAATCTCAAAAGGGAATCAACAAATACCTGGAATTTGTTCTTTCATTGTCCTTAATTTACCACAGCCCAATCTGCCCACAGATCACCTTCAGTTCAGACATTCAGACTTATATGTCACTCGCAATACTCTGACTTGTCTATTATTTTCACATCTTCCATACAGACTTCTGGGTTTCTCTTAAGAGAAAGAAAAAAAAAGAGTAACTTCCAAATTCAAAATTTAGGAGCAAATCTATAATACTGTCTCATTTTTCATGTGCCACCAACATATGAAGATAAGAATTACCCCTGTGGAAGGGCTGGAGAGATGGCTCAGAGGTTAAGAGTACTGGCTGCTCTTGCATAGGACCCAGGTTCAATTCCCAGTAGTCAGACAATGGCTCACAGCCATGTGTGACTTCTGTTCCAGTGGGTCTGGTCCTCTTTTCTGACCTCCACAGGGACTAGGCACACACATGGCAAATGGACATACATGCAGGCAAAACATTCATACAGTAAAAATAGATATTATTTTAAAGAATTACTCCTATGAGACAGATAGAGAAACTGAGGCTTGCCCAAAATTGCTGAATAGTAAAATAAGCAACACAATGAACACTGCAGCTCTGGCCTCTGCCTCCAAAGCCCACATTCTTTCCATTTGTGCATGCTCATTTCACCCATGACCCTGGTCAAGAACCTGAGAGGTGCATGATGGGAGGATGAAAGAGACAGCATACATGGATGGGGACAGACCTGCCCTTGGTCCCTGTCCTTATATTGAGCAGAGGGTACACATTTTCAGCTGTAAGACAGAACCTGTGACACAGAAGTTATACTTTGATATCTGATCAATTCTGTCTTGAAGCTTAGCATTCGATACATTAGAGACAGGGAGGCTGTGAAGGACAGTGGATTCTAGACTCCCGAGTGGTAATGCGTGGCAGGAGAAGGGAAGAGAAAGACGAGGCAGGTCTCAAAATTTCCATTCCCTATCTCCTTCTGCTGCCCTCTCTCCAGCCTGGGTCGAGTCTACAAGCTTTAGGAGCCACATAGCCATGTCTGACCATAATTTAATTTCTTTTGTCTGTAGCTTTAATTAGGACCTTAAAATTAATCCAAGGCACTTTTCCCCATAACCTGATTTGTGTACATACACATAGCTGTTGTTCAAGCACAGCCCTTCCAGGCAGCTGTTGTCTGTCTGTCCTTCATTTTCACTCCCACATGAGGTCTCTCCTTTGACGCTGATAGAGGGAAATGCTGGCAACAGTTAGTCACCTCATTGCTTCAGTGGAAGAGAGCCCAGAATCGAAGCCAAACAGCGCTGGCCAGACCTTTCTGTGTCACTTGACATCCTTGGACCTCAAGTCTCAGTAAGACTCGCTAACAATTGACAGATGTCTCAGGGGAGAGCTCTAGCCATCTCTGGATTATGTCTTCCAAACTGAGTATATGAACTGATTCACTTTTAATATCCACTCTTGGTCACACTGTGGCTTTGCTATAAAATACTGAAAGATGTCCTCCCTTTGAGACAGCAACTATATATAAATTTTTTAAAAACCAGGGGAGATGACCTCAGCTCTTAAAACCTGTAAACATTTGAACAATTCTGCTCTCAAAGGGAAAGCCCCTGGTGCTTTTTCAAACATTAAGTGGAGCTGACAACAGTTTGAGCTCTGTTTGAAACTGGGATTTTGGTTTTGTTGTTGTTGTTATTGTTGTTTGAATCAAGAGTCTTGTTCCAGGCTCTGTTATTTCCTTAAAGAATTGAACATTTCATCTCACAGCATGGCTTCATGCAAAGTGTTGGGAACATCTGGGGTCTGGATGTTTCTAGAATATGTGTGCATGAGGCGAGGGATTGGGGCAATGAGGCTTCTACCCTGTCCATGGCGCAGTGGGTTCTGAGGCTTTACTGTTCCCTGGTGCTAGTCGCAGAATGTGTGAGTTTTGACTCTTCACCTTCCATACAGGGATGGAAGCAATCCTTTCCAGCTGCACTAGCTATTTCCTTAGAGTTATTTTTTTAGAGGGGGGAGGGGAAAGTGAGTGTATATGAACTACAGTGCACATTTATGGAGGTCAGAGAACAACGCACAGGAATCTGTTCTCTTCTTCCTCCATGTGGGCCCCAGAATTTACCTTAGGTCCTCAGCCTTGGTGGAAAGCACATTTAATAGCTGAGCCATCTTGCCAGACTCTGTTTTTCTTTAATTGTATATAGGAGGAAACAACTGGAAACCTTCGGGTTCGTGTTGCCGTGGGTGACTCCGGTGAGATTTTTGTCAACCCAGTCCTGGAGCCCAGTACCTGGCTGCCTGCAATCATCCTGGCAGAGTAGCTGACCTCTAGGAAACTTGGACTTCTCACCAACTGCTAGTTGTTGTATTTGGAAAATGCATTCTCTGTAATTCATACATTCAGCACATGAAACATTTCTCTCTGGACTTTCCAAACAACCACTATTAAGTGTAGGAAAGACCTGACATCATGGCATGCATTTAAATCTCAGTACCCCCCTGCGGGTGGAGAACTGAGATTCCATGGCTTGGCTGGGGAGTGCAGGTTAGGAATCCAACCATTCCAGCCTGGTCCAGTTTAGAATGGGTATGTGGCTATAGGAAGTGGCTGCTGGAGGCCAAGAGCGAAATCAGGCCCGATGTTCCAGATGAGATGCAGGAAACTGCACTTGAAGAAAGCTCTGTAGCCTGGTTACTGACTTTAGATCTGGGCCAGCTGAGCACAAGCTGAGATGTAACCTCTCTGTGCCTTCCTGTCTGCATCAATAAAATTCAGATGACAGCAAAATCAGAGCAGCAAATGCTTCTGTGAAATGGGTATTAATTAAATGCTTAGAGCAACACACGACAGAGGAAGCAGTGTGCAGTCAGTAGTTTCTTATTGCTATGCTCATCCTTGCTGTGATGTCCATCATGCTGTAATCATGTTCCCAGGGCCTGGAATTACACAGTGTCTGACGGTTAGAGGAGCAACTGATCAGTTCCAGCCGAGACTTTGGGGATGCTGTTGTATGGTGTTATGAACACTAGTGATTTGCTTTTCCTGTTTCTTATGGGCATGTGCCTTTCACTTCCTCTGTGGACTACCTTTGTTTCTTACATTTTTATAATAATTCATATTAAGATTTGATAAAACTTCTCTTCCAGGAGGCCTGATGCATTCTGAGATGGCTGTCTCACGCACGCTCACTCTCTCTATCTCTATCTCTCTCTCTCCGACTGTCTCGCTGTCTGTGTGTGTTTTCTAGGATGGGTTATACAAATCATCAGCTCTTTTAGGTCATTGTTTGAGAGCCTTCTTTATCCTAATACTCAGTGTGTACGTGCACCCAGCTTCCACAGAGGAATACTTGGGCACATTCCAGATGCTTCTGAATGGTGTGTGTGATGCCAGGCTCACTGCTCTGGGATGTGGTGTTCGTGTCTGATGTAACTCAACTGTGTCCTTTCCCTTCCAGATGACTATGCCCAGCTGTGCAACATCCCCGTGACCGGGCGACGGCGGCCATATGGACAGGATGCGTTGGTGGACTTCGGTGAACAGTATGGCCCAGAGACAAACCCTTACTTCATTCAAGATCGTAAGCAGTCGTTCAGTCATGTTGAGTTAAGCTGTGGATCAAGATTAATCAGTATTTTCAAAATCCTATCCCTGGGAAATTGTTTTGAATGCAGATCTGTGGGTCTAAACATACCCATCAGAATATTAGGGTGGGACCCAGCAGACTGGTTTTATAATCCCCTTGAGTTACACAGCCTGCTGGTTTGGCTAGGAATCACCAGATTCCAAGATGAGCATTGCATGGGAGAGGTATTGTATTTATTTTCTTTAAAGTAATGAAAATGATCTTATTGTTAGAATTGCTACAGCTCAATCATTTCTTTTCATATTAAGTCATGGTCTAGTTCCAGTTCCCTACAAGGAAATGACAAATGTTCACCACACCAAGTTGATCTTTACAAGTATTTTAGAGTGGGTGGTCCAAAAAAAAAAATACCTTCTTGGTCAGAAATGGATTTTTAGAATCCACTTGTGAGAGGATTTATTAAGTAAGAAGTGATGCGTGCCAGCCTTTTCTGGATTTGTGAGCAGAGCTTTCAGGGGGGAGGCAGGAATGAAAATAATGTCCCCTCTAGAAAGGAAATGCCCCACAGCCTGTGGACAGAGGGTGCTGTGTGAGGAAACCACACACAAACTATGTTTCTATAGGAGAGACATCTGTGCTTTCAAATAGGAAAGAGTGAGGTTTGGAAACACAGCAATTCAGAATGAAAGATGGTGGCTGACTGGACAAGAGGGTGCTGAACTGCATCGTAATGGAGACCTTCCTCATCTCAAGAGACGCGTCTCACTCCAGCAGCTGTAGCACGTTCTCACATGCTGGGTCCCTGTGGACCATAGACTTCGGGGTTAGGACTTAAGAGACACTTCAGAGTTGCAACCTACTAGGAAGTCTTTTCTTGGGGGGAGGGGGGTATCACCTGTTTGCAGAAGCCACCAATTGGGAGTAGCATTTAGACCTTTGTAGCTGCATTGGGGATTATTTCCACAAAGTCAAAAGCCTTTTCCTTCCTCCTTTATGGTTCAGGAGGGTAGACATTCTTCCTCCCTCTGCTCCAATATGAGGTCTTTGGTTGAATCTAAAAGCCACATTTCCACATTCGTTGTATGTTTAATTACATTTCAAGACATAAGAGTAAAGTTTAAAGAAATGGCAGAGCATACTGCTTGGAGGCTTTTAGACAGTGAACAGTGATTTTGTGAATGAATGACAACACAGAGATATCTTGTATTACTATAGGATGGTGAGTTCTGTTGGTCCCCCTGAGAGACTTATGGGGGTGGGGCACCTATAATTTAGTGGAGGGTAAGGGTTACTTCTAAGAATGTGTTTACTCACCCCAGCTACCAGCGTCCCTGACCAAGGCTGTTTCCAGCTTGGGTATGTAAAGACCTCCCCTCCCTGAAGAATCATTACAGTGTGGTAGCAATAGGAAAAGGCAAACCTGGTAGAATATTCAGGAGTAAACAGATCCTCAATGACTTTGGCTTGAGAGAATCGGTATCTACCAGTTTACTGTGTTTCTGCCATTCAGTGAGGTTGGTTATCACATACCTATATGGCCCCTCTCCAAGGTCAAGAACAGTATGTCCTTTCCCAAGTCTTCCCAAGGATAACTACTGTCCTATCCCTAACTCTTGTGCTTGGTAGCCTTGCTTTATTCCTAACAAAACGTGATCCTGAGTCACTTCATGAAATGGGCCTGAATACATCCACAATGTCAAGACTATGTACTTGTATACACATCACGATGGGAGCTATAGATGAGTAAACCTCCTCCTTAAAGAGAAAAGGGGAGAGAGTGCAAATTCCAAAGAAAACCCACAAATACAGAAATAGGTAGAGTCTGTAAGCGACCCTGAAACCCACACACTTGTGTGTGTCTCCTCTGCCACATTCAAGTTTGCATTCTAGGACTTTACATGTTGAACTATCCTGAACTTCTCTTCAATGCCAACATGATTCTAATGCTCCTGTTCCATTCATAATGTCAACACACATGTTGGTGTCACACATAGGGAGTTGTCATGTGGGTTTTGATTCCACAATGGCCTTTAAACAGCCTGCCTGAATGTTAGAAACATCTCCCAGCCCGGCCTGCTCTCTGACTGGTAGGGAGCAAGGGCTCCTGGCCCTGCTGGAGAAAAGATCACACTGAGTAGCCAATAATGGAAGAAAAGCAAAGTGAGACTTCTCATCAACTTCATGCTTTGTGGTCTCCGTTACCTTCAGTTTGTGCAATTTCTAAATTTCCAATTTCCAATTTCCAAAACTGTAATTCATTAGTGCATTAGCCATTCTCTGAAAGGCTAGCTATGGTAATGTTTTAGACTTTGAAGGCCACATGGTCTCTGTTGTAGCCACTCAGCTCTGCCATAGTGCCATTTATATGGCCACGGAGACTTAACATGGCTACTGGATGTAGTTGTGTTCATTTACCTAAACAGGTATCAGGTCAGATTTGGATCAGAGCCTTCCCACCTGGTTTAGAAACATGAAGGTGTATTTTGGAGGTCTTGGGTTTCATTTGTTAATGACACATTTTAATTCCTGCAATAAAATGTAATCTTACTGTGACAGCAAAATGATTTTGCTGTCCTTGAAATGATTTTGCTATGATTCACTAGATTTTGAAGATTTCTATAAAGATCTCATTTTCTAAGTCTGTATTTCTCAAATCAGCTTTATATGTCTGTTATTTCTTCATGGCCTGATTCTTTCCCTCTTTAAATTTTGGCTAGGGGCCCTCATGGATTGTTTCTGGGAGCTTTTCTTTCTTTCTTTTTTTTTAATTACAATCACAGTTCCCTCTCCTTCTTCTCCCCCTCCCCTCCCCTTCTCCCACCCTACCTTCTTGGTGTTAATTTAAAAAAAAAAAAAAAAAAAAAAAAGCTTTTTTAGTGGGCTCCTATGTAAGTTAAGACCTTCTGGGCCTGCATAGCAATAATATTTTGCTGCCCCCTGCAGTTCCATTGGAGAATTACCTCAGAGAACACCTCATGCCAAAATGTCTGGCTTTATGGTTTTTTGTTTTGTTTTGTTTTTTTAAGCCCCTGTGTCCAGAAGGTGACCTGTGACAGTGTACTTATGTCATTGTGTATTTATAGTTACAGCTTCCTTCTCCAGGAGGACAGCTCAACTCTTTCATGCATGGTCACAACTTCATGTTGTTAAAACTCCAGGCGTCTTGAGTGGCTTCAGAGCTATCATCTAAACTGTAAAAAGAGCCAAACAAGAGTTTCTTTGTTTCGTCCTTTATCAAAGTCTTTTGATATCCTAAACACACGTATAGTGTGCTTTCCCATTTATCAAGATGTTTTAATTGCTTCTATGCCTCTATCCTGTGGGCCTTTGCAGAGGGCTCGGTGGAAAGCCAGAGTAAACAGACCCCACTGGGCACAGCCAGCCCGGTACTTCTTTGTTTCTGCAACTCCCATTGCACATCCTCAAACTTGGGAGCCTTCCTAGAAAATGCCTGCAGAACATGCTTGGGAATTCCACCAATCCCACCCCTGAAGGCTTCCTGACATGTGCCCTACTGAAAAGAACAACTTAAACTCATGCTTAAACTTTCTTAAATCTCAAACTCATCCTTGTTTTCCATGTTATGTGATTTTAGTATAAAGAACTGGAATTTTAAAAAATGGACTACTCCGTGCAAAAGTTTGAGTTATTTTATGCTTAGCACTGGGCATAGATATACGTGATAGTAAATTCTAAAACTAGTGTCAGGACTGCACAGATGGCTCAGTGGTTAAGAGACTGACTGCTCTTCCAGAGGTCCTGAGTTTAAATCTCAGCAACCACATGATGGCTCACAACCATCTCTAGTGGGATCTGATGCCCTCTTCTTCTGGTATACAGGCATACGTGCAATAGAGCTCGTGTGTGTGTGTGTGTGTGTGTGTGTGTGTGTGTGTGTGTGTGTGTGTGTGTGTGTGTGTGCTAATGTTAAGGTATCTAAAACAAATATATAAAAGAAACCATATCCTTAATAATAATAATGTGATTTTCTTTAGGAAATGAGATTGAACACTTCTAACCTGGACCCTGCCTTTTCCTCTGCAGGTTTTTTAAATAGCTTTGAGGAATTGCAGGCAGAAGAATGTGGCATCCTCAATGGCTGTGAAAATGGCCGCTGTGTGAGGGTCCAGGAAGGTTATACCTGTGATTGCTTTGATGGGTACCACCTGGATATGGCCAAGATGACTTGTGTCGGTAAGAACAAGAGTGTCCCATGAAAGGCTTCCTCTGGGATCCCCTGTGGCCATATCCGGTCAGCTGAGTATGTTTCAGCAAGATGGGTGGGGGTTACAGTTTGGGAAGTTGAAAAAAGTTCTAGAAATCTGCATTAAGTATAATTATGCTTGGTGTTACAGGAACTACACACAAAAAATAGTTAAGACAGTCAGTGATGTATTCTGTTTTTTGGGGGGTGGGGAGGTTGACACAGGGTTTCTCTGTATCTTTGTCTGTACTGAAACTCATTCTGTAGACCAGGCTGGCCTTGAACTCACAGAGAGCTGCCTGCCTCTGCCACCCGAGTGCTGGGACTAAAGGCATGCATCCAGCCTGTTTTGATTTTTGTTTTTTGTTTTTTTTAATCACAACTGAAACTCAGAGTTATCGCCCCATTTAAAAATCATTGTTTTATTTTCCTCGGGGCCAGAGACTGAACCCCAGGGCCTTGTGCATGCTAGGCAAGAGCTGTATGTACCATGAGGCTCTACTTGCAGCCTCCAGCCCCATCCCTCAATAATGCTAAATATAGAGGAATGGCTCAAGTAATTATTTTGACTTTTCACCTTGAATTTTGATGGTTCAGGAAGTAATAGTTTCCCTGAGTATGTGACATAACTATAAAAGAGTGATGGTATCTAGAAAATAGATGGCTTCCCTAACTGTTAGCATGTATAAAAATATTAAAATCACCAGTCATACTGTAGCTTGTCTATATAAAATGTCAAGCTGACAAAATGTTGACATTGTATTTTGAATAACAGGGCAATTCATACTCTCTGTGGTAGTCTTTTTTAAGGTCTAAGAAAGCTTATCTTGCACACTGAGAGAGTTAAAAATAAGGAAACTGTCTGGTTTATGTGCCAGAGAACTGTGGGCAGCACCCAGGTGCAGATGGTACCTGCATGTCTCTGGCTGGAGTAACATTAGAGACTGTTGACCTGTGGTTTGCTTTATTGCAGATGTAAATGAATGCAGTGAGCTGAATAATCGGATGTCTCTCTGCAAGAATGCCAAGTGCATCAACACAGAAGGCTCCTACAAATGTTTGTGTCTGCCAGGCTATGTACCGTCTGACAAGCCCAACTACTGCACGCCGTCAAACACCGCTTTGAATTTAGACAAAGATGGTGACTTGGAGTAAAGGGGAAACTATGTGACCTGTGCCCATATACTCTGCACTGTGTAAAGGAAAAGGGAGAGATGTATACCTAACACACGGCACCTAACCCAGAATGGCAAAGACAGAAACAACATGGAGTTGAATGAACCCCAAAGACAGTGAGCAGATGGAGCCGGAACCTGATGGGTGTGACAGACCAAATGGACATTTCTCCAAAACTCCAGTATATATAGTCTGTTCATATGTAAAATTCAATGGAAAAGAAGCAGGACAGGGCTGTTATTTTAAACAGAGGTTGTATTATTATCTTGTTTTGATTTTTTTTCTTTTTTACTATTGCTTAAATTTGGCTTTTAAATAGTGGTGGAGATGTTTTATATGATTTTCTTTTTGTTGTGCAGTTCCTCAGCTACTGCTTTTTTTTTCTTCAGTGTTATTCTCAAGTTCAAACATCTTTGATAAAGTATTGGTAAAGTGTATTATAAGTATTATGACACAGGGTTGTGCTGTTCTTCAGTCTGGAGCCTTTTAAAAACAAATTGTCTGTCCTGTGGAGTAGGCAGTGATTGTTAAGCTTTTATAGATAGACATTTGGAGGTGGGGGGGGACACCTTTATTTTCATGTATTGCCATATCTCCTATCAATTGGATCCCTTTATTAGCCTGAAATGGAAGAACTTCTTAACCTATATTGGTATTGTGATGTGTAAAGTCAACCCAGAGAAATTTTAAAACCTGAACATCCCCCCAAATATTTACCATTATATGTTATAAGAAAATAAAATCACCATTTTTTGTAGAAAAAAAAAAAAGCCTGTGTGACAGAACAAGTTGTACACCCATCCCCACCCCCAGTTCCCCCACTTTGTGTTTCTTAATAGTTTTCCATCACTTTGTAAGTTAGGTCTAGTTAGCTATTGTTACAGGCTGATAATTGTCCTCTTAAGATCTCTTGTTGAAGGGTTGAGTCCCAGTGCTTTATGATGCAACTCTGTTTGGAGACAGGCTCTCTAAGGAGAAGACAAAAGTTAAATGAGACCAGTGGAGTTAACTGCAGTCCAAAACTATGGGTGTCTTTAGGCACCAGGAAGTAAGGACACAAGCAAAGGAAAGACCACTCGAAGACAACAAGAGGTGACCATCTACAAAAGAGTGAGGCCTGAGAGGAGAAGAAACCAACTCTGCCACAGATCTTGAACTCTAGCTCCAGAATTCTGAGAAAATAAACTGTTGGAACCACCAGCTGTGGTACTTTTCTTGTGGCTGCTCTAGAAAACCAATGCAAGTTCATGTGACAGGAATGATGAACAAACAGGACCTTTCAAAGTAGAGTCTCTGGCCTCTTATGAAGCTTGCCTAGCAACTCCACCAGCTTCACAGTCCCTATTTTTTACCTATTTTAAAAACAAACTATGTTGCAGCAGACCCATGGAAAAATCTCCCAGTGAGCACTTTGAAAGGCCTTTGCCTTTCTAATATCTGCAGTAGGCATGGTGATCTGTCATAATCAAGAGAAGTACTGTGTCAGAGTGCCAGTCACCTGACCCTAAGAGGTAGATAAGCTTGGGTTAATCTGGTGAGCCTCTTATGTAATCACCAGAACAAAAGGAGTCACAGAGGTGTGACAAGGAAGAGGTCAGATACGACAGGAAAGAACCTTGACCCACCACTCACCAAAGATGTGGACAGTCAGCGGGAGCTGGGAAAGACAGGGAGAGGACTCTTCTTTGACAATCTAGAAATGAAAACAGCACAGTGTATACCTGACACCTTGGTTTTGGTCCAGCGATCCTGTGTGAACCTCTAACCTGTTGAACTATAAGATGGCTGTGTGCTGCTTGGTGTGACTAAGTTCACTACAATAGGAGGCTAATACAGTATTAGTGCTGGGTAGAAACTATTGAACTAACTCAATAGTTCCAGCTAATGCTCATGTAGGAGAAATGAATGGTTGGGTTCTGGCCCAAGAAAAGATGCTGCAGGGCTTGAGAGAAGAATAAGGATCAAAGTTTGATGCCCAGACATGGTGGCATGCACTTGTAATCCTGGTCCTGAGGAGGAGGAGATGGACAGATCCCTGGTGCTTGCTGGCCAGCTAGCCTACCGAGCAAGCTCCAGGCCAGTGAGAGACCCTGTCTTCAAAACGAGGTGTACAAAGCCAACTGTGGTGGCACATGCTTTTAATCCCAGTGCTTAGGAGGCAGAAGCAGGTGGGTCTCTGTGAGTTCAAGCTCAGCATGGTCTTCATAGTGAGTTCCAGGACAGCCAGAGCTGTTACACAAAGAAACCCTGTCTCAAAAATAAACAAACAAACAAACACAACCACCACCAACAAAACCCCACCAAACTAAAAATCCCAAGGTGTATAGCACCTGAGGAATAGCATTCAAGGACCCAAGGTTGTCATCTGGTTGCCACAGGCATGCACATAACACACACACACACACACACACAGAGAGAGACAGATATATATATATATATATACATATATATATATATATATATATGCCTTTTGGGTATACATATATACACATGTGCATCTATACACAAACGTTACACTTGTTCTCTCTCTTTCTCTCAATTTTTTAAGTTTATATGGTAATCTCCTCTAAAATATGTGCTTTGCAAAAACTCTGGAATCATAATATTTATAAATATAGTATTGAATCAATGGTGTAAGAAGTTAGTATGGAAATTGGTGTTTGTGAACTACTTTGTGGAAACTATATGAACATAGGATTTTCTACTCTAAACAGCGTCTTAGTTAGATTTAAGAAGACAGAATACAGATGTCCTGTTCTCCTTCAGCAGTAACAAAATGTATACATTTTGAAAGGAGAGACTATGGAGAACACTGGAAATAAGGCTTCAGACCCTTCAAAGATTCAGAGACCCGAGAAAACAATATAAAAAGAGAAATAAAATCTCTGCACACCTGTGGCTCACTTTAAAAAGTAACTTGAAATCTGTGCAATAGTCTCCCTTTGGGGGAGGATTTCATATCATCTCCCAATAAATGCCCCAGTATGATTAAAGCCAGGGCCTGTAGGGGACAGTAAGCCACTCCTGTTGGAGGCTGGCTTACTGTCCCCTACAAGGGCCCATCTTAGGAAGAGAGATACTACATTGGTATTTCTCTGGGCTTCACAAACTTTAGTGTATCTCCATCTCTGAGATTCCATGACACTGGCATGGAGTGATAGCTCTCCTTCAAACTCATCTTGGCCCAGAAGAATGACTATGATCTAAGCCTCCTGAATATCTTGCATTGTAGGAGATTTGTGTTTCCATATGAAGAAGAATGAAACATAGGAGCTGGAGGGGCTTGCCCTCTGAGACCAAAGGCATTGTCAGCCTTACTTAGACTCATTTCAGTGTCAGGACTGAAGGCAAGCATTCACACAGCTCGCATCACTACTCCCCCATTGTACTGTGCTTAGGGCCTTACAGGCAAGATGGGAACACAGGGACTCTGAGCTGCTGCCCTAATCTAAATGTATGAGCATGTAAATATCAAGTTCAACAAGAAGATTAAACACAGGAGAGAAACAAAAGGACCAAATTATCAGTGCAGTAAAAGTCATACGCAAAGAGTAAAGAGGAAAACAGGAATAAGGAATGTTCAAAACAACTAGTAAAAAAGCAAGAAAACAACAGGAGTGAGCCCCTACCTATTAATATAACTTGTTAAATGAAGTACATTTTCCAATTAGAAGACTGAATGGATATATATCAAGCTCACCTCACTAATATGCACAGAGGGGAGGGGGAAGGGAGGAAGAGAGAAATTGCAAAAGAACAATGTAGTAATGCATCTTGAAGATTTGAAAAAAACAAACCCAAAATTAGCAGAAGAGATAGATGACAAATATCAGTGCAAAAATCAACTAGAGGCTAAAGAACGTGCCAACACTCAATGGGAGGTTCCAACAAAAGGTTGTCATTGTGATCATTTCTTCACAGACTGTTATTCAGATGTCAAACTCCCCAAGAAAATGCAGGTGAGATGGACTGAATTTTGCTGGGAAGTTTACATTTCTGTTCCCTAGACAGAGAGAGAAAGAGAACAAAGAAATGGTTCAATACTAGTTCATTGTGGAAAGCTGACCTTTCCTTACAAGGGGTTACTTGCAGGAGTATGGCTAACATTACAGATAACTGCTCCTGAAGAAGAGTCTCCTATTCCCACTCATTGTCTGTCACTTGTATATCTCCAGGGAGAGGAAAGCCATTAGGTGTCTCTCCAATCTGATAGGTCTTCTCCACTTTCATAAAGGAATGGTAATGGGCCCAGTCTTGTGAGGGTATCACACAGTCACATCTGGTTTCACAGCAACAGCTAGGGCGTGTCCAGATGGGAGAATTCCATGACACTCCACCCCTTCCTTTGACTCGTATGTTTTTGCTCTCTGTCCTCTGAGCTTTGGAGAGAATGATATAGATGTCAGATTACTTTCTCCCATTTGTGCTAACCATTGGACAATCATGCCACAGTAACAGTCATTTATTCTCAGCAGTTTGACTGACTATGAGTTTCCCTGGTAACCATTACCCACTGAAAAAGGATATTTCCCTCCCATAAACCAGGATGGACAATGGCAGTAATCTATGGACATACATATAACTGTTTAGAAACAAATGTAATAGCCACATCACATCTGTTTAACAAAACCATGGGAATACCCTCTGCATTAAAGCCTACCTAGGACCTTGGCAGTTACTGTAACCCTGTCTTACAGTACCAAACATGGGTTTCCTACTATAGGATGAGCCTTAAATCCAATGAGAAAACCACTGGATATAGCCATAACAGTTATGCCACTTCTGACCCAGTGCAGTGGTCTTGCTTGGCATGTTGATAAGTCAGTATGAAAAGTAGATTAACTTAATAGGACATTTGGTAACAATTTTTTACAAGTGGACTGACTGCCTAGTGCCCTGTGGCACTTTGAAAGTCAACAGGTTGGGTGAGGATAGGGGAGCTTCCAGCTTAGTCCCAGCTTGGTTTCCCTATGACCTGAAACCAAAGTGTGTGGTATCCTCAGCCATAGGATCTTACCACCCACAGTAAGTTCAGCCATGCAACCAGCAGCAGTGGCAACAGCCTGTGTGGTTTATGGGCCTTCAAGGACCTCACTGGCCAACAGCTTTTAATGAAGTAATATACCTATGACATAGAATTTCAGTCAGAACCTTATGGCTTCTGGGAGTGACTTTTTCTACCCATGCAAAGTACCTTCTGGGTTAAATTCTTTAGTTGTAGTTTTCACAATCGATTCTATAACCCGATGGAGTTATATGGCAAGCAAAAGTACCATTGAGCCCAGTTTTGATCAGTCCAATTCTTTGCATCAGTGTTTGTGTAACGAGTGTCCTTAGTACTATCACATGTAGTAGTGAGGAGGGTGAGACCCTTGAAAGTGTCCTCAGCTTGCTCATTGATATGCAATTGCATAAGAAGAGGCCTGTGATAGTGTTCACATAGGGGAAGGAATATTTACATCCCACACTGACAGACATAGGCCCTATGCAGTCTACCTGCCAATCTCATACAGGACAGACTGATATATTTGTCCCAGCACAGCATCCATACATCAAAAATGCAATTGGTTACAGACATCACCTGTTTGGACAGCATGCAGAATTCCAGAATATTGCACAGGATTGCTAGTGGCTTTAGATGTTTTCCAGCCTATGCTCCACTATACCTAGACCACATAGAAGCCCATAGAACAGTTTCTACTATCACTCAGCTAGATTAAAGAAGCCACTCCAATATACATTTGACTAGTCCCAAACTGTATATCTGAATGAACTTCTATGTCATTGGAATGCCCATTCTGAAGCTATGAACTTTCAATTCAGGCTTTACACTTTTACTTTTTACACCTTTCCATGTTATCTATCTCTTAACATGTTAATGGATTATTAATTGCTTTGATTTTCAGTCTCCAGGCTAAGGAAATAAATAGTTTATGTACCATGCTTACAACATTAGAGCATTCTGCAAGTGCTGGTATAACTACCAGTGATTTTCCTATTTTCTTCTTACTCACCAACATCTCTCCCAGGTTGAGGAGCCTCCCCTTTGGTTTTGAGTCCAGCCTTTAATGGTTGAGGCATCTCTCTAGCCCTTGAAGGACACCCTTTAACCATTCCTTTAACATTTCTTGTAGAACAGGTGTGAAGGAATATTCTCTCAGCTTTATCTGATGATGTCTTTATCTCTTTGTCATTTCTAAAGGGCAGCTTTGGCAGGTAAAATATTGTCGTTTAAAAGTCTTTCACTCGGGCTGGAGAGATGGCTCAAAGGTTAAGAGCACTTACTGCTCTTCCAGAGGTCCTGAGTTCAATTCCCAGCAACCACACAGTGGCTCACAACCATCCGTTATGAGATCTGGTGCTCTCTTCCATGTGTGCAGATATACATGGAAGCAGAATGTTGTATAAATAAATAAATAAATAAATAAATAAATAAATAAATAAATAAATAAATAAATAAAATCTTTTTTAAAAAAACAAAAAAAGTCTTTTCACTCATAACTGTGAAGATCTCATGTCCCTTTCTCCTACACTGTAAGGTTTCCACTGGGAAGTATGCTGTTGGATGAATGGAGACAACTGTATAGGTGGTTTTATTTCTTTTCTTTTACAGCCTTGAGGATCATTTACTTATCATTCTCCTTTGAGAGTTCAATCATAAAATGTCTTGAGGTTATGTTTTATTGAGTTAAATTTTACTGGTGACTTGCATCTGGACATGTGCATCCTTCTCCATGTTTGAGACATTTTTCTATTATCCTTGCCACCCACCCAACCTAGTCCTGGAGATTGAACTCAAAGTCTCCTGATTCCTAGGCAAGCAACCTACCCCTGAACTACACCTCTGAACACTATAATTTATTTGAATAAATCCTATAGTCTTCATCATTATTCAGTTTTTCTTGAGGCCTATTAATCTAAATATTTGCTCATTTAATACTCTCTCAACTTTCTTCTTTCTCTTTCAACTGTATATTTTTAAAAGCCCATCCTTAGATGCTGGAGAAATGTCTCAGTGGTTAAGAACACTGACTGCTCTTGCAGAGAACCTAGGTTCAATTCCCAGCACCCATATGGAAGCTCATAGCTGTCTGTAACTCCAATTTCAGGGGACTCAACACCCATGGCAAAACACCAATGTACATAAAATAAATAATGTTTTAAAGAACCCATCTTCCAGGTCATTGATTGTTTTCTTTTTCTATTTGCCCTGCCCCACTATAGCTGTCTTTTATTATATTTTTACTGAGTGTAGTTTTCTATTGAAGAATTGGAATTTTAAAAAATCGCTCCCATCTATTGAAATGTTTCTCTGTGTTTTAAGCTTAATGAGTTCCCTTAAAAATTGCTGTTTTAAAGTCCCTGAGAGATTTCACATACTGATCACCCTCTAGTCAGTTTCTGGCACCTTCTGAGGTGAAGTCATGGTTTCCTGAACTTCTTCATGCTTGTTGCTGGGCAACATCATCTGGTCCAGATTGCTTAATCTGACTTTGTTTGCTCTGTCCTTTCCCCAAACCTTAAGCCAGACACTGCTCTTCTCCAAGCCTGTAGTCATGCTATTTCAACCCTGGGTTGTGTCCAGATCCTGATTTGCTAAGGGTCTACTATTAGTATGTTGTCAGTATTCTAGTGCTAGAGGAAACTCAAGCCCAAGTTTGTCCCAACTTCACTGTTAGTGTCCTGTTCAGAAAGAACCAAGAAAACATGTGTATGCAGTAGCCTGTCTCCTCAAGGCTGTTCTTTGGTGCTGTATTAAGCCTATATACCTTATCAGTGGTTACTGGTTTGTGGGGCTCTGACTAGCTTTGGCCATACTCGTCATGGATGAACCATCTCCAGGTTCTTATGTCATAATTGTTATCACCAAAGCCACCAAATTGTTTCATATCCTGATCTCACATCCTACTAAGACCAGCATAACACTGAGCTAGGACCAAGACCCACACTAACGTGGCTCTCTGTTGCTGAGGTAAGCTCATGCCTAAGACCACTGCAACAAGTCACATGTGATGCCAATTGGAATAGAAGTCTGATAGACTTTGGTTTCTTGTGTTCCAGAGGCTCCATCCACAGGTGAACCTCGGAATCAGGCTGTGAGAATCTTTGGTGTGATGCCAATACCGGAGCAAAATCTACTCCAACTGGCGTCCTCTATGACCTTTGTGCCCATGAACTCACTGTAACTGTGGTCACCTACACAAAACCTGCAGGGAGTGGTCTCAATGACATTTCATCATGGGAGGGGGAAGGGCTCATTAGGCACCACCCATCACTGAGAGACTATTGGCAGCAGTTAATGGTGATTGGGAGAAGGGTGTTATAGCCCAGGCTCTGGTAACCTGCCACCTATGCTCATGCAAGCAACTCTAACTAAACTCAGTGGGTCTCACACACACACACACACAAAAAAAAAAAAACAAAAACAAAACAAAACAAAACAAAACAAAAAAAACATGAAGAGAAGAAGAAAGTTCAAAATTTTATATTGGTGGGGAAAGAGGCAAATTGCGTTCAAAACAAGACTAAGGTATTTGATATTGCACAGTTTCCCTGTTTGTTAAAATGAGTGGTCACTATGCCATTTAAACATCTAATTAGATGAAAATGTTTAGGTGTAGATTACATGGGTTCTCTTGGAGAGTGCAAAGTCTCAGCAGAAGGAGCAGAGGTGAGAGATAGGAGTGAAGGATCCAAATGAATGAAATCCATTCTATGCATGTATGAAACTATCCAAAAATAATAAAACAAAAAATTAATTTGGAGGCACAAAAGATTCAGAATCACTTAAGTAACCCTACATAAAAAGGGCAAAGCTGAAGACACCACAACTCTTGGTTGTGACAGACTACAGAGACATAGTAACCAACACCACATGGTATCGTGTAAAAACAGACTCCCAGACCATGAAACCAGAATAGAGACTGCATAAATAAATCCGCATGCACCAAGCCAACTGATTCTCCTCAAAGACACCAGCAATGTACACTGGAGAAGGCCTTTTCAAAAATTACATGTGCTAGGAAAAGATATCCATATGCAGAAAATGAGACCCAACTCCTATTTCTTAACCTGTAAGAAAACTGACTCAAAATATATCAAAGTCCCAAATGCAAGACCGGACCTTAGTAAACTGTACTGAAAACAGCTCAAGAGATTGACCAAGGCAATGCTTATTCTGAATAAAACTCCTAAAGGAGGCTGAGTGTGGTGGCACACACCTTTAATCCCAGCACTCTTTGAGTTCGAGGCCAGCCTGGTCTACAGAGTGAGTTCCCGGACAGGGTCCAAAGCTACACAGAAAAACCCTGTTTCCAAAAAAGAAGAAAAAAAAAGACTTCCAAAGCAATAGAAACAGAAGCAAAACTATACAAACATGAATACAGCAAAGAAACAACTAATAGAATAAAGACAACCTATGATGTGTGGGGGGCAGAGCGGTATTTGCCAACTATTCCCCTGACAGAAAAAATAGGCAACTCGAAAACCTTAAGAAAATAAGTAATCCAGTTTAAAATGGGCAGGTGACCGGAATAGACACATTAGTGAGCCAGACTCTGCCTCCAGTGAATTCCACTCTTAATTTAAATGTTTGCCTCTGGAAGCCTATATATGACATTTGGGACTACAAGTGGAACAAATGAAGTCATATCTTTTGGGACCAGGAAAGTGTAACCAAAACACTCCCAGTCTGTTAGCATCCCATGTTCATCACTTGAATGAAAGACATCTGGGCTTTGCTGGGGAAGACCTGGAGATGGACTCTGTGCCATGTTTGTCTGACATCATCACCACTGGATGGCAGTAAGAATCCTCAGATTTCCCCGTATTGAGAATCTTCAAACTAACTTGCCCTTTGTCTAGTTAAAAATGCCATGCTTTGGGAGTTAGCTTTAACCAGAAAACCCTTGTGTAAAATGCATTTAACATATAAGACTCGAGTTCAAAATTTTATATTAGAGAAAAAAAAGACAAACTGTGTTCAAAACAAGACTAAGATATTTGGGTAACAGTTGATATTGTACATTTTCCCCATTAGTTAAAATGAGTGGTCACTATGCCATTTAAACATCTAATTAGGTGAAAAACGTGTATGTGTAGACCACATGGGTTCTCCTAGAGAGTAAAAAGCTTTAAACTTGAGTGGAATAGGCTCTGAAAATAAGGATATAATTATTCTTACTCATTAATTATCTTCAACATTGAATAGATTCAATTCCCACAACAGACTGAAAATCATGACTTAAAATTCTCCAGTTATAAGAATGAACAAATTACCTCAATCTTCAAGCTTATTCATTCAAATGTTTGGCAAAAATTTATTGTAACATGTAAGCTATGGCTGGGCCTTGCCTAGATGTTCAGCCAGAATCTGAGAGTCACCTCCTGGCACCCCATTTCCCACAGCCAGTTATTTGTTCTCCACTCTAGATATCTCTGGATTCCATCCATGTCTCATCTTTTCCACTTTGAACCAATCTTAACAGGTCTTCCTGGCTTTGGGTGTGGCTGGAGCGTCATCCATATCTCCATCCTTAAACAGGATGCAGTTCATTTATTCCATTTGGGCAAGGAAATGCCAACAGGTACCCCAGTACATCCTCAGGGTGCCAAGCATGCTCTTTCCTGTTCGTCATGCAGCCACAGACCTCTCCATTCCATTGTGCTGCATCGTCACGGCCAGCTGCCTGAGATGTGGCAGTTTTCCAGTCCCTCACCACATCAGCTTTCTGGGATGGCTTCTGCCACTGCTGCAAATGGAGTTCCTTGGAAAGCAGAACCTGATATGGAGATCGGCACATGGGACTTGAATTAGGGAATGTTCTTGGGAACAAGTTTCTTAGGAGATAAGAGAAAGCAATCAAAACAAGTAGTACATGAAGATGGGCAATGAAGGAGTTTCAAAAGACTGTCCACCTCATTGAGATTTTAAATTCTGCTGTTTAAAGGTTTGTGCTAAAACAAAAAATGTTATTAGACTCTAGGTAAACCTTTTGTTTCAACCATCTTGGTGTGTTGGTATCAACTTTGATGCACTGACTCTTCAATGAAGGAAACACCAGTTGGACCCCATCTATGAAGAGTCCTGTCAAGGCTCCCTGATCTTACTTCCTCATTCATCTGTAGGAATTTGTTTTAGTCTTCTGAATTCAGTGACTGTTTCAACAGTTTCCTTACAAATACTAGTTTTATTTAGTCCTTTTAAGTGGATTTTTGTTTGTTTCTTTCAGATTTATTGTTTGAACCTAGGTAAGTGCAATTCAGCTGAGCCTTTATTTATTTATATATTTACTTACTTATTATTTATCTCAATTTTTATACAAAGACCAGCTCTTTGTAACTACTGAAGTAGAATCTGACCAATGCCAGAGCTGAGACATGCTGGAAATATTGGTTCTTTGGCATTTAGCATGGCCAATACTAAAGCTGTATTGATATTCGTTTCTTTGGATCTTCAGCATTTTCTGTGTCTTCACCAAACAAAAATCACTGAGGAGGGAATGCATTTTAGTTCATTTATGTTTTGCCTTATGGTCATAGCAATGTTTGTTGTTGTTTGTTTGTTTCCAGAGATTTTTTAAAGTTCTATAGAACAAACTGGACTGTTGACACAATGCACAAAACCTGATCATTGCTTAGAAGCTCCCTTTGAGGCTTCATGTTTTATGATTAAACAACAAAAGCCATAAATCACATTTGTTCTCTCTCTCTCTCTCTCTCTCTCTCTCTCTCTCTATCTATCTATCTCTCTCTCTCTCTCTCTCTCTCTCTCTCTCTCTCTCTCTCTCTCTCTCTCTCTCACACACACACACACTTCATTCATTCACCTTTTTAAACTTACTTGGCTGTTGGAGAGTTTGTATCTTGAGTAGGAAGATTTTGGATTGCATTTCATTTAGGTTTATTTTGTTACTTTTTTTTTAACTCTAGGTAGACACAGTCTCTCTATGTAGACGGGGTCTATGTAGACAAGATCTCCTTAGCTGTCCTGGAGCTTGCTCTGTAGACTATGCTATCCTCAAACTCAGAGACCCTCTTGCCTCTGTCTCCAAAGTGCTAGCATTACAGGTGTGCACCACCACACCCAGCTGTTTTCATTTTAATGAAGATACTGAAGTTTGGACCTAGGGTAGCAAGCATTCTACCGCTCAGCTCTAGCCTGTATTGTCTTCCTTCCACCTTAGTCTTCATTGTATTTCTTTTGAGAGAGGGTCTCACATAGTCCAGGCTGGCTTTGAACTCACTATGTAGCCTGGGATGACCCTACACATCTGGCCCTCTTGCTTTCACCTCCCCAATGCTGGAATTACAGGCAGGTAATTATGCCTGAAGTATGCAGTGCTGGGGATTAAACCTTGGGTTTTATAGGTAGTAGACCAGTACTCAAAGAAGTGACATTGCAGCCTGTTCATTGTATTTTGAATGAAAAGTTAGAAGGAGAACTATTTGAAAGTCACTTTTCATTATGAAGGTTAGATAGTAAAACTAGTGAACACTATGTAAAAATCTTCCACCAAGCACTTGGTGAATGCCTTGGGGCTTGTAGGAACAGCTGATGAAGCCAGTGCTGCCAGCCTAGCCATGGTGCTCTCTCCATGGAGCCCTGGAGTTGTAATTAGAGCTGTTACAGTAAGGAGGCTGGTGGGACAACAACATTAAATTTAAAATGCTTCCTGTCTCCGTCATGCAGACCCTCCCATTCTGAACTTCTACGAGCAGTTTTTGGAGCTCCAGGCAGATGTTAGCTTTTGCTTCTATTCATCTTGTCCTCTTACTTTGGCCTGTCAAGAAGATATTTTAACATCTCCCCACCCACCTACACATACATACATCAAGACACTGTCTCAATGGGCAGCCCAGGCTTATTTGGAACTTACTATGTAGCCCAGGCTAGCTTTGAACTCCACAATCTTCTTGCTTCAGTAGTGCTTCCTGCATCCATCCCATCAAAACTGGTATTCTTATTCTGTCATCTATGATGGCATGTTTTCTATGTCCTTCAAGTTCATGCGCCCTCTGCCCCTTTCCTCACAACATGAATAGATACCCTGAGATGTGTGTCTTTTTAGAACAGAAGGCAGCAGCAACACAAACAAGCTGCTTCCTTTGCCAAAGTTGCCGAACCCCCTGGGTAACGATGGTAGATGGTAGTGTGGCTACTCTGTGGTTTCCTTGTGGTGTTGTTTGGATTTAAGATCAGCCAACATGAATCAAGCAATTCTTAGATTTCTGTTCCCATACTCCCCTTGCAGGCCAGCTCTAGAGATCTTCAGATTTTCTTTCCCCAGGCTCCTCAGCAGCTCCTGCGACTTCCTGACACCCTCAGGAGCCCCTCACGAGAGACATTTAAATAAAAAATGTTCCCATATTTACCTTTGGCCCATTTTCTCTGCTTTGCTTCCCTCTTCTCTCCACCTCCAGGCTCTCTGGTTCCCAGGCAGGGGGCAAGGGAAGAGGGCCGGAAACAGGATGTGTGGCCACTCTCTTTGATGTCAGTGTACTTCCTCAGGTGAGAGACTCCAGCACAGGGAAGTCTGTTAGAGGGGAGATTCATATCTAATGTGTCAGTGAGGTGCCTGTGACACCTGTGAGGGGGGACTGCTGTGACATCACCTGAAGTTGTGGCTTGAACAGCTGCTGGGTTCCAACATTATTGCCCTCTCTCATTAAGCCTGGAAGTTCATTCCCTTTATGTCCTTTGGATCAACACAAGGGGAAGTGCTGTTTCTATCCCCACCCAATGCAGTCTTGCTATGTAGCCCAGGCTAGCTTCAACATCCTGTTAGTCATACCTTCGCCTCCTAATGCTGAGTTACAAGTGTGTGACCCCTGTCTGATAGAAGCATTAACTGTATGGAATTCTGAAAACTTACATATTCTTTATTTTTCTTGTGGATTATCTTACTGTAGCCTTTCCCCTGATCTTTGATGTCCATGTCTTTGTTGTAGGAAGGAACAGGAGGCTTTTTTCTGAATTTCTGTCTTTCTGACTATTTTGACCTCTCTTTGGCTTTGGTGATGGCCCAGAGACTCAAGCTGTCCCAGGTTTATCATTCCATTTCCAGTCACAATGACTGTTACCAGAAGCAGGTAAGTGATCCATGGCAGAGTCCTGCCAGGGACTTTTCTCATTGACAGTAGAAGTGTCAGGGTGTGGTGGGGGCATTCCTCTCTGGTCACTCCAAAGACTACAGATGTGAGTCTAGACGAGGCATCATCTTATGGAGAGCTCAAAGTTTGAAGAAGAGTCAGAAACCCAGAAAAAAGATTCATGGTGATGTTCCAATGTGTTTCCCAGATATCCCAATGTTGCACTCTCTTTGTTCTTCCTGAAATGTAATTAGTTCATACAATTCCATTACATCAATCAGTGAACTTTCGATGTCTTTCACCTTGTTGCCATCAAATGTGACTAGTTCAAGAGTTGACTAACTCTGGATTCCAAAGCAGTGTGGTCTCTGTGGTCATGTCAACCAGTCTCAGTTGCCTTAAGAACTCTGATGTGGTTTGTTATGGGCTGGGAGGGGCTCTCAAAGTTTGCATTTCTAGAGTCCATTTGTTCTGGGGATCAATGATGGAGTTTAGGGTAAAGGAGACTGGCCTGTAAGTGAAGTCACTCAGCATCTTTAACCTATGAAAGCTATAATAACAAAAATTGCAAGGAACTGGATAGCTGGTAATTAGAGATACCCAAAGAATTCATCCTTCTTCATTGGAAGATTTCTTTGCTCTGGACACCTGCTGCTCTGGCTGGTTTTGTGTGCCAACTGAACTTAAGCTAGAGTCATCAGAGAGGAAGGAGTCTCAGCTGAGAAAATGTTGCCATGAGATCCAGCTGTAAGACATTTTCTCAATTAGCAATTGATGGGGTAGGGCCCAAGCCCATGGTAGATGGTGCCATCCTGGGCTGTTGGTCCTGGGTTCTATAAGAAAGCAGGCTGGGAAAACCTCAACTCCCCTCTATGGCCTCTGCATCAGTTCTTGTCTTCAGGATCCTGCCCTGTTTGAGTTCCTGTGCTGACTTCCTTTGGTAATGAATAGAAATGCTGAAGTTTAAGCCAAACAAACACTTTCCTCCCCAACTTGCTTTTTGGTCATGGTGTTTTGCCAAAGCAATAGAAACCTTAACATTAAAACATGTTTACCTTTACTGAAAATATATCCAAATATCTCTATGTATGATTTAACCATCCCAACACCTCCTGAACCTTTAAGATGTTTTTTTTGTCACAGGTCTGTCACTTCTCATGTCTGCAACCAATGTTGTTAACAGTAATTACAATGTAATCCCTGATCTCTTCCAGTCTACTCTGGTCATAATTTGTTCAACCAATATTGAGAAAGAAGTCTTCTATCTGATGGTGACATATTGCAGATCATCTGGTTATATGGAACATGCCAGCTTGGCACCCACCACGCCCATCCAGAGCTCTGAAAACTTCCTGTTTCCACAACCTCTTGTCTTCACTTTCTCCCTTCTTTCTGTTTGACAATTGGATTTCTAAGATCATAAACTCATTTTGACGTTTGAGCTCACTTTGTCATTTGTGTCTTGACTGTGACAGTGTCATCTATTAGACTGGCCCCTCTGTCATTGAAACAGAAAGAAGAGTGGCAGTTCTCAAGGGCAGATGGAAGAAAGAAAGGAAGAATTATTCAAAGGCTATGGGGTATCAGACAAGCAGGATTAAAACATGGAGTCTGCTGCTCAACAACATGAATATGCTAACACTACTAAGATACACAGGTCAAAATGGTAAATAAATTCTGCAGGAAATGCTCTTGCTATCATTTACACACTGCAAAAAACGGGTTTTTGGCATGGGGAGGTGGAACCCCTCTTTTATGACCTCTTTGAAGAAACTAAAACTGAATTTGTCACCATTAGATATAAATTGGAACTGACTCTAGAGGAAGCTTTTACCATAAAGTGTTCCAAAATGATGCCTTGATATTGGCTATGGCCAGCAACAGAATTCTCAGTATTTTCATAGCCGAGTCCCTTGGGTCACTCCCTTGTTTTAGTCAAGAATGGATGTTTTGTCCATTTTTGTCACCTCAATGATACCAGATCATTGATTCTCAAACTATAGTATGCAGTCACAACCCAAACTTATTATAAATGAACATTCCAAGGTTTAACCTAGATCTAGTAAGTTATAAATGCACTAGGATTGAGTCCCAGGAATGAACATGACCATAAGCCGTCTAAATTATCTGATACTGGCTCCTTGGACCTTGGTTTGTGGGATTTGGCTTTAGAAGTTATGCAGTGTTTACAGAAAAGACCAAATGTTCAGTGTTTTGTTTTGTCTTGTTTTTTGGGTTTTTTTTTGGTTGTTGTTGTTGTTGTTTTGTTTTGTTTTGTTTTTCTCATATGGTTCAAGCCCAGAGCTTTGTACTTAGTAAGGACTTCCATGTAACTAAAAATGCTTAAAAAAAAAAAAGACATTTTGCTGAACTTACCCAAATAAGAGGGACTTTGTTCTGCAATTGCACTTGAAAAGCCATATGATAAGGAGCTGGGAGAGGATGCTAACTCCAAAACCATAGCATTTGTATTTAGTCTCTTGGTTCTAGACTCTTAGCTGCTCTGATCCTGTATAGCTCCATATAATGACTGGTCTGGCTCATCAACTTGCTGGGAATTAGAATTGCCTGAGAGACACAATTCTGGGTGTGTCGCTGAGAGTCTTATTCATTCTAAGTGGGCTACACAATTCCATGGGTTGGAGTCTCAGGCTGGATTAAAAAGGGGAAAGAAAAATAAGTGGGTTGGGGACCATATCCAAATCCCTCTGTTTCCTGACACAATTTGTGGATGCAATATGATCCCTCACCTCACATTCCTACTACCATATGCCACCCGTCACCATGGTGGACTATGGCTCCTCAAACCATGAGCCAAAGGAATTTTTCTTTTCTTCAGGTTCTTTGGTTATACATTTTGCAACAGTGATGAGGGAAAAAAATCCATTATAGGACATTTCTTTCCTGGACTTTTTGAAATCACTGTTCCTTCTAATTTGATATGAAAAAACTCTTACTTTTAAACTAATTTTCCGCTTTCAAACTATATTCTTAATTCAGTATTACAGAACATTTGTAATGTATCCCAGGGTCTAATCCATCCTCACAAGAGTGACAGTGAACATGTTTTAAATTTCATATGTTTGAGAATTAAAAAATTTTTTTGCCTGAAGAAAAAACAATTCATTTATCTGCTGGCAAGCAAGTTGGAATTGCCTGGTTTAGATTAGATTCACTTGAATTTGTAATAGCCACTTATATTTATGACATCACAAGGATGTGCAATCACAGTCCATCAATTTTCCCTTAGAAACCGAGATAATGTGTTCTTCATGTTCTATAGGCTATTTGCCCCTCAGATGAGTGACTAGAAAGATGAGTGAGAAAGCTCTGGAATACTGTGACAGTGACTTTATACTGCCAAGGTGATGTCTTGATGTACTCAAAACTGCTTGGATAGACTGTGAAGTAAAATTTATTTCCCACAATCGCATAATTTTTTAGCCTAAAATTTGCCTGTGCAAAATTAAGTTTGTAACAATTTTATCCCCATGTATTTAAAAATGACTTCATGCTTGAGGAATATAAATGCTCCAAGGGAAAAATGAAAAATGCACCAGACAGTTAATACTCAAATAGATTTGGCTTTTAACTTTTCTAAGAGATGGGGCTCTGGTGTATTATCTCTGTCCTCTGTGCTGCTCTATGAAGATATGAACAATAGTACAAATTGTCAAAATGTTATATTCAAAACATAGCCAGGATTCTTGGCTTCCTAACATGTCTTAAGAGGCTTGGAAGGGCAGGTCCAACATCACAGAGGCTTAGAAATGAAGGATCTCAGACATGGGGCAGGAAGACAGGTACAATACCGAGTTGCTCAAGAGTTCACAAAGGTAGAGGGCTGTCTTGATTCTCCATCAAGGTGATGCAATCCTTTTAGATCTGAAGGAGGGAATATTAAGATGTAATCAACCTACCAAGTGGCTATTTATCATACTAAAGAGACTCTAAAACAATGAATTTTAACTATTAAGAGGATTTCTTCCATGTTTCTCCCTCCTTGCAAATATTGCTCAAGACAAGGTAATACAGGGCACCGATGCACCTGGGACCCTAGTAGTTTGCCTGTGTTTTCAGATGTGTGTTACACAGTGTCCCTACAAGGGTCTCTCTCCTGCATAGTTTACTCCGGTGATGTCCTCACTTCATCCTGCCAGTGATTAACTTCACAAACAACTTTATGGTTGAGTCTCACAGTTTTCCTCAGAGGAACATGCAAGAGGCAGAAACACTTAAATGAGTGTCCATGTTTCAAAACTAATATTTTTTTTCTGCAACAGCAGTTAGCATTGATTTATTACGAAGATTTTGGTGTCTCCACAACTGAACGAGCTCTAGGCACTCACTGTCAGAGAGCCTCAGCATCTTGTTGTTCTGCTTGTCACCCAGAAACCTGTTGCATTTTAGGTTTGTGGCAAAGCGACAGGAAAACAACAGAGGCCAAAGCCCAAAACAATGAAAACTGCCCTGTTTAGATTTCCCCACTGAACATTACCAAGGCTGGGCCTCTCCTGGGAAACATTATTCTAGTACTGAACTGAGACTTTTGTAAACTTGCAAGGTAACTTTAATGTTATATCTGCTGAGAACTTGGCTGAGTGAAAACAAACTGCTAATGTACATAAACTTATTTTAATTTAATTACCATGGGTGGTTCTTTTCTAAGTTTCTGCTTCTCTCAAATAGTGAGTGACTTTTATATTTTGTTAGAAGGTAGAACTCCTAACCCTTTAAGCATCTTCCTGCTGTTCCTGTTAAAGACTTGTGAAAAGCCTGTGTTCTTTTGAACAGTCACCACAGAAGTCCCTATGTATTTTATTACTATTTATTTTACACAGTTCAACAGTAAGCCAGAGCTCTGCTCTGTGCAGACAAAGATGAGCTGTTACTAAAAACGCCTAATTAAGGCTCAGACACTTGCAGTACTCTCTGATCCTCGGAGCAATAACATCCAGACCTCTTTGTTTCCTTTGGGGACATGGGTTTGGGCTTTTTCTATATTGCAAATACTGAAATGGTTTTTAAGTGGCCAAGATAAGATGGATAAGGTTTCATTCACTTAACAGAACCAAGACAACCAAAGGAGGTTGTTCATTGGTCTTCCCAACAGACCCCAATGCTTCAGATAACTTTTCTGAAGTAACTTAGGGTTAATGTCTTAACATTATATGCAAAAGCAGCTCCAATCTTGAAATAAGAGTAACCAATATTACCAACAGTCAATGTTTTATTCTTACATTTAAAATCTAAAACTCCTTTTAGAAGTTGAAATATTAATAAACAAGCCATAAAATAATTTCATAGAGAATTGCCTGATATCAGTCATGGGGGACACATGCGCAGAACTTCTGATGTAGTTGTCACTTCGCTGCTCCTTTGAGACAGCACTGTATTATGTCTGTGCTATTCCTATGTAAAGAGTGGCTTGTGGTAAGGCTGTTAAGTATGGAATGGTATAAAGATAGGTGGATAGACAGATGATAGGCAGGCAATAAGCGGGCATTTCATACAGTTTGAGAAGCTCTTTGAGTAGTACAGTTTTTCAAATTCTCTGAAAGGTTCAGGCATTATGCTGGTCTGCCCCTGTTACCTGGTGAAACAGGCAATACCCTGGTCAGCCCAAGGTTCCATGGGAACTAAGTCTGCACGCAGGTGCAGAGGACCCCTTTAAAAGATAGGCCCCTGCCCATTTATGCTCTCTGTCTGCTCTCTGTTCCTGCTCTCTGTTTCCTCTGTTCCCCCGCTCTGCTTTGTCTCTACTCTGTGCCCCACCTATGCCCTTGGTCTGTCTCTCTATGGCGACCGGCCGTGGCGGTCAGCCATTTACCCTGTTCCTCTTCTTGGTCTCCCCATTCTGCCGGGCCTTATAATAAACTTATAATCTTATGTCTTATGTCTCAGCATTTCTCTTTTCTTCTTTTTAAACAAAAGAATAACATTCTCCATTAACTGAATAAAGTTTTATTTTTACTTTTGGCATTTTTATCAATTTTTTAAAAAAAATTATTTTATGTGCATTGGCGTGAGAGTGTCAGATCCCCTAGAACTGGAGTTATAGACAGTTGTGAGCTGTCATGTGGGTTGGGGAATTGAACCCAGGTCCCCAGGAAGAGCAGCCAGTGTTCCAAACTGCTGAGCCATCTCTCCAGCCCTTACTTTTAGCATTTTTCTTAAGCTGGGGATTGAACCTGGACTTTGAGTATGCCAAGCAAGTACTCTAGCAGTAAGAGCAGTAAGCTACATTCTTGGTGCCAAATAAAATGAAAATACGAAGCACAGCATATGCAGTTAAAATAATTTTAAAACTATAGTATGAATATGCTATAAATGAAACTATTTTCCCATCCCTAATTTACCTCTCACTCTGCAGAATAAACTAATTCTCATTACCTTGTTGGAGTATGTGAACTGAACTTTTGGAAAGGTGAGACTTGCCCACAAAAGACCAGGGCTGGAGAGATGGCTCAGTGGTCAAGAGCTCATACTGCTTGAGTCTAGCTCCCAGAATCCATGTCAGGCAACTCACAACAGCTTGCAACTCTGGTTCCATTGGATCTGACACCTCTAATCCCCAGTAGCATCAGCACCCATGTGCACACAAATACCCACCACATATATGTAACTAAAGTAAAATAAATCTTAAAAAACCCAGACCAGTTTATATTTCCACTTACTGTTATACAAATGGTTATTCCTCTCCATGTCAGAATCAAAGATTAGCTAAAGACTTAGCTGCCCATCTGATATGTGAAAAATGGGCTCTAATTGTTTGCACTTGTTTGTACTATCAACAATCCTGAGGAAAGTTGAACAACTCTGAATAGCAAGAATGTGGAAAAGCTATTGTCAGTTAAAGTGAATGGATAGTATTGTTTCCAAATGAATTTTGCAAAAGCGCTTTGCTCGTTCACATTATATTAAGATGCTATATTCACTTTTTTGGTACCTTGAATTAGGAAATTCTCTACTTCATCTTTTAAAGATTTTATTAATTTGTGTGCTCGTGCATGCGCATGTGTTCATATATGGTGTGTGTGTGTGGGGGGGGTGCTTTTGTACACAGAGACTAGAAGAGGGTGTTGGATCTCTCAGAGTTAGAGTTACAGACATTTGTAGGATACTCGCTTTATGACACGGATGTCGGAACCAAGCTCTAGTCCTCATGATCGCTAGCAAGGGCTCTCAACTTGCTGAGCCATCTTTCTAGCCTCAAGGTCTTTTATAAATGAAAGGAAACATCGAGTCTGACTTGGTGGTGAATGCTTGTAATCCCAGTGTTTGAGAAGCTGAGGCAGGGGGATCATGAGTTTGAGGCTAGCTTGAGTTATGTAGCAAGTCTGAAGTGTCTGAAACAAAGCCTACAGTGCAGATCTGTTCATGGTGGGTCACTCAGAAACCTTACATTTCCAAATTCAAGCTCTGCTAATGGGAAGTGACAACCTCCAATCAAGCAAAGACAGAGGGATAGTAAATTGCAGCTCTTCTGCTTGCACTAAAGTTGAATTGTTTAGGCTAAATTTTCTTTAGCGTGCTTACTGGTGTTGACTTGAAAGGAGCGCGCGCGCGCGTGCGCGCGCGCGCGCGTGCGCGCGCGCACACACACACACACACACACACACACACACACACAACCTCTGCCTGCCTTTTGAAATCAAATACATTTCCTGCCTCTTCTCTCCTCAGTACTCACACAACCAGCTTATTTATAGCCCAGGAAAAGGGAAAAAAAAAACAACGCTCCACTGCAGGCCGGAAAACTAAGTAGGGAAAGAATAGGAGGAAGTAGGCTTGCCATTTGGCCAAACAACCTTTTCTTCATTGAGCTCAAAGCTTAGCCGATTCACAGTGGTGGTGGTGGTTAGGCATAATTGGCTTGCAAATTTCTTTCTTTCTTTCGTAACTCCTTACTTTTGAACTGTCTTTGGGCAATGGAGGCGATGACAGCTTTTGAGAACAGCAATCTCTAGGTGTTCAGGCACATTGAAAAGAAACTTAAAACCTGGTGAAAGAAAGTGTGGTGGACAGATGATTTGCTAGTGTGGTGATGTCTGTTGACGATGCATCTGCAAATTAAGGTATGTGTCATTTTTAGGTTTGCCTCTTGGTGTGTCTTAACACATTTCATTGGCTTTGCATATTGGCCACAGGCAGGATTTGTGATCTGTGGGCCTGTCCGCCTGTAACTGTTCAGTGAGCTTTGTTTGTGTCTCTGAAGAGCAGCCAGCAGCCTTAGAGGTGCCGTCCTGAGCTTCTAACAGTAAATTCTTCTCTTAAGGTTATTTAAGGTAGTTGTTTCCCTGTGGTAACTTCCGCTAATCTCAGCATCACCTATAATCTCATTGATGATCACTTTTGATAAAACATCTGCCTAATACTATTGTGTTCATCGTGAAGATGAAAATTATTCTAGTACTGTTTCCTTTCTTGATCAATCATTCTTAAACAACGATGAACCTTCTAGAAGATAAAAACAACCCAGCAGTGAATTTTTCCAGTGATAGGAACTATTTGTAGTAATTATTTGCACTTAATGTAAAAAAAATTCTGCTGCATATATTTTGAGTGTCTTGAAAATGTCCTTGTGCTTAAAAATGAATGGAAAGGTAGGAGGGAAATTAAACCTAAGAACAGTTGATGATGCTCACAAAAACTTGGAAGGCTCCTGGGGACATTCTAAACAACATTCCTTGCCATTAAGTGAGTGCGTGTGTTTAAATGATGAGCCCATGTGCATCCGCAGCAGATACCGTCCACGTTTGTGTGAGAGATGAGAAGCCTGATTGGTGTCAGCACAATGACCATCAAAGGAGCAGGCTCTGCTGGTTGCTGAGAAGGAAGCCGGTTGCTGTTCCTTCTGCCCCTCCCTGGTTGAGATTGGTGTGTTTAGAATCTGCAGCAAGAAGATAGCAAAGCTGAAGGCAGAAGTGTGAGCCTGCTAGACGTGGTGAGGAGCCTACGGCCTCCTTCTGGGTAAGAGCGACTCTCTTTGGCCCTTTTCCATGCTGACTGAATTTAAGTGGTTTTTGTTTTGTTTTGTTTTGTTTTGTTTATATACATGTATATCCAAAGTGTCTTGTCGTTTGCTATTGGTTTCTGGGTGCCCAGCATAGTAAATATATTCACAAGATGCCAGTTATTTCACTTGCATTTCTTGGGAATTGCTTAATAGCTTCCTAGGTTACATGAGGCATTTTCAGGCTCCTGGGAGTATTTTAAGTTAGGCAATTTAGAAAAATACTTATCAGTTTTACATTTCTGTTGACTAGATAGGTGTGTCATCTCTAGGGTAACTCTTACAGTCACTGTGTGTTTACAGGTGACATAGAAGAGGTACCCTGGGCCTCGTTTTCCATAGGAATGGAATCAGAGTCAAAAGGTCATGTGAAGCAGCAGTGATTTAGAAGTCAGCAAAAATAACCTTCACCTTGTGGGACGTGTAAAAGAGGGCGTGCGTGGGGTGAGTCAAACCAAGGTCAGGAAGCCACACTCATCTCCCATCTGGCCTGAAGCTGGGCAGAGGACAGGGAATGCTGTGTATTGGGTTCTGTGTTTCTACAGGAACCCTAAGTTTCAGATCAAGGGTCTTGGCAGGTTCCCATTCTCCTTCCTCAAATCCCTTGCAAGCAGCACCCCCACCCCCAAGCAAACCAAGTTCTCCTGGTTGTTAAAATCGTGTAAGATCTTGGGACACTCAACATTAAGTTAAAGAAAGGGAATTAAATAGAATTAAAAATATAATTATAGAACTAAATCCTTTATATAGAACTAAATTAATGATACAGATAATGAACCCTACATAAGGAAGACCTCAGCCAGGGAGGCTTGATGGAGATATGAAATTGAATTGGTTCCTGGAGAACAATGATGAGTACAGACAGAGGTGAGAACAACCACTGTGGGAAAGGAGATATGAGCATGGACAGAGATGGAGATGTCCATGGCATGCTCAAGGTTGACCGATGCTCACTAGAATGTGAATTTCTCTCTCTCTCTCTCTCTCTCTCTCTCTCTCTCTCCTCTTCTCTTCCTCTCTCTCTCTCTTCTCTTCTTCTCTCTCTCTCTCTCTCTCTCTCTCTCTCTCACACACACACACACACACACACACACGTATTTGTGTCCTATTGCATGGGTTTGCATGGATCATATTTATAAAACTATTATCCTTTCACCTGGAACCACATCTAATTAATTGTCCTTTATTTTTAATTCCACTCTCTGGCAACCCAGTCAGGGAACTGAGTCATCCAGCTTCTCAAGAGCAGAGAAAGGGACTCGTGGGACACATGAGAAGTGTCTGGAAGAGATTGAGGCCATACTGCAAGGGACTGATGGCTGACTGAGAGATATGATATCTATCTCAAAGATGTCATGGGACACTAAGAGATGCTGGGCAAGATATTATTATGGATAAGATTTGACACAGGACTTTCTGGGATAGGGAGAGCAGGTCCCAAGGCCTGGGTTCTCATGCAAATGAGGAATCCATTAGGGAGCAAAGTGACCTGCTTTGAAAACTAATGAGGCATGGCTATGGGGGGAAGAGGACAGACTGACTATGTGTGTGAGTGTGAGTGTGTATGTGTGAGTGTGTGTGTGACAGAGAGAGGAGAGAGAGAGGGGAGAGAGAGGGAGAGAAGGGGGAGAGTTAGAGGGAGGGAGGGAGGGAGAGAGAGAGAGAGAGAGAGAGAGAGAGAGAGAGAGAGAGAGAGTATGTGTTACACTCAAAGTCCATCAAAGGTAGCTCTGAGTCTGGGAGTGACTGGGTGATTTTGATCAGAGATGTATGGAGTTTGAGGTGATGATGGAATCTCCAGCTAAAAGAGCAGCTAACGGTTGGAAACATGGAATAGCTGAGGAGGGAGGTGAGGAATGGCGGTAACAGCAGCCCGCTACTACTGAGCACTTAGTGTATGTATCTGAGCTAAAGGTCAGGACACTGATCTCCAATACCTTATTAGATGCTCACAAACAGTTCTGGTAAGATTCTGTTAGTAGTCACATGCGATAGGTGAAAGAGTAGAGCCCATAGGGTGTAACCAGCTGTCCACAATTCAGGACTACAGTCGCTGAAAGATAACAGGAAATGGAACCAACGCCCGTGCTCGCGCTATATCCTAGATTCCTGGTCCTTTCTTGTTTTAAATTTGAGTAGACTTCTTAGAATTCTCCACCTTTATGTACTTTCTTAACGGGACTGCCAGCCCACAAATAATGACACAGAGCCGATAGCTTAGGCTTGTTTCTAACTAGCTCCTACCACTAAATTAGCCCATTTCTACTGATTTACAGGCTGCCACGTGGCTTTTACCTCTGTCCTATTTATGTGTCTTACTCATTCCGCATCTGGCTGGTGACTCCTCCTCCTTCTTCCCAGATTTCTCTCTACCTCGAAAATCCTGCCTAGCTATTGTCTGTTTAGCTTTTTTATTAAACCTATTACAGTGACATATTTTTACACAGTGTAAAGGAATAGTGCACAACACCTTTGGGTTAGTATCTCCGAAGAAATGGAAATAGTTTATACAAAGAGGTTCAGTTATTGTTGCTATTATATTTGGGTTTTTGGTGTGTGTGTGTGTGTGTGTGTGTGTGTGTGTGTGCAATAAAACCTGGGAGTCCATCTCCTGTCTCTCTCCCTGGTTACACTCTAGTGGGGTCATCTGCTAAAAACCCTCGGTCCAGGCCAGAGACACCGAAGACAACTGGAAGAAACAGGCTACTCAGCCATTTCAATAGTGTGGCTGAAGTTCACAAGGTGAATACATCACTAGGCTGCGGTGCCCACACTGGTTTGGAAGCTGTTTGTGTTAGTAGGGCTGTGGAAAACTTCACAAAATTACACAGATCCTTTGGTTCCCAGCACGTGGAAGGACCCAGATTGCAGGATCAATACCAGCAAAGAGTAAAAAAGAAATATAGTAGTTTTATTATGTTTGGCTATAAAAGATGATATAAAAGATACTATAAAGGATGCTAAAGCATTATAAAAGGGCAGGGCATTGGTGGCGCACACCTTTAATGCCAGCACTTGGGAGGCAGAGGCAGGTGAATCTTTGTGAGTGCGAAGCCAGCCTGGTCTACAGAGCTGCTTCCGGGACAGGCTCCAAAGCAATACAGAGAAACCCTGTCTCAAAAAAAAAAAGCATTATAAAAGATAAACTTTTAAAATGCACAATAAGACTTTATTATTAATATAACCGCTTAAACACCACGATGTATCTTTTTAAGTAGAAAATGAAAAGTCTAACTTAGAAATGCATTCCAAGGAAATAATCAAATTCAGACAAAAATGTATGCCAACTTTTTTTTTTCTTTTTAAAGAATTACTTGTTTTTATTTTATGTTTTGTGTTTTGCCTACTTGTATGGATGGAGGCATACCGCCTGTGTGCAGTACCCTCTCAGGGCAGAAGAGGGCACCAGGTCCTCTGAACCGAAGTTAGGGGATGACGGTGAGCTGTGACAGGCGTGCTGGGAATTGAACCCCGATCCCCTCCCCGTAAGAGCAGCAAGTGCTCTCAACAGGTAGGCAGTCTCCAGGTTCTGTAGAAGAAACATTATTTGCAACAGGCAACACTTCATTACTAAATAGAAAACACAAAGAAATGAGGGGGTTGTTTAATGTTGTTCCATAATTTCCAATTTTATAGAGCTGTTAGTTTCCATTAGTTTCCATTATTTAAAGGTGTTGGAAAATGACCATACTTAATGTTACATGTGAAACAGAAGGCTTGAGATTATATTTGTGGTATGGTTGAACTTGCATATATACGAGAAGGAATTGAGAGTCGAGAGTTCAAAAGCTGACTTGTTAACAGCAGAGATCTTTAGTAGGTGAAATATCAGTGGCTTTTGTTTTCTACTCTCTCTCAGGATAAATAAACACACACTACTTTATAAATAGAATCCGTACCCCAATACTATCTGTAAAGTAGAGAGCCGAGTCTCTGTCCTATGCCCTGCTGTCATGGCCAACAATATGTTTGTGCTAATTCAGCGCCATTTGTGGCCTCCTTGCCCAGTTAGGACCGCATCCTGTTTGTGACAGTGTAATTTATGGTCATGGAAAAGCTTGGGATGCACTGGCCTGCTCTATGACTTCACTGTATTCATTGGCAACAGGAAACAAAGACACACACACACATACTTTTTTTTCTTTCTGTAATTGTTTTCGTAATAATTGACAATTGGAGGAAACGAATGGCAGAAAACAATTATAGGCAGACAAGATGTCAGCAGCTCCGACTGGGAACTTCAGTGCCCCCTGTCTCGGCTTTATCCCTGCATTACCTTCAGAACTCTACAGAGATACTATTGTTTCCTTCTCCAACTACTGTGAAATCACTCTTGTTTGTTTTGTTTTGTTTTTTTTTACTAGCAGTTACACTATTCTTTGCTATTACCTCCCTTTCCCCCTCCAATATGTGTTGAATTCAGTTATCTGGTAATCTATATCAGAGACTGGTGTTGGGTAGTTCATGCTCACTGGTATTTCTGACCAAGATGAGCTCCTCCCTGCATACAAATCCAGGAACACTACTCAGCAATATTTCTGGAATTTTCCTGCATCAGACTAGCTGCCTGTAGCCCAGACATGAACTGTTAAAATTTTTACTTTCTATTGAACTTGCAAGAATCACATGCCTGTTTCTACTTCTGCAAAATGATCTCTTGCCTTTGTTTAGCAACAGTAGACAGGGGTAAGGGGGTAGAGGTGAGGGTCATGGGCAGAAACTCAGAATGAATGATTCCTGATTCACTGTCCAGTTTCCTTGATGTGGAACGGGTATAGTTAACAACTTCGTAGATGACAATGGAGAGTGTATTATCAACTGGAAAAGGCTTAAGGGATGGAAGGCAACTTCATCTTTTGAGGGCTTATTAAGATTCTGTGCATGGAGGAGCTGAACAAGCACAGGCTGTTACAATCTTTGCTCCAGTCCTATTTGCTTCCCATTAATTCAGTTTGGAGTAGAATTCTGCAGTGGCTCTGACTACTGCTTCTTATTATAGAGATCTTAACACCAGCGGAATCCAGCAGGAATACAAAGTGAGCTTCATGGTTCATTTTACCTTGTCAAGTGACTGAATTAAAAAAAATAAATAGGGAGCCGGGCAGTGGTGGTGCTCGCCTTTAATTCCAGCACTCTGGAGGCTGAGGCAGGCAGATAGATCTCTGTGAGTTCAAGACAAGCTTGGTCTACAAGAGCTAGTTCCTGGGCAGGATCCAAGAAAGCCTGTCTCGAAAAACCAATAAATAAATAAATAAGTTAGGTGAATTTTAGGAATTTTTTTTTATTTTACTACCTACATGTAGATCATTACTAATTCAACACGATCAATATAAAAACTGTTAATGAAATATTTTACATTTTCCTACCATCTTTGAAGTTTGCTGTGTATTTTTCTTCACTGCACATCTGGATTCAGATTGGCTTCATTTCAAGTGCTCAGTAGCTTTTCCGTGTGCATGGCTGCTGTGCTTGGCTACACTTGTAACATGTGGGTTATGCATGCAGGGTTCAAGACTCTGTCTCCTCCATCCTGCCCAGAGAGCTGGCAACTCCTTGTGGTCTCAACTAAAATGGAATAGCTACCTGAAAGCAGGCCACGAATTGGTGACTTTTGTGATTTGGTCTGTTAGAATAACTCAAAGTTCATTGAGCCTTAGTACCTACTGATTTCTCAACTGAAAATCCGAGTGACCAGGGCTGGGGAGAGGGCTCAGTGGGCAGAGTGCTGGCAGAGCAGTTCTTAGGACCTGCTTTTGCATCCTTAACACCACATAAAGTCTGCAAGTCATGGCCTGCCTCTGTAGCCCCAGAACTTTGGAGACAGAGGCAGACAGACACTGGGCTCACTGGCCCACAAATCTGCCCCAAATGGCAAGCTGCAGGTTCAGTATGAATCTGTCTCGAAAAATAGGGTGAGATGGATAAACATCTATGGTTGACTCCTGGCCTCCCTGCCAGACACACATTACAACACCAACAGAGGAGTAATCTGATTCCAAAAAACCTGGAGTCCGTGCTTGTACACAGACTTTGTTTGGAATCTGATTACTCTCCTGTGTGTGTGTGTGTGTGTGTGTGTGTGTGTGTGTGTGTGTGTGTGTGTGTGTGTTCTAGCATTGTGACTACTTGCTGATGCTTCATTTGAAGGGTAGGAAGCATGCTTCAATAGTAACTCTCTGCCCTGGGGACTCCCATGCCAGTCAGCTGGGGAGATAAAGATAGCTCTATGTGCTAAATAAGGAGATGCAAAAATAAACTTGTGGAAGAGCATCAAACCAGAAGACCCTGTAAGTTCCCATGACTCTGCCAAAGGCAGAGACCTGGAAATCCAAGTCCCTGGAGCCCTGACAAGGGGCTGTGGCCAACAGCAGCGGTCCTATTTGGGGTTCCTTTCTTGTTACACAAGGGCTTGATTATGAAGGTAGATTGGGAGCAGTCAGAAAAATTCCAGACTCAGAATAAAAGCTAAGGACATCTAAGTAATGCCCATTTGCTGCATGGCTCACATGCTGGGAATGCTCCAAAAGCTTGGGGATTTTCTTGGATCTCTGAATTCACTTTCCATTTTCTCCGTAGAAATAAAACCTATAAATAGCGATCAGGCATCTGCACCAAAAATGCCGTATGTCTTGAATGAAACTATTTCAGTGCATCTACAATGAATGTATAATGGACTAAGTTCTTGCTTGATAAGTTTTTGTTTAGTATAAATATGCTATTATCTTCCTGAAATTATTCATTTTATTTACAAAGGAATACAATGCTTGATATTGCTATTTCTACATTGATGCAATACACTTTATACACTAACTATATTAATGTATTAATAATTGTGTTATATGATCCATATATGAATGATACATTAATAAATAAAAAGCATAAACTGTCAACTTATTATCACCTTGGATGCAAAAAAACAAGCAGTAGTAAAGATCTCAGGAAGCAGATGTTGTTCTGTATTCCAGGACAAGCCTAAGAGGTAAATCCTCTTTATTTTATCATGTTGGTAGGAAAGCCAATCCATTAACAAAGAATGAGGAAATAGAATTCTCAAGAAAGTCACTTATCTATGTGACTTGGGAACAAAGTCCTTTTTAATTATCTACCCCACCACCACCACCACCACCACCACTGAGACAGGGTTTCTCTGTATAGCACTGGCAGTCCTGGAACCTGCTTTGTAGACCAGGTTCAAACTCAGAGATCTGTCTGTGTTGGGATTAAAGACCAGCACCATCGCCACCCAGATCTTTTTAGTCTTTTATGTCCAACTTTACACTGGGCTTGGCTTTTCTTTAAGGAAATACTTTCGGCTATGTACTTAATGTTTAACTTTATTTAGGATTCCTTTGATTTACAAATAGGTGAGGATTTCCTGAAGGATAGAAGAAAGCACATTGAGAAGGCAGTTAGAATTAAATAGTGAAGCATATTGGAAATCAAACTATACAAAATTGCTCAGGACTCCTTGGAGAGAGGGTGAGACTGAGCTTAGAAGAATGACTCTCTGCAACTGTCCCAGGTCTGGGAAGGAAGGGAGGGGGAGGCAATCAACCTTCACTTCTAGTTTTTACCACTGAGAATTAGTGAGTAGCTGCAAGCTGGATCCTGAAAGCATTGCCATTGTTTTTGATTTTTGCTTCTAACCACCAGGAATTGAGGTGGGTGTAACAAAGCCAGACACTAACTTGTCAAGTTAGTGTCTTGACAAGTGACACTCCAGTCAAGGTCAATAAGTCTGGGTTGAGTGTGCCAGTGTTTAGTTTTACAAAACAGTAAGTGAATCCAGGGACCTACTAGAGGGCTGGGACAGAAGTTTGAGAAGGGGAATAGAGAACATCTTTCTCTACTTGATTCTCCCAGTATTAGACACTTCATGGTCCTGGTGTTCCTCCACCTGTAAAAGCTTTATTGATTGACTGACTGATTGATTAATTGCGTGTGTGTGTGTGTGTGTGTGTGTGTGTGTGTGTGTGTGTGTGTGTGTGCGTGTGTGTGCACTCACCATAGCACACTTGTAGAGATCAGAGGACAATTTCTGGGGAGTGCGTTCTCTCTTTCTACCTGACTTTGAAGCAGGGTCTCTCTTGTTTTGCCACTGTGCTGTGTAAGACAGTTTTCAGGTGATTCCCTTGTCTGTGCTGCCCGTCTTGCCATGGGAGTGCCAAGAATGCAGAAGTGTATGCATTACCATACGTGGCTTTTTAAAAATGTGAATTCCAAATATTAAACTCGGGTGGTCAAGCCATCCCCTTAGCCCTTCTAACCCTTCAAACAATTTTACCCCCTCCCCACTAATCTAATTGTTTCCTATTTCCCTCTAAATCCATTCTCGCCAGGTACACTTGTTCTTGCCACCAGTGTATAACTAACCCTGATCTTCCTTAAATAGCTTTGAGACAATTTGAGCCTATGCTCTAGGTCCAGGATTGTCTAGTTGCCTGCAATATCCGTTTTTTTTGTTTTGGTTTTTTTTTTGTTTTTGTTTTTTGTTTTTTTGTTTTTTGGTATTCTTCATAATCTCAAACTTACTGTTTCTGAGCTAAGAATCCCATCTTCTTTGAAGTCCCTTCTGTGGGCATTGCTCTTTGAGATGCTGACATCATTCCATTTGGCTGGGGCCGTATTTCCCACTGCCATTCCCTTCACCAACCATGAATCCAGGTGGTCAGCCTTCCTGTTAGATATGCCTCATTTCTATTCCTAGTACTCTTCCTTCCGCTCTTGTTCCTTTTTACTTCCTTCCCAGATCTCTTCGTAACCTACAGCTGGTTTCCCACCCCCAAGGATTCCCTTTCCACACACTGAGCTTGCTGTAGTCCGGAAGGGGTGCAAACTGCTCCAGTTAGCTCAGGTTACCAGAGACAGAAATATAGGCAAAGTGTTGTATCTATTACAAGAAAAGCTATGTGTTGTGCAAATGGAAGAAGTGACAAGGGAGATGGGGGCTTTTCTTTGAAAACCAGATCAGGGCTACATCTACATGACAGAACGATGGTCACTTCTCTCTCCCTCCCTTCGTTCTCCCTTCTCTCTCCGGTCCCTTCTTACTCTTGAGCTTTCTTAACCACACCATTCACCTCCACATAGGAATTGGAAGAAGTCTGGCAGCTTTCCAGTTTATATCTCTTATAAATGGACGCATCTCTTGTGAGACTTATTTTTTTGTTTGGTTTTGTTTTTGAGACTTGGTTTTACTCTGTAGCCTGGCTTGCCTGGAACTTACTGTATAGACCAGGTTAGCCTTGAACTCAAAGAGATCCACCAGCTTCTGTCTATTGAGTGCTGGGATTAAGTGTGGGAACCACACTACACATGGTTAATTTTTAAAAAATTATGTATAAACAGGCTCTCCCTGTGTAGCCCAGTTTGGCCTCCAACTCTGTATGTAGCCCAAGCTAGCATCAAGCTTTGAATCCTCCCGCCTTTGGGATTATAGGTATGGCTCACGATACCCAGCCCTAGCCCATTATAGATTTCTTGTTTCATGCTATTGTGGTTGGAAAAGCTACTTGACATAGTTTCACTCCTTTTTAATTTGTTAAGACTTGTTCCAGGACCTCATATCTGGCCTATCCTGAGGACTGTTCTGCACACACTTAAAAGAATTCATATTTCACTGTTGGATGGAATCTTCTCTGTGCTGAGTCCACTACAAGGTGTCATTAAACTCTATCACCTCTACTTTGGTTTATTGTCCATTGTTGAATGAAGGATGTGTGAATTCCCTATAATTATACTATTTCAACACTTGCAAATATCTGTGTTTCAATAGTCATCACATGTATCTATAGTTACTAGAGCCTTTTGATAAATTAGCTCCTTTATCATATAATGACATTCTTTTGTTTTATAGTTTTTTACTTGGCATCTCCTTTATTTGATATAAATGTAGCTATCTCTGGTCTCTTTGCTTTCCATGTTCATGGATACCCATTTGCATCCCTTTACTGTCAGAGTACATGGCACCAACATGGACCCTTGTAAATAACACATAGTTGAAACTTTGGTTTTTATTTATCCAGTCACTTTACGTCTTCTGACTTAATCCATTTACTTAGCCAGTAGCAACCGACAGGTAAGGACATTATATTATAATTTTTAGCTACTTTCTACTCTCCTGTGTGTAAGAACATACACCTGGATGATCCTGCCCCCCTAACGACAGGTGGGGCAAGCACAGGAGAACCTGCTAAGTCATCACCATGTCACCCACCACGCATTATGGCCTTCATGAGGACTCTGCACATGTTTGAAACCCCAGTGCCCAGCCTTCCCTTTAAAGGGTCCAGCCTTCCCCCCCTTCTCCCTCTTTGGCTGACAACCCAATCCATCCTCTCCCCTCTTCTGGTAAATAAACTCCATGTGGGTTGTTCATCCGTAGCTTCCTTTCTTTCCAACCGCAGCTGCAGCTTAAAAGAATAACACTGTGTATATTCGGTATATGCGTGTGTGCACTGGTATGTGCATGTCCATATGTGTGTGTGTGGGGGGGTCACAAATTATGTTGAATGTCTTCTATCACTCTCTAACTTAGGTTTTTGGAACAGGGTCTCTCACTGAACCTAGAGCTCCTTAGTTCCCTAGTTTGGCTGACAAGCAAATCCCTGGGATACACCTGGCCCCAACCCCTGCAGTGGTGGATGCAGCACACCTGGTATTTTACCTGGGTGATGGGGCTCCAAACTCAGAGCATACTTGTGCAGTAAGAATTACCAACGGAGACATTTCCCCAGTCTGGTGTTTACTGTTTTGGAAGTCTTTTGTTCATTCTTATTTGGAGACTGACTTCCTTTGTGATTTTGTTGTTGTTGGGGGAGTATGTTTTGATTCTTAACTTTTTTTTTAATCTCTTGTTTGTTGTACAGGGTTTGCCTTGTAGTTATCACCTTAGGCTTACATAAAACATCTGATAATTTTAGCCATCTATTTTAAGTTGAAAATGATAACTTTGTGTTACTGATGTCACAATTTACATCATTCTGTATTGTGTATCTATTAACAAATAAATGTAGCTATAGCTAATATTAATACATTTTGCATTCCATTTTCATAGAATAGTAAAGTGGTTAGGGCATCAGCTATTGTGCTGTTAAAATGTGGGTGGCTCCATACTTAGGATGGGCTCACAATTTTTCTCTTTAGTCTTTTGATGGGCAAAATTGAGTTCATTCAGTTGAAACCATATTTCAAATTTCAGATTTTGATAATTTTCCAGCCAGGGATATGCAACATTTAGTCTGCGCTGATGCTGGGTAGTGGCTGTGAGCCCTAGTTCCTTGTCAGGCACATGGTTACCTAACAAACAAGTGACCCACTCTACTTGGCTGTATTGCCATGTTACAATGCATGGAAGGTTTGGTGAATTAAAGGCATTCTTTTACTCTCAATATTTTTGACATTGATGAGCTTTTGGGGGATGCAATCCCACTACAAGTTAAGGAGTGTCTGCATTCTGAGTTTGATGAGCTACTTTTTAACAGAGATGATTTTGACATCCTTAGATTTTACTTATTATTTTGTGTGTATGGGTGTTTTGCCTGCGTGTGTGTGTGTGTGTGTGTGTGTGTGTGTGTGTGTGTGTGTGTGTGTGTTTGTGTGTGTGTGTGTGTGTGTGCATGAGCAGTGCCCTAAAAGGCCAGAAGAGGGCATCAGCTCCACTGGGATTGAAATAACAGTTGTAAGCCTCCATGTGGGTGCTGGGGGTCAAATCTGGGTCCTCTGTAAGAGCAGCTAGTGCTCCAATCCTCTGAGCCATTGCTCCAATCCCTAGAGATAAGTTTTATACTTTCAGCTAACTAGTTAATAACTTTTTGAAGACCTCTCTTTAGCTCCTAAGGGGTGTCTAATGGTGATGAACCCCTACACTTTTGGGGGAGAGGTTGAGACTGGGTTTCTCTATGTAGCTCTGGCTGTCCTGGAACTTGCTCTGTAGACGAGGCTGCCTCAGACTCACAGAGATCTGCCTCCCAGGTGCTGGCACTAGAAACTAACCCAGACACTTCTTGTGTGTCTGGGGAGGTTCCTCTTATCTCTTTCATTTCTGAACGATGATCTTGGCAGGTTTAGTATCTTTGGTTGACAGATTCTTTTAAAGCATTCTGTTTTCTCCTGGCCTGCAAGCTTTCTTCTGAGAAACCTGATGATTGTCTTGTGAACGTTTCCTTTTTATGTGAGGAATTGCTTTTCTTCTTGATGCTTTTCCATATTTTCCTTGTCTTTGAATTCTGAGAAATGATTACGTTGTGTCGGTGTGATGATATCCTTGTATGTTAACTACTTGAGGTTCATTGGACTTCAGGGATCCCCATGTTGATTGTATTGTCTAGATCTTACAAGGTTTCTGTCAACTCAATTACAAACTGTGGGATTCACAGACTGCGTAGAGAAAGCAAATAGGGCAGAAGTTTACTGGAGGAAATAACAATATCTTCCTGGCACGGCATCAGAATTCCTGAAGAATGAGGCAATACTTTAATGTCTTTACCTTGGAAGTTGAACTGTCACTCTGCATGTATCTTGTTGGCCAGAGATAATCTGCCTGGATTCAGTATGAGCCTACAAGAGTCTACAAGGTTAGCTGAGGGACTTCTGCAGGCTACTACACATGTGCACCATACATACTTCACAAAGTTGTGATTGCAGAATCTTATTTTTTTTCTTTATGCAATATGTTACTTTTTGTTTGTTTGTTTGTTTGTTTTCTTCAAGACAGGGGTTCTTCATGTAGCCCTGGCTGTCCTGGAACTCATTTTATATCCCAGGCTAACCTTGAACTCACAGAGATCTGCCTGCTTCCGCCTTCCGAGTGCTGGAACTAAAGGCATGCATCACCACCACTGGGCTTCAATGTGTTCAATATTTATGGAAAGGATTTACGGTTTTTATAACCACAAACATGTAAGCCAACAAAAGTTAGTTGTTGCTTCAGAGCATAGAAATATAAGTCAATGAAAGTTATTGTTCCAGAGCATAGGAATATAAGTCCACAAAAGTTAGTTGTTTAAGAGCATAGGAAGTCACTCTCTGACACTCCGATATGAAAGTGAACAACCTGTACTTTCTTCTGTGTGTGACAAATCTGTAACCAAGGAAAGTGGAGCTGGGTAGGAAAAGGATCGAGTGAACCATGGTGGAGCACCCAGGGAGGAAATGGAAGTACTCAAGGGCCAAAGACATCAAAATGAGTTGAGATTATCATAAATACGATGAGCACATTGCAAAAGCTTCAATCTTCCAGCTATAGACAAGTCTCTCACTCACTCACTCACTCACACACACACTCACACACACACTTACACCCTCACTCACACACACCCCTACTTCTACTTCTTTCTAACAATCTATTTAAATGAGATCAAAGGGTTTTTGCATAAAAAGATCAATCACCTCTCTTATCCTGCTTCAGAGAGTAAGGTGCATTCTCTCAAGAGGTTGATATAGGCTATTTTGACCGCCAGACTCTCATCTCTGGATGAGGTCCAGCTGAAGACAATCATATTTCAAGCTGGGCAATTGACCACACTTTGAGAACCAGCTCTTTTCTCCCTCTCAGCACTCAAAATGCTGTGAACAGGCAGAAGAAGTAATTGTTAATAGGCTGGAGGTTTGTTGTATACCTTGGCTAGAGAAAGGGAATTGCCTGATTTCACACCTGGAAACCACAAGGAAGCAGGTCATAGGTTAGGGGCTAATTCACCTGCATCCAGTGCTTGTTTTTGGGGTGCTCACAAGTAGTTAAAGTGAGAGGGTGCTGATGGTGGAGGGGGGCTCTGGTTGGGTCACATACCTGTCTGTGGGCAAAAGTAGCCTGGGCAGTTGAGTATGTAGTTAAAAATGATGATAGAAGGGAGTAGGAAGAATAGGCAGACAGTGTTATAGTGCCAACCAGAACTTCTCAGCCTCATCTGTAGATGACATCATGTGGACAACAGCACCAGGGAGCATTCATAGTCCCATGAAAATAAGAAGTGTGCACATTTTACATTTAGGCAGCACAGATTGGTTCTCTTTTTTAATTTTTTGAGGTTATAATTTTATTGTAGGGTATGATAGCACAATCCTCACAGCACTTGTGAGGCAGAGGCAGGTAGATCTATGAGTTCTAGGCCAGTCTGGGCTATAGAACTAGTTTCAGGACAGCCATGGCTACACAGGGAAAACTGCCTTGAAAAAAAAAAAGTATAGAAATAAAAATAAAATTTTATTATTTCCCTCTTTCCTTTCCTCCTCCCAAACTGTCCCATAAATTCTCCCCCCCTTGCTCTTTCATACTCATGGCCTTTTCCTTTAATTGTGGATATATATATATATATATATATATATATATATATATATATAACACATATCTACATATATATGAACTTCTCTTTCGAACACCCCCTCCATGTTAGCATGTCTATTGGCATTGTCTTGTTCAGGACTCAAGACTCGGACTTAAGACTCACATAACAAGAGGGAGAAATCAAGCCTGGTACTGAAAACATAACCATCTACCTAGTGAAGCCATCAGTTTTGGGCGGAGAGTCTACAGCAACTACTTTACTAAACCAATATAACCCCTAACTACATTCTAAATGTTCATTCTTATATCCCCAGATAAGTGTCACCTCATCAAGGAAACTTCTCTTTGCAGCATCCAGAGACCAATGCAGAAAACCACAATGAAACAAAAGTCAGAGTTGTGGTGCCCAGCGCTAATGGATACATCTACAACACAACTCCTTCACCTAAAGTCCGGGGATCACTGCAGAGAAGTGGGCAGAAAGATGGCAAGAGCCAGAAGGACAGGGAGTTTACTGTGAGATTGTGTCACCTAGCAATGTCAGAAGGACAGCTGTTCAAAAGCACTTTTTCTGTGTCCTTTCTTTTCCTTTTGAAAATAAATCCATGAGACACATATAGCCATGCATATTGTTGATTTACTATTTAGATGATTCCTAAGAGCAATGTAGTAGAGTTGCTCACAGTCACTCAGAAGGACCAAGAATGAGGTAGCTCAGATGTCGGGTCTTGGGTTCCTCATCCTGCTTGGTTTTCTATTTTAGCAATGGAGTGATCAGGACAGTATCACGAAGTCCTTGAAAACTGGGATTGGGGAAGAGCATTTGGAAATATGCTGTCTTCAAGTAATGAACTGCCATCATGTTCCTAGATTCCTTGTGTCTCACCCACAATTCCCTGCACTTCAACTCCAACATGTGTAAACTAAATGGAGGTTGAGAAAGCACTGCCAAACACGGACAGCCCAGAGGAGTCAGAAGAAAGGATTAACTTTTGCAAAGAATTTTCCATCTGTTTCCCTGATAAGGCTGATTAGAACCAGCTATCTAGTTTTGCACACTCTGAACTAACAGACTAACTGTACCATCTGGCCTGGCTAAATTTAATGCAGATTTCTTCAAGGAGTTCGGGCTCTGTTATGTAGGCAAAGCCCTCACCTTCCCAAATTCTCGGGAGAACAGGAGTTAATGCTGCTAGAGGTTGTCCATTCTGTTTACTAGAGACAGCCCGCTGGAGTAGGAAGTGTTTCGTGATTTCCCGTATACAGGCTGGGCACCTGTTAGCCAGCTCATTGAAACCCTGCACCTGTTAGGTAGTTTCTCTCGAGTTTCATTCTTTGTGTCAAACTTACAGCACAGATGCGGTCTTTGTCTCCTGGCCTCCCTGGTACTTCTCCCATCCCTCGCTTTTTCAACTACATCAATCAGTGCCCTCTCTTATTTTTGGCATAAAGAACTTGCTTTTAATTAGTTTCAAGGCTTTGGGAAAAGCAGTTTAAAGGGGTTGAGTTGATGAACGGTGTCTCTACGGTCCTCCGATGCACACACAGATGACCTTAGACCTCGTGGGAACTGAACTGAGTTCAGGCCTATCTTCTTGTTTGTTATTTAACAACAGTGTATCCACTCTGATAGTGAGTTTAGACAATCTACACTGTGGTCATTAAAGCATTTTATAACTTTAGTTTTTAGTAGCTCTGTTTTTTTCTTTCATTTTTTGCTTTCTTTGGAATTCTTCAAGTTCACTGTATTCCATTTCCCCCACGATTCGTGCTTCGGCTGTTACACACTCTGTCTCCTTTATTTTATAGTTGGAACACACACTTTATTTAGCAAAGTCTAATAGAAACATGTTTCATTTAAGGCAGGTATGGGACACACACCTGTTATCTGAGCATTTGAGAATCTGGGGCAGTAAGATAAAGAGTTTGAAGGTATGTAGCCTCAGCTACATAGTAAATTTGTTCAAAGCCAGACTGAGCTGTTCACTGAGAGCTTGTCTCAAAAACTAAAATCAAACCAAACTAAATCAGCAAGAACAAAACCCACCACCAGCCTTCTTCTGAATAATTAAGACCTTAGAGACCTTTAATTCTGAACCCATTCTCCTTTGGTGCTATTACTAACTGTAAGGGGTCCTTAGAGTTGGCACAGGACACACCCAGACACCCAATTCTCAGCACAAAGGAGATTTATTACCCTGGAGGGACAAGTGGGGGTGGGGGTGAGGTGGCTGCCTCTGGTTGAACAAAGACAGCAGAATGTGTTTCTACAGCAGTGGATTTTTAAGGAGAAACAGGGCAAGTCTTGGTTAGGATGAGTTGGTAATTAAACATGTTAGCCAGTGTAGCCAAATAATGATTTTTAAATGCTGAACCTTAGAGTTTCAGTCAGGCATAAGGACGTAAGTGGCCAAATAGATCTTGGGGGCTAGTCTTAGGCATGTAATCTAATAGTTTAGCAAGGGAGAAGGAAGTGGGGAATAGAAGATAAGGCCTTCCAGCGCCATGTTTGCAGTGCTTGGTCCTGTTAGGGAACCCTTTAATTACTGTTGAGCATTTAAATTCTTCTAAAAGAAAAAACTGCCAAGATACAATGTTGTGCACATTTAAACTACAATGAGATTTCTTGGCATGCACAAACCTATCACTATAACAATAAAAGGTAACAAACATCAAACTTTTAAGGCAAACCAACCCAGTTCACACTCAGATACAACCAACTGTATGGTATGAAGATCTGCTAGTTTTCTGTCACCTTAAAAGTTCTAAAAGTCCAATGGCTGGCAAGTGAGAAGAAAAGAGGAAGCAGGGAGGGCCTACCAATCCTCCCCTCCAAGGACACTCCTCTAGTAACAGAAGGATCTCCTGGTAAGCCCCGCCCCTTGTCAGCAGCTCCCATCAGCACTGGGGCAGAGCTGGCCTTTTAACTCCTGGACACCCGGACTTTCATCTAAACCACTACAGAGTTTGTACTTCCCTTACGTTTTAGTGTTAGGACTGATGAGTTGGCTCAGCGGTTACACAAGCCTGATGACCAGGGTTCAATCCCTGGAATCTGTCTGAAGGTGAAAGGAGAGAATCAACTTACAGAGTTGTCCCCTGACCTACACATACCTGCATCTCCCCTTGCCACTAATAATAATGATATTAAATGTTAATTATAGAAGTTGTACCATTTGTTATAAATATACCCAATGCTAAAATTTATCATACAAGAAAAGGAAAAGGAGAATCCTGTTTGGCTTCATAAGAGTGGATTTATGTTTGTTTTCATCTTTTCTCATGGCTGTATGATATATACTTCATTGAATATTCATTCTGATTATTTTGACCAACTGCCTCTTGTTTTGTTTTTGTTTTTGGTTTTGGTTTTTCAAGACAGGGTTTCTCTGTGTAGCTTTGGAGCCTATCCTGGCACTCACTCTGGAGACCAGACTGGCCTCAAACTCACAGAGATCCACCTGCCTCTGCCTTCTGAGTGCTGGGATTAAAGGCGTGCGCCACCAATGCTCTGCTGTTTTTTTTTTTTTTTTTAAACCGAGTCTTACTCTGTAGGTCAGGCCTGGTCTGGAACTCAACTCACAAAATCCTGCCACAATCTCCTAAGTATTAGTATTACAGGCATGAGCCTCCAGGCCCTGCCTCCTTTTCTAATCCTTGGATTGTTTCCTTTTTCAATGACATATGCTATACAGAGTTTGTCTTACTCATTTCTCTGTGTGCTTGCTGGTTATTTTTCATAGGCTATACTTCTGAACTAGAATGTATTATTTCCTTTCTAAAACCTATGCGGGAAACCAGTCAGCCAGCTTTTGAGTTGGGTATTTCTATTTCCTTATTAAAAATGAAGTTTTTTTTGTTTTTTAATCTTCAAAGGTTCAGTTTATACATGACTGAATGGGAAAGGAGAATCCCATTCTATGGTATGTAGAACCCCAGGGCACCACACCTCCTTACTAAGTTAGAAAAGGACTAGCAAAGAAAAACTAAGTAATTATGGAAGAATTGTCAAGAAGATTACTAGGAATTTTAAACAGATAGCCATCCCTGGAATTGGGGCACAGGGCACCTATTTCAAGCAGTTATATTCTCACCTGGCCTTTCTGTTGAGGACACTAAGGGAAGAGCTGAGGGTTTATTTATAGTCAGTCACTTCTGAGTACTTGGGTGTCATGAAGTCACTGTGTATCACAGGCAACAGGGAATTGCCTGCCCGAATTTTGTTCTGAAGGGAAGGACACAGCTTATCTGGGCCAGTAAGTTGGATCCACATTGAACTTGTGATTATTTTATTTAACAAATATGCTCTTGAATAGTATGCACTGAATTTTGATGGGTGAGGTGTCATTTTTCAGGAAACTGGGGCTTATCCACTGTTCATAAATGATGGTCTTTCTAAAAACAAAGAATGCTTGAGAATTGTGAGCCAAGTTCCCTCTTTATAAGAAATAAAACTTTTTTCCCTTTAAAGTCAGGAACACGTGTATAGATGTTAGTGACTTAGAATGTGATGGCTTATGCTGAATACACTATTAAAATAGTGTATGTACTATTATAGTGAATTAATAGTGAATAATTAAAAATACACTCATTCTAAGGTCTCCCTCCAGTCCACCAAACTAAAGTATGCAATAAAGACTTAGACTGTAGACTGTAGAAGAGTCTTTTGGGTTTTGGGTTTTTGGTGTTGTTTTGTTTTTTCATTAACTATCACACCTGGAGCATCATAGCTTCGGATATTGGTGTCCTTGACCCTATTATAGTACTCTGGTGTCATGTGAAACACTGGCTCTTCAGTTACAAGGCTATGTAGTCCTGCAAGCCACACAGAGTGATGTGTGGGAGGGACTAACCACCTCACCAGCCCCAGTGCATACTGGGAATGTGCTTCAGGATAACCTTGGTATTTTGTTTCTTTATAGTCTTCCAGGTTGCCAATCAGCAGTTGGTCCCATGATTGAAATTGTCTTAGAGTTCATGGGAATCTTGGTATGTACATATAACAAATACTAAAATAACAAGGGATGCCGGCATGTGTGCAACTAGTAATCCTATCATTTGAGAAGCCAATGTAGGATGATTGTAAACTTGCAGCGAGCCTGCTTTACATAAGACTCTGTCTCTAAAACAAACTAGTACACAAGATAAAACATTAAGAAGATATCAGAAATAGATAGACTCCAAATTTTAGCTTTGTGAAAAAATTTAGTTGAGTTTAATATCCTTTGAAGAAACTTACTATTCTTCATAGAAATTACACAGGCACTTTCCCTTCAGTTGGTAGGAAGTAATTACAAAATAAAATTTTATTGCTTCTCTTCTCATTCTATAATCCAGATCCTCCAAGTTAACATTTCTCAGAATTTTTCATCTTGTGACCTTTCTATTGTTATTAGTTCAGATTAGGAAAAAAAGAACAGAATACTTTTTTTGCTTTTTTTTTTTTTTTGGTTTTTCGATACAGGGTTTCTCTGTGTAGCTTTGGCGCCTATCCTGGCACTCGCTCTGGAGACCAGGCTGGCCTCGAACTCACAGAGATCCACCTGCCTCTGCCTCTGAGTGCTGGGATTAAAGGTGTGTGCCACCAATGCCCGGCAGAATACTTTTTTTTTGTCAAGTCAGAAATAAGTTCAAGAGACAAGGACAGATTTTCATCAGTAGTAACTATGGCAAAAGTGACCAGCCTAAAGATTGGGAGGTAATATGATTTGTAAAGGAGGACCCAGACATCTTAAAGAGAAAATGAGGAAGCAACCAAGTCAGGGCTTAGCAGAGTCAGAAGGTTGGTAGGTATCGGTAATATCAGGCTGTGTCTGCTAGTTATTAAAGTCAGGAAGCTAGGGGTCTATCTTCCCACAGAGACTGAACAACATGGGTCTTGTCCCTTTGGTGGCAGGAACAGGTAGTAAAGACTTTTGAGTCTTGAGCTTCCTCAGGAAGGTATATACTTGTAATGGCAAATTAAAGTTAATCTTACAGATGTTGCCTTGACATTCTAGAAACTATTTTGGAGTTTGTTCAAAATTCTCTCTCTCTGTCTCTCTCTCTCTCTCTCTCTCTCTCTCTCTCTCTCTCTCTCTCTCTGTGTGTGTGTGTGTGTGTGTGTGTGTGTGTGTGTGTGTGTGTGTGTCAATTGTGAACCAAGTTCACAATTGTGAATGCTTGAGAATTGTAAACCAAGTTCCCTCTTTATAAGAAATAAAACTTTTTCCCTTTAAAGTCAGGAACATGTGTATAGCTGTTAGTGACTTAGAATGTGGTGGCTTATGCTGAATACACTATTAAAATAGTGTATATATTTAATATACGTGCGTGGGGGGGCATGCACACGCATGTGTCAGTGCAAGCAAGCATGTGTGTTTTAATGACACCCATGGAGAGATCAGAGGATGCCCTCAAGTGTAGGGTCTCACCTTCCACTTTGTTTGAGATGGGTCTTTTTGCTGTTTGCCACTGGGCATGCTGGGTTAACTGCCCCTTCCAGGCGTTCTACTGTCTCTATCTCCCATATCTCTATAGGAGCATCAGAACGACAGACTTGAGCTCCTATGTCCAACCTTCACAGCCTGGGTTTGTTCAAATCGTGGTAGGTCTAGATGGAGAAAAGAGGTGAGGAACATGGCTAGCCTTTGATCAAGAAGAGGATCTTTGCCGGCAGAAATCAGTGGATTAGCAATCCTGGGGCTGGAGAGATGGCTCAGTGGGTAAGAGCACTAACTGTTCTTCCAGAGGACCTGGGTTCAATTCCCAGCACCCACATGGCAGCTTAATACTTTCTATAACTCCAGTTACAGCTCCACTCTCACACTTACATACATGCAGGCAAAACACCAAAGCACTAAAGTAAAAAAAAAAATGAGTAAAAAAAAAAATTAGCAATCCCAATAATCCCAGCTGGAGGATCTATACCATAGAAAGAAAAGACATGAATGCAATGATGCTGTGGGCAACAGTGTTTACAGAAGCAAAACTGGTATGGGAGTATTAATCAACAGTACGAGAAGGTACACTCTGATGTAGCTAAACAGTGTGGTAAAATGCAGAGATTTTAAAAACTGTATTATTGAGTTTGGAGCCAATATATATGGTCACTATATATTATTAAAGGAAAAAAATCAATTCACAGAGTATCAATCAACTTTAAAAAAGGAAAAGCAGACATATGGTAACCTTCTTTTTTTGAATCTCATATTGCTGACATTTGGCAGAAAATAAATGCTATGTCATCGAGACAAGAACACATAGGAAAGGGGATTGTTAAACTCCTCATGCATAGCTCTGTCTTGTTCAGTTTGCTACCATGAGTGTGTAATGCTTTTAAAGTGAAGCATTTCATAAAACGAAGCACAAAAGTGCTGCTTTTTCGATCTTGTGAAGTATGGAGCATCCTTACCTCATTCTCCAGTGTGATCTGATGCCTACATTCTGTTCACTAGAATAAACCAGTGGTTTTCGGCTTATGGGGTGCAACCATTGGAAAACACTTATTTCCAATAGTCTTAGGAACCAAGAGACACTGCTCTGCAGCAAAATTATAGTTATGAAGTAGCAACAAAAACAAATTTATAGTTGGGGGTTCCTAAGACCATCAGAAATATGTGTTTTCTGATGGTTGAGACCCACAGGCTGAGAATTCTGAAAGAGGATTTATGGGAGGTCACATTCTGTCACAGCTTCACAGTTTGGGTTGGTCGTTTCCAGCTGAGCTGCCCTTTTGGAATCTCACTCTCATTAACTGGAAGGGGTTATTTTAACTTCTTATGGTCAACAGAAGGGAACAAAGCTAAGCTCTCGGTGTGAACCCTCCATTTGAGATGTTTTACTCCACACGAGTGGTCTGCTTGCTTTTCCTGGACAGGAATGGACATCACAAAGATGAACCCTGAGGACACCCTGGTTTTAATGAAAAGAATGAGCAAAAAGATACTTTCTCCACCACTTTGGAAATGCTGATAAAAGCATTTTCTTATTTTACCCACCACTACCTACAAGTAAGAAAATCCACTTGCAATAACATTAGGTCCTCATCAGCTGGCTATACTCATCTGGAGATCTCTGTATTCTCCTAGGAAAGAGCAAAGAGCTCAATGGATTCCTATACATCAGTGGTTCCCAAGGTTCCTCATGTTGTGGTGACTCCCGACCATAAAATTATTTTCCTTGCTACTTCACAACTGTAATTTCGCTATGGTTCTAAACCATAATGTAAATATCTATGGTTTCTAATGGTCTTAGGCGACTCCCTTTAAAGGGTTGTTTGACACCCTCCCTTGCCTGGTCATGACTTGCACAGGTTGGGAACTCCCCGCTGTACACCAAGAGACTACTGAAGAAAAGTTGAACAGATACAATATAAGCAACCTGTGGCCCTGTTTACTGATGCATCTGAGTGACACTGTAGGGTGTGGAAGTGCGGCCAAAGGCCCAGGCATGCACACTTAAAACCCGGACACTATAAATTGTTGGATTACAGTGTGAGTGGGCAGTTTGGCACTATAGTTGGAATTATCGACTGTGGAGTAGAATTGTAGTTGGCTAGCTGGGTTTGGTAATCTGGTAATTAAAGTGAAGAGAAAAGGCTGTCAAGTGTCAATTTGTTTGGAATTGTGCACAATTTTGAGCATGTGGATTGGTATCAAATTAACAATTTTTATAGTCATAACCCTGATGGAAACATTCATACAAATATTTATCCACCTATCCATGTCTCCATTCAACTTCTCATTCATCCAGCTAGAAAATGTACAAACATCATTATCTTCTAGTCAAGGCCAAGAGGTTGTGTTGGTGGCAGCATGGTGACTTCAGGGGACCTGTGTCCACTGAAGATAAATCTATGTGAAGACAGAGAGCCGTGGGGCAGAAGAAATCCAGGGCTCATATAATGAGATAGGGGAGCTGAGTTTCTACTCCTCTTTTCCTTTGAGTCTCAGGAAATTCAAGCTCATGCACTTAGCTACAACACATTTTGAGAAATTAAAATGATTTCACATTTATTTTTGCCTCATCATCTGAGCCAGATTTGCATTTTCTGCTTCGAAATTCAACTGTCTGGATGCTAGACTAGAAAAGAAATCATAGGCCTGAAAATTGTCTTGGTAATATTCTCAGAACCCAGGATGATTTTCAGAGAAATGCAGAGGCATTTGGGGGGATTTAAAAGGAGCATATTTCTTCTCAAGAACTACAACAGTGTTGGGTACAACAATGACATCGTGAAGAATAGCATTAGGTTCAGATCCACTAACCCAATTTGCCTGCTAGTCTCTGCTTTCTAGGGGTGACGTCTGTACAGATTTATGAATATTGCTGTCGAGTCAGATTTTGAAATAAAATTATTAGCGGAAAAAGCTACTGTGTGAGTCATGATGCCAAGCAAGGTGTCCTGCAGTGTGAATGCTCAATTTTCCCTCTTCTGTTTTGAGGAATCCAGCTTCAGCAAAATCTAAAGAGTCGGCTAGAGGGAGGACAACATTTTAAGAGAGAAAAAGAAGCCATAAAGATAAATCTCAACAAATTAAAATTTAAAAATACAATTATACTCAGGGTAATGTCTTTGAATAGTGATTGAGAAATGGCAGAAAGGGAGGGAAGAGGAGAGCCAGAAAGCAGAACAAGACAGGGAACTGAGAGGGGAAGTCTATTTTAGTCAGGACTAGTGTGTCTGTGAATTTGGGAGCTTGTCCAAGGATTCTGAGGAAAGGAGAGCAGTGGGGGCTGGGTGCAGACACCAGTTCTGACGGAGGCTGTTCCCCTTCCTAACGTCTGCTGTTATTAGGATGATTTCCAGTTCGCCTGTGGATTGAGTTCCAAAGTTGTACCTGCAAACGGGATGTTTGGAACTCAACTGTTTATTCCACAGGAGGCATTCGCTCAGAGAGAGAAGGCTGAAAATGTCCTTTTGCCTGCCTGCCACACTGACACTTAATCGCCGTAACTGATGAAACATCACATTTGCGGAAGATAATATTAGGAGGCTGTTCCTATGATGCTAACAATTAGAACCCCAAATGCAGTACAGATCACTGCATCTGGAGGCAAACAGGCTTGACTAGATGAACAAGTCTTCCATGGTTTCTAAGAAAACCTCTGTGGCTACCGAATCACTGGGGTTGGGGGTGATGTACAGGAGTTTGGAATCCGAGTAACAATCTGGGCTTGCATCTTCGTTCCTTAGTCTGCTTGCTAGTCATGGGTAGCCTGGCTAACCTTGGTAAAAGTCACCTGGGAATGATGATAGCATCTCCCTAGAGCTTTGCCATGAGAACAAACCTTCTGAGCAGTAGTTAACAGGTTACATATTATAGTGTTAGCATAATGCATACATAGCAATATGTTATTATTGATATTCTAATTACTTCTACTTGTGTATGGCTCTCCATGTGCTGCCCTTTATTTCCAAGGAGATAATGAACTTGAGAGCAGAGATTTTTGTATAATTTTGATGATCTTCACTAGATTGAACACACTCTATTTCTTCATTTGTTGACATTGTTTGCTTTGTGCAAAGGCAATAGAATTAAAATAATCTCAACTCTGAATGCTGCTTAGAAATCAATTTTTTCATTTCTGGAACAAGAGCGTAGCTAGCACTTCATCCCTGTTGTTTTTTGTTTGTTTTGAGACAGGATTTCTCTGTGTATCGCTGGCTGTCTTGGAATTCTGCAGACCAGGCTGGCCTTGAACTCAGAGATCTACCTGCCTCTGCCTCCTGAATGCTGGGATTAAAGGCATGTGCCACCACTGCCTGGCTTCCTCTGTCTAATTTTGAAAAGATAGTGTATAAAAAATTGTGAGTGAGTGTGTGTGTGTGTGTGTGTGTATGTGTGTGTGTGTGTATGAATGAATTTAACTCACAGAGACTATCAGACAAACATAAACTGTGTAAAATTTTTGATATTTGTTTCAGGCTTTTTCCTATGTCAACATAATATTTTATTTGAAAAATGATAATGTTCTGAAGAAACTTCTGCGATGTGATTTTTTTCACTTACTAAACACCAACTATTTCCAGGTTAATAGTAAACTTGGCCATTATTTTTCTGTCACAGTTGCATAGACTTCAGCCTGCGAAGGGACCGTCACTGGGGCAGACTCGTTCAGCTCTCCGATATTCATTATTTTCACTAGCATGAAAGATACCCTAAGGAGCAGCCACACAGTTATGCAACCCATAGTCTTTTTCTTGGGATATATTTGTATAACAGGAACTGAGGAGTGGAAGGGAAATCACATTTTAAAGAGTGTTTGCTTCAAATTACAAAATTAGCTTCCTCACATGTTGTACCAGTTACTTTTTATTTTTTTATTTTTTATTTTTTTTTTGAGACAGGATTTCTCTGAGTAGCCCTGATTGTCCTGGAACTCACTCTATAGACCAAGCTGGCCTCAAATCACAGAGATTCATCTGCCTCTACCTCCCAAGTGCTTGGTTTAACAGGTACATTTTTTTTTTTTTTCTGAGACAAGGTTTCTCTATATAACAGTCCTGGCTGTCCTGGAACTCACTCTGTGAACCAGGCTGGCCTCAGACTCACAGAGATCAGTCTGCTTCTACTTCCTGAGTGCTGGAACTAAAGGCATGTGACACCATCACCCGGTAGCAGTTGCTTTCTTAACATCTGATTAGTGAAGGTTCTGTTTTCTAAACCTCCTAACACTGGATATTATCATTATTTCATTTCTGTCAAGTTTATAGATTTCAAATGATATCTTATGTTCATTTAATTTGTTGTTTGCAGGGAATCTGCATTTTTACAGGGATATTAGACACCCAGGTTTCTTCTTTTGTGAAATATTTATTGATAACCTCTGTCCAGCTATTACTTGTCACTAGTTTATTAAAGCTACTTATCAGTTACCTGTATGTTTCTCTATTTATCTTGTTTTGATATCTGTAGTTTAACTTTGGTTATGGTGGAACAATAATAATATACAAAAAATTATCTTACCATTGGAATATTTTCATTTTTCATTATGGCTTAGACTTTTGTGACCATGATTGAAGTATTCTCATGATGATTAAATGATTAAAATTATTTTAAGGTTATGAAAACAATCCTTTTATTTAAGTGAGAGACAGAGGTGGAGAGAGTGAAGGATGATGAACCAAAGGGAGATTATGGCAAGTAGTGCCTGTCAGTTAAGTCACTCTCAAACTATTTTCATAGTTTCTGGACACAAAAAAGTGCCTAAGATACCACCACGGCCCCTGCCTGAGAGGCTGCACTGTAGGTAAAGCGTAAAAGGGGCACTGAGGCCATAAATAGGGATTTAGAGGCAAGTCTGTTGTAATTCAGTCATCAATCCCTTCGCATGAGACTTGTTAGAAAATAGAATAGGTAGAAAGGAAGTCCACGTAGGAGGCTGAAGGAACTTGCAGTAAGATTTCGTGGAAGCCACAGGATATTTTTGGCACTACATAGTCGGTTGGGTCAAATGTGACCAAAGTAAGAGAAGAGCAGAACCATGTCCCTTGGTTTTGGTGGATAGCCACATGGAGCAAGCACTGACTGTGAAGTGGGCGAAGCCAGACCACAGCAGACTGAGACTTCGGGAATTGAGACCCGAAGACAAATTCTTTCTCCAGAAACTTAGTTGGGAAGAAAGACTGACTTAAGACAGTAAGAGCAACCAATCAGAAAGATCGTTGTTTGGACGAAAGAGCCCCAAGAGTGGGCACAGCTGGATGGTGAGGGAGCGGAGCTGAGCAGGAGACAGGAGTGGCTATAGGAGAGGGTCTAGGACCCCTGGGATGTACAGGGAGAGAGGCGCAAAGGTGGGAGGGGCGTGCAGGGGGAGGCAAGATTTTTGGAGATGAAGGAAATGATGGTCACCTGCAGGCAGGTTGGCTAGAAAAGTGCTCTGGCCCTTGCAAGGTTGGAAGATGACATCATTATGGGGCCATCTGTCACCTTACTGGACCCAGAGTGGAAGGCTCCAACGTCTTGATCTCCATGCTGACATTTTGCCTCATAAGTACCATCAGGGTCTGCCCTTAGCTGTAAATAGAATTGGCAAAGAATCTCCATATTGTTTCCCCTGTTAATCACTGAAGAGTTTCCAGAAATCTCCCTCTTCCTTGACTATTTGGTGCATACTGGATTGTCAGGATAATGAAGTGACTGACACGGATCATCAGGTCCAGAAGTTTCTGTTACTGTAAACAGGGAGTATAAATAAATCAGAAGAGAATTCCAAATGATTAGCAGACTTCCTCTTCTGTAGGTGCATGGAGATTGAGTCACCAACACAGGAGTGAAAAATCCTGTGGAGATGATGTGTTTCAGGGCGTTGCATCCTCAGATCTGGAGTTTATATCTATTGCTGACTTTAAACTCTCACTGATGGGTTTTGATATTCCCAATGGTTTCCATTTATACTCTGGGCTTTCACAATTAGGTAAAAAGTTAGACCTGAGAAATTGATCCTCTTCCTCCACTTCTTCCTCCCCTCCTTTCTTTTTAATAATAAATTTTATACAGAGGGAAATTTCTGGATTAATTTTCACCACAAATAATTATAAGATGAACCCCAGTTTGGAAGATGGGCCATACATGCTCCTGAGAGAGTTTACACTTGTTAAAAATCAAGGCTGACAGTAGCAGGCTAGTATGACTCAGAAATCCCCTGGGAGACTTTAACCATGCATTGCCGATGTTCTCTTTTCCAAATGAGCAGACTGTCTGCCACATCTCCACTCTCCCTCCAAAGGTGAGCTCCTCACCTTAATATTCCAAGAAGTCCGAGACTCAAGGCCAGACACCTTCTAAAGCCACACACTCCAAAGGTTTTCTTAGGAGAGAAAAGTGATAAAGATGAGAAGGGAAAACTAAACCCTGGTGGATCCAACACAGTGGGCCGGCTAGTCTGCCACTGCTGCGAGCCACACAGAAACTGCTTCTGTCCCAGCTTCCCAGCAACATATTTGCAAAGTGGTAGTTTCTCTTTCCAGTCACCCTGACTGACAATCTCAACTGCTCTGTGGTTCCCCAGAATGTAGACAGCAATGTGGAAGTGAGGTTTGGGGCCACAGATAATCATTTCCATGGCTTTTTGACAAAACTTCATGGGATATTCTTCCATCATCCCCTATGTTCTTGCCCCTGGCCATCTCTGGCTGCAGCAGCCCTGAAGCATTCTTAAGAGGGCTAAAGTTTGCCCTCCTTGGGACAGTCCCCTTTATTGTGTGGAGAACCCTGGAGTTCTGAGAAAATGAAACCAAGATTGACTATTGTAAGAGCACCTGACCTGTAAAAGCAACTTCCACCTGCTGGCTTGAACTCCTGCTTCCCTTTTCTTGCTGACTAGACACACCTTAAGTGAGGTGGGAGAGTAGAGGCTGTCAGCCTCCCCACCCCCACACAAACGCAGTTAGCTTTCTGTTTGCAGTGACCTGCCCTCCTGTGTGACTTATCAGCTCTTCGGGCATTTATCTCTAGAAGGAAAACAAACGGTGGAATGTCCTGCCCCGCATGCTAATGAAGTGGCCAAGCCCACCCACAGCTTACCAGAAGGTTTACCAGCTGGGAGAATAATGAGCTTCGGTTTCTGACCTCCTGGCACCGCTCGGTGTTTATCAGGAGGTGCATATGACTGGTTAAGACACAGCCTGGCTCGAAGGGAACAGCCGCTGGTGGCATGCTCACACTTGGCAGCCAGACAGGCAAAGCGCTGCTGTGAGGAAGAGAAACTCACCCTAGTAAGTCAGTAACCTGAGACTGTCCTCTCTCTCTCTCTCTCTCTCTCTCTCTCTCTCTCTCTCTCTCTCTCTCTCTCTCTGTGTGTGTGTGTGTGTGTGTGTGTGTGTGTGTGTGTGTGTGTGTGTGTGCTCGAGATTCAAGCCACCACCAATTTATTATGCCATCTGGATTTTGGTACCCTGTGACATTGTATTTGTATTTGTTAATTTGTGGGTTTTACTATTTAAGACTGTTCTTTTTAGCCACAGTGTCTTCTAACTTTGAGGATGGAAGACTTTGTCTAGCAAAGGAGTTGATTTCTAGGTGTCCCAGGATTTTTAGGTTCATAGCCAGGATTTAAATCACCTAGGAGTGAACTGGTGGGTAGGAGCAGATGGCTGGAGTTTTGCTAATATTTTATCACTGAAACTTGGAAAACCATATCTGTTAAAAAAAAATGGTGAATTTATGGTATGACTGACTTGACCATTGTGAGTCAATTCTGAAAAAGAATTGTGTAAGAGTCTGCAAAACACACTTATAAATTGACATCTGCATCAAATGTCACTTGAGGTTCTAAGCATGCTTTCCGGTTCATTGAACGCTTAACTTTACAATATGTTTCTTCTATAAACTCACACTCGCTCATGACTTTAAAGCTAACATAATGCTGGGTGGTGTTGGCGTACATCTTTAATCTCAGTACTCAGGTGGCAGAGGCAGGCGGATCTCTGTGAGTTCAAAACCATCCTGGTCTACAAGAGCGAGTTCCAGGACAGCCTCCAAAGCTACACAGAGAAACTCTGTCTGGAAAAAACAAAAAATAAAACAAAACAGAACCATAATAAAAGCTAACATAACACTTCCAGTTGTTTTGGGTCCTCCTTGTTTTAGTAGCTGTGTGGTGCTCAGGGTCTTTGGTTTTTTGTTTGTTTGTTTTGTTTTATTTTGTTTTTTCTCCTTGTTGATGACTCAGATTATGAAAGCGTTCAATGACAGAGTTTGCTCTGGATAGAGTGGCAAAGTGGGAACACCAGTGGGTCAGAGCTGTTGCTCAGGGACTTTTGGCCCATGTGGAGGAAAGAGTAGGCAAAGGTCTGACTGATGATGTAGCCTCTAAAAGTGGCAAGCCTCTGCATCAACAGGGCAGGAAAGATGACCAGGCAGGTTCCTTTTTCTGGATTGCCTGGTCAGTCCTGAGGGATCAGAGCAGGGCTGTATTCTTTCAGAGTCTCAGGAGATGGTGTTTTGCTTGAGATGCGACTAGGATCTTCTGAGTTGAGCTTCCCCAAGATTACTGATGGTTTGCCCTCAAGAGTCAAGTTGTTCCCTTTGCTTGTAAGCTCTGCCTGAGGGCACACAGGTTCCTCTTCACCCCTACCTTGCCCCCTTGCATGTGGAGATGGTATGAAAATAATGGTGAGTCTCCAAAGAAGCACAGCTGACCTTGAACATCTCACCAGCCATGATCCCTAAGGAGACAGCTTTGGGTGCTCTGTGGGGTGGGTGTGGGAGGTGTAAAAAAAACAAAACAAAAACAACAAAAAGAGACTAATCTGGCTAGTCTGGCACCTGAAGCTCTTCTTTTCCTTAAAATGTGGAAGAATCTGCAAAAATCTTGAGTGTCCAAGGAGGGAAAAAATATAGCTCCAATTCTTTGTTCCTCTTTATGCCATTTTGTGAGGTCCTGGAATCAGCTGGCATCTTCCCTGTATAGCCTGGGACTTCTTCCCTGTCTCACTGCAGATGGCTGCTGTTTCCTGGGCCATTCTTGAGAGTTCCTGTTTAGCAGAGTCCACATCTTCTACAGGTTAACAATGGAGAAAACAAAACCAAAACAAAAACCTCTCCAGTGAAATCTTGTCTCCAGAATAATAGCTCCTCTGATAATAAAATGAAATATCTATTGACTACTAAACTAAGGACCATTCTCAGATGAGACAATAGATTTATGATAATATACAGGGATGAGGTGAATCTCGGTGGTCAGCACTTGCCATGAAGTCCTGGGTAAACACTTCTTCCCCACCAAGCATATCCAATGGGATGTCTATGTGGGACTCAGTGTCCTCTGAATTGTCCAACTTCTGAAGTTTTGACCTCTCAAAGATTTTGAGCAATGCAGTGATACCCCCTTTTCAAAGTACTGATAAAAATTATTTTTAAGAAGTCATTAATTTTACTTGCAAATAATATATATCACAGTGTCAAAGAACTTTAGATCTGGGTATGAGTTGTAAAATGTTCAGTTAAACACATGCATTTTGAAGATGGGGAAAATTGCAGCACATGTTTCTACTGTAGTAACTATATTCCAATGTAGAAGCAGAAAAAAATACCTAAGGTTCGGATACTGGTAAAGAGATAATCAATACTAGTAAACATTGTGTATTCTTCTTGTGCATTTATCATACCTAATGATGTCCACAGGTGTATGCATTTTCATAGACTGTTTATAGTAATGTTACCTGTTGTCTAACCAGTGTTTGGCTCACGGTACCGTGGCTTAACAATTTTATCAACTGTGTAATGGTGTGAAAGTGACAGGAATTCAATGGAAACCATGCTTTGAATCTTGAATTTGGGTCTTCCTTTCTTGACAAACTAAGTAGCAGTGTGAGTCACAGCTCTTATTCAGCCAGGTGATCAGAAGGGCAAACCACTGGTACCCTACAGGGCTCCTTGCTGCTTAGTGGTGCTGTTGTCTCTATTTAACTGTTGAATGCATTTTCAACTGATGCCATTTTCAATTTATGATGATAGTGTGTCAAGATAGAACCCAATTGCAACTTAAGAATGTGTATATATTTTGAATATTGAAGAAAGCGAGGCTCAGAAGCTGCCTGGGCACTTGCAGACATGACACCTGGGTTAGACTCTTGACCCATATTTACATATATTTATATGTAAATCCCACCATTTAAAGATCCCTTCAGATGCAAATAAGAGTGTTTCTATCCTAATACAATTAGGTGTGTGTGTGTGTGTGTGTGTGTGTGTGTGTGTGTGTGTGTGCGCGTGCGCGCGCACGCGCTCGTGTGATGGCCTTCTAAACTCTCTACAAAAGGAAAGGCTACTTCCCCCAGGGACGGTCCCAACCTAGACTCCATAGGATCACTGACTGATGGTGCACTTTTTTTTTTTCTCTTTGCAAAACAGTTCACAATGAAGACTTTTGTGTTGGTAAATCCAGTGCTGAGAGCTTTGTTACTAATCTGGACTATTCCACACTCCTGTCCCGTCTGGCTTTTCCATCATTACTTTTTTCTTCTGTAACTTCTTTTCTTTGGAGGATAGCCACTCTACCCATGCTGAGCACTGAATACCTGGCTTGGTACTGGAGAAACTATTTTTAGACCCGTTTGTATAGTTCAACTTAGAAGGCTGGTCATCCAAGTAGGGTGTTTATTTGCTTATTCATAGAAACAGCACAATCCTTCATTCTTAAACTTAAACATCGGTTAAGTGATCCAATACATATATCACTAATACAGATACCATACCACCATACAGTTGAAAATTTTGTTTAAGGACTGGCTATATAGCATGTAGCATTGGCATGCATATTCTATGAAAATACACACAACTCTTCACACTGTTTGGCATAGTGAATGCACACTAGCATCACACCTGTGCATGTGTGATCACACTTGTGTCTGTGTAGGGCAGCATGGAATGAGTCCCACAGCAGAGGACTGGCTGGGAGTGGGGAAGGAGGAAATCTGATGGCTGCTGCTCATGTCATTTTGTTATGAGTCACTCTCATCTCACAGTTTGCTATGCATCTAGACATTGGCTGTCTCTTGCCAGTTGTGAACTTGTGGGTTTTCTGGGTCATCGGTCAGGTGACGCCCTTACAGAAAGCTACTTCTTAAATCTTTTTACAAATTTCATCTGCCTCTCTACATGCCTTCTCGTGGCTAAATGTCAAACTTGTAGGCAGTAAGAGCCTCAGGGAAGGGGGAGGAGGGGGGTGGGGGGGAATGGGAAAAGTTTTCAGTCAGTCAGGAGGAACATTGAGTAAATAGGCATGACATGGATACCTAGAGAAAATTATACATTTTTTTTTTCTAAGCCATCATGACCAGATTGTCTGTTTTGAAGATCAAGCTATTTATAGAAAGAAAAGATGTTTTAATCTTTAATTTTACTTACTGGATCCCTCTAAAACTAAGGCCAATTCAATATTAGTTTTTAGTGTCACCTTCTAAATCAGAACACTGGGAATTAACTTCACTGGAGATGAAAGTTGTACCTTAGTGTCCTTAAGTGATTACATTCTACGACTTCATGCACACCATGATCCAGATGCCTAAGTCCCTTATGTTAAACACCATGGAGTTTTCACATAACCCATGTTGCTCTTCTGGTGTGATTAAATCTTCTGTGCCCTACTTGGAGACGTTACTTAAGATTGTTCTCTGCTGTTTAAGAAATAACAAAAAGAACCGAAAGGTTGTACGTGTTCAATACCAATGCCACTATTTTGAAAACATGCTTTAAATTCTTGGCTGGTGGTTGCATTTCATAGACATAACCCTGAGGATATGAAGGATGCAGTATTTGACTGGAATTGCTTGTTTCAAAGGAAATGTCAGAATTCGATGAATGCCAGGCAGAAACACAAAGAATGGGCTCAGAATTTTGACACCATTCATAAGCCATATTGGAGAGCTGCTATGTAGCAAAGTCAAATGCTTGCTTAATTTCTTGGGAGTCTTACAATAGGGAAGCAAATTCTATGATGCAGAGCATGTTTTGTTTGTCTTGGCAGATGGTGTGACTTAAAGACATCTATTTCCAAAGAGCTAACCCCACTGACCCTTGTTTTTCTTGTATCAATTGCTCATTTACAATGTAAATTAGCCATTGGAGTGCCATATTTTCATTGCTTTATTGGCCTAAAGTGTTGGGTGTTCTACTCTGTCGAGTGGTCTTTGTCTTTTCTTATTGTCTTTCTTATATACCTCTCTTTGTGCTGGGTTTAAAAGTGTGAGCTCTGTTACTCTTTTAGACTGATTCACTCTTGTGTAGCCCCGAGTGGCCTTAAACAGAGAGATCCATCTGCCTCTGTCTCCTGAGTCCTGGGATTAAAAGTGTGTACCACAGCCGGGCGTTGGTGGTACACGCCTTTAATCCCAGCACTTGGGAGGCAGAGGCAGACAGATCTCTGTGAGTTCGAGGCCAGCCTGGTCTCCAGGGCGAGTGCCAGGACAGGCTCCAAAGCTACACAGAGAAACCCTGTCCCGAAAAACCAAAAAAAAAAAAAATTAGATCATAAGCAATACGTCATCACACTTGGGTGTTCTGCTAGTTGCAACATTCTCACGTTCAGGGAGCAAGAGTGCATTCTGACTTGCTTGTTATTTTTCTTTGTGTATGAACTTACTCACTATGAAGAGTTTTAGCTTATAGACTAAATGGACTCTCTGCTGTTGGTCAGTTTTCCAATATGTTCATTATTTATTGGCTGACAACATTATCAGAATGTTGGTAAAATCATAACAATGGCAGTATGTGATGTCTATTGATTGTAAGTGCAGCTATATATAGTAATAGCCAGGGGAAATGCAAGTGCACAGGTTTTGCAATAGAAGCTATTATAATAACCTTTGTAATGTGGCTATTTAAGGTAACTTTCTTTAATTAAAAAAAAAGAGTCTTGAAAAACATTTAATTCATGAACTGACCCAAAAAGTATTTTTTTTCTTAATAGCTATTGTAATAATCAGAATTTTCTGCATCTTCCCAGAGTATACAAGAGAACATTTTTGAAAGACAGACAATGAAATGGTTGGTTGTAGGTTTACCATCATGGACTTCATTTCTGTCAATGGAATCCAAAGAAATGTAAATCTTGATGCTCCTACTGTAATAGAAGGATTTCATTCAAGTCTATTTGGTGAGGTGATTCAAGTTGCCGCAGCTGTATCAATATCTTTTAAATTTTCTATTTAATAGGATTGCTATTTGTATCTTCTGAAGGCTTCTTTATCCCCCAAATGTTGTCTCTTCTTTTCATGTAACCAGGTGGATTGTCACAACCCATAAGAGTCCATAGCATTATGACATTGATTTGCTTTAGGATTATAAAACAGTCGATTTGAATTAAAAACATGCTCCTGGTGCAATCTGGCAAAGAACTAACCATGCAGTGGAAATTTCTATCTCTTCCCAGGGCTTTGTTTTAGTTATCACTTTCCTATTGCTTAATTTTTCAAACCTGAAGACAAGTAACTGCATTAGAGAACCTTTAAGTTATTTTAATTGTCTTTCTTTTTCCCATCTGGGGCATCTGCAGTGTGACAGAGACCTAAGCAATTGGCCCAAAGGGAGATTGATGGGCTACGAGTGGATGTAGACACAGTCATCAATCTATACAAAGTTAGACTCCAGGCTCAGTCTCTCTGTTTTCAGGATCCGGGGCATTTTCTTTACATCCAACAATCCCAACTGCTTCTCACCAGGCTTCCTTGGTATCCTCTATATAAATTAGCATCAAAAGGTACATGAGAAAGTCATTCCTAGAAATCTGCACATGCAAGTTGCAGAACACTTTCCACCCAGAATCAAGGACGTAGGGAGAAGAAATAGCCTTCTCTGGCTAAGCTATAGCTACTCACACTGTGACCATGAAGGATGTCCTCCTCAAATCTCCAGTTAACACAGACTCTGGAGCTTATAAACACTCAAGAATTCTAAGCAGTTTTACATTGAAGAACCGAGTACATCCACATTTAGTTCTGTGACACTCACTCTGAAAGTTCGATTTGAATGAACCCTGGAATCTGTGCAGCTCTCAGTTCTGCTTTCTGAAAGTACAAACTATTTCATTTATGTGTGGAGTGCCTGCCCCTCAAAAACCACAGGAGTTGACAGACTGTTTTAGAGATCATTATATATATATATATATATATATATATATATATATATATATTGTCTGATGGGCAATGGCTAATCTGAAGGCTGGCTTTGCAGGTTTCTCTGTGACCTGCTTCTGTTTCCAGCCACTCTTGATCCCGAGATGGCTCTGCCTCGGTCTGTGTTTCTTTTGTAGTAAGCATTTAGACTGTGCCTGCAGTATGAAGAGGAAATAAAATAACATTTACTTTCACCTCATCCAGAAAGTTGAAACTATTGTGAGCATAGTACTGGAGGAGAAGAAACAACTTTAGGAAAGTTAGGTTCCTTGCATTTTAAGAGTCTCGCTGGAAACAATGCCCATGAAGTTTTAACATCATGGTGTCATCTTGTTGTAGAATATTATTTTAACTAGGCAAAGATATGTTACATTTGTTTATGCTGCAGAGTATTACTTTAACTGTGTGAAGGTGTGTTACTTTTGTTTATTCTGCATTTGCTCAATCATGAAAGGATGTGTTGCATCTGTTTCACCTTGCCTGCCTAAGGCACCTGATTGGCATAATAAAGAGTTGAATGGCCAATAGCTGGGCAGAGAAAGGATAGGCGGGGCTAGCAGGGAGAGAGAATAAATAGAAGGAGAAACTTAGGCAAGGAAGAACAAGAAGGAATGAGAGAAGGAGGAGGAGAATGAAGAAGACACCTGGGGCAAGAAGCCAGGCAGATACCAGCCAGTCACAGAGAAGCAGTGAAAGTGAGATATACAAAAGAAAGGTAATAAGCCCCAAGGCAAAAGGTAAATAAAGTGAAACAGGTTAATTTAAAAGAGCTGGCCAGAAATGAGCTAAGCTAAGGCCAAGCATTCAAAACTAATAAGTCTCTGTGTCATGATTTGGGAGCTGGTTGGTGGTCCAAAAAGAAAAAGCCTGGTATATCATCTCTCATTCTGCCTATATCTAAAACTGGTGCTGTTTAAGGAAAGGGAAGCCATTGTGCAATGAAGACTCCTGCTCTTGTCATGCAACTGATGTTGCATCATGACCAATAATACATTTGCCATTTCTGTTAGGAGACTTTTCCAAGACACAGACGCTTCCTTAGGCACCGTGGATTCATAACTGCATCCCACACTCTCTTCTTTAGTTCCTACCCAGAACACACTGAGATTTCATGACTGTGGTATCCTCTCAATTGTTGTCCTCTGCATTTTGTGCAGGGTGGTCCTGTAGAACTCAGCCTCTGCCAACACTCAACCATCATTATACCATCTCTTCTGATGACAGGTGGAAAAAAATGGTCATGATTATAGGACTAGCAGATTCGCCAAAAGTGCCAAGAGCTGTATTTAAGTTTTATAAGAAGTGACATAATGTTGGCACTGAGAGAGGCCATACTCACTACTCCCATAAAATGTTTCTGGGGACCATTATTACAGATAGCTAGAAGGGCTAATCAGAGCCAGGGGTGGAATCAATGTAAGTTATCTTGTGACATTTCATCTTTATGGTTTTTTTTTTAAATAATATGTTTTAACCTCTCTTTGAAAGTTGGTGACATTGAATAAGATGTAAGAATTGAGGACCTGTCTATACAATTGTAAGAATCAGTGAAATGCATCATGCATAAAACATTTTGCAACTTACCTTGTATGTTATCTCATACCAAGCTTTTGAGAGATGAATTTAGAAATTCACAAATTTAGAAAGTTGTTTGGACTGTTAGTCTATTATTGAATCCAAAACTTTTCAAGGCTTAATAAATAGTCTAGTTTGCAGGTCCCCACCCCGTCCAGGCAGAAGTCATCGAAAGGAATTTAAAAATCTAAAATGTTTTTTTCACCCAAGATGACTCATTCAGTATTTTTATATATTAAGCATGGGTAATTATATGGACTTTCCCCCCATAGAATATTATCAGTTTGAGCCAGGGGAGATTTCCTAGAGTTGGTGACTTTTGAGTTGGAGGAAAAACAAGCAAGCAACACCACTAGGAAGCAGTTACTGTTGAGAAGAAAAGGGGGCCATTTTGAAAACATCTGTTTCAAGAATCACACCTAACTTGGTGGAGCTGAATCCTAGGGTTTGTATTATCCAGTACAGTGGAGAAGAGCTTGAAGGCAGGTACTTCCAGGAGCTCCTGGGTAGTGTTTGCTCTTCTGAAACATTGAGATATACTGGAGAAACATTTAAAGTTTCCAAAAGAACAAAACTGAAAGCAGAAGGATTAGAAGTTCAAGACAAACCTGGGAAACCTTGTGCGATCTTGTCTTAAAGAGAAGACAAAAACAACCACAAAACCCAAGTTTTCATTGTGGGACATTTGACTATATACAAAAGTAAACAAAATAGCACAAGGAATTCCCATGTTTTATCACACAACTTTTTTTCTCAATTTTTTATCTCTAAATATACTCTTCTGTTGCCATCATTAATCTTTATTAGCTCAGTGAGTAAAGACACTTGCTGCCACCTCTGATGACCTAAATTCAACCCTTGGGATGCACATGGTGGAGGAGAGAACTGACTCCAAAAAGCTGCCCTCTGACCTCTACATGTACACTGTGGTGCACATACATGCACATGTGTGTGCTGAACAAAGAACAAATAGAAATACGTATTGCCTTTTTGAGACAGGGTCTCTCTACGTAGCCTTGGCTGCCCTGGAACTCACTCTGTAAACCAAGCTGGCCTCAACCTCATGAAGATCTGCCTGCCTCTGCCTCTGCCTCCTGAGTGCTGGGATTAAAGCATGCACCACTGTGCCCGGCTTTAAAGAAAGAAATTTAATATATTTTTTTAAATCTGCTAACAGAACATGGCATACATGCAGGCAATGGCATCTGTGGCTGTGTGAAAGAAAAATGGCCTCCAAAGGGAGTGACACTATTAGGAGGTGTAGCCTTTTTAGAGGAAGTGTGTCACTGTGCGGGTGGGCTTTGAGGTCTCCTAGGCTCAATCTATGCCAAGTGACACAGTTCACTTCCTGCTGCTTGCAGATCAAGATGTAGGACCCTCAGCTCCTTCTCCAGAACCATGTCTGCCTGCATACCGCCATGTCCTACCATGCTGGTAATGGACTAAACCTCTGAACTATAAGCTGCACAGTTCAATGTTTTCTTTATAAGAGTTGCTACAGTCATGGTGTCTCTTCACAGCAATAGAGATCCTAACTAAGACACTATCTAAAGTTCAAGGGAACGGAGGAACTATGTGGACAGACTGAAAACTATGGCCTTGATTTGATATGATGAGTAGTTGCAAAATCTAATGGTTACTCTAAAAGGTGCATGGCTTTTCCACCAGACTTCAAAACACTACACGTCTGAAAAGAGGTGAATTTAAAATAATGAAAACACTTTCTCTCCACCCCTCATTATATGATGAAAATGTTCAAACAAATAAAAGTTTCAAGAACTGCACAATGGATTTCCAAATATTGCTAGTAAAGTTCAACAGTAGGCTTCTGTGTCTGTTTCTTAATATACCTGTCCATATATATCTGTTCCTCTCTCTTGCCCTTTGGCCTTCTGTTTCCAAAATAAAATGCAGACAGCAACATACTTTATTACCAAGCAACTCATCAGACATATCATTGATAAGAGTACAATATTATGTAGGATCTATACCTTTTCACATGAGAGGTTCAACTTATCTGCATGTATTTTCTCCAAGGAAAAGTTGCTGATTCCAGAAAGATCAACCCAACTCCAATCTGATTCCTTCTGGATATACATAACCCTTGAAATGGTTGGGAAAGCTCTTGATCCTGAAGACCTGCCCTACTACTGAGGAGCCTTGAAAGCAGAGGTTCTCAACCTGTGGTTCGAGATCCCTTTGGAGGGTTGAATGACCCTTTCATAGGTGTTGCATATCAGATATCCTGCATATCAGATATTTACATTACAATTCATAACAGTAATACAATTACAGTTATGAAGTAGCAACAAAATAATTTTCTGGTTGGGGGCCATTGCAACATGAGGAATTGTCTTCAAGGGTGAAAACATTAGGAAGGTTGAGAATCACTGCTTTAAGGCCCTTGTCAGATGTGGGCTTGGCAAAGCAACATTCCTCTCAGTGAATATGAATTGAAATTGAGTATGAAGCAACTGACACATAGAGCTGTGTACTTGACACTGAAGCTAGAATAAACCAGATCTGACAGTTTCACAGTGAGCATCATTCCACCTCTCCCAGCTCTGTAGGTCAGTTATGCAGCAAGGTAGGTGGTTTGTAGGTAAAAAGGTGCTAAATGCATTCTCCACAGAGTCACCAGAGAATGTGCAAGGGGATGAGCTGGGCAACAGGAATGGAGAGAAAATGTTCCTATGATAGAGAATAAATCACTGTCTTCATGTTTATCCTCTGACTCCCTCCAAAATGAGTTAAAGCTGTTTGTACTAAGTGGCAACAACAACAAAAATATAAAATATAATTGGAACTACTAGGAAAACCAGAGACAAATTATTCCAGTTAGTAGAGTGAGAACAAATTCGGACTTTAAAAAGCCTTTGAAATGTTCCTAATTATGGCAATTTTTGGTATGTTACCACCTGCTAATTGATTCCAAAATTAAGGCAGGCAGAGGTGATGGGGTGTAACTTAGCAGGAGGGTGTATGCATTGCATGTGCACAGGCCTGGGTTCCATCCCTGGCACTAGGGGGGGAAAAAGACAAACCAGGTTAAGATGCTGTCCAAAGATACATTCTTCCAAATTTTACTGCTAATAAAAAAAAAGTATAGAATTTATTTGAAACCTGGAAAAGTCAACCAAATAGTAGGCCTTTGCTTACACAAAAAGTAGACACTCTGGTAACAGATAAAATGTAGGTATCTTATAGACATCCAATTTTTATTCATTTTTGTTTATTTACTTGTGTTTATTTGTATGTGTTTTCAGTTACATGCATGCTGAAGTATACAGAGGAGGTCAGAGGTCAACTGTTGGAAGTCCTTTCTCACCATCTGTTTTGTTGAGGCAGTCTCTTGTTTTTAATGCTACTGTAGGGTTACGGTTAGGGTTTAGGGTTGGGATGCTCCGGGCCTGCTGTGGTTACAAATAGGGGCTATCACATTCATTTTCTTAGGTGGGTATGTCAGAGGACCACCCAATGAGTCTGATGTATGTCAGAGGACCACCCAATGAGTCTGATGTATGTCAGAGGATCACCCAATGAGTCTGATGTTAGAGGACCACCCAATGAGTCTGATGTATGTCATAAGACCACCCAATGAGTCTAATGTATGTCAGAGGATCACCCAGTGAGTCTGATGTATGTTAGAGGACCACCCAATGAGTCTGATGTATGTCAGATGACCACCCAATGAGTCTGGTGTATGTCAGAGGACCACCCAGTGAGTCTGATATATGTCAGAGGATCACCCAATGAGTCTGGTGTATGTCAGAGGACCACCCAGTGAGTCTGATGTATGTCAGAGGATCATCCAATGAGTCTGATGTATGTCAGAGGACCACCCAATGAGTCTGATATATGTCAGAGGATCACCAATGAGTCTGATGTCAGAGGACCATCCAATGAGTCTGATGTTAGAGGACCACTAATAAGTCTGATGTCAGAGGACCACCCAATGTGTCTGAGGTGGGGGCTGGCAAAGGAAATGTCAAGATCAAGCAAGCAGGCATCAGATTCCCTGCTTAGGAAAAAGACACCGGTGTTCCTCCTAAACCCACCAAAGAAGGAAAGGCACAAAGATAAGTGACACTTGGTTTCAGCCTTAGGGGACAACAGAGGGTAGTGAGGATTTAGGGAGCCTGGGAGGCCCTTGCTGGTTGGCTCAATTAAATATTGCTTTGTGGTTTGCAAACCTAGAATGTGCAGATCTAATTTTCCTACAGGAATCAAGAAAACTAGATGTTAAAGTGGAAGTTGGGTTTGTACACTGTTTTTACAAATAGCTAAAACAGTTTGAAAGTTTTTAAATGTCAGCAGCAACACCAACAAATACAGTTATTGGCTGTGTTGTTCCAGAGGACTACAATCTGTAGAGAGGGGTAGAATTGATTAGTGTACATGATCTTCACTTTCAGGAAAGCTTGGAGACTTGTAGTTTATTATCTGTCTAGCTAGGCATTCTCAGATAAGGGGGAAAGTGTGCAAAGAGAATGGTGTGTGAGAGCAGTATTCCTGATGTCTTCACAAGGACTGTGTTCTTACACTTCACTGCTGTAAGTGAAGAGACAGAGCTTAGGTAGTTATGGAAAGCAGCATTGTGTTTTGGGACCTGCAGGCACATCTGTGAGAGACATTGTTGATGCCATCTACGTGGCATTCTGACATTCCTCTTACTGTCACACAGTCCTCAGTTAAGAACTTGGTGGAATGATTTGGTTACGGTCTGCATTACAGCAAAGGTACAGAAGCTTGGAAATGTCTAGATGACAGAAGAGATTTTCTAGATTAAAAATAATGTAGGAGGTTTTCATTTTACTAAAGTAATTCCTGCCTTCTCCAAAAGCCAAACATTAAATTTTAGGAAAGAAACTGTCACGATAGATAGTAACTTTGCTGGAGAATGTGACACTTGTCTGTACTTGTTAGCACTCAAGAGGCGAATCAAAGCAGAAAGGTTTTTTCTTTGTTCCTTTTTTTTTAAAGAAGAAATCAACAATGGTAGCACATTTATTTGCAACACACAAAACTAGTACACATTGGGTCTCAAGTATTTCTTAATTTTCATATGTAGAGAAAGTTCTAGAAATTTCGGTATTTTTCCTAGTCATTGAACGTTATTTTTTTCATTGAATGTTTTTATGGTGAGTCTGTGTGTGTTTCTGTGTATGAGTGCAGGCATGCACATGCACAGGTCAGAGGACAACCTCCCATCAAGTGTCTACCTTCCATCTTCTTTGAGACTCCTGTTTACCACCGTGCACCCAGGCTAGCTGGCCTATGGGCAACTTGGATTCTCTGGTCACTGCCTCTCTGTAGGAACAGTGGGGGCATTTGTTACCACCTCTGGTTTTATGTGGGTTCTGGGGATCCAAACTCAGGTCCTCACACTTGCGTGCAAGCACTTCACTCACTGAGCAATCTCCCCAGTCCTATATGTTTTTTTTTTTTTCCTGGAATAATGAAAGAATGTAGTACCAAATTTATGAGATGTTTAAACATTTTAATTTGTATTTTTCACTTTCAATTATACAACTATACATAACTTGTGTTACATTTAGTGATGAGGAATTATCTTTTTACCTAAAATTCAGGAGACTACTGAATGTTTGTGTGATTAGTAAGAAAACAATTAGATAAACAATAAGATCAATAAATACCTTCTGTTTCTCCCTCCCTTCCTCTCTCCCTCCCTTCCTCTCTCCCTCCCTCCCTCCTTTTCTCTCTCTCTCTCTCTCTCTCTCTCTCTCTCTCTCTCTCTCTCTCTCTCTTTGAAACATGGTCTCTATATAGCCCTGGCTGTCTTGGAACTCACTCTGTAGACCAGGCTGTCCTTGAACTCACTCACAGAGATCCACTTGCCTCTACCTCCATAGTGCTGGGATTAAAGGCATGAGCTACTAGGCCTGGGGTGCATGCTCTGTTTCCTGGACTATAAATCAGAAGCAAACATTGAAACAATATTGTGAGATACAACTGGCAATGGTCAGATAGTGTGGGCACCTGCACACTAGTAAAATCCCCGCAGGTTACCACAGAGGCTGCTGTGTTCTGCTTCTAAATTTACTGCCAGCTTGGTTTCAGTTGCTATTTCAGTATCCTTGTTGTGACCAGCAGATCCATTCACGAGACTTTTAGTGAAGATACTTCCCTGTGTGATGACTTGGTTTTAGGGATGTTAGTGTTACTAGCATTACTCCTGGAATCTCATAGTGAACTTTGATCTAGAAGGATGAAGAGAGAGAAGACTAGAGGGAAGTGGACACAGCTTCTCTTGAAGTAACAGAGTGGGAGACCTGGAATTGGGCAGAATAAGACTGGTGAATTAAGCCAGAAATTAATAAATGGAAATGTCCTCAAATGTGAGCACATTCGGATGCCTGGAGCTATCATTCTTTGTGCCCTGTGCCATGCCAGTGGCTTGCTCAAGCTCTGAAACTGACACCTCCTGCTTATCTCTCCTCTCTACTGGAGCCAAACTAATCCTTCTAAACAGTCACAGGACACCCTATTTAAAAATCTTCCCACAGTTCCCTATTGTGTGACATAGCTCTAAGGTCTTTTCCATGGCATATAAAACCTTTCATAAATGACCCCTGACCTCAGGCCCAACCCTGACCCAGGCCCACCCTATCCCAGGCCCACCCTCACCCCAGGCCCGCCCCTCACCCCAGGCCCACCCCTCATCCCAGGTCCCACCCTACCCCAGGCCCACCCCTCATCCAGGCCCACCCCTCACCCACCCTCACCCAGGCCCGCCCTCACCCCAGGCCCAACCCTCACCTCAGGCCCACCCCTCACCCCAGGCCCGCCCCTCACCCAGGCCCAACCCTCACCTCAGGCCCGCCCCTCACCCAGGCCCGCCCCTCACCCCAGGCCCGCCCTCACCCCAGCCCGCCCCTCACCTCAGGCCCGCCCCTCATCCCAGGCCCGCCCCTCACCCCAGGCCCGCCCCTCACCCCAGGCCCACCCAAACCCTTTCTCTCTGCTCCTCTATGCATTATAACATTATGAAAATGATTTCTTTTTCGTATCCCCGTGCTCTGCACGTTGCCTTTTACTGTTTTTAAAAGTGCTGCTCCACCCCTGACACGTTTTAGCCTGGCAACAGCAAACGCGCTTTTCAACAATTCTCCACCCTCCAGAACCTTCCAGACAGACTTGGCATCCCGTGAACTGATTTCCTTTGTGCTTTGTGTGATTTATACCGCTGCCTGGATCTGTTTCCCTGGGAGTTTCTTAAGAATAGGACAGTATTTCTACAGACGCCCTATGCAGAAGTGTGTCTGCTATCTCAACGTGGGTCTCTCTCTCTCTGCCAACACGTTTCTTGCCTTCCAGCGTTACCTTTAAATTTTGGGTTTGTTTCTCCCTATTCCCGTTTCTTGGTCATCTCTAATTGTTACTTTATGATAAGCTGTTTTCTGTTCTTCCTATCCTCTTTCTCCATCTCTCTAGGTTAGAAGTCTGATGATTCCCTGCTCTGGCAAGTTAGTCAAACAAACTCCAACCTGCACTATGATCTTTTAAACCAGTGGTTGTCAACCCGTGGGTTGTGACTCCTCTGGGGCTGCATGGCAGATATTTACACGATTTACGATTCACAACAGTAGCAAAGTTACAGTCATGAAGTAGCAACTGAATAATTTTATGGTTGGGGGTCACCACAGCATGAACTGTGTTAAAGGGTCACAGCATTAGGAAGGTTGAGAACCACTGCTCTAAATACTCGAGAAATCCCAAAGTTCTTTGCGGTATGTTGACAGCTCCGCCTCCACTGGGCTCCTGTCTTCCATAAGTAAATATGTTGTTAATCCATTCATAATATTGTCTTAATGGGAAACCATATTTTAATGTCCAGAAAACTACTTTGCAAATTCAGTTGGGAATGTTTCACAAGTCCAGGACTTCTTGATTTTAAAATCACTGTGCTTCACTCTCTCAAACCCTCCACATGTGAACTCTTTTGTTCTGGTGAAGAAGATGGGAGGACTGCTTTCTGGCTGGATGATGACAATGAACCTTACAGAAGTTAAATGGGACCGACGATACCACAGAATGTTCTAGTACCTTTTGCTTTCCCTTCGGTAGGAGTGCTATGATTTCAGAAGCAAGAAAGTTGATGTCTTAGGTGCGAGGATAAGCCATGTCACAGACTCTTGGTTTGTTTTCCTTTTAGAAAGAATAATTTTGTGTGTGTGACAGGATAAATATTTAAATAAAAAAGAGAACAGCAGTATGGGGAGCCCTCCAGCTGGATGCTTCAAGCTGTCTAAATGTAACTAAAAGCAAAGGAAGAATTTGAAAGACCCCTTTTTCTTTTTTTCTTTTTCTTTTCTTTTTTTTCCCTTTCTTTCTTTCTTTCTTTCTTTTTTTTTTTTTTTTTGGTTCTTATGTTTGGCTTTTAGACAGTTCCAATAAAAAGTCTAGCTCCAAATCCCCGATTCAGAAGCAATTTAAACGGAGATTTTACCATCTCATAAAAGAGTACTATAAACACGAAGGTTTCTAAATAGGAACAAATGTTTTCACTTATATTTAACATAGTACAGTTTCAGCTGGAGAAGGAAAATAGTCTGTATTAGAGGTTTAGGTGGGTTTATTGTCTGTGCACGTGAAAGTGGTCTCAAAAAGATGAAAAAAGTTTATCTTTTAAAACATATCACTGACAATGATACAATTGCCAAGGTCATAAAATAATTATTAGTAATAATAAAGAACTCTATGTCCCCATGTGTTGTTCTTGTTTTAACTTAATTTACCTTTATGTGTATGCATGCTTTGCCTACATGTGTGTTTGTGTGCCACATGCATGCCTGGTGCCCATGGAGACCAGAACAGGGCATCAGATGACCTGGAACTAGAGTTTGTTGTGAATTGCCATATAGGTGCTGACAATTGAACCCCAGTCCTCTGGAAGAGCAGCGGGTGCTCCTAATTAAGCACAGGGCCAACTCTCCAGTCCCTACTCTTTTTTGATTAAGTACTCAGGTGAGCACATAACACAATGGGTTTCATCATGGCATCTTTATACATATGTGTAACATTACACTTTGTTTTCATTTGCTTCCGTGTCCCCTCCCCCACTCTGGGCGATTCTCTCCCCTTCCCACTTTCTCATTACATGATTTCTTATCATATATATATATATATATATATATATATATATATATATATATATATATATATCCTGGACTTAAACCAGCCTCCCAGATAGCACTACCACTCTTGACTTGATTTGTGCCTTTTTCAAAATCCAAGACTGAGTTAGACATGGTGTATATGCCTATACTCCCAGAATTGGGATCTGAAATCAGAGAATCATGAGTTCCAGGAAAGCCTGGACTACACAGCAAGTTCAAAGCCAACTTGGACATACTGAAACCCTGTATGACAAACCAAAAAATTAGTTGCTTAATTAAACCCAAGGCCTGGGTGGTGGCTGTGGCCCAGTGTTAGAGCAGTTGTCTAGAATGTGTGAGGCCCTGAACTGATGGGTAGGGAAAGGGGGAGGGGCGTGGCAAGGAATCAGCTCAGAATTCATCTCACAAGGGTTCACTGTACTTTGGTAACAATAAGATTTTAGCTGTACTTTATTTACTGCTGGAGAGGGACAGGGCCTCTAGAGTGGATTTTAGGGGTGGGGAGGTGAATGAAGATGGAGATAAGTTCAGAAAAGTGACTGGCATGGGAAGCATTAAAATGACCCCCTTCTCCATGTCCTCTTCCTCCTCCTCCTTCACCACCACCATCATCAAATTTACTCTGAAGTAAGTGGAACAATTTTCAAAGGAATTGCAGAGATGTGACTATTTCAGGTGACTTCATACCAGATCCTTTTAGGGTGTTGGGTCCACTAACAGAATTACTGTGAGGGCAAGATTGGCATCGTTAGAAGAAAACATTGATTTTTTTTTAATTAGAAAATACAATTATTTTTCCAAAGTCCCAAATTTTAATTTCTGGGGTAAAACATTTCCTAGCTGCTATTCTCATTTTGGAATGTTATTTTCAGTTTGAATAGGGGGTTAGCTTAGTGGGTCCTAACCCTTTGGTGTGGATGAATGTATCTGCCTGTGGGGAGACACTGTAACCACGCCTCCTAAGGGCTGGCTACAGGTGTGCCTGACCACCCTGTCAGGGCATGATCAAGTTGAGGTCAGGATGACCTGTGATAGGTTTTTAAGGGGCTGCATGGCACATGGGGGCTCTCTCTCTCTCTCTCTGGCCTGCCTGCCTTGCTGTCCCTGGCACGCTCTGGCTTGCATTGGCTGGTGTTTATAGAGCATGAGCTTCTTAATTTCAGGGGCGTGGGTTCGTGCCCCATTTTGGGTACCAGGTATAATGAGAGCCGATCAGTAGTCTGTAAGGTTAAGATATCTTTATTCAGATCAACACCAGTCAAACGCAAGCCAGAGCATGCCAGGGACAGCAAGGCAGGCCAGAGAGAGAGAGAGCCCCCATGTGCCTTGCAGCCCCTTAAAAACCTATCATGCATCATCCTAACCTCACCTTGACCACACCCTGACAGGTGGTCAGGCACACCTGTAGCCAGCCCTTAGGAGTCGTGGTTACGGTGTTTCCCTACAATCCACCTGGATATCATCCACCCACAAGTGTCTACAGCATGTGCTCATGGCTTTGTTTCATGTTCAGCTCCTTCCAAGTGCCAGGAAAGCACCTTTTAGTTGGACTTCGGAGTTTTATAGTTTATTACTAGAGCGTCCCTTGGATTTTCATATTCAGCTTGCACCAGCTAGTACTTAAGTATGGTGGTTTGCTAGTATTAAATGCTAGCAACTAGGGAAAAAAACCCACAGCTGAACTTTTCTATTTTCTTGTTACCCTCCCCCCCCCACTGCTGTACCAAATGCAACGAGGTCTTGTGAGTATGATGAACTCTGAGCTGCTCCTGTTTGGTACTTGGTACCAGTGTTTCCCCTGGGTTGCCAAGCCCACTGTAACAATGAAGCTTATTCATCTATAGACAATATCGCCAGTGATAGATGCTTAGGAAGTAGTGAGCCAGTGTTCCCCACAGTGCCTAGAAATGGCTTTAACAGGCTAAAAGGTTTTCAGATCTTGGGGATGGGGGAAAGGAAAGATTTTGGAGTCAGACTTGGGCTTTGGGAATTAGAGGATAATATGCTATTGGACAGTCAACTTAACTTCTTGAGGCCTCTGTATTCTTACTTATGCAGTAAAGATAATAATACTTAGCCTTTTGGATTTTATTAGATTAACTATAACATAGATATTCCCCCAGCGTTGTTACATTCATGCTATATTTCCAGCAATAAGTGGTATTTTTACATGCTATTATTTCTTTGGCATTTTTTTAATTCAGAACAAAATTTCCTGTTAATATTAGTTATTATCTTATCAATTTAGTAAAATCTTTTAGAAGAAAGTGATAAGTGAATAGGCAGCATGTAACTTAAGACCTAGGAAAGTCTTATTTACTAAGCCTGTCACAGGCAGGAATGGAAAATAGTTTTAGAGTTGAAGAATATAGTATTTTCATTGTTCTGTGACCTTTGGACTAATGCTCAGCCCTCCATAAGTGTGGGGGATTTTATTCTTTATGTTATCCATTATGGCCAATGGATAATGATTCATCCTTGCTGTAAGCACAGGGCCTATTCTCTATGTTCAAGCTATTCCAGTAGGTCTGTGACACTGGCAGTTTAATAGTGATGAGAGCAAAACTGATGGAGCATACTGGGAAGAACAACTGCTCTGAGGAAATAAGGTAGAAAGAGAAATTCAAAGAAATGAGGGGTGAGATTGAAAAAAAAAGAAATCTAACTAGAAAATGGGAACTTAGCAGTGCCATATCGTAGTTCTTTTTTTTTTTTTTAATCTTTTAAAAACCAACAGGTAATGAAGGTACTAGAGGGTGGGAATGGTTAGCCAAAGACAGTTATTCAGATACTAGCTCAAAGTTCCTTGAATGTTGCAGATACCGATATTGCTAACTCTACATGGCCAAAATTAATTCATCATTTGTCTCCATGAACTTGTTCTGTTCCTCTTCAATTTCATATTCAAGTTGGGATTAGCACTATAACCCAGCCCAATATCTAGGTAGAAATGTTGACATTCTCTTAAAGGCTATAAATCCCCATGATCAATAGATCAGCCTTGTTGGATCTATTTTCTGCATACACTCTGTAATCACCTGATTTTGTTCATCCTCATTGTCACTTGCTGGTTCAAACACCATCATCTCTTGCTCGGATGGTTATAAACAGATACTAAGTATTTTCCCATCTTTTTATTGTTGTTGAGACAGTACTTATTTATCCTAGGCTTGCCTTGAACTCATCATCTAAGAAGATGACCTCAAACTCCTGATCCTTCTACCTCAACCTCTAAAGTGTTGGGAATACTGGCATGTGTCACCATGCTCTGTTTATATCAGTGGTTCTCAACCTTCCTAATGCTGCAACTCTTTAATACAGTTCCTCATGTACTGGTGAGCCCCGCCATCATAAAAGGGTCATTTGACCCCCACTAAGGCTTGAGATTCAGAGATTGAGAACCACTAGTTTGTATGGTGCTAGGGATCAGACCCAGGACTTTCTGTGCATGCTAGACAAGTACAACTGAGCTATAGCTCCAGCCCTCAGCCCCCATCTTTGGTATATGCTTCTTCAGTCCCTTCTCTGTACTATAGCTCTAGCTTCATGATTCCAGAGTGATCGAATCTCTTTCCTACTCGCTGTTAGAACAATAGTTTCCCCTAGCCTTCATAGCTTATGCTATTCCTCATGACTTAATTACTTCTACTTCTTTAGTCCTGGCCCTTGCCACATCCAACATTCAGTTATCCCAAATGCCTTTCACATCCTTCCCATTGCTGTCTTCTTGCCTATTCTTTGCCTAGCTACAACTCTCCCAGTTCCTAGACTCAGTAAGTGCCCCCTCCCTTCATACTCTGTGCTGTGCTTGAGAGTCTATTTTATTGTAACCACTTCTCTAGTTCTTTGTTACAGCATAGGCATAAGAACTGTGTGTTTCTAGGTCATCAACCCATCTTTTCCTTTCCCCACCCTTAAGCAGCCAGATTAGTTCCTTGCTTAGCATCTCATATTTAATATATCCTTAGTATATATTAAATATATCCTTAGTATATATTAAATACATGTTTATTTGTCATATAAACTACTTTTCAGAATCTTAGTATTACTTCTTTTACAGAACTCAAGATTAAGGCTTTTTAAATAATATCATCTGTTTTAGTACAGGATTTAGGTACTTATGAAAATTTGTCTCCATATGACGGACAGTTATATGCAAAATAAAAAAAATACATGTGGTTGTTTGGGAAAGGTTGCATTTAGGACATAGAGGCAGGAAGATCTCAATGAGTTTGTGGCCTGTCTGGTCTAGATAATGAGTTCCAGGACAGTCAGGGATAAATGGTGAGTTCCAGGAGAGTCAGGGATACATAGTGAGACCCTGTTATCTATCCCCAAAACAATTACAATGGGAAAAAAAACACATTCATGTATGTATAGAGATATTGTCTAATATGAGAAGAGAGGGTCTTTAAGAGATCTTGTTTGATCTTTTCTGGGAAGAGAGAATACCGTAGACAAGGCAATCTTTGGAAGTTCTAATATAGCTAACATTGTTTCAAACTACTTCTCGTTAGATATGGCATTTCACCTTCTGGAGCTCGGAGAAAACTTCTGTGTGGTGTTGGTGTGCTATTGGTGTGGGATTGGGGTGATACTGGTATGGGACTGGTGTGAGATTGGTGTGGTTCCCAGGCACCTCTTGGAACTTAGTCTATAACCTGACAGTCTTTCTCAACTTTGGCTTGAGAATTTTCAGGAATAGAATTCCGTTACAGGTAAGGCCATCTACCCACTGCACACTACCCTAAAACAATGATAATTTTCATTCCATTTTGCTTTTTTTGTCTTTAAATGCCACACTTACTACCACATCTACAAACTGGTTCTATACTTTAAATTCAGTACTCAATTTAAAAGGCTTCAGGTTTAAGTAAAACTTCGCACATGTGACTGGCTAGTGTCGAAACCCGCTTTTGGGGGGGGGCGCTCTAAGTCAAGAGCCTGAAGTGTTCATTTGTATCTAAAGCTATTAGTTAAAACTGGCATGAAATTGGCCTTTGCTTACTGATCTTAAAATTGTGTGCATGTGTGATCATCCTAGCTTAGGGGAAGGGATTTTTGATAATAACGTCTTCACAAGTTAAATTAATGTGAGTCTTTTTGCTATATGGATGTATTGTGCCTTTGAAACCACACTCAACAAAACCCTACAGCCCATTTAGAATGATTTTTTTTCTTGGGAATAATTTAAACTATCAACACTATAGTAAGATCTAAACTACCAGGAAACTAAACAACCCAAATTACAATAACACTGACATTCCTGTTGAGACAATCCCAAGTGATTTAGGGTCAGAGTGGTGTTAACCACAGCAAAGTGCTTAAGGATTTGTTAACATTGTGGGTCAATTCTTGGAAACTCTTAATGAGTAATTCTGAAGATAAGTATACTACTGAAGTAAGATTTTATACTATGTGAATAAAACTTAAAAAATAAAATTAAAATAAAAACAAACACATGTATGCTGTTTTAAGGTAAATTTAAAAATTAGATTATATTGATTATTCTTCTGGGGTGGGGATGGTCTACATGCTATGGCATATATGTGGAGGTCAGAAGACAGCTTTGTGGAGCGCCTTCTCTCAATTCTTGCCTGGATCTAGAGGGTTAACTTAGGTCATCCGGTTTTCACAGAAAACACTTTACCATCTGGGCCCTTTCTCAGGCCCCTAAAAAGCAGAATTTTAAAACTGCTACCAAATAACTATTTTGAATATGTTTCCCTTTTATTTGATTTTAAGGTTAAAGTTTACACCAAATCTCAAACATCACACAGACCTCAGGGAATAACTTTGGGAATATTTCAATACCAGGTAGGTTCTTTAGGGTTTCCATTTACTAACTGGGATCTTTCCTGCTGTTGTTTTCAGGTTTTCCAGAGCACTTGTAATTTGAGTTGAATGAACCAGTTCTTCAGTCTGCTTCCTTGATGCTCTTTCCGGGATGACAACTGCCCTTGACATCTTTTCAGACCTAGAACTCGATCTGTATGAAAATAGATTGTAAGTACCTTTTAAAATAAATTATTAAGATTATATAAGAAACAACCCTAAATGCACCCAGCAAGACAAAAGGAGCACACCATGACATTAGGGAGAGCTGTATTTCTGCATGGTGAGATTATAGGTAAACTCTTTCCTTGCTGTCCATTTTAAGACACGAATGCCATTGTTTTCGCAAGGTGGGATCTTTGCTTTTGAAAAGGCATTTGTAGACACAATAAGGCCAACATGAGTGAAATGTGATTGCAGATAAATGTGCAGGAAGCAGAAGGATAAGTGAAGACACAGACAGGCTTAGTGATTGCAGAAACAGATTGTAACCCAATAGGCCAGTCCATTTGGCCCATTTACAAACCAGATTCTTCACTGTTCACAAATATAGCTCCAAATACAGTGACAGGTCTTTAATACAGGGTTATTTCTAACCACTTGTGGGGAACTCAACACTTCCCAGACAACTCAAGAATCATTTTGGGGTTTGGTCTGAAAAACCACTTACAGTCATATACCACAATTTCCAGCTAATTGTTCAGTCTCAACTTTCTAAATGTATCAATGGGGCTTACATTAGAGAGAAATTGGGGAAGCGCTGCCCAGAATGTCCTAGAAAAGGTACAAAATTCTTCTTATGACTGTTGGTGGACCCTGTTAAATATAAAAGGGCGACAGGATCTTTTAAAGCTAATTTAAATTAGTGAATCAAACTGAAAAAGAAAACAAAACAAAACAAAAAAACCCTCTTAAGTATTTATGGGATCTCTAATTCTCTCACAAATTTGTACATATTTGGATAAACTTTGTGTGATTTTTACTTTATTCATAAAGTTAATACATCATTTTGGGGAACTTCCTATGGAGATTTATTACCTCAGGCAGCTGAAGAAAAGATAGGAAGAGAGTTAAGGCTTGTTGAGTAGGAGTGGCATGGGGAGAGAGGTGGTTTTCTTAAAGTAGGGGGTCAGGTTTGCTGATAAGATGGCTTTGTTATGAGGTGTAAAAGAGCTGGGTACACATATTTAATCCCTTTTCTAATGTTTTCATTGAGCCATTCTTTTTATCCTCTAGAGTGGCACCCTAGGCACAAAGATGTGGCTGTATAGAATGAATCAACATGAATTTTTTTCTTTCATCTAGAATCAGATAAAGCCCATAGGCTCAATATATGCCCATGCACAGACTCACCCAAGTGCCGTCCTTTGGTGACCTCACTGAATGAACACAGCCATGGCCATGGACATTAGTCATTTTCCCCTATGCTTTCTGCAGTTGACTGGGAGCCTGCTGAAGGCAAGGATAGAATGATATCTTCCTTCATCTGGGTAGCTTTTGTTTCTAATGCTTTGCCTGATGCTCGGTCATCACCAGTTAAGTAAACAGCACCTGAGAGGGAAATAAACCCTGACCTAAGCAGCTCACTAGAAGTCTCTAATGGCCTGGTTGGTGCACTCCACTGTCCTAAGTGGATAGTGCTTTGCAGCATGGTGGCCTCTGTGCTTCTCTATGTCCTATGACAATCTGGCATGAGAGGCATCAGATGCCGGCTCTAGGAAAGTAAGACTGTGCTGTCTCCCCAACCGTGACACCAGTTGCCCCATGACATTGAGATAATTGTGATTACATGCTCTTTCTAAGATGTTGTGAAAGAGTAATGCCCTTAATACTAGATTAGGGGACAATATTGTGACAGCTCACACTCTTCATATCTGGGAGACTCGTATGAGGGAAAGGAAGTCCACAAGTTTTATTTTAACATGGGGTTCTGGTTTTTTGTTTTTTGTTTTTTAGATTATTTTGTTTTTGTTTTTTTCTGAGACATGGTTTCTCTGTGTAACAGTCCTGGCTGTCCTGGAACTCACTTTGTAGACCAGGCTGGCCTTGAACTCACTGAGATTCACCTGCCTCTGACTCCTGAGTGCTGGGATTAAAGGTGTGTACCACCACCTGCCAGCTAGCATGGGGTTCTTGCTTCTAGGCGTGAAAGATGGGATAGCTCAGATCAAATTGCTGAGTCTCTGTGAAGTTTATCTATAAGCAGACAATAGTAATTGCTGCCTCATAGCTTCATTATGGAAGTCTAATCAATAAAGTCAGGCAATATCACTAAAGTGTCTAGTTGTGGTTTGAACGAGAATGGCTCCATAGGCTCATGTGTTTGAATCCTTGGTCCCCAGTGGGTGGAACTGTTTAGGAAGGATTAGGAGGTGTGGCCTTGTTGGAGGAGGTGTGTCACTGGGCTTTCAGGTTTCAAAACCCCACACCATTCCCAGCTAGCTGTCTCTCTGCCTTGGGTTTGTGCATCAGGGTGTAGTCACAGATACTGTTCCAGAAACATCCCTGCCTGACAACGTGCTCCTCACCATGGTGGTCATAGACTCTCACCCTCTGGAGCCATGAACCCTAATAAATGTTTTCTTTTTCTAAGTTGCTTTGGCCATGGTCTTTTAGCAGCAATAAAAATGTACCTAATACACCTCCTCAGGGTAATGATGTTACTATTAGCAAGTTTCAGAAAAATTTAGAAGTTTTGCTTATAGCTGTTGAACATTTACATGATCAATGAGGTTGATGCTTACAACTACAGCTGTATTCAAAAGTGTTTGTCCCTAAATATCTCAGCAATGCCATTAAACTGAATGGAGCATGAGGTGTTCCTGAATGCCTTATCAGGTGCGAATATGAAAAAAGTGTAAGACATTGTTCTCAGAACTGTTCAGCTGCAGAAAGGGATGATATTTAAGATGGAACACCTCTGTGGTCTTTCATCACAGTACATGCCAAGGGGCCTCCCATCCAGGTGTTTCATTCTTATGGCAAGGGAGATCATCTGTCAATCTGATACATTTATTGTAGAAAACACATTTCAAGGTGGCAGTTGGGCGGGCCTAGGAAAGATAGGAAAGCAGTCCTTTGATGTGGTCTAAGTCTACTCTGAAATAATCTCTTCTTGGTCATTTAGAGTTTTCTTGAAGTATAATTAGGAGCAGAGTCTACCGAGGGGTGAGGGAACCACTGGTGGCTATAGCTATGGAGGTGATCAGTCTACTGCTGGAAATGTCTCCAGATTTTTGACAACGGCTAAGTAACCATGGGGTCCAGCGGCCTCGGGAAAGCAGCGACGCTAGATGAACTGCTCAACACGTGCATTGAGATGTTTGGTATGATGTTTAAATTTCCTTCCATCTTGATGTTGTTGCTTGCTTCAGTTCACAGGCAGGTTTCAGTCTCTGTACTTGGACATCTGAGGGTGGATCCACTCTGTCTCTCCAGTTTCACTGGCCTCTGCTTTCATTTCTGTTCACTTCTCACAGCTCACACTCCAGACAAACCATCTACTTATTTCTGGAACATTCCTTGTGTCATTTTCTACTTCCATAGTTTCCTTCTCTCATTGGAATTCTCTTTGAGGTCATCAGTTGCCATCCTGAATAGTCATAATTCCTAATAACCTATCAGAAATGGTGCTCACTTTTCCATCCCACTTCTCAGTGTATGTTTTCATGCATATGGTACATGCTACAGTGATGATTGCCTTATTCCTTGCCTCATGACTTGGTGTGTGTGCATTGCATGAGCTACTATAATCTTCATTTGTATATATCTTGTATATATCGATGCACCTTTGTATTGCTGTTTGTATATTGTAATGCAAGATTCTTGGCCTGGAAGGTCCCAAATAAGCACACAGACGCTATATTAATTATAATACTGTTGGCCAATGGCTAGGGCTTCTTATTGGCTAGCTCTGTCTTTTTTTTTTAAGGTGATATTTCTTTTTTTTCCATTCATTTATTTAGCTCATAAATAATGTCATGTACAATTATGAAACATAATAATAAATGTGAATAATAAATGTTCACAATGGCATGGCAAAATTAAACCAATTCATATGTTATATCACACATATTCATCATTTTTGTTTTGAGAACACTTAAAGTATATTATCTCACCACTTTTAAAATATAGCATATTGTTATCAACCATATTTATCATGCTCTAAGTAGACCTCAAGGCATCACAGAGTCCATGCCTCTTGTCCCACTGCAGTTTTATATCCTTAAACCAATCATTTCCCCATTGTTAAAAGACCCACATTGAAGCCTAATAGCCACAATTCTGCTCTCTGTTCCCATACATTCATCATTTCTAGGTTACACATAAAATTAAAATTGTATGACATTTGTCTTCCAGTGTGTCACTTATTTTTTTTTTTTTGGCCAACATATAACTTTACTACTTAGTAAAGATGAAATCAAATTTGCATGCACAGGTGAGCACTCACTGAAACACCTTGGATTCATCACATATTTGAATATATATATATATATATACATACATATATATATATATATCAATAATGGCAATATGTTATGCATCAATAGCAGCAACAGCTTTTCCAGGTTCTGCAGTCATTTGAACAAAATTGTAGAGACATCCAGGGTACTCCATTAAAAAAAAACAACAAAAAACCAAAAACAAACAAACAACAACAACAAAAAGGTAAAAAACAAAATCCCAGAAAACAGCACAGTTCTGTTACTCTTGTGGTACTTGGCACCATTTTTTTTTCAAATTGGCTAGCTCTGTCTTAATTATTAACCCATTTCTATCAATCTTTGTATTGTCACGTGGCTGTGGCTTACCTGGTAATGCCCGGCATGGTGTTACTCCTCCAGCAGCATCAAGACTCTGGCAGGCTCCTGCCTACCTTTCCCAGAATTCTCTTCATCTCCTAGCCCCTCCTATCTTCCTGCCTGGCCAATCAGTGTTTTATTCATCAATCAGAAGAGAAACATATAGAGCATAACATCTCCCATCAGTATATCTATCTTATCATTGAGCATTGGAGTCACAAAGAGACCTTTGTTTAACCAATTTAACAATTTAATTTCTTTAATTGATAGGAAACCAGAAGTAAGCCAGAGTAGGGCTATTGGATAAAATACAGAATGACTGTGGCCAGCAAGGTGGCTCAACTAATGACACAGCCAAGCCTAATGGTCTGAGTTTGATCCCCAGAGCTCACATGATGGAAGGAGAGAAGTAGTTCCTGAAAGCTGTCCTCTGACTTCCACACATGAAACACCCACTACAGCAATAAATAAATACAAGATGATCACGTATATTTGAATTTCAGATAATCAACATGCCTTTGTATGTCTCAAATATACCAAGTCCATACTTGTTCTGAAAACTTAATCACTATTTACTTTCAATTCAAATTTACTGGATGTCCGAAATTTATATTTGCTAAATTTATCAATAACAAAGCAGAAGAGTGGTGATACCATCTACATTAGATTACAAGAAAATACCAGCAGAAATTGGAGGTAATAAAGATAACTGGGCTTAGGCTGGAAAGATGGCTGAGAGATGGCTTGGCGGTTAAGAGAGCATGCTGCTCTTAAAGATGATGGAGTTCCATTCCCAGAACCCATGGTGATGGCTCACAACTGCCTGTTACTCCCAGCAATGCCTCCAGGTTCATGTGCACATACCTACATGAATACACATAATTAAAAACAAATTTTACTGGGCAGTGGTGGTGCAGGACTTTAATCCCAGCACTTGAGAGGCAGAGGCAAGCGGATTTCTGTGAGTTTGATGACAGCCTTGTCTACAGAGCAAGTTCCAGGACAGGCTCCAAAGCTACAGAGAAGCCCTGCCTCAAAAATCCTAAATATATATATATATATATATATAATATATATATATATATTTACAAAATATAACAGGGCTTATGAGACTTTGTTGACAATGTATTTTCTCAAGTGATATTAAAGGAATAAAAGATTAACCCTGACATCTCTGCCTCTTATTTTATTTTCCACAGATGACAATGGAGAATTGAATGACAGCTATTTGCCAAGAATAGTTCTATTGATGCACCGATGGTATTTATCTTCTACCGAACTGGCAGAAAAACTCCTCTGCATATATCTTTTCAACTGCTGTGTAATGTTCATATTATAAATCAAGTTCTGTATTTAGATAGAGTGCCTATATAAAACCAGTAAATTAAGATGAATAAATGGTCTTATTTAGTCGGTTATCCAGATGTTTTGCGACTATATAGATGTTAGAGGAGACATCTGGATGATGAACCAAATAGCTGACTAAATACTGGATGTTTTGGCTGAACTTGAAGATATCAGCAAGATGTAAAGTGGAACAGGAGTTGTAGGTTGAGGATTCCTAACTTACCCAAAACATTTACAAACATTACTTAACACTGGTTCAATATTTTCCTTCTGTGGTGACAACAAAGCCTACCTTAGTTTTCATAGTTCCCCTTGCTGGTAAGACATGGTGAATGTTCTAGAAGGTTTTTTCCTCCTGTAATTTGTTGATTGGTGCTAATTTTTTGTTTAATTGATAAAAAACAAAGAAAAAATCTGTAGAAGGCTGAAAATAAAATTCCTCATGGTTGAAAGCCCACCTTGCAATGTGAGCAGGTGTTTACTGATTTTTGTGTTTTCTATGGTCCTGAAAAACCATCAAAAGGCACATTGTGATAATGCAAGCAGTCTCTCAGTTTGAGGAAGTTGATTTCCTAAGGTCTGTGTTTGTTGTACAATCTCTAAGTGTTCATTTACATCTCTGCCTTATATTAACCCAGAAGCCCCAGCAGGAGTGAGAACACTTACAGAAAAGGGAGAGCCTGGGACTTAGAAAGTCTGCTCAAACATTGTTGCCTGCCAGTGTAGCCTGAGCCAAGCAGGGACTGAACCTGTCTGCTTCATGTTTTTTCCTTCCATCTTCCTACAACCTCAGGGGATGAGGGGATAAAGGGATATTGGAGGGGTTAGGAATGGAGAGCCTTAGAAGTGAGCAAGATTCTGCGTCCATTGATGCCACTCTTGACAGGTAGAGTGTAGGGAAGGATGAGGGAGTCAACAATATGATCCATACATTGCCCATAGAACTCATCCACAAATGACACGCCTGTCCTTAGTGGGTTTGCCAATGCATGAAACATGAATAAAAAATATTCGGGCATGTTAGAGCATAGTGTGGAGTTTCAGATGGTATAGAAGTGGAAGACTGACATTTTCCTCCTCTTTACCTACTCCATGCCCACTGCGTCCTGTCACTGTAGGAGTAATTGTCCTAGAAGAACCAGTGAATAGATTTAAGAACAAATAATACAACCTTAGTATTAACATACCTGAACATGACATTTTCAAATACCAATGAGATCTGAGCACTTGTTACATAAAATACCAGTCCTAAATATGAAAACTTTTTAGCTAAAATGGTGCCTCTGGCTACTATGAATTTTGAATTTTGCAGTATGCTTGTAACCACAGTTTGTGGTTGTTGGTTGGCAAGTACTCAGGAAGGTGCAACTAATTTGTAAGTGACTTCTCCACCAGACCAAAAATATATCCCAGGGCCTTAACAAGTCAAGTTTGTCTATACAGTGGCAATGTGCTCACATCCCACTTCTATGCCCATTTGACTATCTCCAGGTTGAGTTCACGTCAGCCACAATTTTGAAACCCAACCATTTTATATCTTGGATATTTAACAAATTTCAGAATAGCTGTACTTTCATGTTAGAAATAGTCATGAGTCACGAAGGAAACTTAAACAATTTAAATTTAAATGTCATATATGGCAGATATCAGAGGGGTTAAAGAACCACAATCTATTAAATACATCCGGGACACACAAACTTAGATCCTAGTTACCTGCTTCAGACTCTAGTCTGAAATCACATATAGGAAGCTAGCTGGAGCTGATTTCTAGAATCAGTAGTAATCTATATGACCATTAATATCATGACAGAATATATATTACACTTACATAATAAGAGGTCAGTAAAGATGGCACACAGTCCAAAAATACACTATTTTAAATAGACTCTCATTTGACCATAGCATTATATTAGTTACAGTGGTGACTTTTTTCCCTTGTAGTATTGTTGGCTCTCCAAAAGTTTCAGAGCTTGGGCATTTTGCAAGGTTTTGGATTAGAAGTGCCCAACCTGTAACTGGGATTGCCTGGGATTTGTGTAAATTTTTGGAGCAGTGTCAGCTAGGCATGTGCAAAAGGAAGACATGAGAACATTTTCTTTAACTAGTCTACGTATCAGAACACCAGTGGAGAAGGCTGTGATGAGTTCCGACTGAAGGTCTGCTATTTCATGAGGTAAGCACACTTACAGATTTCATTTCTCATAGCTTGGGGTTCTGGAATTATCAATAATTCCTGTTTTTTTTTTCTAAGCAGCCAATGCTTCACCTCACTGTCTTTGTAACTATTAGTTCTTCTCTGCTCCTGGTGGGTAGGTTAGAATTTACTTTATGGACTAGAAATCAACTAGGGGCTAATGCCGTACAGAGGAAAACCAGCTCACAGTTTTGTTGGATTCTATGTTTTCTACTCCCTCACCATATGCTTTGCCATGAATTGCGGGGAGTGGTCCTTCAGGTGTGTTCTGTAATAAGTCAGGAAGAAGTTCAGGGTTGCTGGATCTTGATTCTTGACAAAAGGAGCAGAAATACAAGTGGTGCAATTGCTGGGGATATGAGCCGACAACTTGGAACTATGGTACTGGATTCTGTGTTTAGTTCAGTTTAAAAATGGTATGATAGTCTCCAAAGGGTCCAAATGAAATCCTCCAGCCATCAAAAGTCCTTTATATACCTTTCAGGTACTGGATTCTGAAATTCCCTGCAGAGTTTAATTTGGATCTTGGTTTGATTCGTATGACTGAGGAGTTCCGGGAAGTAGCTAGTCAACTAGGATATGAGAAACACATCAACCTCATGGACATATCCAGCATGTAAGAATGGGCACATCTTTTGGTCTCCATAGGTTCATTGCTTTGGGGAAGGGCTAGTGATGACCCTGCTTGAATGGAATCTATATTGTTCTAGAAGAAAGCTAGCTTCTTTGGACACAGCCTGGCTGTAGTGAACACAGCTGTAGTAGACACAATCTTTCTCTCCAAGATACAGTTTGTTTGTAAAATGGGATGGTACCTTTATGGGATTAATCTATGTTTAAGAATTCCACCAAGAAGCACATGAAAACATCTGGCACAGAATGGATGTTGAGTACTTAGTAATTGTCTCCTATGCCCCAGCTATTCAGATCACCACATTGTTTTCTCCTAGGAGCCCATCAGAAAAATCTTGGGTCCCAACTAAGCCTGCTGAATTAGAATCTATACCTTAATAAGATCCCATGCGATTCATACTCTCATGCAAGTCTGAGAAACTCTTCACCCTAGTTCTTCAGAGGCTTCCCTGAGGTTACACAAATGTTGACCACAGTTGTGTCCTGACTGGTTATCTCATAAGGGACTTAATACTAATTAGACTCATTTAAGGCAAACCAGCTAGCTCTGCCCAGGGGAAGCTTTCTCATGAACCTATATATGGTTGTCCATATTACAATTGTATATTCTATCCCAAGCTGGCCTTGAATTCAATATGTATCCTAGGGTGTCTCTGAGCTTTCTGATGATTTTCCCATCTTGACTTGCTGAATGCTAGGTTTACAGGTGTATATCAAATACACATATTTTGAGTCTTAGGCCTTCTCTTTGCCTGGAATGCTTCTTCAAGACTAATTGATAATGAATGACCCAGGAATCATCAGGGAGGCTTGTTTACAATGCCTGTCATCCAGATTCATTCCTAGTAAATCAGAGTCTCTGGAAGTAAGATGTAGGCCTCTGTCTTCATAATGAGTTTTTCAGATAATCCATATGACACTCAACTGTGATAAACACAATGTGGTTGTTTCCAAGTGCTTGAATCACCTCCTTTATGCCAATAAACCTCTGAATTTACAGGTCTCACCCTGATCTCTTCTGTATAGTTCAGCTATTTCTTGGTCACAAGGAATACCAAGTATGAGATTCAGGATGGACCACAGCAAACCTAGCCTGCCTAGAACAAAACAACTCCAAGTCTAGGTTCTGTTGGCAATGGGTGGGTGGTTTTCAATTCCAATATGGAGGGGAGAGCATGCATTCCACACAAGCTCCTGGCAGTAGGCCAAGAGTCACAGTCAGTGGGTTAATATCTTCCACTGAGAGAAATGCGTGTTGGGCACGTTGACCAGACTTTCTCTTCTTTCACAGTCCTTCCTATGACTGGATGAGGAGAGTCACACAGAGGAAAAAAGCATCGAAAAAGGGGAAGGCTTGTCTCTTGTTTGACCATCTGGAGCCCATTGAGTTGGCCGAGCACCTCACTTTTCTGGAGCATAAATCTTTTAGAAGGATCTCAGTAAGAACTTGACGGTTATTCTTCCAAGGGTAACATGCGCTGTGCCAACTTTCCCAAGAGCTGCGTGTTCATACTCCCGAGTGTTGGCAGCCTCTGCCACTGGGCTCGGTTGGAAATGTGCCCTTGATTCACAGGAACAATCCCTTTTAACCAAATATAAATATTATCCTGTCTTTAGTTTATGGCCCAGGAGCTATATTTCTGTCGCTATGTTCAATGTCTCCTTTCATAGATTGAAAGCACAATTTTTCTAAACCTTCAGCAGAGATTTTAACCATTCAAGGTTTATTTAGCTCAAGTGACCTCTTCCAAGTGAACGGTTTTGCTGGGACTTTTATTTGTAGCACAGGGGCTAACTTATTGTGGTATCTATACAAATGCCTAACTATGGACATACGTTGAGAATTAAGAAGTGTAGGCATTGAAGAGCTCTCATGTTGGCGTATTTCCTGGAGATGGAAGTCCCCTGCGTTAGACTTTCCTTCCTACACATCTTGATGGATACTCATTCCATTCTTACATCCGTTCTCCCTTCCCGTTCCCCTTCCTTCCTCACCTGCAGTCTCTTCAAGATACCTCTTTCTTGTTGCCCACTTCTTTATAGTGGTTCCATTAGCTGGTTGCTTCTGGGTCTCTCGTGAGCTCAGGGGAAGTCATTCCCCTTCCAAGGAGCCTGAAGTAAATCCCACCATTGCTGGCAAACAAGATGGTTTTGTCTACAAGCACGGATTTCCTCCTTTCTCTTCCTTCTTTCTTCCTTCCTTTTTTTTTTTTTTTTTAAAAAAAACTTTGAGTAGCCTTGAGGATCAAACCCAGGTCCTCATACATGCTACACAAATGTTCTAGAAGCTGTATCCTTAGCCCAACAGCAGAAATTTCTGAAAGACTGATGCATTCACCAAGCAAATCCTGTTTGTAGAGAACTATCAAGATGCTTCTCAAACAGGCCAAGGAAGGCGAGTCCCTGAACTTTGTATAGGACACAAGGCATCTCCCCTCACAGTCTGAAAATACGTCTAGATTGCTAAAGAGCAATCTTCCTTTACTATTTTTTTCCTATCTCCTTTTTTCTTGAAATACTAAAAACTTACTCATTTTTGAGAATATTATATTCCATTCATTTCCTGTTCTCTAGTGTGTGCCATTGTATCGTAAAGTGTTTATTTTTTGGTGTCATTAGTAGAACTAAAAATAGAAAACCTTAATTCTTTCCTGAGGCAATACTAAGCTGTCTGTTTTAATATTCCCAGGCTAATGGCCTATGTGGATCTTTATGGTTTGGGAAATTTGGAATTCTCAAGCATGTAACTTTGGATTTTGCCCCTTCTTCCCCCTCCTCTGAAGCACTGTGATTTGTGTGTTTGTGGGAGTGAGTTATGAAATGTAGCAAACAGTTCATTTAAAGGCACACGGATTTCAAGTTGGAATCCTTTATTAATGGGAAATGGAAGAAATCATCATGCCACAAAAGCTAGGGCACCCCTTTATCCATCCGCTAATGTCTGATTTTGTGATAGTTTAGAATCTGATTATTCCTTTTCCAGTTCACAGATTATCAGAGCTATGTCATCCATGGCTGCCTGGAGAATAACCCAACACTGGAGAGATCTATTGCTTTATTTAATGGAATCTCTAAGTGGGTCCAGTTGATGGTTCTTAGCAAACCAAGTCCTCAGCAAAGGGCCGAAGTCATCACAAAGTTCATCAATGTAGCACAGGTTTGTCTCATACTCAGATCCAGGTTTGGGGAGTCTGTGTATTGATTTCATTGGGAAAAGTCATTGAGAATTTTGGTGCTAACAATGGAAGAGCTCTCACAGGACAGTTAAACCATACTCCTCTCCTGTAACAAGATTGATTTTAAATGGCAGTCCTTTAGAACTATTTAATTGTGTTCTATGAAATACAATATCTTTCTTTTTAGAGGATTCAATTTTCATTTCATCTAAAACTCATGGATTCCCCCCTAGATTCTTGTTATTAACATTGTGCTTGTTTTCACCTGTATTTTGGGAAATTCAGAATAACTTTGAAAAATCTCTACCAAGTACCAGTGATAACATTTTTTTCTCATTGCAGAAACTCCTTCAACTAAAAAATTTTAACACCTTGATGGCAGTGGTTGGCGGGCTTAGTCATAGCTCCATTTCCCGACTCAAAGAGACCCATTCTCATCTCTCTTCAGAAGTTACAAAGGTATGGTGGATTTCAATCTAAATTCTAAGCAGTGTAGATTGTTGTAATGTGCTCTGATCCTGATAAGTGTTACCTGGGAGGACAACCTTTTTCTCTTAAACAAATGCAAAGTCACACATAGGGAACTAAATAGGAAGCAAAGAGCCCTATTGGCAGAATCAATACAGAAACCCAGATGGCTGCTAGGGGGAAATGTTTCAATGAGAATGTTCTGGTCTGGTGGGTGAGATGGCTCAGTAGGTGAGGATGCTTGCCACCAACCCTGGTGACCTGGGTTTAATCCCTGGAACTCACATGGTGGAAGGAAAGAACTTATTCCCAACAGTTCTCCTCTGATCAGTATATGTAGGCTAAGCCATGCACACCTCCTCTCCAAGAAATAAATGAATACAGAAGGAAAATAGTCCTACCCAAAGATGAATATATTGTAAATGTCACCAAATATTCATTTGGGGCTTGCTCTGTGATCAGCACTCTGATAAATGTGGAAGATGCCAGATGAGTAAGATAAATACTTATTGCTCACTGACAACACTGTGGCACATGGGAGATGCAAAGAAAAGGGAAGCTGGAGTAGAAATATTCAGACTCAAAATCATGTACCTTTAAAAGCCAGTTCACATATGGATATTCTCTATTATATTTATTTACAGACCATATCCTATAACTATCTCACTTACTAAGCAGAAAGGAACGTTTTCTCTTAGACTAACACTTGGCGGTAGTAGTAGAGGTTGTGTTCTGTTTTAACCCTAAGGAAGATGAAGTTTAAGACAACCTAAGTTGGTTAAATAACAAAGCAGTCTATTGTCCAACAGCCCTGGCAGTCCAGTGTCTGAGTGGACTCCAGGCGTGACCTTTTCAGGGTCTGGCTCAGTTCCTTCACATTCTTCCCAGGCTCAGAGATTTGTAGCTGCTTTTGTTCATTTTTGGTTTTTGTTTGTTTGTTTGCCTTATTAGCTTGGCTTCCCTCCTGTTTGAACTTTGGGAAGCAATAGGAAAGATCTTGTAAATGGAGCTTTTTTGTCCTAGCTGCCTCGTCTCAAATAAACACACAAAAACTTATGTTAACTGCAAAATGATCAGCCAATAGCTCAGGCTTATTACTAACTAGCCCTTACCACTTATCTCAGTTCTAATAAACCATGTACTGCCCAGAGGCTCATGGAGTTTACCTCTATCCCATTTCATGTGTCCAACTCCATCATCTGGCTGGTGATTCCTCTGACTCCACCCTTCTTCATCACATCATTCTCAGTTTAGTTTTCCTGCCTAACTTTTTCCTGACTTGCTATAGACTGATCAGCTTTATTATTAACTAATGAGAGCAATACATACTCACAGTGTACATAAGAATGATCCCACAGTAAGATCTAATCTTTTTTTAAAGATTTTATTTATTCATTATGTATACAACATTCTGCTTCCATGTATATCTGCACACCAGAAGAGGGTACCAGATCTCATAACAGATGGTTGTGAGCCACCATGTGGTTGCTGGAAATTGAACTCAGGACCTCTGGAAGAGCAGCCACTGCTCTTAACCTCTGAGCCATCTCTCCAGCCCCAACATCTAATCTTATACATGAAAGATTTCTCATTTTAACTCTCTTCTCATTAACTAAAGACTAACTTTCTAGGCATGTTTGACCATCTCAAGGCATGCAATGGCCATCCTGAACCAATAAGAGTTGTCAGAGAAATACGGTCTACTTATTGGCCTAACCCTCTGTTCCTAAACTGTTTAGGAATAAAAGGGGTGGAATTCCTGTGATGGAGCAGATGATGATTGGAGCAGAATCCATCTTACATCCTGGGGGTAGGGTGGGGGTAGAAATAGCTCATCTAAGCATGTGCAATGCTTTTGGAATAGGAAGGCTAATCAGAGGGGATTTATTAGAAAGTCTAGTTGTTGTTCACTAACCAGCAAAATTCATCTATACAAACATGAGTGAATACTCCAGAGAAGCACCATTATCTGGCCTCAAATTCTGCCCTCATCCCAAGTATAATGGGACTTATTATGGGTTCTTAAGCTTTGTACTAAATTTCAAATAAAAGGCAAAAATACAATTTGAGTTATAGAGAATAAGAGGCTTGAGGTTATAAGTATATCTTTAAAAATTATATATCAGAGGGACATAGTGAGGGCTCAGCTTTTAAGGGCTCTGACTAATCTTCCAGAAGGAGCGGCTTTGATTCCTGGTAACCACATGCTGGTTCACAGCTGTCTGTTACTCCAGTTCCAGAGATTTAACACCTTCTTCTAATTTCCACATGTCCCAGACCAGGCATACATATACTGCACACACATACATGCAGACAGAGCACTTATATAAATAAAGTAATAACACACACACACACACACACACACACACACACACACACACACCACACCACACCACACATCCTTAAACTCTTCTTTCTCATAGGAAAAGAAACTGAAAGCCAAACAAGTGAGAAGCCATGTTCACATTCACCCCTTTAGTTAATATAGAGCCTAAAACTCCAGCTAAGTGCAGCGTTTCCTGCCCTGCCTTGTTCCAGGTTAGCTTTCAAGTGACATTTGCAATGCAATTTCCTTGGAATTCCTTTGTGAACTGCCATTTCTCCTGACTCTCCAAATCCTAAGTATGCCATTTAACAGCTCACAGGTAGGCAGAGGAACAGGCTGTGAGAGCCTGGCCCAGTACACTTTTCTGCTTGTCTTCCCTTTGGATGACAGTTTCCTTCATCAATGTTGGTGCAGCCAATCCTCTTCCCCATGGCTGAGGAATTCCAAGCCACATATTCCAGAGTCTGCAAGTGGATAGGAGCGAAAGCTGTTAGTTGACAATTCTACTTTTCCATCTCTTCCCAGAACTGGAATGAAATGACCGAGTTGGTCTCCTCCAATGGCAATTATTGCAATTACCGAAAGGCCTTCGCCGACTGTGAAGGCTTCAAAATCCCCATCCTTGGCGTGCACTTGAAAGACTTGATAGCAGTCCATGTCATTTTCCCAGACTGGTTGGAAGAGAACAAAGTGAACATTGTGAAAATGCACCAGCTCTCCGTGACCCTGAGTGAACTGGTCTCCCTGCAGAACGCCTCTCACCACTTGGAACCTAACATGGATTTGATCAACCTGCTCACTGTGAGTTGCTAGGACCAAACATGTGCTCAACAGCACTTCTGTTCCTTAATTTCTAGTGCCACGGAAAGATATGTTGCAACAATTCACTTTTGGGGAAAAATAATTTAGGGGTTAGTGCATGTTAAGGAGTCTCAAAGAATGAGAAAAATGAAAACTTATACCCATAAGGAGTATGACTCGAGACTATAGCCTTGGAGCAAACACATTTTCCTTCTTTGGGATGAGCCTGGTCTCTGCCCATATGAATGCCTTCTGTAGGTCTTTTCTCCTTAAGAGCCACTTTAGCCTTCTGCTGTCTGTCTGCACACTTGCCCATCTGATCAGTTCTTTTCTTCTGCTCTGAAATCCTCTGCTTCTCTTTCAATTGAGAATTCAAAGACTCCATCTTTATTCTTTTTTTCTTTTTCAAGTCAGGTTTTCTCTGTGTAGCTTTGTAGACCAACTGGCCTCAAACTCACAGAGATCCGCCAGCCTCTGCCTCCTGAGTACTGGGATTAAAGGCGTGCACCACTACTACCCAGCTTCCATCTTTACTTTTAATTTGAAAGCTTCTGTTTTATATTGTGTGTGTGTGTGTGTGTGTGTGTGTGTGTGTGTGTGTGTACATGGTGTATGTGTGTGGAAAAGGGACGAGGGGGGTGACCTTTGATCATACCACAGTACATACTCGGAGGTCAGACAACTTTGCGCAGTTTGCTTTCTCTTTCCAAGTTTGTTCAAGGAGTAACTTCACTCACTGAGTCATCTTTCGGGCCCCTTCTTGCTTTTTTGTTTTTGTTTGGTTTTCAAGTTTTTTTTGTTTTTGGTTTTTTTGTTTTGTTTTGTTTTTGGCATTGTTTGTTTGCTTGCTTGTTTTAGACTTGGAATTTAGCTCAGGCTAGTTTTGAACTTATGGTCTCCCCTGGCCTCAGTCTCTGAAGTACTAGGATTATAACTGTGAGACATCATGTGCTGCTTTTAAAGACTTTGTCTTTCTAGCGTAGTCTTTGTTCTCTTCCAGTGCAGTAATGGATCTTTTGTGTTTCACCCTTGTACTTTATATATTTTTCGTTAACTGTAGAAGGCATTGCTCTGCATTAGATTAATTCTTTCTGTTCATGTGCTTTTTTTTTTTTCCAATATGCCCAGCAGCTTTCAGAGTACCTGGCACTACTGAGAACTCAGAAGACAAAGTGAATGATGTGTTTAAGAGTAATGAGTGTCAAATACTCTCATTGTTGTTTATTTATTTTGGCACTTGTAGCAGATTGTTTAGATGGACTTCAGGTCCAGAGGTTTTTAGACACAGCAGGTATATAGACCGAGACATCTTCCATTGGGTCTTCTTTTTGAGGAAGAAGAAACACAAACAAATTCTCTTACTCTTGCTTAAACAAGGGAAGGCACAACTTCCCTATTTGGCTTCACAGCAGCCTAGCATCAGAAACTTGGCTGCCAAGGTAAATTGGTGTTTTCTTTTTACGTCCACGGAGATTTTACTCCTGTAAAGATCCAACGGTCTAAACCCCCTAGGATGGCTGCATTGGAGTAGGAGCTCGGTTCTCAGACTTTACAGACTCTGTCCCTAGAGTAAGTGATTGTTATTAAAAGACACACCCCTAAGCAGAATGATAGTGTTAACTGTACTCAATATGAAGTTGAGGCGATCAACACACATATCTCTTGGGTGTGTGTGATAAACAATAAACAAAAAGATGTTCTCCAATGAGGAACCTTTTTTGGTTTTTCGAGACAGGGTTTCTCTGTGTAACTTTGGAGCCTATCCTGGCACTTGCTCTGGAGACCAGGCTGGCCTCGAACTCACAGAGATCCGCCTGCCTCTGTCTCCCAAATGCTGGGATTAAAGGCGTGTGCCACCAACGCCCGGCTAAACTGTATTCTTAACCTTAAGTATAACTTTATAAGGCAGTTATCTACATTTGAACAATATCCCAAACACCTGAAAGACAATGATAATGTAAGGAAATTAAGTTTGAGTTTTAAGTACACCAACCAAGAGAAAGGTCTCTCCATGGTAGAGTACTTGCCTAGGATGCACAAGACCTGGTTCTATACAAAACAAAACTAAACCTAAATGCACCAAGCAACATTATCAAAAAGAGGTGTTTAGGAAAATTATGAATATTTCTTTAATGAAAGTTCAATGGTACAAATGGGAAACCTGAATTAAAAAAATAAAAGCTAAGAAACAATTCCTTTTTGTTAGGAAAAACAAAAGAAAAGAAATGCAGAGTTTGCCCACTCTTTTTTTTAGGAGCACTGAGGGAAAATGTAGAAGTTTTTAAGGGCAGGGTCTCATAACCCATGGTGATGGCAAAAATACTAGATGAAAAGTCTTGGTCTTAGCCCTACCTCTGTGCTAATCAGTTCTGACTTTGCCTTTTCATAATGTTCTGTGCTCATTTATGAGGTCTAAATTTCTATGAATATAGAAATACAGAATGGCAAGACATGAAAATAAAGAAAAATTTGTGGTATTGGCATAGGGTCCACTGACTCCCCAGGACAGCACAGGCCTGAAGAGGAGTTATGACACCTAAGCCAGTTTCCACTTAGATCTCATATCTTCCTTGTCTCACCACAATCAAGTAAAATATTCATTCCTCACAAGGACACATCCATTTTTTTTCCTGACCTCTGGGGACCTAATGTTCCCAACATGAGTCCTGAGGAAACTTATGTGTTCACTAGAGTCTAGTGGCCACTCTATGAAGTCCATACATGTTTGTATTAGAACCACACATCTGTAGCTGTCTGAGGCAGGAGAGCAAGTCCATGAGCATAGCTTTTAAGAAGTGATTCATTTTTCTCCAAGTCAAGTTTTTGCCCAAAGTGACTGTGTTCTTTAGTCACCAACATGTGCTTCAGACACTGAAAGACAGAAAGTGAGAGCTCAAGTTAATGAACAGTTATTAAACACCTATTCTGTGCATTAGGCTGTCTACCTATGCTGGAATTTTCCATGACCACTGACTCACATGACACTCCCCCTGGGTCTTCAAGGTATATTCTCACAGGGGCCCTGTAATGAATCCTGGGGGAAAGAGAAAAATGTCATACCCCCTCTGTTCCTTCCTCAAACATGAAGGAACTGAGGTTTATTAATACCCAAAAAAGCCTAAAAGTGGCTACCTTCTGGATACAAGGGTGAGGAACTTTCTCCCTTGGGTAATGTATTAGTCAGCTTTTCATCACTATAACAAATACCCAGCATAAATCAATTCATGAAAAGAAAAGCTTGTTTTGCCACAGCCTTGGTTCTGTGGCAAGGCTGCACCTCAGTGGGGCAACATTTGGCCAACCAAGATCACTTATGGCTGGCAAGTGGAAAGACAGCACGGCATGGCTGAGGTTCCATAATTTCCTTGGAGGTGTGCTCTCATGATTTGAAGACCTTTTACTGGGCTTCACCTCTTAATGTCCCACTGCATCACAATTGTGCCACAGAGCAAGCTTTTAACATATGGGCCTTGGAGGGGGCTTTGAAGATGTAAATTAATAGTGCATGAATGACCTTGGATGGACATGTCTCTATACTGTGCACATATTACTCACATATAGTTTATCTTTTGTCACTAAAATTTTAAACAATATTCTCCCCAGCCCTTTTCACTAATTTAGAGAATAAATTTTATGTGGCAAAAACCATGTTGCTTGCACTTTGGTGTCCTTTGTCCCTTGAACAGCAGAGGAACACAGCAGTAGACCATTGGGATTTAGGTAGTTCTCCCTTTCAGGGTAGATCTGGAGAAGGCATCTCCCCTTGAGGACCCAAGTCATATAGTGAGGAGTTCTCAAAGCCGATGCCTCTGTTTCATGATCTATGAAACAGACAAATTCTTTTCATGTTATTTTTAGCCCCATCGGTTGCTTTTACCATTTTGAGCACATGCAAATAGTTGGAAAGCCCCTATGTTTTTACAGTCTCATTTTAAAAAAGACAAGAAATGAAAAAAGAGAGAAGGAGGAGGAGAAGAAAAAGAAAGGAAAAGGTGATTGCTAAACTGATGAGTATAAACAGTTTATGATCAAGTGTGTTTTGTTTTATAATAAGCAAATTGGAGCATGAAGTCTAATTCTAGATCAACCTGTGCTGACAGGATTGGAGGGTAAAGGCAACTGACAGTGGATCAGAATAGTGCCGAAACCCACCAGGTACAAAATATGTTACACAAAAGCTGGTCACATTATTTAAAAATGGGAAGTAGACAGGGAAAATCCAAGGAGCTCTGAGAGAGGAAATAGGGCTGTGAAATGGTAGCAGTTGTCCTGGGGACAGTTTTCTGTTCACAGATAAGCACCAGGACATGTGGTTGCTATATTGCCTAGATGCCAGTTCTGCATAAGTGACCTTCTAAGTAAAGCCAGTGAAATGGATACATATTAGCTCATTTAAATCTTCCCCAAGGTCCTGGCTGGAAGCTCTGCTCATCAGGAAGAAATCAAGAAGCTTCATTGCTTGCTCAGGATTGCAGTGTTGATAAGTAGATGGAAGACACTTGGAGATGATCAAATCGTGTCCTTCTCTGGATCAGTTATATACCCATCAGTCATGGGAAAATACCTAACGAGGGTACTTGCAAGAGCATCTTGCGAATTTAGTGGTGTCTTGTGGGCATTTCTAGTTGAATGTCTTGGAGCTGCTGTTAACTCCTTCAATGATGCTGGTACCCTTCATTATGGGATTTGAACATCACAGGACTTGGAGGCAAGTAAGGAGGAAGGAAACTATGCTTATCATTCAAAGCCAGGGCTAATTCCTGATAACAAGGAGCTTGGAAAAATAGATTGCCCTTGGCTTTCTCTCTTTATTTATGGAAAATCCTCCCTGCAAGGCCTCAAACAGCAACTTCATGGAGCCCAGCAGAATCCTTGGGGATTTAACCAAATGGTAGGCAACTTCCCATGGTGGGTTTGTTTTATTTGTATAGTAACATGAAAGCTGTTTGTTGCTGGTGACCAGTGTTTAAATATTGTCCTAATTCATATTAAACTCCAGATTGCTGACTTCTCACAAACCAGAGATGGCAACTTGATATCAAATGTTGGACAGACAAATATTTATTATTATACCTAAATAACAGCTGTTGGTGTACGTTTCCTGTTCCAACTACCTGCTCCCAAATAAACATGGAGATTTAAGATTACTTAAAAATGCTCAGTCAATAGCTCAGACTTGTTACTAGCTAACTCTTACACTTTAAATTAACCCATATTTCCTATCTACCCTCTGTCATGTGGTTCATGGCTTGTTACCTCCTTTTCTACCTGTGCTATTTCCTCTGTGTCTCCTAGTGTCTCCTCTGACTCCACCCTTCTTCTTCTCATCACTCTCAGTTTGGTTCTCCTGCCTACTTTATCCTGTTCAGCTATTGGCCAGTCAGCTTCTTTATCCAACCAATCATGGTGACAAATATTCACAGTGTACAAAAGGACTATTCTACACAAAATAGCTGCTTCCAACTTTTAAGAGACCATGCCCCCTCCTATTGCTTCCTTAGCAGAGAGATGGTATTCTGTTCCATTTACCATAACAAACTGTTGAGTATAAAGAAAAGATTGAAAACCTGATAGCATACATAAGGATTCTTTTTGTTGTTGTTGTTTTTGTTTCTGTCTTTTGAGACAGGGTTTCTCTGTGGCTTTGGAGGCTTCCCTGGAACTAGCTCTTGTAGACCAGGTTGGTCTCCAACTCACGTAGATCCGCCTGCCTCTGCCTCCTGAGTGCTGGGACTAAAGGCATGTACCACCACTGCCCAGTTCACAAGGGTTCTTTTTTTTCTCCAAAATAAGTCATTGTGGTACTGTATCAGCTATTACCTTGTTACTGTACCAACATATCTGACTATGCTTTTAACCCCATATTCAGGAAGCAGAAAGAGGCGAATTCAGAGTTTGAGGTCACCCTGCTTCATATTGAGAGTTCCAGGTCAGCCAGGGTTACATAGTAAGACCTCCATCTTCAAAATCAATATAAGAAAAGCAACTTAAAAGAGAGAAACATTTATTTTGTCTCACAGTTAAAGGAACCAGTCTAATATATCAAGAAAACCATGGTGGTGGCACAAGCTTGAAGTTGCTAATCCCAGTGTGTCTCCAGTCAGGGTGCAAAGAATGATACATTGGTATGTGGCTAGCTTTGTCTTGTATTTATATAGCCCAGGACCCAGCTTGGGAAATGGTGCCACCCAAATTTAGGGTAGGTCTTTCCATTCAATTAAGCTAACCAAGATATCCCCCACAGATAGCTTTTCCCAGAGATTTCTCTCTTTGGTGAGATTAGATAAAAAATGGATAATATTAACCATCACAGGTGTCAATGTGCCCACCAAATATCCTTTTGCACATACTACTTCATTCTTTTGAATTATTGGCTGCTTCCTAGAGGCATTAGCCTCTGACATGTGTGAATGGGTGTGACTACTGTTTAGAGAAAGGTAAATTCAGTGTTCATCGTTAGCAAGCAGGATTGTCAAGACTTGGTAAAATTTTGGTACCAATTTATAGCAAGGTCAATTTTATTCTTCCTAGGAAAGAACTTCAGGCAACTAAGTCTTCAATTTAAATGATGTAGGGAGTGGCTGTTAGGACAGTGATGTGACTGATCTCTGGCACATATTATATGGTTAAAAAATATTTGCTAAATGAATGAATGCTTTTGGATTTTATGGTGTCAACTTTGTTTTTGAAGGAGTTTGAACAAAATCACCCTAGAAAACTGTAGTTTGCCTCTAATTTTCTCTTCATCTCTTTTTCTTTCTGTTCTTTGCTCCATTCTCATAAACAATGAAGATTTATTCTTAAACAAGCTAAAAAAATCTTAGAGGACATTTGTCATGCCTAAAGGCCAGTAGCCTGACTCTTACCATTGTTGATGAAGTGATGGGATTCATTGAGTCACCTGGCATTGAGGGCATGGGTGTGAATTGTCTGGCTTACTGCAATCCTCATGACTTGCTCTAGGGGAATGGGAGCATGCATGTTAAAGTGTTTACCCATTATAGATACTCTCACTCTCCAACCTTGATGGAAGCTGGTGTCCTTGCCTGTGCTGGCCTTCTCTTCCTCTAATCATCTCCTGAATCTTTCCTGATCATTTCAGTCTCCAGGGGTCCCCGTGTGTAATAATACTAGGAACGAGCCCACATATACCAATAATAACAATGTCAAATAGCATTTCCCAAGACAGTCCTGTGGGCCAAGTCCTTGTGAAGTACTTTGAATGTATTCTTTCATTTGATCCTCATCAAAATCTAGTTTTGTGGAGACTTGTATAGTCTTCACCTTTTATAGACACAGGATCCATGTGGGGATGCCCAAATAACTTGGTTTGGGCTCCGAGTTCACCGATGGCAAACTCAGGCTTGAACGGTAGCCCCTTTGATCTTAACACTTATTCTTCTCTTTCTCAGAATAATTCCTGTAACATTTGGATGGAGGCATCTCACTTAATCCTTAACATGCATTGATGGCAACTCAGTTTTGTTGTTTGTTCGAATTCTGTTTGTTCAAATTAACTACCAGACTCTTAAGGGCAAAGAGCCACATTTGGTTTCACCAGGCCACTGTACAATGCTATAAAAGCAAAAGGATGTGGGCTAATTTATTCTTTATTTCCATGGTTTTTAATCAAGTCTTGTGCTATGCATCTGTCCAGCCCCGAGCCTATAAAAATCTAGACTCCCTCATCTCTGCCTCAGGACTGAACATGTAAGACCTGTCTAACCAACACTGCAAGGAGATGGAGTCCATTGTGGTTTTCTTGATGCTGATGACCACACCAGAATTAACTTTCTCTTTTTAAATTTTTATTTCTCACCTCAACTCTTTTGCATCCATCCAGATTATTGCGCACGGGACTCACAGCCTTCAACTTGAAAATATTTCAGTAATTTGGGTAAAGAAATGTCCAACATAATCACCTGTGTTGTTTGATCTTGTCATAGCTCTCTCTGGACCTCTACCACACTGAAGATGATATTTACAAACTGTCACTGGTGCTGGAGCCTAGAAATTCCAAATCGGTAGGTACTGTTTTTCTTTCAGGGCTCTAAACACCACTGTTTGTCATTTATTGTCATTGGCTATTTTGGTGGTGTTTTGTGTTCTTATGGCTGAAGAACTTTGAAAATCTGTAGTATTCCCATTTGACCAATGGGCCAGCTTACTCCCAAAGGTTTCAGGAGTATTTCTTCACATCAAATGCTAAAGGAGAGAAATAATATTACCTGTATGCTGTTTTATTATTTACCTTTTATCTTTTGTATTCCCCCTCTAGGAACTTACCTACGCAAAGGGCTAAAAGAAAAAAATTGTCAGTCATCCTAGTATTTAAGATCCTGTGTTAGAGTTTCTGTCCAGATCCCTTATACCCTTCTATGCTCTGTAAAAATAAATAAATAAATAAATAAATAAAGGGGTTGGAGAGATGACTTGGCAGTTAAGAACACTTGCTGTTATTGCAGAAGACCATGTTTGGTCCCCAGCACCCACATGGTGATTCACAACCACCTGTAACTCCAGTTCTTAGGGTTTTAATGCCCTCTCTTTGTCTCCATACATGGGGCACATTCATGCATGGAGGTCCAAACACTCATACATATAAATAAAAAATAAAATAAACAGAAACACAAAAACACCCTCATGCCCATAAAAGTAGTTTAAGAAATTTAATCTGCCTTAAAAATTCTGTGACTAAGAATGATTGAAGAAACACCTAAGGCTGACCTCTAGAGTCCATATATACATGCCACACACACGTGCACACATGCATGCACACATAATCATACACATAGAGCCATGGTGTGTGAAGGGATGCAAAGGTGTGAGTGTGTGCATGACCCTATCTAAATTGTATAAAGTTGTTGATCTTGCTAGCTGCCTGCCAATAGCACCCACATCAACATTGTATGGGATTTAAATGAGTTATGGTTCCTCCTCAGATTCTCCTGAAAAAAAATGTATCCCCAGTTCATACATAGCACATAAAGAGCCTCCTGGAACAGGTTTGCCTGTGTGTACCAGGAAAAACACTGTCACTATATGAGGGTCCCACAGAGAGCAGTAAATAAACCATACAACAGCCTTAGCTGGGCTCCCAGTTGGGTTGTGTGTCCTGCTTGAGTTAATGCATTATTGACACCACATTTCCCATGTGACTAAGAGAAAATGTCTTGAAAGACAGAAAAAGAAAAAAAAAAAAACCTGTTAGAAAAGCCTGTGGAGAGGACAGAGACCCAGGCATTCACACAACAGTTGGAAGTAATTAGCACCACAAAGAGTGGGTGAAAGGACATGAACTTGCCATGTGTCAGTTACTAGTTGTTGTATGCATTCAATGCAAATTTATCACAAATACTATTTGAAAAAGCTTGAAATTAGATTGCTTTTGTTTTTGAGACAGGATCTTGCTATAAAACCTGGGCTGGCCTCAAACTCCTGAACTTCTACCTCAGTCTCCCAAGTGCTGGAATTACAGGTATGTGCCACTGTGGTTGGCTTGATAACTGTAATCTATGTATGTGTATGTGTTTGTATACATACATACATATGTAAAAGTCCATGGTGCTTTATCGTGTGAACCTTTAGGAATCATCTGGTGATAACCTGTAGTTAGAGAACCCAGATGGGCAGTTTTGGTGGTCCAGAAGTACAGTTTTTAAATACTTATTTAAAAGAATAGAATGCAGGCTGCTATTAAACAAAGTGCATTATCAAAACATATCTTTAGCCATGTGTGCTAGTACACACCTCTGCTGGGGTCCAGCCTGTACCAGTCCCATGCTGCAGAGGCCATCTGTTCTGGACTGATGTCTTTGGGGCTGTAATCAGAGCCATTAAACAACCCTGGTCCATCCCTGAGTGGGAGACTACAGACCTGGGGAAACTCCTAGCTAACCCGAGGCATTAAGGATGAAACACCGACACATCTAGTTATCTCTGGAGGGCTCTCAGTCCATGCTGGAAACTGGAGTTCATGGTTTATTCAAGCATCCTCTTAAATAGCTTTCCAACAGCGGGAGGCTAAGACAATGAGATGGTAAGTTCCAGTGCTACAGAGCAAGGGACCGTGTCTCAAAAAGCCCAAACTAAGGTAGAGCATGTTTTGAGTTACTGGTTAGATTCTATCAACAAAAGATGTTTGTTTGTAAACTTGTGAAGCTGGGTATGGTGTCCTGGGGGGGGGGCAGAGGCAAGAGGATCTATACAAATTTGAGCCCAGCACAGTCTATGTTGTCCCTGTTCTACTTGGGTGTCATAGTGAGACACTGTTTCTAATAAATAAACACTTGAGCACTATAGAAACTTAAGTTTTTGCTGCTATTTATATATCAAATTTTCTCTCTTGGTGGATCAAGGTCCAGTTAATGTTGAAAAATGTGTGTGTGTTCTTTTAGCAGCCTACCTCCCCTACAACACCCAACAAGCCCGTGGTGCCCCTGGAGTGGGCTTCAGGAGTGATACCAAAGCCAGACCCCACAATCATCAACAAACACATAAGGAAGTTGGTTGAGGTAAGTAAGAGGAGGAGAATAAGCAGAGGGTTCTAGAAAGCCTCTTTCTCTTTCCTGAGTGTTCTGTGAGCGTCCAGAAATCAGATGACCATGAAAACAGCTCTTGGGCAATTAGGAACACTTTAGCTTGATTGAGGAACAAGTTCCTCAGCTGACACTCATGCTGTCTGCATTGGCCACAAGAGGAGACTTTATCAGAAAGAACCTCTTTGTCCCTTGTCTTTTTTGTTTGTTTTGTTTTTCCAGACAGGGTTTCTCTGTGTAGCTTTGGCTGTCCTGGGACTTCATCTGTAGCCCAGAATAGACTCGAACTGAGAACTCACAGTGATCCCTGTGCCTCCGCCTCCCAAGTGCTGGGATTAAAGGCATGCACCACCACCGTCGGGCTCTGTCTCTTGTCTGTGTCTTCTTATTTACCCAAGTATTCTCAGGTCCTTCTAGCTTTCTCCCTGGGCATTTGCCACCACCACCACCCCACCCCCCCACCCCACCCACCCCCACCGTCACTGCCACCAGAAGGACTTTAGGGATTAGAATTTCTCATGGAAAACCCACTCCAGATGAGTTTGCTACTTCACAGCAGGGAACTATCCTGTAAACTGGTTTATTTCACCTGCTGTATAGGATGAGAGTTTTATGACACAGTCACATGATGCCACTGAGGTCAGAAAAACATCACTCAGTCTAAGTCAAGGTTCTTTCAGGGTTCTCCCTGGAGAAAGCAAAAGCAGATCAGTGCTGCCCCCATGTCATCCCAGCACTTGGGAGGCTGAGGCAGAAGGACGGTGAGTTTGAGGGCAGCCTGGTCAAGGGATGGGAAAGAGAGAGGCGGGGGGCGAGCACAGTAGAGTAGAAGTACAAACGCACAAACGTAGAGGAAGAAGTGGCAATGTCTGTGGTTGGAAATTGATTAAACCCCTGCTGTCTTGGACTGGTACATCATCTAGTACAATAAAATTGAATCTCTGAGATGGACTATCTATGGGACAGATAGTGCTCTCTCCTGGAAGGGGATGTTCAGAAGAATAAAAGAATATTTTTTGTGTTGGAAAACCTAGGGATTTGGCAATTGCTGAGAGAGGTTTTATGTTGTGCATGAGGCAGAAAGAAATAGTTAAAAGGCATAGTGCTGATGCATATGAGAGGCTGAGAGTCAAGAGAGTTAAAGGCAAATAGAACTACACAACAGGACCCTATCTCAAGAACAAGTAAGCTGAGTGCTGGAAAGATTGCTCGGTGGTTAAAAGGACTTCCTGCTCCTCTTTGGGGCATGGATTTGATTCCCAGCCCTCACATTGGGTGACTAACAGCCAACCGCAACTCCAGCTAGGGGATGCAACACCACTATGGCTTTCATGGGTACCTGAATGCATGTGCATGAACACATGGCACACGGGCATGCAGACAATTTAAAAATAAAATGCACCTTAAGCAAGGATGCAAAGAAACTGAAAACCCAAGCAAGCCAAAGAAAACCACAAAGGTGGTGAGGAAGGGACTTTTGCTGAGGGAAGAGCCTGAGAAGACCATGTAATCCAGGGCAAAGAGGAATAGAGTTTGGGGGCCAAAAGGACCCAAGGAGGGCATTGCACATATCAGGATGCTCTGATTACAAAAAATGAGAAGTAGAGACCTTCCTTCCTTCTTTCCTTCCTTCTTTTCTTCCTTCCTTCCTTCCTTCCTTCCTTCCTTCCTTCCTTCCTTCCTTCTTGATATCCTTTTCTCCCTCATTTTCTTGCATCTTTTAAAATTAGCACATAACCTATTAGATTTCATTATGGCATTGTCAAACAAGTTTTGTTTTTGTTTGTTCTCCTGGCTTCCTCCACCACTATCCTCAGTCCCTATCTCTGTTTGTACCCTCCACCCCTGGTAACCACTTTACTGCTTTTTTGTCTCATATATCCTGTCGTTCTCCCAACACCTCCTAATTCCCTCTCACGATTTTCCTTCTGTTTCCCCAGCTTAGACCCACACCCACACAGACGTAGAAACATTCAAACCTAAGATCTGCACGTTTGAGAGAGAATTGTGATTTTTTTTTCTTCTTGGATCTAGGTCACCTCATTTAATATCACATTTTCCAGATCTACCCATTTTTATGGAAATTTCAAATTTCTTTTTTTCAAACAGCTGAATAAAAATTTTTCCAGTGTATGTCGTTGAATATTTTTTATTTTTGTTTTTTGTTTTTCAATACAGGGTTTCTACATATAGCTTTGGAGCCTGTCCTGGCACTCGCTCTATAAATCAGGCTGGCCTCAAAATCACTGAGATCTGTTGGCCTCTGACTCCCAAGTGCTGGGATTAAAGGCATGTGTCACCACTGCCTGACTGAATAGCCATACTTTTTATAGAGTATAAGAATTTCGTAAAAGAAACTTTAGTAAAAGTTCGTAAATGAAATGAATTGTCCCTTATTTGATTAAGCTAAAGGTAAGCTTTGTAATCCAAGCTGGGTCAATCTGTCACCAAGGAAGTAGGATTGGATTGATGGGAGTAGAGATTTGGGGTGTGAGATTCTCTTCTGAGCAGGGGCAGCCTGCTCGATGAGATGGGTCCAGATAAATGCTTTGCTTTAAATTGCATGTGTTGGGGACTCTCTGCACAAGCTGTCACATCTCCTATTGTCAAGTAGACCCTTAGAATACTTGATTTGTGTTGGGGAGTGTTCGTGCTCTTCTCTTACAATTCTGAATGATTTTTAAACTGTATATTGACTTTTATTTGAACTGTAGAATTGATTGTTTCATCTGTAAACATTTCTTCCTTCTAAATTTGAGTAAAAAAATTCTTACTGGGATTTTGATAGGGATAAAATTCAACATGTATTTTCAATTTTTGAGGTATTTTAAATTTCTAAAGTTTCATTTTCTACTTTTATGGCATTATAATAAAAAAAACTCACCAACCTAATTCCTACTCAATTCTGAGGTCTCAGTTTAGACTTTTCTTTCCCCAGGAAATCTTTCTTTATCTACATTCCAAACTCCAAGCCCTCCACAAACTACTTATGGTTTTATAGTGTTAAATAAACTTTGAGTTTACAGCTCTTCACCAGATCCTAGGCTCTTGGATTGAATGGATAATCCACTTATTATTTCAAGTTTAGTGCCTGACTTACACATGCTTGTGATGAATACTTGTCTATCCTTTGCAGTCTGTGTTTCGAAACTATGATCATGACCACGATGGATACATCTCCCAAGAGGACTTTGAGAGCATAGCTGCCAATTTCCCCTTCCTGGATTCCTTCTGTGTGCTAGACAAAGATCAGTAAGTTCCATTTTGTCATTTCCAATGGCTCTAGTTTAAAGCAGAAGAAAATCTAGGGGCAGGCAAACCTGCAGCCTGCATCCTGACAAGCCATGCCCTATTGTTCTAAACATGACCCGTTGGGTGTTGTCACAGGGCAGAGCACATCTCTATTAAACACAAGTGCCCATTTGCAAATGAACCAGCTGTTGGCTTCTTTCAATACTTCTACGGCTTCACTACCAACTCTGAAACCCCCATCAAGACAAATAGGAGTGACAAACCTGAGAGCAGATGCCTGTAGTCCAGGCTACTTGGCAAGCTCAAGGCCTGCTTAGGCTACAGAAAAAGAATTCAGTATCGGCCTGGACAACTTAATCAGTGAAACCATGGCTCAAAATAAAAATTACTAAAAGAGGACTGAGGGTTAAGCTCAGGGTGAAGAACTCCTGTGCAGAACTTCCCCCAGCTTTAAGTCCAGTACCCGAATGACTGGCCAACATTCTTCTTTCTGGTAACTCACAGAGTAAGCTCCCTCTATTTTGTGGTTCTACATACATCTCTTGGTTCCTGGAATTCCTAGCATATGAGAGAAGACATGGTAGACAGGCCCAGGAGTTTCTTCAGCTCCTTGATCTTTGAGTACTTTATACCACATCTGATGGAAGTTGGAAGCTCCTGTGCCTGGAGCAACTATTTATCAGAAGATCTATATGATGTAAGCTGGGATATATGCTAGGCAGCAAGCACCTCCTTTCTCTGTTGAGCCATGTAAGAACATGAGCTAGGTTGCTGCCTGGTGGTTTAGCTCCATTTGCCCTATTGCCCTTATGGTATAGTAAGTGGATCCCTGGGGCATGTATGATTCATTGTTTTTACACACACACACACACACACACACACACACACACACACACACACACACATTTCATTATACATATGCACATATGTATGTGCATATATGTCTTTCTAAATGAATGTACTTCCAATAAGACTTTTGTGTTTGTTTGTGACTGATGCATGTGTCTCATGTGTCTGAAGATATTGTGGGATGTTTTTTTAAGGGTGGGAAAGATACTAGATGACTTAATTTTATAAATTCTAAGTATGACTCAAGTTATTTTGCATATGAGATTGAAAAAAGGATCTTAAGTCTGGGGTGCAATTATGGCATCATTGATCAAAACAGGGGAACCTGTGGTCATTCAAGTTGGAAAGGAAGATAGGGGACTTTGGCATGTCTGTGTTGATTTTGAGGGGCATGTACAAGGAGAGATGCCTAGAAGTTATTGAAGATGTAGCATGAAATATGTGAGAACAGTCGGGCCTGGAGGTGCACGATGAGTTTTCAGCCCCACAATGTTAGCTGGTTGCCAGACAGAGCTCAATGTAATATTCCATTCCAGTGAGAAATTTAGGGAAATGAGATCAGGACTTGGGAAATGAGCCCACAGGACTTCCCTTCCCACTATCGGATTCTGTACAAGGAACAGAAAGGGGACCAAAAGGGGAAAGACTAAAGCAGAACAACACAGAATTGTAAGCTCCATAGAGAAGAGAGTGTAAATAAGTAAATAATGTCCCTGCATCACACACTGCCATGATGTCAGCGATTTTAAAGATTGAGAGGAGGTCACAGTACTGTCCTCAGTGACATTTTCAGTAGGATGGCAGTGGGAGGAGCTTGACTGGGTGGTGTAGAATGATGGCAGAAAATGCTAATGAGTGATATCTTTGACAATGTTGGGAGTTGCTAAGAGAACTACCAGTGCTGGAGAGACAGCAGGAACATGGAGAGAGATTGGAGGAGAAGGGAAGTATTGGGCATTTCTGTAAACCCAAGAAATAGGTGAGATGATTGAGCAGTGTGTTTGGTCCTTACTGATAGACAAATGACAATCGAGGTGGTTATAAGAAGAGAATACGGAGCAGGGCATTGGTGGTGCATGCCTTTCATCCCAGCAGTTGGGAGGCAGAGACAGGTGGATCTCTGTGAGTTCAAGACCAGCCTGGTCTACAAGAACTAGTTCCAGGACAGCCTCCAAAGCCACAGAGAAACCCTGTCTCGAAAAACCGGGGGGGGGGGAAGAGAAGAGAATACAGAGGTGGACCAGGAAAGTGAGTAGAAGAGGAGTCACTCTGTGTAGAGATCTGGAGGATTTACTCTAGTTAAGCGGTGGGTCTGGAGGACACACATGCAAAGGTCAGTGGGGGAGCAGCCTGCAGTGAATTAGGCTGAATAAAGTTGAGAAGGACAGCAGCAATTTCAACCTTATTACTAGTTGAGGACTAGAAATATGACCTTCTGGAAGCTCCTATTCAGTAATAAAGATAACTTTTGAACCAGAGCACACAGGCTATGTGTACAGCCATATAACCACACACACATAACCTGAATATTTGTGTATGCACACACATACTCACAGATACACACACACACACACACACACACAGCATCTACTTATTGGAGGAGGCTTTGAATACTTCATGTGTCTTTTGAGACTCATCCTCCTCTTGGATGTTTAGGAAAAGTTAACATTTCTCATTTGCTTTAGGTCACAAGGGTTTGGAAGGTGAGTGCTAGAGTGTGACAACCTCTTAGTGATGCCCTTTTTTGACTTTCCTAACAGGGACGGCCTAATTAGCAAGGATGAAATGATGGCTTATTTCCTGAGAGCTAAATCCCAGCTACACTGCAAAATGGGACCAGGATTTATCCATAATTTTCAGGAGATGAACTATCTCAAGCCGACCTTCTGTGAACACTGTGCGGGCTTTGTAAGTGAGATTTTCAGTTTTTATTTTTGCAGCACCTTAGAAAGGTAGGGAAGTGATTTACTCAGTAAAAATCCATTTTCTTCCTTTCGTCAGAAATAAAATGTGTCTTGGTCCCCTGAAATTAAAGATGAAATGAAAACTGAGATTTGTGAGCTTAGCTATGCTCTTAGAGTAACCCCAGTCAAGACAGGGAAGGTTGCTGAGCCCCGTTAGCTTGAGAGAGAGCTTCTACTATTACCATCTGCCAAGTGAAGTGTAAGCCTAGCTCTGGCATCCATCACCACTCTTGCTAATAGTTGCTATAAAGAGGATCATTTATCTTAGCCAGTTCCTTCTAGTACTCATTTAACATATTAGTCACTACATCCATCATGGCATGGCTCAATACTTCCCGACTCAAAGAGGGGGGAAAAGAAACACCACTGGGGATAAGGTAGTCATGATAATAAATAACATTTATTTAATGCATGATGGTAACAGAGTCCCTGGATGGTGATGTAAGGAATCCCCACAGCACACCTTTTAGGCAGGCTTTTTTTTTTTTTTCCCCACATTTGGCCTATGAAGATGGAGAGGTATAGGATGGCTAACCCAAGTCCTCAAAAGAGTATGAACTCAAACACAGGGTACTCTGAGTGTGAGCCCTGTCTGCCTTTACCACCGCAGCACATGAAGACTGTACACCAGTAATTCTTAACCTGTGGGTTGTGACCTCTTTGGGGGTAGAATGACCTTTTCACAGGGATAGAATATCAGATATCCTGCATATCAGGTACTACAATATGATTCAAAACATTAGCAAAAGTACAGTTATGAAGTAGTAATGAAAATAATTTTATGGTTGGGGGTCACTACAACATAAGGAACTGTATTAAAGGTCATAACATTAGGAAGGGTGAGAACCAGTGTTGTATACCTACCCTGACACCGGGTAATGGGGCCAGCGTTCAGCCCTCTCTTACCAGATTCTTGGACTCTAATTACTTTCCAATTGGTACTCAAGTAAAAGAAAGTGAAAAATTAGAGGTGAGGGTGGCATAGCACCTAAGTATGATAACTACCAGAGCTTAACCGTTGGTATTATTTAGCCATCGCATCCCAGTGTTGACTGCATCTGGGCTGCCTGTCAATCACTTTTCCCATCCCATGCCTGAAGGACTGGCTCTGTGAGACCAAGGGGACACAGCTCTCTGAGAATAGGTATGTAAGAGTCAGCCTCTACTTTTCAGACAGTTCCTGGTACTGATGGCAGCCCGCAGATCTCCCTAGCCAGGCTTGCTTCATGAATGCCAAGGATAGAGAAATCCCTTTTCTGTTAGCATCTCTATTGGGTGTACAAATGCATGTCCTTTTTAGTGTGTCTCTTGTTTCTCTATTCTCATGGGGATTTGGGGAAGTTAATAAGTCTGAAAATGCAAGCAGAGTTAGACCACGAGTACCACTGCCCTGCAAAGTTTGAGCCTTTGAATGAAAAGGTCAGACTGAGTGGACTCTCCAAGGCATATCTGAGAATCAAGATGATTAGCTGGCCTCTGGTGGTGTATGAGGTACTTATGCCATCTCACAGTGTTTGCTGTTGCTGACTCCTTCCTTCCTACATGGGGATACCTGTTTAGTACAAGAAGGAAGGTGGTCCATTTGGGATCCACGTCTTCCCGCCAACTCATCTGGCTACAGTTGCTGACGCTGGGCTCTGCTGCACCTGGTATGAAGTACAAAACTCTGGACCCCGGGTCTGGAACCTTGGCTTTGAACCTCAGTTTTGCCCCCTCTAACTCCATGTCATTAATGACTATCAATATGTCTGTTTTCCTATTTGTAAAAGATAGTCAGTACGATGGACGGTGGTGGCATGTGCCTTTAATCACAGAACTCAGGAGGCAGAGGTCCATGGATCTCTGTGAGTTCAAGGAAAGCCTTGTCTACAGAGCAAGTCCAGGACAGGCTCCAAAACCCTGTCTCAAAAGAACCAAAAAGCCAAAAGCCAAAAAAGGATAGTCAATATACTACTTAACCTGTCAAGTTGTTGGGGAGATAAATAACACTACGTGTGTTACCAGTCGGAAAGTGCCAAGGGGATGAGAAAAAGAAACAGTTTAAAAATTTTTGAAAGTATTCTCTTGGTACTTTTAGAGGTTGCATGAAATTAACTCTTTTAATCTTATTCCTTTTAATTTTCAAAATATATTTAATTTCATTAGGATAGCTTGACTTGATCTTTGTTCACATCATACCCAAGGGTCCATTGATCTTCAAGGGATTTATAAATACACCTCTAAAGATACATCCTTGAAAGGAATTATGAGAATGCCAGGAACCATTTTCCAGCACCTGGGCCATCTGCTTTTGAAATAAATTCTATTTTAAGGAAGGCAGTACATGTAGTTGAGAATCTGTATTGTGAACTGAACTGAACTGAAAGTGTGTTGGTAATCCCCGTATTTTATAGAAGAAGAAACTGAAGGTTGGAGAAGAGAGTTGGTTCCCCAAGGTCACAAGACATTAGCAACTGTGGCACAAACCCCAGACAGCTCTCCTAACTCTCATTCCATTGTTCTTTATATTATAAAGAATTTCAAGTATTGTACAAGCCCATGTTCTTAGATCAAAGGAGCCTGGGAAATGCTCCCAAGCCTCACCTAAGCAGGGCTGCCTTTGGCTGTCGTTGGCTGGCACACTGACCCAGTGCCTTTTCCTGGCAGGGTTTCCTTCTGGCTCAGGAAACCATGTCCTGTAAGGACTCTTGCTTGATTATATCTGTTTTCAGCAGCTCTGCAATGATGTTAATAGTGTACTGCATGTCCATATTCGGGTACCCTATCTTTAGGGGTGGGGTGGGATCTCATTCAATAGTTCAGGATGACCTTGAACTTGAGACCTTTCTTCCTTAGTCTTCTGAATGCTGGGATTAGACACAAGCACCACCAAGCAGGAAAGGATTCTTCCTCCTCTCTTTCTTTCCTCTTTTTCTTGAAGATCGATTTTTTTTCTCACAGAATAGATCCTGATTATCGTTTCCCCTTCCTCTACTCCTCCTATTTCCTCCCCATGTAGCCTTCCATCCAGATCCACCTCTTTATGTCTCTCATTAGAAAAAAACAGGTTTCTAAGGGATAATAATAAAATAAACAAAAAATAACATATTGGAAAAGGACAAAACAAATAAACAGAAGAAAAAGAGTCCAAGAGAAGGTACAAGAAACAGATACAGATTGTTTGAATTCTCAGGAATCCCATAAAAACACTAAACTGGAAGCCATAATATAGATCCCAAAGACCTGTGCAGGCCCTGTGCATGCTGCCTTTGCCTCTGTGAGTTCATATGTGTTCTGATCCTGATGATTTAGAGGGCCTTGCTTTCTTGGTGTCCTCCATCCTTTCTGGCTCTTATACTCTTTCTGCCTCCTCTAATGTAGAGTTCCCTGAGCCTGGAGGGGAGGGATTTGATGGAAACTTCCCATTAGGGCTGAGTGTTCCAAGGCCTCTCAGTCTCTGCATATTGTCTGACTGTGAGTCTCCGTATTTGTTCCTATCTGCTGCAGGAGGAAGCTTCTCTGATGATGGCTGAGCAAGGCACGGATCTATGAGTACAGGAGAATGTCCTTAGGAGTCATTTCATTGTTATGTTTCTTCAATATCACAGTAATTGGGTTTCCCCCAGGTCTCTGGCCTGTCTAGTTTCAAGTTCTTGATCACTCAAGTTGGGTTCCATCTTGTAGAGTGAGCCTTAAAGAGTCAAGTCAGACATTGATTGGCTACTCCTACAAGCTTTGTGCCACCATAGCACTAGAATATCTTGCAGGCAGGACTCCAATTGTAAATCAAAGTGTTTGGAGCTGAGTTGGTGTTTACATTTCTTCTTTAGTAGCATGCAGACATGTACCAAAGACACTAGCACATAGGGTGAAGGCTCTATGTAGGCACCAGACTTCTCTATGTTCCATGATCTATGTAGGTGTTGTCTTCAGCAATTGGACCTTGCCATTAGTTTATAGGGAGCAACCTATACTCTTAGCAATAGCCTGGGTTGTTTGGGGGTTCCCATGGGACCCCTTTGGCCAACAACATAATAAATGTGTCTCATTCCTGGTACAGGGAGCTTTATTTGGTGATGAGATGTCCAGTTGGGACTGTGTCTCCCCCATTATTCGGAGATTTTTTTCAGATCAATTTCATATATGTATATATTTTAAGAGGCTTCTACTGATTTAGGCTTCCATACTAGTCCTCAAATGGCCCTTATTTTTACCTGACTCTCCACATATGTGTTCTCTGCCTTCTTCCCCCTCTTGCTTCCACTTGATTTTCCTCTTCCAACATCCCCAATCCATCCATAACTATCTATTCTATTCTATTCTATTCTATTCTATTCTATTCTATTCTCTTCGGGAGATCTGTCTGTCCCTACTCATCCCTTACTTTGTACTTAATCTCTGTGGTTCTATGGACTATAACTTGGTTATCATTGCCTGCATGTATGTCTGTGTGATATTGTCAGGGTGTCTGGGACTGAACCACCGACAGTTGTGAGCTGCCATGTGGGTGCTGGGAATTGAATGTGGATCCTTTGGAAGAGTAGACAGTGCTCTTAACTGGTGAGCCATCTTTCCAGCCCCCAGCTAGATGATTTTTAAAGCTTTCTGGGCTCTTGAGAAGATGTAACTAACCTGACCACCAACTTCCACTTTCTTCCCCCAGCCAGTCTCCTATGGCACTCTACTCCGAGGTGCTGCCAGTCTGTGGTAAGGAAATCTTCCCTATCCAGAGGCAAACTGCAGCCCTGCTAGAGGCATTTGCCTCTTAGTGTGTTCTCATGGACCTTGGCACTGTGAAAGATCAAAGGACTCTCTGGGGTCCCCTGGTGGAGTTGCCTTGGCTGAAGGAGAGAAAGGGGCTGCCACCCCCACACCCTTATGTCACTCTGCATTAGTAACTCTGAGGGCCAGATGCCCATCCATGCATTGTGAACAGTGTTCCCACTACTCTCAGGATGCCATTGGCCCAATTCTTCTCGGCATCATTTTATTAATCAAGCAACAAGCACCTAGCCTCACCCATAAGGAGGTTGGGAGTTTTCCCAGTTTAAGCCCACTAAACTGAGCTGATCCTAGTACTGAATGTGCTGGTCTCCCTGCTGCCCCTGGGCAAATGTTATAAGAAGGTAGAAAGAACCGCAGGGCAAGGGCACCTTCCTCACAATGTTGAGAACTGTGAGGAAGGCAAAGCCCCCACTGTTCCTGGAGTTTTTAGGGTCAGAACCTTGGATCCAGGAGCCCCACCAAGCTAGGCTTAGCCACTTGACCTCAAGAGGCACTTAAGACAAATAATGGGTGATTCAATGCAGCCACATTGAGAAGAGGAACAAAGAAAGAGGAACAGCAAGACTCCATCAAGTCTGTCTTCTGAGTTCTGACACTGCAGGTTTAGGCTTAAATAGAGCAAGAATCACACATGACCAAACTGTCCTTGTTGAAGTGTGGTTTGGCCCAGTTGTGAACCATCATTGTCTGAGCTCCAGTCTCTCCTGTCATGTGGTCTGAGAAGCTGTCAGAGAATTGTGGGAATGCTCTTAAAGGAGACAAGCCCTTCCTCTTGCTGGCCTGGAACTTCAACCTTTGCTTCTCTGGGCATGAGATTGCTGGAAGCCCCCGATCCTTGAGAGCCATGGCTTCATTCAGGAGCTTGAGGGGAGAAGGGAAGGGGATATGGGGCTCTCTAGAATATCTTCATTTCTGCCAGGATGCTACACCACAGCCAAGACTGTGCCCTGAGCAGCTTGCAAAAAGACTCCTTGTTGAACTTGAGGCATTTGTCATGTCAAAGGACAAAATTAAAGTTCCAGTTAAAGATTCTTGGTAGTACTCTTTTAGATGCTAAAACCAGGTACCATGTGGCCATTCCACAAAACAGTAAGTTTGCAATGAGTTGAGCAGCAGAAGTTGATTTTATAGACAGGGAGAGAAGCTGAAGCAAAGGGGATTGGTCCCTCCCTCTGCATGGAAGCAGGAGTGTGTGGGGGGACAATAGCAAATAAGCCAGGCATGAAGGCACATGCTGGTAATCATTGCTTGTGAGGCTGAGGCAGGAGGATTGGGAGTTCAAGACCAGCCTGGGCTACATTATGAGAGCCCGACTAAACAAAACAAGGAAAAAAAAAAAAAAAACCTGATAGCATGAGTTCCCTTTACCTTCTTGTTTAAGAAGTTAGCTGTAGGTAACAAATTGAAACTGGCCATTTAGGGAGAATTTGGCTGTTGTTTCTCCGGATCCCTGGGAAGGTCCAATAAATGCTTAGTTTCAGCATTGTGGTGTGGGGCATTAGTATAGGTGATTGTATTCTGATTTTATTCCAATGTGTTGGGGTCTTGTGCAGCAGCTGAGTCCTTCATAAGGCCCACTTTTAGTTAGCAATCACTTCCTACTAGCTAACTTCGGGGAAGTCACCACATCCTTGATTGGCAGAGTCAGAGCCTTTCTGACTTCTCCCTCAGCCTTGCTGCAGTCATGGTGCATAATAAGATATTTGCCCCTTCTCTACCTGGAAAAATCCGAATTAGTAAGTGCATGCTTAGACGACTTCCTTTCCTGTAGAGGGTGCCACAAGCAGCCAGGAGCATTACGAAGAAAGACAGGTGAGTTTTCTTATACATTTGGATTGAGAGTCCCTCACCAACGTCTAAACAACATATTGACTTACTAACTTTAATTTCCCATGTCAACTACCATTTGGTTCCAAGAAAGACAAGGGACGTTGTTACCACAGCTGGAGGGCTGGGAGAAGGCTCCTCTCCGGCAGGAAGGGTGTCCAGGGCAGCTACATCCTGTTTGTGAGCTGACTTCCCAGGTCTTCTGCCTCTGTGGATTTGTTTTCTTTCTAGGCTTCTCTTCCCACACCCTGACATTCCTTTGTCTTCTGTTTCAGCTCTGGGGCATAATCAAACAAGGCTACAAATGCAAAGGTAATACCTGTTAAGTCATGGACATTTGGGGTAGGATGCTCTTGGCCTGATTGAGCACTTAGATCTCTTGGAGTTAATATGTGCTGGAAGAAAGCCCTGAACTTCCCAGAGCCATCCCTGAAATTCAGATTGGGGGAGGGGAGGGCTAGCAGCTCCTGTGTCACTCTAGAAGCTGAGTCAGACACTCCTGCATCACACTTACCAGTGGCACCTTTGGGGTCTTTTCAGACTGTGGAGCCAACTGTCACAAACAGTGCAAAGACCTCCTGGTTCTGGCCTGCAGGAGACTTGCCCGGGCGCCCTCATTGGGCAGCAACCCTGGGTCACTGCCTGGAAGCCCAGCCTTGCCCCCAGGTAATACTCTACGTTCTTCACTGCCACTGTGTCTCTCCACCTGTCTATTGGGAAGCTCCACCCATCCCTGTTCCTCCCATCCCAGACCCCACCCCCGAGAAAGCCGGCCATCTGCGGCTCCACCCCCGAGGGCATTAAATGCCCCCTCCTCGTGGTTTCCCCTCGTGGTTTTCTCCTCTTCCCTTGGGGTCACCCCGAATGCTTTGCTCAGATTAAATCTGGATTTATTAATTCGGCCTGATCTGATTTATTACATAGGTGGCGGAGGAAACCAGCAACCTGGGATCCAATATTTTCCAGTGAGCTCACTCACATGCTCACCTGCTGCTAATTTAATTCTAGCCCTAGTCAGTTTCTCTGGGACCTTGCCTATCAGATTCCTGGCTTCTGTACTCACAATGATGAGTTGCTACTGAACAGACTGATGCCAAATAATCATCACTCTCCTCTCCCCTCTAGTGCAGGATGAGGTGTTTGAGTTTCCTGGGGTCGCTGCTGGACACCGCGACCTGGACAGCAGAGCCATCACGCTGGTTACAGGCTCTTCTCGTAAAATCTCCGTGAGGCTACAGCGAGCCACCACTAGTCAAGCTACACAGACAGAACCTGTGTGGTCAGAAGCTGACTGGGGAGACTCGGGGTCCCATACGTTCCCCAAAATGAAATCCAAGTTCCATGACAAAGCAGCTAAGGACAAAGGCTTTGCCAAATGGGAAAACGAGAAGCCCATGGTACAAGGTGGTGTGGATGTGGTAGACAGAGGCACTGCATTCGAACCTGACCAGGATGAAGGGCAAGATGAAGCCAAACAGGACGGTGAGGTCAGTGCTGGGAAAACACAACTAGAATCCGAAAGGAGGAGACTGAGGGTGCTGATGTGGGCATCGTAGCTCTGCAAAATAGCCTCATGACTTCAAAACCGATGCAATTGGAAATCAAGACGTATCCCTTTTAGAGCTACTGGCTAGTTACATGATCTGGAACATGATTTTTTGCCCCTTGAATCTGTTTCAGCATGCTGAAAACTAAAATAGAATTCTGAAATGTAAGGAGGTCATATCTGTATCTCAATGGTACATCAGGGACCTGTGACTGTGTAATATATTCAAATATCAGTGCATTGCAGGTTAGCTTCATTTCCCAAGGCAGTGTCAGGGCTCACATTCAGGGAAGACTTGTAAATAGAGAATAAGAACTCTTGTCAATATCCCAGAAAAAAGAGGGGTGGGAATCCAAGATGTCAAGGCTGCAAGGTTCTATAAAGTGGACTCTATCACCCAAGAATCACACTCAGGTCACCCGCAGTAAACTGGCATGCACATGGAATGTTAAAATATGCTGAAATTATAAATTGATTCAAGATGGAGATAATTTAATAGTCAACAGTCCGTGGTGTGTTAAGAAAACAGATTTGGGATCATCAAATACTCCTAGTCTGAAAAGTAACATATTTATTGGGAAATCAAGTTCACACTGTGTGAGTATATAGTGTAAATGTATACAATCAGACATATGCATATGTATGCATCTAAATTCTCTTAGTGCCCTTATATGTATTATAGCACAGATTTCTTAGATGGAAACATTTGAACAAGGAGCATTTTGAAGGAGGGACTACTGTTTGGTACAGAACCCTATGAGAACACCCGTTTATTGTATATGAACTCTGAGAGTAAGACTCACAAGTGAAGTGTGGAAGTCTGTTTTTTGTTTAATGATTTATTTGTTTGTATCTGAGTATGCTCATGTATGTATGTGTGTATGAATATGTGCACCTGCACACATGTGCCAGGATGCATGCACTGAGGTCAGAAACGGGTGTTATGGCCTCCTCTATCCTCTCTCTCTCTCTCTCTCTCTCTCTCTCTCTCTCTCTCTCTCTCTATTCAGGGGTCTATCTCTGAATCTGGAGGTCATGTTTCCTATGCTAGGCCCGAAGCTAGTTAGCTGTAGTCCCATTATGTCCCATTGGATTTTTTTTTTTAATGTTTCAGAACAGTTTTATGGTAGTCCTTTCGGGAAGAATCCAGTATTATTTAAAATTATTGGCAAAGTTACATGTATTTTACATACCTGAAAGTTTTTAGAATGTTGAAATAATTGAAGAAAGGGTAATAGGTGAATAGATTTCAATAAATCTTACAAAAGCCTTATCTTTAAAAAAAAAAAAAAGCAAGTGCAGCAAGCATTTTGAGACACTGCCCATCTTTCTGATACCCGTTCTTTTTTGTGTCTTGTTTTTGTTTTTAAATTTATTTTTGTGCAGAGGTTAAGAGCACTGACTGCTCTTCCAGAGGTCCTGAGTTCAATTCCCAGCAACCACATGGTGACTCACAACCATCCGTTATGAGATCTGGTGCCCTCTTCTGGTGTGCAGATATACATGGAAGCAGAATGTTGTATACATAATAAATAAATAAAATCTTTAAAAAAATTATTTTTGAGTTTCAGTGTCACACTATCTTGCTTGGAGCTAGCCTCCAACTCCTCGGCTCAAGGGACCCTCCTCAGATTCTCAAGTAGCAGGGACTACAGGCTCAGGGCCTATCTGGTTGGCTCTATGATCTTTTAATTCCTTCCTAGATGTGTAAACTATGAGGCACTGGTCATTGGCGGTCTTCCCTCACACACAGTCATCTGGAAAACAACATTCTAGGTTTGCTCTCCTTTTGTTCAGTGAGACCCAACTATGCAACAGGCTCTGCTTTGTCTTGCAGGATGGCTGAGTTCAAGCTGGGGAAACTGAAGGCAATTGTGTCAGCTTTAGGGAGAAGAAAAACTCTGAAAAGCACCCCCAGCCCGGGAATCGATCTGCTCATGCTCACGGCTTCATGTCTTCGTGGGATCTCCGTGACTGGACTACGGGGCGGAGGATTTACGCTGACTCTGAACTATTAATTTCCCACACTCTGCCCTGCTGAGATGCCACGAACACTTATACAGTCAGTGGTTTCTCACATCTCTCTAGAGCCATTTATATGCAGGGAACTGAGAGCTTTGGCTCACACTCTAAACTCAAAACTTGGTTCTTTCTGGCCAATGTAATTTTTACGAATTGTGGTGTGTGCGCGCGCGCGTGTGTGTAGGGGTGTCTCATAAGGAGGTGAGTCTGAGCTCCTTTTGTGTGCCTTTTAGATGGAAACTCTGAGGATACTTAGCTGTAAGAATTTTTCCAGCTACTATCACACAGTGGCTGTGGGGTGCAATGCCACATGTGTGTATCACCTAGGTCTCACTGATCCTGCATCACTAAGAGGAAAAGCCCGCAAGCTCCGCTCATATTTATACAAGCTACAGTGGGGAAAAAAAGTATATGCCTGGCCACCTAATTATTTTCCCTAATCTTCCTGAAGATTCCCAAAATAGGTTGTTAATTAAGGAATTAAATCAAGTTCTATGGGATAAAATTTGGTTAAAACAAAACAAAACAAAAAACAAAAACAATGGAACAGAGAAAAATGACTGAATTTCTAGTTGAAAAGGAGAGCAACCAGTTTGGAAAAGCCAAAAGAAATCTTAGGATTCTTGTTTTAAATAACTTCTGGATGCAAAAAGTAGCTTAACTTCTTCCTGATAAATTCTCATCCACACTTGAAGAATATCCGCAGAAAGAAAAATCATCATAACCCTCAACTATGGACTGATATTTATGCCTTTAAAACATTAATAACTTAAAGCCTTCCTTTGGATGTGTACCTTATGATTCATGATGCTCAGAAACAGAGACACAGCCAGGTTGGGGTTACACAACTCTACCATGCACTTGGGACATGAGGTAGGAGGACCCTCAAGTCTGAGGTCAGCCTAGGAAACTTAGCAAGGTTCTAACAAAACTAGTAATAAAATAAAAGAAAATTGAGGTGATGGAGTCTGTCATTGAGGGATCCATTTGATGCTAAATGGCCAGTCAGAAAATCTTTCACAGTGGTACCCTGGTCCACATTTGAGGGCTAACATGTATGCATCCCATGGACACCAATTGTGTTTTTGTTGGAGAAAGGGTCAGCTCTGGTCCTTAGAAACTGAGAGCATGAGAACACAAAGGCTAAGTGGTTCCAGTGTCTTCATCTGTCATCTGGGTGCTGGGAATTGAACCCAGGTCCCCTGGAAGAACAGGCAGTGCTCTTAACCACTGAGCCATCTCTCCAACCCTGGTTCCAGGGGGCAGAGCTGATGTAATATGCCCTGAAGGTTCTGGAATGGGGAATGAGTGAGACTGGGAATATTGAAGCCATTGATTGAAGGAGCTGTGATTAAGCTAGATATGAACTCACTTAACAGTGCCAAGCACCTCAGAGGGCAGTGGTGTTGGACCCATGTATATACACTATCTGTTACTAGTCATAAATACAGCTAAATACATGTTAATGAATTAAAACCAGAAAATGGTAACTTAAGTAGAAGGAAACCCTTCTTGAAAAAAAAATCAGAAAGAAACCTGTTAAGGAATGTTGGACTTTTTATATTTCTTTTCAGAGGAGTTATTTCACTTGCCATTTGGGTTGGATATTTATGCGTTTTCATATACAGGAGGAATTTTGTATTTCTAGTCTTCGCATGATAAGGAAACAAAATGTACCTTCAATGAAAAATAAACACAAAAAGAAATAGCATGTGTATTGTATGTGTGTATATAGCATGTGTATTGCATGTGTGTATATAGCATGTGTATTGCATGTGTGTATATAGCATGTGTATTGTATGTGTGTATATAGCATGTGTATTGCATGTGTGTATATAGCATGTGTATTGCATGTGTGTATATAGCATGTGATTGAATGTGTGTATATAGCATGTGTATTGTATGTGTGTATATAGCATGTGATTGAATGTGTGTATATAGCATGTGTATTGTATGTGTATATATAGCATGTGATTGAATGTGTGTATATAGCATGTGTATTGTATGTGTGTATATAGCATGTGTATATGCCTGTGCATTATGCAAACACAACTGTTATTAGCCTGCTGAAGAGGAATCTTAATCCATAATGAAGCTGTTTCACAATTTTGATTATACCATTGACTTACAACCAATGGTGACTTTAATGATGACTTCAATTTTCCCGAGTCAACAAAATAAAATAGACAAGCCCATGACAAAGCAAAAAACAAACAAAACAAAAAAATGGTTTTGCTTCCTCCAGACCTTTTTTTTTTGTAGTAGATTGTCATTTTGATTTTCTTCTTTTTTAAGAAAAGTCTTGTTTTATGTTTATGGATGCCCAAGATAAAACTTATCAAACTGTGGCTCTAAAACACCTCCGGAATACAATTTACACTGGATTTAACACCCCTTCTCCACCGAGTATGCAAGTGTACCACATGCATGCAGTACCCTCAGAGGCCAGAAGAGGGCGCCAGATGCCCTGAAACTAGTTGTTAGCTGCCTTGTAGGTACCGGGAATTGATCCTGGTTCCTCTGAAAGCACAATCGGTGCTCTTAAGCCCTGCGTCATCTTTCCAGCCTCATTTTTATATTCTATGGGTAACTAGGGAGATAGGGTCTCGCTGTGTACTCGAGAATGGCCTATAATTTTCTAGGTAGCCCAGGCTGACCCCACACTTGAGAGTACCACATAGTATCCTGCCACTGCTACTTTGAAGCAAGGGCAGAGCCAAAGTCTACAGTGAATTACATAGGTCAGGGTATATTAGCTACTTCCATTGATTCTTCACTGATGTGCATAATGCAGAGCAGCTGCACCTGGCCTTTGAAGGCTTTTGTTGAAGGTCCACCTCCTCACCAATGTCCCCAGACTTCAACTGTAACATCCTCTGCAATGTCTAAGAGCTTTGCTGTTGGAAAACCATGGCGGCAGGCTCCTGAGATAGGAGCACCAAACTGTTTACTGGTGACAGGAAGCCCCTAAGGTCCTCAAAGAGTCATAGTGCATTTGTCAAAGCTAATGACAGCAAGATTCTGGATTGACCAATATAAAACTTAGCAAACTGGAATACAACTTACACTGCACTTACATCCCTTCTCCACCGTCTACAGTCACCCGATATATAGGACGTGCTGGATACACTTATAGGAGCCTCAGCTTCATTATGCAAAAAGACGTTTAATCACTTTCAATGACTTCAGAGAGATACTAATTCAATTAAAATTTGTGTCAAAATTTACTTTAAAAAGAAATATAAATGAAAATGTTTAAAAAGCATATGAAGATGAGCTCTCCTCCTCCTTCTGTTCCCTCCTCCTGGTCTAACACCTGTGTATTCTTTTTCTATTTGAAATCAGGTGGTCAAGACGAAGTAACTAAATGAGTAAATTAGTTTAGAGGATATATATATATATATATATATATAGTGCACATGTAAATGGGCCAAAGCATAAATATGTTTAAAAGGCTAAGAGAATTTAGCTCTTTACAGTGAGTTAAGAGGGAAGTAGAAATTAGCTTTCAAAATTAAAGTGTACCATGCATTGGAAAGTGGGTTAGGCTTTAGAATTAGAGAAAGTGGGTAAGCACAGGAAAGGACTTCATTTTCAAGACTTCTTGGGATGTAGGAGTCTTCTGGCTGCACCAGACTCAGCTGGGTAGAACTAAGGGGCACACAAGCTCTCAGATGAAAACAGTTCCTTCATCCTGTCCCCTAGAGTCTTAGTGGCAGTCATATGGAATTTGTGTCCACTGAGAATGGATGTGTCAGGAGTACAGGGGAAACATCCTTCATTCATTTCAATAAGCAACTGGCCCAAACACTTCAAAAATAAAACATTACAAAACTGGGGGAGGGTCAAATACCATAACCCAATGCAATGTTAGGTAGGGACCATGGTTATATTCTGGGTCAAAGATTTTTTTTTTTTAAATCAGTTTTTCTATGGTAACTAGGAAAATTGAAATGTGAACTATATGTTACACCATGATAATAGCAAGTGACTTCTCATTCACTTGAATATGACAATGACTTTTTGGTTATGTGGAAGAACACGTTTAGGAGGAGCCTGTAGACTAGTTAGGGAAGAAATACCCACATAAGCAAGATGGTGGTGCTTTCCACACCTATGACTAACATGTAGCTGTATGCCTGGCTGTAAAGTACTTTTAAATGGTCTATTTTTGTTAAAGTTTCTATTGCACAGTGTGATAATGCAATGACAAGATTTTTAAAATACTGACTCCAGGAGAAACGTTTTTAAAAAAACTTTCCTGGACATTTCTAGTTCTAAAAAATTCCAGGGAAAAGACACATTTATCTTTATTATAAATCAGTTTAAAAGTAGCAATGAATAGGGCTGGAGAGATGGCTCAGAGGTTAAGAGCACTGACTGCTCTTCCAGAGGTCCTGAGTTCAATTCCCAGCAATCACATGGTGACTCACAACCATCCGTTATGAAATCTGGTGCCCTCTTCTGGTGTGCAGATATACATGGAAGCAGAATGTTGTATACATAAAAAATAAATAAAATCTTTAAAAAAAAAGTAGCAATGAACATAAAGCAAAACATGGACAGATCTCAGTCTTAAGCCCGGAGGAGGAGCTGGCCCCAGGTCAGTATTGATCAGGTCTTAACAGGAGGCTATGGGCAGACTGGATTAAGTGGCTATGTTATTTAACAAACCACAAACAGAACAGGCAATATTAGTCCCTCTCTCTTGTGTTTTGGATAAAAGTTCACAATTAAAACAGCACAAGAACCCAGAGCACACTAGAACTTACACTGTTGGCTGGGGAAACACAAACCTGACATCTCATGAGAAAACAAACAAACGGCTACAGAACATAGGAAAAATTGTTCTTCGAATTCCTCCAAGAATTCAGGCAGCTTTCATGGGTCCCTGATTCACACAAACCATGGATGGAGTAAACATTTACAGCTGCTTTAATGTACTAAGTTTTAGGGTATTTTACCTCACCATGGACAATGAATTCAGTGTCTTCCAGGGCAAGAACACGATGACTTTTGCAATTATCCTGTTCACCAGGGAGAAAAATAAGCATCTCTGGCAGATAAAAGTCGTTTGTCACCAGTTTTCTTCAGGTTTGTCCCTGGACCCCAATTTACAGCAAACAGAGGTCAAACACGGAAATCTGTAACATGAAAGTTTTATTTTCACTTTGCTCAGTTAGTGATATAACCAACCAACAGGCACATGACAATGAGCACCAGGCCCGCACTATCCTGATGTGGAGCGTCTAAACCGACTCGTGCTGTGAATACAGAACATATCAGAACTCAAGGACTTATCACAGGACAGAGGACAGAAATGCCATTAGTTCTCATACTGACTGTGAGTTGCAGTAACATTTTGGATATGTTAACTTTTCAGCTTCATTTCATTTTTTATCCTCTTAGCTACTTTAAACTTAAAATTCCATCCATTATGTGAGTTATGCTGAATTTTAGATAGGGATGTTGCTGGCTATATGAAACTGTCTTAAACAACAACAACAACAAAAACCCATCAAGATTGTTCTTAATTTTTGACCAAGTAATTAGGCATCTGAGAATTTCTTCTAAAGATAATGAGGTTGACAATGAGTAGCAATTGCAATTACATATGGAGGCTCATTGAATCTCCGCACTAGGGCCCAAGTCCCTAGTAATAAAGGCCCTAGGTAGCCTGTGAAATGAGCGGTGGAGCCAGGGTCCACTGTCACCTGCACCCAGAATCCTTAACCTCATTTATGAGCACTTGAGCTATACTAGAACATAAGAGAATTACAAATAAAGTTTTCACACACACACACACACACACACAATTCTTGAAAATGGTTGGAAACAGCTCCAAATCCATGAAGGCACGGTTTAATAAAGTGTTATGCAAACACAATGCAATACCCATTCCTTTTTAAATTTTTATTTATTTGTATTTCATGGACATTGGTCTGCATGTCTGTCTGTGTGAGGATGTCAGATCCCCTGGAACTGGAGCTATAGACAGTTCTGAGCTGCCATGTGGGTGCTGGGAATTGAAACTGGGTCCTCTGGAAAAGCAGCCAGTGCTCTTCACTGTTGAGCCATCTCTCCAGCCCCCATTCTTATTTTTATTTAATGAGTGAAGAATATGGGAAAGTGTCTGAGATATTTTGTGTGTGTACCAAACACACAAACCACTAAGGCAACAACAACAAATAGTAAAAATAAACCATGATTTATTTCCACAAGATTCTATGTCTGATCCATTACCTTTCCCCTCTCATCTAAGGGAATTCTGGAGTTGAATCAGAATTCTGATTGAATATCCCAATGCAAAATTCTTGGATCCTTGTTCCAGCTGACCCAAATCTTTATTGCCAAGCATTTTCTTGAATTTTCAGATGAAACATATCCCTGGAATATTACATTTTCTTCTTACATTTTTCTTACAATAGACACTTTTCAGACAGGAGAGCTCACCATACCCTGGGCTACTCAGCAGGTGCTAACACCTCATTAAATGTGTTGTAATCACTCTTGCTAATGGTATGATTATTAATGTAAACATCCCTTCTGGTAATCATTTTCCTGCATGTAGTGGACACTGTGGGGGGACTGGAAAATTTGACTCCCTAGTTGGCAGCTGCTAGACTTTTTTTTTTAAATAAAGATTTATTTATTTATTATGTATGTAGAGTTCTGCCCGCAGGACAGAAGGCATCAGATCTCACTATACATGGTTGTGAGCCACCACGTGGAATTGAACTCAGGATCACTGAAAGAACAGCCAGGACTCTCAATCACTGAGCCATCTCTCAAGCCCCCTAGGTGCTGGACTCTTTTTTTTGTTGTTGTTGTTTTTTGTTTTTCGAGACAGGGTTTCTCTGTGGCTTTGGAGACTGTCCTGGAACTAGCTTTTGTAGACCAGGCTGGTCTCGAACTCACTGAGATCAGCCTGCCTCTGCATCCCAAGTGCTGGGATTAAAGGCCTGCGTACCCCCCACCCCCACCCCCACAGCCCAGCACTGGACTCTTCTTTGCTGTCCTGGATACTTTGAACAAAATAACTGTCTGTTATACCACTAGCCAACCCATCCTTAAGTCAGGGTCCACCGTCTCAAATACTCCACAGATGCCTTGAAGAAACTACAGGCCCACAACTGCTTGCTCTGGCTTCTGAAGGTACAACCACAGCTATGACTCAAAAAGTTTGTACCAGGCCTTTCCCTATCACACACCTTGGTGAACTCCAGATAGCCCTACAACCATCTTCACCTGCATCAGAGGGGGACCACTTTCTGATGGCCTGTGACTAGTGCAAAGGCAACAATGTTATGATTGGTGCAAACACGAACTTTTATTTACATGAGGGTTTGACCAGTGGGTACACACACTCTCACTCTTTTCCTGGTTGTGTGAGCAAAGTACTCACTCAGCTTAGCCAGGCAGAGACACACTCCCAAGCTCCCTTCTCCCAATGCCTCATGGCCACTCAACAAAAGGCTTCTCCAGTAATCTTTGCTTTTAGGGAAACAATCTGAGGTGCCATAACGAAAACAGAAGCAGAAGGAAGGCCAGCACATCCAGTCGAAGCAGCTTGATAGCCCAAGGGGCAGAGGCACGGCTGAGCCAATCAGAGGGTGAGCCTTTGTCAGGTGGCCAAAAGCAGCAGGGGCAGCAATAGGAAGGCAAAAGTAAGGAGAGCAGGTTTCAGAAGAGCCAAAGAACAGGCTGGCAGCCACCTTAGGCCTGGGAGCTGCTCTCACAGGGTGAGATATCCTGACGACAAGCCTCCACCCCAGTGGGCAATGCCAGCTGTTGCCAAGGGCTACAAAACGCTGTAACACTAGAGGCCCCACCTGCTCTTGCTCCCATCTGCCTGGTGCAGCTGTTCACTGAAGCTTCCACCATTAAACCGGGGGGACATAGAAGCATTCCGTCAAGCAAAATTACTAAATAGCCACATTGAGTGCCTTTTTCTTACTTAACTACTTCGTATTTTGCCATCTAATTATTCTCCAAATCCTATCTTTTCCTATTACACAAGCGCATCAAGGTTCACTGCATCTCATTTTAATCTCTGCTTTATTAAACCTATTCTCTGACCCATGAATTAGATGAATTATCAGGTTCCAAAACGGTACACACCAGTTTTGATTGATGTGTCACTGAGCAACAAAAGGAGCATTTCTAATTATACTCGTAATAACGAGGAATAAAACAATCGGAAATCAGGGAGAAGTCTTACAGGAGGAACACTGTATGTGGTAATGAGCGCTGCATGAGTGTATTTCCCAACCTACACCCAACGGTCCTTTTAAAAGGCAGGAGTCAAGACTCGGACATGGTGGTGCAGGCAGGCCTGTAACCTCTGCACGTGGGCATGAGATGCAGGAGGGTCAGTTCAAGGTCACCCTGGGTTAGATAGTGAGTTCAAGACTAGCCTGGGTTATAGATACCTTGTCATCAAAAAGCAAACAAAAACCACAATCAAATACCACTAGTGAAGGCGGTGGGCGATTATAGCCATTTAAAAATCTATTGTCAAAAGGACACGAGCAGAGTCCAAGAAGAACCCATGCGACAGAAATGAAAATGTGAAATGCTTAAGGAAAAAGGTGATTTGGCTCCTGGAAATCAGTTCTGTACATGAGAGATGGTTTCAATTCTCTCCCTCAGCCAGAGTTAGTTTATGTCTGTACTGTTGGACATCAGACAGGTTAGTTCTACAGCAGGATATGAACAAGTCCCATGGCAGGATTTATACAGTGCTCAGCCAGTGGGAATGTACAAAGCATTATAAAGTCTGCCTAGTCTGTTCCAGAGATGTCCTAGTAGTTCATGTAAAACATGAACTAGATCTCCCCATATCTTGTTTTCCAAGAAATCCTCATTGCCTAACTCCAGTAAATCACTACTGACCACAAGAGTGTCTACACTATTAGGCTAGGTGTGGTTGGTGGCACCTACCTGCCTGTAGAGCCAGCTATTTGGGAGGTAGAAGTGAACCCAAGAGTTTGAGGCCAGATTCCAACCCCAAAGAAAACAAGCAAAATCAGAATATGGTCAAAGAAACACTCTATGTAAAGCCCAGGAGCGCTAATATGATAAAGCTGGCAGTCAGACTATCTCTTCTAGAGAATTCATGGTGAAGAAGAGAAACTAAATTATTTTATGGCAGCTCCATGTGGAGAACAATGTCTAGTCTGAAGCAAAAAGGATATAAAATTTAGGGCCATCATGGGAAAATCTACCATTTGTCTTCACATGTGATCATATTTGAGAAAGCAACCTAGTAAGAATAAACAAAATTCTACTTGTCAAGAGTGAGTCTAGTGCCAGGCGTTGGGGGTGCACACCTTTAATCCCAGCACTCGGGAGGCAGAGGCAGGCGGATCTCTGTGAGTTCGAGGCCATCCTGGTCTCCAGAGCAAGTGCCAGGATAGGCTCCAAAGCTACACAGAGAAACCCTGTCTCGAAAAACCAAGAGTAAGTCTAGGAATACTGTAGAGTTCTGGGTTATGAAAGCAATTAGAGCAAATGTCTTCCTAAGGCATTATTTCAATGTGGCTATGACAATTACATTTCTAATAGGAAAACACCTGTATTCAGTAACCTCTTCAATGCTTACACTCTAATTTTAATAAAACATTCTGAACATCTTGCAATCACAAAAGCTAGCTGAAAATTTGCTAAGATTAATAAAAGCATTGTGGTGGTCTTTGGAGGATGGTTTAGTTACCAGAAAGCCCATATTTCAATAGTAAAATGTTTTTAACAATAAGACATGCTTTGGTCTTATCCCTTTTAGGGCCTGTGAGGAGGCTCAGAGTAAGTGTGCTTGTTACCCAGGCCCCACCAGAGTTTGATCCCCAGGTCCTTCTGTGGAGGGATATAAGCAACTTCTGAAAGTTGTCCTCTGACCTCAACACATGTGCCCCATTCACACACATCATATGTACCCAGACCATAATTAACTTCTAAAATTTCCACTAAGTTACAATTTCTCTTCTAATAATATCTTTGTGTTTTTCACTTCACTTTCTTTTAAGAAAACCAAGTCTCACTGTTTTTAGGAAGAACGGAAAAACAAAACCTCTGAAAGATTAGGGAGGGACATTAACGTATCTCCCTAACATGTGTGACAACAGCTACACCCAGTGGACAGAAGGAGCCAAGCTATCTAGCCATACTGTTATAAATATGGTCAATTCAGAAAGAGTTTTTCCCTCGATTTGTCTGAACTTCTAGAAAAAGGCTGCTTTTTACTTAAGAAGATACTCTTTGGGACAAAAGCCTTGGGTCACATGCCTGACACAAGTATCCAGAATAATTTGGTGTGAAAAACAGCTAAAATGAAACTCTGCAAGCAACAAGAGAATGTACAGATACTTTATTGCTCACCTCTCACACCAAACACACCTCCAGCCATTTCCTTTCACAGCTTGACAGTGTTTACATGGACAAAACCCGGCAGCAGGCATGGGGATTTCAGTAAGGGATGTGAAGAGCGACTCAGCCAGGCTTTTGTCTTCTGCAGCAATGATAAAGGGCCTCCTGCGCTGAGCAGTACTGGGTCTGACTTTGTAGTGCACTTCCATCACAAAAAAGGGCTCTTGCCTAAAGCAAACTAACTTGTATTTGCTTGAGCCAGTGGCATTAACTCGTGCATAAAACAGATTTCTGCTTGCCATTTCTTCTAGCAAATTTCAAGTAAAAACAAGGTTGAAGGAGGAACTTTTGTTTCGGATGGATGCAGGTCTGTTTGAGTTGCTATACTTAACTAAGTGCCTACAGATACTAGAGTTCACAACTTAGTTTGCTTTTGTTGTCTTTATGGATTTTGGCCATGTTCATGGTTTTTGGAGGAGCATATGGTACAGTATTCCACCAACAGGATAAGGCTACTGAATGTGTTATCTGCAAAAGAGCTCTTGTAATAGGAACCAACCCAACAGGTCTGTCACAAAGCTGTGTGACAAAACCTCTCTGAATAAAATGCCAATCAGGGGCAGAGCTATGCTTGGAGAACACACATCAGAAAGATAGTATAAGAAAAACACACATAGGTTGTTAATATGAGAAAGGGTTCCCAGCAGTAAATGTAAAAAAAGTCTAGGCAAATCCTCATTTTCAAAACTTGCATATTGAAAACATGAGAACTATTTTATTCAAGTAATTTCTTCAAAAAAGCATGTATGTTCTAACTGGATTAGTCTACTGGTCAATTAAAGGCAACTTAAATTGCCTTTAAAGTTCGTTTTTTTTCCTAGAAAGGAGATATATGTTTCTTAAATAAACAGTGTTATGTAAAACTGTTTAATAAAAAGAGAGGGAGAATCGAATGAAGACCAACAAATGGTTGTCCCAAGCAGGTGTATGCCTGCCACCTGTGGTCTTACATTCATTCAAAAGAGATGGCAGATTCAGGGTTCTGAAACTAAGTTTCTATTACTTGAGCTCTAGCAAAATAGAAGTTTCTGTAGCCTCAACTAGTATAATGTCTCCCTTGTCCAAACCCAGAATGACTATACTGATACCCTCCGTGTTGGAAGTGCTGCTCAAACTGGCCCCCTTGGTGGTAAGTCTGGCTTCCTCTTCCTCCCCAGCCTCCTCCTTGGCCTCCACGCCCACCCCGGCCTCCTCTACCACCCCTTCCGCCACGACCACTGCCTCGATCCCCATGGTGCCCACCATCTTGGTATCTATTGTCCTGCTGGTATCCACCGCCCTGATACCCACTTCCTGCATATGAAGATGTTTGGAAACCACCATAGCCACCACCTTGGTAGCCACTACTGTGGCCGCCATGGTAGCCACCAGGCTGGAAACCTGAATCTCGGTACCCACCATCCTGGTAGCCACCCCCACTTCCACTCCCTCCATCTGTCCAGCCTCCTTGGTGTTTGTTTCCTCTTCCTCCCCCTCGGCCACCATCATAGCCACCACGTCCACCATGGTCATAGCCACCACGTCCACCTCGCCCTCCTTGTTCATGACCTCCTCGTCCTCCATATGAGGAATGTTCATAACCACCTCTCCCTCCTCCTCGGCCTCCTGATTGCTGCTGGGGGCCATCTTGTCTTTTCTGCCATGGTGGCATCTCTGGGGGTGGAGGTTCAATTTCATTGGGTCGACCACCTCTGTCAGGCACCCTGCCCATCAATACCTATGGAATAAGAATGCTATTTTAGACATCTCATTTTACAGACAAACAAACGTGAAAGAAAATCCAACGGACTCTAGTCACCTTATTGATGGCACAGGCAGTCTTTTCTCTTATGGACCCACTGCTTGTCCTTAAAATCTTTGACAGGTCCTGTCTAGCAGCCAGAAGATGAGCAACGGAAATGTTACCTTTAGGAGACAAGACTGAACGCTTTGGCTGGTAAACCTTAGCTAATTTTTCTGTCTGACTCTGTTGAAACAAAAGTGTTCAAAGTCAAATGTTAATCTTCAGAATAGCGCAGGAAACACAACTAAAAAGGTTCAAGGTAAAGATACAGGATAAAGATTTACTGGGTTCCGAATGGTGGAAAAGTTTGAAACTCAGCTGTTTTCTGCTCTTAAGTACTATCTTGTTTAAATAGAGCTGCCAGTTGTTGACACAGCAGGGAATGAAGGTGGGCTTCTGTGGGAGTTTTCCTCTTAGGGGTTTTAGGGACTGTGTCTACAAACAATGATTTCGTGTACCTTAGCTCTGTCAGACCAGCCAAAGGACTGTACAGTGACATCCAAACGTTTGATTAGCAGCTTCCTCCGGACTTCGTATTCATTGGCTATGGCTTGGTTAATGGCTTCTATCTTTTCCTGAAGCAAAATGTAGAAAACCAGTTAGAATTTACACATGTGCTAGACCTGGATCCCGTGTTCCTAGAGCAGAAAACCGCTGCTTTCACAAGTGACTCCAGCATCCATCACATACGGTCCTTCCCACCAGCTAGTGTAAACAGTCCAGTAAAGTGACAGGACAGAAAAGCAAGTCTCAAAACAGTAATACTTGTAAAGCAAAAAACTTTTGTTCAGCTTTCCCATAATTCACTGTGTGAAGTTGGTTCAGCTCAATCAGGTTTGGCAATTAGAAAATGCTTCATTCATACCAAACTTTAATTTATTTAATAAGTGCATGAAATATTTACAAATTCTAAGGTAAGTGCTTTGAGTTATACACAAATAAAACTTTTCTCCATAACGGAGGTTCCCCAAATGACTGTAAAAATGTCCATGTAGCAGACCAAGAATCAGGAAGTAAATTTAAGTCAGGTGTAATCAGTCTGGGAAGGCTGAGGCCAGGCAATTGCCACATGTGCGAGGCCAACCTGGGCTAGAGTGCTGACATAAAGGGTGGTTCCTTAGGAAGGCGACTCAGGAAGATCACAACTCACCCAGTGGGCTGGTCCCATCGGCTTCTTCAATAATGGCTTTCCCACATGATTAGGTGGAACTTTTGCTAATGTTTCCTTTAACTGACACAGAAACAGATAAATGAATAAAAAAAAAAAATCTACAAGTACTATGTATCTTCCTCATTTTCCCAACTCCCATCATATCTTGCCATCAAAAGAAGACTCCTGACAGAGACAAAGGTGGAGGCGGTTTTGAAACGTAAATGCAAAGACCTGCAAGGTGAGTGAGACACTGGCTTGTCCCACTCCTCCGTCTAGAGAGGTATGGATCCTTCACTGGACCTGGAACCAACCGTGCCTGACTCCATGGGCACTGAAGGAGCATTAGCTGAATGGATGAATGAACGCAGAGTACGAACTACAGATACACTGCCGTGCCCCAGTGTTCACCCCACGGGGAACATGAGTCCAACAGATACTCAGACCGGAACAACAAATACCATTTTCTTTTATTTACTCATCCATTTTTTTAAAATTAAAATTGTTTGTTCCTAATCATGTATATCCATATATATATATACATATATAAATCAATATTCTGTTGATAATTCTATTTTTACACTAAATTAAGTTCATAGCCAGAAACTGAGTTTGCCGGTTGGAACATACAGACCCAAAGCAACTGGATTAGAAAACAGAACTTATTAATGTCCTTTCTGTCCAGCTGAGGGGGAGGCATAGAAACAATGATAAAAACTGAAAATCGCCTCAAAGTTCAATCATCTTATTAAGGACTTAAGAATCTTAATTATTTTTACATTATATCTAGCTTACTTCAGCTTTTAAACCAAAGTATTAAGTTTCATTTTTGAAAAAGAAACATGTCAATGTTTAAAAATAACAAAGAAACAAAAAGCCCGCTAGAATATTAATTTCTCTTTAAGGCATCTAGGATTTACAACCCCAAACTCATTTATTAACATTCCTTATTAATATGTACATTAGGTTCCCATTAAGAGAAATAAACTTAATGCTTCATTTCAAACAAACGTAGGACTATGCCTTTAATACGCTACAATCGGTACTAAAGGTCTTACTTTTTTCTCAATCCCGCTGAAGAATTGGAACATAGTTATATTGGCTGGAGGTTTGGACATTCCTAGAGCAATACATATGCCTTTCAACTCTTGAAAGACCTCACTACCGCCTCCTTCTTGAGCTTTTTTTGGAGGAGCATTCACACAGAGCATTCTGGCAGCTTCTAGTTCTGAGATGAGGTATGCTGAAGTAAACAAAATGAGATTTCAAAATAAGATACTACAGTTAACAGCTGTTAAGTCTGGAGTCACAACTCTATAGACCTAATGATACGTAACTTTTAAAGCTGCAAGAATGGACAGAACAAGAAATGAAAATCACTTTTACCTGCTAATGACATAACATATACACTGCTTATGTGACTCGGGTACTTATGCACTGTTTACAGGTTAATTAAAATTAGGCAATGCTTTGAAACCAGAGACCAAAGTTGATCATACCTAAAGATCTGGGTTCTTGACTTCGATCACGCTAACTCCAGAACAGGGGTTGGCGTCACAAGGTGACAGACAGATGGCCAATTTTCAACGATTTTTCACATTTAGCCACTTGTAAGCACAATGACAAAACCACCATACCCATTCTAATAATTAGTCTGTCTGGAACAGGCATGAAACATTTTAACTAAGTGTGAAGGCAGTGAACTTTCTAAAGGTCCTCTCATTCTCTAATACCTTCATGGGTGCTCCTTCATCTTACCCTTCCCACCTGCCCTTTCTCTCCACACTCCTCATCTTCTTCTCCCACAAAACAATCACTTCTGCTTTTCAGTATTTTGTCACGTGTGTCTACATGTGTGCACACCACAGCACATGTATGGAGTTCTGAGGACAACTTGTAGGAGTTAGTTCTCTTCTCTGTGTGGGTCAGGGAGTTGTTTAGCCTGGTATACCGAGGGCTACACTCTCAGGTAATTTAGCTGAAGGCCTAACTAAACAGTGCATTACATTCCTGTAACTGTCCCAAGGACATTCCCTGCTAAACCAGACCATTTCTGAGTAGTCAGCACAGTTGGGTTCTACTCTTTTCGCAGGTGTTTTCTGGGTCACTCGATCCTATCAGAAACACCAAAGTGGGATCAGCTTGAATATCTCACTTGCTATCCCTAGGACAAAAGGCTGAAGCCAAGGGGGTCATGATTTTGGCAAGTCATTTTTGAGAAGCCATCAATTCCTGTTCCAAAGTAATAAATGTAGCTAGTTTCTGCAGAGGCCATTCATTCCATGTGGCTTCAATAAATCTTAGTAGGTTCTACGTAGCAAGCTGCACATGGGTGTTAAGACAACGAAAACAGTAAAACTCTGTGGTTATGAAAATAACTAAAGCTGTTGTAAAAAGGTTTTTACCAGGGTCCTGTCACACTTGCTCTCTCATACATAAACAACTGCTTTCCTGCCAAAACACCAAGATTTGGGTAGTTGCCACTAAGATCCCATAGTCTGCTCAGCCAGGAACATTTACTGTCTGGCCCTTTAAGGAAGGCTGCCAACCCTTGTTCTAAAAATCATATATGATTTAATATTACACTGGTTGTTTAAATTTGGGATGAGCTAGTTCAGATATTCATGACATTAATACCATCATATCTACAAACTTTAAAGCACGTGGCAAGTTCAAAGCACTAGAAAGGCCCTGGAGACACTATGAAAAAGAAACCCAATGATCTTTACTGATAGTCTAGTTAAGAATCAAAATATCTTCCCCACCTTCACCTATTAGGAACTCAAGCCTGACTTGACTGATACATGACTTAAACTGTGAACCAGAAAGGGCCAGTAAACAGCCTAGAGTCCCGATACTCAAAGACTATTCTATTCTGCTAGTTCAAATGAGGTTTGTTTATTTTTCTCTTAAAGGAGAATGTGGTAAACCAGTCAGGTTAGTGAGGCAGAGTGCCGCAACAAAGAAAATCCTAGCATCAAGAAGTGACAAAACTGATACTTGCTTGGCAAGATGAGAAAGAATGACCCAGCGCAGCAATGAGTGTGTGTATAAACCACTACATTGAAAGTGGCTACAAACTGAGGGATGTTGAGGAAGGCAGGCTGTGGTGAAAGGAGAAAGAAAAGGGAGCAGGTGAGCACTTGCAAAGGATAGAAAAAGCCAGTAACCTTTAGCTGCTTTGGTTATTTGCGGAGCATGTGGTTGCACACTCTTGATAAGCTCATAAAGTCAAGTTTGTAATTATGACCTTGATTCAAAATAGTTAGTCTAGTCCGCTTAGAAAGTGGCAAGGTGCTAAAGGCACTTTATAAGGATTTACAGTCCATGTGGTTTTAAGTGTTAGTAGGGAAAGGCAGTGAGTTCTGTGGAAGACTCAGCCATCCAGGGTCACTGCCAAGCAGTGCACACAGTGGTTAGCTTCCTATGCAGACAATGTAAGTGACAAGCACGGCTGGTCAGGATAAGCCATACTACAGAGAAGAATCACTAGACCGCTGCTGCTGGGTCAGTCACAATCTGAAGAAGACTGAGTGAATGTATAAAAGCTACCTACATAGAAACATCAGTATCTAAAGCAAGTCCTGACCCTGCGTGCATACATGCCCAGCAACAAACCCTGGACAAAGGGGATGTTAAGTAACTGTAGACATTTTCAGTGCTTAAGCGTAACGCTACAACACACTTCCCCCTAAAAATGAATACATAAACAAGCAAATAAATAAATAAACCTCCAAACTGGGGTTGTAGTATTTTTCAGATACCACAGTACAGCTCCCTCAACCATACTTGTTATAGAGCAATCAGTTAAGCAAAGCCGAATCTAGCTGAATTCCAGAATGGTACCAAGAATAGAGTTAGGATTAATGCTGTCCTTACTGGAAGTTCATACAAGGTAATACAATTTATGGGTCTCCTGACTGTATTTCAGGAAGAGACAGTTATTAGTATCTGTTTAAAAGACAAGGAAAGGACTTCTCATAAAAACCGATCCCCAGAATTATCAGTAGGTAACCATTCAAGTGCTGATCCTGTATGCTTAGAAACAAAACCAAACCCATGTTACCAACCCAGAGAACCACCAGTAAAACAGAACACTTTCACATTAGCATCATATACGCACTGCTTCTCCCCTCTACCATCTTGCCCATCTATTTAAACGTGTGCTTTTAGTCTAGAAAGTAAGTTTATGGTGACACACTGACATGGCACTCCAGCACCTCCACTGGTCACAGCAGGAGAGGCACTTCAGCTAAAGGATTGAGCACCAAAGCCGGAAAAGAGCGTCAGTTATCAAAACACAGGGCCACTGGTGTGCATGCTGCCACCAGCTCCTATCTGGAAATGTAGTGAAGTCTTCTTTTAAAATGGATAGGATTTAAATTCAAGTTACTACGAAGCAAACTACAACAGTAACAAGCCATACATTGCTCATGGAAAACAGCACAGCTACATTCTAGTAGTCATGAACTTACTGAGCAGGAGGAGGCAGTTCTTCTGAACAAGAAGGCGCTTGGTTACATCCCCAGATGTCAGAGAAGGATATGGGCAGTTCATCTCCCCAAGCAGCCCACTCACCTCAAGCTGGAATTCTTCAGCTTCACTTGGACCTTGGGAGGAGTACAATAATTTCAATAGCGTCAGTCACAGGGTGGAATTCCCATTAGGCTTTCCTGCCTCGGCTCTTCTCGATTCGTCCTTCCTCACACCACTGCAGATCCCGTTTAAGGTGTGTGTTAGGCTAGTTTCTTACTTGACAATTAAGAATTATTCCTTATTGTTTCGTGTGTGTGAGGTGTGTGTGGAGCACACAGCTGTGGAGGTCAGGAAGACTGTGGAGTTGGGCCTCTTCTTCCACCTTTATTGTGGGTTGCAGGGACCAAACTCGGGTCACTAGGCTTGCATGGCAACAGCTTTTCCTGCTGAGCCACACTTCACCGCCTACTTGATAGTTTTTAATGGCACCTACTCTGTAACTCCCCCAGTTTCTCTGCCTGCTTTTAAAGACTTCCCAACTGTTGAAGCGTGCCTTTCCCGGCATATTCAATCATACCCATTGATGCACCGCTTCCACAAACACCGGCTCTCTTGGGCTACACCTGCCTCCTCAGTGTCCCAGGCAAGCCTGTCTCCTTTCTACTTTTCAGTTTTTATCTACGCTATAACTGAAAAATGACAGGGGACCACACACTTTTCTACTAACACACCTCTCTTATGCAGCAAAGCCCAGTAGGCTTCTCCTCCCCCAGACCTCCCCTAAGCACTTTTCACACATTTGCCCCCCCCCACCACAAAGGCAGAGTTTAATTACTGTAGCAATCACCAGTTATTTCACAGGTATCTAACATTCCCAGTTCACGGAAACCAGAAGGCAGTGAACGTGACTTATGGCTCTGTATTCCAATAACATGCAAAATAAAGTTTGAGGGTTAGTGGGCAAATCAAGGGGGGGATATGTGGATGCCATCTCCACTGTTTTGATTGTTGTCTATTCAGTATCACACATGGGTAGAAATTAGTATGTGTTGGAGTCATTTTCAAGACCCAAGTCCATTTTCTTACCACGTTTATCAATCAAACTGTGACTTGTCAACCCTAAGGCTCCACAGACCTCAATGAGGCAGCTGGGAGATGAGGCAGAAGAGAGGAGAGCACAGCAGTGTTTCATCAGCTGTGATCAAATCATCCCAGAGTTAGTTCCACAGGCTCTTTTATAGACAGCTGGGGAGGTGAGGAAGCCCTGTGCTAAAGATGCTGTCCCTCTACACAAGAAGTAACCACACTGTCTTATCTCTTTACATGTTAGTTTCTACATGGCCCCAGTTAAAGACAGTATCCTATCTAGTATTTTCAAAGGGTTCAAAGGGTTCTATAATTTCCGATACAGTAAGTGACTGAACACCAAAGTGGTTCTTTAACTTCTCCTGGATTGAATCCTGGTTATTTGACCCAAGGTAATGTATTTAACTTCTTTGGGCTTTTGTCATTGAATATATAAGACTAATAAAATCTAACTCACAGAGCTGCCCTAAGTTCTAAATGAGTTAACCTGTGCATACTGCTTTAAATATAAGAAATAAATACATAATATCAATATTATGACACTAGATCTTATTAATTGGTCAGACTTGGGCTAGGATATGGCCCAGTGGTACACAGTGCCTAATCTGATGAGGTACAGGGTTAGCCCCCCCTGCACCTCCATTCTCTCCTACCCCTGACAAGGTACTGGGTTAACCCCTGTGCCAATACACACTCTCTTTCTCTTCCGTCCTCTCTCCTACCCCTGATGAGGTACTAGGTTAGAACCCCAAAATACACACATACACTATCTCCCCTTTCCTCCCTCTCTGTCTCAATCCTGATGAGGTACTGTGTTAGACCACACATATACACACACTCTCTCCCCATTCCTCTCTCTTCCTCTCCACTCCCACCCCTTGCTAGAACTGGATACAATCAACCTGCACATATTAAATATACTAACAAGCCAGGTGTATAATCCCAGCACTCAGGAGGCTGCTGTAAAATTTCATCAAACTAGCCTGAGCTATGAGAGGCAAAAGTCCAAGCCTCAGCAAGACCCTTGTCTCCAAAATACCAAGAAACAAAGCACACACAAGCAAGAGTAGGATTAGTGAGGACATACTGTCCCAGGGGTATGCTAACAGGCAGACATTCTTATTTGCTGTCCATTAGAGCTTGACCTATGGCAGGAGGAAGCAGAAGTTGAGTGTTAGGTTCCAAGCTCACGCAGAGTGAACAGACTGGTAAATGTCAAGAAAACTGGTAAATATAAGAGTGCTCTAAATCCTGGGGGTGCTGCCCTTGGCTGTGGTATACCTAATATGAATATGTATGCAGACTAGTGGAGTGTCCCCATTCTTCCCAAGTACAACAGAATTAAAGTGCACACACTTTACACACTGTACATGGTTCGGGGATCTGGCAGACCTAAAAGAAGAACATCCCAAATTCCACTAGCCACCAATCCAGGATCTCACAATCCATGTTTCACAAAATGCAGACAATGGAGCCGGGGGCCTATAATCCCAGCACTCAGTAGGTTGAGGCAGAAAGATAATGAGACAGGCTAATCTGTGCTACATAGTAAGCGAGCCTTGCTTAAAAAACAAACTGGCTAGAGAGATGGCTCAGAGGTTAAGAGCACTGACTGCTCTTCCAGAGGTCCTGAGTTCAATTCCCAGCAACCACATGGAGGCTCACAACCATCCGTTATGAGATCTGGTGCCCTCTTCTGGTGTGCAGATATACATGGAAGCAGAATGTTGTATACATAATAAATAAATAAAATCTTAAAACAAACAAACAACAACAACAAAAAACCAAAGCAAAGCAAAAATATGGAAAGCACATATATTTCGTATTTGTACTCTTATTTTCTGTTTCAGTAAAAGGGTCTTTTCAACCTCTGCATATATTGTAGCCTTACAGTTAGTTACTTTATCCTTGAAAACAACATCAAAAAGCATAGCCTGTGTGTGTGTGTGTGTGTGTGTGTGTGTGTGTGTGTGTGTGTGTGTGTGTGTGTGTGTGTGTGTGTGTGTGTGTGTGTATGATGTATGTGCTGGGGAGCACTGTTTCTTTATGGCTACAAAACATTGAAAATTGTAGCTCTGATATTAATAATGACGTTCAGAATGCCTTGATGTTATTTTTTAAAGGGAAAGCTTACTTACTGTTAGTTGCTTGTACATTTTCTTCTAGTTTACAGAGTACTCTCAGTTCCGATACCAGCCAAGCGCAGAGTTTGGTAAACTCGGGCGAAGTAGCTCCAGCAGAGACTGCCTGCAACAGTGCGCCATCATCCAACAATGGGCCCTTGTAACTGGTGAATAAGAAACTACATATTAGAAGAAAGTCAACATGTGGTATGTTGCAGGTAAAATTCATCTATTTTTTTATGTAAAGAAGCAATAATTTAATAAAGTATAAATAACAATCCTTAAACTTGCAAATATGTATTTAAAAAAAGCACTGTAATACATCATTAGAAAAATAAAGTTATGCCGGGCGGTGGTGGCTCATGCCTTTAATCCCAGCACTCAGGAGGCAGAGGTAGGTGGATCTCTGTGAGTTCGAGACTAGCCTGGACTACAAGAGCTAGTTCCAGGTCAGCCTCCAAAGTCACAGAGAAACCCTGTCTCGAAAAACCAAAAAAAAAAAAAAAAGTAAAGTTAAAAAAAATAGTTGAGTGGTTATAAGAGCATTGGTTGTTCTTCTAGGACATGGATTCAATTCCCAGCACCCGCAAGGTAACTCACAATTGTTTGAAACTACAGTTCCAGGGGATCCCATCCCTCTTTTTGGCCTCTGTAGGCACAAGGCAAGCATGTGTTACACATATATACATGCAGGTAAATAGACATAATATATACAAAACTTATTTTTTTAAATAAAGAAAAAGAAGTCAAGCTGGGCATGGTGCAACATGTCTGTAACATCAGCTCTGGTTAAACGGAGAACAAAAGGACCTTCCCCTGGAGCCCACAGTGATATCTACATGGTGAGATCCTTTCCAAAAAACAAAACATATCAAATACGACAACAAAGACACCAACCCAAAATAGCCGTCCAATCAGTGACTGCAGTTTAAGCCCTTAAAACATGTGAGAGCTGGAGATGCAGCTCAGTTGGGAGAGTGCTTGTCTAGCACACCTGAACACTGGTTCAGATCCAAATCTTTATACACTCGGCATGGTGATAGCCTATACTGGTAGTCTTAGCAGTAGAGGCACTAGGATCAAAGTTCAAGGTCATTCCTGGCTATACACAGAGCTCGAAGCTCGACTAATATACACAAGACACCGTTTTAAAAACACACAAAATAACCCCGCAACATAGAAACCCCACAATTATCTGTAAATATTTAATGAACATAATCACATACTAATAAATAATGCCAACTTCTACACAACCCTGCAAGCTCGTCTTCAGGGTTTACTTTCTTACTGTAACTGTATTAAATACTAAACTCTGGTAAAGTACTAGAAACTTGTACAACAATCACGTCAGAAGCAAAATCGACTTTCTCTAGAATTTTTTTTCAAAAATCAATTAGATTTTATTTTTGGTGATTTGCTTTAGGAACCTTTCCAAGAAATCATTTATTTCAGAAATGTGTTAAAAAACAAAACAAACAAACAAAAAATCCTTTTTTTAAAAGATAGGGTCTCATACTGCCCAGGCATGAAAATTTCAGAGTAATCAGGACTGGGTGCTATGGCCCATACATGTAATACCAACTACTCAGGAAATGGAAGCAGGAAAATCAAGAGTTCGAGGCCAGCCCAGGTAACTTAGCAAGATCTAAATCAATCAGTTAAGTAATCTTAAATGATATGTTGTTGGGCAGGTGAGATGGCTCGGCAGGTTTAGGTGCTTGCACAAAGGCTTGATGACCTGAGTTCAATTCCTGGAACCTGCAAGGTACAAGGAGAGATCAATAGCAAACTTGCCTCTGACTTCCACACATACACCACGCACATGTGCACAAATAAGTAAATGTAATTTTTTTCTTTTTTGACAGTAGTGCTAGCTGTTCTGGCACTTGCTATGTAGACCGGACTGGCCTTGAACTCACAGAGATCTGCCTGCCTCTGCCTCCCAGGGAGTAAAACGTGTGCTACCATACCCAGAACAAAAAATTAACATAGTTTAAGATTATATTCTTTTAAGTGAAATACTGAATAAAAATAATGTAACCAAAGATATACATCAAATATCCTTAACATGTTATTTAGAGGTATGGGTATGATAAAGAATTTACATGTTGAGATTCCCTTAAAATATGTTTGCATATGAAATGGATTAGGATAAAAAAAATCTTCCATACAAAGAAAAAGAAATTATACAACATCCTGCAACTAGATTACAAGGAGTAGGGGAGCTGGAGGGATGGCTCAAAGGTTGAGAGCACTTGCTGCTCAGTTCCCAACACCCACATGGGCAGTTAACAACTGTGTATAATCCAGTTCTAGGGGATCTGGCTCCTGTTTTTGGCCTCCTCAGGTATCAGGTATGCACATGGCGTACATTGACATGTACATATATACACACATAAAAATAAAACCCAACACTTCTTTATAAAAAAAATCATAGTAGAGACACTTAAAAGCCCAGGCCTAGAAACTTCTCCCTGTGTTCCACATTCACTCAACAGTAACTACTAAGTTCCTACTGTGTGCCACGTTAGAGATAAAAGATAGTATTCGACTGCAATTCTGAGTGGATTCCTTAAAACTACAACTAAAATTGATCAACTAAGGGTGACTTAGTATTTGTTTCTTTTTTTAAAATTTTATTTATTTATTATGTATAGAACATTCTGCTTCCATGTATATCTGCACATCAGAAGAGGGCACCAGATCTCATAACGGATGGTTGTGAGCCACCATGTCGTTGCTGGGAATTGAACTCAGGACCTCTGGAAGAACAGCCGTTGCTCTTAACCTCTGAGCCATCTCTCCAGCCCCCTGACTTAGTATTTGAATGCAACCAAACTAAGTTACATTTTTTTTAAACTTTCAGACAACTCATGGTTTATATTGCAATTTGACTTAACTATTTATTTGAGGGCAAATGTTGCAGGAGTTAGCCAGACAAGAAAAACACCATTAGGATAAAGTAACAATAATAGGAAGCAATTTCATCCACCGCTGCTGGTCACTGACCTTTACCCACAGAATGTCCCTCTCTTCTTGATCCACGCGTTCGTTCAACACTAACCTTAAGTATTAATCACTTCTAGAACTTCATTTCCTTTTCAACTGATGAGGGCCTCCTCAGTGCTTCTCAGAGCTGTCATGTGAACCTCCCTTCCACATGAACTTAGACCCCGAGGGACGTCCCATACTGGCACACACCAAATGTCCCTCAAAGACATTTACTGAGCAAAACACGCTTAGACACCCATTGAAACAAACCCATTCTGCAGAACATGACTTCCTGATGGCCTGGTGCAGGAACTAAGTTGCCTAATGTCTGGGTCATTCACAAATGTGTTTTAAAATGACAATGGTGACCTCACTTTAACTAAGAAAGTACTATGCTTTCTTTCTGAACAGTGTCTACTAGGACACCAAGGTATTACATGTGTTGACTTTCAGATACCTCAAGGTGTCTTTCCCTAAATAAAGGTTTCTCTTAAGACTATCCATGTCACCAAAAAGCCTAAAAGGTTGTGCTTTGATAAAGGAAAAATATATATACTTAAAAATACAACTATCTGAAGAGTACGGGGGCTCACACCTTTAATCCCCGCTCTTAGGTGACAGAAGCAGGTGGGTCTTTGTGAGCCAGATCTACATAGTCAGGATTATAACACAACCCTGTCTCAAAAAAAAAAAAACAAACAAAAAAAAAAACCTAGCTAAATCTGTGCTGATCTTCCCCTTGAAGTAGTTACCCTCAGGCAAATACTTAATCATACAGTCTCTCTCTCTCTCTCTCTCTCTCTCTCTCTCTCTCTCTCTCTCTCTCTCTCTCTCTCTCTCTCTCTCTCTGTCTCTGTCTCTCTCCTTTTATAAGAAATTCGAGGTTCTCAAATTTGAGTACCTTGATCTGAGTGACCTAAGGACATAACCCTTATTTCCAAACACAGACGACTTTACGCCTGGATAATTATCCGAGGAGAGACAAGATGAAAAAATAAGTATGTTGATTTTTTGGTGGGTGAAGACGACTCTGGAATCCTGGAGTTGACCAGTCTGTGCTGGGGTCAGGAGTCACTGTCTGTGATCCCCATCCCCGAGGCAGGTGGTGAAAGGTTAGGTGCACAGCTGGGCGGGCTCGAGAGACTGCTGCATCGCCCAGACGTGCGCCTTTGGATGCCTAGACGCTTGCAGAGATGACCGAGCAAACATCTTTTTTTTTTTCCTTTTTTTTTTTTTTCAGAGAGTAGGGTGGGGGTAGAAGCTCAAGACGGAGAGTAGGAAATCTTGGGGACAAATAGGAAAGCAGAGACAACTTTGGCAAACCCAAAAAGTGGGGGTAGGGTGGGAGGACGGGCGGCAAGAAGAGGAGCTCGGGGAGTGGGGGTGGTGAGGACCGGAGCCCAGACAATGACACGCGTGACTGACACACGCTGCGGGTAGCCGGGCTGCAGGGAGCACCGGGGAGGACGTGAGGCGACAGAGCCCAGCCGGCAGGGTAGGCGTGGACGTGGCACCGGGGTCCCAGGGCCAGCGGGAAGCCACAGCGGGAGTCGGGGTGCGGCGAGGAAAGGCAGGTGGCTCCGACTGGGGCGCCCGTGGAGTTCCCGAGGCACCAGCAGGTCGAACTTAGAGGAACTCATGCTCCCGCGGTCTTACCCTAGATCTTCCAACGACTCCAAGATGTCAGTCTCCATGAGGTCACACTCCATGCTACTGTGGTATTCAAATTTCCGAGTCGTCAGGCTGCCCTCTCGCCGGCAACGCGTACACTCGCGCATGCGCTCCTTGCCCGGAACTTCCAAGTCGGCAGCTGGCGCCTCAGTCGCTGCACTGCGCATGTTCCGAGCGTGCGCAAGCAGTTTGGTTCCACCCATCTCCCCGCCTCCCACGCTGAAAATGGCCGGGCATAGGCATGCGCACTATGGGATAGTGAAGCTGGCTGCCCTAAGAAGGGCAGGAAGTCTGGCGGCGTGGCAGCTGGGCTCCCGGAGCCAGCCTGGAGGCGCGGAGCTCTTGGAATGCGCATGTGCACAGCTTGGGGCGAGGCGGGTGGGCGCGGGAGGAGCTTGAGGCAGGTGGAGACCGGGGATTTAGGGCGTGAGCGGTGAAATTGAGGCTACTGGAACTCTTCTCTCCAGCGGGTCACCGTGGAAAAAGGGCAAACTTGTGTGGCCTAGGGCAGGGTAGACGCGTCGAGAACAATGAACGCCAGATAAATGCCTCCTGATTTTCTTCAGAGAAGCCTCAGTGTTTCAGGGAGAGAGGTCTTGGCTTTCCCTTGGTATGGATTCAGAAAGCTGTCGAAAAGTTCCTCCCCTCCCCCCGCTGTCCTTTTGAGCCTGCTCCAAACACCAAGCATTTTACTTTAATGGGAAAAGGACCTAACTCCATATCAAATATAAAACGGTGTATTTGATTACATGCAGTTTAGATCAACATTTTGTCTTCGCGTTGACCTTTTCTCTCCCCTCTTCCTCTCCCTACTCTTAGTTACCTTTGTAAAAATACAGGGTATTAATATATGGCCCTTTGTGTCCTGGAACTCACTCTGTAGACCAGGCTGGCTGTGAACTCTCAGAGATCCACCTACCTTTGCCTTCCCAGTGCCTAGATTAAAGGTGTATGTCACCGTGCTCAGCTTTCTCATTGCTTTTGGTCATAGACGATTGGGCATAGCCTTCAGTTATGATTATGTGCTTAAGAACTGTTGAAAATTGAGAAAAACTTTTTCAAAGTGATGACATAATCAGAACATTGTATTTATCCATAAATTGTTATGCTGTTATATTGTGTAGTTTAGTTTTAAAATTGCTCCTGGATTTTATTTTATGATTTCCATTGTTTTGCATCTATGGATAAACATTCTCTATCTTTAGAAATACACTTTTTAAGTTATTAATTTTGTTTTATTTGGGTTGGGAGAAGGTTATGTACCTACTGTATGCTAGTCATTACCCTCTTGACCCATGTGTGATCTGGTTTCACCAAGAAAGCCACACCAAAGTTAAATGTTCTCCAAGGTGGACTGCTTGATTCTTGCTCCCCGACTATCAAGTTTCAAATTCCAGAGCCAAGGTTCAACAGGATTGTGTTTAATTCTCTTAAGAGCCAGCTCACCACTGCTCGGTGGTGGTGCATACCTTTAATCCCACCCCTGGGGAGACAGAGATGGGAGAATCTCCATGAGTTTGAGGCTAGCTTGGTCTACAGAGCATGTTACAGAACAGGTTCCAAATATACACAGAGAGACCCTGTCTGGAAAACCAGAAAAAGAGTCTAGTCATTGTTCAACTCTGACTTAACCTCGTTTTGAGGTAAAGCTGTGGGAAGATAAGCTTCTGGTAACCCAGAGCTAAAATGTGTTATCAGATAACATCCAAGGCCACAGGTGTTTTCTCCACACTCCTGTAAACTTCTCTCTCACCTGCTGCCCCCACCAATATATTTGGGGGAAAAAATCCCTTGATTTGTGACTTTGTGTTATGTAACTACACAAACAACGGGACCCCTTTCCATCTTGGATCATGGTATTTGGGGCAATTTGAATCAGTGCTCGGGCCATGGCCACTCATATTTAGCTCAAGAAAAAAAAAAAAAACTATTTTGCTCCATTTGGAATAAGAACTATGTTTTTGCACCCACACTTTATGGTAAGGCTCATCATGCTGTGTAAATATTGTTTGGATTTTATAGATGAGCACATTTACTCTCGTGTATTAATGATCCCTAGCACTCATAAGTAGTAACTGCATTTTAAAACTAGAGCATATTTACATCCTTATTCTTACTTGACTGTTCAGGCAAGGATTTAAAGCAAAATGTGAAAAGATAGGGAAGCATGTATATATTATATATAATTGTAGTAAAATTAGTCTTTTCCGTGGAAATGTTGAAGGTGCTCAAAAAAAAAGTAACAATAAAAAAGTCACTTTTTGCCAAGCCGTGGTGGTACACACCTTTAATCTCAGCACTTGCCAGGCAGAGGCAAGCAGATCTCTGTGAGTTCAAGGCCAGCCTGCTCTACAAAACAAGCTCCAGGACAGTCTGGGCTGTTATACAAAGAAACCCTGCCTTGAAAAACAAAAAAAGAAAATCACTTTTTAGTAAGAGGGTTTTATTTACTCTTAGGTCAGTCTTCCCTAGCTATGCTCCTCAAGACTGACATCTAATCTTTAGCAAAATAAGGCAAGCAGAGCAAAGGTTATCATCAGAAACAGGATGCATGTCTGAGTTTTCAGACATTACCATATTTTAACTTTTGTAATTCAATGAAGCATTCATGAAACAATCTGTAGTCTGGTTTTTATAATACCTTCATGCAGACATGAATATATATATATATATTATATATATATATATATATATATATATATGAGACAGGGTTTCTCTGTGTAGCTTTGGAGCCTATCCTGGCACTCGCTCTGGAGACCAGGCTGACAGAGATCTGCCTGCCTCTGTCTCACGAGTGCTGGGATTCAAGGGGTGCGCCACCAACGCCTGGCGACTATCCTACATTATGAAGTATGAATTTTATAAGTATGTTATTGTATGTAACAGGGTAACTGAAGGGTATTACATCTCCCCCAAGTTTCTCCAAAAAGACTTTGAATACTGTGGTAGAACTTGCATGTCTCTTTCCAGGATCACAAGCCCTTTGGTTTGCAGGTGGAAGTCCACATATTTCCTTGTGTTTGTAGACTCTTCGGGTAACGTACTGAAGGCTGCAAGCAAACTGACACTGGTTCACACCATATCCAGGCTTGCTTTGAGTTGTACTTTTAGGAACTGGGATTTTGTAGCTGTCTTGGATCCCATGCATCCTTCCATGGTCTTGCATCTCAGTCTTAGCAAGCCACGGAGGGAATGACAAGTTCCTGTGGAGTTCAGAAAACTGATGATACTGCCAGCCTGGGACCACAACAAAGCACATGCACACCACTGCTTCCTCTGCATCACCTGGATGTGCTCATATGTGTTGCAGGATATCTGATCACACTGTGAGCCCTGAGATTACATTATTTACTGGAAAAACCTGTTTCTAGTTGTGGCATTTTCCAGCCCCCCATCACACCCTTTTAAAAGATTAAATAAAACCAACCAGTGATTGGATGCTGGACAAGCAGCCAGTTGACAGAAAAAAAAGCCATAGAGAGTGGGAGGAAGTCAGGGAGATGGATAGAGAGACACACAGGAAGTAGTAGGGAGGGACTTTGAGTTTGGTAGTCCTTTTTGGTTTGGGAAGGCAGAAGAGAAGCTCTCTATGTTGGAAGGCATTGAAGGAGAAAGCAGCTGTGGTGAAGGAAGAAGCAGCTACATGTTCTCTCTCTCTCTCTCTCTCTCTCTCTCTCTCTCTCTCTCTCTCTCTGACTCTCTGAGCTAGCAGGTTTTCACCCCAGCCTCTGGCTCCCAGGTCTTTATTGGTAAAATAGAAACTTAGTTAAGAACAAATTTGGTGGTATAAGACCTCCAGGATCTCAGCCCAGGACCTTGGTCACCCCAATCACCAGGCAGAGTTGAAAGCTTGATGCAAACTGCATGAGGCTTTATTGTTGTTTAATGAGCTAACCCCATGTTAGCTCGGGCCTTCCATCCACCCACCATGGTGGATGGCTAGGAAAGACAGCTCCAAGCGTCTGCATAGAGATCTTATAGAGCAGCGTACAGGGGGTGTCTAGGGGTATGCACAGGCTCAGGATTGGTGCGGCTCCAGGCTTGGAGGGTTTGCCCTGTGTTGATTGGTCAACTGGTTGTTATGGCCCATAGGCCCTCCCAGGGTAGTTGCTATTCTCTGCACGTCATTGCTGTACACTTGTCCGTAAGGCACACCCAGAGCCGTAAAGCATGGCACCACCAGCTAACTTCTGATTGGTTCCTTACCACAAGGCAGGCATCTAACCTCCTAGTGACTAAGACAAGGTCAGACAAGCATGTGTTCAGCTGTTATGGCTGCCAAAATGGGAAGCTGCTCCCTTCAGTGGCAGTGGCCGGACGTTGGTGGCACATGCCTTTAATCCCAGCACTTGGGAGGCAGAGGCAGGTGGATCTCTGTGAATTTGAGGCCAGCCTGGTCTCCAGAGCGAGTGCCAGGATAGGCTCCAAAGCTACACAGAGAAACCCTGTCTTAAAAAACCAAAAAAAAAAAAAAAATTGGTGGCAGTGGCAGAGGTGACCATGGTGCAATGCAGGTAGAAGTCCCACCAAGCCTCAGCCTGAGCAGCAAGTAGCAGTAGATTCAGGTGCAGACACTGTACCACTGGTAGAACAACACATACACATCATCTCAATCACAGGCATGAAAATTAGAGATGCACTTGTACCTCACTAATACATTTGTAAAATTCAAACCTAATACATAATCTAGGACAGCTGTGTCTAGATTTGAGATTGCTTCACAAATGCTTTGTCAGCTAGTGAAAGTTAAATTGAGGTAAACTGGAAGATTGTAAGTGATGATGAACTCTGTTTCTTGCTTTACCTGATAGCTGCTACCAAGCACAGCTATACGTTTGTACAAATTGATTCCTCAGGCTGGAATCTTCTGTCTTCAACATCTGGAAGATTCTTCTTGCTCTGCCTTCAGGACTCAGTTTAGGAGGTGACATCTTTGATTGTCTCCCCAACGTTTACTCAGCATGTCAGCACAGGCTGCTTCAGTGTACTCTCTGTTGATGTTCCTGGTGCTCAGCTCACCTCCGTTGCCCAGCTCACCTTCTCTGTTGCCAAGGCTGGGTGCAATGCTGATGCCCCACACAGGAGGAAGTCTCTGTACAGGTTATGATGGAATATCCTCTCACTTGGATTTTTAAGGTGATGGTATGTAACTCAACTGATTTCTCATGAACATCCAAGAAACTTAAATGTGGATGCCCGGGCCACAACACCCACAGCACTATGCTGTCCTTTTTAGCATTTACAGACTTTGCAATCTGCATTACTTGAATCACCTCAGGAGACTCCATGACTAATCCTTCATAATGTATCATTTATTTGTGTGTTATTTTTATATTGCTTACATCGAATGTTTTAATCAATTTTCTCCTATGCTAAACATGCAAACCCTACATCTTGCCTTGTTACACTGAAGTGCACACAAAATGCATCAATAACATTGATTGTTAGTTGACAAAATGTCTTTCCATTTCTCATAGTTTTTTCCCCCTCTGGAAAGAATAAGGTGATTCTTTGTAGAGAAAAAAATAAGTATATAGCAATGCGTTATGTTTTGGGCACTTGGATCATTCTGTAAGTCAGTCATGTTTATTTAAAACTTGGCTATTCTGGTAGGATGATTTATGCCTTTGCTGACTTAGACTGCTCTTAACAACTTTGTTCTGTGATGGTTTAATGGCTCTGCGGGCCTTTGTGTCCTCAAGGAGACTGCCCCCCCCCCCTTTTCTGCTATCCACAACTAGACACAAGGAAAATCCAAGCAGTGGGGTAGAGATGCTACTGATATGGAGTGTACTAGAAAGAGAAGGTAATTAAAGTAAAATAAAGCCTTTACATCCCAGTCCTGGGGAGAGCTTGTACTTGTGATTGGATAGATAAGCTGTGCTAATTTTGAATGTCCTCAGCACATCTTAGTTTCCAATTCTTAGAATGAATTATATTTTATTTTTCATTGTTACCCAAATAGGATCATTGTTTACAAACACAATAAAGGTAAGGTGAAAACATATTTTAAGCAGGAACCAATTACATTTGAGAGTTGCTGTGTTGGTTGTATTATTACAAAAAACCTGGGTTTAGTCACATAAATTTAGCTTTGATGAGAAATTTGGAAGGTTATTGCAGATGAACCCTTCTCAAGCACTTTGAGACAGAAATGAAGCCTCCTACTCCAGGGTATTTGTTGTATTGATAATGGACTTTTTTCTTCTGTGTCCATTAGAATGTCGTCTCTCTGCTTGGAAGAAACCAGAGTCAGCGACTATGTTCTCCAGGATCCAGTCCTGCTGTGACTGACACAGGCTAAAATATTCACTGCCCTGAGGTTTTCAAACTTTGGTGTATGTCTGAGTTACATAGGGGCTTTGAAAAACACAGATTTGCCGTGGAATATCCTTTTACACTTTGTGAATGTATGCCACTGTGATTGGTTTAATAAAGAATCTGACTGGCCAATAACTAAACAGAATAAGGTTAGGCAGGAATGCCAGACTATGAGAATGCTGGGAGGAAGAAGGGTGGAGTCTGGAGTCACCAGCCAGATGCAGAGGAATCAGGAGATGAAAGTGCCATGCTAATAAAGGTACTGTCATGTGTTAGAGCATAAATAAGGAATATGGGTTAACTTAAAATGTAAGAGCTAGTTAGTAATAAACCTGAGCTATTGACAGAGCATGCATAGTATATATGAAGTCTCTGTGTTGTGTTGATTATTTGGGAGCAAGTGGTTGTCACAGGAAAACTCAGCCTGCACAAATTGCTGTCTTCTCACTGACCAGGTTCTGACTCAGTAGATCTGGATTGAAGACCATCAAGTTACTTCTCTAATGACTCCCCAGTCTCTAGTAATAGCTGGTATTTTGGTCTGACAACTATAATTTGAAGCCACGGAGTCACAGAGGAACAAGATTATGTGATAAGTTTTGGACAAATAGAAATATTTTTTTCTAGGATCTGTCAAATGAACAACTGGATAAAAGAATGGAGTTGAGTGGAGAGGGCTGGGATGGAGATGTGCATGTGGGTACTTCCGGTGAGGTGAGTTACTGTGCAGAGGTGCTTACTGTCAAGCTTGATGATATGAGTCCCATCCCCTGGACCCACATCGTAGAAGAGAGAAATGACTCCCCCCAAATTGTTCTCTGACCTCCACACATGCCATGGCACATACTATTGTTAGCAGTTTCCTCCCCGACTGAAACATTCAATCCTGTAAGGATGCTCCTTAAGATAGGAAGTAGACAACTCAAAATAGCTTCAGGAAGTTCCTGAAACTGATCAGATTCACTAGGCTCCATCCTCCACAAGAGTATAAAAACTACTGAGAGTCGCTCTCAGACAAGCCGAGCTGAAGAGAAGACTGAGACAACAGCTGTCTGGAAGAAACAATGACCAGTCAAGCAGCCTGGGAAAGGCTCAGACTGACTGGGCCACCTGAAAAGGACACTTTCCCACCTGTTGATCTGCCTTCAGCTATGCTGTGTGCTCTAGGGTTCCAGATTTTGTGAGCTGACTCTCATGCTGGGGTAGGCTTTGGTGATGCAGTTGTCTTTCAGTCATTTCTACTCCTGTGAGTAACCCCTCAACCACATTCCTGTAAGTAACCCCAGTAAAGCTCATTGGTTCACCCAGTTGGATTAGGTGGTATCTATACTTTGGTGTCTTGTGGGATCCCTGTCTGGGGTGAGTATACAACATATACACACAGACACACAAATAAGTGCAACTTTGAAGACAGGAAAAGAACACTTCAGTAAACTGTCATGTATGTGGTGGCAGGAATGTTGGGGCCACAAAGGGGTTAATAAAGAGAGAGACACAGGAGGGAATGAGAAGAGAGCTTCAGTGGGAAAGCTAAGAATCTACATTTTTAGAATGTGTCATATGTCTAATAGTGATAGGAGACAGAAGGGACAGGTGGGGAAGTTTTCATATTCTGTATTATAAAGGGCACTCTTGTATTCAATATTATAAAAAGGAATCTGTGTATACAAGTTATTAAGAGCTTAATATGTCTGTGGGGGATCTCTTTCCGTCTTGGCCTGTCAGCCACCAGATTGGGAGGGCAAAAGGCAGTAGCAGTGACAGAAAGCTTTGTATGTGGCCCATGAGCACCATCGGAGACAGCCTTCTGGAGACACAGACTCAGTGAATCAGCTCAACTTTACTCCATAGTATAAGGAATATATAGGATTGGGGAACCTGGGACAAACCCTAATTTGCATTAAGTGGCACGCTGCTACCATAAGGCTCCCAGCACAAGTCTTAGTTATTGTATGTGCAGCAAGGGAGTCTTCAGGCAGAGACCTATGTCAAGTTTCAAGCTAAAGATAAATCAGGCATCTGCTTTAGAAACAGGCATCTGCTTTAGAGACATCTTTCAGATAAGGTCAGTCCTCCAGGCCCAGGGACATTCTCCAGATAAGGGCAGGTAGAGGCAGGAAGTTCTGCTTGGTGGAGGGAGCCCCATATGCTGCTGAGCTGTTGAGATAAGCTGCCAGGTCATTTGGAGACCGACCTCTGCCAATCAGCAAAAATCTTCCAACACATGTCCACGTTGCTAATGATTTGCTCTTGGTTAATCACTTGACAGAAGTAACTTAAAAGAGAAAAAGGTTATTCTGATTCACAGTTCCAGGATACAGCCCATCATGGTGGGATGTCATGGCAGCAGGACCCCAAGGGAGCTAGTCACGTTGTGTCCACAGGCAGGAAATGGAGCATGATGAAAATGCTCAGACCATTCTCTTTGTCTTATACAGTTCAGGATCCCATTGCAAGGAATGCACCACCCCTGGTGCGTGGGTCTTCCACCTCTGTTAACCCAATCAATATGAGCCCCTACAGTCATGGCCTCTGGCCTCCCTCCCAAGTGATTTTAGATATCATGGAGTTGACTCTTGGGAGTAACTATCTTGGGGGAGTGCAGGGTTGGTACAACAGACACTAGACTCAGTGTTTGAAGAATGCCTGAGCCCAAACACCCACAGAGTGAAGAAGAGTGCAAGCAGGGATAATGAGAGAAGTGCAGACATTACAAGCCTCAGAATGTGGCTATCTGTGCAGACAGGTAAGGCTGAGCCCTGGGATGATCGTCTGTCTTTGTCCTTGGCTTGGCCTCCCTATGCTATGTGTTGCCTAGAGGTGAGATGGGAGATAGTTTTCTAGGACATTAGCTCTCTGCCTTCTCAGATTTCCCACTCTCTACATAAAGTGCAGTTTAAAGATTCCATTCTTGTCTCTGCTCATTGACCTCCACAGTACAGTTGGCATTAGCTAGTGTTCTAGTCACAATGGGGTGAAGACATTTTAAAATGCCCACTCAAGTTGATTATGCAGAGTCATTTATAAACTTATGAAGAGTTATTTTGGCATAACAGGGCAGGCAAATGTAGCATCAGAATGCATCATGGTGCATAAAAGGCAGAAAGTAAGGCTGAGGCTGCTGCTCGTGTGTATGGTATGTGTATGTATGTGGTGTGTGTGTGTGTGTGTGTGTGTGTGTGTGTGTGTATGTATGGTATGTGTGTATGTGTGTGTGGTGTGTGTTTCTGTGTGTATGGTGTGTATTTATGTATGTGTGTGTGCATTTGTATGTATGGTGTGTGTATGTATGTGTGTGTGCATTTGTATGTATGGTGTGTGTATGTATGTGTGTGTGTGTATGTGTATGTATGGTATGTGTGTATGTGTGTGTATTTGTAAGTGTATGGTGTGTATGTATGTGTGTGTGTATGTGTATGTATGGTGTGTGTGTGTGGTGTGGTGCTCATGCATGCACATGAGCATACAAAGGCACAAATTTGGAGGTAAGAAAACAACCTCTTATGTTGGTTCTTGCCTTCCATCTTTCTTGAGACAGGGTCTTTTCCTCACTGCTGCATACATCAGGCTAGCTGGCCCAAAAACTTGGAGTTCTGGGATCACATATGATGGGGAAAGTACTTCTGTGTCTGTTTATCTTATTGATTGTTAAATAAAGTTCTGTTTGGCCAATGAGACAGCAAGTTAGATGGGACTAGGAGTCAAAGAGGATTCTGGAAAATGTAGTAGAGAAGTGGTGATCCAGGCAGGAAGTGACATAGCAAGGTGACTCATATTTAAGCAAAGGAAACAGGAAGGGTTCCCCTTTTCCCCTTCCTCCTCCAGCGATGCCATGTGAGCCACCGGCAAGAGAGGGTGCCAGCGAAAGGCATCCTCTATAAGATAAGTCTTTTAAAATATATAGATTTATGATAATTGAGACTGAGCTAACAGAAGAGAATCCTAGTCATTGGCCAAGCAGCATTGTACCTAATACAAGTCTCTCTGTGCATTAATTGGGGCCCTAACTCAGGTGGGTGGCTGGCATAGAGTGCCCACATGGCATTGGGGCTTGGGTGGCTTTGGCGGAAAGATTTACCATAACACACATATGTCTGTATTATCATGTCCAACTTTAATATGGGTTCTGGGGATTCAAACTCAGATCCTCCTGATTACCTTGCTTGTCAAGTTCTTTACTCACTGAGTCATCTCTTTACAGACGTTTGATTCTCATGAGGCAAAGGCAAGAGCAAGAGGTGTATTACTAGATGAGTATATGGACTCCAAGATCCAAGAAATTTCATTTATTTTACTTTTTGTAATTGGTGTATGTTTACAAGCTAGTAAATGAGACCTGAGAGTGAGGGAGTTTATACAAACAGTGAGAAGAGAAAAATCAATATTTCTAAGTGTTGTGAGGAAAAGAATCTAAAGTTTTAGTATGTGGATGAAGATTAGAGACTGGAAGAGTCTCAAATTCATATTATGGAGTGACAAAGCAGCTATAAAAACATTCCTTGCAATAACGTGGGAGAAATATCACATAATCTAATGGTACTTGGCCTTAAGCGTCCATGTGAGAAACAGAATATTAGAAACCAATGTGAGTTGCCATTATCTGCTTTTGCAAGCTGTTATTAGAAAGACATTAACTCAGAGAAACAACTGCTATGTGTGCAAGCAGGAAGGCAAAGCAGAGAATGTTTGAAGAAGGGTAGGTGATTGGGAAAATGGGGGTATGAGTTGCAGCCCCTGCTAAGACCCTCAACCCTATTCTTCTCTAGGAGCCTAGCTGCTATGGTCAGACACATGCACATTTCCTGAGGCTAGGTGAGGTTTCCTAGAACTTTTCGCCTACCTGCAGCATATGCATTCTTCTTAGAAGTAACGTTCTTTATTACAAGCATTTACTTCACTAAAAAATGGTCCACCTCTCATCTGTAATCTTCATAGCCTGTCCTTTAAAAATGTTTTGTGTTGCCAGGTGGTGGTGGCACACCCTTTAATCCCAGCACTTGGGAGGCAGAAGCAGGTGGATCTCTGTGAGTTTAAGGCCAGCTTGATCTACAGAGCACGTTCCAGGACAGGCTTTAAAGCTACAGAGAAACCCTGTCTTAAAACACACACACACACACACACACACACACACACACACACACACACACACACACACACACCAGAGAGAGAGAGAGAGAGAGAGAGAGAGAGAGAGAGAGAGAGAGAGAGAGAGAGAGAACGAACATTTTGTGTTAAGTCCCATCTAGCCAGTTGAAGCATTCACTCTCATTAACTGGGCACAGTGGGGAGTGTTTGCAATCTTAGCTACCAGGGGACTGACAAAGAAGGCATTCTGATGTTCTTTCACTAGTGGGTTAAACAAGAGATCAGTTTTAAATTAGGAAGGTGTATTTAGTGTTTAGTAAAAAGATATTTAGAATTTCACATGTTGGGCAGTGGCAAAGTGTGTGGTTCCAATAATGTGGTGTCTGAGTTGCTCCAGGATCCTCTTATCAACCAATCTCAAATTATAACAATCTGAAAATTCTCAAGATCTGCTTGAATTGTCTTGGCTTGAATTTATGGAGTTGCATTGAAAAGTTAACTGTTACAAAGATTCACAAATATACCTCTTTTCTGTTTTTTGCTTCCGAAGTGATAAAGAAAACAGAAACGGATATCCTAAATGCAATGGCTCATCAGGGTGAAAATTATGTTATTGTTTGGTGAGAGCCATTATCATTGCCTGCATTCTTCTTGGTTTCTGATCTTTCTTTTTCTTTCTTTCTTTCTTTCTTTCTTTTTCTTTCTTTCTTTCTTTCTTTCTTTCTTTCTTTCTCTCTTTCTCTCTTTCTTCCTGCTGTTGCTAAACAATAAAAAGACATTATCTTCCCCATGCATATAGTTATGCATAACTATATCCCCCAAAGCAGTGGTAAAAATTTCAAACTAGTAAATCAAAAAACTAATGCTTTTGAAGGCTTCAACATTCCAAAATGTACACAGCACACTGGTATTATTGGTTATTTAAAGGTAAAGGCAAGGGAGAAAGAGCAGACAAAGAATTGTTCTGTGCTTTTCTGCAGGGGAGGCATAAATCTGTCCCCTTTCCTGTACCCAGATGTGGACAAAGACATTTATCACTGGAGCCTTGAGAACCATACTGCAATGACTCTGCACAACTAGGTCTTCCTGGCAATACCAGCTGTCTTCCAGTATTTCCCAGTCACTGTGTTCTGGTGTAAATCCTTTAAACTCCAGTCCCCCTCTTTTGTCTACTGCTCTGAAATTTCTTCTTCTTTGTTAAAATGACATAAGTCTTGATGCCTGATTACTTCTTTAGATTCTTAATTTATTTTCTGTGAAACCTCTGGTCAAACAAAAATATTCCTGTTTTGTCAGTTGACAAAGCCAAAGTCATCTTGGAAAAAGAAACTCAGTCAAGAAAATACTCTGCAGACTTGCCCACAGGTCAATGTGATGGAGATATTTTTTTTTCAGTGGAGTTTCCCTGCTTTCAAGATGACTCTGGTTTTGTGTCAAGTTGACAAGGGACTTGTGTCTTAGCTTGCGTTCTCTTGCTGTGATAAAGCACCATGACTGAGAAAACTTATAAGACAAAGAGTTTATTTCAATTTATGATTCAGGGGTTAGAGTTCATGATATTTGAAGGGAAGCATGGTGGCTGTAGCTAGAAGCTAAAGGTTTACATTTTGAACCACAAGCAGGAAGCAGATAGAGTGAACTAGCAATGATGTGAGTCTTTAATCTCTCAAAACCCCACCACAAATTCATATTTCCTCCTACAGGGTATCCCAAACAGTGCCACCAACTGGAGACCAAGTAATCAAATGTTGGAGACTACCTCATTCAAACCACCACATTGTCAATAGAATAAGAATAATAATAATGAGAAAGTGAGTTCATCTCTGTGCTTCACTTTGGGGAGACAGATTATTTGAATGTGTTCAAGTAATCTAGTTTGAAAGAGCAGTGACAACACTTATTAGAATCTCAAAAACAGTCTTCTGTGCAACAAAGAAATTTCCTATTAATAGCTCATTCTGCACTAATGTAAATCTGTCCTTGGCTGCAGAATCTGACCAAAGTGAACATGTGAGTTTGAGTGTGGTGCCAATTCATCCTAGGTTCAGAGCAGAGTGGAGCAGGAAGGCTGGATGAGAATTAAGTCTATCTAAAAGCTCTGCTTTCAGGTAGTTCAAAACTCTCAATTCAAGATGTTTTTTATGACCCAGCAACATATTTTTGGGTAATATATTCTCAACCTTTTTAAAAAAGGACCTCTTAAACAGAATAAAAATGTGTCAAAATAAAAAATTCTACAACAGTTTCTCTCTCCTGTTCTTTAAAAAAAAAAAAAAAAAAACAATGAAAAGAGTAATCCCCTGATGATGGGGGAAGTACTTCTGTGTATGTTTATCTTTTTCATTGTTAAATAAAATACTGTTTGGCCAGTGAGACAGCAAGTAGATGGGACTAGGAGTCAAAGAGGATTCTGGGAAATGTAGTAGAGAAGTGCTGATCTAGGCAGGAAATGACATAGCAAGGAGACTCATATTTAAGCGAAGGAGAAACAGGAAGGGCTCTCTTTTCCCCTCCGCTCCTGCTCCAGCCACACAATGTGATCCACCGACAAGGAGGGACGCCAATAAGGCGTCCAACAAGATAAGTCTTATAAAATATATAGGTTTATGATAGTTAAGACTGAGCTAACAGATGAGAAGTCCTAGTCATTGGCCAAGCAGCATTGTACCTAATACAAGTCTCTGTACATTTATTGGGGCCCTAACTCCGGCGGATGGCTGGCATATAGCGCACACGTGGAGATGGGGCTCAGCAGCTTTTGACAGAAAGATTTATTGTAACACCTTCTGGGGTGGTGTTAGGGGGCAAGTAGGGAAATTGCCTGGCATCTGCTTAGCATGCATGAGATCCTGAATTTGATGCCTAGGGTTATCAAAATGAACCAGTGAACTAGCTGCACCCCAGAACCCTTATATAACTGACAATAATAATATTGAACCCTAAATATATACTGCTTCCAATGGATCTTGGATAATGGAGCTTTGTAATCATGAATTCCCTTGAAGAAACCTCATCATGTGTAGGGGTAGATGGTGATATCATTGACATCTCTCACTGATCCAGTCCATGGCACCCCTTGAAAGGTGATGGAAGAGGAGGTTGACATCAATGGAGCACATTGGTAGGTTAAATGAAAATGCAATTTATGGTCTTAACTTGCCTATAAAAAAACACAGGCTAACAGAATGGATACAAAGACAGAATCCACTCTTCTTCTGCATACAAGAAACATACCTCAACTTCAAAGACAGACATTACCTTAGAGTAAAGAGTTAGAAAAAGATTTTCCAATCAAATGGACCCAAGAAACAAGCAGTAGCAATACTAATATCTAACAAATTAGATTTCAAACTAAAATCAATAGGAAAAATCCATCAAGATGGCATCTCAATTCTGAACATCTGTGCCCCCACATTCATAAAATAAACATTACTACTAAAACTCAAATCACACATAAAACCTCATGCACTAATAGTGGGAGACTTCAACACCCCACTCTCATCACTAGACAGGACCACCAGACAGAAACAAAGAAACTAACATAAGTTATGACCAAATTAGGTTTAACAGACATCTATAGAACATTCCATCCAAACACAAAAGAATATACCTTCTTCAAAGTGCCACATGGAACTTTCTCTAAAATTCACCACATACTCAGCAACATAGCAAACATCAACAGATACAAAAAAAAAAAAAAAAATGGAATAGCCGCCTGTATCTTATTGGATCACCATGCTCTAAAGTTAGAATTCAACAACAATACAAACTGCAGAAACCCTACAAACTCATGGAAATTAAACACTGTGTAAGTGCACCATTCCTGGGTCAAGGAAGAAATAAAAAAAGAAATCAAAGACTTCCTTGAATTCAATGAGAATGATGATACTACATACCCAAACTTATGGAACACTTTGAAAGCAGTACTAAGAGGAAAGTTCATAGCACTAAGTGCCCACATGAAGAAACTGGAGAATAGACACACTAAAGAATTAACTGCACAATGGAAAGCTCTAAAACAAAAAGGAGCAAACTCACCCAGGAGGAGTAGACACCAGGAAATAATCAAATTGAGGGCTGAAATCAATAAAGTTGAAACAAAGAAAATACTACAAAGAATCAATGAAACAAAGAGTTGGTTCTTTGAGAAAATCAACAAGATAGACAAACCTTTATCCAAACTAACCAAAAGGTAGAGAGAGAGAACATGCAAATTAACAAAATCAGAAATGAAAAGGGGGGCATAACAATGGACACTGAGGAAATCCAGATAATCTTCAGGTTATACTTTGAAAACCTATACTCCACAAAATTGGAAAATCTAAAGGAAATGGACAATTTTCAGGGTAGATATCACTTACCAAAATTAAATCAAGAACAGACAAGCAATTTAAACAGACCTATAACCCCTAATGAAATAGAAGCAGTCATCAAAAGTCTCCCTACCAAAAAAAAAGCCCAGGGTCAGATTATTTCAGTGCACAATCTACCAGAAATTCAAAGAGGAGCTAATACCAATACTCCTTAAAGTGTTCCACACAATAGAAGCAGAAGGTTCATTGCCAAACTCTTTTTACAAGGCTCCAATAACCTTGGTACCCAAGCCACACAAAGACACAACTAAAAGAGAGAACTACACACCAATATCCCTCATGAACATTGATGCAAAATACTCAACAAAATACCGGCAATCAAATCCAAGAACACATCAGAGAAATCATCTCTCATGATCAAGTAGGTTTCATCCCAGGGATGCAGGGATGGTTCAACATAGGAAAATTCATCAGTGTAACCCACAATATAAACAAACTGAGAAAGAAAAATCACATGGTTAGCTCACTAGATGCTGAAAAAGCCTTTGACAAAATCCAACACCCCTTCAGGATAAAGGTCTTGGAGAGATCAGGGATAACAGGAACATACCTAAACATAATAAAAGCAATATACAACAAGACAACAGCCAACATCAAACTAAATGGAGAGAAACTCAACTTGATTCTTCTAAAATTAGGAACAAGACAAGGCTGTCCACTCTCTCCATATCTCTCCAATATTTTACTTGAAGTTCTAGCTAGAGCAATAAGACAAGAAAGGAGATCAAGGGGATCCCATTCCACATAGAGGGATACTCTCTCAGCCTAGATACATGGGGGAGGGACCTGCCCCAAATGATGTGACAGACTTTGATGATCACCCATGGAAGCCTACACCCTTCCTGGGGAGCAGAAGAAGGTTGGGATGGTGGGAGCATGGAAGGATGGGTGGGAAAGGGAACTGGGATTAATATGTTAAATAAGATTGTTTCTAATTTTAATAAAAAAAGAAGGGGGGAGAAAATGCAATTATCTCACAACAGATCTTACTTTCTCATTTGTAATCTTCTACACTTTGGTTTCCAGTCACTAAAACCTTACTTAGCAAGTTGTCTTTATCTGATGGAGGCTTTTTTTTTTTCTTACATTATGACTTGCCAGGTTGGTTTATTCTAGTATCTGCTGAGGCTTAGATGCTTCATATTAATTTACTTTTTAACTAGAAAGCTACAGTTTAGAAAAAGTATCTTTTTCCACTCCACTGTCCACTGATGGAGCTGAGAAAGATAAAAGATGAACAATGGTATTTTTTCTTTCTTTTTTTTTTTTGAGACAGGGTTTCTCTGTGTAGCTTTGGAGCCTATGCTGGCACTCGCTCTGGAGACCAGGATGGCCTCAAACTCACAGAGATCCATCCGCCTGCCTCTGCCTCCTGAGTGCTGGGATTAGAGTTGTGCGCCACCAACACCCGGCAATAAGCACCTGTTTCTTTCATTTTAATTTTTAAATGTCTTATTGTGTGTATGTGTGTGCTTGCTTGAATGCTGGTGCCTAACAATGGTATTTTTTCTAAGTATGAATCCCAGAGCCAATTTTAATGGTTTATTTTTTGCCCCTCTCCTTCTTTTATCTCCTCTGTTCTCTGCTGTTCCCTACCTGCCCTCCTCTCCTCCTTCAATTCTTTGTCTTTCTATTCTTTTCTCTTCTCTCCCTCTGGTATAGGGGAACCGCACCCCCCCCAGTTCCTAGTCTCATAAATAAAATAATTTAAAAGTGTACTTAAGCTAGGCGTTGGTGGCGCACGCCTTTAATCCCAGCACTTGGGAGGCAGAGGCAGGTGGATCTCTGTGAGTTTGAAGCCAGCCTGGTCTCCAGAGCAAGTGCCAGGATAGGCTCCAAAGCTACACAGAGAAACCCTGTCTCGAAAAACAAAACAAAACAAAACAAAACAACAACAACAACAACAACAAAAAGTGTACTTAAATAAAAGCACAATGACACTTTTATTAGAGTTTAAAAGACAAACTGCATAGCAGGTAAGCTGTAAGACCTTTAGCAGTGTCATTCATTCAGAATGGGGGAGAGAAGGAAAAAAACCATGCAATGCCACCCAGCATGGAGGTCAGACACATGATTGACAAGTGGCCATACAAAGTAAGCTTTAGAGAAAGAGAAGAAAGAACTAGATATCTGGAGAAACACTCAAAGTGTTACGATAAGCATGCTTAGAAAAAGAGAAAGAAGGAAGGAATGCTCTAGGCATGAGGATTCTGGGAAGAAAAAGTTTGCTAGCTAATTATTCCACCCATCTCTTTTTGTTAGTTTGTTTTGTTTTTCGAGACAGGGAGTAGACCAGACTGGCCTCGAATTCACAGAGATCCACCTGCCTCTTCCTCCTGAGTACTGGGATTAAAGGCGTGTACCACCAATGCCAGCTCCATCTCTTAAACAAGGTTTAAGGACAGCGCCCTTCCTAGAGGTGGTCCCTTAGCCAAGGGTTTTGACAGTGCCTGGATGGAATCTATTTTTTAAAAGATTTTATTTATTTATTATGTATACAACATTCTGCTTCCATGTATATCTGCACACCAGAAGAGGGCACCAGATCTCATAACAGATGGTTGTGAGCCACCATGTGGTTGCTGGGAATTGAACTCAGGACCTCTGGAAGAGCAGCCAGTGCTCTTAACCTCTGAGCCATCTCTCCAGCCCTGGAATCTATTCTTGACCAGATTTTTTTCTACAATAACACTCCTTCCTTTCTTCCTACTCCTTTCCTCCCTTTCTTCCTCCTCCTCCATTTCCTTCCTTCCTACTCTCTCTCCCCTCCTCTCTAACACGAGGTATCACCAACATGAAATCCTGCATGCCTTCCCACCACGGTGAACTAAAACCTTTTAAAGCTGTGAGGTGTGTGTGTGTGTGTGTGTGTGTGTGTGTGTGTGTGTGTGTGTGTGTGTGTGTTCGTGTGTTCACTGTGCTGTTTGTATGTGGGTACCTGCAGAGGCGGGGAGATGGTGTCTGGTCCTCTGAATTGGCACTCCAGGTAACTGTGAGCTGTTCCATATGGGTGATGGCACATAGGCTCTGGTCCCTCTGGAAGAGCTGCAAGTGCTTTTAACCAGAGTCCTCCCTCTAGGAAGATCCTGGCTTCTTCTAAGTTATTTCTTTTAGGTATTTTGTCACAGACCAGAAATGTAATAACGACCAGGTTTTCATTAATCAACGCAGCAGGTATTCTACAATGGCCTTGAAGCAGTGTCTTTGGTGCATGGCCAGTAATGTCTTCCTGACCATTGCAGATGGCAACTGAATTTTAAGTTCGTCTGGAAAGGGGTACCCCTGCCCCACCTGGCTGTGGTGAGGATCCTGGGGATACAAGGGCCCATAGAATGCTAGTTCTGAAGACTGGATTTCTCATGGAATCTTAATTGGAAGAATTGGGAATAATGACTGTAAGCTGACCAATAAATAATTTCCACATGGGAAAAATACAGTTGTTGTTAGAGAAATCTGAAGCCTCTGGCTTCTTCGATAGCTGATGGTTCTCATCAGTCCAGGCTTTTCCCTGGTGCCTAATCTTGGTACTGTGCTGTGAAGACGCCTTGTCTCCCTGCTGCCACAAGGCCCCTAAACATTCTTGGATAACTGCTCTTTTATATTTATGTTTCCTTGAGGACTCTCTGGAGCCAGTAGCGGCATCTGCTCCCACGGTTTTTAGGACATTAAAGTCTGAGGTCCTCTCTGTACTGTATGATGTATGGCGGGTGCTGCTTATCCTCTGCATTTTAATCAGTTCCTCCCATCCCTGCTGCTGAGGCTGAGTGTTTTCCGCACCGTGGCATTGACAGATAGAGGCCCTCATCAGCTGTGTTCATAAATTCATGAGAAAATTAGTTTACAGTTGTGAAATAGCACCTTGTGTTTTCCATAGCCAGGTCCATTTCTCTCACAAGGGGAAGATGGACCGTTTTTCTTAAGAAGGGCAGTATGAGTGGACCTTTCTGTCTGGTTGAACACAGGACGACACTTGGGCAGCATCCCTGTGCATTTTCATCCATTCTCAGATAAGAATTCATCTGTTATGTTGCTTGTGCCCCTTAAGAGAGTTTTAGATAAAAGGCAATTCTGTAGATACAAGTTGTGCTTTGAAACAGTTGTTCTATGAGAATTGTATTTCTGAGATGACATTTATGACCTGGCACTAAGTGACTTCTTATGCTATCATTTCATTATAATACTAGGGAAAGAAGTCACAGAAATAGATGATTTAAGCACCCCCTTTTCCAGGTCTCAGTGTTCTGCCCAAGGACCACTGTCTGTGTGTTGTTGCTGAGGAGGTTTTTGTGTTTTGTCATTTCTGCTGGTTGTGGTTGTTGTTCATGTTTTATGTTTTTGAGACTGGATCTTGCCAAGTTGCCCAGGATGGTCTTGAACTCCTGATCTATTTGCCTTAGCCTTTTGAGTTCTGAGATCACTGGTGTGCACACCAAGCCCAGATTAGCTATGGAGTTTTATATAATGAGGGAATTTTTCAGTGTCCATATTAGAATTTACCTGAGGGCAATATTTTCTTACCCTTTCCACAGAGCTCCAGTTCGGAAATTGTTTTAAAAAGAAAAAAAAAAAAAAACCAAAAAGGTAATGAGAACGTGGAGTCCAATAGATTCATGAAGCAGATTAAATAAAGTTTTCTTTATTGCAAGTTTTCAAAAGCCTTTAAAATGCTAATGTGAATTATAGTCTCCAGGAGGAAATTATATTGTTCTCTCAAGATGCTTTGATCACAAATTCACTTTTTTGTTTTCTGGATTTCTCTGTGTAGCCCTGGCTGTTCTGACACTCATTCTGTAGACCCAGTTGGCCTCTAATTTAGAGATCCACCTGCCTCTACCTCCCAAGTGCTGGTATTAAAGGCATGGGCCCCCTTTGTCCAGCCTTGTGGGATTTCTGCTTGCTCTCATTTGTTGCTCAGTGGGGAGGGGTGAGGGAGCCAAGTCATGATGAGTTCCCCAGGAAGGAGACCTGCATTGAGGTGCAGATCTGATTTAATGTGTATGTTTACTGGCATATATGCATAATTATCCAATCAGCTAAGGTCATATCAAGTTATTGTCCAATCAGTCCAAATGACATGCAACCCGTGCTATGTGAGGGTGTACAGGGGGATGGGTGGGGGTAGCACGACCAGGCAGTGTGTCTGTAGATAAAGGACAGGAAGCAGGCAATACCCTGGGCTTTGGCACCAAATTAGAGGGTCTCCAGTTAGCAGGGACTTTATTATGAATCATCTGATGTTCCACAGACTTAGGTTGGCTCAAACAGCTGCAGGTGTTGGCATTCTCAGGGTCCCTTTCTTTTAGTGACACCATCTGAACCGAGACTGACCCCTCATGGCCACACATTAATTTTTAACGTATTATTTTGTCGGACTCATACTTGATCAAACATAGTTTCACAGGTGCTGATCTCCATGTCTCAGTGAGAAAAGTAGGATCTAGAGGAGGAAACTGGTGTGACCGAGACAATGCACATGGATACTCAGATCCTCGAGTCTCCATGGTTCACTCCATGTTTTCATACTGTCTTCATTTGACTATGCCTCCTTATATAGTGACCATTACTGGAGAAGTTCCTCCACAGTCTTACAATATATTTTTAAAATTTTGATTCAAATTAAAAATAGAGTGATTTATAAAATTGTAATTATTTGTTTCTGTGTGTGTGTGTGTGTGTGTGTGTGTGTGTGTGTGTGTATGCATGTGCAAACCAGATATCAACATTGGTTGTCTTCCTTAATTGCTCCCCACTATATTTATTCTTCTCTCACACATTAGACCCTGACCCAGTCCCTCTTCCCACCCCCAGTCCTTCCCCCTACCTCCCCCCTTTTTTTTGAGATTTTTTTCTGAACCTAGAGCTTGCTGATTGGCTAGTCTGGCTGTCCAGTAAGCCCAAGGAAGTCTGCTGTCACCATTGAGCTTGTGTTGGGATTCCAGGTGCATATTTGCTCTGGTCCATGCAGTGTTGCGTTTAATGTGGCTGCAGGGCATGCAAATTCATATGTGTATGACAAGCACTTCACTGGCTGATTTGCCCAGACCTCTATATGTTGTAATGGGATTCTTTGTATCTCTGTCTATTTCTTTTTATACTGTTTTTGCTTTGGTTTTCACATTGTTTTGTTTTATTTCTTATTTTGTGTTATTTTGGAGATGGGGGAGGGTCTTGCTCAAATTCTTCCTGACATGTCTTTCCAAATGTGGTCATAGGTGTGCACCACTGTGCCTGGCATGCTTTTGCAAATTGTGAGTTTATATATGACTGTCCACACCTCCTGGCTCTACATATTCATGATGTCTTCCATTATTTCTCCACATAAATGCAATTTATCATTTTAATCATTCTAAGTAGATTTATATTGTTGTGAGACCCCCCAAAAATCTCAGAACATTTTATAGTAGGATTTTAAAATATAGACTTTAATTTTTACCTTTTTCTTTTTTGAGTCCTGGAGATCAAACCTAGGACCTCATGCAAACATTTCATCCCACCTTGTTCTTCTTGTTCTTGTTCTTCTTGTTCTTGTTCTTCTTGTTCTTGTTTCTTCTTCTTCTTCTTCTTCTTCTTCTTCTTCTTCTTCTTCTTCTTCTTCTTCTTCTTCTTCTTCTTCTTCTTGCCATCCCCTCCCCTCCTCCTTCCCCCTCCCCCTCCTCCCTCCTCCTTCCCTCCCCTCCTCCTTCCCCCTCCTCCTCCTCCCCTCCTCCTTCCCCCTCTTCCTCCTTTCCCCTGTCCCTCCTCCTCCTCCTTCTTTGTAAAGCATATGTCATTGAGTTGGTTAATTTTATGACAACTTGACACTCTAGCCAATTAGCCAGAGTCATCTGAAAGGATACCCTAATTTAGAAAATGCCTCCATAAGACTAGACTGTAGGCAGGCCTGTAGGGCATTTTCTTAATTAGTGATTTATGTGGGAGGCCCCAGCCCATTGTGGGTGGTGCCATCCCTGGGTTGGTAGTCCTGGGTTCCATAAAAAAGCAGGCTGAGCAAGCCATGGGGAGCAAGCCATTAAGCAGTACCCCTCCATGGACTCCGCATCAGCTCCTGCTTCCAGGTTCCTGTCCTGTGTCTTCCGTGATATACAGTGATGTGAAATGTAAGCCAAACAAACCCTTTCCTTTCCAAGCTGCTTTTGGTCATGGTATTTCTTCATAGCACAGAAACCCTAACTACTACAAGTGGTATTGGGATAGCTGCTTTTGGGAGAAGGACTTTGGAACTTTGGGTTAGAAGAACCACTGAGTATTGAGAGTTCAATGTGCTGTTCAGTAGGAGTTTAGAAGATACGAGTATCTGGAGGCCTCGAGCTGGTCTGGAAGACACCCAAGCACCTGCTCAGGCCTGGAGTCCAGGGTGGCAGGAGTTACCACAATGAAAAAATATGTGGTAGAGACTTGGGAAAGATAGAGCATGTGGTGAAGAAATGGGATAGAAAGAGAAGCAGAACAGTTCATACACTGAGGAGAGGTCCAACTGGAGACACAAGAGTAAGGAACAGGCCAATTATGAAGAGCTTGAGCTCCCACCCAGGGCCATGCTTATGTCTGGGGACCCTGCAGCCTCTGAAGTGGGCCAAACTGATCTGCGTGGCCTGTGCTGCCACTTAAATCCATGTCTGGGTCCATAGCCCTACCACAGCCTAGGTCTTTGTTGATGTCCTAGGCCTAGGCTACTACCAAAGGTCATGCAGATGTCCATGTTCTGGGATACTACCTGAAGCCATGATGTCTGAGTGCCATGATGAGCAGTCTCTGCCCCTCCATGACCTGCAGTACCAGTAGTGATGTGGCCAAGGGAGAGGTGGCCATATCCCTCACTGTGTTATTGCAAGAGAACTGTCCAAATGGAGTTGGCCCATCCCTACTTCTACCCCATCTGTAGGCTGCTAGAAGATGTGAAGGGGCCAGTCCTATGGGACTATAGCCATAGAATCTCCATGACTCTGGGAAACAGCAGGATATTCAAGGGGAGTCTTAGAGAGAGTCCAGTGATAATGTGTAGCAGAAGCCAGAGGCCCTGAACCAGACCAATGATCCATTGCAATGAACATTTGCAAGTAAAGCTGTTCAGGCAAAAGGGTATACTGTGTGACACAGTGCAGCTTCCAGTGACACTACTACTATGAACAGAATATGTGATGGAGACACAGGAAAGAGGGAGGAGTGGAGTGGTGCATATAGGGCAGAACTGGACATGTGACAGCTGTGACTGGTATGAGAGAAGGCTGTGATTGCTAGAGAAACAGGAGGAGGAGTCAGTGAGATATTTTTCTTCTTCTTTTCTTTTTTTAATTTAAAATTTTCTTTTGGGGGTGAGGTTACAAGCATGGAAAGACTGGGATATGAGTGGGATTGGGGTGCATGATGTGAATTTCCCAAAGAATCAATACAAATTTTTATTTTGTTTTGTTGAGACAAGGTTTCTCTGTGTAACTTTAGAGCCTGTCCTGGCACTAAATCAATGGACCGTGCTGGCCTCAAACTCACAGAGATTTAACTGCCTGCCTCTGTCTCCTGAGTGCTGGGATTAAAGGTGTGCACCTCCAAAGGTAAGGGAGAAAGCAACAGAGACAATGGAGGCCTGGTTTGTGAAGTTGCAGAGGGAAGCAAAGCCTGTACCAGGTCATTTGTGTGAAGAATCTATGGTGGCTGGTCAGCTGGGGCTGAAGAATTGGTTGTGATTAACAAGAGACCAGAACTAAGCAAACCTTTGTTTTGCTGGGACAATGGATATTGGTCATCAGGGGCTGAAGAATCAACCATGACTATGAAGAGGCCAGCATCACTGAGGTGAAATCTTCTGGGAAGGTTTCCTCAGGGTCAGCACATGCAAGCTGTGTTCAGAGGTGGCCGAGGTTGTACCTTGTGCTGGCAGTCAAACTTGGTCATGTGTAAGAGACTCCCAGGTGGTGCTGGGTTTGAAGGCATGAGGGTGTCAATGAGAACAGCTGAGATCTGGCACTGTAAGAGGCCAGGAGAAGCCATTGGTGAAAGTGAAGCTGGATAAGCAGTGGAAGCTCCAGAACTGAAGGGTCGTGGAGAAAAGTTGAGACTTTTCACCGTGAAGAGAGCCCCGGAGAGTCTATTGGTGAAAGTGAAGTCAAGTTTCAGTAGAAGACCCCAGCATTTTGGAGATGCCACTACCATGGGATGACCACCGAAAACAGCAACAGTAAAGGAGTGGAGCTGGTCCAAACTTAGAAGGAAAGCTGTATATGATGCAGAGGGCCAAGCTGGAAAAATGACCCAAGCCCCTTTGAGAACTCCAGAAGATCAGGAGTGAACCCCATACTGAGCACTGAATTATTTACACCTTTGGAGTATGGTTTTGCTTTGTTCAGAGTGTGGCTGTGCTCTGGTTCTTTCCTCTTGAAGTATAAATGTATTTACTTAGTTTTGATTTTATGTTATCTCACAGTTGAGAGACTTTGATTTTTTAAAAGAGAGTTTGGATTTTAAAAGAGATGTTGAATTTTTATCAAAACTTAACTTTAAAGTGTATAAATTGATAAAGTTTGTGGGACATTTTTAGGTTTGCAATGCATTTTATATTTGTGATATTTATTAAGATTATATCTTAAAATGTTTTGTATGTCAAGTTGACAAGGGGTCACTTGTGCTGGCTAATTTTGTCAGATTGACACAGGCTGGAGTCATCTGAGAGGAGGGAACCCCCAACTGAGAAAATCCCTCCATAAGACTGTGTGAGAGTCTCTGCAAACACCAGAGTCAGCAGAGCATAAATCGGCTGGTGGCAAGAAGGAAGTTGGGTTCAGCAGGACTCAGTAGCCAATGTTGGTTCAAACTTCCATAGTCTGACACTGGGTAATTTTAGGCATATTTATTACAGCACAATTTAGGAAAAAGTTTCCTGATGAAAATTTAACTCAACCCCATGTGCACAACAAAGCTTAAGACATGTCTACATTGCAATTCATTTAAAGTACAAGTGACATCTTTCATAAAGATAAGTTCTATAGATTAACTGAGAAGCAGTCTCAGGATAAATACGCTCAGGATAAGGGCTTTGGGGGAAGATGTTGCTGTAGATTGATTGAGATAAACAAGCTCAAGATAAGGGCCTGGGGGAGTTGGTGTGGCCTGGCCACACAGATAGCACAGAAGTCAACAGACTATTAGCTACATGGTTCCCAGTCTTCTGGGCAGAAAACAGGTTATACATCTCTCACTTTGAAGAGATAACCCTGTGTGTTTAACATTTCCCTAGTGCTTATCTGTGAGGACAAGGACTTACATGTCCCCTACAAAGACTGGACTGTAGGCAAGCCTGAAGAGCATTTTCTTAATTAGTGATTAATGGGGAAAGGCTCAACCCATTGTGGGTGCTGCCATCCCTTGGGCTGGTGGTCCTGGGTTCTATAAGAAAGCAGGTTGAGCAAGCTATGATGAGCAAGTCAGTAAGCAGTATCCTTCCATGGTGTTTACATCAGCTTCTTCCTCCAGCTTCCTGCCTTGTTTGAGTTCCTGCCTTGACTTCTTTCAGCAATGGACTAAGAGGTGGAAGTGTAAGCCAAATGAAACTTTTCCTCCCCAGGTTGCTTTTGGACAATCACAATTAACATTTTTATGTTTTATGAATACATTTCAATTTTAGACATTTAATTTGTGATAGTTTAACTTATAGTCCTGCTTATAAAACTGCTAAGTAAACTATTTTTCTTTTTAGGGGAAACTTTAGGTTCATAGCAAGATTGAGCTACAGGGAACCTCTGGATATGCCTAGCTCACATATTCACAGCCTCCTCTATTATCTTCAGCTCCACAGTTTTGCAGTTTACAGAAAACACTTTAGTTGGAGCCAGACATGTATATGTAGGCTTTTCAGGTTATCTTCTTTCATTTAGTAATTTCATTTAAAATTCCTTCATTTTTTTCACAGCTAAATAGCTCATGTCTTTGTAGCTTTAATATTTTATTATCAGTGTGCTATAGTTTATTTGTCCTTTCAGCAACTGAGGGATTCCTGGTTGCTTCCAGTGTTTGTCAATTAATGAAGAGAACTGTTATGAATAATTTTTGTCCTGAATATGGTATCTGTTTTTTTTTTTCCAAAACAGGGTCTCACTGTCTTAGTTAGAGTTTTTATTGCTGTGAAGAGACACCATGACCATGGCAACTGTTATAAAGGAAAACATTTTGTGGGGTGGCTTACAGCTTCAGAGGCTTAGTCCTTTATCATCATGGTGGGACATGGTGGGATACAGGCAGACATGGTGCTGGAGCTGAGAGCCCTACATCGTGATTGGCAGGCAATAGTAAGTGAACTGTCTCTCTGGGTGTGGCTTGAGCACATAAGGGACCTCAAAGCCCACCTCTCCAGTGGCACACTTCCTCTAGCAAGACCACACCTACTCCAACAAGGTCCCATCTTTTAATAGTGCCACTCCTTTTGGGGGCCATTTTCTTTCAAACCACCACACTCACTATATGTGTACATCCTGATTAGCTTTAGCTGTTAACTTGACATAGACTAGAACTATCTATGAAGAAAATCTCAATTCAGGAATGGCCTAGATCAGATCCTCCCCAGGCCATGTCTGTGAGAGACTGTTATGGTTGTTGACTGATATGGGAGGGCCCAGCCATTCCTTGGAAAGACCATCCAGAACTGTAAAAGAAAGTGAGTTAAGAATGATCATGCTAGCTAGCCAGCAAAAAGCGTCTCCCAAGGTTCCTTCTGTACCTCTTTGGCCGTGAAGTGAGTTTCTCAGTAAGAGCCAATGCTGTGTGGACAGCAAGCATGCCTACCTTCAAATTCCTGCCTTGGATCCCCTCAGTGCCAATGGTGGTTATGCCTGGGTTGTAAGCCAAATACACTTACAGTTGTAAGCCTCCTATCCTCTATGTTGCTTTGGGTCTGGGCATTTTGTCACAGCAGGAGAAATGAAACTAGAACAATGTGGGATGTGTGTGTGTGTTTGTGCTCATGCACACATGAGTGTATTCTACATGTCTCAGGATGGCCTTTAACCTACCATTCTTCTGGACCCCTTGAGTGCTGGGATCCCAGACATGTGCCAGTCTCCACTATTTCTTTTCAAACATGTGCTGTGTGATTTTAAAATATTTTTTGCTTCTATCTTTCAAACCTTATTTTACCTGTGATATTTTAGTTTATGATGCTGTGCAACATGGTGTGTAAGTTTTAAATTTATGTGGTAAACACCAAGGAGCTACACAGCTGAATTATATGGTGTGAGCTCACTTCTGTAGGAAACTGTCTTCTGTGATGAGTCTCTGTCTGTCCTGCCAGCCAGCTCCCAAATAATGACACAGATACATATTAATTCTGAAAGCTCAGCCTATTGCTTAGGCTTGTTACTAACTAGCTCTTATAACTTAAATTAACCCATTTATAGTTCTCTATATTCTGTCATGTGGCGTTGCCTCTCTTTCATCTTGTACCTCCTGTTTCCTCTGTGTCCCCTGGCATTTCCTATTCGCTTAGATTCTCCTTTCTCTCCTCAGAAATTCTGCCTATACCTCCTGACTAGGTATTGACCATTCAGATATTTTTTTTCAAAAATCACAGCAAATACATCTTCACACAGTATACAAATATCCCATAACAGTCTTCCAAAGTGCCGTGTGTTTTGAGTCTCATTAGCAAGGAATGAAAACTCTGGCTCCTCTCAACCTCACCAAAATTGGATGTTTGGATGTCTTCTCTGCTTTAATTGATTGCTAAGGTGTGTGTGTGTGTGTGTGTGTGTGTGTGTGTGTGTGTGTGTGTGTGTGTGTACCTGTCCACATCCTCCATTGCACATCCCTCTGATTCTATTTTACTAATCGTAGGCCGCACTATAGTCATCTGTGGACTCATCTGCTTCTCTCCCTATCAGCAAACTCCTCCTTCAGGGTCACCCTTGCTGTCCCTTCAGGGTCTGGATTATTGTGTTGTTCAAGTTCCATTGTGTTGAACAAACAAAAGTTCAGAGACTAAAAGGTCAAAGATCCGGTGTAAGAGCCTTCCCACCAAAGGCTGACTCCAGAGGGGAAGACCTTATCTCTTAGAAGGAAAAAACATCTCCCAACCCATACCTAGGATCTCTGTTTCTCTAGTCCTCCTGCTCCAGGGAGCCAGAGCTGGTTGGGATGACAAAGACTTGTACTGGGCAGCTCAGGGCTGCCCCAGTCACCAGTCATTTGACTGCATTGCCCAGGGAATTTCTCTCTTAATAAAGACATCCTAATCACAGAGATCCTAAGCGGATGCTGGAATCTGACCTCCAGATCCCTGCAATGTATATATTGTGAAAACAACAATTGTTTGGAAGGGGGGAAAAGACAATAAGGGAAGCTGGTTTGTAAACATCTCTCTTTCTGAGGGACATCTTTTAAAGCTATAAAACTGTAAGGTAAGTTTTATGGGTTTTGTCTTCCTTTGTAGCTCTATAAAATCATGCTTTTATTGATGCCATCCCTCTGTGTGAGGCCAATGATGGATAAGCAGATGATTGTTTCATTTCCTGGTGGAGACAAGCTGTACTGGGCTTTATTATACCTGGTTCTCCCTCTAAAGGAGGTTTGAAAGAGCATGGTAGTCCGTTCTCTTCGGCAGAGAGAAGCTGTAAACATTTTTCTTATCTGCTTGCTCTTATTATATTAGAAAATTTCAATGATTATAGGATTTTAGTTCTCTTGTGAGGAGCTTGCAAATGCTGTTTTTTAAGATCTATGCTTCCTGTGTCTCAGATGCAAATCCAGTGTTAACCTGGAGTAACACAGGATACAGCATTAACTAGTTTCAATATATTCTACCATGAGTATTAGTGGCATTTTAGCTTAGCATACTAAGATTAGCTACCCTCTTAGTCAAACCAGGGAATCCTAGTTTGTCCTCAAAGATATTTTCAGGGCTAGGGGATAGCTCAGTTGGTAGAGCATTTGTGAAGCCCTGGCTTGGTCCCAGGGGTGGTGGTACACTCCTGTAATTCCAGGACATGGGGTGGCAGCTAGAGGATCATGGATTCAAGGTTATCCTTGATCACATAGTGAATTCAAGGCCAGCCTGGGCACTATGAGACCCTGTCTCAAAAGAAACAAACAAATGAAAGAATGAACTTTTCCTTTCTTGGTGCTACTGGATCACATCTCGCTTGCACACTCTGATCACCATCCTGTTGTCAGGGAAACTCAATGATTCCCAGCCTTTTGATCTTCTGTGCCTATAGCTGGGGAACACTGTGTTAAGTCTGACTAGTACTAGCCAGAAAACTGATTTCCTGTTTTGTGCTCAGTATGGTAGGTGGCTTTTGATTTTCTGGAACATCAGCTTGGAAGACGATGAGTGTTAAGTCTGAAACTTGGGACAGATGACTGACTGAAGTGCCTATTTAACCTATCAATGTGAACCCTGGCTGCCAGTCTCTCAGCATCACCAACACCTGTTATGGAGTCCTGACTCCTTTCAGCACTTCTCACCCCTCCCCCTCCCCTGAACCTCTCTGCCCCCAGCTCCCCTTTCCTTGCTCCAGCTTCTCGGACTTCTACATAACCAACCATTTGGGCTAGCTCTTGGTGTCTGAGTTGCTGGTTCTCTCTCTCTCTCTCTCTCTCTCTCTCTCTCTCTCTCTCTCTCTCTCTCTCTCTCTCTCCAGTCTGTCTGGACTCTTCCGATGCCTCTGGCTATGCTCTCTCTCATGTCTACAATAACCCTTCTCATCAACTGAACCTAGAAGCAGTCATGTCCCGATTGTTTATTCTTTTCATTTATTGAGGTTGAGGTGGCATGAAAATTCAGTATGAAGCAATACAACAGTCAGTTAGGGACTGCCTCAGGGTTGGCAGTGGGAACACAAGGGAGATGCACTGCTCAACTGATTTCTCTCCTGATTAATGTAACAGATTCAGGCATCACACACCTTTCTGCCACCTGTGGTCAGAAACTGTATTTCACTCTTACATGGACCAGTCAGAGAGATAATTATGATTATAACTGAAGAGTCCAAGAATAAGAATATAAAAATGTAGGTCCAAAAGTAGGAATGTAGAAGTATAGGAATATAAAGTTGTAAGCCTCAGAGAATGAGAGCAGACTGTCAGCAGCCTTCTAAGCAACTTAAGGATTAACTATTAACAATGCGTTCCCTTGCTTTACAACTTATAGCTCTGTCAGCCTCACAGAGCTGAAATGGCTCTCTGTAAACTCAGAGTCAGCTTTGAGACACCTCCCGTCCTGGCCATTCATGACCAGCAAATTGGCATGAGCTGAGTTAACTTTTGAATGATGAGATGTACATGACTTTTGGTTGTGCGTTGTTCCATACTCTTCCCAGCTATGCAAAACTGGCAGTATCAAAGTGGTGCAGGTTTCGGTCAATACCATCTGAAGAGATCGATCTGCAGTCTGTAAGGCTAAAGTTTCTTTATTCAGATGAACACCAGCCAAGCACAAGCCAAAGCGTGCCCAGCGCTTGCAAGCTAGCCTGACCATGTGCGCCATCCCTTAAGAATCCTTCTGGCATCACCTTTAGATCTCCCCTGACCACGCCCTCATGGGCGTGTCTTGGCACACCTGTCCGGGCTACTAGGAGGCAGGGCTACAGTGTCTCCCTACAACCATCGGAAAGTGCCAGAGAGAAACAATGGACTAAATACTAACACTAGTTTAACCGAAAAACCCTATTAACAAAAATTGTAAAAAGCAATTTGTAACTGGGTTTTACCTCCAGATTGTTAAAATCCCTTTGTTCACGACTAGTGCTTGCTTCTTACTATAAAAAGGAGAGTTCAAAAACCTCCCAATTTACCACAGTTTCAGAAGCCTGAACTCTGGCTGTAGTCACGGCTATAGCTGGTAAGATTTTGTGCCCCACAGAGATTTTTCTTTTCTTTTCCTGGAATAAAACTTGCAGAATTCTGGTTTTATAGACTTGGTGGTCTGTCCCTCATCATTGTGTGACTCTGGACCCAATATAAATGATCGGGTTTGTGAGAATACAGGAGAACCACAGTTGTCGGTCATCCTCTTGAAGTACCTACAGGCTCTAGGGTACTGTTAGGAATGGCCTCACATTCCTCAGCAAGTGGCCTCATCATCCTATTGGTAGAATTTTCTGTCCCGCTGCCAGCCAGCCTGCTCCCAAATAACCACACAAAGACTTATTATTAATTATAAATGCTGGCTGATAGCTTAGGCTTCTTACTAACTAGCTCTTTCAGTTTAAATTAACCCTTATTTCTTATCTACACTCTACCATGTGTTGGTACTTTTTTTTTTTTTTTTTTTTTTTTTTTTTTTTTTTTAAGATAGCATGCTTATCTCCTGTTTTCTCTGCTTCAGGCTGGTGACCCTGCCCTCTTTCTTCCCAGCATTCTCGCTGTCTGGCTCTCCTGCTTAACCTCTTTCTTCCTAGTTATTGGCCATTTGGCTCTTTATTAACAAGGAGAGTGGCACATCTTCACAGTTACAGAAGGATTATTCCACAGCATCATTGCCTTTTTAGTGCTATGAGCTGCACTTGAAGGAACCAGCTTCCCTTTTGGCAGCCATAACAACCGAACACGTGCTTGCCACAAACCTGCCTTGGTCACTTAGAGGTCAGATGCCTGTCTCGTGACAAGGAACCAATCGGAAGTTAGCTGGTGGCGCCATGCTTTACGACCCTGGGTGTGCTTTACGGACAAGCGCACAGCAATGAGGTAGAGAGCATAGCAACCACCCTGGGAGGGCCTATGGGCCATAACAACCAGTTGACCAATCAACACAGGGCAAGCCCTCCAAGGCTGGAGGCACACCAATCGTAAGCCTGTGTGTACCCCTAGACACTCCCCTTACGCTGCCCTATAAGATCTTTTGGGAGCCCTTAGGAGCCGTCTTTCTAGCTGTCCGCCATGGCGGGTGGGTGAAAGACCTGAGCTAACATGGGGTTAGCTCGTTAAATTACAATAAAGCCTCGTGCAGTTTGCAGCAAGCTCTCAAATCCGCCTGGTGATTGGGGTGACCGAGAACGTGGCCTGGGACCCTGGATACTTGAGTTTTCGGGGGTCTAACACACTAAGCATCTGTTTGTCTTGAGCCACTCCATGAAGCAGAAAGTCTGCCACACTGAAGCTTCCAAAAGATCTGGCCTCCATTCTTTTTAGGCCTTTGCATTCTTAAAAGAGGGATGCATAGAGGGAGCAATGAAGAAAGGGAGAAAGGGATGTGTGAGTTCACCATTTGGGGCATTGTTAGCCAGAGGTGGAAACTGATTGGAGGAAGTCTGCCACTGGGGCATGCCTTTGAGAAGTGAATCTTGTTACTACCTCCTTCTAGTCTCACCTCTGCCTCTTGGCAGCAAGAGTTGAGTGACTTTGTTCTATTGTGCACCTTTCACCATGAAATTTGACCTTATCTTAGACCCAAAGCAGTGGGGCCAATCTATCATGGACTAAAGTTCCTGGAACCATGAGTCATGTCCTCCTTTCAGATGGTTTACATCAGATGTTTGTTACAGTGATGAAAACCTGACTAATATATACCAGGAGAGGGACCAGGCCCAATTTTGAAGTAATTAGTTGAATTTTGCCAGGTTGGAGCTAGTAATAATACTATTCCCCTGATAATGAGTATTATAGAAGAAGTTCAGCATGTTATCCATTTTGCTACTGAGCCTTGCCATTGACTGTACTTAACCGTTTTTGAGAGATTGCTCATCTAATTTCCAAAGTGGCTGCAGTGGCTACAAATTCCCTAGCATTGTATGAGGACTCTAATCTCTCCATGTCCTTTTACTAAGGTACTTTCTGAGCTTATGTAACTCAGATGTCATAAAGCAGCAAGGCACTGGGGTTCATTCTTAGCTTGTGTGTGGTATGAGATGCATGCCCATATGTATACATGCACGCTTGTACACACACACACACACACACACACACACACACACACACACACACACAATCTCTCTCTTTTTCTTTGTAAGATAGAGACAGAGAGACAGAACAATAGAAATATCACTGACCATTAGCTTCATATTTCCTTTTTCATGCTAGGATAAAGGCAGGAAGAGCTACATTGTCATGCCAATTGAAACTGGCCTATTTGGGAAAGTTGGTCCATGTCTCTCACTCCTTGTTTCTCAAACAACTTTGTTTCAGCTGGTTGACTTAGAGCTTTAGCATGAGTGATTCCATTTTGATGTTCAGTCCTATCTATTGGTCTAGTAACAAGAGCCTGGTCAAAAAACAGTGGTACCGAGTAAATTCATTGAACAAGTCTTGTTTGTTACATGTTTTATTTTTGAACACAATCCTTTAACTAATCTCATGCCCCTAAAGTCAGTCTCAGACTCCATCTTGCAGCAGCCTGTCTTGGAAAGGGTCCCTGCTCAGCCAGTCCAGGGTGATACTCTTCCAGGATCCCCCACTCCCACTCCCGTGGCAGCTTCACCTACCTTTTACTTCAAAGAGAATGAGGAGCAAGCTCTGGAAGTATGAAAGACAGAGACTTATAAAGGACAGAGAAGTACGAACAGTGGAGAGAAGGTTCTGAGAAGCTGAAGGTAGAGGAAAGATGACCTTTCAAGGACTCCACAAAACCAGCTTGTCACTTTGATGGCTGCTTTGTGACATTTCCCCATAATTTCCGAGAAGAAGGTGTTTTAGAGGATTCCTTTGAAGATGAGCTGTGGGGTCGAACATGAACTTCCCTGTGTGGAATAAAAATGCAAGGATGCAAGGGTGGCTGGAGGAGGTGTCTGCAGGTAGGATGAGACAAAGGATGTGATTGGCTGATGGAGTTAAGCAGATCTTTATAGTTGGGTTTTTTGAATGTGGGCAGGGCAGGGTCATCTGAGACAGGATCTTACTCTGTAGCCTGGTCTAGCTTGAAGGCACTATGTAGCTCTGGCTTACCTCAATGTCATGTCAATTCTCCTGCCCCAGTCTCTCAGTGCTGTGGTAACAGGCATGGTGAGCCGTCAGTTCTAGCTCTTTAAAAGTGGTTTTTATTTGAAGTCTGAGAGCATATGGTATTCTGTGTAAATCTATTTTCCTACTCCTCCAAGAAAACATCCAGTTTTTAAAAGAATGCCTAAGGAGAGTTCATCTATTTTTTGAACAGTGAGTCCTGATTTAGAAGCAGATGTAGGGGGAGAAAATGGACTGCCTCCAGGTGCGGTTCTGCTCACAAAGGAAAACACTGAGGAAAAAAATGACCAACTGGAGCTTATACACATGATTCTGTGGTGGGGAATCAAACACAGAACTTGGGTATATGAGGAAAGGACTCTACCTTGAACTACATCCTCTGCCCATCCACTCAGTATTTTGTGGCATTTTAGAGTATCCATTGTCTGGTATTAGCATAGGCTCTTTTTCCTTTTGGAGAAAAACATTGCAATCATCAGTCTTGCAATTCTCCTTTCAATCATCATCATTCTTTAAAGTACAAATGTGATACCCATCTAAGCTGTCTTCCCAAAGGGTAACAAATAAACTGTTTCATGTAATTACAGATTAGTAGGGTCAACCATTCTAATATCACCCTACAGTGGTAGAGGACTGGAGAAATTGCTAGAGTCATTGCATCATCCCTTTGGAAATCTCTTGACTCTTTCCCTTCTCTGCAAGTCTTCTGTTTCCATAAGACTGTTCTTTGCTACTCTCTCACTCCTTTCCTGCTCTCCCTTCCTTTTAGGAGTAGGAGTACAAGCTGGGCATGAAGGTTCACACCTCTAATTCTAGCATTTGGGATACTGAGATAAGACTGCCTTGAGTTAAAGCCTTAGTGACAGAATGAGAGAATCCAGGCCAGCCTAGGCTACTTACCTAAAAATAAATGATAAAAATGAAGATGGGGGAAGTCTTGGAATCATACTGATGAATCTCTATTCATTTCTACCACATTCTGTATCTGAGTGACCGACTCTAAACAAATTACTTATGCTATTTCTTTTTTTTCATTCATTTATTTAGCTCATAAATAAAGTCATACACAATTATGATACAGAATACAGTATGTTCACAATGGCATGGCTAAATTAAACCAATTAACATGTTATATCACAAATATTCATCATTTTTGTTTTGAGAACACTTTAGATATACTATCTCACAACTTTTAAAATATAGCATATTGTTATCAACCATATTTATCATGCTCTCAATAGACATCAAGACTTCACAGAGTCCATGCCTCTTGTCCAACTTACTTATGCTATTTCTTGTACCTCACCTGTAAAATAGGCTAATGCTTGCTGAATAGATATATTGGTATGTGTTCCACATAGCATAATGGATGATGAGTTATTGCTGTTGATTACATACTGATAACCATATCATAACCAGAAATTACCTTAACCTTTAGAAAGGGGGGTTTTAACATATGTATAACTCAGAAATACATTCACAACTTGTAAAAGAAAACAGGGAAATGTGGTATGTAAAGACAATTTTTTTTCAGCCATAAGGAAAAAAGAAGTTGGTGGTTTTTAGGAAAATAGAAAGGGAGGTAGTCATATTAAGTGCATAAAGGTAGTTTCAGATAGACAAATATTACATGTTTTGTCTCATTTTGGGTCCTGTATTTTATATAAATACACAAAATCATACAAGTATGTTTAGGAAATAAATAAATAACTGACAAATGGGATTGCATGAAATTAAAGGCTTCTTTAAAAAAAGGAAACAGTCCCCTGAAGATACAGCCTACAAAATGGGAGAAAATTCTTTGCCAGCTATACATCCAATAGGAGACAATATCTAAATTGTTCTAATATATTAAGTAATCAAAAAGCTGAATGTTACACACACACACACCCAGACTCCCCAAACCAACACCCCCCAAGCCCCAAAACAAAACCACCCATAGTAAATGCATGTCTTAGCTAGGTTTATCATTGTTGTGATGCAACACCATGGCCAACACAGCTTGGGAAGGAAAGGGTTTATTTTGTTTATGATCCATATCACTGTTCATCATGGAAGAAAATCAGGACAGAAACTCAAACAGGGTGGGGACCTGCAGGCAGGAGAAGATACGGGGTCGTGGAGGAGTGCTGCTCACTGGCTGGCTTTTCATGGCTTGCTCAGTCAGACCAGGATGGAACCACCCACCATGAACTGGCCCTCCCACATCAATCACTAATTAAGAAAATGCTCTACAGGCTTGATACAATTCAGTCTTAGTAGAAGCATTTTCTAATCTGGGTTCTGTCCTCTCAGATAACTGTAGCTTGGATAAGATGATGTAGAACCAGCTAGCACAATGGGATAATAAACTGATCAGGTAGTTTTGAAAAGACAAAGCACAAATGCCCAGTACATATATGAGGAAAATATTCAATGTCCTTATCCAATAAGAAAATACAAATCAAAATAACACTGAAATTCTGTGTCACCCTAGTCAGAATGGCTACCATTAAGAAAACAAACAGCTAAGAGCCCTGAGAAGGATGTGGAGGGAGAGGAAACCATTATACACTCCTGGTGAAAATGTAAACAGTTTAACCATTGTGGAAATCAGTGTGGCATTTCTCAAAATTAAAACAGTGGACAACTGTATGACCCAGTTCTCCCCTTCCTGAGTGTGCACCTCAAGGACCAAGTCAACACATCACAGGGTACCTGAACATGTACAATGACTACAGCTTCTGTAATCAGCCTGGGTGTTTGTCAACGGAAGAAAAGAAATGGTAAATACACACAGTGGAGTTTTATTTGGCCATAGAGAAGAACAAAATTATGAGAAATTTTTAGGAAAATGGGTAAAACTGGTAATCATCTTATTTAGCAAAGTAAGTCAGCCAGAAAGATGGCTATCACATTTTCTCTCTTTTGATTATATATGTACACACACACAAATACACAGATAAATGCATACATTTATGAATGTATGACATAAAACTACAAGTGAGAGTATCTATGAGAAAAAAAATAGCATGTGAGGGAAAGAATTTGTATGAATATGGTCTAAGTTCATAATATATATGTATGAAAATGTCCCTATAAAATGCATTATATATAATGAATATATGCTAATAAAAATTAAAGACATCTTTGAATTATGTGTACATCTGGAAAGAAACCCAGAACTGAAGTAATTTGAAATATGAGATGCAGTTAGTTCTTCATGCTGAGAGTAGGTGACTTGGGGTGGTTTGAATGTCATTGGCCTCCATAAGCTCCTAGGGAGTGGCACTATGAGGAGATGTGGCCTTGTTGGAGTAGGTGTGGCCTTGTTGGAGGAAGTGTATCACTGTGGGGATGGGCTTTGAGGTTTTTTACATGCCGGAGCCATGCCCAGTGCCTCAGTCAGCTTCCTGCTGCCTTCTGATTAAGATGTAGCCAGGAGCACGCCTGCCTGCATGCTGCTATGTGCCCTGCCATGGTCATGATGATAATGGACTGAACCTCTGAAACTGTAAGGGAGCCACCCCAACTAGATGTTTTCCTTGTGAGTTGCCATGGTTATGGTGTCTCTTCAGAGCAATCGAAACCTTAACTGGGACAAACCTCCAGAAAATAATGAGTACAATAAAAATAAACCAAAAGCGCCAATAAAATAATATGAAAATGTTGAAGACAATAAAGAAGAGTCAGTCTTGGTGGTATACTCCTTTGTTTCCAGCTCACAGGACCATGATTTTGAGACTAGCCTGAACTATATAGTAAAATCCTGACTTAAAAATATATACAGTTGCTAGAGAGATGGCTCAGTGGTTAATAGCACTTGCTGCTCTTGCAGAGGACCTAGGTTCAGTTACCAGTACCTATATGAGGCTCCCAACTACCTTATCTGCAGTTCCAGGGATCTGATGCATACTTCTGACTTTCATAGGCACCAGGCACTGCACATGGTACAAACACATGTAGGCAAAACACTCACACACATAAAACAAAATAAAACAAAGACACTATATTTTTAAAAGATCTTTAAATATGTTTACTTGTATAATAAAAGTCCACATTTTTCTCCTTTTATATCTTAAGTGATTTACAAACAACTACATAAGGTAGTATATTTTTTCAATAACTAGGCCTATAAAATATGCAAATATATGATATTTTTTAAAAATAGGATGGAGGAGGAGGTGAAAGCAAAGCTGTATTAGAATAAAGAATGATACCAGATGGAAACTCATATCCACAAGAACAAAGAAAGAATATAGGAAGTAGCAAATAAGAAAGTTAATATAATAAAATCTATAAATACATTGTGACTTTCTTCTAGTGCAATGGCTCTCAGTCTATGAGTAGCAGCCCCTTTAGCAAATCTTTGTCTCCAAAAATATTTACATTGTGATTTGTAATACTAGCAAAATTATAGTTATGAAGTAGCAATGAAAATAATTTTATGGTTGGGGTCACCATAACATGAGGAGCTGTATTAAAGGGTCGCAGTGTTAGGAAGCTTGAGAATCACTATTCTAGTGCCTTATATAAAGGTCATAAAATTAAACTAAGTAATAACTAGAAATTTATTTCAGTGCTCATAAACATGGATATAATATATACAGCAATAATACTACAAATGGGGAAAGAAATAGAGAAATGTGGGAGCAATGTTTTCAAAAATCACACTGAAATAATTATGTTTCAAATAGATTCTGTCCAATTATGACAAACATAATAAGCTTCAGGGCCACAACATGGAAAATAACTCAAAAACATAGGAAGGAATTAAAGGGTCTCAGACTTAGGAGGGTTGAGAACCACTACTAGGAATCTTCCCTGGGTTTTCAAATTCTTCAGCTCCTTTAAGAAAGGCAGACAAGTCCACGGTATTCCAGCCACTGCCTTCCTGTTTGTACTGTGATCCACTGGTCCATCTTTAAGAAGAACGAGACTAGGCAGCCATGCTTCTGGATGCTTCCTGATAGGAGCTGCTGGCTGTAGCGCCTCAGCCAGGACCTCTGGACCTGTGCTGCGTTAGCAACACAGCTCTAGGTGGGCCTCATTGCTGGAGGGCTAGTGAAGGAAAGGTATTGTCAATCCCGCCTGCCACCCATACCACCTGCCCTTTGTTCATTTCTACTGAAGAGCAACCAGGTTGGTTCAGTGTCTAGGATATTGGGAATAGTGCCGTAGTAAGCACTGGTGTGCAAATAACCCATGATACCTTGGAGTCTTTGGGTATACACTGTGGAATGACATAGCTGGGTCATGGGGTAGATCCATTTTTAGTTTTACTGAGAAATCGCCATAACCATTTCCATAGTAGCTTATCTATTTGTATTCCCACCAGGAGTGAGGGCTTCTTTTTGTTCATACCCATTGCCAGATGTCCTGGATATTTATTTATCTTCTTCTGCTATTGTGACTGGGGTGAGATAGCATTTTCAACTAGTTTTAATTTACATTTCTCTAATGGCTAGTGAGGCTAAACATCTTTTTTCTTGTTTTTTGCTTTTATTGAGTCTTTGTGGATTTCACATCATGCATTCAGATCCTACTTATCTTCCTGTCCTTTATATCCACCCTCTGCCCTTGCAACCTCCCCTCCCAAAATAAAAACAAATTTAAAAGGAAAACCAAATAACAAACAAAAGACAAGCCAAAACAACAAAGAAACAAACAAACAAACAAAAGAATTTTTGGAAGCTGTAGTGTGGCTGTTGAGACACACACTTTGCTCTTTAGCTCATTCATCTTTACTTGCCAGTATTCATTGCCAGGAGTCATTGGTCTGGCTAGAGGTCTCTGGTTTCTGCTACACTACCGATAATGGACTCTCACTGGGGCTCCTCTTGGATATCCTGTTGTCCTGTGTCATGGAGATCCTGCTGTTTTGGATCTGTAGGTTTGTCCCCTTTACATGCTCCAACAGTTCATAGTTGAGGAGGATGTTGGGGTGGAACAACACATAGCCCTGGTTTTGGTTTGGTAGCTAGGTTGGTCAGCTTGCTAGCATTCCCTCTTTGTCAGTACCTGGGTGAGCTCTGCCTCGGCTAGCTCACCCAATGTGGCCTGCTGCAAGGAGCCAGGCCAGTTCTGCTCTCAGGCCCTCAGATCCAGGTCCCTCAGGGGTTGCACAATTTTCTCTTGTGCCTGTTCTAGGTAGGGATTTCTCCTCTTCCCTATTCCTTTTCTGGCCCTTTCTTGGGCTTTCCTTTTGTTCTTGAATGCTTATTTGCTTGTTTAGTAACTTGGTTGACTTGAATGAAGTTTATTGCTCTTCAGTGTGAGCAATCAGATGTCAGCTCTTCAGCTGGCACAGCCATAGCCTGTGTTCAATCACTGGGGGGGGGGGTAGATTTCTTTTCTTTCTTTTTTTTGATATTTATAACTCCATTTAACCATAATTCAATAATTTAAAAAATGATTTATTTATTTGCATTGGTGCATCTGTGTGAGGGTGTTGGTACTCATGGAACTGGAATTACAGATAGTTGTGAGCTGCCATGTGTGTATTGGGGATTGAACACAGGTCCTCTAGAAGAGCAGCCAGTGATCTTAAACACTGAGCCATCTTTCCGGCCCCTTAATACAATAATTTTTAAAGTTAGCTCATCAAAAACTTTACCCCTCCATGGGTAGGTGCGGAAGGCAGTCTTTGAGGTGTGTAATGATGCCAGGAAGGATCCTTTAGCTATTATTCCTGTTGCTGTCTGATGAACTCAGCTTCCCATGGTGTGGCTTCTTTCTGTCACCTAGCTGCTAGTAGCTTTGTGATTGCTTTCCACTAAAACCCCCATTGTGTCCAAGCACCTGTGGACTGTTCTAAATCACAGTGTTCCCAACAAAGTCCCTTCCACAGGGGAGGTCTTTTAAGTCTTGTTACTTCTAGCTGTGGGCAAAGCTGAGGACTCACTGCTTCTGAGCTGGAAGCAGGGAGAACTGTTCATATCTGTTGTGGTGATGTCTTGCTTCATGGGTTCTGTGCTGGGTGAAGCAGTAGCCTCTGGTCCTCTCGTGGCATTGAAGCTTTAATTGTGACAGAATAGGCAGGGTCAGTGTCCTTGGGTGGAGCCCCTACTCTATGAGTGACGCTGAGTGGAAAAAGACAGCCCTCACCATGCCAGCTGCCCCCTCCTAGAATTTAGCATCTGCCACAGTTGTTAAGAGTGAGGGTGTGACCCAGCAGTGCAAATAGTATACCCCTCTTGGGAAGATTCCAGTCACTGCCTGTAGCCCAGGACCCTGGGAATTGTGGAGACAAGGATTCCTGTGTGGTCATTCCCATCCACCCAGACTCAAGAGCCTTTCTTCCCTCACACTGAGCTAGGTCAGATGAGCCAGGGAGGAAATAAATGATGTCTCAAGGCCACTCAGTCTTGCTGATTTTTTAAAACTGTGATTTAGTAGTATATGTTCATTTGCTTGAAACTTTTTGAGCATTAAATTGTTGAACTTTTAGAATTTTCAGTGGTTATATTTTTGTCGTTGGCAGGAAGAAGTCTGCCAAGTTATTCACAGTGACTGGAACTTTGGGGTTTGTCTTCTGTTTTGACTTTTTCTGGGAAAGTTGGAGGGATTCTCTGAAAGTATGCACCACATGGTACATTCTGTGGAGAGACACTGCAGAGGTGTCATGGTGAAGATAGAATTCTGAACCTTAATGTTTTGCCTCCCTTTGTACTTTGATATCACATGAAAGGGGTGCATGTAGGTAATTTGCCATTCAGTTATATACTGTGTATAATTGAATGTGGTGGGGGAAAGTATCCGAGAGTTCTCCACCATATGAACTTAATATGACTTTTGTATTTGTTCATATAAATTATAACCTCCTCTATCATTGAAGAGTTCTCTCTTCAAAAGCCAGACCCCAGGCATTAAAAATGACCCAGAATTGGCAAGGCAGATAATAGTGTTAATCCCATAACCCATAGCTCACTAGAGACACTGTATAGACAATTGAATGTCTTTACTCCAGCCAGCTAGGACCATACCCAAGTGTTCAGAGACCTAGGTGTGGTTCTAAGTGTTCAGAACATGGGGGTTTTAAGGGTAGAGATCTCGTTTAGGCATCTCAATTGGCAGCTGCAGGAGGTGGGCTTTGCAGAGTAAGAAGTTTGAGCAAGCAATTTTATCAGAAGCCAAGAAAAGTGGTTAGCCAGCCAGAGAGGATTCTGCACAAACAGGCAGCAAAGATAAACAGTCAGCTGGAGCAGGTTCTGCACAAATAAGCAGTTTCAACAAAACCTAAGATAAGTTAAGCGGGACATCCTGACCTTTGGTTCCTAGAATAGTGTTGGATAATTTTCCATAGGATTCTTCAAGGAGGTCAGATTCTTTTTTTTCTTCGAGACAGGATTTCTCTGTGGCTTTGGAGGCTGTCCTGGAACTAACTCTTGTAGACCAGGCTGGTCTCGAACTCACAGAGATCCGCCTGCCTCTGCCTCCCGAGTGCTGGGATTAAAGGTGTGTGCCACCAATGCCCGGCTTGAAGAGGTCAGATTCCAGTTGAACCAGGAAATGGCCCCAACAAGAATACAAGATGGAGAAACCTCTGCACTGTCTTATCCTGTCAGAATGGAATACGAAAACTCACTGGTATGTTTTGAAATTCTGAAATGTCCCTTTGTGTTATTTGAACACATTTCATTTGTCTGAACAGCTGATGGCACTGTTTGGGGGAAACTATAGGACCTGGCTGGCAGAGGTGAGTCACAGAGCATAGATAGGCCTTTGGGTGTGATGGCCCTGCCCTGTTTGTATCGTATTCTTTTTTCTGCCTATCATGATATAAACAGCCTCTGCCACACACTTTCGGCTAAGGATCTGTTTCTGCATGCCTCCTTCAATGTGATGGACTGTATCCCTTGAAACTTCAAGCCCCAACAAATACATCTTCCCTCCCTTGAGTTGTTTTTGTCAAGTATTTCTGTTCTGGTGCTGAAGAAAGCAACCTGTTCTCTAGTAGAGAAATATATAGCCAGAAAGCTTAGAGGAAACAGAAAAGATAGCTAGAAAGAGAAGATGGCTCATGAGAAAGTGGTGGGGTGGGATGTGCCTAGCTGTTCAGGAGGAGAAAGACCATCTTATTTGAAGGAGGAGAGAGAAAGAACCAGGAAGGATTGAAGGAGTAAAACACATGAAGTTTTCTTTGTATTCTGCATAGATGTTGTGTTCTTTGAGAGGAGCAAAGGCAATTTGTAATACTGACGTATATTTTTTCCTAATTGATACTTAGTCACACTTCTTTATGTGGAAATCCATGCAGAGGCTGGTCTGTACATATTTTTCATTCTCATCACATCTTAATAAGAAAATGCTAGCTGCAATCCTGCCCTCTTTGCTTTTGTAGCTTTCTCCCAGGAATACTGACCACAAATGGTGTTGGTCTTTGCATGGGACTCAGGAGAGCATCAAAACCAGTTTTAAACTGAATATAAGTGACCTGCCATTGTTTTTCTTATGAAAATGCATAAGTCTTACAAAATACGTGTGCTTAATTTAATTGACATATTTAATTACATAGTTTCATAATTTCCCTCACAGCTATTGGAGCTGAAGTGTCTCCTGGCTAACAGAATTCTAATGAAAAGGGTATGAAACGGAATTTTCCTTAAGAGAAACAGTGTTTAAGAGCTTAATTGCAGCTGGTCATGGTGGCTGTGGTGGTGATGGCGGTGGTGGTGGCGGTGGTGCATGCCTTTAATCCCACACTAAACTTCTTCCTGTGGACATCACAAGCTGAACAACTCCAAATAGCTACTCTATCACATTTGTATCTCATTGGAAGAAAAAATGTCTCTCCTCAGTGATCAAGCTTGTCAAATGAAGAAGTCATCCTTTTAGATATTATTTGTCCTCCCTCACCAGGGGGCCATTAGCCAGGGAACTAACCCAAGAGGAGAAATTCAATTGAGTTCTTTTTCTTTTTTTTTTTTGACAGGTTTTCTCTGTGTATCCCTGGCTGTCCTGTAGCTCACTCTGTAGACCAGACTGGCTTGGAACTCAGAGATCTACCTGCCTCTGCCTCCTGAGTGCTGGGATTAAAGGCAGGTGTAGTAGTTCTCATTAAGAGAATGTGACAGTTTTCACGTTTTGGCTTCTTCTGAACTGATCTGAAACATTTCTGTTGTAATTCTGGGGATCCCAGGAACACAGATTGAAAAAAATAAATCATGGCTTGGGTGATACAGCTATAGTAAAAAATCCAAGGAGCAAAAGATAGCATGAGAACAGAGTCATGAGTTGTCTCGTGCTGCAGGATGTCAAGGCTGCTCCCATTCAGTCCTTAAGGCTGTAGAAACCGGAACATTCTTCCAGAGCTCTAAGAAGTGTGGGAGGAGCAGGGGTCTATAAGCTACTTACAAAATGTAAGCCAGATAAAAGCGGGGCAGTTCTATCCTCAGGACAAGCCCCAGCTGTCAGTAACTTGACACCCGCCCAGCCCAGCTGCAGAGTTTTGGTGTATGGATTTGCAAAGGAGAGAAAACCAATTTAGGGGGCTGGAGAGATGGCTCAGAGGTTAAGAGCACTGGCTGTTCTTCCAGGGGTCCTGAGTTCCATTCCCAGCAACCACATGGTGGCTCACAACCATCTGTAATGGGATCTGATGCCCTCTTCTGTATGCAGGCATCCGTGTAGACAGAGCACTCATACATAAAAATAAATAAGTAAATAAATAAATATCTTAAGAAAAAAGAAAACCAATTTGGGCATACTAACTTACTGAGTGCAGTGGATAGGTGTGGTTTTGAGGGCCTGAGACTATCCCTGGGAACCCAGGCATAGGGAATATACATGGATCAAGTTGCCTCAATTTGGCCTGCCAGCAGGACAGCTGACTACAGATGGGCCAAGGGTTTGTAGGTAGCTTCAGGCCAGCTCAGGCAGGGAAGTACACAGGGAGAGATATCCCTGCCCTTGGTGGTAGGAACAGATTTCATCAGCTGAGAATTACTATTCAATTTGATTTGCTCTGAGCCTGAACACCAGTAGCTAGATCAAATTATAGGGCTATGCACCTGTCATTTATGGATCAAGCACCCTGACATTCCAGGGGTACACATGATACCCACAGCACCATCCCTACAGCAAGGTGATTAATACTCATAGGGCCTTGAAAGTACAAAGGCAGGTCATCTCCCTCTACAGTATCAGTGCTGTGATAGTTTTGCATACTCTCATTGCACTTGGGAGGTACTGCTCAATTCAAATAGCCACCCAAGGGTATTGTATGATGTGGGAAGGCTTGGGAGGGTAACAGAATCCACCATCTTACAGCAAAGGTAAATGTGGCCAGAAGAGGCCCCAACACACAAAGAAGGAAAATGGTCACAGGTATAGGCCAATTTGTTTAATACACATTTAGTAATAGCCTAAGGAAAAACTACTTTGAGATTCTATATTACCTCATTCTGAGAGGCTCTCATCAGCAAAATGAATGTCAACAAACACTGGTAATGATGCAGCCCCTATTCATCACTGATGGGACTGTCAACTGTGTAGCCACTATGGAAATCAGTATGAGGTATCTTGAAAAGCTGAAAATGAACTAATATGAGCCTACAGCGCCACAATGGATTCTATTATTAAATGACTGAAGCTTTCAAGTGATTTTCTACCAATCAAATAGTGGATGTGATGGATTTAGTGTTGTTCTTGTACCACTGTCATCCGAGTTCTTACATACTTTGTGACGTACACTGGAGTGGGAGAAATCTGGCTTTATTAACTGACATGTCTGACAGGAATTATAACCTATATCTTCTCAGGTTTAGTCAGTCTGACAGATGTTTCTGCTACTGACCTGTCATGGAAAGTCTGGAAATATACAGAACCACATCTGAGGGTTGCCACCGGCATAATAAAACAAAACAAAACAAAACCCATATATATATATTATATATATATATATATATATATATATATATATATGTCCTTACCATTTCTACAATGCAAGGTATGGCTTCAGAATTGGCTATATCTCCAAGTGCTGCTGTCCCTGCCACTCCCTAACTCCTATGTCTCATGTGAGTCGTTTAATCTTCTTGTGCACCAGCTGTTTTGGCTAGAAGAAAGGAATATTAACTTCATTCTTAGGCCACTTAGGAAGGCGATAGATAAGAAATGGTATGTGCATGTGCATTTGTTTAACATGTATATACTCTGTGTGGTAGCTCTTATGCATATTAAAGAGAGAGAGAGAGAGAGAGAGAGAGAGAGAGAGAGAGAGAGAGAGAGAGAGAGAGAAAGAGAGAGAGTGTGTGTTATGCAGAGGCCAGAGGGAGATGTCAGGTGTCCTGCTCTGTCATTATCCACCTTATTTCCTTGAGACAGGTTCTCTCACTGCACCTGGAGCTAGGCTGGCAGCTGGCAAGCTTCTTACACAGCAATTTCCTCTGCACTGAAATCTCATATCTCGTTAAGACTTAGGAAGTTCCAGAGCTGAGGGGATGGTTCAGTGGTTAAGAGCTCTGTCTGCTCTTAAGGAGGACCCAGATTTGGTTCTCAGCACTCTCATGGTGGTTCAAAACCATCTGTGATTCCAGTTCCAGGGGATTCTCATCCTCTTCTGGTTTCATTGGGAACCAGGCAGGCAGGTGATGCACATATGCAGACTAAACACCCACAAATGTAAAATAAAATAAATAAATCTTAAAAAAAAGATGCAGGAAATTCTAAAGGGAAGGAGCTCTTCAAGACTGAGGGAATGCACAAGACACGTCTTAGGAAGTTTCTGAAACTTACCTCTACCTCCTCAATAACCAGTAAGGATTTTGGAGGAGCAAAAACTCTTCAGGGGCTAAAGAGATGGCTCAGCAGACACAGGTACTATCTTAGCATTTTTCTTGCTGTGAAGAGACACCGTGACCACAGCAACTCTTATAAATGAAAAGATTTAATTGGGGTGGCTCGATTACGGTTTCAGAGGTTCTGTCCATTGTCATAATAGTGGGGAACATGGTATCTTGAGTATAGAAAAAAGCCTGTCCTCACAGTGACATACTTCCTCCAACAAAGCCATATCTCTTAATAGTGCCACTCCCTATGAGATTATGGAGGCTGACTGCATTCAAACTATCACAGGTACATATTATTCTTCTAAAGAACTTCTAGAGTTTGGTTTCACAGCACTACTTGTGGCTTCTGCTACAGGAGATTTGATGGCTCTGACCTTACTGAACATTTATACGAATGTGCACATCCACATGCTACACACAACCCCACACACCCCCACACACACTAAGAAAGCTCTCTGACTTGTACTGGTTGGTTTTCTCAACTTGATATGAACTTAGATGTATGTATCTGGGGAAAGGAGCCTCAATTTAGCAAATGCCTCCATCAGATTGCCAGAAGGCAAGCGTGTAGGACATTTTCTTGAGGTGGGCAGGTAGTCCTTGATTGTATAGGAAAGCAAGCTGAGCAAGCCAGGTGTGAGCAAGCCAGTAAGCAGTGTTCCTCCATGGCTTCTGCTTCAACTCCCAGCCCCAGATTCTCATCCTACACCCCTGCATTGGCTTCCTCTGATGATGGAGTATAACCTGTATGCTAAATAAATCCCTTTCTCTCTAAATTGCTTTTGTTCACTTTATTTATCACAGCAATAGAAGCCTAATTTAGCTACCCATTGTGCTGCCTGAAAGTTGTGCAGAGAGTCCCGGCTTTCAGGGTTGTTATACTTAGATAATGAGCTCATATTTTAATTGGGGAAGAAGTAGTTTGAAAACTGCAGAGGAATTATTTGTGTGCTACCAGCTGCCATGAGTACTCCAAAGCTATTCCATTATTAAGCAATTTTGTTGCCACCTACCTATCTACCTACTTACTTACCTATACTTCTCTGCCTTCTTTCCTCTAATCTAGCAGCAACCATTATTTATCTACTTACCTGTCATCACTTTGCCTATCATTATTACCTCATCTATTGAATCCATGGGCAATGTTGTGTAAGAGCATTTATTAATTATGAAAGCTCGGCCTTAGCTTAGGCTTGTTCCACTAGCTCTTATAACATAACCCGTTTATATTAATCTACATTCTGCCACATGGTGTTGCCTCTCTTTCATCTTGCACCTCCTGTTTCTTCTCTGTGGCTGGCTGGCAATTCTGCCTTTCTTTGGCCTGGAAGTCCTGCCTAGCTATTGGCCATTCAGCTTTTTATTATAGCAATCATAGCAGTACATCTTCACACTGCACAAAAACCCCACAGCAATGTTGTTTGGACTCTGATATACTGTTTAAAAGATTTACTCAGAAACACAGACAATATATCAATGTGCTATTAGAAACAACATTTAAATAATTTTCTTGTTGGTAGAGTTGTATTAAAACTTGTGTATTGGTCTGGGGTCATAGCTAAGTGGAAGAGTCTTTCTTGGCAATTGACACTGATCCAATACCAGGAATGACAGGCAAACAAATTTCATTCATTACGTGGAATATGAAGGCTATGCTATCCAAGAATCGTTTTTATGGAAAGTCATCCTTTGATGATAAAAAGTAAGAAGGTTTTGGAGTAAGTGCCCACACAGGACATCTCTGGAGAGGCCAGAGCTACTCCTTTGCAATTCACCAGTCAACTAAACTGCAAGGGAGATAAAAAGTGAGAGCAGTGGCAGAACCCTCAATGGGTCCATTGTGTAAATGATTTATAAAATGATAGAGGGTGTTAGTCATGTTGCTGTCAGGTCAAAGATGCTGGGAACCACAGAGGTGAAGACTGCCAGAGAGACAGGGTCATTACTCAGGATCTGATTGCTTTGTGCTTTGATTTAATAATTCATATGGCAGAAACCCAGCTGTGCTATACTCCCTAGAGATTCTGCCACACATATGTCAAAACTGACTATATGAGACAGAAGCAGAGGAAGGAAAGCCAGAGGCAGCTGTGGATGTGACTTTGAGAAAGAACACGATCTGGAAAGTCATTGTCCCTTTCTCTCTTCTCATTATCCCTAGCCATACACAGTATTGTTACACAGAGGAAAACATTTTAGAAAGGGCCAAACTCCTTTGATTATCAAACAAGTAATCTGAGATCCATAGTGAATGTGCCCTGCCCATGAGTACAGAGAAGCCAGGGCTAGGTCAAATGTTCCTGGGTGCCAGCTCTGCCTCCTTTAAGTGACACTCCAATGCCATCATAGGAATGGATCTCTCTATTTATCTCTCTCCTTTTTATATGCATCTGTATACATATAAACAAATACACATAAATGTGCATATAAACCACTTCCATCAAGTATATAATTTGGTGTAATTTTAGACATGCAGGTAGTTTATGAAAATATGCAGAAGAACATGTAGGTAAACTTGTGACAAACATACATTTGTCTTTGTTCTCTGAATCCATTTGTTTTCAAAATATTATAAAAGTAAACCCAGAGCATATTTTTAAACCCTGTGTGCTTCAGTCATTAAATGACAATGCCTCACAGTCCTGCATTCAGTCAGGCCACAGATACAAGCTCTGTACCCTGGCTGGTTCTATACTACAGGGTGGTGCTAGCAAAAAGTCCTTCTGAAGTTAACAGGACATAGGCTTTTCAGAGTGGAAGGATATGAGAATCCAACAGCCAGCATATCATGAATTCATAAATGACTCCTAATTTATTTAAAACACCTCAGGTCCATATGGTTCTATAGATAATTTCATCAACTTTTCCAACAACAGGCTATTTCATTTATTGATTCTCAATCAAACTTAGGTTTTAACCAATGTATAAACACCACAAAATGTACCATATATATATATATATATATATATATATATATATATATATATATATATACTTTTTGAGACCAGGTTTAGTTATGTAACCCAGACTAGCCTCAAATTCGATGTCACAGCCCTTTGTCTCTACTTTCCAAGTGCTGAGATTACAGGCGAGTGTTACCATACCTGACCAGATGGACACTTACTAACAGATGTGTTGCTACACATCTGTACATTGCAAAATCCAGCTTGCCATTTTCAGCCCTTAAACACTTATTTCTTCTTATTGGTGAATGCATTCAAAATCCTCTCTTCCAGCTTTTTTGAGAAGCAGTACAAAGTCATGAACTGTATCCACCCCATTGTGTGATGGCACACTGGAACTTCTAACTCCTGTCTACCTTTAACCTTAGAGCACATTGATCAACCTCTCCATCTCCTCCCAAGTGCTCTCCAGTCACAGGTAACTGTCATTCTGTTCCCTCTGTGCATGGGATCATGTTGTCCTTGTCTCTCCGTGCCTGGCTTATTGAGACCGCTGTGTTAACAGTGGTCTCATGTTTCCATCTCTATTGCTGTAAATGATAAGATTTCACTCATTGTTTCTGCACATATGTATCCCCTTTTCCATTCATCAGTTGATAGAGACTCAGGTTGCTTCCATTTCTTGGCTACTGTGATGAGGGCTGCCCTTTATCCTGGGGTGTGGGCGCCCATAAAACAACCCACTCACTTTGATCTGGGTAGCTGCAGTGTAACTTTCCTGCTCTGATGAGCCAGTGTGGCATGTTACCATACACTATACATTTCTGGAAGAACCTCATTTGCTTTGCCTGCATTTACATGTGGAAATATGTAAACTTATTCTTGGAGTATCTTCCGCAGAGCAGTTAAAGTACACTATTTGTTTACACATTTATGAACCTATCATATATTCCTCATTGTGTTCTCTCCTTAAGTTCAAGTTTGTGAACTGTTACACGTGTGCTCCACATGGTCCTTGTTTTAAAAAGTAGCCTACAGCAGTCATGCTTCCTGGACACAGGATAGATTAAGGTGCTAGAGATGTACTGCATCTCTTATGATTTGAGTCTGAAATGTCTCCATGGGCCAAAGGATTGCTTGCCAGCTATTCCATGCCATAGCACCTATACCCATGTTTAAGTGTTTATTTGACTGCCGCAGCGCTTTGGGATTTCTTTTGAGAAGTAATGCCATGATGGCCACTTTGAATAAATTTTTTTTGTTACTAGTGTATGATGTTTTACTTTATATTGTTAGGGAGTGAATATGTGCTCTTCTATTTTTACCAAGTCTTTTAAGAAATATTTTAATCTTGTGTATGTATGTGTGTGTCTTATGGGTTTGGGCAGGTGGGCACACTGTCCAGGGAAACCAGAAGAGGGTATTGGATTCTCCTGGAGCAGGAGTTGAGGCAGTTAGTTTTGAGCTGTTTGATGTGGGTGCTGGGAATTGAAGTTGGTTCCTCTCAGAGAACAGTGCACACTCTTAGCTTCTGAGCCACTCCTCCAGCCCTTACTAACTTTTTCTACACCTCTTTGGTCATACTTATACCTTCTGCATACCCAAATTCACAATGATGTTTAGATTTCCTTGAGGTTGTGGAATTTACCTTTTTCATATTTGTCATCTCAGGATGGTGGTGACCAATATTGAACTGTTCCACAGGAATCTATCTATGCGGCTTTATTTGACCACCCAATCCAGTGTTCTGCAATCATCCCTTTTACCACATTGCATGTTTTTATTTATTTTTTTCTTTTTTGAAATAGGGTTTCACTGTGTAGCACTGGCTAGCCTGGAAATCACTTTTCAGACCAGGCTCGCCTGGAATTCACATAGATCTGCCTGCCTCTATCTCCTGAGTGAAGGATTAAAGGTGGGCATCACCACACCCAACTTGGATGAAATTTTTGAAGTTCTTGAAATATTTTAAAATTGCAAACATGAACAGAAAGTTGAGCAATCCCAGGAATAAAGATTTAGAGTCTTAGACAAAGGTAAATTTAGAAAAATGGTGATACACAAACCTTTTCATAGGGATGGTATTTGTAACTATGAAATTGCTGAGAAAGAGGATGAGAGGGAAAAAGAAAAAGAAGTTATGAAGAACAAGTAAGCTTAGTGGGGAGGTGACGTAGAGTCTCTGCATGTTTTTTAAAGACTTTTTCTACTGTAGTTTTCCAGTAGGCACTTATTAAGATTCAAGAATACACACCAGCATCACCAGGATTCATGAAGCAGAAGCAGGAGAATTTCTGCAAGTTCTAGGTTAGACAGCTACATAATGAAACCTCCTCTCAAAAAACCCCAACACAACCAAAACATTTAAAACTACTTTTTTTTTTTTTTAAAGAAATGTGCTTTCCCCAAGAGCCCAGCTTTTGTTAGTTTCTTGTGCCATGGATGAAGCTCCACTAGATGGTACTGTTACCTAAGCCATCATCTCAATAAGCAATTGTTCCAGAAAATCTCTTTTCCAACGCCAACTCTGCCAGCTTGATCACTACTGTAAGGCATCCTGGAGTGAGTCACTATTAAGATTTATGGTGAATTTTTATTTTTTGTGTGAAATAAGATGATCAATGGGATAGGATGCTGGTAGTTTGTTTGCACAAGGTACAACATGAGCTATTTTACGACTGAGCTCCTTTCAGAAAAAAAAAAAAAAACAGTTCAGTGCCTGTAAACCAGGAATTCCAATTAGCATGTATTTGAAATAGCTTGCAATATAGATGACATTTTATTGACATTTGATATTTATAGAGTTTTGCCAGGAAATCAACCACAAGTCTGGGCAAATCTAAATGTTACAGACTGTACAATTGCAAGAAGATTGATTTAATGGGGGTGGTTATCCAGAAGCCTCTTTGTAAGAGTTGCCATGGTGTTCTTCCCTGTATCTACCTTGAATTTGGAGAGACAAGAAAGGAAGTTTTTTGTTGTTGTTGTTTGTCCCCTCCCCATATGTGTCCTTGGAAGTAATTAAAGATGAACCTGCATTATATAGAATTTACTTGATCATTCCTCTAGAACAGATTCTCAGAACCACCCAAGTACTGAAGATTTGGGAGTTTCAAAAGCAGGAGTAGAAAGGATAATTCCACACTCATTATAGAAACAGCAATTAGTTTTATCAGCTATTAATTAAATGCTGGGAAATGTATTGTAAGTGACATAATAGTACAATAAGTTCATACTTATTTTTCCCTCTAAGCTATTACAACCCCCCACCTCTAGGCAAGAAGTTCTTAACTCAGTCCCCTCAGATGTTCAAAGGTGAAGGAATTTTGAATGGAGAAATTACGTCTAATAGCAGTGTATTTTTTTATTTTTACAAAATTATAATTTCACATGTCAATCCCTTCTCCCTCTCCACCCCTCCCCCCAACCCCCCACTAGCTCATTCCTCCTCCCCCCTCTGCTCCCCATAGATGGTAGGGCCCTCCACGAGTGCTCCCCAAAATCCACAACATCATCCTGGGCTGGGCCTAGGCCCTCCCCCATGTATCCAGGCCAAGAGAGCATCCCTTCATGTGGGATGGGTTCTCAAAGTCCCTTCTTACACCAGGGAAAAATACTGATCCACTACCAGAGGACCCCATAGGGTGCCGAGGCCTCCTTGTTGACATCTACTTTCAGGGGTCTGAATCAGACCCGTGATGGCCTCCCAGACAGCAGACTGGGGGCCATGTGATCCCCCTTGTTCAGGTCAGCTGTTTCTGTGGGATTCACCAGCCTGGTACCAACCCCTTTGATCTTCATTTCTCCCTCTCTCCAACTGGGTTCCAGAGTTCAGTTCAGTGTATAGCTGTAGGTGTCTTGCCTCTGCTTCCATCAGCCACTGGATGAGGGCTCTAGGATGGCATATAAAGTAGGCATCAGTCTCATTGTAGGGGAAGGACATTTAGGGTAGCCTCTCAGCCATTGCCTAGATTGTCAGTTGGTGTCATCCTTGTAGATCTTTGGAAATCTCCCTAGTGCCAGATCTCTCCTCGGACCTATAATGGCTCCCTCGTTTTGATATCTCTCATCCTGCTCTCCTCTATTCTTCACCCAACTCTAACTTTCTGCTTCTCCATTTCCTCCTCCCCCCTCCTCTTCTCCTCCTCACATTCTGCCAGCTCCTTCTCCCCTACCCTCATGCTCAGAATTATCTTAGGAGATCCTGGCCCTTCCCATTCTCCGGGGACCATGCATTTTTCTCTTAGAGAACTTCTTGTTTCCTAGTTCCTTTGGTGAAGAGGATTGTAGGCTGGTAATCCTTTGTTCTATGTCTAAAATTCATATATGACTGAGTAATACCATGTTTGTCTTTTTGTGATTGGGTTACCTCACTCAGAATGGTTTCTTCTAGTTCCATACATTTGCCTGTGAATTTCAAGATTCTGTTGCTTTTTTCTGCTGAGTAGTACTCCATTGTGTAAATGTACCACATTTTCTCTATCCATTCATCAGCTGAGGGGCATCTAGGTTGCTTCCAGGTTCTGGCTATTACAAACAACGCCGCTATGAACATGGTTGAACATATGTCATTGTTGTATGAATGTGCATTATTTGGGTATATGCCCAAGAGAGGAATGGCTGGATCTTGAGGTAGACTGATTCCCATTTTCCTGAGCAACCGTCATACTGATTTCCAGAGTGATCTCACAAGTTTGCACTCCCACCAACAATGGAGGAGTGTTCCTTTTTCTCCACATCCTCTCCAGCATAGATTGTCATTGGTGTTTTTGATTTTAGCCATTCTCGCTGGTGTAAGATGGTATCTCAGAGTTGTTTTGAGTTGCATTTCTCTGATGGCTAAGGATTTTGAGCACTTTCTTAAATGTCTTTCAACCATTTTAGATTCTTCTGTTGAGAATTCTCTATTTAGTTCTGCACTCCAACTTTTAATTACACTGATTTGTGTTTTGGTGGCTAGCTTCTTGAGTTCATTGTATATTTTGGAAATCAGCCCTCTGTCAGATGTGATGTTGGTGAAGATCTTTTCCCATTCTGTGGGCTGTCGTTTTGTCTTACTGACTGTGTCCTTTGCCTTACAGAAGCTTCTCAGTTTCGGGAGGTCCCATTTATTAATTGTCGATCTCAATGTCTGTGCCACTGGTGTTATGTTCAGGAATCGGTCTCCTGTACCAATACGTTCAAGGGTATCTCCCACTTTCTCTTCTAGAAGGTTCAGCGTGGCTGGATTTATGTTGAGATCTTTGATCCATTTGCACTTAAGTTTTGTGCATGGTGACAGGTATGGATCTATCTGCAGTCCTCTGCATGTCCGAATCCAGTTGTGCCAGCACCATTTGTTGAAAATGCTTTTTTCCATTGGATAGATTTAGCATCTTTGTCAAAAATTAGGTGTTCATAGGTGTGTAGGGTAATATCAGGATTTTCAATTTGATTCCATTGTTCTATCTGTCTATTTTTGTGCCAATAGCAAGCTGTTTTCAGGACTATGGCTCTATAATAGAGCTTGAAGTCAGGGATGGTGATGCCTCCAGCAGATCCTTTATTGTACAGGGTTGTTTTAGCTATCCTGGGCTTTTTGTTTTTCCATATAAAGTTGAGTATTGTTCTTTCAAGGTCTGGGAAGAACTGTGTTGGGATTTTGATGGGGATTGCATTGAATCTATAGATTGCTTTTGGCAAGATTGCCATTTTTACTAGGTTGATTCTACCTATCCAAGAGCATGGGAGATATTTCCATTTTCTGGTATCTTCTTTAATTTCTTTCTTTAAACACTCAAAGTTCTTGCTGTACAGGTCTTTCACTTTTTTGGTTATTGTTACCCCAAGACATTTTATGTTGTTTGTGGATATTGTGAAGGGTGATGTTTCTCTGATTTCTTTTTCACTCTGTTTATCATCTGTATACAATAGGGCTACTGATTTTTTTGAGTTAATTTTGTATCCTGCTACTTTGCTGAAGGTGTTTATCAGCTGTAGGCGTTCCCTGGTAGAGTTTTTCAGGCCACTTATGTAGACTATCATATCATCGCTAATAGTGAAAGTTTGACTTCTTGCTTTCCAATTTGTATCCCTTTGATCCCCTTTTCTTGTCTTATTGCTCCAGGTAGAACTTCAAGTACAATGATGAAGAGATATGGAGAGAGTGGACAGCCTTGTCTTGTTCCTGATTTTAGAGGGATTGCTTTGAGTTTCTCTCCAGTTAGTTTGATGTTGGCTATTGGTTTGGTATATATTGCTTTTATCATACTTAGATATGTTCCTATTATTCCTATTCTCTCCAAGATCTTTATCATGAAGGGTTGTTGGAACTTGTCAAAGGCTTTTTCAGTGTCTAGTGAGATGATCATGTTGTTTTTCTTTTTCAGTTTGTTTATATGGTGGATTACATTGATGGATTTTCGTATGTTGAACCTTCCTTGCATCCCTGGGATGAAGCCTATTTGATCATGGTGGATGATTTTTCTGATGTGTTCTTGGATTCGATTCACCAATATTTTGTTGAGTATTTTTGCATGAATGTTCATGAGGGATATTGGTCTGTAGTTCTCTTTTTTAGTTGTATCTTTTTGGGTATCAAAGTAATTATAGCCTCATAAAAAGAGTTTGGCAATGTCCCTCCTGCTTCTATTGTGTGGAACAATTTGAAGAGTACTGGTATTAGCTCTTGTTTGAATTTCTGGTAGAATTCTGCAGTGAAGCCATCTGGCCCTGGGCTTTTTTTGGTTGGAAGGCTTTTGATGACTGCTTCTATTTCATTAGGGGTTATAGGTCAATTTAAACTACTTATCTGTTCTTGGTTTAATTTTGGTAAGTGATATCTATCCAGAAAATTGCCCATTTCCTTTAGATTTTTGAATTTTGTGGAGTACATGTTTTCAAAGTATGACCTGATGATTCTCTGCATTTCCTCAGTGTCTGTTGTTATGTCCCCCTTTTCGTTTCTGAATTTGTTAATTAGCATGCTCTCTCTCTGCCTTTTGGTTAGTTTGGATAGAACTTTGTCTATCTTTTTGTTCTCAAAGAACCGACTCTTTGTTTCATTGATTCTTTGTAATGTTTTCCTAGTTCCTACTTTATTAATTTCAGTCCTCAGTTTGATTATTTCCTGGCATCTACTCCTCCATGGTGAGTTTGCTTCTTTTTGCTCTAAAGCTTTCAGTTGTTCTGTCGATCCTCTAGTGTGACTATTCTCCAGTTTCTTCATGTGGGCACTTAGTGCTATGAACTTTCCTCTTAGCACTGCTTTCAGAGTGCCCCATACATTTGGGTATGTTGTGTCTACATTCCCATTAAATTCTAGGATGTCTTTAATTTCACTTTTTATTTCTTCCTTGACCCAGGAATGGTGCAATTGGGTGTTATTGAATTTCCATGAGTTTATAGGTTTTCTGTAATTTGTATTGCTGTTGAATTCTAATCTTAAAGTGTGGTGGTCTGATAAGATACAGGGGGTTATTTCAATTGTTTTGTATCTGTGGGGGTTTGCTATGTTGCCAAGTATGTGGCCAATTTTAGAGAAGGTTCCATGTGGCACTGAGAAGAAGGTATATTCTTTTGTGTTTGGTTGGAATGTTCTATAGATGTCTGTTAATCCCAATTGGGTCATAACTTCTGTTAGATCCTTTGTTTCTTTGTTAAGTTTCTGTCTGGTGCTCCTGTCTAGTAGTGAAAGAGGGGTGTTGAAGTCTTCTATTATAAGTGTGTATGTGGTTTTATGTGTGGTTTGAGCTTTAGTAATGTTTCTTTTACAAATGTGGGTGCCTTTGTATTTGGGGCATAGATGTTTAGGATTGAGACTTCATCTTGATGGACTTTTATTGTGATGAGTATGAAAATGCCCTTCTTCATCTCCTTTGATTGATATTAGTTTAAAGTCTAATTTGTTAGATATTAGGATTGCTACACCAGCTTGTTTCTTGGGTCAATTTGATTGGAAAATCTTTTCCCAACCCTTTACTCTAAGGTAACGCCTGTTTCTGAAGTTGAGGTGTGTTTCTTATATACAGCAGAAGGATGGGTTCTGTTTTCGTATCTATTCTGTTAACCTGTATCTTTTTATAGGCAGGTTAAGACCATTGACATTGAGGGATATTAATGTCCATTGATTGTTGGTTCTTGTTTGTTTTGGATTTATTGTTGGTGGTGTCATTGTGTGTGGATTTCGCCCTCCTGTTTCTTTTCCTGTTTGGGAAAGTTGCATTAATTATTACCTATGTTTTTGTGAGTGTAGTTATCTTCATTGGGTTGTCGTTTTCCCTCTCGGACTTTCTGTAGTGCTGGATTTGTGGATATGTATTGTTTAAATCTGGTTTTGTCATCGAATATCTTGTTTTCTCCCATCTATAGTGATTGAAAGCTTTGCTGGGTACAGTAGTCTGGGTTGGCATCCATGTTCCCTTAGTGTTTGTAGGACATCTATCCAGGACCTTCTGGCTTTCAAAGTTTCCATTGAGAAGTCAGGTGTGATTCTGATAGGTCTACCTTTATATGTTACTTGACCCTTTTCCTTGATTCTCTAAATATTTTCTCTTTATTCTGTATGTTTGGTGTTTTGATTATTATGTGGCGAGGGGAGTTCTTTTTGTGGTGCAGTCTATTTGGTGTTCTGTAAGCTTCTTGTACTTTCATAGGCATATCTTTCTGTAGGTTGTGGAAGTTTTCTTCTATGATTCTGTTTAATATGTTTTCTGTACCTTTGAGCTGTATTTCTCCACCTTCTTCTATACCTGTTATTCTTAGATTTGCCCTTTTCATGGTGCCCCGTATTTCCTGAATATTTTGTGTTAGAGATTTGTTGGACTTGAGATTTTCTTTGGTTGATGACTGTATATCCTCTAGCGAGTCTTCAACAACTGAGATTCTCTCTTCCATCTCTTGTATTCTATTGGTTATACTCACATCCTTAGATCCTGATCATTTATCCACCTTTGCATTTCCCGAATCCCCTCATTCTGTGTTTTCTTTATTGTTTCTATTTCAGCTTTCATGCCTTGAACTGTTTCCAGTGCTTCCTTCACTTGTTTGGTTGTTTTTTCTTTAGATTCTTTAAGAGAATTACTTATTTCTTGAATTTTTTGTTTGTTTGTTTTTCTGTTTCTTTAAGAGATTTTCTTGTTTCCTCTTTAAGAGTCTCGAACATCTTCATGGAGTAGATTTTTAGGTTTGTCTCTTCTTCTTCCTCTGTGTTGTGCTTTTCAGATCTTGCTGGTGTGGAGTCCCTAGATTCTGGTGGTGTCATATTGTTCTTTCTGTTGAGTGTGTTCTTATTCTGCCTTCTTCCCATCTCTTCTTCCAGTGGGTGCAAATGGGGTCTCTCTATCTCCTCTTGTCACCGGGTGGTGTGTGTGGGCCAAGACTTCAATGTCTGCAGATATGGTCTTGCCTCTCCTGGTAGTTTTCTCACTCAGGAGAGGTTGGGGCAGCAGAGGGGGAAGGAAGAGTGAGGTATTTCCAGACTCAGGGAGGTCCTTCCTCTCTTCGTGGTCCACTCTATGCTGGCAGGTTTGTTTTCTGCAGCTGCAGGCCTAGAAGTACAATTTTTTTATTACAAATGTATATAAGGCCAAGTGAATATCATAAGAAATCACAGTTGTTTGACGTCATACTCTCACACTTGTAGTATATGGAAACATCTCTCTTATCATTAAAGTCAGGGTGGCAATCCCATTCTGTTGAATTTTTAAAATTAACATGTAAACTAAGAAATACACATCTCATCCCACAATACTTTAGAAATACTTTAAATATGCATTTAGAAATATAATTCTGACAGATCTTCATTAGTTACACACATAACATTAAAGAATTCTACAATGCAGAAATCTTCAACACCTCTGATTTAGATTGGTTTCTAAAGGGTTGTGGATGACCTAAACATCGTGTTCTCTCCCTGTACAAATGCAGCACCCCTCTGTAGGTCTTATACAGGGCATGGATGTTACACGGAGCAGGGACCTGAATCAGAAGCCTTGATTATCCTTTCATTTAGCTTCAGAACTGAGTTTAAAAGGCAGCAATTTCAAATTAAAGAATGGTCATTCCCCCTAGATTTATCAAAACCAGAGCTCTTGTGTGTCATGGATGTACAAGCACATGCGGGTTCATGGCACACACATGTGTGGGCATGGAAGTCAAATGTGGGCGCACACACGTGTGTGCATGGAGGTCAGATGTGGGCATACAGATGTGTGTGCATGGAAGTCAGATGTGGGCACACATGTGTGTGCATGGAGGTCAGATGTGGGCATACAGATGTGTGTGCATGCAGTGCAGCAGAAACAAGACAGACTGCATCAACATGGTGTAAGGAGAGGACTTATTTCCAAAAGCTGATCTTTGACCTTTACAGGTGTACTCTGGTGAGTGTATTGCTCTCCAACAGGCATGTGTTTTCATGCACGAACTTGTGCATGCTCATGTTCTCTGCTCTTGTACACACACACACACACACACACACACACACACACACACACACACACACACACACACACTTTATTATGTTTACAGCTAGGAGTCTTCTAATGCTTACCCTATGCTGCCACAAATTTTCCAGTACTTTATGATTTAGTGTAGGGGACATGAGCCACTCATAGATGGCACTGAGGGGAAGTCAGATGAGTCCTGAGTTGTTTACAAAAAAGATGATTGGTTGCCTAGATCGAACCAGATGAGGTCACTACATGAATAGCTTGTTTTCACTAGGTAAAGCATAGGGTACCTAGGTGCGTGACAGGCTGACCTTTCAAAGCAATGGCTGGCTGTTTTCCCACTCTGTGGGTTTTTTCCTTTAAAAGATGCTTGTTGTGGGACAATAAATACATGAGTTCCTGCCTAACTAGACTCCCTGCTGCATCTAATTGTCTCTGGGATTCTGGGAGGCTGGGGAGTGCTTAGCCTTCCTCGGACCCAGCTCATCCTTCTGTGGTTGGGCTAACTAAGACCCTGCAACTTATATGTGTCCTAGTTAGTTGTTATTGTCAATGTGATACACCCTAGAGACACCTGGGAAAAGGGAACTCCCAACCCAAGAATTACTTAGATCAGACTGGCCTCTGACCACTTCTGTGAGAGATGGTCTTGATTGATGCTGACCATGAGCCACTGAGAGAGCAGTAGTTCCTCCATGGTTTCTGCTTTAGTTCCTGCTTGAGTTTTTACCTTAACTTCCCTCAAGGATGGATCTGACCTGGAAGTGTAAGCTGAAATCAAACCCTTTACCCACCAAGTTGCTTTTGGTATTGGTGTTTGTGACAGCAACAGAATCAAGCTAGAATAGGATAATGTATACATCATGGTTCTAGACCAATGAAGCTCACCGTGGCTGAGATCCCAGTCTCATTGAGTTTGACAATGCATCATTTTCTCTTCATCTATCTCTCTTCTCTCAACACTGAACTCAATGCCAGTCATTTGGATTGCCTCTGGGGTTGTCACTTCAATTCCCTAAGTTCTCCAAGAGCTTTCTATTTCCCCTTTCATGGTCCATGTTTCTAGGGTCATTAGTGTTGACAGTACCAATTCTCTCACATTCCCCAAATATACCTGTCTGCTCTTTCTGTGTCTCCTGGAAATCTGTCCTTATTTCATCTGTTACTCAATAGTCAAAGTTTTCCAATGCTTCTGTAGTATGGCACACTGGATATATGGCCTTGTATGCCACATGACCTTGTATTCAGACTTTTTCTGAAGTTTTTCTCATTTATGAGAAGAAAATGTAGATGATCAGACCATCACCAATCAGTATCTCTTAGTGAGTGCTAATGAAGGGACCAGCTGCCCCTTTTGGCAGCCATGACAGTAACACGTGCTCGCCATGACCTTGCCTTGGTCACTAAGAGGTCAGATGCCTGCCTCGTGGCAAGGAACCAATCAGAAGTTAGCTGGTGGCACTATGCTTTATGGCTCTGGGTGTGCTTTACAGACAAGTGCACAGCAATGACGCGCAGAGCATAGCAACCACCCTGGGAGGGCCTATGGGCCATAACAACCAATTGGCCAATCAACAAAGGGCAAGCCCCCCAAGCCTGGAGGCACACCAATCCTGAGCCTGTGTGTATTTCTAGACACTCCCCTTATGCTGCCCTACAAGATCTCTCTGCAGCAGGTTCGAGCTGTCTTTGCTAGCCATCCGCCATGGTGGGTGAAAGACCTGAGCTAACATGGGGTTAGCTTGTTAAACAACAATAAAGCCTCATGCTGTTTGCAGCAAGCTTTGGAATCCGCCTGGTGATTGGGGTGACCGTGGTCATGGGCTGAGACCCCGGAGGCCTGAGTTTTTCCAGGGGTCTAACATTTGGGGGCTCGTCTAGGATTTGCGACCACCCCTCACCTGAGTGGATTTGATTTTGGAGGTAAGATGATTTGAGCTCGAATCTTACATGTTCAGTGTTCTGTATGTCTCTTGCTGTTTTGTTAGTTTGGTGCCATGACGAATTTGATCTGTGCCGGCACAGGACTTGTGGATTTGTAATTTGGACCTCAGGGGTAAACAGAGGTGTTAAGAGACTCTGAAGTCCCACCCTGGATGAAAGTCCGAGGGTCATTTGATTTGGACCATAGGGAAAGCAGACGTGCCCAGAAACAGACGTGTTTCTGGAACCCTTGGTTATGTCCTGGATGAAAGTCCAAGCGTTGTTTGTAATTTTGGTTTGGTGTCATGTCTGTGTCTGTAATTTGTCCTGTCTCTTGTGTCTGTCCTGTTTTTGCTATTTGTGTCTGTTTCCATACTAACCACCCCCATCCCCAGATTCCACCTCAACTGTGATCGGCAGATGTTCCCGGAGGATCACAGACTGCTGCCCTGAGGACACCCAGGAGGTACAAATGGAGGCGAAGGACCCTTGAACCCTCCTCAGTTAGCGGCGATTGTAGCTGGCTGGCTCTGCCACCTGTCTTCCCATCACCATTGCCTTATAAGCATCGCGGGCGGATTGGGTTGGCATCTGTTCTTTCCTGTCTATTCTGTCTCTGTGTTTTCATTATTGGTTTTCAATTCAGGATCCACCACGACACCCCCTTTCGTTGAGTCACGTGGCGCCACACTAGGTAATTTTCTTTTCCAGTCTTTGTTTCTGTATGGTTTCTGTAAGGCTTGGAGGGTTGGAATGGGCTGGGTGACTGAGCAGGTTTGTTATCTGTGTTATCTGATGTGTTTCGGCAGAGTCCCCTGGGGCTGCTACTCTGAACTCCAACCATTGCTGCGGCCCTTACAGCTGAGCCTGGCCAATGTAGGTGAGTCTCTTTTTCTATTCTCACCTGCTGGTCTGTGAGGTATGCGAAGTGGGGCTGTCCCTGCCCCAACTGCCATCCTGCCATGGGTCCTGGCTTGCGGCTGGAGTTTCCCTACTTTGTGCACATGGCTGCAAGGCCACCATCTGCCTGGCTGCCCAGCCTTCTCTGTGCTCCACACACATGGTATGCAGGGAAACCTCGGGGGTCTTATTCCCACCCCTGCATGGGCCGAGGGTCTGGGATTACCAGCAGCAGCACCTCCCACCCCCACCCCAGGTCTCTTCCCTGAGCACATGGAGCTCAGGCGGTGAACCATCTGGCCTGATCCGGATGTTCTAAAAAAAAAAACCGGCCTTAAAGTTATTAAAACAAAAACAAAAACAAAAACAAAACAAAACAAAAAAACCTTAAGAAGGACTTTGATAAGAGTTTTTATATTGACTGAAAAATGAGAGAAATTTGTCTAAGAATGTCTAAGGAAATCAAAGAAATGAATTAAAGGTATATAGAAAGTTATAGAGGGTTAAAGCAAGTCGTAGAAGGTCAGAGGAAAGTTGTCAAAGGTCAGAGGAAAGGTTGTTACAAGTCAGAGAAAAATGTAAACTGATGTTTGTTATGGTTTCTCATGTCTACAAATAGTAAATTTTAAAAATTGGTAATATAAATTAAAATTTTAGCCATATTAAGTTAATTCTGTTTAAAAAGTCCTGTTTATTTCTCAAGTAAATTATGTATACTTGTTTTAAAATGTTCTGTTTTCTGGCATAACCTAAGTTCTGTTACAAGCATGTAGCTAAAATAAATGGTGAGGGTCACCGCCATTTTGTAGCCAGCCACGTGGCACAAAATGACTGGTAGCCATTTTGCTAATGTTAAAAAAAGATACTTAAACCGCCATCTTGACTAAAGATGACCGCATGGAAATTAGAGGTACCATCTTAGAAACAAGTTTTTTCAGTTAAGATTTAAAATGTTAATGCTTCTATATATTATAGAAAGACATTAAGGGAATTTAAATTTCTTTTTAAAACCAGTTTTTTTAAATGTTTTTTTTATTAATGTTTGTACTTAAAGAGCTTCAATTTAGAATTATTTTAAAGCAAAGCCTGACAATGTAAAGTTCTTGTTTTATAAAAGATGCTAATCTATTATAGGATGTTACAGTTTATGTTTTCAGAAGTTAAGTTTAGGGCATTGGTGGCACATGCCTTTAATCCCACCACTTGGAGGCAGAGGCGGGTGGATCTTTATGAGTTCAAGGCCAGCCTGGTTGGCAGAGCAAATTCCAGGACAGGCTCCAAAGCCACAGAAAAACCCTGTCTCAGAAAGAAGTTTAAGCAAGCAGCTAAAATGTGTACATGTAGCTACTGTTTAAGGACTATAAGGTAACTCTATGAAGTTTTAAATTCAACTGTGCTAAGTTTCAAATATTTTGCTAAGTTAAAACCTGTTACAGTCAGGCTGAAAATTAATTACAGAAATAAGACCTTACCTAGCCACCTGTATGCTTCTTGTGTGCTTAAGGCAAGTAACTAAAATAGACAGACAGACCTCTAATGCTTCAGAGACCTGCAGAATATGGCATTTAAATTGTTATCTTTAAAGTTTATAATGTTAGACAGACTGCCAGATCCTGACAGTGACCCAAAGTCTCCAAAGAAGATTATGAGGCACCTCAGTTCCTGCACCTGGACCAGTGAGCGAGGTGCTCAGATGTGATACCTGCTGCCTGCAAGGACCTAGCCGAGACTGTGAATAAAGCTGCTTGCTGGACACTGGATAATTGATTGCACCCCCTTTGCCTAGACAAAACAAGGTCAGTCTTTTCCATGTCCCTCTTCCACAGAGAGGAAAAAAACCTCTCACCTTATAGGCCTGGCGAAGATTGCTGTTCTTTGAGACATCTGCCTCCAGCGGTAATGGAGAAACTTGGGTATGGCTAACTGTATATGGAATGGCTTCTGACTGGCTTCTGTCACTTTTTAGTAGATTCAGATAAAATATACCCTTCTTAGATCTCTGAAATATTAATGGTTGTCATCTTGACAGCATCAGACAGTCAGATCCACTATAGGCTATAGTCAGCATGTTAGCTGATAAAGTAGTGAGTACCTACTGTTCAGTCACAAGTTTAAGGTTTTTAAGTTTATTTTGGTTGTCATCTAGGTATAAACTTAAAGGGCTTTTCATCAGGCCAAATGCACCTCTGTTCAATCCATACCTGGCTTTTTTTTTTTCTTCTTGGTTTTTCGAGACAGGGTTTCTCTGTGTAGCTTTGGAGCCTATCCTGGCACTCACTCTGGAGACCAGGCTGGCCTCGAACTCACAGAGATCCGCCTGCCTCTGCCTCCCGAGTGCTGGGATTAAAGACGTGTGCCACCAACGCCTGGCTATACCTGGCTCTTTGGACAGAAGAAAAATGTACATGCTTCTAGCTCAAATCTGTATTTTTGCTAGGACTCAAAATTATAAATATGTTCCTGCTGTTTGAACAGATATCCAGATATCTGCTTTTTCTGCACTGTGGGCTTCAGTAAATAAGTTTTAACCTCTGTTCCTAGTTTAAACATGTCATAAACAGGTTTCTGCTTCTGGCAGACATCTGAGTATCAGTTGCTGACTACAGGCTGTTCTAAGTAGACTGAGAGCCCTGGACTTGCTGTGGATGTGAACCAGTCCAGCTGATGTGGACACCCCCTGTCTCTGCAACAGAGTCTGCCAACAGCCCCTGATGGATTCCCCATTGCCTAAATTCCTTTTTTTTTTTTTTTTTTTTTTGCTTTTCAACCTTCTGGGGTCCCTAACTTCGTTCCAAAGTCAGCAGGAAGTAGCATGGGAAAGAATATGTCGTCCATTTTCCCTGGTTAAAATGCTAAGTCACACCAGTAGCACAGACACTGAGGTCAACTATTGATAAATGGGATCTCCTGAAACTGAGAAGCTTCTATAAGGCAAAGGAGACAGTCAGCAAGACAAAACAGCAGCCCACAGAATGGGAAAAGATATTCACCAACCCCACATCTGACAGAGGGCTGATCTCCAAAGTATACAAAGAACTCAAGAAGCTAGTCACCAAAACACCAAACAATCCAATTAAAAAGTGGGGTACAGAACTAAACAGACAATTCTTAGTAGAGGAATCTAAAATGGCTGAAAGACACATGAGAAAGTGTTCAACATCCTTAGTCATCAGGGAAATGCAAATCAAAACAACTTTGAGACACCATCTTACTCCTGTCAGAATGGCTAAAATCGAAAATACCAATGACAGTTTATGCTGGAGAGGATGCAGAGAAAGAGGAACACTCCTCCACTGCTGGTGGGAGTGCCAACTTGAGGAGTATGGTGACTCCTCAAGAAAATGGGAATGAGTTTACCACAAGATCCAGCAATTCCACTCCTAGGCATATACCCAAAAGAAGCACATTCATATAACAAGGACATATGTTCAACCATGTTCATAGCAGCATTATTTGTAATAGCCAGAAACTGGAAGCAGCCTAGATGCCCCTCAACCGAAGAATGGATAGAGAAATTGTGGTACATTTACACAATGGAGTACTACTCAGCAGAAAAAAACAATGGAATCTTGAAATTTGCAGGAAAATGGATGGAACTCGAAGAAACCATTCTGAGCGAGGTAACCCAATCACAAAAAGACAAACATGATATGTTCTCACTCATATGTGGACCTGCTTTATGATACACAGTAGTGACCATGCTTTATCAGCGCTGTTTTTAATGATGTTGCTCAGAATGGTTTCCTCCCAGATGATGACTGAGAAACTAATTAAAAAAAATGGTCTCAAGTACCACAAGAGTAACAGAACTGTGCTGTCTTCTGGGATTTTGTTTTTTACTTTTGTTTTATTGTTGTTTTTTGTTTTTGTTTTTATTTGTTTTTTGTTTTTTGAAAAATGGAGTGTGCTGGAAAAAAAAAATTCCCTGGTAACCACATTTAAGATAAGTGAATAGTATCAGTGAAAAAAAATGCTAAGTCAGAAGGAACTTCCTATCATGGGGATACCAATATCTCGCACTCCCTGATGGGGGCGCTAGAGAGACAATAATTCCATGATTGGAATTTCCAAAAAAGAAAATGGGGGAATGAGGGGACCAGCTGCCCCTTTTGGCAGCCATGACAGTAACACGTGCTCGCCATGACCTTGCCTTGGTCACTAAGAGGTCAGATGCCTGCCTTGTGGCAAGGAACCAATCAGAAGTTAGCTGGTGGCACTATGCTTTATGGCTCTGGGTGTGCTTTACGGACAAGTGCACAGCAATGACGTGCAGAGCATAGCAACCACCCTGGGAGGGCCTATGGGCCATAACAACCAATTGGCCAATCAACAAAGGGCAAGCCCCCCAAGCCTGGAGGCACACCAATCCTGAGCCTGTGTGTATTTCTAGACACTCCCCTTATGCTGCCCCACAAGATCTCTCTGCAGCTGGTTCGAGCTGTCTTTGCTAGCCATCCGCCATGGCGGGTGGGTGAAAGACCCGAGCTAACATGGGGTTAGCTTGTTAAACAACAATAAAGCCTCATGCTGTTTGCAGCAAGCTTTGGAATCCGCCTGGTGATTGGGATGACCGTGGTCATGGGCTGAGACCCCGGAGGCCTAAGTTTTTCCGGGGTTCTAACACTAAGGTTTCTCTTGCTTAAAAGGTTGGTGATCACAGATGTTTCAAGAAAAAAATTAGCAGATAAATGCTTTTGCATGTTAGCTTCCTTAGGTGCAATTGGTTCTACTCCATAAAATGTTTAGTCAAAAATTACAAAGATGGGAACTCAGTTGTTTAAAATACTGCTCTTGCAGAGGACTTAAGTTTGATTTCTACTGCCCATCCTACAGCTCACAACTATCTGTGACTTCAGTTCCCAGGTATATGGTGCCCTCTTCTGGCTACATGGTGCATAGACATCTGGTCATGCAAAACACCCATAGGCATAAAATATAAAATAAAAATTTGAAATCCTACAAAGTTGCCAGTGAGGATTAACTATCACACCCTATTCAGCCAGACTCACACAGTTTTTTAGGTGGTGCTCATATCAGCTCTTCAGATCAAGACAGTGAATCTGCCAGGGCCAACCAACTATGCATTAACCACTTGTTCTCAGCAATTTGTCTTACAGGTTTCTGCATCAATCATACCACACATACATAAAGAAGCTCTTTGACCATGTCTGTGAGAAGCACTGGTCTATAGGTAGAAATTCAAGCACTCAGAACATGTCATGTATTGCAAGATGTTTTTCTCTTTTGATGTTTTGGGGGACCCGCCACCCAGCTCCCAAGTAAATCACACAGAGGCTTATTCTTAGTTGTGAATGCGGGCCTTAGCTTGGCTTGTAGCTAGCCAGCTTTTCTTAGCTTGAATTAGCCTATCTTTTCCCTCTGGGCTTTTATCTTTCTTATTTTCATATATCTTACTTTCCTTCTTACTCCATGGCTGGCTGAGTGCCTGACCCCTGATATCTGCCTCTCCTTGTTCTTTTGCTCTCCCTACTCATTTTTCCTTCTGTGTATTCTCTCTGCCAATCCTGAGCCTGTGTGTATTTCTAGACACTCCCCTTATGCTGCCCCACAAGATCTCTCTGCAGCTGGTTCGAGCTGTCTTTGCTAGCCATCCGCCATGGCGGGTGGGTGAAAGACCCGAGCTAACATGGGATTAGCTTGTTAAACAACAATAAAGCCTCATGCTGTTTGCAGCAAGCTTTCGAATCCGCCTGGTGATTGGGGATGCCAGCCCCACCTATCCTTGCTCCTGCCTTGCTATTGGCCATCCAGCTCTTTATTAGACTACCAAGTGTCTAAGACAGGCACAGTAACACAGCTTCACAGAGTTAAAGAAATGCACCATAAACAAAAGTCACACACCTGAAAATAATATTCTGCCATAGTCACATTCAGGGGATATTATGGAAGGGGCCTGGAAGTATAGGGAGAGTCAGGGGATGGTGAGGTGTGCTATGAAATCTTGTCCTCTGGATATGACAGGATTGTTACACTCACGAGCAGGTGGCAGCTGTGGCTTGCACAAGAAGAGCCCCACCCCCAAAGGCATGAAGGAGGGAGAACTCGTTGGGAACCATCGAGCAAGAGGTAAGAGAGGCAATAGGGGTGTGCAGGATAACAATACATTGTGTTCATATGTGAGTGTCAAAAATAAACACAAAGGAAAAAAGAGAAAGCATTTTCAGTCAAAAAGACCTTAAAAAAGTGTAAATTAAAAAAAAAGAAGAAGCTAGGTTTGGTGGCTCATATACATAGTTACAGAACTCGGGAGCTGAGGATTGCCTCATTGTGAGGCCAAATGGGGTTACAGAGTTTCTGGCCAGCCTGGCTAAGAGTGAGACTTTGTTTCCAAAAACAAACCAGAGCAAGCAAAACAAATAAACAACAATAGCAAAACAACAACAACCATCCCAACAATAAACAACCCTCCCCCAAACTAATGGGAAAGATAGCATACCATTGCATTATTTTTCAGGCTTATCTATGGTATGCAGTCACTGTTGCTGACCTCCCCCCGCCCCCCCGGCCCTGAGTCTCCACCACAGTAGTGTATGCTGTAAAGAAAGGTAAATATCGAACACTGATCCATCTAAACTATCAAACAGCAAGAGTAGAAGCCCAAACAACTGCTATGTTACTTGACTATTTATTTATTTAACCGGTACAGCCTGCACACTAAGTATGTATTTTAATTTTGTACACACTTCCCTTGTTTGAAGACCTTTTCATAATGCTATTAGCTATTACTTTGATTAGTTTTTGCTATAGTGCATATGTCAGTTTAGGAAGCAGCAGAATTTACATGTAGTAGCCACAAGGTGGCACTCAGAACTCACCTAAACATCAGGGTGTGTGGGGTGGTTTTTTTTTTTTTTTTTTTTCTAGTCTTGCATCTGGGGGACAGAAGGACTGTCTTGAAGGATAATTGCTTTCAAGATAGAATTTTATCAGCTGAGTCTTGGGGGAGTGGTAATATGGAAATACCTATTAAAATGTTGTGGTGGGAGGTGGCAGAATTCTACCTAAGTCAAATTAGACAGATGCAAGTAAAACCAAAGCTTTTTGGGGCTTGTTTTGTTTATCCCTTGGTTGAAGGTGTATGTGATATGGCGGTTTTCTATCCATGTCAGAGACAGAATGGAATGAGTAAGGGGAATTCTCAGTTTACCAGTAGCTCTGCCAAACAAACAGGCATGTAAACAACATAACTCCCCGGATAGACAGTTTCTCCTAGAACTTTTCTTGGGGTGGGGTGGGTGGGTGGGGTGGGGGTGGGGTGGGGTGGGGTGGGGTGGGGATGGGAGCAGTGCTATTGAGCTGTTTTCCACATATTTATTCTCATATAAGGCAAGCATGAGGTAAAGGTGTCTCATGAAATGTTTATACAATTATAAATCAATTGAAAAACAGAATATTGTAAGCAGGTGAGATGAAGCAACACAAGTGGAAATTTACAAGATCTGTTGAGGTGTGTGTGTGTGTGTGTGTGTGTGTGTGTGTGTGTGTGTGTCTGTGTGTGTGTCTGTGTGTGTGTGTCTGTGTGTGTGTGTGTGTGTGTGTGTGTGTGTGTGTGTGTCTGTGTGTGTGTGTGTGTTGTGTGTGTGTGTGTGTGTGTGTGTCTGTGTGTGTGTGTGTGTGTGTGTGTGTGTGTGTGTCTGTGTGTGTGTGTGTGTGTGTGTGTGTGTGTGTGTGTCTGTGTGTGTGTGTGTGTGTGTGTGTGTGTGTGTGTGTGTGTGTCTGTGTGTGTGTGTGTGTGTGTGTGTGTCTGTGTGTGTGTGTGTCTGTGTGTGTGTTTTTGCCCCTGTTTTATGTCTATATAAAGGTTTTTTCCAATAACTGAAAAAATAAAAAGGGAGGATCAAATTGGAGTTGGGTGGGGTGACAGCTGGGCAGAATCTGGTGGAACTTGGAATAGTCACTGTTTCTTTGATCTTTAATCTTGGTTCTCATCTCTTGGCTTTTGATGGGGAAATTGGCCCACTGCACAAAGCATGACTCAGCACTTCCTTAGTCCTATATAGTTATGGAATTTGGGCAGTTTCCCTTTTTTTATGGTTTTTGAAAAGCATTGTTCTAAATTCAGTAGAAGTCAATGGGGGAAAGAGTTGTGTTGGGGATTGCCTCCATTGCTTCCCTGTTGCTGTGGTGCAACACCCTCAAAAGCAATCGAGCTCCACCAGCCTTTGGCTCACAGTTCAGGGTTCTGTCCCTCAGAGTGGGGAAGTCCAGGCATCTGGAGCTTGAAACACTGGCCCAAGGTATCCAGAGTCAGTAGATAGCGGCCTGGGGAGGCAGGGGGATGCTCACTGCTACTTAGCTGCTCAGTTCCTTTCTCCAATTGGGAATCCCTATAACAGAATGGTCCTGCCCACATTTAAGAAGGGTCTTCCTACCTTAGTGTAACCAACATACCCCCTCACCCTGTGACAAATGTGCACAGAGGCCTGATAAATTTCTTAGGTAATTCTAGATTCTGTCAAGTTATTGATGAGCACTAACTATTGCAGGCATGTTCGATATTTTCAAAGAAGGGTTGGTTAGACCCATGACAAAAGAATAAAGACCTGTCCAACAAGGTGACATTGGCTACCCTTCTGCTATGACACCTTTACCTCCCTTTTATTTCTAGCATCTGAACAGATGGTGTGCAGTTGCTTATAATATGCTCCTATCACAAGAATGCAAGCATCCCCTCCAAGTCAGTGACATTGCTTCGTGTGTAAGTCACCCTGGAATGCAGAACTCCTGTGCAGAGGGAACATTCAGTATTTAGCTGTGGCATGATTACATGGATGAATGTGTAATGTACATTAACTTCTTTTTTGGCATCTGAGGTCTAATTCACAATATTTTAATGCAATGACATCCCTACTTTATAATTAGAAAGTAGGTGAATTCTCAATGCTAAGGTTTTCACTATACAAGGAAATCTTCTATACCGTCCCTTGAAAGTGTTGTTCTATCTTATGTACTAATAGAAATGTAAATTAGTAATAGTAATACTACAAATAGACCTACCATTCTGCCACCAATGATGAATCCAAGGGGAAGTGGAATTAAATCAGTATATCCAAAGTTTCTTCAAGGTATGGTGATACATGACAACAATCCCAGGACGTAGGAATCTGGGGCAGAGGACAGACAGCAAGGGCAACCTAGTGTACATAATGAGACCCTATCTCAAAACAAACAAACAAACAAAAAATAGGAATGACCATATTTTTGTTTCTTGCAGTACTATCCACATCAGCCATCATTTGCCACCAACATAAATTTCTACCAATTGGTTGATGTGTAAAGGAAATGTGGTATATATAAGCACATAGTTAGCCAAAAGTATGGACCCTTTTATTTGTGAAAACACGGATGGAGCTCTCCAGCACAAACTGTCATTGGTGTTTTTGATTTTAGCCATTCTGACTGGAGTAATATGGTATCTCAGAGTTGTTTTGATTTGCATTTCCTTCATGGCTAAGGATGTTGAACACTTTCTTAAGTGTCTTTTAGACATTTTAGATTCCTCTATTGAGAATTCTCTGTTTAGTTCTGTACCCTACCTTTTAATTGGATTATTTGGTGTTTTGGTGGCTAGCTTCTTGAGTTCTTTGTAAATTTTGGAGATCAGCCCTCTGTCAGATGTGGGGTTGGTGAATATTTTTTCCCATTCTGCGGGCTGGGCATTGGTGGCACATGCCTTTAATCCCAGCACTCGGGAGGCAGAGGCAGAGGCAGAGGCAGGTGGATCTCTGTGAGTTCAAGGCCAGCCTGATCTACAGAGTAAGTTCCAGGTCAGCCTCCAAAGCAATACAGAGAAACCCTGTCTCAAAAAATTAAAAAAAAAGATATTGGTACTGGAGACTGCTTCCTGAAAGTAACACCAGTAGCACAACTGAGATAGAGAATTAATAAATGGGACCTCCTAAAATTGAGAAGCTTTTGTAAGGCAAAGGACGCAGTCAACAAGATAAAAGATCATTCTTAGAGATGAAGGAACAGACTTGGAGATGGCTTAGTGGCTAAGAACACTTGCTACATAAGAATGAGAACCTGAGTTCTGATCCTGTCACCTGCTTGAAACACAAAGCATGGATACATATACCAATAACCCCAGTATTATAGTGAGCTAGGCCACCAGCCAAGCTCCTGTTCACTTAGAGACCCATTCTTGAAGGAATAAGATAGAGAGTAATACAGAAGGATAACTGAACTCTTCCTCTGGCCCTTGTGTGTGTGTGGATGCATCTGCACGCGCGCGCGCACACTCGAGCACACGCTCCCACCCCCCCACCTCCCCACCCCCACACACTATTTAGAGAGGGGAAGATGCTAACTGTTTTTAGGGAGGTTAACACAAATGTCCTGGACCAACATCTTAAGATTTTTTGTGTGTTATGCTCAGGGAACCTTGCAGAATAGGAGGCAGAAGGAGTGGGGGAGACACTGGGAGAACGAAGCCCTCTGAAACAACTGAGCAAAGCTTGTATGAACTTCCAGAGACTGAAGCAGCAAGGACAGCATCCACACGGTTCTGCACAAGGCCAACTACATATATACTCTAGTCTTCAGTGTAGTATTTTTATGGATTACTGTATTTGTAAACTAGTGGGTCTTTGATGTTAGTGACTTCTCTTGTGAATCTTTATTTTTCCATTGGTCTGTCTCATCCAACTTCAATATGATGGTTTTCAGTTTATCTTGTTATATTTTATTTTGTTGTTATCTCCTAGAAGCCTGTACTTTTTAAAGATGAGAGACAAATGGATGGGAGAAGAGGTGGGGAGGGGAAACTGGGAGGAGTGGAGGGAGGGAAAACTGTATTCAGATAAAAAAGAAAAATAAAATGTTTTAATTTCTTTCTTCTGTGTGGAAACAGAATAAATAAATCTCTCTTTCCAGCTGGACAGTGGTGGTGCACACCTTTAATCCAAGCACCGAGGAGGCGCAAGCAGGAGGATCTCTGAGTTCAAGGCCAGCTGGTCTGCAGATCAAGTTCCAGGACAGCTATGGCTACACAGAGGAACGCTGTCTCAAAAAAGAAAGCTCCCTTTCCTCACCACCCCTATATTTTTGATGAATGGTTTCATATTCTGCTTTTTGGAGCACACAGGAAAGTACTGTGCCCTTACTAGTGCTCAATAGAAATATATGATTGGACGTTTGAAAGATGAGTCAGAGCACATGGAGAAAATAATGGGTTGACAGAAGACCTAACAGGACCAATTTTCCACATATTCTGAAGATGGAATCCCAGTTTATGGTGATTTCTACCAACTTTCCCATCCCCTCCACGACACCCAGTACTGCAGGCTATTGCATATCCTGAGCAAATGCCATTTCACTAAGTATCATCCATGTCCCTCTCTGGATATTTTCAAGTTGTTCCAATAATTATAACAATAATTGGAAATGACTACATTGTTTAGCTAATATGTCTGTTTCTTCTGTAATAACACATAGATTTCATTGCAAGACTGTTTTCTCCAGGAAACTATATTCACATATTCATCTAGGTAAAAATTCAAAATGCCAAGACAGCGTCATTGTGCCTCATTCATATTCCCTAGTGATGATTACATCGTTTTTGCTGGGCTAAGTAACAAAACCCAAGCTCTGTGTTCTGTCTTGAAAGGCGATGGGGGCTACACTTGGCCACCTCTGTTTGTTCTTTTCATGGGTCTTATTAGTCTTAGTGGATAAGTCAGGGCTAGCTCTTCCTTCCAGCTCTTGGTGGCGCTCACACACAGGCAAACAGGGTATTTTACATCTTAGAAGGTTAAGAGGGTTACTATTTAGAAAATAGCCTGACAAAAATAAGTTTTGGCAAGTATGCAGTAAATTGAACAGTGATGCGATGGTTCTGATACACTGTATAGAGGCAGTGGCATCACACCACGTGGCTTACTGCTACAGCTTGTTTTCTAATGGGTGCAAAATATCAGTATACAGTTTTCATGTCAGCAAGTCTGCCATGCTGAGACTTTTCTCCTCGATTATTTTTCATGCAGATGGATGTGTTCCAACTGAACCCTGCATATACTTATTATTAAGTTCTGTATATTATGCAGATACTTTGTTTAAACTATAATAGTGGAGTGATTGAAAAAAACAGCAATGAAAATAAAATCACAGTTTAGATGAAGATTTATGAAAAAGCACTCTTAACTCTACAGTGGAGGGAGGGAAGGCTGGGTGAACCTAGCTTTTCTTTTTTTCATCTCTATACTTATTTTGTCATTGATCAGGCATATGGGAGATCAAAAATTGTGTTTGACTTACCTTTCCATTCTTACTATAGTAAAATAATACTAATAAAAAAAATCTGGGATCACAGAGGGTGACAGGTCTTGATATCTCCTAAACCAAAAAGAATAAGAAAATGTAGTGCTCTCCCTTAAAGTCAGGAAGAAAAGAGGGGTTCTTGCTATATCATCAGAGATGGCACTTTCAGAATAATGGAGTAGGAGCCTCCAAAATTGACTCCTCTTATAAAAGTAATGAGAATGCAAAATTTTTAAAAGAAACATTTTTAAAAACCTGGAAGTTAATCAAGACTTGTGATAATCTGCAGGATATTTGTTCATGAAGAGTGGTTAGATCACATTTGATCAGCAACAGCCCCAGTTTTTGAACTTACTCTCTTACTTGAAGATAAGTCAATTGGCATTTTCTATTCTGAAAAACATGATAACAACCATAGCAAAAAAGCCCCATAGATATTCAGTATACTGTGAAGTCTATCAACAAAAGCATAATGGCATCTCAGAGGAGAGGAGAAGGATAAGGGGGTGGGAGGCAAGAGAATACTGGAGGAATAGTGTCCTGGATGGGCTGAAAACCATTTAGCTATATATCTAAGAAGCTTAAAAAGCCATCTGTTAAAAGACAAAAAACTCCAAAGGGACACATATTGAGATACAACCTAATTTTTGTTTATACTACTGAAATCTAAAAAAGAAAAGAAATAGATTATATAAAATAGAGGAATAAGTCACCATGCACACTGTTCAATGTGATGAACAGATAACTTCTCAGCAGACACAATAATGCTAGACACGTATAAGCATTAGAAGTGCTGAAAGTGGAAGAATATCAGGAAAGTATATTATATCCTGCAAAACTATCCTCCAAATATGAAAGGGAAGTGTAGGCATGCTAACAATACAGAAAATAGAATAGCTTCTTGCTGCACAAGAAGAAGAGGAGAGGACAAGAAATGGAGGAGCAGATATATTGAGTTGGGGGAAGAATAGAGGAGAGCGAGCAGGATGAGAGATACCATATCAGAGGAAGCCACTATAGGTCCGAGAAGAGATCTGGAACTAGAAAGATCTCCAGAGACCTACAAAGATGATACGATCTGACAGTCCGGGCAGTGGAGGAGAGGATGGCCTAGAAACCCTTCCCCTAGAATGAGATTGATGACTACTCTCTATGCTATCCTAGAGTCCTCATCCAGTGGCTGATGGAAGCAGAGACAGACATCCACAGAAATACACTGAGCTGAAATCTGGAACCTAGTTGAAGAGAGGGAGGAATGAAGAACGAAGGGGTCTGTACCAGGTTGGAGAAACCCACAGAAACAGTTGGCCTGAAAAAGGGAAAGCATATCAACCCCAGATGCTCTTTGGGAGGCCAGTACGGGACTAATCCAGCCCCCTGATCATGGATGCCAATAGGGAGGCCCCTGCACTCCTGGGAGCCTCCGGAGGTGGACTGGCGTTTTGCCCTGGTGTGTGTGTGGGACTTCGAGAGCCCATCCCACTTGAAGGGATGCACTCTGTCTCTGAACACATGGGGAGGGACCTAGGCCCAGCACAGGAAGATTTGGTGGACTTGGTGGAGCCCCGGTTGGGGGCCCTACCCTGCCTGGGGAGTGGTGGGTGGATGGGGTGGGGGGTAGGTTGGAGGTGGGGGAGAAGGAATGGGGATGAGGGGAGGAAGAGGGAGAGGGGAATTACATGTGAAACAAGCCTATTCCCTAACTTGAATTAGTAATAATAATAATAATAAAAAGAGAAAAAAAGAATAGCTTCTTGCTACTAGATCTGCCATATATATGCCTTATGTATATATATATATATATGTATATATATATATATAGTATATATGTACACATACACACATGTAGCACAAAGAGAGTTCTTCAGCTTGATTGAAATGACACTGAAGAGTAACTTGAATCCACACAGAGAAGCAAAGCACATGATCACATGATCCAAGAAAATAAATATTACAGCATCGTGAAAATTGACAAAATCAAAATGGAGTCATTTATGTCAAATCTTAAGTGGGGTGGCAGTGTGAATTAAGCAGGAGGTCATGAAATAAGGGATTTCATTAATGTGCACTTGCTAGTGAGGATTGGCACAAGGCCGCCAGAGCTACAACCCTGAACAAAGGTAACACAAACACTACTTCTATGAGGACATAGCTACCATTGCCCCTCCAGGCCTGGACTGACTCCAGTCTTATGCAAATAGTAAGTGTTTTCATATACTATTTCATTTGTCCTTTGACTTTAAACCTTATATACTTTATTTCTGGGCCCTGGAGATACTAACACATATCCCTATTATAGCATTTATTTATTAGTAAAATTTATTATTTTGGAAAAATCTGTTACTTATATTGACAGTTAAGAAAAAACAGAATAGAAAAAAATATAGAAATCAATTAAAATGAATTTGATGACCAAGACAATTGATCAATTATTAGCTACATTAAATTACTGAAGAAGAGATAAGTCTGGAAAACTGAAAGCCAGAAGTTAAATAAGTCACTTTGACCAATAGGATTTGCCATAGGAATTCAAGAAGACGAATATAAAAAATGTACATAAGCAGCGGGGGATAAAGATGCCAAAATAACTTTTTGGCACCAGAAGGTATAATGTTCTAGCCCAGATATGATATGGTATTTTCAGAGCATGACTCAGCAACTGAAAACATGATCTCACAGTGGTTGTGGCTCCCTGTATTGGACCTGTGCAAGGCTGGGTCTGTCAACAGCCAATCATGGATCCAGAGTGGCACATGGGTCCCTCCCCCTAACTGATGAACTTTTAGCAATTTATGGAGCCTGGGGGAAAGGAAAGGTATTGATTTTAATGGTGAATCCACCAGGATCTAAGGGATAATTCGAAACCTGTGGCTACACAGACTGTCTTGGTTAAAATCACAGTGTTACAAACCATAACAAAAAGGAATGAATGTAGGGAAGGACCTGGAAAGAGGAGGGGGTTGGATTCCAAATGTGAGGGAGATAAGGAATAGAAAGGATGGAAGTCAATAGAATGCACCATGTCAGTGTATAAAATGTCAAATAACAAATTTTATCAATAAGAAAAACTTTGTACAGCTATAGTCATCAAAAATTACTTGGCATTTATTGGCATGGGAAAGAAACATACAGATCAGTGCAGTCAATTTTGGAGTGTAGAAATAGATTCCTTCTTCCCTTCCCTTTTTGTGACCTGGTCTTGCTATGTAGTGCTTGCTGGCTTCATGCTTGCTATCTGGTCTCACACTTGAAGCAGTTTTTCTGCCTCCCTTCCCATGTTCTGAGATTACAGCCTCTGCACTTACTGTACTTCTTATTTTTATAGTCACTTCACCTTTGTTAGGGGACCCAGTACAACTAAGTGGCAGAAGGAATACATTTCAGTAAATGTGCCAGCTGGGAATGAATTGGATGACTCCCATGTTATACTGTATATGAAATTAACTTAAATTAACCAAGAATCTACATGTAAAATCTAAACTTATAGATTCCTATAAGAAGTAATAGAAATAGACTTTTATATCTTTGTATTGAAGAATGGTTTTGGATAATAACAAGAAAGTATAAGTGATACAAGGAAAAAAGGAACAGAAAAAAAGTGAACTTCATCAAAATGCAGAACTTCTGATCTTCATCAAGAAAGTGAAAACAGTCGGGGGATGGTGGCACACACCTGTGCTTCCAGACCACAGGGCACTGAGACAGGGGGATCTTTGGGGCCTACAATCTTGGGGTTAGCCTGGGTAACAAACAACACAAAACAACAAAGACAAAAAAAATGGAAAAGAAACTTAAAACAGAATACAGAATGAGAAAAATATTTTTTAATTTTACTTTTTATGTATGTGTGTGCCTGAGTATATGTATGTGCACTAATTATGGGTAGGAGCTCAAAGGTTGTCAGAAGAGGGAACTGAATCCCCTCAAACTGAAGTTACAGTTATAGGTAGTTGTGACTCCACTAGGGGTGCTGGGAACTGAACATGCGTCCCCAGCAAGAGTAAGCTAAGAGCAGTAAGTGTTCTTACTTACTGAGCCATCTCTCCAGCCTGGGGACAATATTTTTAAATCAGTTGCTTGATATTGGATGATGTACTTAATCAAAAATAGAAAAAGTATCTTTTATAACCTAAAATATTATGACAAGTAACTGAAACATGATATTGGTAAAGAATTCATGAAGGATGTTTTCCCAATACATCCTGTGATATACAATATTGTATATTATAGTATATACAATAAGCAGTTGAGAAGATGTTCAATATCATTAGTCATTAAAAAATATAATCAGATCATGAGCTGCCACTTTCAGCCAGCTAGAATGTCTGTAGTGAAAAAAAAAGGTAAACAATACATTTCCACAATGTTATGTTGAAACTGGAGCTCTCATACATTGTTGGTGGGTTGTAACATGACGCCATGATTTGGGAAAGCAGATTGGCAGCTTTTCAAATTCTGAAACTTACAGTTGGCTTATAACTCAACAGTGTATTCAAAACACACACCCAAGTAAAGTGGAGAAATACCCCCCGCCCCCAACATCAGTGCTCATGGCAGCTTCGTTTATAACTGTTGTTACAAACAAGTTCCCATCTGTTCCTGAATGGGTAAAGAAATGTGATAAGTGAACTTTGGGGTGTTTAACAAATTAGATAAACACCACTAGGAAATGCTATGCTGTCTTCTACAATAAAACCCCCACCCCTTTGTAAATTTATAATTGTGTCAGTGCTTTGGGTTTAAAGTTGAGCTTGTCATATAAAATAGAAGAGGCTGTACTAGTTTTGCCTGTTTTTATTTTACCTTTCATATCCTTTGGGTGGATAATATTAATTTAAACCTAGCCTGCTTCTGTATTAGCTGCAATTGTTGCAGTCGCAGAAACTTATTCTGTTACCATCTTGGAGGCCAGCAGTCTAAAATATGTTTTTATTTTCTTACTTGTACATTTTAAAATTATGCTTATAACACTTTCCTCTTTTTCTTTCCTCCCCCAAGCTCTTCTCAATTCCCTTCTCTCCATCTTATCCCATGCCCCCCTAATTCATAGCCTTTTTCTTTGATTATTGTTTTATATATTTTATACACATACACATATCTGTGCACATATGTATGTATACATAGAGATATATGTAACATATATGTGTACATATATTACATATAATTATGCATCAAAACACCTTGCTGGATTGTTTGTTGTTTGTGTATGGTTTTGGTTTCATTGGGCTGAAGTCAAGATCTGGCCGAGGTTGGTCCTTCACAGGGTATTGGGATCTGTTGAAACACATTTCCTCATCTTTGCTAGCTCCGAAAGCCTGGCTGGATTCCTTGACTTGACCTCTTTACATCAATCCCCCTCTAGCTTCTGACAAATCTCCTGTAATCAATTCTCCACCAGTTTTCCATTTAGAAGGACACTTATATTTACACTCACAGCCCATGTGGATAATCTAGAATAATCTCTCTACTGCAAGATTATTGACTTAATGACAACCCCAAAGTTCCTTCTATCTTTCTGAAGTGATCTTTGGTTATATGGTGCTAAGTGTTTCAACTTTCAATGGGATTAAGGGGCATTAATGTATACACATTTGCGTGTGTGAACACACATATATACACTTAAGTTTTCAAGGTGGCTTGTATCAATTTCTTTCCAAAACAAGTATTACCTGAGTGATATATAAAATTAGAAAACTAATCCATTTGAAGTCATTCTTGCTGATCTATGAATGGCAGATGATGAAATTCTCTTTGTAATTAAACTATGAAACAAAATACTTATTAATCAAAGAGATATGCAGTGATTAACATTTTACACCTTGAAGCTATGTACGATAAAGCAGACATTTTCCATGAAAACCTCAGTATATGTGGTTTAGAAGGGTTTGGAAACACACAGGATAGTGATATCCATGAGGTGTCTATACTGGCAGAGCATGTTTGCTGAAGAACCAGTTTTTTTGGGGTGATTTTTAATTTGAGAGGATCAGCATGGAAGCTCTGAAGAGAGTGTTTGACTATGTGGAGGATATGGACTTAGTAATGCCTGATTTTGGTTGACAAACTTGGGAACAGGGAACCTCTGTTGAGGAATTACCTCCATCATGTTGGCCTGTGGTCACACTTGGAAAAATTTTCTTGATTATTGATTGATGTATACAGGGGACCAGTCCACTGTGAGGATGCTATCCCTAGAAATGTGGTCCTGGATTATAAAAGAAAAGTATCAATGGTAACAGAGCAAGCTAGGGAGAGCAAACGGGTAAACAGTGGTCCTTTATGGTGTCTGCCTCCATGTTCTTGCCCTGATTTCCTTTAATGATGGCCTATAGCCAGTAAGCCAGATAAACCTTTTCCTTCCCCGAGATTATTTTAGTCAGGATTTGGTCACAGCAACAAAAAGCAAACTAGGATAGGCATCCTCTCAGTCACAACTTTTTTCAGTATTATTTTCTGGAATCCATTCTCCTTTCAGGAAATCTGGGATAACTTGGTTGGGGAGACATATTTCCTTTCTAGTGCTTCTGAACCTATAATCGTGGTGGTGTACATCTATAATTCTTGGTGCATATGTGTAATCCCAAGTGGGAGGCCAAGGCAGAAGAAGGAGGCTAGAATTCTAGGCCAGCTCGGGCTGTCCAGAGTGACCCTATTATTTATAAATATATAAAATGTAAAGAGAAAGAAATATTATTTCATTTTCCCCCACTACAAATCTCTGAGAATATTTATGTTTGAAAGAGATCAACACTACAAGTCATGAAGTAGTTTCAGATAAAATATTGATGGTTAACCTTGTAGACATCACTGAGCAAACAGCGCTCTTCACCTTTCTGTTTTGTGGATGGAGCTCTGATATGACCCGCTGCTTGTGATTTCTAATGTGTTTTGATTAGTCTTGGTAAGGGAAACTAGCATGTCACAAACAAGTCTAATATCTAGCATTAAGAGTGGAGTTCTTCACTTTCCCATTCCTTCTGCCTCTCCTGACATCATCAATCCACCTCACCCACAGTGAGAATGCTGCTTCAGATGTATACTGTGATGCATGGGGCATTAACGATTATGTCTCACAAAGAGAATATCTTCATACAAAAGCATCTATATTAGATACATCCTCTAACATAAATGAAATCATTTAAATTTAACATTTAAATTTGAGCTCACCATTCATATTATGCATCTTTATTTCTTTGAAGTTCTTTATTCTGGTTGATTCTTGGCTCATAAATTCTAGAAGGTAGTGCAATAAATGCATTTGTTTTCTCCTCCCCTCCCTCTTTCTCTCCCCCTTTCCCTTCATCTCCTCTTTCCCCTTTCTGTCATTTCCTTCCATCTCTCTGCTTTCTTTTTCCTTCCTGCCCATCATGTCTTTCTTGTCTTAAAATCATCGATGATTTAACTTTCCTTGATCTTTTTTTTTTTAAAATTTATTTATTATGTATACAACATTCTGCTTCCATGTTTATCTGCATACCAGAAGAGGGCACCAGATCTCATAACGGATGGTTGTGAGCCACCATGTGGTTGCTGGGAATTGAACTCAGGACCTCTGGAAGAGCAGTCGGAGCTCTTAACTTCTGAGCTATCTCTCCAGCCCCTTTGATCTAATTTTGTAGCACATGTTTACACTAGCATTCTTACCTCATCTTTGTGCTAACTTTTATTTTATTTTTTTGAAATCAAAATATAGTTACATCATTTCCCCCATTCCTTTCCTTCCTCCCACACTTTCCATGTACCTACCCTCCTTGAGCTCTCTCAAATTAATGACCCCCTTTTCTTTAATTGTTATGATATTGTATAATTTATGACATATATGAACTATATAAGTACAACCTTCTCAGTCTAAATAATGTTACTTGTATGTATATAATTTCACGGCTCACCACTTGGTATTAGATAATTGTTCCTTTTAGTTATGTCAACTTGACACAGCTACAGTCAGTCACTGGAGAGGAGGAAATCTCAATTGAGAAAATGACTTCGCTAGATCGAACTGTAGGCAAGCCTGTAGGCATTTTCTTAATTAGTAATTGATGGGGGAGGGTCCAGCTCATTGTGGGTGGTGTCATCCATGGGCAGGTGGCCCTGAGTTCTATAAAAAGCAGGCTGAACAAGCTATTGGGAGCAAGCCAGTAAGCACCCCCCCCCACCCGGCCTCAGCATCAGCTCCTGCTTTTTGTCCTGTTTGAGTTCCTGTCCTGGTTTCCTTCAGTGATGGACTATGATGAGGAAGTGTGTTAGCCAAATAAACCCTTTTCCCCCTAGGTTGTTTTTGGTTATGGTGTTTCATCACAGCAATAAAAATGTGAAATAGGATAATAACCAATTGACTAACTATAGTTCTTTCTTTCTTTCTTTCTTTCTTTCTTTCTTTCTTTCTTTCTTTCTTTCTTCCTCCTTCTTCTTCCTCCTCTTCTTCTTCCTCTTCCTCCTCTTCCTTTTCCTCTTTTTTGTCTTTCCTCTTTTTTGAACAAGAGAGTAGGCTGGGGGTAGAGAGCTGGCCTAGCATGTGTGGGACTCTGGTCCTTGGCACTGATTACCTTAAAGGCAAAGGGGTAAATGAACCACATGACTCTTGGTCTTGTGAACCAAAGTTCCCAGAGGAAGAGTTATTCATATATTAAAGATTCAAAAGGATGATTGGCTGAAGGTAACTATATAACTATGGAGAGTCAGTTGCAGTTCCAGAACCAAATTATCTTAAGCCACTGTTCATTCATCTCCCTGATAGCCACTCATTACTCACCTCTTCTGACTTACTATTCTTGAGGCTATCAGTTAAAATCTTTGGAGTAACAGACCATTGAGCTCACACAAACCCCAAACTAGAGATGTTGTCAGACACCATGTCTCTACTAGAAATCTCTCTGCTTTGTAACCCATAAATATGGTATTCCCATCAACATACTTAAAAACACCTTGATTTGTGACTCTTTTGTTCTGTAACTATAAAAATATAATGTATTTTCACATCGGAACCTTATATCTGGAGCAACCTGCATCCACATTCTGGCCATCATCATTTCTATTTGGTTCAAAAATAAGGAGTCTTACTCCTTTTTGAGGGGACAGTTGTCTTTTGCATCAACAGTACCTGTTGATCTTTTGATTTCATTCAAATTATACCAGGAGCTTTTGTTTTTATTATTACAATAGGAATTTTAGTTCAGAGGTAGAACAATGGTATAGAAAAAGAGCAGTGACTGGAGGTGAACGGGGCAAGGGCCGGACAGTCCCTCCATCTTGCAGATGTTTGTCTATCTCATTTGAACATGAAGAAAATTGATGTTCAGGAAATTCAAATCAAATTATACAAGCATAGTCTGTCTGTAGACTAAAATGACGGAAAAAGCTAAGTAGAGTTAATTGGATTCCCTAACCAATTTCCTGCACACAGTCCTTGCTTCCTTCCTGTTTCACTACTGGAAATGGATTAATGAAACTTACTACTCTCAGGTAGAACTGCTTATTTCCTGGGAAGGTGAAATAATTACATCATTGTTTCTTATCAAAGGACTTTATTTGTGTTCCTATCTGGAATAGAATAGACCCAAAAGCTAATTTATGTCAACAATGTACAAAGCTGAGTAAATGGCAATGTCAGTACACACTTGAAAGGAAGCTTTGCTTCCAATTCATTCGGAATAACTGAGACGACAAAAAATATAACAGCATTTTTTTCCTGATCCAAAGCTTGGGAGGAACTAAGTCGTGTGTTCTTTCTGCTCCCGTCTTCTGCATTCCCATTGCCCTCTGGATTTTGCACAGCCAAATGGTGTTCAAGGAATACAAGGATGGGCACAGTTGCAGAAGCACAGTCTTTTTTGTTTAAGACAGGAGTGCACTATACAGTCTAGGCTTGCTTCCAATTTAGCCTCCTTTTGCCTCCTGCTGGAAGGATGGTTTGCTAATGTGTTTATGTATTGCCAGGGTTTGGCTGTGACAGTGGGCTACAGTGGATTGCTTGCCGGACCCTCACATTAGATAACTCAATTCAAAGTCTCTGTTTTATTCAGGCAGTTCTCCCAAGCTCCAGGCACTTAGGTATGACTGGTCAATATGGGATTATTTTAAGTGCCCACAAGGAAAGGCTAAAATTGAAATTGTGCAGAGAACCTCCTTTGTTATACAATATAGTGAGATGTTAAATAACCATCTTTTATTTACACAGGAAGTTTCTAACAATAGCTCTTGATTCTGCCATTAGGCCTCCTCTTTCTCATTTCTTCTAGGAGAAATTTGAAATTCAGAAAGAAAAGAACAGGGCTGTAAAAGAACAGGATGGCTTGAATATGCTATTGATGTACCCATTAACCTTTAGCGCAGGGCATCTCTATGTTGCGGCTCTATGCTTAAAGTCTGTTTACAAAAGAAGGCATTAATCAAGACATATGAATCCATTTATAATGCCTGTGCACCCGCCGCTGACTACAGAGTGAGCTGGAGAGCGAGATGGCTGCAGCCTGACAGCTAATTTTAAGCCAAGGTCTTCACTGCCCAGAGATTTATCAGGGAGCCAAGCAGCCAATGTCTTTTATGACGGACACCTTCTCTTTTTTTCGTCAGAGTGGGAAATGGAAAAGACGGAAGGAGGAATTTGCCTTCTACGGTAGCTGTGTAAAAAACCCACATCAACACCAGGCCCCAGGCTTTCATTAGAACACCTCCTTCTTAGCTAATTACTGGCAGCATTAAATTACAGAGTCAGGAGGCTCCACTCAATACCAGTTCATTCATTTTAGGTCACAGTTTGACAGAAAACCTGTAGTGAAAGGTCAAACCTTTATCCACTAAGCCTTTTATTTGTGACTAAACAAAAAGTCTGGACGAGGAGTATAATTTGAGTCAAGCAGGGCTACACTAAAGGCCGATTAATAGTTGTTTTTTAATATAATAAAGATTTGCTCTAGCCTGTAGTCTACGCCAGAGGACTTACTTGTATCAAAAGACTGAGAATCTTGCAGTTTTTCTCTCTCATGTGAATCTTGCATCTTTTAGTGTCAATAAGTCACATGCCTTAAAAACCATAGATCTGAATTGTTGTCTTTTACTACTGTGTAGAGAGGCAAAGTTTTTGGTGGTGTTGGGCTTTTATAATATGTTGTTTGACAGGCATGCTATCCTGACCCTTTAAAATTCCTATTGCTCAAATGTGATCAGATCCAGTATCACTGATGCCATGTAGCCAGGCTGGGTTCTGCTTAGGTGTGTTCTAGGATTGAAAAGGTTCCCTGAGTTGTGAATCTCCCAGGGGTTGCTTTCATTCTTATCATCTAGTCAATTCTTTGACTTAGTTAGCAAAAAGAAGCCAAATGGGCAGCAGCCTGACATGTGTGGTTGGTGGTTTGGTACAGTTTTTGAAATGAAGCCTTTTTTTTTTTTTTTTTTTTTTTTTTTTTTTTTTTTTTTTTTTTTTTTTTGCTGGGGAGTAGAAGCAAGATTGAAATGACAAACTAAGAAACTCAGCGTACCTGAAACTTACACAGTGCCGAGTGGCAACATTTCTTTGCAATAAGAATGTCTTCAGACCTTCTGGGCTCGGGTTTTAAGCACTGTTTTTGAATGGAGTACATGGAAGCCAAAATGTGCCAAAGTGTAGTGTAGTCTAGGCATCTTCTTGAGACAGGGTTAAAAAGACAGAGAAAATTGAAGGGTTATGAGAAAGGAGAAGAGTCTCTCATTCCCTATGTTGTAGCTTGTGCTCTTTGATAGCCAAGAGTTAAGAATGTCCACTCAATGGACAGAAACCATCTGTACAGAAGAGACTCCCTTTTCTGAGAGATACCCCAACAATAGATGCTGAACCATGCGCAAGGTAAAAGCATGAGAACTTTGAATTTACCCTTGTCAGCACCCCTGTACTATTAGTGATCTTTTACAAAGCCCTTTGTAAAACAACTTGCAATCTTATGTACACCAGGAAATTCAGTGACCTAAGAAAAATGAGACACTATTTCAGTTTAATTAGCACGTATGTTTTTAGACATCATTATAGAGTTTTCAAACAAGGCATGTTTTAGATTCTCCTTCATCACTCTGACTCCTTGTATCCTTGATTCCCCCTTGTAAGTTTGCTGTCTCTCTTTCTCTTTCATGATCCTTCTCTCCTTCCTCACCACAGTTTTACCCCTTCTTGGTATCCTGTCTAGTTCTTAGGCTTTACCCACATTTATAGACATACATGCATGCACTCATAAACATGCATGTGTGTGCATGCATGCACACAAACACAGACAGACAGACATGTAAGGATTCAGACATTATGCTGGCCTGCCCCTGTCACCTGGTAGGATGCACTCAGGCAGTACCCTGGTCAGCCCAGGGTTCCATGAGTACTAGTCTTCACACAGATGCAAAGAACCCCTTTAAAAGACAGACCCTGCCCACTTGCGTTCTCTTTTCTGCTGTCCCCCTGGGGCAGACAGGCCTTTTCCTGTCTCCCTCTTCTCTTCTGTCCTCTCTCTGTCTCTGTGTCTCTTTACCTCTTTTCTTTTCCCTTCCCCCTTCCTCCCTCCATTTTCTAATAAAATTTCTCACTTAAGCTCTGTGTGCCTGGCATATTTGTTCCCTGCCTCGGTCACCTGCCATGGAGTCTGCCAAGGTTCCTCTCGCACTTTGTCATAAGCAGACAGACAGACAGACAGACAGACAAGACAGACAGACAGACAGACAGAGACACCCCAAACTAGTATCCACATATGAGAGAGATCATGTGTATTTTTGGGTCAACCACTTAATACCGCTTTTCAGATCTACCCGTTTTCTTGAAAACTACATTTTATTTTTCTTTGCTGCTGAATACAGTTCCATATATAAATGACATTTGCATCATCCATTCATGTGTTGGCAGACATCTAATCCAGTTCACTTTTAAAAAGTAATTTTGAAATTAACTTAATTTTTATAGAGTTGTGGGTTATGTTTTTTGAACAATGTGGCTTATGAGGAAGCCACACAATCACACACTTAGCTCTTGTTAGGGAACTTAGTGTATCCTTTCCTTAAGTAACACTTGGCTTTATCTTTTTGAGTGTGTCTATTCCATTGCTTAATAAGCTCCAGTGCATTGTCCCTCACTCCTCCAGCTATTATTTTCTTCAGTATAAGTGAAGGTCCTAACTGAACTGCATCTAAGTAGAGCTCTCTGAGGAAAATTCCCAGACTGCTCAACTATCAGTTTCTTGCTGCTCTGGTCATTTTTCCACATGACCCTGTTTATTTAATTCTCATGAGGATTGTGTTAAAGGTAATCCCATCTTAAAGATGAAGTTTGTCAAGTTAGGAGTTAAATCACTTGTGACCTCTTACTGTTAAGAGGATCGAAACCCATGTAGTCTGTCTTAGAAGCCACTTACTTCTCTGCTAAATAGTATCTTCCACATATTAGAATTGCCAGGAAGGGAAGGTGATGCTTCCGTTGACCCCATATTGTTATGAGCAGTGATCAGTGTTCATAGGCAGCACTCCTCAGCAGAGTTTCTGAAAAGATAGTCTATTCTTGTTAATTGCCTAGCTGAGAGTTTTTCTTGGGTTTTAATTTTTCTTACATCAGTGATTACAAATAGAACAAACAGAACACCATGGTACTCTAATTTGTGCACTTTTCTCCCATATTACATAGACTAGAAGATGACAAGTCATGACAAGGTCTGTTAATTTACAGAGTTTAAATGATTCGGGTGTGGGAATGTAGCAATGTGAGGACGGGGGCTCTTAGGCTGTCTGATCTCATGGGAGTTGTGCTTACAACAGAAGCATCATACATTTACTTAGCCCTTTATTCTGTCTCTCTCTTTCAGGGCATAGGGAAAGGTAACCTTTCCAATACAGGTTTGGAAGTTGCAAAATGCTTGCCAATAAGGCATTTATTTTACAGGTATGTTTGTGTCTATACTTTCCCCCAAGAGTTAATACAAATAGATTTCCAAGGTTCCTGCAATGTATTAGACACTGGGGAAAGATCAGTACTGAATAAGGTAGTATGGTAGTTTGAATGTAATTGGCCCTCATAAGCTCACAGAGTGTGGCACTATGAGGAGGTGTGGCTTTGTTGGAGTAGGTGTGGCCTTGCTGGAAGAATTTTTTCACTTTCGGGGAGGGCTTTGAGTTATTATATGTGCTCAAGCCACTGCCAAGTTTACTTTCTCTTGCCTGCACAAGATGTAGAACTCTGAGCTACGTCTCCATCACCTTGTCTGCCTGGATGCTGCCATGTCCCACCATGATGATAATGGACCGAACCTCTGAACTGTAAGCCACCCAAAGAAATGTTTCCTTTATAAGGGTTGTCATGGTCATGGTGTCTCTTCACAGCAATAGAACACTGATTAAGACAAGGAGGGTTTTTGGTTTCAAACAGATAAAAATACAACTGAGAAGCAGAAATAGATGATGACAGTGGTATGTGGTGATATATTATTTATGATTTATTAAAGCTTGCCTGAGGATTCAGAAAGCAAATAGAGATCAGGCAGTGGTGGTATACACCTTTAATCCCAGGACTCAGGGTTAAGAGGTAGATGGATCTCTGTTAGTTTAAGGCCACCATGGCCTACACAAGAGTGAAGAGTAACAGAGCTCATGCCTTTGATCCCAGAACCTGGGATCACATGCCTTTAGTCCCAGCATTAGGGAGGTATTAAGACAGGAACAGGGGCTCAGAGCTGGAATTCATTCTCCAGCCACATTGAGGATAGGAAGACACTGAAGTCTCAGGATTCTCCAGCCACACTGAGGAGAGGCAGCAGTCTGAGGCTTGGTGAGAACTCGTGGAGACAAGGATCAGCCCTTTCAGCCTGAGGTAGAGGTAAGAACTAGTGGTCAGCTGCTTTGCTTGGAGCTTGAACACCAATATCTGTCTTTGGGTCTTTTTATTTATCGTGCTACAGTGATGTGTGCCTCAAAGTGAGAATGCTGGGAGTGGAGGAGGCTAAGGTATGGTCTCATATAATACAACTTTAAAAAACAAGAAAAGGTATTTGTTAAGCCGAGGAATTAGAGGTTCCATGACAGGAAAGAGGATGTGAAACGCCATAGCCAAAATGCCATGGACACAAAATGCCATGGACACAAGGTTAAAGATGGGTAGATACGTTGGCCGAAGGGAGGCACAAATTCATGAAGAGACTTGTGGATTTTAGAGCTCAGGCATTGTCTTCAAGATCACTGAGAGTCACTGCTGGGTATGAGCAGGATAAAAGTCACCTGATCAGATACATGGTTGGGCACATCACTCATCAGTGTGAGGACAGATTTCATGTGTGAGTATAGATGAGAAGAGACTGATTGGGACCTCACATCACATCACCTTTAAGCATAAAGACAGATTCAAATTGCCCTGCTACACTTAAATGATTCTGCAATTTGGTGATGTTCCTGCTTCTGTATTGCAAGGCCTGAAGCTGCATGCTAGCCTAGCATGTGAAGGGCCCTGGGTTGAATCACCAGCACTGTACAAACAAACAACAACAAAAGCCCGCAAAAGATGAGCTGAACTATCTATGTGGTCACAATGACAGCTTCTGCCAGCCAGTCTCTCAGAGGCCCATTATCAGGACGCAGTCTACCTGCAGGCCATGAGCAGTCGTTGGAGTAGCTAAGGGTCCATAGCTGGAGCATAGCTGGGATTTGCACCTCAGTCTGCAAGCACGCACTTGAGAGCGCAGGTGTATCGAGGAACCTACTGTCACTAGATAAGGAATTTAAAATGCTCCCAAGAGCATCCGTGTAGAATCATAATGCTCACTGGGGAATATTCTTAGGCCTTTGCTCGTGGTCTTTCCTCTGCCTCCAGCATCCTTTACTGAGTGCTTTTATATAGCTGGCTCCCCCAGGCCTTCCACACTCGCTTTCCACTTCCAATATTTGTACAAAGAAAGCTTGTCTGCTCTATTTTGCATCGTCAGCTCCACCCCCAACAATCACAGGGTAGGATACTATTCTATTCTATTTTCTTCAAGGCAGAATATGATGGGCGCACACCTCATTATTTGTCTCTCGACTCCCAGAAGGAGCTTCACTTTGTTTCCTGCTGTCTTCCCCGAATGCAGAGCGGCTGCCAGTCACGTGGTAGATGTTCAACCAATATTTGATGGATGAATGCATGAAAATTAAATGTAAGAGAACAGGCATTAAGAGAGTTAGAGCTTTTCAAGTAAGTGATCCGAAAGAACGTTAAAAATAGTTGTGTGCTTTTGACATGGGTGAGAAGCAAGTCTAAGAACAGAGCGTGCATCTAATCAGTGTTCTCCAGTATTATATCACCCACTGAGAACCCCTGGAGACCAGCTCTTGATCATGAGAGACTGAAACGCCTCTGACCAGTGCTTAGTTCTAATAACGCGCGCGCGCGCGCGCACGCGCGCGCGCGCACACACACACACACACACACACACACACACACACACACACACACACACACACACACACACTTTTTTTTTTTTTGCCTCTGGGAAGTTTCAGGGCTCTTATTATTCTTAGGAGAAGCAATCTTGGAGAAACAGGAATTACCTATGAAAGAGATTCTGGGATTTTAACCTAATAATAATGAGGAGAATTTGTGTAGAATTCACAAGATACTCCCACGTAATCCCCCCCCCCCCATCATTCTTTCTTGCAGATAGAAACAAACTGGAAAGTGCAGTGCTTTTCATAGGTAGAAGCAAAAAGGCTCTTAGCACAGCTTGGCAATTCAAATTAGCCCGGAAGTAAAGCTGCAGTACTTGGCTTTAATTTGAACCTGAGCTCCTAGATACAGACTTAGAGTAAAAAATAAATGAAAATTAAAATAAAAAGAGCTGTCAGTGCAATCAGAATGGATGTACACACAGGGTTAGTTTTACTTAGGCAGGTTATACTGAATGGTTAGAAAAGCTCACAGAAGAAATTGCTTCCAGTTGTGGTGAATACTGTTGCATGGTGTTCAAACACAGCAGAGTCAGCTCTTATTAAACAAATGAAACAAAACAGAAAGATTCCCAAAGGGACTCAAGGGACAGAGCATGATTGTTAAGGGTCTTTGTAGAAAACATTCTGTAAATACATGGACAGTGATTTTTCTAGTTCTTTTCTCCTTAAAGGTCTACAGATAGGGTCTGTTCAGGTATTTCATTTTAAGGTGGTCAATTCATCCAGAAAATGATCTTTTAAATCTCCTGTCTGAAGCCATACATTTATTGTTAGATTTCTGTGAGCCAAATTAAGTGAGCTGGGACAAAAATAAACACACACCCTGTATTTTCACTATTACCTGCAACAGATGCTTCAAGTCTGAAGATCTTTTATTTCCAACTATTCTTCTTTTTAAATATTTATTCCTTGAAAATTCAATAATGTATACAATGTATCTTGGTTCTATCTACCCCTTAGTCCCTGCTTCCAACTCCACCATTATTCCCCTAACATATGTGCCTCCCAACTTCATGCCTTTCTCTCTCTCTTTCTTCCCTATGAAGTTCAGTTAGAGCTGTTCCTGTACAGACAGATGTGGGATCATCTATCTAGGTAAGGACAACCTACTGTGGTCACTCCCCCAAAGAAAAGTGACTTTGTCTTACCCAGAAGCCATCAGCTGCCAACAGCTCTTCAGCTAGGGGTAAAGTCTCAGGACCCTCCTCCCACCCCTAAGCTCCATGCTAGAGTTTGATTTTGATCTTATGCAGCTAACTGTAGATGCTGTGAGATCATTTGGACAAAAGCCATGTCTGGTCCAGAGGACAGCATTTCCCAAACTCCTCCACATCATCTGGTTTTTACATTTTTTCTGCCTCCTCTTCTGAGATGTTTCCCATGCCTCAGGGAAGGAGATAGATGTCTGAAGGCTGAGTATTCATGCCACTTATTCTCAGCATTTTGAACAATGAACCCCTGAGTTAACTATTACCCACTGCAATAAGAAGCTTTTCTGACCATGGTTTTGAGGGACCTAAGTCTGTGAATATATATACAAATATTTAGGGTGCAGACACTTTGACAATATTACCATTTAGGAAAACACTGGTTAGGTCTCTTTGGGTCTGTGACTTCCCTAGCCATTGATTTTGACCATGTTTACAGTTCTGGGCATGAATTTCCTCCTTTGGATCAGGTTTCAAATCTAATCAAAAGAGCAATTTGTTACCCCCATAAACAGTCTTGCCGCTATTGCAGTAGAGGGCACATCACATAAAAGCCATCCAGCAGGAAGAGTTTCGTGATGAGTTAAAGGTTGAGTTCTTTCTCCTGACACCAAAGTGTCGTGTGTGTGTGTGTGTGTGTGTGTGTGTGTGTAGGTAAGTGTGAGTAATAGCAATAACCTGTCTTGTTTTGGGTGCCTCTGGGGCCTCATTGACTAGAAGCTGATAGGTAGGTAACCCATGACTGGCATAGAGATTTTCATTTAATGACTCATATCTCCTAGGAGCAACATTGTTCATGCATGTATGATACCTCTGTTCAAACTTTTAAAAAAAACCACTTACAATATTGATTAGTTTACAAACTAATGGGATTTCACAAGGCATTTTCCTACATGATTAGTTTGTTTACCTATGCCCTTTCCACACCCCTGCCCCCATCCTAGCTTAACTCTTGATCAAGACTCCACATGGGGTCATGTAACTGAATGAAGTAACTTGGTAACTTGGTCATAGTAAAAGGTTTCTGAGTGCACAACAATGAAAGATTAAGTGTGCAATAAATTCACAGTGTTTCTCGCAGTGGCTGCCTGGGTTGTGTCCATAACGTCATTGTGGCCACAGTTCTGAACAACAAATCCACTTGGAGTTGTGTGTGTTGTCCTACCATACAATGCTGATGAAGAGTGTCAGACATACTTAGCTCAGACTATTGCCTGTTGTGAACTGCAGTGTTCCTACTGCAATACAAATTTCTTCGTTGAAGCTTAATATTTTTTCTAGTATTTTTTTCAACATTTAAAACTAGATGTCTGATTTTTGAAAAATTAATCTTAGAGTTGCTGACTTGAGTTTCATAAAAAACATCATTAAATAAATTTTGGCTTGGGATTGGAACAGAATTTCCAACAGAAATGGCCTTAAATATATTCAGTCATTTTGGACTAATGAAAAGCAGCACTTTTGGCGTTGAGAATTTAAAAATCAAAATATTGATCAATTCTGAGAAATATTGAAGATACTCTAATCTTGTAATGTTAAATATTAATCCAAGATTTAGTTCTTTATGCAAAAATAAGATCATACATCCTATTGGTATGCAAGTTTGCTTCCATAAGGCCATTTTCATTAAGTATATAATGTATTTTAATCATATTCCCTTCCCTCCATAGCTCACTATCTCACCTTCTCTCCCCCTTCCCCTCCCTCACCTCCCTCTCTCCTCCCATCCCTTCTCATTCCATCCCCTCCTCTCACACCCCTTCCCTCCCCTCCCTTTTCCTCTCTCATTATTTTTCTTACCTTCTTGAGTACCTTTGCTTCTACTTTTATATCATCTTGTGATTTGAGAGTGAAATATGAGACACAGATGCACACATTGGAGCATTTGGCCCCAAGGTACTGTTTGTGAAGGTGGTAGAACCTTTAAGAGGTGGAGCTTTGCTGGAGGAAGTAGGTTGCTGGGGTTGGGCCTTGGGCCTTTTTAGCCTTGTCCCACTTCCTGTTTACTCTTTACTTCTGGAGTATAGATACAATAACCAACCAGCCTCCTGGGTTTTGTCACCATGCCTTCCTGGCCTGCTGCCGCATCTTCCTGTGAGATGGACTGTGTCATTCTGGACTGTAAGCCAAAATGAATCTTTTTTTCCCTTAAGTTGCTTTTGTCAGCTTTGTTTGTTGGTTTTCTACAATGGTAGAAAAGTAATTAGAACACATCTTAACAATATGATTTTATATATCTGTGAAATGAGACAAATGAAATAAATGAGGTTGACCTAATTTTCTTAATGCTATCAGTAATTTGTACAGCTATTTTACCTATGTATCTGGGACCATGAAAAAAGGCTTATTTGAAATAGGATCATAAATAAAGTTTAAAAGGCCTTGCTTTATTTTCTTCTTTTCAGAAGATTAGACCTCTGTTTGAAGGAAGAATTTGCCAGTCTTTTCCACAAACTTACCCTCAGCCAGTTTTCTTGTTTTGAAGTGTATTTCTAGCAGCATAAACTTTGGGGGTGATTTTGTGTTACAAATCAATCTACTGTCTTTATCTAGGAATCTGAATGATCTACCTTACATGAAGGTTTGGTCAATATCTTCATTATTTTCATTTATCTATTTTAAGTGTTAATTTATTTTTTATTTTATATCTGCTGGTATTTTGCTTGCACAGTTGTCTGTGCGCAATGTACCCACAGAGGCTAGGAGGGGGTATCAGTCTCCCAGAACTGGAATTATAGATGGTTTGAGCTGAAGTGTAGGTGCTGGGAATTAAATGTAGGTCCTCTGGTCTTATTAACTACCAAGCAATCTCTCTCTAGCCCCTTTATTATTTTAAAAATAGATGGTAGCAGTAGTTTTTAAAAGTAACTTAGGTATGGGGGTATTACTCAGTGTATAATGCTTGTTTAGCATATGTGAGACCTCAGCAGATTTATTTTCTATGATGATATTAGCATTGGTTTTTAATTACTTCCACTCTTCAGCAAAGATTATAGAAATATTCATGAATTCAGCTTGGTATGAGGCACATCTTATTCTTGATATGGCATTAGCTTACTATGTAAGAAAGATTCATCTTTACCCTGAATGCTGAAGTCTTCATGATAGGTCTACCTTTCCCTGGATTAATATTTTATTGTACTGTACACCCATCCCAGAAAGAATGGAATATTTATGGTGCCTTGTCATATTTTATAATATCTTTTCTTTATGTCTTTTATTTGGACTATTCTCAGAATCAGAGTCTGGTTGCCCCTCACCAACTGTTTCTGGTTATCACAATCATAATTTACCCTCACTGTTCATTTCAATGTTACCTCATTCATTCAATCTTTATTTTGCTATCAATTAATTAATTCATTCACTCACCCATTTATGCTTTTGACATATGTTAAGATCCTACAATTTTTCAGATAAGATATTAGATTAAGAGTATACAAAATAAGGAAAGTAGGTCCTGCGGCCAGTGCCCCAGCCTCAGAGCCCTCATCCAGTGGCTGATGGAAGCAGAGGCAGACATCCACAGATACACACTGAACTGAACCCTGGAACTTTGTTGCAGAGAGGGAGGAATGAAGATCGAAGGGGTTGGTACCAGGTTGGAGAAACCCACAGAAACAGCTGGCCTGAACAAGGGGGAACACATCAACCCCAGATGCTGTCTGGGAGGCCAGTACAGGACTGATCCAGACCCCTGAACATGGATGTCAATGAGGAGGCCTCTGCACTCTAGGAGGCCCCTGATAGTGGATTAGTATTTTTCCCTGGTGTAAGAAGGGACTTTGAGAGCCCATCCCATGTGAAGGGATACACTCTTGCCCTGGACACATGGGGAAGGGCCTAGGCCCAGCCCAGGATGATGTGGTGGACTTTGTGGAGCCCCCATTGAGGGCCCTACCCTGCCTGGGGTAGGTCGGTGTGGGGTAGGAGAGGGGTGAGGGTGAGGGGAGGGAGAGGGAGAAGGGATTGACATGTGAAACAAGCTTGTTCCTAATTTGAACTAATTAAAAAAAGTAAGCAAAATAGACATTGTCCTTTCCAATATAGTTCTGATACTACAGGGTGGGAATGGGAGTTAGTTGCTGAACAAATAACCACACCATAGATACACAGTTGTGAGTTTTGTTGAATGTTTATGATGGGAGTTGATTGTGTCTGAGAAGCCAAGGATTTCTTTCCCCCTTAAGAGCTATTTCAGCTACAATATGAAGACGGGGCAGTTTTAGCAAAGGGAATCACAGTGGGAAAGTGAGGAAGTACAGAGGGCAAGGGCTGCTTTAAGAACACGAAGGACCAGAGCAAGCAGAAGATAGGACAGTGGTAGTACAAGGATGAAGTGTTAGGCAAAGGTTAGAATAAGTCAGACATTAACATCTAGTTTAAGGAATTCAGGGCATTATAAAAACCCATGAAGTCCCTGGAGTTATTGGTATGAGAAAATGTGTAACTTGATTTATGCTTTTACAATCTCACTCCAGCAGCAGTGGGCAGGGCACCTTGGAGGTGGCCAGAATGATAACAGGGGCACTGTTTAGGAAGTAGTTGCGGTCCATACATAGGCTACATGACGATGGATTGAGCTTTGGGATAGAAAAGGTGAAAGACATAAAGACAGAGAGAATATTAGGAAGCAGAATTGACAGTGCTTGGGGAATTGTGGAAGGTTACTGAAGTCTGGCTTGTTTAGCTTGGATAGGTCTTTGTGATATTCCCTAATGATTCTGCGCTATTGTAGGATATTTTGGATAATGCATGGTGAGAAGGAGGCATATCTCAGTCATCTCTAGTTGCAATTTTTCTTCTGCCACACAGTGTCCAGCAGTAGAAAAGGGACATAGTGCTTGATTCAGATTTGGGAGATTAGCATTAAAAATGAATGATAATATCATCACAGGAAATAAATTTGCTGAGGTCTCACATATGCTAAGTAAGGCTTTTCTTTCAATGTGGCTTAGAATTTTTTTTTAAATTTCCTTCTTTGTGCCTAATATGTCCTTATTCAAGTTGTATGAAGACTAAATGATATGGGGAATGTAATAATATATTGGAGGGATCTATTGAGGAATCATTTGTTTTGATCATGTCTTTTCTTCTCCTTAGGTGAAGAGCCATACATTTCTTTTACCTCACACATGGAGAAGTATGTGAACTAACAAAGGATCCAAAGAAAGTCAAGGGCAATAAAGAGGAGTCAGTTTTGCTGCTTGCTTCATGGATGTCTGTGGACTGTGTCCAGCTCACTCCATCCGTGTTAGGTGTTTGGAAGACAGTCTTTCTTATTGAGCACATTGGTCAGTATTTATCTTCATTGAAAATTAATCCATCTCAGAGTATAAGAAATTGCTTAATAAATGTCAGGGTTACCTGTTCTTTAACACATAGATTCATTAAGAAAGCCTCTCTAAAGGTCATTAGAACAAATGCCATAGGACATCTTGGAAGGTGAACAAAGGGTTCGTCTTTCAGTGTCAGATTTCAAATACTCCAAGACCCTGGGACCCCCTAAAACAGTACTCTGTCACCCAGCTGATGTGAAGAGTGCAAAGTGCCTACTGATGTTTTCTTATATGACTCTAAGAACTTTTATTTCTTCATTTTTGTGGGGGAAAATTAAGTAATTTTACTATATTACTAACAAAGGACAAGGACTTGCATACTGATCTTTCTCACTCATGATGACTCTACTAGAATGCAGAATGATAGTCTCTTCTCCTCTGACCTGTTTTCGTGGTCTACCTACCCTGAAGTTCAGTTTTAGCTCTGGAATGAATATGAATTGTAGCTAATGAAACTTTAGGAACAGCTGTATAAAATGGAAAGGCCAAACAATTTGGAATCATATTTTTCAAGTAGCATGTCACAAAACGACATATTTTATTTCTCCAGTCTCCATCATCCTTATAATTCAGAACTGAATCTAAATGTCGGATCCTGAACTGCTCTATTTCTTCTCTGTCTCAGTGAATTAGGCTCTGTCCTCTGGGCTCAAATGCCCGCATTTCTTCTTTCTAAAATACACCTTACAACACGGTATTGTAAAATTCCTGCTTCTTGGAGGGAAAGGTTTTTTTTTCTTTTCTTTTTTTAAATTTGAATTAGAAACAAGATTGTTTTACATACCAATCCAAGTCCACACCTATGCTAGGGATAAGTACTGAACTACTACAGGAGGTCCTGTAGATTTCCGAGGTCTCCTCACTGAAACCCATGTTCTTGGGGTCTGGATCAGTCCCATGCTGCTATCCTAGCTATCAGTCTGGGGACCAAGAGCTCCCTGTTGTTCAGGTCAGCTGTTTCTGTGGGTTTCACCAGCCTGGTCTGGACCCCTTTGCCCATCACTTGTTCTTCTCTGCAACTGGATTCCAGTTCAGTTCAGTGATTAGTTGTGGGTGTCTGCTTCTACTCCACCAGCTGCTGGATGAAGGCTATAGGATGGCATATAAGACAGTCATCAATCTCATTATCAGGGGAGGGCATTACGGTACCCTCTCCTCTGTTGCTTAGATTGTTAGCTGGTGTCATCTCCAGACCTTTCCCTTGTGCCTGATTTCTCTGTAAACCTAAAATGTCTCCCTCTATTATGGTATCTCCTTGTTTTCTTCTATTCTTCCCCTGATTCAACCTTTCTGCTCCCTCATGTCCTCCTCTTCTCCCCTTCTCATTCTCTTAGCTCCCTCCCACCTCCTTCCTTGCTCCCAATTTGCTCAGGAGATCCTGACCCTGGGAAAGGGTTTTTACCATTACTCATTTTTGAATATAGTTTTCCTATCAGAATTCTTTGTCATATTGCAAGAGCTCAACACATTTGTTGTATGAATAACGGATGCTTCCATATAGCACATGATTTCATTTAAGGTTAAAAATGTTTAGTTTTGAACATGTACTAATTAGTTTCTGTAACAAATATATTTCAAATTTATTTTTCAGTCACATTACAACCTGGTGATGGTTAATAGTTAGTGGGTAGGTAGCTTTTAGTGACCCATTTTTCTTTCTTATCTTTGCATATTTCTAGGTATAAGTCTGAGACTTATATTTGTGATGTGTAAATTCCTGGGTATGAGCCTGTGTAACAGCAGTGCATGCTGCCTTTGGCAAAATACTTCCTTCTTATTAATTTACCTACCTAATATTAATTTGAGAGTCTACAATGTGCAAGACAATATTCTAAGTACTTAGGATATAACAGTGAGCAAAGTTCCCTGTAGAATTTACATTTTATTAGCAGTAGATAACAAAACATAATCAAACTAAATGACATTGTATAGTACTTTGGGAGTGATAAAGGCTATGGAAGATAGCAAGGCGAAGCAATTAGATGTATGTGATAGGGCTTGTTGTAAGCTTACATTAAACTAATTAAAGAGAGCTTCTTTGAAATCAGGTGACCTTGGGTATTATGGAGTCTTTCCTAACTATAGCCAGATTACAGTGTGTATATATTACACACAGAAAGACCTCACCATCTAGTCTTCATCATTACTCTTTTCTATAACATGACACCCAGCAAATGAAGTTAACTGATGTAGACTTAAGACTCCAACTATTCCATTTCCTTTTCTTGTTTCTTTTTTGAAAATTACATTATTTTAAACAATTTCATACATGTATATGCTATATATTGAAGGTGTTCCTCTGTGCTGCCATTATTTCTTATTCTGTTCTCTCTTCACTCCATGGTTTAAAACAGAGAAGTATTTTTTTCTTTATTTGCAGTTCTGCTGACAGAACCTAGGGTGTAACACATACTAAGCAAGTTCTACCGCTGAGCTACAACCATAGTCCTATGGGAACAATTGTTTATCTCTCTTCTTGATCTTTAAAGATTATGGTGCTTCTTCTCTGCCAAGTGCTGAGCATAGATTCCCAGTTCATCTCTAGCCTTTCATCCTTTTGATGCCAGTGATGAAGGCTGGAGAGGTCTCTGGGAAAGACACAAGGTGTGGGGGTCTCACTTAATGTCTCTAGGTTCTTCTCACAGTCAGAGACAGAATTCAGAGATGCAGAATTCAGAAGATGTGACTTCTCAGAGTCACATCAGCACTTTATGAGCAAACTTTAAAGGAGGGGAGGGCTATTCATGAGCTGGGGCAGGGAGGGAGTCAAGAATTCCCAGAATGTATGGTTGATGAGATTTCTACACTGTTTACATTTTAGTTTGGGCTGCTTGCATAAGGCATTTGGTGCTGTGGCACTTCCAAAGGACAAAACAGGTGTTGGAGAGAGAGTAGACTATGTTTTACTCTAGTTAACACATACTTTATTATTTTAATTAATTAATTAAGCGCGCGCGCGTGTGTGTGTGTGTGTGTGTGTGTGTATTGGCACATTTATGGATTCAGAGGAGGACTGAGGTTACTTTCTGCCATGTGTGTCCCAAGGATTGAACTCAGAATGTTGGGCTTGGAAGAAAGCGCTTCTTCCACCTGAGCCAATCCCACTGGCCCTATTTTTTGTTTTTCTTCTGTTTTTATATTATGTTTTAAAAAATGTTATTATTGATTTTGGATGGGGGATATGTATGTGTGGCAGTAACAGGACAACTTGTGAAAGTCAGTTCTCTCCTCCCATGTGGGTTCTGGTAACTGAACTCAGGTTGTCAATCTTGGTGGCCTTGAATTTATTAATCTCTTGCCTCAGTGCTGAAACTATGGGTATGTGTTACTACAGCTGGACTGACATGTAGATATTTTGAAAACAAATTGACCAGCAACATGAATGATGATGCAGTGGGGATGAAGTAGGCTTGTTGATGGAAATAGTAGCTTAATAGGATGGAAGGGATCTAAAGTTCTAGTTGGGTCTCGTACCTTGTGAGAGGATTAAGACTGATAGGCAAATTTGAGAATCATCAAGGTGTGGATGGATGCTATCTACACCTATCCAAGTTCAGTAGATCAGATAGATCAGTGGTTCTCAACCTTCCCAATGCCATGACCATTCAATACAGTTCTTCTTGTTGTGGTGAATCCCCAACCATAAAATTATTTCATTGCTACTTCATAAATGTAATTTTGCCCTTGTTGGTATGAATCATAATGTAAGTATTTGATATGTGTCCCTGTGGGGGGCCTTGACCCATGGGTTGAGAACTGCTGTGACAGAGGATGCTGTTGCTGGAAGAAGACTGAAAGTTGAACTCTGGGTATGCTTAGTAGTGACATGTTTGCAGGAGAGGCAGAGTTACTGCTGTGCTGAGAAAGAGTTCCTGGCATCATTGAAGGTACATTAAGGGGAGGTCTGAGCACACACACTTGATGCAGAAAGTATTTCAAGGGAAGAGGAGTCAGTCTGGCTGGGTGATGAGTAAGATGTGGATTGAGAACAATCAACTGACTTTGGAAAACCAGATGCAATTGCTGATCTTGATAAGAGCCATTTGTGTAGAGTGATGAGGAAAAATCTGTTCTAAGTAGGTAGAACAGAGATGAAGAGGAAGGAGGAGGGTATGGCAAGTGTGTAGTATTTTCCCAAGGAGTAAAGAGGCAGAGAAACAATATGTACAAGGGACATTGTTGGATATTATTTTGGTTTTTAGCTGCTTTCTCCTTTTTCTCCCCTTTGTCCCCCTCTTCTTCTGCCTTCTCTTTTTTATATTTCCTGTTTTTGAGAAAAGTTCTAGCTGTATAACTCTGACTATACTGGAATTTGTGTGTCAACCAGGCTGGCCTCAAACTCTAGACCATTCTTCTACCTCTGCTTTCCAAGTGCTGGGAGTATTGGTGAAGACTATCATGCTTGACCTTAAACCTTTCTTTTTTTTATAAGTTGGTCTGTCATTTGTCATGGAGTTGAAGAGCTGATTAACACAGCTATCAGAGGGAATAGAGGGGGATATTGTTGACATGAGAGAAATGAGATGATCTTAGAATGGAAACCATCTCAAGAGTAGTGGGGATAACAGAGACATCCTCCTATTTTATCCTATTGGGCAATTCTCTAAGTTCAGATGTTTTGCATTTGATGCATGGAAGGGATTTGTGTTTAAATTCACTGGCCTGTCATTTGGTAACAAGATAGTGAGAAATTATAACATGTGCACTGGCCATTGACTAATTTTCCTATCCTTTAAATTTTTTTAAAGATTTATTTGTTTATTATATATCACACAGAAACACCAGATGAGGGCATCAGATCCCATTATAGATGGTTCTAAGCCCCTATGTTGATGATGGATTTACTAACCCTGGATTGAAAATAAAGACAACATTTGCAGATTCCACAGCAGCTCAAGAACTGGTCTTAGAGGTGTTAGCCCCATGCAGTGTACAGTGGAATACAGGGAGCCCTGTTTGGAGAACCTGCCCAAGATGACTGGAACCTGGGTCCCCTGCAAGGACAACAAGTACTCTTAACTGCCAAGACATCTCTACAGCTCCTCCTATCCTTTTGTTATCAGTTTCTTACTTCCTCCAGATTCTACCTTGAATAGTCAGTGTTTCTTCATATGCTACTCCAGGGCATGCACTTTTCTTAATATGGAATTTATCAAATTTCATTTGTTTTTGACCACTTTTCTTGGCCTCTAAGTGAATCAAAATGTCTAGCAGGACAGAAATCTCATCTTTTTCATTGTTCCATCCACAGCACCTGTACTGGTCTCTAAGTAGAATTGAGGTGAGATGTGCCTGGCACACAGTGGGGTTTGCTACACTAGTCTGTTGGAAAAAAAATCAGTGCATGAAATTTTGTATGGGAGAGAGTGTTCACATTCAAATTATGCACCTTTTAGGTGTTTCTAGCAAGATCCTAGGAAATTTGTCTGTAACTTAATGAGAGGCAGGGGTTTTGGTGGAAGAGACATTAAAGATGCCCACCCAGATAACCATTGTTTATTTGCACTATTTCAGAATATCTGAATTAAACTAGGACTGAAGACAAAACTGCATTATACTCAAGTGACTTCAGTGATACAGATTATTTGTTAATAATGTTCCTTATGCAAATGTAATCTTTTTTGTGATATTCAGGGAATACTTTTATCGATTTTGAGTGGGCTTTTATCAGCAATAGTACTGGCTCCTGTATGTATTGATCAATGAGAAGTCCGATATTAATCATCTTAAAAGCTTCAAACTTGTTTTGTGCATTCATACTGAGTGTTTGTAGAGTATAGATGAAAAGCCCTGTAGCCTCCCTCTTCTTGGGAGGGGAAGTCCCTGGTCCTTAGGCCATGTTTCATTGATGGTTAGCTTTCAGTGTCACGTGGTGCTGTGACTCAGTGTTGGGCCTTCCTCTGGACACAGCATTGCCATCCTGTGTCTCCAGTTCCAGGCCCTTGCCCAGATTCAATGAAGAACACTGCAAACTGGATCATCTTGGGCAGGTTCTCCAACCAGGGTTCCCTGTATTCCGCTGTACACTGCATGGTGCTGCCACCTCTAAGGCCAGCTCTTGAGGGGCTGTGGAATCTGCAAATGTTGTCTTTATTTTCAATCCAGGGTTATTAAATTGGGCATTCTTTGCCTATACCTCTTCCTTATAATCATCCCAGGTCAGAAACTTTCTTCTTACCTCATGAGGGAATACAAAATAACCTAGAGCATGCGGCCTCAAACCCACCACAGGGAACTATTTTCCTATCTAGGGATCAGAAGGACCTGGCTTTCAGAGCATAGGGGCTTGAGTTCTTTCTTTTATCTTCATCTACAGCAACAGAAAAAAATAAAATTATTTTCTGAGCTAGCCACATCCTCTGTCATGCTCCCAATAAGTCAGAGTAAGCAATCTATTTTACTGAAGTCACTGGGTTCTAACACTGTATGGGAAACCCTTCTCATACATAGGTAACATTTTTTCTTTTTTTCTCAATATTTTTATTTGAATAAGAAACAAGATTGTTTTACATGTCAATCCCAGATCTCCCCCCCACAACTAACACCTTACCTATCCCATACCCTTTGTGCTCCCCAGGGCAGGTGAGGCCTTCCATAGGGAGTGTTCAGAGTTTGTCATATCCTTTGGGATAGGGCCTAGGCCCACCCCCATGTGGCCTAGGCTCAGGGAGTAATCCTCTATGTGGAATGAGCTCCCAAAGTCATAGGTAACATTTTAAATTAGGCATTTGCATAGATCATTGGTCCTGTACTCTTAAAAATTGGTGTTCTGGAAAGTAAAAATAAACATTTAGCTTTGCTGTTTTTATCACAGTTTGTTTTCTTTGTGGAGTGGATCTATTTCCATATGTCTGACTAAAGATTACATAGCTAATATAGGATCCAACTACTGCTACTTTGTTGTCTTTACCTTGTAAGAGAGAATATTTATTTCAGTTGCTCAAAACAGACACTTTCAACTACATTTGAGAGCACTGTTTACAAGCAAAAATTGATCAAATGCATTAATTTATTTTGGTCCTTTTTGGTGTTCACTATCAATACCTTATACTCACCTGGACACTCGATAGGTCTGGATTCCATGGAAGTTCTGTTTTTAAAATTGTTTTGGACTTTAGACTAAGTGACCAAAAGATATAGTATGTTTCAGAAGACAACTGTATTGAGGTTCTGGGAAATGAGTGCAATTAGGATTTGTTCATTAATTGCAAAAGTGTTTACTGCATCCCACTGAGCATGGAACCCTTTGTGGTCAAAGACATCGCCTGTTTACCTGCATTTGGACAATCACCCTGCCTTTGGTGCCTCTAAAAAATCCCCCAGTGTATAACTGAACCAAGGGAAACAGAACACAATTAGATTAATATACAGACTCATTAAAAATAACTAATGTGCTATGCCTGTGGTGTCTTTTTTACATTTTATTACAATTTTAAGCTAGCATATGAAAAAATTAGTTTCATTATGGTATCTTCATACACATATATCATTGTATTTTCTCCTATGTGCCTCCATTATATATTGTCTTAATGCATGTATTTTTAATCCTGCATGATTTTCTTAAATTTTATAGATAGTACTTTTATTCTAAATGAATTGCTTAGGTATGCCTGAAAAGATGCCGTAATTCCATGGCAAATCAGTGGAAATTAGAGAAAGAGGGGGAGGGAGGGAGGAGAGAGAGAGGGGCATCCATCACTCTCTTGGGCATAACAAGCTAAGTGGACTCAGGTAAGCCATCACATAGGTGGTAAGGGGCTGGGTGAAATCATTTCTTCCTTACAGTGTTTGAAAATCTCTCAGGGAGTAGCCAGAAATACCAATTCCAAGACACTGTCCCAAATCCATGAAATTGGATGTTGTCCCATGAATCTGACACCAGGTTTATGTGGTAGCTTCTTTAAGCAATTTCCCTTTGTGGCAGAATCGAGAACCATTGGACTGAATGATCTGTAAACATTTGCCTGACTCTCACTGTTGCAAGAATTTTCTCAGTCTAGTTTCCTTGGAACAAACTTTCTAGTCTGCTGCAGTTGTTTTATTTATATTGTTGGTGGAATTTCCCTTGTCTGAGTAAAAATTTAAATGTTATTTAGTAATTTGAAGACAAAATCATTGTAATTTTTCATCTTTTCAATTGCTAGCAATACATATCTAGGGAGTCAGGCCATTTGGGGGTTGACTGATTTGCCTGTCAATATACAAGTAAATGATACTATTGTGTGTCTAAGAATTACTTGACTGTTGTGTCTATGACCCAGTGGCCTGACTGACTCCCCCAAGTAGTTGTTCTGCCTCCCCACCCAGAGTTATTGGAAATCTATTGAATCAAAGACATTCTTTAACTCAACATATAGGAAACCTTTGAGAACAATTCCAAACTTGAAGGATGCTGGGTGGTGCTAATGAGCATCTGGCTTGAAAAACATTGATTGCATTGATCTAATCTAAATCTTTATAGAATGTAAAATAGAATTTAGACAGCCTCTAGTTAATTGGCATATGTATGGTATCATACAAGCTGTGCATCTTAGGCAAAGTTAATTATCTTTTCTAAGCCAAAGTGCTGATGTGCAACATGGAACTAATAATAGTGCTTTTTAATTGGATCATACTGACTTGTGGTTTAGAAGACTCATGCAAAGGTTAGCTATTCCCTGTTATTAGTAGAATTACTACTATTACTGATATTATTATTGATATTATTCTGGTCAATGGTGGTTTCAACCAAATCCCAAGTCATAAATTTATTCCTTACTTCTTAGTCCCTGGGTTCCCCATTACCAGCTTGGTCCCTAGAGCTTGGTACTGTGTGGAGCTGAGGACGGAGAAGCTCTGCCAAGCACTGTCCTTCAGCCTCTTCTTTGTTTAGTTTTTCTTGATCTGAGCTATTTGTTTCTTGGGTGAATCACAAGTGACATGTCTTTTTTAGACTCCTTGTACTTTAAATCTTCATGTATTTGTTCATTTGTTTATGCATCCATGTATCTATTCATTTGTTATTTCCCCCATTCAAATTAGCACTTGGTATTTTAATACACTGAAAAGCTTCTTTCCCAAGGCAGAAATAGCTGGTAACCAAGTGAATAAACACAGCTTTGAGAGTGAGGCATCCCTCCATATCGGAAGAGACCTACAGGCCAACTGTATATTGTCTCTGAGAGGCTGTAAGAGCCACTCCCTCCCTCAAGGCCAAAGCCACATGTGTGGGCAAAATGGTCTTTCTGGGGTACCAGGAGAGACAGGCAGTATCTAGAGGACAGAGCCTCGTCTATTGCCTGGCATGTGGTGACAATTATTCTGCCTCCGTTCTCTGTATGCTTGTATTGAACTGCAAACTCTCATCATCCACACTGTCAGACATTATTTATTTATCAGAGGTGTGGCCAACATACATGTGTTGAAAATTGTTATTAAATAACTGGACTTGAAATCCCAGGTAAATTTGTGATTTCCAAACCAGACAGGGTTACCTGTATTTCCAGTATTCATCAGGCCAAGGCAGGAGGATTATAAATTTGAGGTCAGCCTATGCTACACAGAGAGACTGTGACCTCTCCCTAAATAACTTATTTCCACAGAAGCAAAGTGTGCAAACTTGTGCTTGTTGCCTAGGTATCACTGAGGCTCTTGCTTGATAAGGACAAGAAAATCAAGTGATCCTCTCAATGTAGTCACCTCAGTGCTATAGGGGGTGACACTGACTGAGTACTGAGCACTGGGAATACAGGTAAACCTGTATTCTGGTTTGGAAATCAAAAATTAACTTGGGACTTCAAGCCCAGATATATATATATATATATATATATATATATATATATATATATATATATATATATATATATCCACAATACACACACACACACACACACACACACACACGAGAGAGAGAGAGAGAGAGAGAGAGAGAGAGAGAGAGAGAAAGAGAGAAAGAGCAATATAAAATTAGTCCTTATTTAAGATAAAAAAGAACTCAATCCTTTTGTGGAAATGACATTAATTCACTCATGAGGGCAAAATACTCATGACCTAATCAACTTTCAAAGGTTTCACCTCTGCTGTCTTTGGGGGCCATCCAAATCTTAGTATCCCCCTTAATACCTCCTCCCTAGATAAGTGTACTAGTTATTTTACCGTTGCTGTGATAAAACACTATGATCAAAGCAATTTAAGGAAAAGTTTATTTTAGCTTTAGTTTCCAGAAGGCTAATAGCTTGTCATTGCCGGGAATCAGGCCAGCAAGCAGCAGGCCTGGAGGTAGGAACAGGAAGCTAAGAGCTCCCATTCTGAAACTCAAACACAAAGCTGAGAGAGCAAACTGGAAACTACAGTTCCATACATAGTGACACACTTCCTCCAGCAAGTCTGTGCATCCTAAACCTCCCAACAGTACTACCAATTGGGGACCAAGTACACATAGCTGAGCCTGTTAGGGCATTTGCATTCAAATTACAGTAAGAACGTTGCATTGTGATTATTCACTTAGTATTTAAATTTTTTACCATGTCATCATACTCTGGAAGTGTTATTGTCAGTGGCTACATGGAATTCTGTTCTTGGGGTAGATAATTTACTTATCTATTCCCATCTGCTTGATCCTTGGCTTTTCACACTAACAAATGTTGTGAATAGGTAATACTGTGAAAAATTGAATTCTTAGTGATATTGATAGTATTCCTCAATGAGAATGCCATTATGAGTCAAGACCATGTTCAATAGTCATGTTAATGGAACTTGACACCTTGTTATTAGCTTCAGTGGGATTATTAATATGTAGCTTGTTTGACACTTATTTCTATGCTTATACCACAATTAGTTTTCCAAGGGGTATTGCCACTGTCTTGATTCAGTATTTTACCTCTTTATGTAATGAGCTATTTTTCTAAGATCCAAATAAAATCTGAGTGCTGCAGAAAAGCTGCCAAAAGTTAGCACTGAGTGATACTTTTTGGGATAGATAATAAGAACAGTCCACCTCTTTCCATGATGTGGTTCTTAGGGTTTAAAGGATCAGAGTATAAAAGAACAAAATACAAAGGCATGTAAAAATGGCATCAGGAACAATAAATCCTGACTTACTCAAGTTTAAACCTATGGGGGAAAAATCATAACACAGAACTGGGGCTCACAGGGCCCTGGTACTCACTGATCAAAGTGAGCACCATGCTTTGCCACCACAGTCCACAGTGACTTCAAACTGAAGGCACCCCATACAGGGGAGAGGGGAGAGCAAGCACTTTGTGGTGCATAGAAAATTTTATTGGATTCCACATACCTTGTAAATTCTATTAAACCGGTCCTGAAATATATCATGATGATTCTTAAGAAATATCTTTCCACAGAGGCATGCTGTATGGGAAAAAGTCAAATCCCAACATGGTGGGCCCATTAAAAATTTTTCTAGGTTTGTTGCAAGATTCCAGACCTCCCTGAGTTTATTCATTTTTAAGTAGACTATAAATTCACATCCTGTAGATGGCTCAAAATACACACAGGTCAGAGGACACATAACCAGTCTTCAGGTGTGGAAACCCAGAGACATAGGTGTTAGGAACTTGACCTATGTTCTAGTAGATTCAGTACTTATTCCTATTAATGTCTGAATACAATTTCATTACATGATATACCACGTTTTATTTAGCTTTTCATTAGTCGTTAGACGTTTATGTTGTTTGCAGCTTTTGGTTGATAAATTCTGTCACTACGAGGGTTTAAAGAGGTTTGTTCAATATTATACAATTTATAGATGGTAGATCTAAGATGTGACCTCAGGTTTTTCTCTTTCAGAGCCCGGACAATGATTTCATACTGATTTTTTGGCATTACCATAAGCCCTGTCTTGGTGTATATGTGTGTATATATTCATGTGTATGTGTACATGTGTGTGGGTGTCAGTGTGTGTGTTTTGTATGTGGAGGCCAGAGGTTGACATCCAGCCTCCTGCTTGATCACTCTGTATATTAGTTTTTGAGATAGTCTCACTGGACCTGTAGCTTACTTATGTGGCTAGTCTTGCCGATCAATGAGGACTAGGGACCCTCTTTTGTCTGTCCCTTCAGTGCTGGGATTCTTGATACATTTTGTTGCTCCTGGGTTTTTATTTGGGTTCTGGGGGATCAAACTCAGGTCCTTATGCTGAAACAGCAAGCACATATGGACCTGTCTTCCAACCCTGGCTCTATCGTTGTAAGGTCTTAATCTTTATCCACATGTTTGGTTCTAGATTAATTTGTGTACTCTCACTGACTAGCATCAGAAAAGATATAACCAGATAAGAAACCTCTTGCCAGATTCTGCCACAGTAATATGTAGTATTGATCTTAAATATAACATGTGGTATGCTTTCATATGATGGATTAAAGTGCTCAATTCAAAGTCTTCTACCTGGGTTAGAGAAAAAAGTAGGACATTATCTAAAAAAGCGTTTGTCATGATTTCTCCAGAAGTTTCACATTATATCCATCTCTCAATTGTTTGTGTTTCCAAAGAGTAGAATATGAATGTAAAGAAATAAAAATTAAAACAATAAGGCAAAAGAGAAGTTGTTTGAGGACCACTATTGTTTTATTGTTTGTGTTGAATTCTCTCTCTCTCTGTCTTTTTCTTTCAAGACAGCATTTCTCTGTAGCTTTGGAGGCTGTCCTGGAACTTGCTCTGTAGACCAGGATGGCCTCAAACTCACAGAGATCGCCTGTTGAATTTTCTCTTTTTGTGCTCTCCAGGCATGTAAAAGCCCACAACTCATACAAGCAAGAGGAAGGGTACAGAACAACAAAGAAAACAAAGGGAGCCCCAACACAATTCTTCACAGACCTTAAAAGAAAAATTCTTAACTTTATATGGAGAAACAAAAGATCCAGGATAGCCAAAACATCCCTATACAATAAAGGAACTTCTGGTGGCATCACCATCCCTGACTTCAAGCTCTATTACAGAGCTATAGTCCTGAAAACAGCTTGGTATTGGCACAAAAATAGACAGGTAGACCAATGGAATAGAGTTGAAAACCCTGATATTAACCCACACACCTACAAACACCTGATTTTTGACAAACAATCCAAATTTATACAGTGGAACAAAGAGAACATCTTCAACAAATGGTGCTGGCATAACTGGATTTGGATATGTAGAAGACTACAGATAGACCCAAGCCTATCACCATGCACAAAACTTAAGTCCAAATGAATCAAAGACCTCAACATAAACACAGCCACACTAACCCTATTAGAAGACAAAGTGGGAAATACCCTTGAATTTATTGGTACAGGAGACCACTTCCTGAACATTACACCAGTAGTACAGACACTGAGAGCAACAATTGATAAATGGCACCTCCTGAAACTGAGAAGCTTTTGTAAGGCAAAGGACACAGTCAGCAAGACAAAACAGCTGCCCACAGACTGGGAAAAGCTATTCACCAACCCCACATCTGACAGAAGGCTGATCTCCAAAATATACAAAGAACTCAAGAATCTATTCTCCAAAACACCAAACAATCCAATTAAAAAGTGGGGTACAGAACTAAACAGACAATTCTCAATAGAGGAATCTAAAATGGCTGAAAGACACATAAGAAAGTATTCAACATCCTTAGCCATTAGGAAAATGCAAATCAAAACAACTCTGAGATACCATCTTACACCAGTCAGAATGGCCAAAATCAAAAACATCAATGACAGTTTATGCTGGAGAGGATGTGGAGAAAGGGGAACACTTCTCCACTGCTGGTGGGAGTGCCAACTTGTACATCCACTTTGGAAATCAGTATGACGACTCCTCAAGAAAATGGGAATGAGTCTACCACAAGATCCAGCAATAGGCATATACCAAAAAGAAGCACATTCAAACAAAAAGGACATCTATTCGACAATGTTCATAGCAGCACTATTTGTAATAGCCAGAAACTGGAAGCAGCCCAGATGCCCCTCAACCAAAGAATGGATAGAGAAAACGTGGTACATTTACACAATGAAGTACTACTCAGTGGAAAAAAAATGGAATCTTGAAATTTACAGGAAAATGGATGGAACTAGAAGAAACCATTCTGAGCAAGATAACCCAGTCACAAAAAGACAAACATGGTATGTACTCACTCATATGTGGAGTTTAGACATAGAGTAAAGGATTATCAGCCTACAATCCACACTGTCAGAGAATCTAGTAAACAAGGAGGACCCTAAGAGAGACATACATGGTCCCCTGGAGAAGGGGAAAGGGTCACCATCCCCTGAGCAAATTGAGAGCATGGGAAGAGGGGGGAGGGAGCTAGGAGAATGAGAAGGGAAGAAGAGGAGGGATGCAGAGGTCATGAGGGAGCAGAAAGGTTGAGTCAGGTGAAGAATAGAAGAAAGGATATGTAGGTAGGGTTTTAGTTGGGGGTGGTGGTAGGGGAGGACGGGAACTGGGATTGGCATGTAAAACAATCTTGTTTCTAATTCAAATAAAAAAAATCTGAAAAGAACACAAAGGGAGCAATGCTTTTCACTTCCTGGTGGCACCAGGAGTGCAGAGCGCAGCTCCCCAACTGCTAATGAGACTCCCTGATGTGCAGAGAAGCCTGCCGCTGTTCTCTTCCCATAGCTCCTATTAACTGGCTTTCACCCTTAAGCTGGAAATCACCCTCACCCCTTCCAGTAACAGCTCCCTTTCTGTAGTGCTTGTCAGGGAAAGCCTATATGGGACACGTTTGAGTGGAGTTGTTTAAAATGAAGCTCTTGGTGCCAGCTGGCAGGCTTCCCTCTAGGGGCAGCTTTCAAGCAGGGGACAAAAAAAGTAAACTTTTAGCTTCAGCCTTCCACTGAAACCAGAGATTGTGATTTCCTCACCTCTGCCCAGTGTTTCTCTCCCTCCCCCCTCTCTCTCTTTCACTAATAAAATCAAAATCTGTCAAAAATAAGATTTGTAAGAATTGTTCTGGCACTGGAGGCAGAAGCTCACAGCTGTACCACGCCCTCAGGCTCCACACTAATAATGCTGTTGCTTACCAGGCCTATAGATGCTCAGGTCTTGATTCATGGCACTTCATACCAAGAGTTATTTACTTTCCTTCCAGGAAGTTGGGTTCAGAGCAAACCACTGAACTTCTCACTGTCTGGAACACTTCAAACATCTGAACTTCAGAAGCTTAGATTTTATGGCAAAAAACACAACAGGAACAGCCAGGACAATAAACCTCCTCCAGACACCAGCACCCTTATTCTGGTCAATTTGGGAGCCAGCTAGTACTTTGGATAAAGTAATCTACACGTTATCCTAGATCTAATCCATGATTGAAAAGGGGAACTTTAGCCTCTTCTTAGTGGTAGTTTAGGCTCACTTGTAATGATGGAATTCAGTGGCTAGCCTAATTAAGGTAGCAGCTATTTGATTTTTTTTAGGTAGGATTTATCCTGATCCTGGATGCAGAGAACAAGCCCTCCTATGCAGGTGTAGCAAGGTCCTGATGGCTCTAATAGCATTTACAAGGTTTAGGTTCAAGATTCTGTTTAATCCTACTTTATCCTACCCAAAACAGTTCTGCATCCTTCAGTAAACAGAATTCTCTGTCTTTTGGCTATCTTTTCTCTGTTTTCTTTATTTCTGCCTAGGAGGTTCAGTAGTTAGAATGTGCTAAGGTTTCAGCATAGAGTACGTTCTTGCTTAGGTCTGCAGGAGAAAAGGTCCCTTAAGAAGAGGGCATCTGTTCTGGGCACTGGTAGCACATGCCTTTAATCCCAGCACCCAGGAGGCAGAGGCAGGAGGATCTCTGTGAGTTTGGGGCCAGCTTGGTCCACATAGTGAGTTCCAGAACAGCCAGAACTACACAGAGAAACCCTGTCTCAGAAAACCAAAATCAACCATCTAACTAAACAAACAAAACAAAACAAAAGTGTATCTCTCAGTGCCTTTCTTTGAGCCAGGGAGAAGACACTGCCACACAAGGAGGCAGGATTTTGTTGCTGATTATGGGCTGTGTTAATATGTGCTCAGATCAGCTCTCTTGTTAGGTAGATGACTATTGCATTCTATTGACTAATGGTATGATTCAATTTTTCTTTTTTTTTGCTAAGCTTATATATAATAAGTTTATATATGATATATATTATATATATTTCAATTTTTGACAGATGGTTATTGAATTTTCAACCATAAATATAGATTTTTTTTCTATTTAACTTTTGTCAGTTTCATTTCAAATGCTTTACAGCTTAGGGATTTGATGAATAGACATTTTGTATTACTCTATCTGATTGGAATATGGATTAGTTTATCATTACATAACATTTCTCAATTTCTATTTATTTTATTTGCTTTGAAGACATTATCAGGTATTAATATACCCACTTTTGTTTCCTTCTATTAATGTTATCAGTGCTTACATGGTATACACTCTTTCATACTTGCATTTTCAACTTGCCTTGTTAAGCATTTAACATGAGTATTTTGCCAACATTGTTTGTTATCAGTCATAGTTTTCATACATTTTGCCAATTTGAGTCTCTTAATTTGTGTATTTAACTTCTATTCAATGCAATTATTCATGTTATTATTTAGGTTTACTATTTTGTTTTATTTCTTTTTTTTCTCTGCATTTTCATGAATTACTTGGATATCTTTTAGAATTTTGATGTATCAATAGTTTTTAAATTTTAAATTTCAGGTGGCATATAAGTCAGTCATCAATCTCATTATCAGGGGAGGGCATTTAAGGTAGCCTCTCCTCTGCTGCTTAGATTGTTAGCTAGTGTCATCTTTGTAGATCTCCAGACATTTCCCTAGTGCCTGAATTCTCTGTAAACCTAAAATGTCTCCCTCTATTATGGTGTCTCCATTCTTGTTATCTTCTATTCTTCCCCTGACTCAACCTTTCTGCTCCCTCATATCCTATGCATCCCTCCTCTTCTCCCCTTCTCATTCTCCTAGCTGGTGGAAGTAGAAGCAGACACCCACAACTAATCACTGAACTGAACTAGAATCCAGATGCAGAGAAGGACGAGTGAAGAGCAAAGGGGTCTAGACCAGGCTGGTGAAACCCACAGAAACAGCTGACCTGAACATCAGGGAACTCTTGCTCCCCAGACGGATAGCAGGGATACCAGCATGGGACTGAAACCCCAGGAACATGGGTTTCAGTGATGAAACCTTGGAAATCTACGGGACCTCCTGTAGTAGTTCAGTACTTATCCCTAGCATAGGTGTGGACTTTGGGAGCTCATTCCACATAGAGGAATACTCCCTGAACCAAGACACACGGGGGTGGACCTAGGCCCTATCCCAAAAGATACGATAGACCCTGATGACACCCTATGGAAGGCCTCACCATCCAGGGGGAGCAGAAAGGATATGTGATAGGTAGGGTTTTAGTTGGGGTGGTGGTGGTAGGGGAGGACAGGAGGGAGAATGGAACTGGGATTGTCATGTAAAACAATCTTGTTCCTAATTCAAATAAAAATATGCAAAAAATTTAAATTTCTTTGTATAGCTTACTATACAGTGGTTTTGTGGTGTAGTTGGTGTTGTTGCCAGTGTCAGCATTTCAGCACATAAAATCTTCAACTTTTTGTGTTATATTACACCCTCATTTATTTTAGTATATGTGCTGAAGTGAGCACATACCCTCATGCATAATATAGTCTATTTCCTGTACACACAGAGAATCATGCCTGATAGTGTATACTTATCAAGCATGTGGAAAACCTGAATAAGAGAACTCTTGTTTTAATTCTTATTTGTGCATTTCGTGCTCCTCCTCTTTTCCTGATGGTTTGGATTTCATTTTTCTGCATTGAGATAGGGTATTGTTCTTAGCCAAGTTTTGGCTGGAAGTCGTTATAAGACCCAGGCTGACCAGACTCATGATTTTCTTCCCTAGTCTCCTGCTACTGGGATTACAAGCGGGAGCCACATCTCACAGCAATGTGCTGCCACCGTGGCTGTTTCCCTTCCCCTCCTCTCCTCTCCCCTCCCCTCCCCTCTTGTTCCTCTCCCCTCCTCATCTTCTCCCCTCCTCTTTTTCCTTCTCCTCCTCCTGCTCCTTCCCTCCCCTCCCCTCTCCTCTCTTCTCCTCTGCTCTCCTCTCCTCTCCTATCCCCTCTTGTTCCTCTCCCCTCCTCATCTTCTTCCCTCCTCTTCTTCCTCCTCTTCCTCCTGCTCCTCCCCTCCCTTCTCCTACTCTGCTCTCCTCTCTTGCCCCTCCTCTCCCCTCCTCCTCCCCCTGCTCCTGTTCCTCCTGTTCCACCCTCCTCCTGCTCTCCCTCCTCTTCTTGCTTTTCTTCTTCCTTCTGCTTTTTTCCCTCCTTCTCCTCCTCCCCTCCTCTTACTTCTGTACATGTTTTGCTTAGGTACTTTAAATTTTTTTTTTTAAGATGGGCTTGCTTCTGACAGATTCTCTTAGCTTTCATTTATCTGAGATTGATTTCCTTTTCAGTCTTGAATTTTTTGTCACTTATGAAATTCTGTTTTTCCAGCTCTTGAAAAATGTTGTTCATGATCTTTTGTGTTCATGGTGAGATATATACTTACTACCTTTTGAGTTGCTTTTTTCCTTTTGTGGATAAGGAGTCATCTCTCTCTCACCTATTATTTCCACGGAAGCTTTTCAGCTCTATATTCTTTTTCCTCTGACATAAATTACATACATGCACATATATAAACAAAACAATTCTAGTCAATTTTATTTCCAGATACTCAGGAGTATGAAGCATAAGGAATACAAGTTCAAGTCCAGTGGGGGCAACTTAGTGGGCAAAAAAGTAAAAATGGACTGGGGATCTATTTCAGCAATAGAGTATTTTCCTAGCAGATGTGAGGCCCTGGTTCAGTCTCCCATACTTCAAATATCTATATATCTATATCTATATCTATATCTATATCTATATCTATATCTATATCTATATCTATATCTATATCTATATCTATCTTACAGTTTCCCAAATGTCTATTTTTAGATTTTGTTTCAAGTCTACATTTTCTCTGTTCAGGTTGGATATTTCCATTATCTCAATTCTTCCATCTGTCTTCTTGATTTTGCTGTTAAACACATTGACTTTGTTGTTACTAAATTTTTCTTTTATATATATATTCCTGTGCTAAGGCTTTTTTCACTTCTATAGCAAAAGTTTTCTGTTTATTTTTCCAATTTATTTCAAGTGTTTTTGTAGTTGCTATCAAAGCATATAAAATGTCTGCTTTAAATCCTTGTCAGGTAATTTTACTTTTATCTGTTGATTTAAAAATGTTTTGGTTTTAGCATGCGTAATACCATGTGCATTTATGGAGGACCATGTCATGTTTCAATATATGCATATGTTGTATTCTGCTCAAGTTACTGTAAACTTTCTATCTCTGTAAACATTTAACCATACTTTATAGTGAGAGCATCTGAAATTATTTCTTCTGGTTTTAGAAACTGAATAGCACATTGCTGACATCTGTAGTCATCTCGCTGTACAGTGGAACCCAAGGACTTTGCTATCGTAACCTTTCCCCCCACCCACCCTGAGATCTTGTGATGAAATTCCCTTCACAATAGCATCACCTCCTAAGATGACAGAATTAAGGACCTCATCTCAGCTTATTAGTCTTTGGGGGACATGTCATGGCCCAACTACACCTCTATATAGAGCAAGCAGGAAGTTCAGTTTTCATCAGGGACCACAAATTATGCTCATGCCACAATTTAAACATATCAGGGGAGATAAGCAGTTAGAAAAGGTATGTGGTGCTGACTGACTGGTTTGGGACAGCAGTTTTAAGGTGATTTTCTTCCTCAGCTTGTTCTACATTATGGAGAGTTTTGTACTGAGCACACATCACTTTCAACAAAATGATGAAATGTCTATGGTTTTTCTTTGTGTTTTGGTTTTGTACCAGCAACTGAACGTAGGGCCTTAGTATGCAAGGCAAGTGCTCCACTGCTGAGCTGAATGTTCCAGCCTCCCCTGTTTCTTCTTTACATTTTATTTTGATGTAGCCTTACCCAGGCTGGCTTTGAACTCACTTTGTAGCTGAAGCTGGCCTTAAACTTATGATCCTCTTGCCTCAGTATCCCAACAAGCTGGGATCAGAAGCCTCTGCTATTAGGCTTGACTGAAGTCTTGCTGATGTGATGAGGGAAGGACTTTTTGAAACATTTTTATTAAAAGAATTATGGAGTGAGTGTCATTAATTAATTTTGTAACAGAAACTTGAATTTCTCAAAATTCCCTTTAACAACTTTTCTTAATTATACTTTCTGTTTTACATATCTACTTTCTGTTTTCCTGTCACAATTAGCAGTGTGCTTCTCAGACTCAGATGTGAATATTTTTAGATAACTGTCAAATTGAGGAGATGTTTTCCTTCTTTTTCATTTTCCTGTAGGCAAGGATCTCCAAAAAGCAGAGGAGGTGCTGATGGATACACAGGGAAAAAAAAAAGGATGAAAACAAATTACTGTGGACTATGGAGATAGATTAATCTGTATCTTACTTGGGACTGATGCCATCCTCCAAGGCTACATACATCGAGTATCCACTGCCCTAAGAATGGTGTCTTCCACATTACTTATGTTTGGAAACATACCTAAATAGAGTAGGAATTGGCACTGAGGCTAGTCAGTATCTAAGGTGGTTGGTACTAACCCATCCACGTGACACCTTGGGGTGTGCTTCTTCTGGATTGAGTTCCCAAGCAACAGACTCTGATGTAGAGGTCAGCTCTTGGAAGTTTATTTTAGGTGATGTTGAGAGCAGCATCTCTGAAGGGGAGGGCAGGATAGGGAGGAGTAAGAGCATGCAGATTGAGAGAGTTAATGTGATACAGGCTTCGATGCAGATGCTGCAGAGAGGATACTGGAGGAGTTGGGATGATGCCTCAGAGCTGTGTCCAGTTGGGACAACAGCCCATGACATTTATCCTTTCTGTTAATGTTCTGAAAGGAGACACAGGTTGAGGGAAGCACTCTCTCCAAATGAGCAAACTCTTAGGGATTTGACTGTAGACAGAAGTTTCTGTCCTGCCCAGTCCCACAGTCCTGGTGATGACGGGGCCTCTTACTTCCTCAGCAGCTATATGGCATCTCTCCTGCTACCTTTCTCTCTCCCTGTTTGGATTCCATGCCTGGCTAAATCCTGCCTGTTCATTGGCTGAAACAGCTTTATTCATCAACCAATAGGAGAAACATATATTCGCAGCATACAGAAGGACTTCCCCCATCATTTGAAACTGAGGACTATTTGTCAGCCTCACTCCCAGTGGTTAGACAGTTGCCTGGAGCCTATCACAATACCTACTTATTGGCTGCACATCAAACTTCTGTCTCGGGATTTAAAGATGTAAATGATGTACTGTGATTTGTTCATAGAGGAGAGTGAATGTCACATGGATGAAGAACCATGTGGGCAAACAAGAGGTTCATGGAAGTTAATGTGAAACAGAAGCTGTGCTTACACATAAAGCAACTGGAAGCCTTGCAGAGGGATCTGAGTGTGACCAAGCACCCTAACATCTATAGGTAGAGTTAAGTTGTATGAAATCTGTGGTTGAGCCTCGGGATGGAGAGACCTCCAGGTCCAATATGGCTCCTCATTTTCTACACCTGAAACTTTCCTTAAGTTCACGAGTATTTTCCCTTTGGGGATGAGTTCAGAGACCTAGAATTCAGTGGCGCTCTACATGTTCAGTCTTTTGTTGTCCCACCTGTTCAAATGAAATGAACTCACATAGAGCCAAGGCATCCAGAGACCATGTGTTGAAGGTCAAAATCACTTGCCAGAGTAGCATGGTCCCAGGTGATCCAAGGTATGTAGTTTCTACCCACAAACCCAGCCTTACTTATTTCTTCTGAAAGATTTTAGTTTGCTGAGAGAAAAAGTTTCCCACAGGCCTTGGCCCAGGACAAGGAAGTTGGCCCCAACCTGAGGGCAGACAAACAATCCTTTTTGGATCACACCTGGCCAGCAGACAATCGGAGACTTTCCAGGGTATATTCTGTGGTTTTTCCTTTGTAAAAAAGCAGGTCACACTTGGGTGACCACTCTAACATGAGATCATACTTTAAAATCAATCACTTTGTGCCCCTTGCCTGTATGCTGATTTGTGGTTTTTTTCCTATATAAGGAGCCTGTAACCCTTGCTGGGGTGTGCAGCTTTCCTGATATTGCTGACACCCGAATGCACATTCGTTCAAAAACTCTTGCTTTTGCAGCTCTTGGTCTTGTTTCTGAGTCTCGGGGGCTCCTCGGGATCCTGTGACCCTCAGGGGTCTGGGGTCTTTCACTTCTTGTCCCATGTTGTTCAGTCTGAAATAGTGCACACATCTTCGCTCTGTTCATGTCTAAAATATTCCCACACTAGGTAGTTAGTTATAACTACCCTTAGAGTACTTAGTTAAAAAATGAGATGGAAAATTACTTATTATCGGCCTTTATAATACTATTAAAGATATGTTAACTGCATTTTGTTGTTGCATGGTAGAGACTAAGGAAAGTGCTTTGCATGTTGTGTGGAATAGTTCTGTGTCAACTTCACACAGGCTAGTCATCTGAGAAGAGGGAACCTCAATTAAGAAAATGCCTCCATGAGATCAGGCTGTAGGCAAGTCTGTAAGGCATTTTCTTAATTACTGATTGGTGGTTTTGGGGGCATGCTACTGTGGGTGGTGCCATCCCTGGGCTGCTGGTCCTGGGTTCTATAAGAAAGCAGGGTGAGCAAGCCATGAGGAACAAGTTAGTAAGCAGCACTCTTCCATGGCTCCTGCATCAGCTCCTGCTTCCAGGTTCCTGCCCTGCTTGAGTTCCTGTCCTGCCTTCCTTTGATGACGAAATGCAAGGTGGACATGTAAGCCAAATAAACCCTTTCCTCCCTAAATTGCTTTGGTTGCAATTTGGTCACAAATTACTATTGCTATGCTTTATCACAGCAATAATAATGCCAACTAAGACACATGTGTTGTTTCTCTTATAGATGAAAACCACGTGACTAGCTGTTTTATAAAACCCCCTTTCGTAGAAGAGGAAACTGGCATTTAAGGCATTGAAGTGGCTTGTTGGAGCTGATAGGTGGTAGATTCATCAGGAAGATGGAGCCTAGACTGCCCATTAGGTATACTCTGTTCCCTGCCATGGATCAATCGCTTTTTATAATTCTTTTTTTTTTTTTTTTTTTTTTTTTTTTTTTTTTTTTTTTTTGCACAGTGCTGTGGTTTGGATGGAGTCACAAATGGTGTTTTGGCTAGCTTGACCTCCTTACCAAGGGCTCTAGCCCTTTTCAAGTTCAACCCAAGCTCCTCTTTAAGCTCATCTCTCTAGGTGATCTCTTCTTCAAGTGGTAGATATATAGGACACCAGGCACTTGAACTATTTCACACTGACATACATTGCTGTAGCAGTTTACTTGCTTGCACAGTTTAATTCAGATATTGCATATGGAGGATTTATTTTACTTATTTTGTAAATCAACCTATTAAAATTAATAAAATATGCTTCAATGCAATTTAGGGAGAATGGCTGTTTTTTTTTTTTTCTGGATTTCAACTCCCCTCTCTCCATTCTTTTGTCGCTTTAAGCAAAAACCTTCAGGTGGTGGCAGTACCACAACTCTTTGTTACCTGGGCTGCTAAGTCTTGTGCCAGGTGGTTGCCTAGCAACCCTTGTCTCTTTTGTATTCTTTTGTCAGAAGGTATTTTTGTATTGTACAATACAAAATTTTGTATTTATGTTTATGGATGATTTAAAGTGCAATTTGTACGTGTGTGTTAGAGTACAGCAAATTCTATGTGGGTCCATCAAATCTCTGAGTAATAATTACAAGACCTTGAAGCCTTATTTGGTGAAACTACAAGCAATCTTACCCCCCCCATCATAAAGGCACTTCAGAATCCCGCAGGAAAGCACAAAGGACTCAAAGAATGTGCTGCGTCTAATGGACCGCATGTTTCTGATGAAATGTAGCTCTTTAAAAATACATATATTAATAATGCTCTCATGGGCTAAATGTATTTTTATTGAAGATATTATCCAAAGTTGCTTAGTGCTCGAAACTACAGCAATAAGAAAGACACAGACAATAGAAAATATGTAGGGTATCTTTCATTTTTTCCTCCAAGATCTTATGATCATGATAATTTGATGTTTTCATTCCAGCTTGAAATGAGGAACAGCTTATAATTTTGTATGATTTGCTTTCTAAGTTTGTGTATGAACTTGACTTTGCTGGGTTACACAAAGCCCCTGCAGGATGACATCTGGAAGGGTCAAGAACAGCATCTCTGTAAGAATTCCTATCTGAAACCACATATTTTTATAACCAGAGAAACTTGATTGTGATCTGCAGAGATAATTTTATCGATTGACATCTGTAATAAATAAAACTAATAAATATTGATTTTTATAAGAGCAGGCATATTTGATTGAAGTAACAATAACTAGAGACAATTCAGAAGCTGGCACAAACATTTTCACACATACTAGTTCCTAAAAGAGGTTTTTATAGTATAAAAAACAATGTCATGAATAAAGTATGTTTTAAAAATTACATTTATTTTTACTCTTATTTGACAAGAAAATATAGAACTGAGGGATGCCATTAGACATTTCAGTATGGTAGCATTACAACAGTTTCCTCATTTTTAAAAACAGTATTGTATTTTTAATTTATGTGTGTGTGTGTGTGTGTGTGTGTGTGTGTGTGTGTGTGTCCATGCACGCACGCACGTGCACGTGCACACTCGTGTGAGTGTACAGAGCCTGTAGAAGCCAGAAGTCATTGGATCCCATGGAAAAAGAGTTGCAGGTGGTTGTGATCAGTCTGATGTATGTTTTGGGAGTGGAACTTGGGTCCACTGCAAGAGCAGTACATGCTCTTTAATAGTGAACCATCTCCCCAGGCCCGGAATAATTTACTAGCTTTATGCTGTTTCAATTTATCATTTATTCTACTTACCTTGCATTTTGTACCCATAATTTTCAGGGTTTTCCCTATGCTATCATGATTTAGTGTGTAAATGCTCACCTGTTCTTAGCAGCAGGCCTCTAATAGTTATCTCAGTTGCTCTGGCTCCACTGTTCAGTAGAATTTGAAGCAAAATCTGTGGTTGCTTCATTCATGTGGAGGTGTGCTAATTAGCCAACCTTTCCTGGATAGGTTCTTGCTTTTGCACATTCCTCAGAACTTTGCATAGAATATACCATGTCTGTCAGGAGGAAAAATCAAGGGCTGGTCAGTTATGAAACTTCATTTTATGGAGAGACACCTTGCCCAGATTAGACATAGGGATATGGGGGGCGGGGGTGGAGAGGTGCCTTGTCAGACAGTAGACTTCCTAGGGGAGGCCTTACCCTCTCCGTGGAGCAGATGGGAGGAAGGGGCAGTGAGGGGAGTGGGAAGAGAGGAGGGAGGGGGAACTGGGATTGGAATGTAAAAAATAAATTAATAAAAAAACTTGATTTCATTTCTCTATTACTTCACAGTGACACAGTGCTCTCTGAGGAAGTAGTCACTGCATTGTCATTACCATCTTTCCCCAAAGCCTTTGTCATGATACCTGATCACAAAAGGGAAACAAGACCATCTTCCTGCACTTTGGTCCTGTCAGGGTTGACAGTAAATATATGGCACCAATGGAACTTGAATTTCAGATAAACAAATACATTTTAGTACAAGTGTTGCTAAACACAATTGGGCATCCTGTAATTCCACCTACTGAGTCTGGAAGCCTTAAGTACAGTTTTATTAAAGTATTTCATGATGTCTGTGAAGATTAGCTTTGAAAACTTTGGGATTTATTCTATACTTTTGCTTTCCTTATGTTTTCTATTTTGTGAGGGGGTTTGGCAAAAAAAAAAATCCCAAATGTGCATGCTATTTTTAACATTGTTATAGGATTTTTAAAAATATCAGCTATACCCTCCACCTCATCTCTCTTTCAGATAGCATCTCATGTATTCCGTGCTTATGCCAATACATAAAAAGGAGACTCTCAACTTCTGATTCTTGTGCCTCTACCTCTCAAATATTGTGATATCAGGAAGGAAGCTAATCAATGGATTCCTTTCTTATTCTTGGATGCATGTGTTTATGTCTTCTCCCTTTTCACAAATCTTTAGAAACTTCAGGGTTATCCAGTGTACTTATTTGCACTCTCCTTGTAGAACCAAACTCATCCATTAAGTCCACTTTTCTGTTTTTCTTTCATGAATCACTATTCTAAGTAAACTTACATTTCGTAAAGTGGCAGTGTTATTAGCTGATGTAACACACAGTTCTTAAATGTACAGCTGGATTAATTCTTACCTTTTTAAACCTATGTAACACACCCAGACCAAGTTTTCTCTGGTGTCCTTTCTATGACATAGTGTTCTACCAGACCCAAAAGGTTATTAGTCACTATACTGACTTCTAGCATCAGATTATTATGAATTCTTTTCAAATTTACAACTTGTGGGTGGCCAGGCTACTCAATGAGCCTCATATTATCAAGTGCGTCTATTCATATTTAATTTATATTAAGCCAGTTACATATATAAATATTTATTATTTATATACATATAAATGTAGTATATGCAAATATATATTAGTATTTATATTTAAATATAAATCTATATAAGCACAATATTTATATAAATATAATATATTTATAAATATATTTGTAGTATAGAATTTTTTTTTTTTTGGTTTTTCAAGACAGGGCTTCTCTGTGGCTTTGGAGGCTGTCCTGGAACTAGCTTTTGTAGACCAGGCTGGTCTCGAACTCACAGAGATGGACCTGCCTCTGCCTCCCGAGTGCTGGGATTAAAGGTGTGCACCACCAACGCCCAGATAGTATAGAATATTTTTAGACACATACTATTTATACATAAATTTAAATATATAAATACTAATATATGTAATAGTAATATTATTACAATAGTGATATATATATATACATATATATATATATATATATATATATATATATATATATATATGTTAGTATTTATTCAATCCAAATGTAGTCTTGGCTTGTTAGCTTTTTTTGAAATGAGGATGTTTCAGGCCATGGCTTTCCATGTGGGGCAGTGGTGTTTTCCCAGCAGGCTTAGTGAGTGTGTATGCTGTTACATCCAGTTCCTCTGCCTTTGATCATAGATGCACTTTTGGACCCAGGTGTTGTGAAGAAGCATCTTCCTTGAAGTGTTTTGTTTGCCTTTGTAGTTTCTACCTCACTTCTAATTTTTAGTTTTATAACGTTGGGATTTAGTGTCTTTTCCTTTCCTATCAACTGATTAAAGCGTGTTCTGTACATTCAGAGAAAACCTTCTTTTATTTAGAGCTTATGGGGCATTTACAGAATGGACCATATGAACTTCATGGTAAGTGCAAAATGTGTAGTACCCACCCTCCCCAGTGTGCAGACATTGCTTGCATTGTGTCTTGGTATCTGATATTACTGAATAGTATAAGCTTAGCCAGAACTATTTGTATAGCTCTCTTCTTTTTGCCTGACAATATACAGACCTTCCCTCTTTGGCATTAAAGTTTTGTTTCTGTTTCAATAGTTTGTTGATAAATCTGCACTCATATGAACTCTTGATGATTTTTCCATTCCTGCCTTGGTTTAGTTCAGAAAATGCCTTCCCACTATCACTTCATATTTTTCTATCTCATTTAAACCACTCTTCTCCCATTCAAGTACTAACCAGGCCTGACCCTGCTTAGCTTCTGCGGTCAGATGAGATCAGGTCACCTAGGTTGGTATGACCATAGACTGAACCACTCTTTTCTCCAGGACTATACATCCCAGTCCCATGTTTGACATCCATGCTCTTTATTTCCAGACTTACCACTTTGATGTGCAATCACTTTTACACATATTTTTCTTTCATAGCATGTACTCCTCTACATCTCTTCTTTTTAATAATATGACTGATTTTATATCTAACTGCTACCTTTGCTTTCATTATACAACATTTTCATTGACCCCCTTTCCCTTACCATTTGCTACTACTTTTATATATCTTAGTTGCTCTTATGAGTCTCTTTATTGATGTCAATTGTCATAAAATCCATTATCTTTTTGAGTTTTCATGACTTTCAATAAAATGTGCATAAAATGTTTTCCATATTAAAATGTTAAATGGAGGAAGTGTTCTTCCAAATTACAGTCTCCTGTATCTTGTATCTCTATTTTTTGTAGAGGAAGTTTAAAAATATAAATTTATTTTTAATCAACACATAGAATTGTACATATTTTGGGACATCATGATGTACTTACACTGTATAATGTTCAAACCAGTATAAACATACTTGTGAACTCAGGCATTATTTCTCCACAGTGACATTTGGAAACATAAAACATTATTATTATTATTATTATTATTATTATTATTATTATTATTATTATTTTCATCATCATCATCATCATTATTTCTACAGACATGTACTCATGTGTGGTTGGTGTTCACAGAGGTCAGAGGAGCGTTTTAGGTTAGTGCCTCCTGCAGGAGGTAGGTGGGAATACAGCTCTGGGACTCGCTATATCAGGCTTTATTTGATTTAAATAAAGCGAATTACATTTATCTAAGTAGATCCTTCAGTTTCTCTTTATTTTCCCATGCTACCTCCATATCTTTTCACCAGTGGGTAGTTTGGCAGAAGAAGTCAGTATAAAGCAATGTATCTCCAACTATACCTTCCTAGCTATATTGGTTATTTAATGCATGCTTTATGAATTGACATTTGTATCTTCTCCTGTGGATTGCCCATAACTCCAAGTCCCTACTCCTTTGCACAACCATAGGATTTCATATGGGACATTTTAGAACTCTTATTTTTTTAAAGGAAATTCGTAATCTTTTTAAGACCATGAAGTCAGGTTTGACATCTTAATTTGGCATGAAACCCCTTGAAGTCATTCACTGTGGCCCTTTATGTGCTGTTACCACCATCTCCACTTCACCATGGATGATGGTTTTCAGGTTCTACTTTTGGTTATTCTTATTCCCTCAATGAGTTTCTTGGAGAGGAACCAAATATACACTCATCCTGTCTGCTTTTAGGGAAAAGAGTCTCAAGTTGTTATTTTAAAAAATATAGTGTTATGGTTGGGTGTGAGACCTTCTCCATAGATGTGTATGTACTTAGCACTGTAAACCAAGTACAAACCCTATGGTTGTAGGCTCTATGAGGGCACATACTAATGCTGTTTTGCTAAAATAGGCATATAGTGAAACTGCTTTCTAAACGTTTGTTTGTGCCAATAGATTTAGCTCTGCTCTCAACTTTGGGCATGGAGGCTCCTTTTAGCAGTGTCTGAGAGTTAATACAGAGGTTTACATCTGGTCAGGGTCCTAAGGATAAGCGCTCATTGAATGCATATCTGTAAAAAGGACATCTGTACCACATGCCTTGTCCAAATCCTAGGGTTCATGACAGCAGAGAGAATGGATAGATGTAAGAGTGGAAATATTGGGAAGAGTAATGCAGTGTCAATGAGATATTGTCACAAACACATAGCAGATGTGTACAGCTGCACAAGGCTTGATCAAGATTTTGCCTTTCAATATTCCATCATGGAAGGCGAAGGTTTCTCAGGAGGCCACACCCCTTCCCGAGGAACTATAGGTAGTTAGTGGTTGCCAGGAGAGGGAAGAGGACATTTTCTTCAGTGATGTAGGCACAGGGGATTTGGCCATGCTCCAGCAAACAGCCTTGTATTTTCATATTTATGCAAACAATTCTAAGCTTAGTGGATCCAGAGAGAGAGAGAGAGAGAGAGAGAGAGAGAGAGAGAGAGAGAGAGAGAGAGGGATATTATCTGGGACAAAGAAGAAAAAGAAAGGACCAGAGGGAGAGGGAGGGAATAAGAGAGGGTAATAAGGATGAATGTAATTACAACGTATCATATATGTGCGTGAAGCTGTCAATAAACAAATAAAAAAACAAAGAAAACAAAAATTCCAGAACCCCAAATGTAACCATGGAAAGGCTGTTTTTATTGGACAGAATTCTTATGGTTCTTAGTTCATCATGAATCAGCGTGTCATGGTTCACGTTTTTCTCTTTGATTTCTTGTGTCTCTGTTTCCATGGCTGTCTGTCTATAGACTCAACATTTTTGGTTAAGCCTCTGAATTTCGAGTTTAAGTAATTTCTCCATGGTTACTTTCCTTGAACTTGGATGTGTTTCCTCAAGTTTTCTGGCTTTTTAATTCCCAAGTCAACAATCACACGTCCTGGGTGTGGAGCTTATTTCCTACAATGGTCCAGTGACGAGCATTCACTGTCTCAGATTCTTCAGACATTAGCCGAATGCTTCCCCCCCTGCAGTTTCATCAGTGTGATGTCAGCAGGTGGAAGTTGGAAAGGACAGGTGAAAGGGGGCTATGGTATTTTGTTTCTCCCCATCTCTAGCTACTACAGAGTGGTTTTTGGAAGAGAACGAAGTGTGCAATGAGGCATTCTTTAAGGCATTTTCTTTGCATTTCCAGTAAGAGTGGAATGCAGGCTGAGCCAAGGATTGTAGATCAATGCCCATGTTTTCTTGTATTTGTCAGTTCCAGAATCACGGATTATAAATCAACCATTTCACTGGGCCACTCAGCACTCCGATTGTCTGCTCATAGAATTGGGAACTTGATCTATCTCAATTCTGTAGCCTAATGGATGCTCTGTTGATTGGTGAGTTACTGTAATCTCACCAGGTGTCCTCATCCATGAAGAAAGCCCAAGGTTCTGCATAGCTGGGTAAGGGTTCCACTTGTTTTTATTTGGTCTCAGATCAAGACTTCTATAGTTTGCTGGCAATCGGTCCAAAGGAAACTTTCAACTTTTTCTAGAGAACTTAACAGTGGGGAGATGAACTTGTAAAAGTCGAAATTGACATTTCCTTTAAAGGTAGTTCATTGAAACAGAACTATGGCATTTAAAGCAACTGGAATGATTCTTTATTGGTGAATATTAATTTGTACGAAATAGTGAGTGTAATAACTAAAGCAAATATGTTTTGAGCTGAAAAAGATGTCACAGGACATACATTGTTTCTTAGAATAAGAATTTGATATGAAGATATAAACAATATTTTAAGTGATGAGTGGATTCTTAGACCTTTTTTTTTTTTGAAAAAAAATTACCTACCCCATACCAGGTAATTTTCAGCATTATGGGTGTTGGTGAACAGTGTTGGTCAAATGGTCCACTATTGAAAATATGTTAAAAATAAGCAATAAATAAATACAAATTTTGTGCAATGTGAGGCAAAAATCCATCAAAAGTTTTCAAATGAGTGGTATATTCAATACATAAGCAAATGGAGGAGTGGTGAGACATTCAGGGAAAAAGTATATCTAGAAACAAATGCCAAGATTATTTTATCCAGGAGCAGTTGGGCACTATGTATTCACAAGAGTATTCAGAAGCATGTGCTGTGAATTTGAGTTATTGATCTTTTATTGTTTCTCTCTAGAGTGACAACTGCTGAAATGACACTTTTTCCTGTCTTCTCTTAATATGATAATTTTCAACTCTGGTTCCAGCATGAGGTGGATTTGTCTCATTTATACATTGTCTTAAAGAAAAGAACTGCCAGCCCTCTTTCAATAAGATCTTGTCTCATAGGACAAATCATCCTCCTTGTATTTCTTTTACACAGGCAGACTGAATTCAGAGTGGAATCCATTCCTTAAGGCAAGTCTGAAGAAGGGAATCATGCCCTGTGGCAGCCGCTGCAGTCTCTTCCAGTGTAAGAATCCATGGCAGCATACACAATGTTACACTGCTTCCTGAGCTTCAGTAGGACAAAAAGTGCCACAGAGATATATGACCTCTATTACTATTCATATTTTCATCATACGTTGAATTTACCTAGATGAATTAAGTATACATTAAAGAATTCATGGACTTTGTGTGTTAGTTGTTTAATTTTTTCATTGATCAGGAATATTAATTGTCCCCATTCATTCCTGTATCAAATAAATCTACCTTGTGTCTTCCCCAAATATATAGTCCTCCACCCTGAGAAAACCTGTCAACATGTCTTTTCATTATGAGGTGGTACAAACCTTAATGCTTGGTCATATATTAGTAGGATTGGAAGATATTGTGCCTGGAATCCATCCTTCATGGTCAATAGCCTATAAAACCAAGAACTAGAACATCGGGGCTTTAATTCTTGGCTAGAGGGAGAGGTTCTCAGTCATATCTCTAACCCTGAAAGGAGATTATTAGAGCATAACCTTCTAAACCTGAATAAAGGAGACCAAAACCATTTAAGATTCCTGTCTAGCAACTAGCTTTTTGGTAAAAAAAACAAAAACAAAAACAAAAAAACCCCAACAAAAACAAAAACAAGGAAATACTATTGTCCTCTCTTAAGAGTCAGTACAAACAGGCCTGTAGATCAACTGGGTAAGACAGTGTTACTCAGAAAAAGCTGTCTGTTCTAGACCTCAGAAATAGTACAAAGCCTACTTAAAATAAAGATTAAGGCAGCTCTCTTTGTCTGTGGTGGTTTGAATAAGAATGATCTCCATAGGCTCATATATTTGAATGTTTAGGGCATGGCACTATTTGAAAGGATTAGTAGGTGTGGCCTTGTTGGAAGAAGTATGTCACTGGGGGGTGGGCCTTGAGGTTACAAAAGCCCAAGCCTTGTCCAATCTCTCTGTCTTTCTTTTTTACTCCTCTTTTCTCTCCATATCTCCTGCTGCCTGTGGGTTTAGATATGGAGCTCTCAACTACTTCAGTACCAAGCCCGCCTGTGTGCTACTGTGGTTCCCACCATGATGAAAGTAGACTAAACCTCTGATACTGTAAGTGAGCCAGTTAAATGCTTTCTTTTATAAGAATTGCCATGGCTATGGTGACTCTTCATAGTCATAGAACCCTGACTAAGACATTGACCATTGTCTAGTCTCATCCCTGAGCATGTAGTAGTAAACTTTGTCTGTCTTCTGTAGTTCCCCTGTGACTCATTTGAATTATTTTGACATCAATCATAAGGATATGGGAGTTGAAGGGAAGAATCTGCCATACCAGATTCTAGTGACAGCAGCAGAGGTTAAAGCCTAGGACTGGACAGCGAATAGCAAGGGACCACTGCCTGTGTCTCTGTCCATGGAATGCTGGCTTTCTTGGCTGGTCCACGGAGAAGAAAGAGGTTCTCTGTGGACACAGAGTAAGGAACACATGTTTCCCTTTCTAGAAAAAGGCCAGAGAGCCCAGGAAATGCAGTTAGATCAAAGACAAAATGATACCAGAGGCTGAGACATGTGTCTTATGATCTCAGGAGGCAAAGCTCCAGCAAGACCCAGGTGCAAGCACAAAAGGGGCAAGGAAAGACTCACGATGGACACGAGGCTGGCATCATCTCTGGAACCTTGGCCCCATTCTGACTCACTGCTTACAGGGGTCTCGTGTTTTCTGATCTCTAGATAACAGAGCCATATCTGCTTGTGTTGGCTCAAAGGTAAGCTACTGTGCATCGTTTTATATCTCACGAAGAGTTATGATTCTAATTGATCAAGATATTGCTCTCTTCTATTTATTTTGGCCGCAGAGAAGCTAAGTGAAGAGAGCTGACTGCTTTTAGCAGCAACTTCAGGGAGAAATTAGAATGACAGAAACGCAGTTACCGTGGTACTTCCCACGATTAATAAAACCCACGGGAAACATGCCCTTTGCAAGGAAATCAACATGTTTGAGAAAATCCAAAACCAAACAATTATAAATCACAAAGTTTCGTATACTTTTACTTGACTAGAGGGGGGAATGTCTTCAATAAATAATAAATCTAAGCAATCAACCAAAACCATGTTTCACAGCTTGAGCTGTCTCTTCAGTGGAAAAGAATTCTTTGAGAATTTCTTTTGAGCCATCAACTGATCTTGATTTCAATGCCCCCCCCCACCCCGAACCTCAGGGAAAATCCTCTCCTAAGTCTAGTTGTCGTATTCTCTCTGGCCTTCAACATTCAATACCTTCCTTGATTTCCTCTTCCCTACAACTAGTAAGAAAAATCCAGAAACCCAAGCAACCAGTCCACACTGATTATTAATTGCCTGTCTTCTAGCTTGTCCTGTCTGTGTGTATATGCCCCAGAGCAGTTCTTCAGCTGTCCACAGGTTCTCTGTGACCATCAGGAAAAAAAAATGAGTAAGCAAACAAACAAATAAAGGAAGAAAACCCACAAAGCTCTTATGTGTCAAATTAATTTGGAAAACTCTGACACGGGCAGGAAAATGGTCACATCTTCATACAAATTCAGTTTCTCCTACATTTATTTTGTCACTATTATGACTTTTGACTACTTCATATAATAGATGTTTGTCTAACAACTTCTTGGGGTACTGTTTTGGTTGAAACAGTATCTAAGTGATCTGATTGCATTTGATACTTGCAGTGGGTTAAAGAGTAAGCCCCCACAGACATAAGAAGTCTAAATTTAGGCACTTGTGAGTATGACCTCATTTATTTATTTTTTTCACTTCATCATCACTTTATTTGTTCTGTTTGCTCAAGAATATGACTATAAACTCAGGGAGCCATGGTGACAACACAACCCTAGCACCTGTGGTACAGGTCTCCAAGTTGGACTCTCTGACTTGATATCCCTCAAGAGGCCCTTCTGGTGACCCCCCTCCATTACACACCCTTCAGCTTAGAGCCCTGGTTAAGGAAGGCTCCAAAGGAAACGGCTCAGTACTGACTCCAGACCCACAACTTTGCGACCATCTTGGTGTTGTAACATCTTTCACTTCTGCTGCTGCAAGTTGGGTGAGGCCACAGGGCTCATGGGGCTTCTGTTTGCCCCACGGAGGGTAGAAAAAGAGTACTGACATGCCTCTCCTGGCCTGTGCTGAGACTGAACACAGGAGAGACCATGGGCCAGTGCCTTGGCTGACCAGGTAGAAGGACAGGGCAGGATCCTTGCTCTAGAGCAAGCTCCAGGCTCACTGATGAGCTCACAACCCTGGAGACGAGTCAGGAGCCAATATGTGCACACACCTACCTGCACACAAACATGTACACTCAGGTGCTCCTGGTGGAGTTGGGAATGGGCCCCCCACCTCCTCTGAAGCAGGGAGCATATAAGGACAGGAGAAATGGGACAGCCCTATGGCAGGCACAAGGCCAGTAAAGAGGGGGAGGATCATGAAGCGGCTGAGGCCCCCTCCTTTTCAGCAGGTACACTGTCATTGGTGGTCCCCTCTTCCTCTGCAGTCCCAGTCCCTAGCAGGTCATCATCCGGCCCTGGGTGCCAATCCCCATTGTTAATGGCTCTGCCCTGGTGACTCTCCTTGTACCTCATGGTGATGTCCCGCAGAAAGAAGCGCCAGACAGTCCACGTAAGCACCAGGATGGAGCCAAGAGTCCAGCACTGGGAGATGTAGAAGGGCAGTGACAAGGTGAGTGTGTGCGGGTCATACTTCACCACGATGAGCAGCTCTGTGACTGTGATGGCCGCCACCAGCCAGGCCTGCTGGCCCAGCTTCCTGTGGGGCTTCAGTTCATCCATGAAGTCATAGATCTCACGCATGGCCACACCACCCACGTTCACGAAGAAGACCAGGCGCAGGAGGACCAGGTAGTGTTCAGGGGGCATCCACAGCACAAACTTTAGGTAGAATGTGTTCAGCTCTGCCAGCAGGAAAACCAAGATGATGCCACACATGGCCAGCCAGCGGTGCAGACTGGAGGCTGGCTTCCACTCAAAGTGTACCCAGCTGTAGGGTGTGAACTGAAAAGCAATCCTCTTCATCCTGCCCTTGTAGGTTGGAATGTTCCAGAGGCCCTGCCACTTATATGTCTTCAAGGACAGCCACTCGAGCATCTTCATGCCACAGTAGATGCCCAGTCCGTTGCAGATGAGTACGTCCATGATCCAATGATCCCACCAGCACTCGCTGAAGTTGGGCAGCTGGTGCTCCAGGCTGTACTCCAGGAACTCGACCATCACACTGACGACCATGCACATCCACCAGTCGCGGAGCATGAGGGTCTTCAGATACCAGCCAATGAAGTGTGCAGGAACAAAGCCATCCAGCTTGTCCCGGATGTTGTGGAAAGGGTCAGTCTTGTTGTCAGCATCATAGATGAGGCAGTTGCCCCCGTAGTCCCTCTCTGGCAACGGGACTCCCAGCCTCGGATCCACATACTTCAGAAACTGCCGGCCATCCTGGACTGTCTGCTAGGGCTGGGGGGTGGCTCAGTAGTAGAGCGCTTGCCTAGCATGCAGGAGGCCTGGGTTCCGTCCCCAGCACTGGAAGAGGATGAAGATGAGAAACAACTCGTAGACCACACTAACACACAGCCAAAACCACCAGTAAGCTGGATGAGGTCTGGAAAACGGCCCGTCTTTGGCTTGTGTGACTCCAAAACATAAGAAAACCAAAATACTGGCCACAATACCTCTCTTAGTGTTGTAGGCTGTAGCCTGAGGGGTTTCTTCCAGGAGAGTCACATAGCCCAGTGAACATGTGAGGATGAACAGCACAGTTAAGATGTGGGCACGCCAAAAAAAGGTGTTGGTGCCATAGTCGTAGAAGGCCCTCGAGAAGCGGCGACCCGGACCCCGAGCCTCTGGCGACTCTGAGCTCGGCCCTCCGCATGGCATCCAGCCTGCGCTGCCCTCCAGGCTGTGGGCGGCGGGCAGGGGTCGCGCTGCAGCCCCTCAAATTTTTTTTATTAGTTCAAATTAGGAACAAGCTTGTTTCACATGTCAATCCCTTCTCCCTCTCCCTCCCCTCACCCTACCCCTCCTCCCCCACCCCCCACCTACCCCCACTCCCATCCACTCCCCAGGCAGGGTAGGGCCTTCTACGGGGGCTCCACAAAGGTATGACCTCATTTATACAGAAGTTCTTTGCAGGTAGAATTAATTAAGGATTTCAAAATGAGACCACCCTGGTTTTAGAAGAACCCTAAATCCAATGGCAGTGACTGTTACACTAGCAGTGTAAAATGTTCCCCCCACAGGTGCATATTTTGACCCTGGTCCCATCTGGTGGTGCTGTTCGGGTTGGGGGTAGTGGTGGTGGTGGTAGTGGTACCTTTGGGACACAGTCTATAGCTAGCAGACTTATGCCACTTGAGGCAGGTCTTTGGAGTTAGAATCTGACACTGTTTCTAGTCGCGCTCTGCTTCCTGACCTACCAAATAGTGAACAACTATGCTGCAAGGTCCTGTTTTTCCATATGTAGCTACCCCAGCCACCATGCCTGTCCTATAGATGGGTTGTTTCCTCTGCAACTGGGAGCCCAAATAGACCTCCTTTCTCTTAAATATTTTTGTCATGTATTATGTCTAGTAATAGGAAGATATATCTAAGTGTTTTCTTTGGGTCAGAAATGGGGAGTAGTCTCAGACTTTAGGCAAAAGAAGACCCTGCAAACAGGAGCTATGCTACAAGAATTCAGCACAATACAGGAGTCACCAGATGCTGGAAAAGGCAAGGAGAGTATTTCCTTTAGAGACGTTGGAGGCGTATACTTGGACTTCCGATCTCTATGACACCCTAGAGGATGTTTTAAGTTACCCGGTTTGTGGTACATCCTTGTAACATATACCAAGAGAATGAATATAATATAAACCTTCATTTTTTTTCTTCTTGTCGTTAAGGTCCAGTACAATTTTTATTAGACTTTAAGAGAAAACCATCAAGGTAGAGGAGCTGCAAACCCTGGCAGCTGCCAGGAGAATGAGATGGGGAAGTGAAAATGAGAAAGCCATGTAGTTTGTAATGGAGCTCGGTAAGTATCCATGTAGCAAAAAGATGGGGAGGTGATTTCAGAGAAAGAGTAAAACAGCCCTGAGAGTTAGCGAAACACTGTTTAGCCTTTGGCCAGGGCTTGAAAAATTCAGGCTAGAGAAAAATTAACAACAACAAAAGGTATGCTTTTATGAGCCCTAACTTAGACATGTCAATGGGCTGCATGGCAGAGGCTCCACAGTGTTGTACTCCACAGTATTACACATAGCCTGTACCGAGAAGAAAAAACACATTATTTCTTTAAGGGGATATTAATTCTTCTCATTAATTCCTCCTCTGGGTGGCTTGGGATGTCAGGTCTTCACCCAGAGATGGAACTTAGAACAAAGCCTAAATAAATTAACCTGTTTTTTTTTTTTTTTTAAATGGTTCTCACAGGCCCATAGGGAATGTATGTGGGTGTGTGACCTTGTTGGAGTAGGTGTAGCTTTATTGGCATCACTAGGGGGTGGGCTTTGAGGTCTCACAAATTCAAGCCAGGTCTAGTAGCTCACTCCCTGCTGCCTGTGGATCCAAATGTAGAACTCTCAGCTACCTCTTCAGCATCATGTCTGCCTACATGGAGTCCTGCTTCCTGCCATGATGATAATGGACCTCTAAACTGTAAGCCAGCCCCAATTAAATATTTTCCTTTATAAGAGTTGCCATGATCATGGTGTTTCTTCACATCAATAGAAACCCTAACTAAGATATTGTTCATATGGTAATTTGATTTTCAAGGAATGAAAAAGCTAAGTGTTTGTATTTCTTTTTTTTAATTTTAATTTAATTAGAAAGAAAATTATTTTACATGTCAACCCAGGTCCCTCTCCCCCGCTTCTTCCCCTGCCCCTCCCAACTAACACCTTACCTATCCTATACCCTTTCTGCTCCCCAGGAAGGGTGAGGCCTTCCATGGGGGGGGTCTTCAAAGTCTGTCATATTCTTTGGGATAGGGCCTAGGCAAACCCCCTTGTGTCTAGGCTCAGGAGTATCCCTCCATGTGAGATGGGCTCCCAAAGTCCACACCTATGCTAGGAATAAGTACTGATCTACTACAGGAGGCCCCATAGATTTCAGAGGTCTCCTCACTGAAACCCACGTTCCTGGGTTCTAGATTAGTCCCATGCTGGTTTTCCAGCTATCAGTCTTGGGACCAAGAGCTCCCTGTTGTTCAGGTCAGCTGTTTCTGTGGGTTTCACCAGACCCCTTTGATCATCACTCGTCCTTCTCTGCATCTGGATTTCAGTTCAGTTCAGTGTTAAGATGTGGGTATCTGCTTCTACTTCCACCAACTGCTGGATGAAGGCTACAGGATGGCTTATAAGTCAGTCATCAATCTCATTATCAGGGGAGGGCATTTAAGGTAGCCTCTCCTCTGTTGCTTAGATTGTTAGTTGGTGTCATCTTTGTAGCTCTCCAGACATTTCCCTAGTGCCTGATTTCTCTCTCTTTTTTCTTATTAGTTCAAGTTAGGGAACAAGCTTGTTTCACATGTAAGTCCCTTCTCCCTCTCCCTCCCCTCCCCCACATCCCTCGTCCCCCACCCCTGACCTACCCCCAACCCCATTCACCCTCCACTCCCCAGGCAGGGTAGGGCCCTCAACGGGGGCTCTGCAAAGTCCACAAAGTCTTCCTGTGCTGGGCCTGGGTCCTTCCCCATGTGTCCAGGGCCAGAGTGTATCCCTTCATGTGGGATGGGCTCTCAGTGTCCCTTCTTACACCAGGGAAAAATACTAATCCACTACCAGAGGCTCCCTAGAGTGCAGAGGCCTCCTTATTGACATCCATGTTCAGGGGTTTGGATCAGTCTTGTACTGGCCTCCCAGACAGTATTTGGGGTCGATGTGCTCTCCCTTATTCAGGCCAGCTGTTCCTGTGGGTTTCTCCAACCTGGTACAGACCCCTTTGATCTTCATTCCTCCCTCTCTTCAACTAAATTCCAGATTTCAGCTCAGTGTATATCTGTGGATGTCTGTCTCTGCTTCTATCAGCCACTGGATGAGGGCTCTAGGATGGCATAAAGAGAAGTCATCAATCTCATTTTAGGGGAAGGGCTTTTAGGTTATCCTCTCCACCACTGCCTGGATTGTCAGATCGTGTCCTCCGTGTAGGTCTCTGGAGATCTCCCAAGTTCCAGATCTCTTCTCGGACCTATAGTGGCTCCCTCTGATATGGTATCTCTCATCCTGCTCTCTCTCCTTTATTCTTCCCCTGACTCAATATTTCTGCTCCTCCATTCCTCCATTTCCTCTCCTGCTCTTATTGTGGCAGCTCCCTCTCCCCTATCCTCATGCTCCCAATTAGCTCAGGAGTTCATGCCACTTCCCATTCCTGGGATCCATTTATCTCTTAGAGTCCTTCATGTTTCCTAGTTTCTTTGGTGAAGAGGATTATAGGCTGGTAATCCTTTGCTCTATGTCTAAAATTCATATATCAGCGAGTACATACCATGTTTGTCTTTTTGTGACTGGGCTACCTCACTCAGGATGGTTTCTTCTAGTTCCATCTATTTGCCTGCGAATTTCAAGATTCCATTGCTTTTTTACTGCTGAGAAGTACTCCATTGTATAAATGTACCACATTTTCTCTATCCATTCTTCGTTGAGTGGCACCCAGGTTGTTTCAGGTTCTGGCTATTACAAACAATGATGCTAGGAACATGGTTTGTCCTTGTATGAACACGCACTATATGGGCATATACCCAAGAGAGGAATGGCTGGATCTTGAGGTAGACTGATTCCCATTTTTCTGAGCAACTGCCATACTGATTTCCAGAGTGGTCTTACAAGTTCACACTCCCACCAGCAATGGAGGAGTGTTCCTTTTTCTCCACATCCTCTCCAGCATAGATTGTCATTGGTATTTTTGATTTTAGCCATTCTGACAGGTGTGAGGTGGTATCTCAGAGTTGTTTTGAGTTGCATTTCTCTGATGGCCAAGGATTTTGAACACTTTCTTACATGTCTTTCAGCCATTTCAGACTCCTCTGTTGAGAATTCTCTATTTAGTTCTGCACCCCACTTTTAAATTTCATTGTTTTGTGTTTTGGTGGCTAGATTCTTGAGCTCCTTATATATTTTGGAAATCAGCCCTCTGTCAGATGTGGGATCGGTGAAGATCTTTTCCCATTCTGTGGGCTGTCGTTTTGTCTTACTGACTGTGACCTTTGCCTTGCAGAAGCTTCTCAGTTTCAGGAGGTCCCATTTATTAATTGTAGACCTCAATGTCGGTGCTACTGTCGAAATGTTCAGGAAGCAGTCTCCTGTGCCAATTTGTTCCAGGGTAATTCCCACTTTCTCTTCTAGAAGATTCATTGTGGCTGGATTTATGTTGAGATCTTTGATCCATTTGCACTTAAGTTTTGTGCATGGTGACAGTTATGGATCCATCTGCAATCTTCTGCATGTCTGAATCCAATTGTGCCAGCACCATTTGTTGAAGATGCTATCTTTTTTTCCATTGTCTAGATTTAGCACTTTTGTCAAAAATAAGGTGTTTGTAGGTGCATGAAAACCCTGTAGGATATCAGGGTTTTTCAATTTGATTCCATTGTTCCATCTCTCTATTTTTGTGCCAATACCAAGCTGTTTTCAGAACTATGGCTCTATAGTAGAGCTTGAAGTCAGGGATGGTGATGCCTCCAGAAGATCCTTTATTGTAAAGAGTTGTTTTGGCTATCTTGGATTTTTTGGTTTTCCATATAAAATTGAGTATTGTTCTTTCAATGTCTGTGAAGAACTGTGTTGGGACTTTGATGGGGATTGCATTGAATCTGTAGATTGCTTTTGGCAGGATTGCCATTTTTACTATGTTGATTCTACCTATCCAAGAGCATGGGAGATCTTTCCATTTTCTGGTATCTTCTTTAATATCTTTCTTTAGAGTCTCAATGTTCTTACAGTACAGGTCTTTCACTTTTCTGGTTAGTGTTACCCCAAGATATTTTATGTTGCTTGTGGATATTGTGAAAGGTGATGTTTCCCTGATTTCTTTCTCATTGGATTTATCATCTGTATATAGTAGGGCTTCTGATTTTTTTTTTTTTAGTTAATTTTGTATCCTGCTACCTTGCTGAAGGTGTTTATCAGCTGTAGGAGTTCCCTTTTCGAGTTTTTCGGGTCACTAATGTAGACTATCATGTCATCTGCAAATAGTGAAAGTTTGACTTCTTCCTTTCCAATTTGTATCCCTTTGATCCCCTTTTCTTGTTTTATTGCTCTAGCTAGAACTTCAAGTACAATATTGAAGAGATATGGAGAGAGTGGACAGCCTTGTCTTGTTCCTGATTTTAGAGGAAACACTTTGAGTTTCTCTCCATTTAGTTTGATGTTGGCTATTGGTTTGGTGTATATTGCATTTATCATGTTTAGATATATTCCTGTTATTCTTGTTCTCTCCAAGATCTTTATCATGAAGGGATGTTGAATTTTTTCAAAGGTTTTTTTCAGCGTCTAGTGAGAAGATCATGTGGCGTTTCTTTTTTAGTTTGTTTATATGGTGGATTACATTGATGGATTTTCGTATGTTGAACCATCCTTGCATCCCTGGGATGAAGCCTACTTGATCATGGTGGATGATTTTTCTGATATGTTCTTGGATTCGGTTCGTCACTATTTTATTGAGTATTTTAGCATCGATGTTCATGAGGGATATTGTTCTGCAGTTCTCCGTCTTAGTCATATCCTTGTGTGGCTTGGGTATCAAAGTGATTGTAGCCACGTAGAAAGAGTTTGGCAATATCCCATCTGCTTCTATTATGCGGAACAGTTTGAGAAGTACTGGAATTAGCTCTTGTTTGAATTTCTGGTAGAATTCTTCAGTGAAGCCATCTGGCCCTGGGCTTTTTTTGGTTGGGGGGCTTTTGATGATTGCTTCTATTTCATTGGGGGTTATAGGTCGATTTAAACTGCTTATCTCTTCTTGTTTTAATTTTGGTAAGTGATATCTATCCAGAAAATTGCCCATTTCCTTTAGATTTTCCAATTTTGTGGAGTACAGGTTTTCAAAGTACGACCTGAAGATTCTCTGGATTTCCTCAGTGTCTGTTCTTATATCCCCCTTTTTGTTTCTGATTTTGTTAATTGGAATGCTCTCTCTCTGCCTTTTGGTTAGTTTGGCTAGAGGTTTGTCTATCTTGTTGATCTTCTCAAAGAACCAACTCTTTGTTTCATTGATTCTTTGTACTGTTTTCCTAGTTTCTACTTTATTGATTTCAGCCCTCAGGTTGATTATTTCCTGGTGTCTACTCCTCCTTGGTGAGTTTGCTTCTTTTTACTCTAAAGCTTTCAGTTGTTCTGTCAATTCTCTAATGTGACTTTTCTCCAGTTTCTTCATGTGGGCACTTAGTGCTATGAACTTTCCTCTTAGCACTGCTTTCAGAGTGTCCCATAAGTTCGGTTATGTTGTGTCTACATTCTCATTAAATTCTAGGAAGTCTTTAATTTCTTTCTTTATTTCTTCCTCAACCCAGGAATGGTGCAATTGGGTGTTATTCAATTTCCACATTAAGGCTTTCTGCAATTCATATTTCTGTTGAATTCTAGCTTTAATGCATGGTGATCTGATAAGATACAGGGGGTTATTTCAATTCTTTTGTAACTGTGGAGGTTTGCTTTGCTGCCAACTATGTGGTCAATTTTATAGAAGGTTCCATGTGGCGCTGAGAAGAAGGTATATTCTTTTGTATTTGGATGGAATGTTCTATAGATATTTGTTAAACCCAGTTGGGTCATAATTTCTGTCAGATCCTTTGTTTCTTTGTTAAGTTTCTGTGTGGTGCTCCTGTCTAGTGGTGTAATGGGGGTGTTGAAGTCTCCTGCTATAAGTGTGTGTAGTTGTATGTGTGGGTTGAGCTTTAGTAATGTTTCTTTTGCAAATGTGGATGCCTTCGTATTTGGGGCATAGATGCTCAGGACTGAGACTTCATCTTGATGGACTTTTCCTGTGATGAGTATGAAATGCCCTTCTTCATCTCTTTTGATTGATTTTAGATTGAAGTCCAATTTGTTAGATATTAGGATTGCAATACCTGCTTGTTTCTTGGGCCCATTTGATTGGAAAATCTTTTCCCATCCTTTTACTGTGAGGTAATGCCTGTCTTTGAAGTTGAGGTGCGTTTCTTGTAAACAGCAGAAGGATGGATTCTGTCTTCGTATCCATTCTGTTAGTCTATATCTTTTTATGGGTAAGTTAAGAACATTGACATTTAGGGATATTAATGTCCATTGTTTGTTGGTTTTTATTTGTTTTGGATTTACTGTTGGTGGTGTCATCGTGTGTGGATTTCATCCTCCTGTTTCTTTTTGTGTTTGGTAAAATTAGATTATCTATTGCCTGTGTTTTTGTGAGTGTAGTTATGTTCATTGGGTTGGAGTTTTCCTTCCAGAACCTTCTGTAGTGCTGGATTTGTGGATATGTATTGTTTAAATCTGTTTTTTTTTTTTTGTCATGAAATATCTTGTTTTCTCCATCTATTGTCATTGAAAGATTTGCTGGGTACAGTAGTCTTGGTTGACATCATGCTCCTTTAGTGCTTTAGGGTATCTATCGAAGACATTCTGGCTTTCAGAGTTTCCATTGAGAAGTCGGGTGTGTTCTGTTTGGTTTGCCTTTATATGTTACTTGGCCTTTTTCCTTTGCTGCTCTTAATATTTTCCTCTTCATTCTGTAGATTTGGTGTTTTGATTATTATGTGTTGGGGGGACTTCTTTTTGTGGTCCAGTCTTTTTGGTGTTCTGTAAGCTTTTTGTACTTTCATAAGCATATCCTTCTATAGGTTGGGGAAGTTTTCTTCTATGATTTTGTTGAATATGTTTTCTGTACCTTTGAGCAGTGTTTCTTTACCTTCTTCTATACCTATTATTCTTAGGTTTGGTCTTTTCACGGTGTCCCATATCCTGGATATTTTGTGTTACGGATTTGTTGGACTTGAGGTTTTCTTTGGTTGATGAATGTATATCCTCTAGCGAGTCTTCAATAACTGAGATTCTCTATTTCATCTCTTGAATTCTATTAGTTATACTCACATCTTTATTTCCTGATCATTTATTCAGGCTTTCCATTTCCAGCATTGCCTCATTCTGTGTTTTCTTTATTGTGTCTATTTCAGCTTTCATACTTTGAACTGTTTCAAGAGCTTCCTTCACTTGTTTGGTTGTTTTTTCTTGGGTTTCTTTAGATTCTTTAAGAGATTTGTTTATTTCTTGAATTTTTTGGTTTGTCTTTTCCTCCATTTCGTGTAATTTTTTGCTTGCTTTTTCTTCTATTTCTTTAAGGGATTTTCTTGTTTCCTCTTTAAAGTTCTCTATCCTCTTGCTGAGATAATATTTGAGGTCCATCTCTTCTTCATGCTCTGTGTTGGGCTTTTCTGATCTTGCTGGTGTGTAGTCCCTAGATTCTGGTGGTGTCATATTGGTCTTTCTGTAGTTGAGTGGTTTCTTATTTTGTCTTCTTCCAATATCTTTTTCCAGTGGGTGCAGGTGGGGTCTTTCTTTCTCCTCTTGTGACCCAGTGGTGTGTGTCGGCCAGGGATTCAATGTCCGCAGCTCTGGATGGTCTTGCCTCTCCTGCTAGTCTCCTCACTCTGAAGGAGTTAGCCCTCCATAGGGGTCAGGTTGGTGGAACAGGAAGCCCTGATTTTTCTTTAAACCTATAATGTCTCCCTCTATTATATTATCTATTATCTTGCTCTCTGCTTTCCCCAAATCAACCTCCCTGTCCCATCATGTCTTCCTCACCACTGCTCTTCTCCCCTTCTCATTCTCCTAGTTCCCTCTCCCCTCCCCACATACTCCCAATTTGCTCAGGAGATCTTGTCCTTTTCCCCTTCTCCAGGGGACCATGTATGTCTCTCTTAGGGTCCTCCTTGTTTACTAGCTTCTCTGGCAGTGTGGATTGTAGGCTAGTAATTTTTTTCTCTATATCTAAAATCCACATATGAGTGAGTACATACCATGCTTGTCTTTTTGTGACTGGGTTACCTCTTCTAGTTCCATCCATTGCCTGCGAATTTAACTATTCCATTGTTTGTTTGTTTGTTTTTTTCTGCTGAGTAGTACTCCATTGTGTAAATGTACCACATTTTCTCTATCCATTCTTCAGTTGAGGGGCATCTAGGTTGTTTCCAGGTTCTGGCTATTACAAATAATGCTGCGATGAACATCGTTGACCAGGTGTCCTTGTTGCATGAATGTGCTTCTTTTGGGTATATGTCTAAGAGTGGAATTGCTGAATCTTGTGGTAGACTGATTCCAAATTTCCTGAGGAATTGCCATACAGATTTCCAAAGTGGCCGTACGAGTTTGCACTCCCACCAGCAGTGGAGGAGTGTTCCTCTTTCTCCATGTCCTCTCTAGCATAAACTGTCATTGGTGTTTTTGATTTTAGCCGTTCTGACAGGTGTAAGATGGTATCTCAGAGTTGTTTTGATTTGCATTTCCCTGATGGCTAAGGATGTTGAACATTTTCTTATGTGTCTTTCAGCCATTTTGGATTCCTCTATTGAGAATTGTCTATTTAGTTCTATACCCCACTTTTTAATTGGATTATTTGGTGTTTTGGAGACTAGCTTCTTGAGTTCTTTATAAATTTCGGAGATCAGCCCTCTGTCAGATGTGGGGTTGGTGAATAGCTTTTCCCAATCCATGGACTGTCATTTTTTGTCTTGTTGATTGTCTCCCTTGCCTTACAGAAGTTTCTCAGTTTCAGGAGGTCCCATTTATTAATTTTTGATCTCACTGTTTGTGCTACTGGTGTCATGTTCAGGAAGCTATCTCTTGTACCAATTCTTTCAAGGGTATTTTCTACTTTCTCTTCTAATAAGTTCAGTGTGGCTGGGTTTATGTTGAGGTCTTTGATCCATTTGGACTTGTGCATGGCAGTAGACATGGCTCTATCTGCAGTCTTCTACATGTCAGCATCCAGTTATGCCAGCACCATTTGTTGAAGATGCTTTTTTTTATTCCATTGTATAACTTTAGCTTATTTGCCAAAAATCAGGTGTTCATAGGTGTGCAGGTTAATATCAGGGTTTTCACATTGTTCTACCTCTCTATTTTTGTGCCAATACCAAGCTGTTTTCAGGACAATAGCTCTATAATAGAGCTTGAAATCAGGGATGGTGACCCAGCCTGTCTTTCTAAGGAAGTGGGAGATGGGATCGAAAGCGTCAATCACCAGAGTCTACTGTAACATTTTTCTTTCTAAAGAGTTAACCTTAAAATAATTAAGAAATGAAAAAAGGTGTCAGTTCCCAAATACTTATGACATTTTGGCCTCTTGCCAGTATAGGATCAAATAAATTTCCAGTGTATGGGCCAAGTGCTTGAATGGAGAGGACCCTGTCTCTAAATTGCCTGTCCCATGTCTATCTCCCGTCAAAATTCCCCTCTCTGCACAGGTAATGCTAACTGGCATTGGGAAATATGAACAATGAACAATATTACTACTTTCTTCTGACTGAGGTGTGGTAGTGGGAAACCTCTCTAATTACCCATAGAAGGAACCTCAACAGTATATCTGTGGTTTCATTTGTATAACATCCAGTTATAGTGAAATGTCTTTGACTGGTACCTGATCCAGGCAGGAAATGACATAGCAGGGAGACTCATGCATAAACAAGAGAAGAAGGTAGTGGGCCCCTTCTCTCTTCCTCCAGAGTCACCATGTGATCCCGGGATAAGGAGACCAATGGAAGGCATCCGATAAGATAAGTCTTATAAAATATATAATTTTATTATAATTAAGATATAATTAAGAATGAGCTAACAGATGAGAAACCTAGTCATTGGCTAAGCAGCATTTGTACCTAATAGAAGTCTCTGTATATTATTTGGGGCCCTAACTCAAGTCTCTGTATATTATTTGGGGTCCCAACTCAGCGGGCAGAACTCAGGCAGCTGGTGGAAAGCGCCCACGAGGTGGTAGGGCTTGGAAGGCTTTTGGTGGAAAGATTTATCGTAACAGGTACCTGCCTAGAGATGTGAGGGAGAAAGGCAGAGCAAGAGGAGACAAAGAGAAATGGCCATTGAGTAATTGGGGCTGTGGCTCTTTTGTTTGCAATTATCACATCTGTACTGTTAAGTTTTTTCATGTAACCATTGTCTACTAAATGAGATTCTCAGGAGAGGAAAGAACGAGGCTTTGATAATGGGCAGAGTGAATGTTCAGTAAGCAGTTGCTGAATTAGCAAATAAAACACTAAATGAGTGAGAAAATAAAATAAGTTAGTGATCAGGCCACACTGAGGCTGGTCCAGTTAAAGATATTGGAAATCTGTTCCTTGTAAGATATGAGGACCACAAAATCTTACTTCCTCTAGTTGCTGAAGGTGCTTGACATGGTTTCCAGACACACTCAATGAAACCAGCTCTGGCTATTTGAGGCCGAAAGAGTTTGCTGCAATTAAGTGATGATTCATAAACTCTGATGAGATTGGAAACAACTCATATGAACCTGCAGCCAATGCAGCAGCCACATCTATGTGTCAGCAAATCTTCTATACCAGGGGTTGGACAGCAACCGCCTCTGCAAGTCACTTGTCAATGCCATTTGTTCACCACCAACACCAGGATAGCTTCGGTGCAGCCTCCACATTTTAGAACATCCAGCTTCATTTTCAGAGTCTGATGTAAAATCAAGGCAAGCGAGTATCTGCTTTTCCATATTCATTAGTAGGAGATAACTCTTAGCTATAGTTAAGGGGCAAGTATTAGAGAATACAAAGGTTAATAGCTGTTTACTGTAGGCTATTTGACTGCACAATGTTTTTTGTCTCTTATAATAATAAAAAATGCACCTGTCTGTTGCTGTTAGCTGATCCCATATAGGTGAATGTATGGTTAAGCCCAGCGACAGCCCAGCCTCTTGTTTCTACAGTGTCCTAACTCAGTATTTTCAATAAAATTCTAATGGGTACTGTCACCGTCGTATCACAGTAGTGGAAAGGGAGAGGAAAGAAGGGGAAACCATAGAAGTAAGTAAAGCCACACAGCTGTAGTCCTTGTTTCTATGACTACCAATAAATGCACAGATAATGCTTTTTTGCTTTCTCCACTTTCTGCTTCATGTTTGTTTTGTGTTTAGCCACACCAGATGTTCAGAATTCTTTTTTTTTATTAGTTCAAATTAGGAACAAGCTTGTTTCACATGTAAATCCCTTCTCCCTCTCCTTCCCCTCACTCTGCCTACCCCACCCTGACCTACCCTCCACCCCATCCACCCTCCACTAACCCAGGCAGGGTAGGGCCCTCAATGGGGGCTCCCAAAGTCCAATACTTCATCCTGGGCCTAGGCCCTTCCCTGTGTGTCCAGGGAAAGAGTGCATTCCCTCATGTGGGATGGGCTCTCAAAGTTCCTTCTTACACCAGGGAAAAATACTAATCTACTACCAGGGGCTCCCTGGAGTGCAGAGGCCTCCTTATTGATCTCCATGTTCAGGGGTCTGGGTCAGTCCTATACTGGCCTCCCAGACAGCATCTGAGGTTGATGTGTTCCCCCTTGTTCAGGCCAGCTGTTTCTGTAGGTTTCTCCAACCTGGTACCGACCCCTTTGATCTTTATTCCTCCCTCTCTGCAACTGAGTTCCTGAGTTCAGTTCAGTGTGTATCTGTGGATGTCTGCCTCTGCTTCCATCAGCCACTGGATTAGGGCTCTAGGATGGCATAAAAATTAGTCATCAATCTCATTTTAGGGAAAGGGCATTTAGGTTATCCTCTGCACCATTGCCTGGATTGTCAGTTCATGTCATCCTTGTAGATCTCTGGAAGTCTCCCTAGTGCCAGATCTCTCCTCGCACCTATAATGGCTCCCTCTAATATGGTATCTCTCATCCTGCTCTCCTCTATTCTTCCCCCGACTCAATATTTCTGCTCCTCCATTTCCTCCTCTCCTCTCCTCTTCTCCTGCTCTAATTCTGGCAGCTCCCTCTCCCTTACCCTCTTGCTCCCAATTAGCTCAGGAGTTCCTGCCCCTTCCCATTCCTAGGGTCCATGCATTTATCCCCTAGAGTACTTCATGTTTCCTAACTTCTTTGGTGAAGAGAATTGTAGGCTGGTAATCCTTTGTTCTATGTCTAAAATTCACATATAAGTGAGTACATACCATGTTTGTCTTTTTGTGACTCGGTTACCTCACTCAGGATGGTTTCTTCTATTTCCATCCATTTGCCTGTGAATTTCAAGATTCCATTGCTTTTTTCTGCTGAGTAGTACTCCATTGTATAAATGTACCACATTTTCTTTATCCATTCTTCAGTTGAGGGACATCTAGGTTGCTTCCAGGATCTTCTGGTGGTATCACTATCCCTGACTTCAAGCTCTACTATGGGATACATTCACCTATATGGGATCAGCTAACAGAGCCATAGTTCTGAAAACAGCTTGGTGTTGCCACAAAAATAGACAGATAGACCAATGGAATCGAATTGAAAACCCTGATATTAACCCACACACCTACGAACACCTTATTTTTGACAAAGATGCTAAATCTATACAATGGAAAAAAGATAGCATCTTCAACAAATGGTGTTGGCACAACTGGACTCGGATATGCAGAAGATTGCAGATAGATCCATACCTGTCACCATGCACAAAACTTAAGTGCAAATGGATCAAAGATCTCAACATAAATCCAGCCACAATGAATCTTCTAGAAGAGAAAGTGGAGATACCCTTGAACGAATAGGCACAGGAGACTGCTTCCTGAACATTTCAACAATAGCACAGACATTGAGATCTTCAATTAATAAGTGGGACCTCCTGAAACTTCTCAGCTTCTGTACGGCAAAGGACACAGTCAGTAAGACAAAACGACCACCCACAGAATAGGAAAAGATCTTCACCAACCCCACGTCTGACAGAGGGCTGATTTCCAAAATATACAATGAACTCAAGAAGCTAGCCACCAAAACACCAAACAATGAAATTAAAAATTGGGGTGCAGAACTAAATAGAGAATTCTCAACAGAGGAGTCTGAAATGGCTGAAAGACACTTAAGAAAAATCCTTGGCCATCAGAGAAATGCAACTCAAAACAACTCTGAGATACCACCTCACACCTGTCAGAATGGCTAAAATCAAAAATACCAATGACAATCTATGCTGGAGAGGATGTGGAGAAAAAGGAACACTACTCCATTGCTGGTGTGAGTGCAAACTGGTAAGACCACTTTGGAAATCAGTATGGCAGTTGCTCAGAAAAATGGGAATCAGTCTACCTCAAGATCCAGCCATTCCTCTCTTGGGTATATACCCAAATAATGCACGTTCATACAACAAGGACATATGTTCAACCATGTCCATAGCAGCATTGTTTGTAATAGCCAGAATTCTTTATTAGCATTATGTATCTCAATTTATGAATAGTCTAGACTCTAATTAAGTGCTTGACTTCTTGTGCATTTTATGAATGAATATGGAAATAGCATAAGATTCCTCAGAGAAAATAATCCCAAGTCTGGTGGTAATAAGAACTACTTGTTATGATCAGCATGGCAGCATTCCTTTCTTTATGCTTTTATGCCTATGGGACACCAAATAGCATTTCTGTGGTACCAGAGTCATACATATCTCCAGTGCAGGCTACCACCAAACCCACCACAGAGTAAATGCAGAAGACAGAATGCACATTATAAATGGGTTATTAGGAGTAGTATTGAGGGATGTTCCTGCTCTCTGTTTATTAGTTTGAAGAGCCATATATTTTTGTCTAGGGAAGAAACAGCAGTATATAATAGCTTTGTTTAGAGTAGTATATATTTCTGGCATTGGCAAGTACTTCAGTCTCACAATCTGCTGTCTACACTGTGAATCTTTAGCAGGCTATCCTAAGGTCAGCCACCTCTGGGTGGTACTATACATTGGAAAATTGGTAAAATTGGTTCACTGACATATTCATTTTATAGCGAAGTGATTCCCTTGACCTAAAGTAGTAGTACGTATTGTACTGTAATGATGATTCTTGCATTAGGTAAATCTGTGTTGACAAAGGCATGAAGTTAGTGGTATTGTGGTCAGTGATGGCAAATTTAAACCCAGAGAGAATTGGGTTAAGGTCATTACAAGTACCCCCCTCCCTTTCCAGGTAAATGGGAAATGGTTGAATCAAAGCTGCTGGGAGGCTGGTCAGTCTTCTTGGAGCATGGTGCTACATAATGGAACGTTGTGTTCTTAGGGAATAGAAGGTATGTTCTGGACTCCCCAGCAGTGCCAGTCTTAGTGAGAGGATGTTCATATTACTGAGTAAGTGCCTTCTCCATGCTCCTTGGCTCATGAACCCACTGAGTAATCAGGTGATGATGGGAAAGAGACAAATACCAGTTGATAGAAAGCTTCTTCCCCAGGGGGGTTCTTCTGGTTACCATTCATATGGAGGCAAACTGACCATGTCCATTTTGATAGGCCCATTTTCAAAGATTGTTCCACAATCTTTTTCCCCCCCTGAAAGCCCAAAAGAATGCTATCCTTGAAAGTTCCTGGTATTTTCCTGAACTGTTAATCACTGACCACATGTTGATACAGACTCTTATTTTAGGTCTTTGCTTCCAGGCAAAATGGCCCCACCGGAAGAAATTCTCAAAAGCCCACTTACACAGTAGTGTAATTCTAGTGCTAGGAGATTTAACACAATGGTTTGCAACACAAGTTCAAAACACCTCTTGGCAAACTGGTCATATAGCACTCTTCTCTAAACTTAAAAATCTGTCACTGCAGAGGTTGTAACAAGCTGTGGGATTGAGGCCTGAAGAGTGAGCACATCAGAAATATGAGCCACCCGCTTGCTTCTTCAGGAGTTACTAAAGCCTAATTTCATTCACAACATGTGCATCTGACAATGGGGTACTGCTGGGAATACCCATGTTTATGGATTGCTGGCATCCAATAACACCAAGGTCCTTTATCTCCTCGTTTCTATGATGAGATATTCAGTGACTACTAGGGCTTGCCAGTGAGTCAAGAGCTTTCATGACAAGGAAATGCTTATTTAAGCAAGAATCCCACTATTTTATTGCAAAGTCCTAGAGCCACTTTCCCTACCAGAGATATTGAAACAACCCTTACAATGTCCCATTCCTCTCCCGACAGTTCAAGCACCTTTGACCTTCTGAGCAAGAACTCTGCTGGGTATCTGGAGTCCACTCACTGTACACTCTGGAAATTCTAGTAAATATCACAAATAGTCTTATTGTTGTTTCATTTCCACCCTCCCTCCCTCCCTCCTCCCTCCCTCCCTCCCTCCTCCTCCTCCCTCCCTCCCTCCCTCCCTCCCTCCCTCACCTCCCTCTTCTTATTTTACTTTTCTTTCTTTTTGACATGCATTTGTTGAGTTAGACTTACCCATCTATTTGGTATGGTCCTAGACACTTTCTCCACAAGTTATTCAGACATCACTCTCATCATGTCTTTCATGACATTATAGCAGTCAACACTTAACTCATCTCCTCATGGAAGTGACTGTCCTATTATGGAGTACTTAAGTACATCATTAGATCTACTACATGGCTTGAGTGCAAACCGATAGCTCTATCTACTATGTGGCTTGATGTTAGTCACAAACTTTCTAAGTGGAAGACATCTGGGGAAGCCACATACCCTTCTTGTTAGTAGAAGTGCCACTTTAAAGTTGAATGTGCTTTGGGGTTTGGACCTCTGCTCAAACTAGATTTTAGGGACAAAAGGGTGGGTAGCTAGGACTTGGGATTCAAACTTAATTTGCCCTACAGATTCTATCTCTGAAAGCAGGACATATGTTTCTGTCTATCACAAAGCCCTCTTCCAAAGCTGACCAGAAGGGCTCAGTGGGCCATTTGACCCACTGAAGCACAAAGGATATACTGTAGGAGAAGGATGTTCTCTGGTATCTTATTCCAGCCTGGAAAGCTGTTGCATGCTGGGCAGCTTTAAGTTTATAGAGTTATAGATTCCCCTTTTATGGGTTTACTCAGTTATTATACTCCATTTATCCTGCTCAAAATACTTTCACTTTCTTAATTTCTCTTCTGACAAAAGGCTACCCCCTCCATAACACACCATTTGCACATGTTCATTAACTAATTTCATGTGTTTTCTGGTCTTATGAACTTCTCAGCTGGCCTTTCTTTGCTCTATGGGAAGTGCCATTTCTGTTATTATAGCATTTTCGCTCATTGTCACACATTCTCTTCAGTTTAGACTCTATTTTGTGACTTTCTGAGGCCCCAGCTATCGTGTGTTATTCTCAGAGCAGTCTCAGCAGGCCCCTGCTGCCTCTTTGCTGAGTGCAATAATATAATTTTGGACATGTACCCAAACAGTGGTATTAGTTTTTCTCCCTGGACAAGCTTATATTACCGACTTCTTTCTAATTTGCTATTCTTGTTTGCCCCTCGGTGCCTTTTATCATTAATAGTTCCCTATTTCTTCCAGTCCCTTGGGCATGGTGAGTGTTCAATTGAATGAGTTAGCATTTTTTTTTAAACACTGAGTTTTGTGCAGCTTTGTTTTCCCTGTGTTTCCAAGCTGATTTCATGAGGTTTTTGGCATTACTTTTGTCTTTGATTATGGGTATTTCAGCAGCTCTCAGATTAATACTATCAAGAAAATTTCACTGGCTTGCTGATCATGCTTTCTTCCAGATATTTATTAAATATATGAAGACTTCAGCACACCTTGATTCATTTCAATCTCACATAAATATTCAAGGCAAGATGAGCAACACCCCTGTATGTATGCCTGTCAATTCTATTGATAATTTCTTTTGCATGTCATCTAAATCTACTGATTTATACACAATAGTTTTCTTTCTTTTTTTCCAACTTTTTATTTGAATTAGAAAAGGACTGTTTTACATGACAATCCCAGTTTCCTTCTCCCACTCGTCCTCCCCTAACCCTCCCCCCAACTAAAACCTTATCTGTCACATATCTTTTCTGCTCCCCATGGATGGTGAGGCCTTCCATAGGGTGTCATAAGAGTCTTTTGTATCCTTTGGGATAGGGCCTAGGCCCATGCCCATGTGTCTTGGCTCAGGGAGTATTCCTCTATATGGAATGGGCTCCCAAAGTCCACACCTATGGTAGGGATAAATACTGGGCTTCTACAGGAGGCCCCATAGATTTCTGAGGTTTCCTCACAGAAACCCATGTTCCTGGGGTCTGGATCAGTCCCATGCTGGTATTCCAGCTATAAGACTGGGGAGAAAGAGTTCCTGGATGTTCAGGCCAGCTGTTTCTGTGGGTTTCACCAGCCTGGTCTGGACCTCTGTGCTCTTCACTGGTCCTTCTCTGCATTTGGGTTCCAGTTCAGATCGATGATTAGTAATGGGTGTCTGCTTCTACTTCCACAAGCAGCTGGAGGCATATAAGTCAGTCATCAATCTCATAATCAGGGGAGGGCATTTAAGGTAGCCTCTCCTCTGTTGCTGAGATAGTTAGCTGGTGTCATCTTTGTAGATCTTCAGACATTTCCCTAGTGCCTGATTTCTCTGTAAACCAAAAATATCTACCTCTATTATGATAGCTCCATTCTTGATATCGTGTATTTTACCCCTGATTCATACTTTCTGCTCCCTCATGTCCTCGGCATCCCTCTTCTTCTCCCCTTTTCATTCTCCTAGCTCCCTCCCCCCTCTTCCCGTGCTCCCAATTTGCGCAGCAGATCTTGAACCTCTCCCCTTCTCCAGGGGACCATGTATGACTCTCTTAGGGACCTCCTTGTTTATTAGCATCTTTGGCAGTGTGGATTGTAGGCTGGTAATCCTTACACTATGTCTAAAATCTGCATATGAGTGATTACATATAATGTTTGTCTTTTTGCAATTGGGTTACCTCGCTCAGAATGGTTTCTTCTAGATCCATCCATTTTCCTGCAAATTTCAAGATTCCATTGTTTTTTTCCACTGAGTGGTACTCCATTGTGTAAATGTACCACATTTTCTCTATCCATTCTTCGGTTGAGGGGCATCTAGGCAGCTTCCAGTTTCTGGCTTTTACAAATAGTGCTGCTATGAAAATTGTTGAACATATGTCCTTGTTGTATGAATGTGCTTCTTTTTGGTATATGCCTAAGAGTAGAATTGCTGAATCTTGTGGTAGACTGATTCCCTTTTTTTTGAGGAGTCACCATACTGATTTCCAAAGTGGCTGTACAAGTTTGCACTCCCACCAGCAGTGGAGAAGTGTTCCCCTTTCTCCACATCCTCTCCAACATGAACTGTCATTGGTGTTTTTGATTTTGGCCATTCTGACAGGAGTAAGATGGTATCTCAGAGTTGTTTTGATTTGCATTTCCCTGATGGCTAAGGATGTTGAACACTTTCTTATGTGTCTTTCAGCCATTTTAGATTCCTCTATTGAGAATTGTCTATTTAGTTCTGTACCCCACTTTTTAATTGGGTTGTTTGGTGTTTGGGGGACTAGCTTCTTGAGTTCTTTGTATATTTTGGAGATCAGCCCTCTGTCAGATGTGGGGTTGGTGAATAGCTTTTCCCAGTCTGTGGGCAGCCGTTTTTTCTTGCTGACTGTCTCCTTTGATTTACAGAAGCTTCTCAGTTTCTGGAGGTCCTTTTTATCAATTGTTGACCTCAGTGTCTGTGCTACTGGTGTAATGTTCAGGAAGCATTCTCGTGTACCAATTAATTCAAGGGTATTTCCCACTTCTAATAGGTTCAGTATAGCTGCATTTATGTTGAGATCTTTGATCCATTTTGACTTAAGTTTTGTACAAGGCAATAGGCTTGGGTCTAACTGCAGTCTTCTACATGTCTGCAACCAGTTATGCCAGCACCAGTTTTTGAAGATGCTCTCTTTGTTCCATTGTATAAATTTGGATTGTTTGCCAAAAATCAGGTGTTCATAGGTGTGTGGTTTAATATCAGGGTTTTCAATTCTATTCCATCGGTCTACCTGTCTATTTTTGTGCCAATACCAAGCTGTTTCCAGGACTATAGCTCTGTAATAGAGCTTGAAGTCAGGGTTGGTGATGCTTCCAGAAGTTCCTTTATTTTATAGGGATGTTTTGGCTATCCTGGGTCTTTTGAATTGTTGAGAATTGTTCTTTCAAGGTCTGTGAAGAATTGTGTTGGGATTTTGATGGGGATTGCATTGAATCTGGAGATTGCTTTTGGCAAGATTGCCATTTTTACTATGTTGGTCCTACCTATCCAAGAGCATGGGAGATCTTTCCATTTTCTGGTATCTTCTTTAATTTCTTTCTTTAGAGACTCAAAATTCTTATGGTACAGATCTTTCACATTTTTGGTCAGTGTTACCCAAGGTATTTTATGTTGTTTGTGGCAATTGTAAAGGGTGATGTTTCTCTGATTTCTTCCTCCACCAATGTGTCATCGGTATATAGTAGGGCTACAGATTTTTTTGAGTTAATCTTGTATCCTGTCACTTTGCTGAAGGTGTTTATCAGCTGTAGGAGTTCCCTGGTAGAGTTTTTCGGGTCACTAATGTAGACTATCATATCGTCTGCAAATAGTGAGAGTTTGACTTCTTCCTTTTCGATTTGTATTCCCTTGATCTCCTTTTGTTGTCTTATTGCTCTAGCTAGGACTTCAAGGACAAATTTGAAGAGGTATGGAGAGAGTGGACAGCCTTGTCTTGTCCCCGATTTTAGAGGAATTGGATCGAGTTTCTCTCCATTTAATATGATGTTGGCTGTTGGCTTGCTGTATATTGCTTCTATTATGTTGAAGTATGTTCCTGTTATCCCTGATTTCTCCAAGACCTTTATCATGAAGGGGTATTGGATTTTGTCAAAGGCTTTTTTGGCATCTACTGAGATGATCATGTCGTTTTTTCCCCCTCAGTCTGTTTATATGGTGTATTACATTGATGGATTTTCGTATGTTGAATCATCCTTGCATTCCTGGGATGAAGCCTACTTGATCATGGTGGAAGATTTCTCTGATATGATCTTGTCTTCAATTTTCCAGGATTTTATTTTTGCATCAATGTTCATGAGGGATATTGGATTCTTTCTTAGTTGCGTCTTTGTGTGGCTTGGGTATCAAGGTTATTGTAGCCTTGTAAAAAGAGTTTGGCAATGTCTCTTCTGCTTCTATTTTGTGGAACAATTTGAGGAGTATTGGTATTAGCACTTCTTTGAATTTCTGTTAGAATTCTGCAGTGAATCCATGTGGCCCCAGGCTTTTTTTTGGTTAGGAAACATTTGATGACTGCTTCTATTTCCTTAGAGGTTATAGGTCTGTTTAAATTGCTTATCTGTTCTTGATTCAATTTTGGTAAGTGATAACTGTCCAGAAAATTGTCCATTTCCTTTAAATTTTCCAATTTTGTGGAGTACAGGTTTTCAAAGTATGACCTGAAGATTCTCTGGATTTCCTCAGTGTCTGTTGTTAAGTCCCCCTTTTCATTTCTGATTTTGTTAATTTGCATGATCTCTCTCTGCCTTTTGGTTAGTTTGGATAATGTTTGTCTATCTTGTTGATTTTCTCAAAGGACCAACTCTTTGTTATATTGATTCTTTGAATTGTTTTCTTTTTTCCGACTTTATTGATTTCAGCCATCAGTTTGATTATTTCCTGGTGTCTGCTCCTTTGGGGTGAATTTGCTTCCATTTTTTTTCTAGAGCTTTCAGCTGTGATGTCAAATGTCTGGTGTGGCTATTCTCTAGTTTCTTCATGTGAGCACTTAGAGCTATGAACTTTCTTCTTACTACTGCTTTCAAAGTGTCCCATAAGTTTGGGTATGTTGTGTCAACATTTTCATTGAATTCTAGGAAGTCTTTATTTCTTTGCTTATTTCTTCCTTGACCCAGGAATGTTGCGATTTCGTGTTGTTCAATTTCCATGAGTTGGTAGGTTTTTTTCACTTTGCTTTGTTTTGGATTTCTAACTTTAAAGTATGGTGGTCTGATAAGAAACAGGGGATTATTGCAATTTTTTTTTGTACCTTTTGAGGTTTGCTATGTTGCCGAGAATGTGGTCGATTTTTGAGAAGGTTCCATGTGATGCTGAAAAGAAGGTATAATCTTTTGTGTTTGGATAGAAAGTTCTATAAATGTCTGTTAATCCCAATTGAGTCATAACTTCTGTTAGTTTCTTTGTCTCTTTGTTAAGATTTTGTTTGGTGGTCCTGTCCAGAGGTGAGAGTGGGGTGTTGAAGTCTCCCACTATAACTGTGTGAGGCCTTATTTGTGATTTGAGTTTTAATAATGTTTCTTTTACGAATATTGCTGCCTTTGTATTTGGGGCATAGATGTTTAGAATTGAGACTTCTTCCTGATGTACTTTTCCTGTGATGAATATGAAATGACCTTCTTCATCTCTTTTGATTGATTTTAGTTTGAAGTCTATCTTGTTAGATACTAGGATAGCTACCCAAGCTCGTTTCTTGGGTCCATTTGATTGGAGTATATTATCCCAACCCTTTACTCTGAGGAAATGTCTGTCTTTGAAGTTGAGGTGTGTTTCTTGTAAACAGCAGAAGGATGGATTCTGTCCTCATATCCAATCTGTTAGCCTGTGTCTTTTTATAGGCGAGTTAAGACCATTAATATTGAGGGAAGTTAAGTTCCATTGAGTGTTTTTGGTTTGTTGTTGGTACTGGTATTGTATATGGATTTACCCTGCCTTTTATTTTGTGTTTTTGTATAGTGGGATTATCTATTGCCTATGTTTATGTGAGTATAGTTAATTTCCTTAGGTTGGAGTTTTCCTTCCAGTACTTTCTGTAGGGCTGGATTAGTGGTTATATATTGTTTAAATCTAAGTTTGTCGTGGAATATCTTGTTTTCTCCATTTATAGTGATTGAAATCTTTGCTGGGTATAGTAGTCTGGGCTGGCAACCATGTTCTGTCAGAGTTGGTAGAATATCTATCTAGGTCTTTCTAGCTTTCAGATTTCCATGGAGAAGTCTGGTGTAATTCTGATATGTCTGCCTTTATATGTTACTTAGCCTTTTCCCTTGCTGCTCTTAATATTTTTTCTTTATTCTGTGTGTTTGGTGTTTTAATTATTATGTGACGAGGGGACTTTTTTTGTGGACCACTCTATTTGGCGTTCTGTAGGCTTCTTGTACTTTCAGTGGCATGTCTTTCTTTAGGTTGGGAAAGTTTTCTTCTATGATTTTGTTGAATATGTTTTCTGCACTTTTGAGTTGGGTTTCTTCACCTTCTTCTATAACTATTATCCTTAGGTTTGGTCTTTTCACAGTGTCCCATATTTCCTGGATATTTTGTGTTATGGATTTGTTGGATGAGTTTATTTCCTCTAGTTAGTCTTCAGCATCTGAGATTCTGTCTTCCATCTCTTGTATTCTATTGGTTATGCTTGCATCTTGGTTCCTGATTGTTTACTCAGTTTTTCCACTTCCAGCATTCCCTCAGTTTGTGTTTTCTTTATTGTCTCTAATTCATTTTCAGGTCCTGAACTGTTTCCTTCAGCTGTTTAATTGTATTTTCTTGGCTTTTTTTGACTTTCCCTGATTTCTTGCATCTTTTGATTTGTCTTTTCTTCCATCTCTCTGAAGGATTTTCTGATTTCCTCTCTTAGGTTCTCTATCATCAGCGTGAAGTTGTTTTTAAGGTTGTTCTCTTCTGCTTCTTCTGTGTTTTGATGTTCATATCTTGCTGGTGTAGAGTCCCTAGACTCTGGTGGTGTCATATTGATTTTCCTGTTGTTGGATGTGTTCTTATATTGTCGTCTTCCCATCTCTTGTTCCAATGGGTACAGTTGGTGTCACTTCCTTTCCTGGTGTGTATGGGTCCAGTGTTCTCTTCAGGTGTGTCCAATTGACTTTGATACTCTGATGGATTTCAAATTGGGTGCAGGAAGGTCTGAGGCTCTCGCTCCCCAGGTGAGTGAGAGCAGCACTGGCTTAGAGATGTCAGCAGACTCTGGGTTGCTTGGTCCTCAGGGGTCCAGTCATCCTGTCGAAGATCCCTGGGCAGGGTTTGCCTGGGTGGGCAGATGGAAGTTGAGCCCAAGGCAGGGTCTGAAGCAGCTTGCCTCTGCACTCTCTGCACTCTGTGGGGGCTGGAATAGCCCAGCGATCTCAGCAAAGTCAGGATCCCAGGGTCCTCAGGTACTGATTCAGTCTGCCTGCAGATCCCGGGGTGGGATTTGCCAGGGCGGGCAGGCAGAAGTTGGGCCCAAGTTAGGGGCCAAATCAGCTCACCTCTGCACTCTCTGCATTTAGTGGGGGCCAGGATCAATATTTTAGTTTTCTTATTCTCCCTTTACTTCTACTTCTTGCCTGCAAATTCTAAGATTATAACTATATGTTAATAGTTTTCACTGGGTCTTCCAGTGGTAACATAGACTCCTTCCTTATTTCTATAAACTATTGTAAGGGGTAGAGGATTAAGCAACACTCATTGAATTCTTATTATGTTTTAACATGTGATCTTCCACACATGGAGGTTTATAACCTGGCTTATAGATTTTGAAGCTGAGGTGCAGGGGCATTAAATTTTTTTCCTTGGCACTTGATGAAATAACCCAGCTGTGATTTGAACAAAGGACCAGGAATACCTACTGTGCCAACAGATTCTGAAGGATCATTCAGTCTGTCAGGTACTATTGCTCATCCATATTGGTCTTTATCAATGACTTTTGTTTACTCCTGAAAGCTATGAGAGAAGGTAGGTTGGCACCACTTATAATGAAGCAACCATTCCATATTGTGTAGAAGCCCATGATGGTGAAGCAGACACCACTGAAAATGAAATGACCATCCTAAAAGAACCAACAAGAATAAAGCAACCATCCTGTACTTCGGGAAGAACTTAGGTGTAGGGGAACCTGTAGCCATGCCTGCTTAGCGGCTGGCTACAGGTCTGCCTGACCATGCCTGTGGGGGCGTGGTCAGGGTGAAGTAGAGTGAGAGGCGGTCAGTGGCTGGTCACTTTCAGTTTCGTTTTCCCCTTTCTGCTTGCATACAGGCTGCTGCCATGCCGACTGGCTAGGTCACTCTGTAAGTAAGGCTTTTCCCTATTAAATACCCTTATATTTCTACTTGGCTCTGTATTGGTAATTTCCCACTATACTTAGAGGTCTTGTGAGGTAGGTCTAAAGTGCTGGTTTTAAAAGAACTTCTTGTTCATATGACTTTTCTTTTTGATCATGTATCATTTCCCTGCAAGTTATCTTAGCCTTATGATGATACCTATCTCTCAGAATTTGCTACGGGAAACCTTTAGTCTGTTTAGAACAGTACTATCTTGGGGGATAGCGTTACTCTTTTGAGCATTGTTAGGTCTCAAAGAAACCTGGGAAATGTCTCCCTCAGTACCTGTGGCTCCTCCCAGCTCTCCTTACTCTAGATTTCTTCCTTCCATGGCCTGGGAATCAGCTTGCCTCCCCAGCCTTATCCCTAGATAACAGCTATTTTGGACATGCCAGTCTCTTTGGTTCTTGGTGCAGGCCTCCAATCCTGGTTGGTGGCCTCTTGTTTGCTCTCCCTTCCCCTCTCTACATTCATGGTCTGGTTTAGTCTGCCAGCCATGCTCAGTCTGGAATCTTCTCTCGGCCTTCTTTCTCCCTTATATCTACAATAAACATTCTCTATACTTTAGGAATAGTCATGTCCTTCTCCTTTTATTTCATTTTCCCATTCAAACACCATGGACTTTTTGTTTGCCTCTGTTATGGCATGGATTTCACTTTCTCAGGAGAAAACTAACATAGAACAGCCTGAAGAGAGGTATAAAAGAAGTCATGCTTGGCATCTCCTGGCCTGGGGACTGCTGGCAGGTCAACTTGCCCCCAGTGGGCCAAGCAATCCAGAATCTGCTGACGTTGTTGTACTAGTCCTGCCCCCACAAAGGGGAGAGGTGAGCATGGGTCCCTGTCTCAGGCCCAGTTTCTGCTTGCCCTCTTTGGGATCTCCTGGTCTGGGGACTGCAGGTATGTCGACTTGTCCCTGGTGGACCAAGCCATCCATAGTCTGCCAATATCTCAGTGCTAGTCCCACCTGCACCCACTGGGAGAAGGAGTGTCTCAGACATGCCTGCACCCATTGTGAGACCTATCAGAATATAGTACCTGCTTGCATGCACCAGAACCCTGGACCATACCCACCAGGAGAGGAAGAGACCCTACTTGCACCCACTGAAAGAAGGGATGGGAAGATGACAATACAAAAACACATTCAACAACAGAAACACCAATATGACACCACCAGAAACTAGGAACCCTACACCAGCAAGACCCGAACATCTCAACACAGATGAAGAAAAAGGGAATGACCTCAAAAACAACTTCATGAAGATGATAGACACCTTAAAAGATGAAATGAGAAAATCCTTTGAAGAAATGGGAGAAAAAAAACAATCAAATTCAAGAAATGGAGGAAAAGACAACCCAAAACTTGCAAGAAACAATTCAAACAGTACAAGGTTTTGAAAGCTGAAATAGGGACAATTAAAAAAACACAGTCTGAGGGAATGTTGGAATTAGAAAAAACTGGGTAAATGATCAGGAACTACAGATGCAAGCATAACCAACAAAATACAAGAGATGGAAGAGAGAATTTCAGACATTGAAGATACATTAGGAGAAATAGATTCATCGACCAGAGAAAATCTTAAGTCTAACGAATCCCTAACACAAAATACCCAGAAAATATGGAACACTGTGAAAAGGCCAAACCTAAAAATAATAGGTATAGAAGAAGGTGAAGAAACCCAACTCAAAGGTGCAGAAAACATTCAACAAAAATCATAGAAGAAAACTTTCCCAACCTAAAGAAAGACATGCCAATGAAAGTTCAAGAAGCCTACAGAACACCAAATAGAGTGAACAACAAAAAAGTCGCCTTGTCACATATTAATTAAAACAAAAACATACAGAATAAAGGAAGGATATTAAGAGCAGCAAAGGAAAAAGGCCAAGTAACATATAAAGGCAAACCTATCAGAATTACATCTCACTTCTCCATGGAAACTCTGAAAGCCAGAAAGTCCTGGATAGATATTCTACAAACACTAAGAGACCACAGATACTAGGCCAGAATACTATCCCCAGCAAAGCTTCCAGTCACTATAGATGGAGAAAACAAAATATTCCACAACAAAACCAGATTTAAACAATACGTAACCACTAATCTAGCCCTACAGAAAGTACTAGAAGGAAAACTCCAACCTAAGGAAGTTAACTACACTCACAAAAACGTAGGCAATAGATAATCCCACTTTCTCAAAATCCAAAAGAAAAAACAGAGTAAATCCATACACAATACCACCACCACCAACAAATCAAAAACAAACAAGAATTACCACTCAATGGTCCTTAATTTCCCTCAATATTAGTGGTCTTAGTTCACCTGTAAAAAGACACAGGCTAACAGAATGGATATGAAGATAGAATCCATCCTTCTGCTTCATACAAGAAACACACCTAACTTCAAATACAGACGTTGTTACCTCAAAGTAAAGGGTTGGGATAAGATTTCCCAATCAAATGGACCCAAGAAACAAGAGGGTGTAGCTATCCCAATTTCTAACAAATTAGACTTCAAAGTAAAATCAGTCAAAAGAGATGAAGAAGGGCCTTTCATATTCCTCACTGGAAAAATCCATCAGGAAGAAGTCTCAATTCTGAACATTTATGCTCCAAATACAAAAGTACCCATAAAAGTACCCGTAAAAGAAACATTGTTAAAATTAAAATCACACATAAAACCTCACACATTTATAGTGGAACACTTCAACAGCCCTCTCTCACCACCAGACAGGATCACCAGACAGAAATTTAACAAATAAGCAAAGGAAATAAAGGAAGTCATGACCCAGCTGGGTTTAACAGACATCTATAGACCATTCCATCCAAACACAAAAGAATATACCTTCTTTACAACGCCACGTGGAACCTTCTCTAAAATCGACCACATACTCGGCAACATAACAAACCTCAACAGATAAAAAAAAAATGAAATGTGTTTTATCATATCACCATGCTTTAAAGTTAGAATTCGATAACAACACAAATTACAGAAACCCTACAAACTCATGGAAATTGAACAATGAACAATTGCACCATTCCTGGGTCAAGGGAGAAACAAAAAAAGAAATTAAAGACTTCTTAGAATTAAATGATAATGAAGACGCAACATACCCAAACTTATGGGACACTTTGAAAGAAGTACTAAGAGGAAAGATCATAGCACTAAGTGCCCACATGAAGAAACTGGAGAATAGTCACACTAGAGAATTAACAGCACAACTTAAAGTCTAAAACAAAAAGAGGCAGACTCACCCTGGAGGAATAGATGCCTGGAAATAATCAAATTGAGGGCTGAAATCAATAAAGTAGAAACAAAGAAAACAATACAAAGAATCAATGTAACAAAGAGTTGTTTCTTTCAGAAAATCAGTAAGTTAGATCAACCTTTATCCAAACTAACCAAAAGCCAGAGAAAGAACATGCAAATTAGCAAAATCAGAAATGAAAAGGGGGACATAACAACAGACACTGAAGAAATCCAGAGAATCATCAGGTCATACTTTGAAAACCTGTACTCCACAAAATTCAGAAATCTAAAGGAAATGGACAATTTTCTGGATAGATATCACTTACCAAAATTAAATCAAGAAGAGACAAGCAATTTAAACAGATCTATAATCCCTAATGGAATAGAAGCAGTCATCAAAAGTCTCCCAACCAAAAAAAGCCCAGTGCCATATGGTTTCAGTGCACAATCTACCAGAAATTCAAAGAAGACCTAATACCAATACTCCTCAAATTGTTCTACACAATAGAAGCAGAAGATTCATTGCCAAACTCTTTTTACAAGGCTTCAATAAACTTGGTAGCCAAGCCCCACAAAAACACATCTAAAAAAGAGAGGTACAGACCAATATCCCTCAAGAATATTGATGCAAAAATACTCAACAAAATACTGGCAAATCAATCCAAGAACACATTAGAGAAATCATCCATCATGATCAAGTTGGCTTTATCCCAGGGATGCAGTCATGGTTCAACATACAAAAATCTATCAATGTAAACCACCATATAAAGAAACTGAAAAAGAAAAACCACATGATTATCTCACTAGATGCTGGAAAAGACTTTGACAAAATTCAACAGCCCTTCATGATCAAGGTTTTGGAGAGATCAGGGATAACAGGAACATACCTAAACACGATAACAGCAATATACAGCAAGCCAACAGCCAACATCAAACTAAATGGAGAGAAACTCTATGCAATTCCTCTAAAATCAGGAACAAGACAAGGTGGTCCACTCTCCCTATCTCGCCAGTATTGTACTTGAAGTTCTAGTTAGATCAATAAGACAACAAAAGGAGATCAAGGGGATACAAATTGGAAAAGATGAAGTCAAACTCTCACTATTTGCAGATGATAGTTACACAAGTGACCCGAAAAACTCTACCAGGGAACTCCTACAACTGATAAACACCTTCAGCAATGTGGTAGGATACACAAATAATTCAAAATAATCAGTAGCCCTACTATACAGACAATAAATTGGTCAGAGAAGCATCTCCCTTTACAATAGCCAAAAACAACGTAAAATATCTTGGGGTAACACTAACAAAACAAGTGAAAGACCTGTATAGTAAGAACTTTGATTCTTTATAGAAAGAAATTATAGAAGATAAGAGAAAATGCAAAGATCTTCCTTGCTCTTGGATAGGTAGGATCAACATAGTAAAAATGTCAATCTTGCCAAAAACAATCTACAGATTCAATGTAATCCCCATCAAAATACCAGAACAATTCTTCACAGATTTTTAAAGAATAATACCCAACTCTTTTTGGAAAAAACAAAACACCCAGGATAGCAAAACAAAAACAAAAACAAAAACAAAAAAACTTTGTGCAATAAAGGAACTTCCAGAAACATCACCATCCCTGACTTCTATTATAGAGCTATTGTCTTGAAAACAGCTTGGTATTGGCACAAAAATAGACAGGTAGGTCAATGGAATTCAATTGAAAACCCTGATATGGACCCACACACCTAGGAACACCTGATTTTTGACAAAGAAGCTAAAATTATACAGTGGATAAAAGAAAGCATCTTCAACAAATGGTGCTGGTATAATTGGATGCTGGTGTCTAGAAGACTGCAGATAGATCCATATCTATCGCCATGCACAAAACTTAAGTCTAAATGGATCATAGACCTCAACATAAATCCAGCCACACTGAACCTCTTAGAAGAGAAAGTGGGAAATACCTTTGAATCAATTGGTACAGGAGACAGCTTTCTGAACATAACACCAGTAGCACAGCCACTAAGATCTGCAATTAATAAAAGGGATTGACTGAAACTGAGAAGCTTCTGTAAGGCAAAGGATACAGTCAACAAGACAAAATGGCAACCAACTGAATGGGAAAAGATCTTTACCAACCCCACATCTGACAGAGGGCTGATTTCCAAAATATACAAAGAACACAAGAAGTTAGTCACCAAAACATCAAATAATACAATTAAAAAGTGGGGTATGCGGGGCTGGAGAGATGCACCAACTGCTCTTCCAGAGGTCCTGAGTTCAATTCCCAGCAACTACATGGTGGCTCACAACCATCCGTTATGAGATCTGGTGCCCTTTTCTGGTGTGCAGACATACATGGAAGCAGAATGATATATATATATATATATATAATATATATATAATGATATATATATATAATAAAATCTTTAAAAAATGTGGGGTATAGAACTAAATGGAGAATTATCAATAGAGGAATCTAAAATGGCTGAAAGACACTTAAGAAAGTGTTCAACATCCTTATCCATTAGGGAAATGGAAATCAAAACAACTCTGAGATACCACCATCTTACTCTTTTCAGAATGGCTAAAATCAATACCACAGTCTATGCTGGAGAGGATGAGGAGAAAGGGGAACACTCTTCCACTGCTGGTGGGAGTGCAAACTGGGACAGCCACTTTGGAAATCAGTATGATGGTTCCTCAGAAAAATGGGAATCTGTCTACCAGAAGATCCAGCAATTCCACTCTTAGGCATTTACCCAAATGATGCACATTCATAGAACAAGGACATAAGTTCAACCATGTTCATAGCAGCATTATTTGTAATAGCCAGAATGTGGAAGCAACCTAGATGCCCCTCAACTTAAGAATGGATAAATAAAATGTGGTACATTTACACAATGGAGTACTGCTCAGCAAAAAACCAAAGACAAACAAACAAACAAAAACCCAATGGAATCTTGAAATTCGCAGGCAAATAGACGAAACTACAAGAAACCACCCTGAGTGAGATAACCTAGTCACAAAAAGACAAACATGGTACGTACTCACTCATAGATGGATATTAGATATAGAGGAAAGGATTACCAGCCTACAATCCACACTGCCAAAGAAGTTAGTAAACAAGGAGGACCCTAAGAGGGACATACATGGTCCCCCGGAGAAGGGGAAAGGGTCAAGATCTCCTGAGCAAATTGGGTGTATTGGGGAGGGGAGAGGGGTTTATGAGAAAGAGTAGGGAAGAGAAGTAGATTAGGGAGCAGGAAGATTGAGTCAGGGGAAGAATAGAGGTGAGCAAGAAAAGAGATACCATAATAGAGGGAGACATTATAGGTTTAAAGAGAAATCTGGCACTGGGGAAATGTCCAGACATCCACAAGGATGAGACCAACTAACAATGAAAGTAATAGTGGAGAGACTACTTTAAATGCCCTTCCTTGATAATGAGATTGATGACTACCTTATATGCCATCCTAGAGCCTTCATCCAATAGGTGAAGCAGACATCCACAACTAAACATTTAACTGAACTCCTGGAATTCTGTTGCAGAGAGTGAGGCGTGATGAGCAAAGGGTCAAGACCAGACTGGAGAGACCCACAGAAACAGCTGACTTGCACAAGGGGTTGCTCATGGACCCCAGACTGATAGTTGGGAAACCAGCATAGGACCAACCTAGACCCTCTGAATATGGGTGTCGATTAGGAAGTCTGGATAATCTATGGGGCCTCTGGTAGTGGATCAGTATTTTTCCCTAGTGTAGGAATGGACTTTGGGGGCCCATTTCACATAGAGGGATACTCTCTCAGCCTACACACTCGGGGTAGGGCCTAGGCCCTGCTCCAAATGATATGACAGACTTTGAAGATGCCCCATGGAAAGTCTCACCCTCCTTGGGGAGCAGAAAGGGAATGGGATGGGAGTTGATGTGGGTCAGGGGAGGAGGGCAGTGAGAGTGAACTGGGATTGACATATAAAACAAGCTTGTTTCTAATATAAATAAAATTCCATATACGATTTTTCTAGTCAACTTGAGTGATACTTTCTGCTCTAGTAGAGGCTTAATGTCATCTAAATGCACTCAGTGATTGGCTATTCCTTTCTCTGTCTATATGGACAAAGCTGTTTCATGGGCATCTTCTTAGTGACAGCGTTCAATCAGGGTTGCTGCTGAAGCATCCTCTGAAATCCCTCCTTTAGTCATAGTTATCCTTTCACCATGAATTTCCCTTCTGAAACAAAGTTATCCCTTAGGTGACACCTTTTTGGAATCTAGATCTTGTTTCCTGGTGTTAGCATTTCCTAACAATTCTATCTTTTGTACCCCAATGTAGTCCAATTGCTTGAAGCAAATCTGTCTTAGGCCAGACTCCTGGTAACCTTGTCCACTTGTTGTGTATAGCTGATTGATGGGTTGAGAGCTCTCCCTTATAATGGTGAAGACTAAGAAGTCAAGTTCCGAGTCACCTTTTTCATTAATAGTCATCTTCAAGTTTATCTAGATTAAATTCAGTAGCTTAACTGATATGTATATGCCAGGAGCACTCACAGTCTTCAGTCTTGTTCCAGGAAATTACAGTGACACATGGGTTCCCTAGAGAGTTGTTGTCTTCAGTTAATTTAAATTTCAGGTAAATAATAATGCTTTCATTTATATTGAATATATTGATGGATACGACTTTTAATAGTACATAGAAGTGGTATGAATATCTAGAGGCAGCTGCCAATCTCTACCCCAAATGAGCTTAAAACATTTCATGGAACGTTAATCAATGTTTATCTGAAACTCAAAGTTAATTAGGTGTTTTTTTTTGTCAGCCTTAGACATGAAGAAACTATTACTTGTGTGAATTGGCACATACTGGGCACCTCAGCAGAAGGGACAGATGAGTGTCATGGTCATGGTGCTCAGAAATGCAGCGTCCACGGGCCCTCAATGACATGTACATATAGCATGTTTATGGAAGGAGATGGGTTTCAGGTGGGTGAAGGCACCTGGAAAAGGTATGGACATGTGGAAGTTCAGGCTATTATCAAGAAATGGCTAGGCCCAGGTAGGAGTGTAAACTGAGGAAGGACTGGAGGGGAAAGTGATTTTCAACTAACTTTACTCTGTTATTAGTGGAAAGACATTTATTTTTATCACCATGAAGGGGAAGCACTAAAACTATAATTTTGGAAGACCATTGCTTCCCATAAACAAGAGAAAAAAAGCGATTTTGTGCTGAACAACAATTTGTTGGTGAACACTATAATATGGTCCTCCACAAGCGGTCAATTGTAAGAAACTGAGAGCTGTGTGTAGAAATATTTCTCTGTGCTCTTTTTCTAGATTGCATAGAAACTGGGTACAGGGCAGAGCTGGACAGCTGAAAGTTTCCACTCTTGGAATTTAGGAACCATAAACTCACTAGCTATAAGGTGACTGTCTCTATGGTCTACATGTTCCGTGCTTTATGATGTTGGTCTGACCTGTGGGCACAGAAGAACACAGAGACTTCCACAGGAATCAGAAGTAGTTTAATCTACTGTTATTATAGTGGGGAAAGACCTTCCCCTTGCCCTCCGTGTCTCCTTTTCAAGGGACACACACACACACACACACACACACACACACACACACACACACACACACACACACACACACACGTACGTTCTGGTTATCCTGGAAAGTAACTATTGCTCCAAGTCCCAATCATGATCTGGGCCAATCCATCCTCCTCAACTCATTTTCAACTCTTTTTAGCTTATCTTTCTCTCTGTCAAGGTGCAGAACTGAATACATATCTTACTCTCCTTTGCCTGTTATTTTCTCTCCTCTCTAAGTACCAGTGAGATCAAGCCCACTATTATTAAGAAATAAGAGAAAGTCCTACAAGCTATCCCCTCCTTAACCGAACCTCATAAATTAGGCTTATGACAGAGGACAGGAACTTGAAGGTAACAATTAGAATACCAATTCATTGTGTTAAATTTGGAAAGGCTTTTATAATATCATGTAAATAATAATAGCTTCACAAATCTGAAGAATGGAATACAATTTATTTCACAATTTGGCAAAGCTTGTCTATTTTGTTATAAAAATGAGCAAAGATTTATTTTTACTTTTGGAAGGGACTTTATCCAAAGTACAATACTCCTTGCTCCTACCCACTATTGTGTTTAAAGAAGGGACAATTCCTGGCCAGGAGTGACTTATTTTAACTTAGAAGGTAGGGCGTCTTATGTTGACTTACCTATTTTTCTTTTGTTGGGGTTTTCCTCCATCCTGGTAATTGCTTTTGGAAAGGACACTTAGCAGAAAGGCAAACTGTTGCACCTGAAGATTGATTGTACTATTTCCTCTATTTCTCTGTCCTTATCAATTTTTTGTGACATTTGTGAAAGTCAATATATTGTTCATTTTTCATTACTACATGAAGAAAATGCTCAGCTGGGGAGAAACTTTCAAAATCAGGGACTCCCATCTGCAGCCACTAGGGAAGATGTGTTTATCAAGAATATGTACAGATAGACTTAAAAGGTTTTTTCTCATTTACTTTGAATGCTATATATGTTACTCTTGAAAATGTAGATATTGGAAAAGATACAGATTTAGGAAGGAAAGAAATATTATACCTCATAGAGACCCATTAGTGCACATGCATATGTGCATATATTTGTCAACACTGGTATATTATTTGCATGCATATTCATGGAATGTGCATTCTCTGCCTTTGAAGCATTGGTAGTAGAGCTGTACAATTTTACATTATTTTACTTTACTGGCACATGTTATAGTCACTCTGTATCAGTGGGGTAGGGCTATTTCACAGTTTTGAGTTCTTTAACACTGTAAAAAAGCCATTCTTTGATGCCTAGTTCTTTCAGATTTTTTTTTGAGACAGGGATTCTCTGTGTAGCTTTGGAGCCTATCCTGGCACTCGCTCTGGAGACCAGGCTGGCCTCGAACTCACAGAGATCCACTTGCCTCTGCCTCCTGAGTGCTGGGATTAAAGATGTGTGCCACCAACGCCTGGCTCTTTCAAATGTTTTAGTGAAAAAATTTTACCCATTGGAAGAACGTGTCACAATTAAAATTTTAAGTATTCTTTTTAGATTAGCATGCAAAATAACTGGCTTCAGCATGGGAGCTTTGCACATATTTATCATTACATTTAGTTTTCTTGTGTTTCCCTTCTGTTCCTGCCCTTCAGTGCTCCCTTCCTCTTAGCATCATTCCTTTCTTCTCCCTGTTAGTCCTCAATTCTGCTTTTTCCTCACAATACCCTCTTTATTTCCTATCACCAAGAAGACCACCTCCCTTCTCATTCATGTTCCCTTCTCTCTCTCTTCCTCTCTGTGTGTCTCTCTCTAACACAACTCTCTCCCCCCCTTCTCTCCCAGTTTCTCACACACACTTTCTCCCTTCCTCCCTCCCTCCTTCCTTCTTTCCCTTCTCACACACATTCTCTGTCTCCCCCTAGCCCCACACGCTTACTTTAAATCTTCCTTCATCCAGTTTATCAAAAGTTTTTAAGACAAACTGCATTCTGAGCTTGTATTTTGCTATCCAAATGTGAAGGTGTCTAGGAGGCACAGCACAGCTCTAGAGGCAGGAAGCAGAAGCAGAGGAAATACATCTGTAGGTTTGACAGGCACTCCAAAGAACTCTCTGGAGATAATACAGCCATGCAGCCTTCCATCTGCATTGAAGGACAGGTCCTGTGTCCTCACACATTCCACCAAACACTCCAGACTCTGTCTTTCTGATGGGTGATGCTTATTCCTCATTTAGTTTGCATATTCCTCTTGGAAAAATTTGTGCATCTTTTGCTCTGCTTGAGAATGCTCTTCATTTTCTTTTTCTGTGTTCTTTATACAGTTCAACTCTAAGAGGATTAAAAGGGACAGATAGAAAGGGACCATTCAAGTCCAATCTTACAAGGTATTTAAGAAATATTATTGAAAATAGATTCTTCTCTCATACATTACACCATAGCCAGTTTGCCCTCCATTCCTCCCAGCTCACCCCAGTCTCCCTCTCCCCCAGATTGACTCCCCTTCCTGTTTCCTTTTCAGGAAAGAGCAGGCCTCCAAATGATGGCAGCCAAACAAGACAAAATAAGATACAATAAGACAAAATACTCCTATCGAGGATGGACAAGGCAACCCAATAAGCGGCAAAGAGACCCAAGAGCAGGCAAAAGACTCAGACAGAGTCCCACAAAAAGCACCGAGCTAACAGCCATAGCATATACACAGAGAGGACCTAGTACAGACCCCTGCAGGCCCTATACTTGCCATATCTGTGAGTCCATATGAACCCTGCTTAGTTGATGTTATGGGTCATGTTCTCCTGGTGCCCTCCATCTCCTCTGACTTCTACAGTCTTTCCTCCCTCTCTAAGGCTAGATTTCCTGATCTCTGAGGGGAGAGACCAGATGGGGACCTCTAATTTGGACAGTCTTTCTGCATGATGCCTGGCTCTCTGTACCAGCTCCCATCTGCTATGGGAAAAAGCCTCTCTAATGAGACCTGGACAAGGCACTGATCTATGAGCATAGCAGAATACCATTAGGAATCATTTCTATATTTCTTTTCTTTTTAAAATTTAAATTAGAAACAAGCTCCAGTTCCCTCTCCTATCCTACCCCCCTGACTGCTCCCCAGGGAGAGTGAGGCCTTTCAAGGGGATCTTCAAAGTCTGTCATATCATTTGGAGCAGGGCCTAGGCCCTCCCCCTTGTGTCTCAGCTGAGAGAGTATCCCTCTATGTGGAATGGGCTCCCAAAGTCCATTCATGTACTAGTGATAAATACTGATCCACTACTAGAGGCCTCATAGATTGCTCAGGCCCCCTAACTGACACCCACGATCAGAGGGTCTAGGTTGGTCCTATGCTGGTTTCCCAGCTATCAGTCTGGGGTCCATGAGCTGTTTCTGTGGGTCTCTCCAGTCTGGTCATGACCCCTTTGCTCATCATTTGTCCCTTTCTGCAATGGAATTCCAGGAGTTCAGCTCAGTGTTTAGCCGTGGGTTTCTGCTTCTGCTTCCATCAGCTACTGGATGAAGGCTCTAAGATGGCATATAAGGTAGTCATCAACTTCATTATCAGGGAAGGGCATTTAAAGTAGTCTCTCCACTATTGCTTAGATTGTTAGTTGGTGCCATTCTTGTAGATCTCTGGACATTTCCCTAGTGCCAGATTTCTCTTTAAATCTACAATGTCTCCCTCTATTATGGTATCTTTTTTCTTGCTCTCCTCTATTCTTCCCCTGACTCAATCTTCCTGCTCCCTCATGTCCTCTTCTCCTGTTCTCTTTCTCCTAACTCAGAGAATCTATGTTTGGTTCCATCCTAGGTCTCTTGGCTATCCAGTCTCCTTCATTTCTGGCCAGTGTTGGGCATAAGCTCCCTCTTATGGAATGGGGCCCAGAAGTCACAGATATCCATCTGCCTCTGACTCCTGAATGCTGGAATTAAAGGTGTGTACCAACACTGCCTGGCCTCTATGGCTGTGGCTAGCCTTGCACTTTGATCTTCAGTTAATCTTTATTAGATCATAAAATATCACCACATAATTTTTTGTTTGTTTTTTTTTTAAATTTATTTTTCAAGACAAAATTTCTTTGTGTAACTCTGGCTGTCCTGGAATTCACTTGCAGAGCAGGTTGACCTTGGATTCACAGAGATCCACCTGCCTCTGCTTCCAGAGTCCTGGGATTAAAAGCATTCACCATCACTGCCAGGCTAACATATTTTTTTGTCCTCATTCTGTCATGGGCATTTTAAATGTTAGCTGTGTCCTTACAAACAACAAAAAGTTATTTTTAAAGCTTTTATGCCATAGATTTATTAGTGTCATTTGTGTGTGTGCTGCATTTTTTATAGAAATGCATCTTCTCTAAATGATTCTATGTAAAAAAACTTCTGTTTCTCTTTTATGTTTAATTTTAACTTTGATTTGATTAAAATTGGATGCATTGTCTAAAATGCATTCTTTCCTGGGATGGCTGTCCATTATGGAATCAATCTGCTCCTGGTTTTGAGTTAATTATCACATATGGTGCTTCTGTATATATATTTGTATAATCTCTAGGGCATCTAGGTTGACCCCCTTCTTCATCTCTTCATGTGCCAGTGCATTGTTGTTTTAATGATTGTAACTTTATGTTGTGATATTTTGCTTATGATCTAATAAAGCTTGCCTGAAGATCAGAACGCAAAGCTAGCTATAGCCATAGGGGCCAGGAGTGGTGGCACACATTAATCCCACCCAGTACTCAGGAGACAGAGGCAGATGGATCTCTGTGAGTTCAAAGCCCTTGGGATACTTGAGAGTGAATCAGTCTAAAAGGGAAACAGAGCTCACACCTTTAATCCCACCAATAAGGAGGTAGAGATGGGAGTGATAAGGCTGGGTGGAGAAAGGAATATAAGACGGGAGGAGACAGGGACACATTGCAGTCTCTAGGCAGTCTGAGGAGCAATGCAGTTTGGAGATGCAATTAGAGGACATAATCTGAGGATTGGGAGAGCTGAGCACTCTCTAGTGGCTGGCTGTTTTGTTTCTCTGGTCTTCAGTTTGAATCTGTTTCTGTGTTTTTGTTATTCATGCTACAACTTTAAAACAGGTCGTATTACTCAGAGGATTAACGCTCCTCTTTAGTTTCCTTTCTAGAATAATCTTGTTTAAAAAATGGTACTGGGTATTGAATTTAAGGCAAGATGTCTACCACTCAGGTCTGCTCCTACCTCTAATTTTACCTTTTATTTTGAGGGTCTCACTAAGTTGTGCAGGCTATCCTTGAATATATTATACAGCTTAGTCTAGCTTTGAACTTATGATTCTTCTGCCTCAACCTTCCGAGTAAATGGTATTATAGGGCTGTATAACCAGGGTTAGCATCTCAAAATTTTATTGATATTTTTATGCATTTGCTGCTCTTCTCTATGTAATTTGTCCATCTGGGTTACCTGCTCTCCTTTGTACTTTTGGCTGCCAGGCTGCTACACCTCGTTCCCCTCTCTCTCTTCTCCCTTCCTGTCTTCCTCTCCCCATATAGTCCAGCTCAGCATCATGTTCACTATGGACTCTCCAGATGTCTCTGCCTCTGGCTATGCTCTACCCCATATCTCGACCATATCTAGGAGCAGTCCTTTCCTTTTTATTCTTTTCATTAACATATATTATGATATGTGTTTAACTTTCATTAGAGATATATTGCTGAAATTTATCTTTTGATAATAAGTCATTGTTAATCAACAATCATTGTTACTGGTGATTTCAAGACACGATAAAAATGAAGATGCTCAGTTCATTTCTCCAGGAAAGAATTCAAAATGTAAAATTGTTGGGTAGAAGTGAACAAACTGTATCTAGAGCAATCTGAGAATACATAATAGCCGTCCATGCCTGTGTGAGAAATTGCCATATATGAGAAGCTAGCCACCAAAATCCAAACAATCCATTTAAAAAGTGGAGTGCAGAACTAAATAGAAAATTCTTAATAGAGGAAACTAAAATGGCTGAAAGAGACTTAAAAAAGTGTTCAACTTCCTTAGCCATCAGGGGAATGCAACTCTGAGATACCATCTTATACCAGCCAGAATGGCTAAAATAAAAAACACCAAGGACAGTCTTTGCTGGAGAGGATGTGGAGAAAGAAGAACACTCGTCCATTGCTGGTGGGAGTGCCACTTTGGAAATCTGTATGGCGATTCCTCAGGAAATTTGCAGTCAGTCTACCACAAGATTCAACAATTCCACTCTTAGGCATATACCCAAAAGAAGCACATTCATACAACAAGAACACCTGTTCAACAATGTTCATTGCAGAATTATTTGTAATAGCCAGACCCTGGAAACAACCTAGATGCCCCTCAACTGAAGAATGGATAGAGAAAATGTGGTACATTTACACAATGGAGTACTACCCAGAGGAAAAAACCAATGGAATCCCTGAATAAGAATGTCAATTTGGAGGTCTGGGCAATCTATGGGGCCTCTGGTAGTGGATCAGTATTTATCCCTAGTATACGAATGGACCTTGGGAGCCCACTCCACATAGAGGGATACTCTTGCAGCCTAGACACATGAGGGAGAGTCTAGGCCCTGCTCCAAGTGATATGACACACTCTGAAGATCCCCCATGAAAGGCTTCACCCTCTCTGGGGAGCAGAAAGGGTTTGGGATGGGGGTGGGAGAGTAGGGGGGAGGGTAGTGAGAGGGAACTGGGATTGACATGTAAAAGAAGCTTGTTTCTAATTTAAAATTGATCTAATTATAATTATAAAAATTAAAAAAACCAAATAACAATGGAATCATGAAATTCACAGGCAAATAGATGGAACTGGAAGAATATATCTTGAATGAGGTATATATCTTGAATCTCAGAAGGACAAGCATGATATGTACTCACTCATATATGGATATTAGACTACCAGCCTGCAATCCACATCACCAGAGAAACTAGGAAACAAGGAGGACCCCCAAGAGAAGAATGCATGGTACCCCAAAGAAGGGGAGGGGGACAAGAACCCCTGAGCAAATTGGGAGCATGGGGGGAGAGAGGAGGTAGGTGGGAAGGGGAGAGGAGGAGAAGGAGAGAAGAGGGAAGAGGAGAGAACAGGAGGACTGGGACAGGGGAGGAATAGAGGGGGGCAAGAAAGGAGATGCCTTGATAGAGGGAGCCAGTATAGGTTAGGAGAGAGGTCTGGCACAGGGAAATAGTTAGGGGATCCACAGGGATGACCTCAACTAAGAATCTAGGCAGTAGTGGAGAGGCTGTCTTTGATGCCCTTCCCCTATAATGAGATTGATGCCTACCTTGGTTACCATTCCTAGAGCCTTCATCCAGTAGCTGATCGAAGCAGAAACAGGCACCCACAGCTAAACACTGAGCCATACTCCTGGAATCCAGTTGCAGAGAGGGAGGAGGAATGAGCAAAGGAGCCAAGACTGTGCTGGAGAAACCCACAGGAACAGTTGACCTGACCTAGTGAGAGCATGGAGACCCTAGTCGTAAAGCTGGGAACCAGCATTGGAACCAAGCCCTCTAAATGTGGGTGCCAGCTAGGAGGTCAGGGCAGTCTATGGGACCTCTAACAGTAGAGTCAGTGTTTATCCCTAGGGCAAAATGGACTTTGGGAGTTCATTCCCTATGGAGGGATACTACTGCAGTCTAGATATGAGAAGGGGAAGGAGGGCCTGGGCCTTTCCCCAAATGATGTGATAGACTTTGAATCCCCCTCCCACCGTGGAGGGCCTCACTATCCTTGGGGAGTGGGTGGGAGTTGGGTTGAAGGGGTCAGTGGGTAGCTTGGGAGAGCGAGGGAATGGGGGGATTGATATGTAAAAAAAAGAAAAAAAGAAAAAAAAAGGAAAAAAAAAGAAAAAGAAAAGAAATCGCCCCAAGTTTCACAGCTTAGAAAAATAAGCACCAGGCATGTTGGTACACACCTTTACTACTTGGAAGGCAGAGGCAGATGGATCTCTGTGATTTTGAGGCCAGTCTGGTCTACAAAACAAGTTCCAGGACAGCCAGTTCTGTTACACACAGAAACCGTGTTTCAACCCCCCACCCTTACCCCCCAAAAAAGAATAAATATTGATCTCTCAACTTTTGTGGGTCACCTCTTTGGATGTGGCTCATTTGGCATGTCTCTTAGGCTTCAACCAAGTTGCTTTCCACACCACAATGTTTACCAAGGGAAGATTTTCTTCCATGGTCACTAAGATCAATATTGGCAGACCTCAGGTCCTCCTCCCACCATTGGTCTCTTGCAACATGGGTGCTCATGGCAAAGCTGCTTTATCCACGAGGGGGGGTGTAGATGGAGAGAGTGTGCAATACCAAGTCACATTCCTCTCGTAAGTAACCTTGGGAAGGACTCTTCACATGTTCACCACTGGGTCTATCCCATATGGAAGGGAGGACAAATGATTAGACACAGCACCAACTCAAGAAAAGAGCAATCACTAGGGGCTAGCTGAGACCCTGATAACCAAAGAGCTTGAGTTTCACTGCACCATTCCTAGAACTAAAGAGTTTTAATATGTTAATGATTATTTTTATTATAATTAGTACATATTTTTCTTTTAATATTAAATAAAGAATATGTATATTGCTCATTAGTTGTTTGTAATTTTATTTTATTTTGATTGATAATACTTATTTTCCACTGTTCTTTCCCTTTGGGAACCTTAGTCCCTAAAATCCTTTTACTCACAGGGTTGTAATGTTGATTTAGTTTTAAATTCTGACCCTTTCATGGAGGGGAAACTGACCTGACATCTTCAGAGAGTTGAAAGAAATTTGTATCTCATTTTGCTGTGTGGTTCAGATTAAATACCTGTTTGAGTTAGAAACTGTGGCTGCCACTGAAGATACCTATTGAAACTCACAATTTGACATTTGTTCCCCAACTGTGATTGCATTTGTAATAACATATTGAAAAACAACGGTTTTAGCACCAGATATACATGGCCTAGCAATTTGCAAATTAGTCATCAGTGTCTGCCCTTTTCAGTGCAAAACTGGTTAAAACTAATTGAAGTGTCATGTCTAAGAAGTTTCAGAACCGTGGACTACTCATCTATTAAAAGCTCCTAAGCAGGCAAATCTCCAGGCATAAAACCATGTCTTGTTTAGAAGATCAAGGATGAAATAACATTAAGCAGCACTACCAGCAATTGCAGGAAACTTGTTTCCTAAAACCAAGAACAGTGTTCTGTGGGTAATGGAATAGCAGACTGGTGACCTCCAGTTTGATCTTGGGCAAATCACTTAAACCAATTTCTTCATCTCTGAAAGAGAAACTTACATCTTTATTTAAATTCTTTAATTACTACTCATATTTACATATCCATGCCCCCATTCCCTTGTCTTCCCATCCTCTCATGTTCCCCACCAACGCCCCCACAACCCATTTCCAAACTCCTCCCCAGGGATAATGAGGCCCTCCACCAGGGACCTTCAAAGTCTGTCATATCATTTGGGGGAGGGTCTAGGCCCTCGCTGTATCTGGGCTGCAATAGTATCCCTCTATAGTGAATGGACTCCCAAAGTCCATTTGTGCTCTAGGGATAAAGAAGAAAATTACATCTTTGTTACACATTTCAAAATGCCATGAACATTAATGAAGTAATATCTGTAAGACATAAAATTTATGGGGATATTTATTTTTAAGAATCTTCCTAAGTTCTCTGCTTTTGAATTCATCCACTCACTGGACAGCTTTCATTAGAGGACAGTTCTTATCCTAAGACAAAAATCTTCCCTCTGTTACTTCTTTGTCTAGTTTCAAGCTCTGATTGACCTTGTGATTTTTGTCTTTGGTAGTACTTCAGTTATTTGAAATAATCTGCTTGATTCCTCTCTAAGAATTTATTTTTAAATCTACATTAAAAAGCATTTGGTTGAGAAATTGTTTCTAATTGCAGGAAATACTAATAATCTTGTGAAATTGTAATTTTCTTGCCAATTCATGATCACTAAAATGATTCAGTAAAGGATCAGCGACCTGACATGCACATGCAGTGACTCTTTCTTTCTTTCTTTCTTTCTTTCTTTCTTTCTTTCTTTCTTTCTTTCTTTCTTTCTTTCTTTCTTCCTTCCCTCCTTCCCTCCTTCTTTTCTTCTTTCTTTCTTTCTTTCTTTCTTTCTTTCTTTCTTTCTTTCTTTCTTTCTTTCTTTCTTTCTTTCTTTCTGTCCAAATGACACACGCAGATACTGGCCACTCTTTTCTGGTTGTTTATAATTCAGAGGAAGGCAATAATGGAGTCAAAGGAAATAAAAAAATATTCTGAGAACTGAGCATTGGTGTTTGGAAGGTGAGTTAGCTCACAGAGATGACCTTGTTCTGGCAGAAAGATGACTGTGTGCTATAGAGGAGGTTGGGATTCAGAGGCATGTCTGACTCACATTAGGTTTAGATGAAACTGTAGGTAGTGAGCTGGGGCTGTAGCTCAGATGGTAGAGTATTTGCCTAGCATGCAAAAGTCTCTGGGTTACAACCCCAGTCTCACATATGTTAGGCATGATAGTAAATGCCTGTGATTCTAGAATCTGGAAAGCAGAGGCAGGAGAATCTAAAGTTTAAGAATTCCCTTGATTATGTAGTAAATTCCAGGCTAGCTTGGGATATATATATATATATATATATATATATATATATATATATATATATCCCAGCTTAAGAGAGAATAGAGGCCAGATGGAGATGTGTGGGGTGGGGAAGAAAATGTTAATATGTATTTTTTGACTGCTATGTTCGTAAGAAAATATTTAGGATGTTTATTTGTTCTTTATGGGTGATAGACGTTTTTGTCTCAGTCTTTGTTTATCAAAGGCAGGAGCAGAATTTAGTTTACAGTTTTGTTCATCTTTAATTCTTAATAAATTCATTTTATCTATTATTCTTTTGAATTATGTATTGGGATTATACACTACGATGGGCACTGTGTATATCAATGTGAATTAGCCACTGTCTCTCTGCAAGTGAAAAACATGGAGTCAAAGAGTGTATAGCTCAAAGGTCACATTCACATATTCATATGGAGGTGGACTCAGTATAGTGAATGAGACCCTTGAGGCTTCTCAAAGGGAGGTCGAAGCTTGGCTTGAAGGCTGAGTAGAAGCAAGTAGAGATTACTGGTGTGCGGAAGAGTATGCACCAAGAGGAGATCCCACAGGTCTACTGGGGCAATCACTAGTGGTTGAAAGAGGTTTGATTTAGAAGTTAGAGAGCAGCAGTGGGGAGAGATAGATTGTATCCTATCAACCACATGCCAAGCCCTGCTTTAAGTGGAACCTGATGTACTCATCTTCTCTTCTAAGACTTGTCCCATGGTCTCCTTATGGTTTCCTTTCTTTCAGAAACCATTTCCAGATTCTTCTCGTTACACGAATGCTTCTTTGTCCTCAGGCCCAAATCAGTGCTTCTCTGTAAACTGACATTTGTCTCCTGACTGCCCACTCCTAAATAACCAACTCACAGGCTGAATATTACTCATAAATCCTTGGTCAATAGCTCAGGTGTATTACTACCTAGCTCTTACATTTTAAGTTAACCCATATTTCTAATTTATACTCTGCCACATGGTAGTTCCCTTATTAGCATGGCATGTTCATCTCCTGCTCTCTCTGCATCTGGCTGGTGGCTCCTGACTCTGCCCTTCTTCCCCTCATCCTTAGCTTGGTTGTTCTGCCTATACTTCCTGCCTGGCTACTGGCTGATCAGCGTTTTATTAAAGCAATTCAAGTGACAAATCTTTACAGTGTAGATGAGGATTACTCCACAGCACCTCTCATTTTCTTTGCTTGGACCACTGTTTATAGAATTGGAGTTGTGGCCATGCCAGCATATTGCCATTTGTCAATGTGTTTTTTGAATCCTTGCTTAGGAGTTTGTGAAAATCAATGTAATTTAACTGGCAAAGACCTTTAGTGATGTTCTCATTTCTTGAAAATGAAAACACTGACGAACAGGTTAAAAAGTCCCCACGGGCAGGTTTTAATCTCAAGGGTCAAAAGCATAATTTAAACTATGTCTCCAAAAGAAGGTATTACTGTCAAGATCATCAGTACCCAATGCTAAACTGTGGCACAGCAAGTGGCAGAGCATGGCTTTGGCCATGACTTCCTCTTTCCACCTTGACATTTCTTCATCACATATTGTCTGTATAGCTCCAGGCAGTTAGCATCCATAATAACAGGATTCTCAGTGTAAAGAGGGCTTCTTCCTAGCAGTTCCACTGGATGTTCTAAGCTTGTGCCACGATGGCCTGGGTGGGATTGTGTTCAATCTAAAATGAGTTAAAATGGCCAGATGACCTAAATAGCAAAGCCTGTTAAGGCAGCTTATTCTTCCCCACAGAGAAATTCTCAGCACTTAGATATAAAGGGAAAATACTTCTTTACTTAGCTTGCAGCTCTACTCTCTAGCTATTGCATAGAGACCTAGCCTCATCAGAAATATTCTATAGCTTATATAGCAGTAGGCATTGTCATAATCCTGTCTGTATGACCATCCTGTGGTGGTCTTTTCATTCCCACCCCAAAGAGATTTTTCCTAGAGCTAAGCAAATTTTACAGAAACTGAGATTTATATGCTTTTTACTTGATAGTTTTATCTTCAGCAAGAACAACTTGCTGTTGGCATCTTTTCTAGAAAAATGGAAGGATCATGCAAGTTTACAAAGGCAGAAGTCAGTAATGAGATGAGACACAGAGTTCCTTATTCCATTTCTTAAGTAAGCTTGCTAGTCAATTAATGTTAAAGACAGTTAAAGCAACTTACATAGTCACTTTAAGATCACTCAAGTCCAAACCATCTGCATATGGCAATGATGATTTCCCATGATCATAGAATATTACCTAAAGGACAAATGAGAAATTGACATTAAAATCCAAAGAAATTTAATAAAGATTCTGCAACCAGTCATCCAACCATCCTTATATTCTGTGAAATTTATTGAATGCCTGGAATTTCTAACTATGATCAATAAATATAGTTACTTGTTATCTTCAGGATAGCTCTGGTCATCAAGTAGAAAATGATAGGATGAGTTATGGTGGCTAAAAATCAGTAATAATCTTTGAATTTACTTTGCTAAATTTTGATTTTCATGCTACATGGAGAGACTTTTAAGACTTTGGTCAAGTCATTATGTAATGTAGAAACCATTTCAGAGCTGCCATGGAAATATACATTAAATCATTTTTAAAAGATTTTTAAAATTTATTTATTTATTATGCATACAGTCTTCTGCCTGCATGCCAGCAGAGGGCACCAGATGTCATTCAATGTGGTTGCCAGGGACTGAACTCAGGACTTCTGGAAGAACAGTCAGTGCTCTTAACCACTGAGCCATCTCTCCAGCCCACAATAAATCATTTTTAATGAATTAAAATATTCACAATATTTTATGAAATGAAAATCTCCATATTCAAATAAAGTGCTTGACTGTTGTGCCGGGAATGTATGAATGAACCATACTACTGTGACATACCCATTAGAGGAGAGTCACATAGGCAAGGTCATTAAGGTGGGGACCTCTGAATATTTTGAAAGGATAAAAAAGAAATAAAACCCTGACTTTGTAGCTTTTAGGTGCAGAAATGGTCCATAGAAGGGATGGTTGTGTGTGATTGCAGTTTTCAGGAGAGAGTCTCTTTCAGGAACAATGTCACTCATAACACAGAAGACTAGGGAGACACAAAAGACCGTCTTCAAAGTCAGCACACAGTGGGGATTCTCTTTGGAATAATGAGACACTCGAAAAACACTATACATCTAAAGATGGAATGCATACCTTTCTGACTAGCAATCCCAAACAATCCATTAAGATATAAACATTTCCCTTGCCCCATCTATCTCTAAGTCTAGTATTCCAGATGAATCCCAGATCCAAGTGGCTGGCACAAGTGATGCATTTTACTTTCTTCTTCCTGTTACTGCTCAAATAGAATTCTAACATTGTCTAAGAACATTTATACTACAGCTTGCATGTAAACTTCTTTGGGAAGATTGGTGTGGTTGTGCTTTGAGGATCTGCTAGGGGGGGTTAAGGAGAAAAATCCACAAATGTACTTGAATAACATAGATATCTGGGTCAATAATCTCAGAGTAGAAACATAACTTGTTTTCTCTGACTTGAATTGTTCATTATAAACATAATTCCTTCCTGCCTTCACAACCTTCCTCTGTGTCTAGAAATTTTTCTAATGTATGATTAGCATAACAAATGCAGCAAAGCAGTGTACCTGCCACATGTTTCAATTTTGACACATTGAAAACAATAATTGTGAAGACTCTTTGCTTTTCTTGTGTAATTTTATACACTTCCCTTCTTTTTGTAGAAGTATTTTACATTTTTGAAATTTATATGAGGAGAATTGAATATAGCTCTTGCTTTTCTTCTGTGTAGTACTCATTTTTTAAATATTGTATTCTTGGCATTTAACCCTGTTATTATATAACTGTAGTTTGATAACTTTTACTTGTATTGTATATCATTCTACAAATATATTACAATACATTGATCTATCTTAGTGTTGATAGGCATTGTTTTTCTAATCAGGGGTAGGGATTTTCTTGACATTATTATTATTATTATTATTATTATTATTATTATTATTACTGTTGAGTAAATTCAGGAAGGTAAAGATACAACAGTCAACAGGAGAATGATGAACTCTTTTCTGAAGTGATTTTTAACAACACTGTCAGGGTATGGGAGTCTCAGTGGTGTGATGATGTATTATTTATGATTTACTAAAGCTTGCCTGAGGATTCAGAAAGCAAAGCCAGCCTCGGGCTATAGAGATCAGGGGGTGGTGGCACATACCTTTAATCCCAGGACTCAGGAGAAAGACAGATGGATCTCTGAGTAAAGACCACCCTGGGCTACTGGAGAGTGAATCAGAGCACAGGTCTTTAATCCCAGCATTAGGGAGATACTTAAGACAGGAACAAGATTTTAGGCTGGCATTCATTTTCCAGTCACATTGAGGATAGAAAGACATTGAAATCTCTAGCCACATTGAGGAGAGCATAGTAGTCTGAGTGAATCTGAGGAGCACTGAAGTTGAGAGCAGTTTGAGGATCACCCCTTTGGTCTGAACTGAGGTAGAGGTAAGAGCTAGTGGCTGGCTGGCTACTTTGCTTTTCTGATCTTCAGCATGAAGCTTGAGCCCCAATACCTGTCTTTGGGCCTTTTAATTTTCGTGCTACACAGTGGCTCTCTATTTATTCAATCTTTGACATACAGACATGATTTTTGGTTCCATATACTAAGTTTGGCATATCAAGTGATTGTGTTTTATTTTATATTCTTTGAGCATTTATCAAGTTGAGTATGCTTTTACTCAACTTGTTTCGTCTTTAAAGATCATTTGTTTCAGTCTTTGTATTTTGTATTGGAGTTTTTTGTTTCTTCCCTTTGTTTTCAGTATTTTTTTTTTTGCATACTGACTTATCTTTACTTTTCAGGGCTTGCTTCCTTCTGTAATAGCACATGACTAGAAGGTAGCAATTGTGATGTTTTTAAGCTGGTTCATCTTCTCTTTTGTAATTTGAAGTTCATGCTAGTGTCTTAAGTCCTTCCCTGCTCCAATGGTCACCCGGGCACTCTTTTAATCTTTAACTAAAGGTTTTTTATAAATTTATATTGCTTCACATTGTCACATTAGTCCCCCCTGGAATTAAGTTTTCATGATGTTGATAGTTCAGTTCCTTCTTTCCCCTATGGGTATCAGTTATTGCAAAACCATTAAATAAACATCTTGTCACGCCAACTGGAACTACCTTTATCATATATCTAGATTACATATATGTGAGGCTCTTTTTTGGGATTCTTGCTTTGATTGATATATTTTTCTCTTATACCAGGAGTGCATTGTATTGTTGCTACAAGTTCAAAATGTTTTTGTTATATGTTATGACATTCCTTAGTTTATTTTCTTCTTTATTATATCTATTCTATTTTGGGCCATGTGAATGTAAGTTGTGGATTTTATGACATTTTACTCCAAGACACTTTAACACCAGTAGCAAAGACATTGAGACTGACAAGTAATAAATAGGACCTCCTGAAACTGAGAAGCTTCTGTAATGAAAAGGACACAGTCAGTAAGACAAAATGGCAGCCCACAGAATGGGGCTTCACCAACCCCACATCTGACAGAGGGCTGATTTCCAAAATATACAATGAACTCAAGAAGTTAGCCACCAAAATACCAAACAATGCAATTAAAAAGTGGGGTTAAGAACTAAATATTCTCAGTAGAGGAATCTAAAATGGCTGAAAGTATTCAACATCCTTAGTTATCAGGGAAATGCAACTCAAAACAACTCTGAGATACCATCTTACACCAGCCAGAATGGCTAAAATCAAAAACACCAATGACAGTCTATGCTGGGGAGGATGTGGAGAAAGGGGAATCTTCCTCCATTGCTGGTGAGAGTGCAAACTTGTATGACCACTTTGTAAATCAGTATGGCAGTTTCTCTGGAAAATGGGAATCAGTCTACTTCAAGATCCAGCAATTCCTCTCTTAGGCATATACCCAAAGAATGCACATTCATACAAGAAGGACATCTCTGTTCAACTATGTTCATAATCAGTGTTGTAATAGCCAGAACCTGGAAGCAAACTAGATAACCCTCAAGTGAAGAATGGATGGAAAAATGTAGTACATTTACACAATGGAGTATTACTCAGCAGAAAGAAAGCAATGGAATTTTGAAATTCACAGGTGAATGGATGGAACTGGAAGAAAACATCCTGAGAGCCTTCATTCAGTAGCTGATCTGAGCAGAAACAGGCACCCACAGCTAAACACTGAGCCATACTCCTGGAATCCAGTTGTGGAGAGGGAGGAGGGATGAACAAAGGAGCCAAGACAGTGATGGAGAAATCTGCTGAAACAGTTGACTTGAGCTAGTGAGAGCACAGAGACCCTAGTCATAAAGCTGGGGAACCAGAAACGGATTGAACCAAGCCCTCTGAATGTGGGTGCCAGCTAGGAGGTCAGGGCAGTCTATGGGACCTCTAACAGTAGAGCTAGTGTTTATCCCTAAAGCACAAATGGACTTTGGGAGTTCATTCCCTATGGAGGGATACTATTGCAGCCCAGATACGGGGAGGATGGGAGGGTGAGAGAATGGGGGACTGATATGCAAATAAGAGTGCTTTTAGAATAAAAAAATATTTAAAATAAAAATATAAAGTTATCATAGTTATGGCATTTTAGGTTGGCATAATCATTATTTATACAGTCAACATTCAAACTCAGTGATTATTCTGATAATACTTAGCAATATTCTTTCCCTAACTCCAGATTCAAAGTAGATCCACACACTGCATTTAGTAGTCACATCTGGAATACCTTCTTAGCTTAGCTGTTCACAGTAATGACATAGTGATGAGTACTGAGAATGTGTTCTCATAATGTGGATCCAATTGTGTCTTTAAAAAGAGTGATATATAATTCATATTGCTTTCCTCTTGGCGATTGGCATCAAAATATCAGTTTCTCTCATTAATGAGCTTTCCAGTTTTGATGGCCTGATTAAGGGAGTGTCGTCTGTTGGTAATATTTTTTTCTACTTCAGAGTTTTCATATTTTCTCTTTATAGCTAATAAGTAGTCACAGCAGAGAAACATTTAGGCTATGTGAATGTTGTAGGTTTTATCCAACTTTTATTCAGTAGTCTAGGAACCCACTGACTCCTACCAGAATCTTATTTTAGTGTGCTTATTGACTATATTCCAATATTATGCATTTGATACTATAATTTAAAAATAGTTAACTTTTTAGTCATTATCAGATCTCAGTCATACAAAACAATTCTTTTCATTGTTTACATCTCTTACTTTATAAGAAGCTCACCCCTTTCTGTAACTGTGGGGTTGCCAGTTTTCTGCAACGGGGTCTTCTATGGGTTTTACTGTCTTTGAAGATCTCTTCTGTCACTAGTCCATCAGGAGGCCACGGCTTTTGAAGTCCAAATTCCTGCTGTTGATGTGCCTTTGGGCTTAGCCTGGCTTTAGTGAGTTGCTACTTTTGTCCAAATTTTTGTGGGCACTTAATTTCTGGTTTCTAAATATTTATCATTTTAGTTATGGATTTGATATATCTTAAAAGAAATTGTAGTTATTTAGTATCTTAGCATTTTTGTAATCAGAGTATTTTTGGTTTTTAACCATTGTGCTTGTAACAGTAGAGCCTTCCTTAGTTTCTTTAATTTCATATTGTGATCCATGAGCCATTCTATCTTTTATAAATTCATACAAGGTTGAACATAGGCACATTCACATATACCATTGGGATGGTTTTCAAGATGTTAGTCTATTCTTCTAAAGCATAAAAACCTTTTAATACTTAATGAGGTTATTTCATGTAACTAGCCAAAAACATTTAAGTGGTTTATTGGAGCATATGATTTTTACAAATTTTTGGCTGAGTTAATGAAACAGTAAGTAAAGTTTGTTTCTTTGGCAGGGAATTAAATTTCATGCTCCAAAAATTTTAAAGGATTGTTTTACTATGTCTTTTAAACATTTTTGAGATGTCTATCACTATAAATATTTTACATAATATTATCCATGTGGTGTGACTTACTAAAAGCAATATAAATGCATCAACCCACAAATAGATGCCTTTAAGAGGGTGCCATCATATTTTATTTACAACTGAAATGAAGAAATGGATATTTAGTAGTCAAGATTTTTCACAAATAAATATTGAGTGGGTAAGTAATGAATGAATAAAAAAAACAAATGTGTGCTCTTCAATTGTTCAATCCCAATTAAGATAGTGCATACAGTAGCTTTCAATTGGCCACCAATGAATCAGGCTTCCTCATCCATCTTTGGCTATTTCCACAGACCTAACAGCCAGGGAAGGGTGAAGAAAGATTTTTTTCAGTGAAAGAGTATAGACATTTACTTTCCTCCAGCACCTAAATTGAATTTTCAGCATCAATCCAACCATTGACTTCAACCATACAGCATTGTTTGGAAAGGTAAAACTGATGTAAATATAAAGAGTGGCTATTTCTCAAGCCCCACTGTTCCTTTCCACCAAGAGTTAAACAGCTTTTAGCATTGCTGCCATCAAATGAATTGAATTTTCAAAGACTACTTCCTAAAGCCCAATTTTCTTACTTGGAGACCAAAACTGCAGTTGATGCTAGTCTGTGAAGGATGGTGTATCTAGGTAAAGTATGAAACAGATCTATAAGGCTCTTAAAAATCTCAGAGTGAGTGAATATCAACTTTCCTTGGATAGTAGGACAAAGCAAGGCACACTTTCTTGGGCAGGATGCAGTAATCAGAGAAGAATAATCCCAAGAATTTGGCATCAGGTGAGTATCAATCATAGATACAAAGTCAGACTAGATTCCTAGAAGCTTAAGCATGATTGTAGTTAACCCTTGAATATTAATGGAGAAAAACATGAATGAAGATACACAAAACTGAAAAAATATCATCTTTAAATTAGGGCAATCTAAACCACTTCCTCAAGGGGTTATTTATTCCAGGTTAAATTCTACTTACTTATAGACAGGATCACATAGGTTATTATCATCATCAGCAGCAGCAGCAGCAGCATCATTATCATCATCATCATCATCATCATCATCATCATCATCATTATTATCATTCTCTCTGTGTGATGCATGTGTGGGCACATATCCCCTGGAGAATGTATGGGCATCAGAGGAGAACTCTGGAGTCAAATTCTATCTTTTTACCTTTTCAACACATAAGTCCTGGGGACAGAGCTTGGACCACCAGTTTGCACAGCAAAGCCTGAGTCATCTGGCCTGCCCACTTTTTATTTATGTGTTTTGTAGGTTTGTACATGTTTAATTATAGTGAAAACTTCATTAATGCATGAATTCAATTATGATTTCATGGTGGCATTTTCTTCAGAATTTCTCCCATGTAGCATACAGTAGTTGGACTCAGGAACCTGCAAAACCAGGTGTTTCATATTTTAGAAAACAAGTCTTGAAGATTACTAAAATCTTGACTACTAATTATTTATTTCTTCATTTTAGTTGTAAGTAGAAACATGATACCTACCTTCTTCCCACTACAGTGAGTGGCTAAGTGGAAAGGTATCTCTTTTTAGGTTGGTTAAATTTTATCTGGATTATTATTAAGTCATTCAACCCCCAAGTACATATTAAGTTGGATCCAATAATTGATGAAGACTACATTCTTCCAAAGTTATTCATATTTTTCTTATCTGTACTGATAGTTGAGCACTGAGAAAATAACTTATTTGCATTTAAAGTAGCTATTAATATGAACATTATTTTTTAATATTTTTAATTACTCATATTTACATATCTATCCCCCCATTCCCTTGCCCTCCCTTCCTCCCATGTTCCCCGCCCAACACACCCCGACCCACCCCCCACTCCTCTCCAGGGATAGTGAGGCCTTCTATCAGGGACTTTCAAAGTCTGTCATATTGTTTGGGGGAGGGTCTAGTCCCTCCTTGCTGTATCTGGGCTGCAATAGCATCCCTCCATAGGGAATGGGCTCCCAAAGTCCATTTGTGCTCTAGGGATAAAGACTGGCTCTGCTGTCAGAGGAGCCATAGACTGTCTTGGGCTCCTAGCGGTACCCACATTCAGGGGGTTTGGTTTGGTCCAATGCTGTTTCCCCAGCTTTATGACTAGGGTCTCCATTCTATCAGTAGGTCAGGCCCCCTGTTTCTGCAGGACTCTCCATTCTCGTCTTGGCTCCTTTGCTCAACCCTCCTCCCTCTCCACAACTGAATTCCAGTAGTATGGGTCATTGCTTAGCTATGGGTGTCTGTTTCTGCTTCAAACAGCAACTGGATGAAGACTCTCCTTCCTCTCCCTGCCCCAGGCTCCAGTTTGGTCAGGGGTTCTTGTCCTCATCCCCTTCTTCGAGGGACTATGCAATCTTCTCTTGGGGGTCTGCCTTGTTTCCTAGCTCCTCTGGCAGTGTGGACTTTAGACTGGTAATCCTTTGCTCTATGTCTAAAAATCATATCTGAGTGAGTATATACCATGCTTATCTTTTTGTGACTGGATTCCCTCACTCAGGATGGTTTCTTCTAGTTCCATCCATTTGCCTGCAATTTTCTAGATACTATTGTTAATTTTTTCTTCTGTTGAGTAGTACTCCAATGTGTAAATCTACCACATTTTCTCTATTCATTCTTCAGTTGAGGGTCATCTAGGTTGCTTCCATGTTCTGGCTATTATAAATAATGCTGCTATGAACATAGTTGAACATATGTACTTATTGTATGAATGTGCATTCTTTGGGTATTTGCCCAAAAGAGGAATTGCTGGATCTTGATGTAGGCTGATTCTCATTTTTCTGAGAAACCACCATACTGATTTCCAAAGTGGTTGTACAAGTTTGCACTCCCACCAGCAATGGAGGAGTAATCCTCTTTCTCCACATCCTATCTAGCATAGAATGTCATTGGAGTTATTGATTTCAGCCATTCTGATAGGAGTAAGATTGTATCTCTGGGTGGTTTTGAGATGATTTTTCCTGATGGCTAAGGATGTTGAGCACTTTCTCAAGTATCTTTCAGCCATTTTAGATTCTCTATTTAGTTCTGTACTCCACTTTTTAATTGCATTGTTTGGTGTTTTGGTGGCTAGCTTCTTGAGTTCATTATGTATTTTGGTGATCAGCCATCTGTCAGAATGTGAATATCTTTTCACAGTCTGTGGGCTGGTATTTTGTTTTGCTGACTGTGTCCTTTGCCTTACAGAAGCTTCTTAGTTTCAGGAGGTCCCATTTATTAATTGTCGATCTCAATGTTTGAGCTACTGGTGTTATGTTTTGAAAGCAGTCTCCTGTACCAACTTGTTCAAGGGTGGCACCTACCTTCTCTTCTAGGAGGTTCAGCGTGGCTGAATTTATGTTGAGGTCTTTGATTCATTTGGATTAAAGTTTAGTGCATGGCCATAGATATGGATCAGTCTGAATCTTCTACATGTCCAAATTCAGTTATGCCAGCACCATTTGTTGAAGATGCTTTATTTTTTCCATTGTATAACTTTAGCTTCTTTGTCAAAAATCAGGTGTTCATAGGTGTGTGGGTTAATATCAGGGTTTTCAGTTAAATTCCATTGATCAACCTGTATATTTTTGTGCCAATACCAAGGTGTTTTCAGGACTATGGCTCTATAATAGAGCTTGAAGTCAAGGATGGTGATGCCTCTGGAAGTTTCTCTGTTGTACAGGGTTATTTTGGCTATCCTGGGTTTTTTGTTTTTCCATATGTAATTAAGTACTGTTCTTTCAAGGTCTGTGAAGAATTGTGTTTGGATTTTGATGGGAGTTGCATTGAATCTGTAGATTGCTTTTGGCAAGATTGCCATTTTTACTATGTTGATCCTACCTATCCAAGAGCATGGGAGATCTTTCCATTTTCTGGTATCTTCTTTAATTTCTTTTGTTATTTAGAGAATACTTTATTTGTTTTTGTAATCAAACCCACGTAGATAAGACCTTACATATTTAATACAGTGTGTTACCCCTGTACAAATGGAAAAAATTAAGTTCAACATTTCTAGACCAATATGGCTGTTAATTTCTGTACAATGCCAACTCAACACAGTAAACTGGGATACTTCTTTCCAAAGTTGACAGCACAGCTAAAGTTTCCAAAAATTCAAATTATATATGTATATATATTTATATTTATATAAATAGCAGTATGTTGTACATCAATAGCAGCAACAGCTTTTCCAGGTTCTGCAGTCATTTGAACAAAATTGTAAAGACATTCAGCACACTCCATTTAAAAATAAACAACAACAAAAAAGTAAAAAACAAAATCCCAGAAAACAGCACACCAATTTGTCTCTTTTAACCAAGATTTCCCAGTCCTGACATCCCAGCCCATGGCATCTACCGTTCTATTCTCTGCTTCTGCAACCTTCGTTTTGCAGATTCTACACACAAGTAAGATAATGCTGTTTTTTTTAAAAGATTTATTTTTATTTATTATGTGTACAGTGTTCAGCCTGCATGAATGTATGCAGGCCAGTAGAGGGCACAAAATCTCATTACAGATGGTTGTGAGCCACCATGTGGTTGCTGGGAATTGAACTCAGGTCCTTTGGAAGAACAGGCAGTGTTCTTAACCGCTGAGCCATCTCTCCAGCCCCGCTGTTTTATTTTTTATTTTGAATTTTATTCTTATATGTTTTAAATATGATTTCTCTTCAATTTATCCTGCTTAGAAGTTGATGTCTGTTTTCCTCACTAATTTTGAAAAATTATGTCATTATGAAAAATACAGGTTCTCTTCCATTTTATTTCTTCTTCCCTCCTGGAATGAGTTACATGGGTAATAGATTTTTTTCCTGGTCCCCATGTTTCATTTCTATTTTTTTCCTCAGATTTTTAAAATTTGAATTAGAAACAAGATTGTTTTACATGACAATCCCAGTTCCCTTCTCCCTCCCATCCTCCCCTACAACCCCCCCAACTAAAACCCTACCTATCACATATCCTTTCTGCTCCCTGAATTCTAGGAAGTCTTTAATTTCTTTTTTTATTTCTTCTTTGACCCAGGAATGGTTCAATTGCACATTATTTAATTTCCATGAGTTTGTAAGGTTTCTGCAATTTGTGTTGTTGTTGAATTCTAACTTTAAAGCATGGTGGTCTGATAAAATACAGGGGATTATTCCATTTTGTTTTTTAATCTGTGTTTGCTATGTTGCTGAGTATGTGGTCAGTTTTAGAGAAGGTTCCATATGGCATCTTGAAGGAGGTATATTCTTTTGTGTTCAGGTGGAATGTTCTATAGATATCTGTGAAAACCAATTGGGTGATAACATCTGTTGGTTCTTTTGTTTCTTTGGTAAGTTTCTGTCTGGTGGTCCTATCTATTGGTGAGAGCGGGATGTTGAAGTCTCCTATTATAAGTGTGTGAGGTTTTATGTGTGATTTGAGCTTTAATAATGTTTCCTTTAGAAATGTGGGTGCCTTTGTATTTGGGGCATAGATGTTCAGGATAGAGACTTCATCTTGATGGACTTTTCCTGTGACAAGTATGAAATGCCCTTCTTCATTTCTTTTGATGGATTTTAGTTTAAAGTCTAATTTGTTAGATATCAGCTTGTTTCTTGCATCCATTTGTGTTACAATAAATCTTTTTGCCAAAAGCCGTCTGAGCCCAACCGCCACGTGCGAGCTTTACGCCAGCCGCCCGCCTGAGTTAGGCCCAAATGAATACACAGACAGACTTGTATTAGTTACAAAGCTGCTTGGCTAATGACTAGGATTCTCATTTGTTAGCTCAGTCTCAATTATCATACATCTATACATTTTATGGGACTTATCTTATTGGACGCCTTATTGGCATCCCTCCTTGCTGGTGAATCACAACGTGCCGCTGGAGCAGGAGCCGAGGGGAAAGAGCATGACACTTCCTTTTTCCTCTTCTTAAATATGAGTCTCCTTGCTATGTTACTTCCTGTCTGGAACACCACTTCTCTACTACATTTCCCAAAATCCTCTTTGACTCCTAGTCCAGCCTAACCTGCTGTCTCATTGGCCAAGCAAGTACTTTATTTATAAACATACACAGAAGTATTTCCCCCATCACATTTGATTGGAAAATCTTTTCCCAACCATTTATTCTGAGGTACCCTCTGTCTTTGAAGTTGAGATGTGTTTCTTGTATGCAGCAGAAGGATGGATTCTGTCTTCGTATCCATTCTGTTAGCCTGTATCTTTTTATAGGCAAGTTAAGACCATTGACATTGAGGGATATTAATGTCATTGATTTTTGATATTTGTTTGTTTTGGATTTGTTGTTGGTGTTATTGTGTGTGGATTTCCCCACTTTTTTGGCATTTGATAAATTGGGATTATCTATTGCCTATGGTTTTTTGAGAGTAGTTGTCTTCATTACATTGGAGTTTTCCTTCCATTAATTTCTGTAGGGCTTGATTTGTGGTTATGTATTGCTTAAATCTGGTTTTGTCATGGAATATCTTGCTTTCTCCATCTATAGTGATTGAAAGCTTTGCTGGATACAGTAGTCTGGGCTGACATCCATGTTCCCTTAGAGTTTGTAGAATATCTATCCATGATCTTCTGGCTTTCAAAGTTTCCATTGAGAAGTCGCGTGTAATTCGGATAGGTCTGCCTTTGTATGTTACTTGGCCTTTTTCTTTTGCTGCTCTTAATATTTTTTCTTTATTCTGTAAGTTTGGTGCTTTGATTATTATGTGGCAAGGGGACTTCTTTTTGTGGTCCAGTCTCTTTGGTGTTCTGTAAGCTTCTTGTACTTTCATAGGCATATCCTTCTTTAGGGTGGGGAAGTTTTCTTCTATGGTTTTGTTGAATACGTTTTCTGTACCTTTGAGCTGAATTTCTTTGCCTTCTTCTTTCCCTATTATTCTTAGGTTTGGTCTTTTCACGGGTCCCATATTTCCTGGATATTTTGTGTTAGGGATTTGTTGGACTTGAGATTTCTGTTGGTCGATGACTGTATATCCTCTAGTGAGTCTTCAACACCTGAGATTCTCTCTTCCATCTCTTGTAGTCTATTGGTTATGATTACATCAGTGGTTCCTGATTGTTTACCCAGCTTTTCTATTTCCATCATCCCCTCATTCTGTGTTTTCTTTATTGTTTCTAATTGCGCTTTCAAACAGTGAACTGTTTGAATTGTTTCCTTCACTTGTTTGGTTGTTTTTCTTGGTTTTCTTTAGATTCTTTAAGGGGTTTGTTTGTTTCTTGAATTTTTTGTTTGTCTTTTCCTCCATTTCATGTAATTTTTGCTTGTTTTTTCTTCTATTTTTTAAGAGATTTTCTTGTTTCCTCTTTAATGGTCTCTATCATCTTCATAAGATAATTTTTGAGGTCCATCTCTTCTTCATCCTCCACGTTGGGCTTTTCAATTCTTGCTGGTGTGGAGTCCCTAGATTCTGGTGGTGTCATATTGGTCTTTCTGTTGTTGAGTGTGTTCTTACTCTGTCGTCTTCCTATCCCTTATTCCAGTGGATGCAGGGAGGTTTCTCCCTCTCTCAGGTGGCAGGTGGAGGGCTCAGGCTCAGGTGGCAGCCAGAAGACAGAGGACAGTGGGTGGACAAGGGTGAGGTGTGTCTGGACTCAGGGTGGGCCTTCTTGTCTGAGGCTGGGGTGCTGGCCAGAGGCCAGAGGGTAGAGTGTGGACAGAGGTGAGGTATGTCCAGACTCAGGGTGGGCATTCCTGTCTGGGAAGGTCGACTCTTGTCCAGGAGGCTTCATTCATAAGCGAGCAGGGGTTGATGGGGGAGGTTGGGGGACAGAGCATCGTCCAGACTCACCTGAGGCTTGGGTGCCAGCCGGAGGACAGAGGGCAGAGTGTCTGAAGATTATTTTTGTTTAACAACCAAGTTTGCTATTTATTTGGCACAGAAAACCCTACCATATATTCTCTGTCATCATCTAGTTGTCAAGTATACTGGCAGTATGTCCTGCTAGCTGCTGTAGACACAGAGGCACTGAGAACTTCGCTTCTGTAATGATTTGGGTTTCCACCACCTCCCACTGATCTGGGAAATAAGCAATTTTGGGAGACTTAATCAAATTTAGAGAAGAGCTTTGAGCAGGAGAATGTTTAAATTGCCTGAAAATGTCACCCCTACAGATAAAATCCTAACACAATTTAAATTTAAGTGACAATTTAACAGGGTTTTCGGTTTCTCAAGAGGTTGTTGAACTGTCCTCATAGACTGATGAACAGTGGTAATACGTGTCCAGAGAAGATCTAGTTCATTGACCTTATTTGTTTCCTATAGTATAAACAGGGATTTGATATAATACAAAGCCGTCTTAGCCATTGAGAGTGTCTAACATAGTTTGGTTGTTTGCACTATACTCATAACCTCCGATTTCCTGAGAAAGTGCAAATAAATGAACAAAGATCACACACACACACACACACACACACACACACACACACACACACACACACACACACGAGGCAGAACTACCACTCTGGAAAGCTTGAAGCTAAATTTCCAGACAATGGGGAGATTCTAAGTTATGAAATTGCACCACCAAACACGGGTAGGATGTGGAGAGAGGCAGCTGCCATGGAGTAGCTATAATTTTCTAAATGACTTATGTAGATTGTGGGCAGACAGCTCAACTAATCAATGATTTAACAAGTAAAACAGACCAGCATGGTTTCTAGGGCTCTGATTTGCTGGGCTTTTAATGAGGGTGTGGGGTAGTGATAATCACACCAGCAGCTACAGCCAAGTGAAGTTTAGAACCTCAGTTGTCCTCAGTGTCACTGATTCTTTCTCTCCATCTACGAAGCCACCGTTGTGGGAACTGTCACTTCTTTGCAGATCAAGACAGTAAAGTTCATAGACATGGGATGGTTGGCTCAGCTTAGTAACACACAGTGATCAAGGTAGGGATAAAGAGTCAGGATTTAAAAATGGATGCTTTATAAATCATTGAGCTATGGAATCAAGGGGCTTAAGAGAAACTACCCAGTGACAAGAGCACAGAGTACCCCGAGGATAACACAGCACTCCTGGGAACAATGTGCTGAGATGGCATGTCAAGAAGGATCAAAATGAATGTTGACTCTCCTCATGGGCAAGGCACTACCAATAGCCTGCTCTCATCACTGTGGCTCATGAAGAAATGTGTTGTGATGGGAATGCTTTGAAGTGGCATATTCTGCTTACCCCAGAGTACAGGTAGGGCTGTGTAGAGACAGTGACTAAAAAACACGAGTGAAAAAATGTATGGTTTTGTAAGCTGGCCTCCTGAAGTTTATAAAATCTTATTTCTTGGAGTTTCCTTCCCAAACCCCCTCTCACCCATATAAGTACTTCTAATACAGCCTGCAGTGTTTGATTTCTTTCTTTTGGAGGCTGGAGGTTCATCTGCAGTCTCCTTCCTTGCGTTCCACTAGGGAGGGCTTCAGAGCTCAAACTGAAGTTCGAACAGGTTTTTATTACCAGGGAATATACTCATTTGTGGCAGAAAGGGCTGCTTTGTTGTGCTGTTGCTGTGGCTTCATGTCTGTGGTGTTAGAGCCTTATGTATCATACTTGACAATACAAAATGCACTAGGCTCAGTAACTGAATGAATGAATGTGGCCATTGACAGTTGTAGGGGATAGAAAAGGCATGGTGAGGAAGTCAGTATGGAAAGTGTTCAGATGAGTATGCAAACACTTCAAAGTAGAGCTCACTAGGGAGACATAGGCAAGAGGGACAGGTGTGGGGGGCAGTAGTGGGAGTTGTTGATAGAATGCGAAGCCAGGAGGAAGTTAGAAACTGCAAATCTACTGCTCAGATTATGAAATAGGAAAAGAGCAGAATGTACCGGTGATGGCGCAATTCAGCCCTCATGGCTACCTTTTCAGAATTTTACTGTCCTAAAAGCAGAGAATCTGATTAATATTTTACAATTTCAGCTCTCAGAGGGCAGAGGGCCCAGCTAAGGAAGGCTACCTAGGGTCTGGAAGTGCAGCTCTAATGTAAAGTGGAACGCAATAGAGTCAGAACTAGATTGATAACAGATGGGATGCCTGGGTCTGTACAGTCAGGCAGGAGAGGGAAATAGCTCTGATATTTAAAGCCTTGCTACATCACTCTGACCATGCCCATTTGGGTGTGGTCAGGGACACCTGTGCCAGCCCCAAGTGGGCGTGGTCAGCATTTCCCCTACACTAACCTGCAAGTGTGGAAGAGACAGGGATTCTGGGAAGAGGGGAATTAGTAGCCCTTGCAATGAATTATGACCATTGTGTTAACTATGCATTTATTAGAAAGTAGAGTGTAAATTAATTAAAAAAAAGAATAAAGAAAAATACTCTCCAAACTGACTTGTACTTAAATTAGTTCTAATATCTGAAGAATTTCTTAAGGTCTTTAAACAAATGAGTGTACAAATAGTAAAAGCAATTTTCATACACTTGGGAAATATGACTTGGAAACTTATTTTAAAAAATTAATGAATTAATGTTATTTTTAAACTTTCTCCCCTGGAATTATTTTGGATATTGTTTCCAGGAAAGGATACACAAATCAGAAGAACTTAATTTCCTATTGTTGGAAGCTTAATTTCTTTCCAGGGTTTGCTATAATAAGTCAGGATATAAGCTATAATTGTTACCAAGGATTTAGTTCACCTTCATGTGTCCATTTTCTGGATGGATTTCTAGATGGAAGCCACAGGAATAGAGTGAAGGGTCTTTGTAGTCACTCCAATTCCATTTCAGCTTTATGCTTTTGCCATACATACTCATACATACTACAGGTATGTTTTGCATTTTCTTGAATAATAAGGAATTTATCTCAATCACTAAAGAATTAAAGATTCCTAAAATTTTATAATACTTAGCTGTAAGTGAATTTCCTCTAAGAATTTTGTCCGCTATTTCCTGTTTGGTTTTTATTTCCTTTTCTTTTCTTTTTGATGATAAGCACTAGTGTAATGAGAGAGACAGCAAGAGTTATTCTTGCCTTGAAGTTTGCCTATGCATTTTAGTATTTGGAAGGTAATTAAAATGACTTCTGAAGAGGATACAAAGTTATCTCACTCAAAATTTACAGGGAAATGTTTTGTTTGTGTAATTTGTTATTTGAGACAGGGTCTCCCCATGTAACTTAGAGCTCACAGAGATCCTCCTGTTTCTCCCTCATGAATGCTGGGATTAAAGGCAAGTACCACCATCCCTGGCCCAGGGCAACACTTTTTTTAATTACTTAAAATTTTAAAATATTTTACATACTGACCACAGATTTCCCTCCCTCCTTCCCTCAGCTTCCCTCCACACACCTACTATCTACTTCCCCTCTCATCTACTCCTCCTCTGAGAGTCGACAAAGCATGGTACATCAAGTTGAGGCAGGACCAAGGTCTTCCCCCCTGCATCAAAGCTGGACAAGGCAACCCAGCATGGGGGATAGACTCCATAAAAGCCAGCTTGAGTGCCAGGGACAGGTCCTGATTCCACTGTTAGGATCCCCACAAACAGACCAAGCTACACAACTGTCGCACACATATAGAGGGTCTATGTAGGTCCCATGCAGGCTCCCTAGCTGCTAGTCCAGAGTCAGTGAGCTCCCACAAGCTCAGGTCAGTTGACTTTGTGGGTTCTTCTGTCATGACCTTCACTTCCCTGGCTCATACAATCCTTCCTACCTCTCTTCAACAGGACACCTGGAACTGGGACAAGTGCTTGGCTGTGTATTTCTGTATCTGCTTCCATTAGTTACTGGATGAAGATTTTCTAATACCAATTAAAGTAGACACCAACCTGATTATAGGAGATGGCCAGTTCAGGTGCCACTATTGCTCTCCACTATTGCTAGGAGTCTTAGCTGGGGTCATCCTTGTAGATTCCTGGGAGTTTCCCTAGCACAGGACAGCACATCTTAGAACTATTTTTCAATAATTTCAAATGTACAAGGAAGTTCTAACAATGATAAAAGTCTGTACTACTTGAGTGATACATTGTGGGGAGCATCCTGACTGATGTGTATTATGACCTGAGCATGACCATGTCAAGAAGCCCAGTGCCTAATACTCATGAGGATTAGTCTTCTTCTAATTAGTCTCAAAAGAATGATAAAATCTTCCTCTAGTCCAGAATTCGTCACCCTTCCTAATGCTTCAACCCTTTCATACAGTTTCTCATGTTGTGGTGACCCCCGACCATAAAATTATTTTGTTCCTACTTCATACCTGTATTTTTACTGCTGTTATGAATTATAATATAAATATCTGATATGAAGGATATATGATATTCAACGCCTGTGAAACTGTCATTAGGGTCCCCCATGGGGTCATGACCTACAGGTTGAGAACTACTGCTCTGATCCAAGTGTGAATATTACAAAAGATTGGACTTTATCTAAAACCAGCGTGTTCAGAAAAACTATTAACCACAGCCTCCCCCCCCCCCCACAGATAACTGTGACCTGAGACTGCTCCACTACAGAGAGCTAGTAAGATTAGATTACCTGGCTCTCCCTCCATGGGTTACATATAATAAACTGGCCTTCTTATTTATCTGTACACAGTAAACCCACCTACTTGCTCCTTGGTATAAGATAAACATACAGAGTTTCCAGGATGCTGGTGCATCTCCATCAGACTACCTGGCCCACCTGATCTCAGCTTTTCTGTGTGTATATCTGTGTTTCTCCTTCTTCATTTTTTTAGATTTATTTATTTATTATGTATACAGTGCTCTGTCTTCAGGCCAGAAGAGAGCATCAGATCTCATTACAGATGGTTGTGAGCCACCATGTGGTTGCTGGAAATTGAACTCAGGACCATTGGAAGAACAGGCAGTGCTCTTAACTGCTGAGCCATCTCTCCAGCTCCTCCTTTCTTCATTCTTTCATCATCCCAGTCAGGTTAAGCCAGAAGCTGTGGCAGCATGATACTGAGTTTAGCATAAAAATATTAGATAGACTATTTTTATTTGCATCCTTGTTAATTTCCTAATTGCTATGATTGGACAGTGGTTATGTGAGAGAATGCCATTGCTTGCCATAGTTTTATGCTACTGCAATGTTATAGAAACAATTCTTACATAAAATAGGAAGCAGCATAGGAGCATAAAGTTCCCTTGAAAACGGTTATTGTTGTGTTTGGTCTATACAGAGAAGAGATAAGACCCATGCTAAGATGATACTAGGGAGACAACTCAGTGTGAACTGTGTTTGCTATGTAAGCAAGAGGACCTGAATTCAGACCTTCTGATTCCATTTAAAAGCAAGGGGGCAGTGGTTCACACCCATGATCCTAGTGCTGAGGACGGTAAGACAGAAACAGTTGCACGCCTGGAGCTCACTTTCCTGCTGGTGCAGTGGAATAGGTAGCTTCCAGGTCAGTGAGAAACCTTGTCTCAAACATACACACAAACACAGAGTTTCATATTGTTATTTTGGTCTCCTCTTCTTCCTCTCCTTTTCTTCTTTTCCTCCTTTTTTTTCTCTTTTGGTGGTGCATATCTCTGCTACCTGGAGGCACTGGGGCAGGTGGTGAATTTTTCTTATTTACTTCAAGCTTATCTTTTGCATTTTAAAATGTTTTGGTGTTGTAATATAACTATAGAATTTTCCAGTTTCATTTTCTCCCTCCAAATCATCTCACATAGCCTCCTTTCTCTCTTTCAAATTCATGGCCTGCTTTTCATTATATATATATATATATATATATATATATATAATATATATATATACTCCTAAATACATAAATATAACCTGCTCAGTCTGCATAATGTTACTTGTATGTATGTTTTCAGGGCTGACCATTTGGTAATGGATAACCAATTGGAGGGCTCTTCCCTGAAGAAGACTGTTTCTCCAGTTTCAGCATTACTTAGTTAGCCTGTAGTTCTTTGTGTAGGTTTTAGGCCTCACAGACTTCTCCTATCCACATTACTATGTCTATTGCTGTAGTCCTTGTTCAGCTCATGTTTAGGCAGTCATGCTGGTGAGCCTTTATGGATGTGGTTCCTGACATTCTCTTTCTATCTGTTGCTCAGACTTGTCTAAGATACTCCCCAAACATTGCAGACTATTGCCATTGCCCTTGGTTGCCACCCACAGATGGAAAATAAGTTCCTAATGCTGAAAAAAAATGCACTTCAGACATAGGGCTCAGAGATCCTGAGATGGAACTGACCTGCATGCTTCCTCCTCCCAGAGGACTAGCTTTGATGGTACCAGAAGATTCCATGCAGTTTCCGAAGGAGGAAACAACCATCAGTCCTACCCAGCTATGACTGCTGTGAACCCCAGTGGCCCGCATGACATGGTGACCCTAAGGGTGCAGTAATGGTATGCACTTCTACTCAGTGGTACTTAACTGATCTATAATTGGACTTCAGACCTGTTCAACTAGAGAGAAAACAAGCCTGAGACTGGAAACAGCAAACTCTCCAGGGCTGGTGAAGTCATGAACTCGGATGAGTGCCTACAATGGCCACTTGACTAAATCAGCATCATCCCTAACTATATTCGACACATGATATTATACCCGAAATAAGTGTAGCCTTCACCCCTCATCAAGTAAACTTCTCTTTGTAACAGACTAGAGACCATTACAGAAAACCAAAGCCAAATGAAACAGAGTTGTGGAGCCCAGTCCCAAAGGACATGTATAATACAACTCCCACATATAAGGCTTAGGGATCATTGTGGAAGAGGGAGCTGGGAGATTGCTAGATCTAGGGGACAAGAGAGTTTGTTGTGATTGTGTTTCCTAGGAATTCCAGAAGATACACACACACACACACACACACACAGAGAGAGAGAGAGAGAGAGAGAGAGAGAGAGAGAGAGAGAGAGAGAGAGAGGGACTTAGATTACATAAAAACATAAGATGCCTGATCCATCCTCCCTCACAAAAATAATGTTTTTACTTATTATTTGAGAATTTCATGCAATAGATTTGAATCCTATTATTTTTCTCCCTTCAGATTCTTCCAGTTCCTCTGTCATCTTCATATCCACCCTTCATTTCCTCCCCTTTGTTTTAAAACAACAAAACATGGATTCCAGTTTATGTTGGCTGACTACACCTGAGTATAGTGCCTACTACAGAGTGTGGTTAATATACTCAGTGGCATTCTGTGCTAGCTAGTTTTATGTCAGATTGACACAAGATAGAGTCATTTGAAAGGAAAAAACCTCAGTTGAGAGAATGTCTTCTTATAATCTGACAGAAGGACATTTTAAAAATTAGTGATTGATGGAGGAGAGACAAGCCCATTGTGGTGGTGGTTTATCCCTGGACTAGGGGTCCTGGGTTCCATAAGAAAGCAGGCTGAGCAAGTCATGGGGAGTAAGCCAGGAAGCAGCACTCCTCTATGGTCTCTGCATCAGCTTCTGTCTCCAGGTTCTTGCCCTGTTTGTGTTTCTATCCTCATTTCCTTTAGTGATAAACAGTGATATGGAAGCTTAAGCTAATTAATCTTTTTGCCCCCAAGATACTTTTGGTCATGGTGTTTTATCACAGCAATGGAAACCTCAAGACACACTCTATTGAAGAAAAACCGAATTTTCTCTCTCAGAAATGATCAGTTGTAAATTGCTCCTCGGTTATAGGTGGACTTCAGACCCGCTTCCCCTCTCCACACTGGGATGTTTGTCTGACATGTGTTTGTGCAGGTCCTGTGGATGCTAGGACATTGCTGTGAATTCATATGTGCAGCCGCCCTGCTTTTCTTGAGGTCATCCACAGCCTTTGGCTCTTACACTCTATTCCCTCTTCTACATAGATTCCCAAGCTTTAATGGGAGAGGTGTGATAGAAACATCCCATTTAAGGCTGAGTATTCCAAAGTCTCTTATTCCCAGAATGCTAAATAGATGTGGGTTTCTGTGTTAATTTCCATCTGTTGTGGAAATTGTGAGGGTTGAGAGATATAGTGATCTGTGGGCATAGCAGTGTGTCATTAGACGTTGTTTTATTACTATGCTCATTTTAGCAGAATATAAGTAGCATGTTTAACCCTGGGGAGAAAAGGTAGTATTTTTTTTCTCCATGACCTATCTAGCCTCGGGACCTTAGCCTCATTGGCAGTGTCAGATGTGGGAGGAAGCATTAAGTCCAATTAAAAATGGTTGGTTTCCTTTGTAGCACTTGGACCACTATTGCACTAGTTGGCATATGTTGTAGACAGGTCATTATTGTAGCTCACAGGGTTTCTAGCTGGATGAGACTGATAATTTTACTTTTCTCCTCTGGTAGTGTGTAAACACCTGCTAGCACCATGAATTCTTGCTAGTAGGGACATCCTTATGCTCTGTTACATAAATATGCAGTATCTTCAGTAATAGGGGTTTGCCATCAAATTGTGGACAGAAACCAATACTACTGACAATGAAATGTATGAGGGGAGTGCTAGAGGTTCCTAATGGCCAGCAACTCAAAAAAGATGCAATTGCTACTAATACTGGAGGCTTTACTTTGTGGTATATAATATTCAGTTGGGGTGTTGTCCCTTATATTATATGGTGATGACATGTAAGTTTCTTTTATATGTGTACATACTGTATAGTAAGCTTCTGCAGTAGTAGGCTTCATTTTTTCTTTGCTTATTTTTATTTATTTAATGTGCTATTGACCCTGAAACTATAAAATTCTGACTAGGGAAAAGAGTTCATGCTTACATTCCTGGATATGTATATTAGATTAAACTCCATTTTGATGAATTTGCAATGGATCAAGTGTTTAAGTCAGCCTTGTATGTTGCCCTATCTATAACCTTAGTAATTTATATAATGGAGAGTGATTTGTGGTCCTACACTGATTTTTTTTGTGTGTGTCTTCAAAGACCTCTGCTTTCCGGTAAGTGGCAATTACATTTTCTTAATCAATATGAAGCATATTCTGGGTTCATTGCACATCTACTGACTGTGGGCCATAATCACTTAGATGTAAAAGGCATAATTGTGGAACCATTCAACCAATAAACTCAAGCAGATAACTCATTTCCATTTGTAAGTCCAAATGATGCTATTTAGATGGACTTTCAAATATATTCAAAAACTCTAAGTCAAAAGATAATAGTTATATGTAATGTATGGACAGTCAGTATTGAAGGGCAAGGACAGTATTATGTGCATCTCTGTACCTTGAGGCATCTTTCACAAATGATGGCACAATATAAGAGCTCAATAGCATTCCAGATGAGCATACACAGCAATGATTTAGAATAACTAATTTTAGAATAACTAATTTACCCTGCAACTCTCAAGTACGGAGTATTTTTATTTGTTATGTAAAATAACTTACATTTCTAGTGAATTGAATTCAGGCCTGCATTTAAGTGGCTGCTGTAGGGGAAACTTGTTTATAATATGAATGTGATTTTAGAGTTGATATTAACTTTAATTTTGGATTATGTTATCAAATTATAATGTAAAACATCTTTAAAAACTTTCTGAGAACAAGACAAATGAGTAAGACTGGAAGTTTAAAGATGTTAATATTGTTCTAATTTCTTGGGGCCACCAATCAGGTAGCTTTGGTTGGTGGTAGCTATCTGAAAGTTGCAGACATTATTCAAGGCCAAGCTTGGGTAGATGGATGGTTTTCCTAGTGGGAATTTGGGAAGAAGGAGGAGGGTGGGAATCATGGGGAAGAAAAGAGTACCAAGAGTAACTGATTATTAGTGTGATAGCTGTTTATCTTCTGCCCTTTCTCTCCTTCTTTTGAGGAAGATAGGCCATACATTGTATGGAATACTGGGTGTCACATATTCTAGGGACCTCGGAACCAAAAAGACCTTCCTTTGGACTACCTCTACCATTCTCTGGCTGTATAAAAACAGGAAGCAAAAGACAGGCATACACAGAAACAAAAAGATTGTCTCAAGGTGACCTTTGAGATGCTACAAACCAGTTAAGGACTTATGCATGTGGACTCCAGTTTCATAGACATGACAGAGGATCACAGGCATGACACATGCGTAGGTAACATAATATTACATAATTTGAAGATGTCAATCACTGATGCCTGTCAAAGAAAAACCTACCTCTTCCAGGATCCCCCTCTCGTGCCCTTAAAATTCCCACTTTTGCTTTTGCATTTGTCTGTCTTGTTCAGGTCTGAGACATACAGAACCTGGGAACTAGGTGACTGGAGAGCCCTGAAATTTCACTGTAATAATATGACTTCCTGGCACTTCTCCTTTTCATTTTTTCTTCTCACATGCTCCATTGCACAGTCTCCTGAAAACAGATACCTGACACCACATGAGTTTGATAACCACTGCTCATTTCGATTGGAGGGGCAGAGAGTCTGGGTAATTCTCAGGTTCCAGAGGAAGAAGAGCTCGGCTATGGCACAAATGAAGCCTTTTGAGGCTGAGGTCTGACCAGGTGAGTTATGCTTGTGAGCATCCTGCTACAACACATTTACTCAGTGTATTTTTAACTCTAAAATGCTTCCAGATTACATAACCACACAACAAACCAAAGCTCCTTAATCACCGAGGGCCTGTCCACTCTGTGTCCAATGATGGGGCATAGGGATGCACAGATGACATAACTTTAGGAGAAAGTAGAAGACAGATTTGTTAAAAATACTGACTCCATGGCTGACTCCAAGGGATGTTTTGGATGCATTTCAGGGGAGGGACAGAATAATCCAAAGTAGGAAGAAAGCACTTAGGAAACCTTCACAGAGGAAGTACTGACATCTGAATTGCATTGAATAAATACAATTTCTGGAAGTCAATGGGATGAGATGCTAACTGTGTAAAAGGGTTAATATGTGGATAGGAAGGCAGAATGTTTAGTATGGAATAGAAAGATCAGTGAACACTAAATCAGAAAATGATGTGGGAGCCTGGTAACCATTGTTTCCCTTACCACAACCTGTCTGAGATAAACAGGACCTTCCACTTACTGCCTTTATTGCATATTTTTTTATTTTTTATAATTTTTAAAAAATTTCTTTTATTTAAATTAGAAACAAGATTGTTTTTTATGTCAATCCCCATTCCCTCTCCCTCCCCTCCTCCCCTGTCCCCCACTAACACCCTACTTATCCCATACCATTTCTGCTCCCCAGTGAGAGTGAGGTCTTCCATGGGGGGCTTCAGCATCTGTCATATCCTTTGGGATAGGGCCTAGGCCCTCCCCTATGTTTCTAGGCTGTGAGAGTATTCCTCTATGTGAAATGGGCTTCCAAAGTCCATTCCTATGCCAGGGATAAGTACTGGTATAGTACAAGGGGCCCCATATATTTCTGAGGCCTCCTCACTGACACCCACATTTGTGGGGTCTGGATCAGTTCCATGCTGGTTTCCCAGTGATCAGTCTGGGGGCCAAGAATTCCCACTTGTTCAGGTCAGCTGTTTCTGTGGGTTTCACCAGCATGGTCTTGAGCCCTTTGCTCATCCCTTCTCCTTCTCTGCAACTGGATTCCAGTTCAGTTCAGTTTTTAGCTGTGGGTATCTGCTTCTACTTCCATCAGCTGCTAGATGAAGGCTCTAGGATGGTATATAAGTTAGTTGTCAATCTTGTTATCAGGGGAGGGCATTTAAGGTGGCCTCTTCACTGTTGCTTAGATGGTTAGTTGGTGTCATCCTTGTAGATCTCTGGACATTTTCCTGTTGCCTATTTCACTTTAAACCTATACTGGCTCCCTCTTTGATGGTATCTCTTATTTTGCTCTCCTCTATTCTCCCTACACAACCTTTCTGCTCCCTTATGTCCTCCTCACTCTTCCTCTTCTCGCCTTCTCATTCTCCTTGCTCCCTCTCCCTTCCCCCCATGCCTCCAATTTGCTCAGGAGATCTTGTCCGTTTCTGCTTCTCTGGGGGACCATGTATGTCTCTTTTAGAGACCTCCTTGTTGCCTAGCTTCTCTGGTGGTGTGGATTGTAGGCTGGTAATCCTTTGCTCTTTGTGTAAAATCCATATATGAGTGAGTGCATACCATGTTTGTCTTTTTGTGACTGGATTACCTCTCTCAGAATTGTTTCTTCTAGTTCCATCCATTTGCCTGCAAATTTCAAAATTCCATTGTTTTTTTCTTTCTGCTGAGTAGTACTCCATTGTGTAAATGTACCACATTTTCTGTATCCATTCTTCAGTTGAGGGACATTTAGGTTGCTTCCAGGTTCTGGCTATTACAAATAATGCTGCTATGAACACAGTTGAACAGATGTCCTACTGTTCATGTCTTTATAATCACCAGTAAATATAGTTATATATTTTCTTAGTTAGGTGACCATGACCATGGCAAGTCTTTTTTTATGCCTTTTTGGATATTTTTTTGATTTTTTTATTAGTTCAAATTAGGAACAAGCTTGTTTCACATATCAGTCTCTTCTCCCTCTCCCTCTCCCTCCCCTCACTCCCACCCCTCCTCCCCTACCCCGACCTACCCCCCACCCCATCCACCATGGCAAGTCTTATAAAGGAAAACATTTAACTGGGGTGGTTTGCTTACAGTTTCAGAGATTTAGTTCATTATCATCATGGCAGGGAGCACGTTGATATGCAGGCAAACATGGTACTGGAGAGGTAGCTGAGAGTCCTACATCTTTCAGGCAACAGGAAGTCGACTGAGACATTAGATGGTATCTTGCAAATATAAAAAACCTCAATGCCCACCCCACAGTGACACACTTTCTCCAACGAGGCTATACCCACTCCCGGAAAAACCACACATCTCAATAATGCCATTCTCTATGAGGTTTTAGGGGCCAGTTACATTCAAACTACCACATCTGTGCATATCCCTCATTGAGATGGTCTTCTAAAACTTCTGTCTTTACTGTGCAGAGGTTAAAAGCATGCTTTCTGAGACCAGACAGATGTAGAATTAAAATCTAGCTTTAAAACACTTTAAATTTGTGACTTTAGGCAGATAGACATCTCTTCTTTAGTTCTCAGAATTCTTATATGTAATTATAGCAGGTTACTTGTGTTCTATCAGCTTAATTCTTGTGTCCTCAGACTTACACATTAAAACCTAGCCCACCATTGCTGTGGTATTATGAATTGGAATCTCTGGGAAGTGATTTGGCCTCAAGATGGAACCTTCTAAATGGACAGGTAGCTTTAGGAGAAACTGGGGCAATTATCATTCTTTCCTACAACTACATAGGGATAAAGATGGAAGGGAAGGCATTGTGTGTGAGTGAGAACTGTATCCATCCAGACAGTAAATCTGTGGGCATCTTGGTCTTGGAGCACTCAGCTTTTAGAACCTTGCAACAGAAATATCTGATGTTTAAAAATCAATGGGGATTATGATGTTTTGATGCAGCATCCTGAGCTAACTAGTAGGATGGTTGTACTAGCTCAGCTCTGTAGTGTGGTCATGGTTATTCTTGGACTGGCAGGACTAATGCTGCCAGGCTGTTACATGGGTGGAAGACAAGACTTCAGAAACTCCCCATCATGCCAAAGCTCAGCTCATTCAATAAGGGGGTAAACTACTTGACATAGTAGGTACACAGATTTGAGTGTACACTGTTTATAGTAATTCCACAAAAGTAGCATTTTCTGTTAATTTTTTTAAAGGAAAAACCAGGCTGAATGATAGGAAACAACTTTCTAGACTGACGGATTTTGCAGGCCATAATCGGGTAATACTTTGACTCTTGCAAATAATGACATTATTACTGAATTTTCTAAATTTCTTGGGTCATGGAAACCTTGTCTCTTCCAGGAACCTCTGTTACTACCTCCTGAATGACAGTGTTTCAGGAACATGCCTTGGAAATTGATTTAGTGTATTTCCAAGACTTTCTTTGGTGTCAGGACATGAACTGAATTCTAAATGGTATCTTTGGATCCTAAGAGTCAATCTTTTCTTACTTTGGAAGTGACACAGAGAATGCACTGGATAAATCATGTTTGTGCCAAGATAATGGTCTCTGCTTTTGGTGTCTGAGAAAAATACTTCTGGTTTTCCCTATTACTCTATTGTGACTCTTAACAACCCTGGTTTTCTCTCATCTGGTAGAGAAAGCAATATCTCAAGAAAGATTTATAGAGTCATAATAGACTAGTAAGAAATTAAGAGGTATGACTGAATCTTCTTGATTATTTAGCTAATAATTATGTCTTAGGTCGAACACTTAAAGGGGACATCTATATTAATCCTTCCAGGGATCAGGTAATATTGTGGATTAGGTAGCTGTAGATAGAAGTTCTATCCCACCTGGTCCCACAGTGGTGCAGTCCCAAATAAACACACAGAGGCTGGTATTATAAACTGTCTGTCCTATGGCTCAGACTTCTGTTTATGTATAGGGAAGCAGAGTCCATGAAGGAAGGAGGAGAAGGGGCTCTTTGGTAGCTTTGACTCAGTCTCTCTTTGGTGAGCTCTGGCCAAAGCAGTGGCAGCACACTTGGTAAACCAAGAGCCTATATCTTACTAGGCTGTGTGATGCAAACTCCTCAGGTTTCCTGGAGTTCAGGTGTCTCCTAAGTTACTTTTCAGAAATTTCCTGACTTCATAATCTCTCTGAGAATGCTTCTTGCAATGCTGGATCTCCCATTTAATTTTATCTCCAGTAATGTTTTAATGCCTCTTATTGGTCTCTGCCTGGGTCACTTGCCTAGCTGGCCTGCCCTTTAATCTTGCCTTGAGTAATTCTCAGTGGTCTTTGGGGTCTTTTACATGTACTTCTATGACCCTATAACTGTGATGAAAGCTACAGAAATCAATCAGTCAAACAAATCCCACAAAAAGACAATATTTAGAAACCTTAGTTCACAAACAAAATCCATTAGAAACCTTTCCTGGGGAAATTGTGGAAGAAATGTGACCTTTTCGTGGTACCTTGTCTGCTTTTTTACTGGATACTCTTTTAAGCAGGGTAAGAACAAAAATGTATGCAGTATAAAAACCAGCCAATGTTTATTAGGTATATGCCAGCTGATGTAACACTGTCTATTCCACTCAGGTTCAAATGAGTGAGACAAAAGCATGTTTAAAGTCCTTTAAATGACTGAAGAGAATGTGTCATTGTTGTTGCATAGTATTCATTGCATGCTTCAAAAACATTGCCAGAGGTTGGTGAGTGTTAGGAAGAAGAAAAGAAAGAATATTGGGGGATATTTAAAGAAACATTGTCAGTGTGCGGAGGGTGTTCATGCGCCACAGCATTCGTGTAAGGTCAGAGGGTGAATTTATGGAGTCGGTTCTCATCTTCTAATTTTACTTGGGTTCAGGGCATTGAACTCATGTTGCCAGGCTTTTGTGGCAAGCCTCTCTAACTATTGAGCCATTTTTGTTGGCTCTGGAAAGAAATTTTAGTTACATGAGACTTGGTGTTTATGAAGTTGAGCATTAAGACTGGATCTCATGCTTGACTCCCTTGTCAACCTCAGGTGACCTGTCTCACAGCAAAAACATTTACACTTTTTCTCTGTTGTGAGTTCCTTGACAATCAAGAGGACATTTACATCAGGAGCCACTTGTGGATACACTGTCAGGGACAAGAACAGCCCAAGGAGGTAATGACCTCAGTTCCAGAGATTTACAGAACTGGAAAACATCTTGTGGCTAGGTGATTATGATCAGATGTGTGTCATTTGGCCACAAAGTCTCACCGGTGAGACAGTCTCTGACAGGGTGAGATCACCCATGTCCTGTACCAGTTTTAAATCAGTCTCCTGACAAAACTGTTCTTTTAGGTGTCAGTCTATCATCCAGGTAGCTCACCCATCTTAGTAAAAGTCATTTTCTGTCAGTGCTTTGACTCTTAATCAATTGGCTTCTACTGTGTTGTTGAGCAGACTCATCCTGTGTCAGGTAACATTTGATTGATAATAAAACATTGTAACCACATGGCTCATCATTCTTCACTACCTTTGAACTCCTTTTACCACTGGTAGAAAAGGTATGGGTATGGTTTGGCAGATATGGAGGAGTGAAGACACTAAGCTGAACCTCTCTACAGGGAGATTGGTGACCTGATAATTTTCATTTTTTTAAGAAAATATATACAGATAGAAGCTCAGGAGATAGAAGGTTTGCTTTGTTGCTCAATATAATGAATCACGTTGATTGGTAGTTGGATAGACCATCTACTAGATAGCCTATGATATTTTTGTTTATTTCTTTATTTATCTCCCTAGCTCAATATTCTGCCGTACTCTCTTTCCCCACATATTATAGCACTTTGTGATAGCAAGTAAGATGATCATGTAGACTTTTTTCTTCAAGAACCTACGGGTGGGGACTGAAGAGAAGGTTTAAGGCAGAGGTCCTCAAGCTTTCTAATACTGTGATTTTTTAATACAGTTCCTCATGTTGTGGTGAGCCCCAACGATAAAATTATTTTCATTGCTACTTCATAACTATAATTTTGCTACTGTTATGAATTGTAATAAAAGGTACCTCTCATGAAACTGATCTAGGTTTTCGGCATATATGTGATGGTTGTGTAGCTTGATCTTCATGAGGGACTCCTAATAGTGGGAGCAGGGGATGTTTCTGACTCTTTTCTGGTTTTTGGGACCCTATTTCTCATACTGGATTGCCTTGCCCAGACTTAATACAAGGGGAGGTGCTTACTTTTATTCCAACTTGATATGCCATGTTTTGTTGATGTCCATGGGATGGATGTCTGACCTTTTTTGAATAGAAATGGAGGAGGAGTGGATGGGAGGAGGTGCTGGAAGGAGAGGAGGGAGGGGAAACTGTGGTTGGGATGCAATCTAAATAAATAAACGTTAAAAATATCCGATATGTAAGATATCTGATAAGAGACCCCCATGAAAGTGTCATTCAATCCCCCAAAGGGGTTGTGACCCACATGTTGAGAACTGATGGCTTAAGGGTTAAGAGTGATCACTGAAAAGGCATGAGGACCTGAGTTCAGATCCCTGTACATGTGTCATAGGCCAGGCATGGTCCTGTGCTGACTGGTAATTCCAGAACAGAGCAGGTAGAGATACGATGGGCTTGCTGGCTTTGAGTTCAGCTGACAATCAAAAGCTTCAGGTTCAGGGAGAGAAACCGCCTCAAAGGAATAAGGTGAGACATGTAAAAGAGTGTACTCTACACTCTCCTCTGGCCTCTTTTTGTACCTCTGCCATATATACATATGCATATATGCCACACACGAGAGAGAGAGAGAGAGAGAGAGAGAGAGAGAGAGACAGAGAGACAGAGAGAGAGAGAGATATTATACAGAGTATCCTTTATGGATCAGAATTCAATGTGTTAAAAGAGAATAACTCTCTGAGGAACAAAAGCATTTGGAGTGGGAGAGAGAGAGAGAGAAAGAAGAGAGAGAGAGAGAGAGAGAGAGAGAGAGAGAGAGAGAGAGAGAGAGAGAGATTGAGATTAAGGACTTCCTGGGAGAAGAAATAAGTATCTTGAAAGAGAAAATGTCTCTCTCTGACAAATTTGACATATATGTATATACATACATACATACATACATACATACATATGATTATAAAATTGTAACTGAAGATGTGTATCATGTGCTTGTATCAGTCTTTTATACTACCAAAATGATATCATAGACAGAGCAATTTTTATAAACAACAGAATTTTATTTCTCTCAGTTATGGACTAAGGGGATAGCAGTTGGCAAGGGCTTTCTTGTTGTCTTATCTCATGGAAGATGGCTAGAGAGATCACAAGAGATTGGTCCTGAGACAACAGCCCTCATATGATCCCAATTATCAGTTCATGATGGTGTGACCCTAATAATCTAATCATCTTGCATTAAGCCCCTGTCTAGCTCACATTTGCACTGGAGCTTCTGTTTTAAAAACATGCTTTTGGAGAGTACATTCAAATCCTTTCTGTGTACAAATATTAAAAGCAAAACCAATAATGAGTAAATGAATGGATGGATGGATGGATGGATGGATGGATGGATGGATTTCTAACTTGGAAACATGATGGTATCCACATAACAAAGTTACTGAAGTTGTCACTAAAGTTGACTGGTCATCTCTGGGAGTCTGACCCCTTAACTGGACAGAAGTAGAAACCTAGATTTTGGGTGGGTATTTGTGGTTCTTGAAGACAAACCTTCAGCACAGAATGAGTTAATAGAACTCAGTTACAGATAGATCTTTTATTACCAGCTTCTAATCTGAAGTTCTCTCTGCTTTTCTGCACACACAGCCTTAAATTAACCTTCAACCAGATAATAATCCTGTGTGCCACATTCCAGACCTCTATTGCCGTGGTTTCTAGGATTGCAGTAGGTTTTCTGGGGTTGTTATGATGGACTAATAAGAGCAAGGCAAGGTATGTACTTGACTGGAAAGTGAATTCAGGGTGTGGTGACTCTCCTGTGTACAATGAATTTTTTTTTTTAAAGAATCATTGTATTGAAATCTGAGGGAATACAGAATAGTGAGTCTATTTGAATGTGATAGTGTGTTCAGGGAATCAGGTCCAGCCACTTTCTGATTCTCTGAGGCTAAATTCTATAAGGCATTAAAACTCCAGTCTCAGGCACCTTGTATTGATGAACACAAGGAACATCTGTGGTGAGTTTCTGGCATTGTAAGCACTGCATACTGATGGCTGTAGAAAGAACTAGGCTGTTGTGCTAATGGACCAAAACGAAGAAGCGATTGTTCTGAGACACACCCACTTACTTGCACTTTAATTACACCTTTTTGTGGATGGAGAAGATGAATGATGACATTGATCAATACAACTTCTTCATGCTCAGTTGGATTTTATGACTCCAGTGCATTTGGAGGGCTTAATGATAGACTTGTTAGTAATAAGTGCTGTTAGTTGTCCATGTACTATATTCCAGATACTTCATGCACATCATGGCAACACTTGAAGTCACTCTTTAGATTCACAGTGTCTAACAGTAGACCTTCATTTTACAGCACACTAAAAGTCACAGACCATACACTCTGCCTCAGGTACAGCCATTAGAGAACATGTAAGGCTGATGAGGGAGGGTGGTAATAGACTTGAGTCTATTGCCTGACCTTCTTCACTGACATTATGAGATGACAGAGTTTAGAAGGACATGTGTGGGGAAGATGTTCAATGTTATTATTATTGGTGGAATAAAATAATAGCAATTGGATACTATTAATAGTTATGACTTTTCTTGGTTGCACAATCTGTAGGCAAAATTTGGTGGCCAACCAAATGTAATAACACTCAGGTATCTCAAAGCATGCAAGACAGGATTTACATGGTCTCTCTAAAATAACCAGGAACTAAGGGACAGGAAGGTATTGGGTCATCCATAGCTTCCTGCTTTTCTTAGTTCCTTTCCAGCTTCTGGGCTACAGGGGGGAAGAAGGGGTGCTAACATGGGTTTAGTGTGTTGCGCTTTACATTCTGGTCTTCCTTCTTTCATTCTCTTTCCCATTTTCTTCCTTCCCTTTCAAGTTTCAGAATTCTTAGGGGTAAATCAGCCAATACTAACAGCGTCCAGGGATAGAGGCAGATTATAGGAATATGATAGGGTTTAGTATTTTCATTGAATTGGTTGAGAGATGGAAATTGCTATAAGGCATTTTTTATAGTTACTATTAACACCTTCAACATCCAGAATCAGATAGGAACAAGCTCATAGCACAGAAAGGACATCAAGGTTATCAAATAATATGGGGATGATGCATCTATTGAATATGACTCATACTGAGCAAGTGTTTTATGCATATAAATTCACTTTGTGACCATTAGTCTAAGAAGTAAGTGGCAGTATTCCTTGATAGATCAGTAATGAAGCTCTGCATAGCTCATATTGTTAATCACCATATTGTCTTATATGATGCCTGGTCAACAAACAATCTGAAAATATTTATTCAATCCTGGTACTTATCTAGTCTTTATAATACTGCTTTGTGATCAGCAAACCAAGGGGTTACTACAATGCATCAGGCTTTGGCAAGCTGCATTAATATGCCGGGTGATCACGTAATGGCTTTTCTTTGGGTGCCTTCTCATAGTGAACTGTTTGTCTCTCAGTCCACATTGTGTGAATTGCAGATATACAAAGTGACCACAGCCAGTCCATCATGCATTCATTGTCAGGGTAAAGAATGTGATTTAAGTTTTTGATTGTATATCTTTGTTCAGGTTGGTAGCTAGAGTTCTATTTCTGAGACAAAAACTGACTCCCTGATACTGGAGGAAAATTGATACTAAATAAGTTTCCAGAAAACCAGCAAGAGGAAAGACATTTCGTAACCAGGACATAGCAATAGCATATGTATGTATGTATGTATGTATGTATGTATGTATGTATGTATGTATGTGTCTGTCTGTCTATCTATCTAACTATCTATCTATCATCCATCCATCTTGCTTCATGATGATTTAACACAAGTGTGAGAGAAGAGGATAAACCATGGGGTTATGCCCTTGGCTTAAATCCAGGCAGAGTCTCATTGCAAATTATTATAATATCAGGTGTGAGCAATGATTTAGACACAAAGAGCTGAATTATGGACTTGCCTGCCTTATAGTCAATTATTGGAGCATATTTTTATTTGACTTTTTCTTCAATAATGAAAATAAAAGCTATTACTTTATCTCACAGGTTTATTAGATGAGATCATTTTCACAGAAGCACACTTTAGATTTTTAAAAGCATTGTAATATTTTTACCTTTTATGATGAATGCTTGTTTTATAAATTCAAAAGCAAAGAGAACTTTGAAGTGAAACCCCTGTGTCTACCAAACAGGCTAAGAAGTAACAGAGCACTGATAGTTTGGCATCTTTCTACCCACCTTTGTGCCTTTCCTTTTATATGTACTCCTTTTGACTAGAAAATTATCTTGAATTTATTTAAAATTATAAAGCTTTTAAAAGTGACTTTGTAACTTTGTAACTTTTCCACAACACACACACACACACACACACACACACACACACACACACACACACACACACACACACAGTATTTGAAATATTATAGAACCCTTCTGACACCTGTTTTTTCCCACTTAGGTAATTTTTTGTAAGTTGGTCCATGTTAACAATGATTACTCATTAACAAATTCATTTCAACTTATATTCTAGTCCTTTATACAAAAATTACATTATTATTTATCTTCATCTTGTTAGAGAATTACGTCATTTTTAAAGTTAGGAATATGTATAATCCCGTAGTCTGTGTTCTTTTAAAATTACTTTGTGCAAAAAGTAGTCTCTTGTTTGTAATGGAAGTGACTTTAATATTCTCCTCCCCTGACATTGCTGGGCATGCTGGTGCTGTGTCTCACCAGTATTGTGATGTAACCGGGAGACCCCTCTCTGTTCCTAAGGCTTTCCTGCTCTCCCAGACCATCACCCTCTGTTATAGGCTATCTGTAATAGTGACTGCTTCACACGTCATTAGTTTCAATAGTTTTGATATCCATCATTGCGAGTTTTTCTAGCAATATTGCTGCCATCATATTGGACATTTTCTTATACACATAAATGATTCTCTTACACCGTGACCTTGAGTTACTTCAATTCCCCTTCAGTGCATCTCAGACATTCACTTGCTGGTGTGTGTAGTGTAGACTTACATTCATCTTCATATATGCCTGAACTCAAAATTTAACCCCTTGTGCCTTATTCTGTTTTTCCAACTTGGCCATTCTACTGCTCCTTCTCTGTCAAAGGTCCAGGTGTACAGCCCATTGCCAAAGATACTTTTTACTCTTTTAATCCCCACTTACATTCTTCGGATTCTTCTCCCCTAGTTCAAACACCCCCACCCATCATTGAAGGACTTCCTTGCAGACACTCCCACTTTCTTGCTTTTCTTTTCCTACTGTGATCATTTGCTTGACAGAACTTTGACCCTGATGAAATCTAATTCTTCTACCTTGTGTTTTCATGTCAAAAGAAAATCCATAGTGACACTGATCAGTCTCCCATTTTTGACTTCATCACTATGACTATCAGTGGGTCCCTAGAGCTGCTCCGGATCTTGTTTTTCTTGTCTGTTCACGGCCTTACCCGTTTAGATGGCTGCTTTATGTTTTCTTCCCTTTTCTCATAGTTTTAGCAACTTACTTACCTCCCTGTCTTCCATTTGATGATCTGATCCCTATTTTACTAAGGAAATAAAAGCAAGAAAAAGTGAATGTCTGCCCATAAACACCTACACATACACTGCTTGTAGTATCTACACCCATAAGCCCTGTCTGCACATACACTACTTGCCAGCATCTACGCCTACAATTCATCTCTACACATATACTACTTGGCAGCATCTACCCCTATAAGCCCTGTTTTGGGTCCTGGGTTCTAGAGGATGGATGACTGCTAATGTCAAAACCACACACATACAATCAGTTCCATTGCCTCTGTGTTAATGACATGTTCAGTGCTGTGCAAATTCTTGAAAGGAACAACTCAAAGGAGAAAGTTTGGGTTTTGGCTCACTGCCAGCATAAAGCCTTCATCCAGTACCTGATGGAAGCAGAAGCAGAGATTCACAGCTAAGCATTGAACTTAACTCCTGGAGTCCAGTTGTAGAGAAGGAGGAGTGATGAGCAAAGGGGTTATGATCATGCTGGGGAATCCCACAGAAGCAGCTTACCTGAGCAAGCAGGAGTTCACGGACCCCAGTCTGACAGCTGGGGAACCAGCATGAGACCGAACCAGGTTCTCGGAATATGGATGTCAGTTGGGGGGCCTGGGTAGTCCATGGGGCCTCTGACAGTGGAACCAGTATTTAACCATAGTGCATGAATGAGCTTAGGTGTCCATTCCCTATGGAGGGATACTCTCTCAGCTTAGATACATGGGGAGGGCCTAGGTTCTGCCCCAAATGATCTGACAGACATTGATGATCCCCCATGGAAGTTCTTATCTTCCCTGCAGAGTGGATGGGGGCGTAAAATGGAGGGCTGGTTGGGGGAATTGGATAATGGGAGGGAGAAGGAACTGCGATTAGTATATAAAATAAGATTGCTTTTAATTTAAATAAAATTAATTAAAGAAAAGAAGGGAGCACAAGAAACAGGAAAGGGCCAAGAAAAGGTGTCCCCACAAAGATAGACCCCAGCGACCTACTTCCTGGAGGTAGGCCACACCTCCTAAAATTTTCATAGTTTCTTAAGATAGTACCACCAGCTGGAGAAGTATTCATTTAATACACAGCTTATAGAGGATATTTCAAACTATTAGTCTAGTCTGTCATTTATTTAAAAAAAAATCAAGCATATGCTTCTTACATTTTCTTCCTGTTACAATAAATTTGCAAACACGCATATACAAACAAAAATCCTCCTGTCTCTCATATTACTCATTTATCCAGTTGCTATCTTATGTCTTGGCTTCCCTGGTTCAGTCCTCCATCCCATGTCACATATATGTCTAAAAATTATAATTAAGGAATAAGAGGCCATGGATCTGAGGAGTGGGAGGAACACAATGCGTCTAACTGGTTTTCCAGTTCCTATACTTGTGCCACACAGGCTTGTAGTTTTTACAGCAGGCAGCAGAAGCTAGTAAAAATTCTAATCAGGTCACCCCTGCTCAAAATTCTTCAGTGATCCCACAGCACACTCAGAGGAAAAGCTAGTCCTTTCACATGTTACAAGCACAGATGATTTAACTTTTTTATGAATTCTGGGAGCCACACTCTTGCTACTCACTCTTGCTCAGGTTCTTTCCACTGTATTAGGATGCGGCACATGCTAAGAACTCAGGTGTTCTGTGCTTGCTTCTCTATTTGCTTAAAATCCTCTCGCCCCATATATCCATGACACACACCCTCTCTCTCCTCTTTAACTTTTGTTTATCCTTTTAGAGACTCTCTCAACAGACCCAACAACAAAGCAATTCATGTTTCAGCTTTGATTCTTTCTTCCTATCCTTCTTTTTCCTCTCTTGTTTCTTCCTTCTATTTTTGCTTTTTAACTTTGTGTGTATGTGTGAGTGTGCACGGGTGTAGAGTATAATTGTATTGGAAATAAAACATGACAATGAGACTCTTGCTCCTAGTTTTCACAGGCTCAATCATTAAATATAATTTTAAAAATATCTATGAATAGCAGATCTTCATTAAAATGGGTGATTCTCTTCCCTTCTTAATTATGCCTTTGCCATTAAGCAAGTTAATGTTAAGTAAGTTTTTTCTGTAGCTATAAAGACTACCACATGTTTTAATTGATACATTTTATTCATATACTATATTTTGATCATATCCTCCCCCCAACTCCTCTCAGTCCCTCCTCACCTTTAAATGTTAAATCTTTTATGCTGATGAGTTTATCTAAAAGATTTCTAACGAATCCAATTTATTCAAGATTTTTTTTTTTTTTTTTTTGGTTTTTCAAGAAAGGGTTTCTCTGTGTAGCTTTGGAGCCTATCCTGGTGCTTGCTCTGGAGACCAGGCTGGCCTCAAACGCACAGAGACCCGCCTGCACCACCAATGCCTGGTTTCAAGATGTATTTTTATGACTATCTATTATATGGTGTTTGTGTGTGCATTTGAGAGAATATAACATCTATGTGGAGGTCAAAGGACAACTTGTGATAATTGATTCTCTCTTACCAAATGGGTTCCAGGGATCAAACTCTTTCTGTCAGGTTGGTGGCAAACACCCTAACTCACTGAGCCATCTCACAGGCCCATTATAAATTATTTTTACAAAGCTATATTATTGTTGGATTTAACATGTTAGTATATTGTATATTCATGCTTAATTTCCTGAAGAATGTGTCTGTATAATTCCACTTCACACTAATGATTGTGTTTTCTTTTTTTAAATATCAATCAGTTATACTAGCCTCATGTTGTAAGCTTTAAAGTGATTAACTATCTTTTAAAGCTTTGGAGAATTTTCAAAGTGCTGGGACAAACTTTCCTTTTCAAAATTGACTAGAAATCCCTTCAAAGAACCATGGAACAAAACATTCATTTGCAAATGGTTTAATTATGACTCAACCTCTCTTAAAATACAAGGAAAATTAGATGTTCTGTTCTTTTTGTTTTTTCTGTCAGCTTTGCAAGTAACATATTTTTTCCTCAGAAAATTTCAAGTTTATTAGCTAAAGAGGTAAATTCTTCTTAATGATATTGTTGCATCTGGAGTACAGTCTTCTTTCACATGTGTTGGTTTTCATGCTTCTCTTTTGTGGTCTATTCTAATGAGTTTGTCTATCTAGATTTTTGGAATTGCCTTTGGGTTCAATGTTTAACTACTTATTCATTATCATTTCTTTTTCATTCCCATAAAACATTTTGCATCATAAATTCCCTCCTGAGGACTTAATCAATGTGTAGTATTTTATTTTTACTCATTTATACAAATATTTTAGCTTCATTGTGACTTCTTTACCTTAGTGATTACCTAGGACTGTAGTCTCTAATATAAACATAATAAAAATCCATCTGTAACTGAAAAAATTAGCAACCAAGATAAAAGTGAAAACAAATATCAAAACAGTTTCAGCCACACATTTACTTAACTAGATATACCCAAAGCATTACCAATTTAACATAAATATAAAAACACAATGTTGTTTTATACTTGTTTTTTGCAGGGGTTTAAAAAGTTGGTGTGTGTTTTGCATTTGAAATTCATCTTTGTGGGTCTGCAAGAGATGGCTCTGTACTGAAGAATGCTTACTGTTTTCACAAAGACTCAAGTTTGGTTTCAGGACCCATATCAGATGGTGTTCAACTTCCCCTTCTGGCCTCATTGGGTAATTACACTCATGCATACATCTCTATACACAACACACACACACACACACACACACACACACACACACACACACACACACACAAACACACAATGAAAAAAATAAAATAAATTGTTTACAACTACACCGTCATTTAGACATAAAATTTTCATTATAAATACTTTATTTGCCCTTAAATTTAACAAGATTTCCACTTGAAAAATTAAATATTGAGTTGTTCCAAATATCCCTTAACGTCTAATAATTTAACTCAGTATCAAAATTTGCCTTAAACTTATGCCTTCACCAATAAAATTAGTTTATTTTTAGAGGAATTGTTTTGATTTTGATACAAAAATCACCTGATTTTCAAATCATGTCTCTGTAAAATAACCTCACTGTTTTGTTCACTCAGTATTGCTAACTTTTAATTGGATGGATATTATGGATGGATCCATAATATATGGATATTGCACAAAATGATAAGATAATCGGATTTATGTCAATGTAGCAAAAAGTTCATCGTATTGCAATAATGTTGATAATAATTACAATAGTCTCTGTGTTGATTCATGTTAGAAAAAAGTCTTTCTAAACCTGAGCAGTTCATTCATATTTGTTAGCTTCTGCTAAGAGTAGGGTTTATGATATGTTACTGCTTGCTTTTGTTTACTTGGAGCCCTGGGCCATACTATGTCAGTTTGACTGTGTGTGTGTGTGTGTGTGTGTGTGTGTGTGTGTGTGTGTGTGTACTGAACAGGGAAGGTCAGCCACCCAGATGCATCTATGCCTACTGACTGACCCCCCATGTAAAGTGTGCATACCATGTCTTAGATGATCCTCCTTGGTGTCAATGCCTTGCATATCATTGCTGAAAGAATTAGACTCTGTGTGACCTCATAGGGAGACTACATCGGGGTCATGCCTGGTCTTTCCTGTGCCCTTTTCCTATCTTTATTTTATTTTCTGTATTTTTGCTATCATAAGCAATTATAGTAATACTAACTGCTTCTCTTGGTTCTTTGAATCATTGTAGTGGATCCTTGAAGGTGGCCTTGTGGAACCCTGATTGAGTTGACAGTGCAAATAGGATGTACCAGGATGACCTTGACTCCTAGAAATCTGGTGTAAAGATAGTTTGGAAAAAGAAGAAGTTAGAAGACACAGGTAGAAGAATATTTGGTCCTAAGTATATGCTGGGTAAGTCATCCTGTGAAATAGACTATGCCACAACCACTACATTGGGAATTTAGGAGTAATAATCTATATATCTCTCAAGATGTAGCTTCAGTGAATGGATAAGGAAATGTGAAACAAGAAATAAAGGCAATCATTGTCCTTGTTGGCTAAAGTGAAGGTTAAGGAGAAGGATGGAATAGATACTAACATTGCACTAACTTAGATTTCACCCAGACAAAGGTTCAGCTCCTACTTCTGAGGTTAATGCCAAAGAAATGACTTATGCTGGGGTAACAGATGGGTGTTCTACAACCTCTGTTCACCACAAAGCTTGTCTAGATGGTGGCAGAAGCCAAAACCAAGAAATGACCTGAATCAGGGGACATTGTATAAAAAACTAATTTATTTTGTGGATTGATTTAAACCAATTCCCAGAAGAACCTTTACCAAAATGAGCTGTCACTGTGAACAAATATAGGTTAAGTAGCTTTGGATTTGGATGTTGAAGAGTAGAAGGGTGAGTTCAAGTTGATATATAACACAAAAGTAATACACAGTCACAAATGGGTGCACAGGGCCCAGACAGAGAATTCTCCTTTTCTCCTTAAATGACATCATTGACACATTGTATTCGTGATCTATGCTAGACCGTCTTTGTGACGGTCAGGCTATTTTAATGTGTTCCCAAACTAATCGCCCTTTATGTGGACATTTTATATAATTTTGTTTCTACAGTCATCAAAATGTGCGCAGGAAGGCATTATTAGATATATTGCCTCAATCTCCCTTCACTGGTCTCTATATCCTAAGAAAACTAGTGATTTGCAGATATAATGCTTGAAAGGAGGAAGTTTGAAGGGACTCCTCTTTCAAGGGTGGATATTTTTAGTTGGTGGTACATAGATCATGCGAACAAAGCAAATGTTGATGGGTTGAAGCATAGTCTTATGAGAAGTTGAAGCATAGTCTTATGAGAAGTTGAGTGGATTGATTTTTTTTTTTTTTGGTCTTTTGAGACAGGGTTTCTCTGTGTAGCTTTGGAGCCCATCCTGAAACTCACTCTGTAGAACAGGCTGGCTTCGAACTCACAGAGATCCACCTGCCTCAGCCTCCCGAGGGCTGGGATTAAAGATGTGAGCCACCAACGCCTGGTCAAGTGGACTGATGTTTGAAGCTTGACTTTCTCCAAATCTAAAGGATCCTAAACCAATCTGTTCTACCATAGTTTGAATGAATTGAAAAAAAAAGGAAGGCAAAGATAATGAGAAATGTGGCTCCTAATTCTTGGGGTGAAAAGTCTCACAAGAGGATACAGATTCATAAAGTATAAAGATTTTCTAGATCATCCTTTGCCTAGGAACCAAGCCATATGCCAATAAGATAGTCAGTAGGTAAGAATAAACTTTTGCCATTCTCTTCTAAGAGAGTCCAGTTCACTTCTTCCAGAACTGTTGTGGAATATTAATTTAAGAAGTGTTACATTTGCTTATGCTGTGGAACATTTGTTTAATGATGCAAAGATGTGTTACAATTGTTTGAGTAAATAAAATTAACCTGGGTTCAGGAGACTGAGTCAGCAACTGAGTCAGTTCCTGTCAGCAACTAACTGACAAGAAATGATAGGGAGGAACCATGTGTAATGAGGGTGAAGTCAGGGCTGAGCAGAAGGATGCACTATTTGTTGGGGAGATGCTAGCTAGGAAAGAAGGTTAGGTACTTGCTGTTCAGCCACTCTGAGCAGGCAGAATTTTACCTCAACCCTTGAATCCTGAGTTCTACTGAGGGAGATCTAGACAAAATTCCCTTTAGCAGCCATGATAGAGCAGAATTCCTTCCTGGCTATAGCCAGTTCAGGCAAACTGCTGTTGGTAGCTGTGGAACTGCAACTGCCAATTAGGGCAGCAGTTGCTTAAGGGACAGCTACTGAATTAAAGAAAAACAACACAAAAGCTTTTGATTTTTCACAGGGGCTCAAGTTAGATTGGAAGATTTGAGGATGCAGTTGTTGATAGGATTTAGGCCAAAGTTTTGATGAAAATTGCATTGTTCAAGTGGACCTTTTGTGAAGTGGCAGAGTCTACTGTATTTGAATGCATTGTCATGGATGCTATGTCTACCTGAGGAGTGATTCCTTACTTGCTATTGTTGAACAGAAGACATGCACATTTACTGTTCAGCTAGTATCACCTGGACATTGTATTTGAAACCTGGAAGATACCCAAGATTTAAATTTGGACAAAGGAATTGCTACTTTAGTTATCAGCAGTGTTAGAACCTAGGTCCCGTTATCAAGATTTCTCCAATAGTTCCATGTAGCTCATGGAAAATGTACATGGTTTACAGAGATTCACAGAAAAATATTGATGCTCAAAGTAAAGTTGTACTATTTATGGCCCCAATCATTTTTGCTGTAGATTCACTGGTGCAAAATGTTAAACATGCTAAAGAACACTGCTTTTACCTTTTTTTCATCTCATAAAAGAGTTGGCTGTAATTTATCGAGTATTCTCCATTTTCATTTACTTTCTATGGGGCTGTCTGAATTCATTAGCTTTATTTTCATAATTTGGTTAGAAGAGATTTGGGCTTAATATATGGATGAAGTGAAAATACCAGCAAGTAAAGAGTAATCTAGGAATGGCTTAAATGTGGTGGGAACACATATTGCCAATAAATCTGAGTGATAAAGTCAGCAAAGATCATTGTTCTGCTCAAATAATGAAATTCCTGGGAACCACCTAGACTAGAGTCATCACTGACATTTCAGAAATGCCTAAAAGTCAGCTGTTGTAGTTGCTTGTGCTGGGGCTAAGTAAGAATCACAACACCCACTCGGTTTGGGCTTTGGAGAACATTATTACACATCTGAGAATATTATGGATTCTATCTATAAAACTATTTGGAAAAAGGTCAGTTTTGAGTGTCTGCTCTAACAAAGATGACTATGTGAATTTCAGTTTCTCAGGCTCCAGCAAATAACCTGCCATTTCTGCTCATGCAAGCCATAAAACCCATGGTCACTTAGAAAAAGATGGTAAGTAGGATGGGACTCCTTTGGAAGAGGGGTTTTAGCAGGAGAGAGAAGCTAATGGTGGGTGAAAATGACCAGCATTCATTCTATTCCTGCATAAAACTGTCAGTGAATAAAAAAGGAAAGGGATAAAGTCATAGTATTCTCATTGCCTCCAATATTGTGATCCACATGCAGATAGGAATTGGAAGAATCTGTGGCAGACACTTATTCAACTAATAGTGTCATCATGTTAGTAGCACCAATAGTAACTTCTGTATTTTGCACCCAAGATTCTTTTAGATGCAATGCTATGTTATACACCATTTAAGAGACATTTTACATTGACATACATCAAGACTGCCTATATGACCAGGGGCACAAAATAATATGGAAACACCAAAAATGCTTCATAATATCCCAGAGACATTTCAGTCAGAAAATCAATCTTCCAGGTGATTCACAATTACACAGAAGCATGCTAGTTGGGAGAATGCAATGAAGCATGTATTATATGCAGGAGATGGTAGCCTCTTCATGGTTAGGGCCAACTCTGAAATTGCTGATGGTACTGAAATTGCAGTACCCCCCAAACAGCTTTCTATTAACCCAAGCCTACTGCTTGGTTTATGGATGACAACTCCAAGGTAGGTAGACAGCTGTCACACTGTAATTGACACACACAAATAAAAAAGTAAATGATTTTTTTCAAAGGGATACCTCTGTTTGAGATTTTGCCAACTCATGGGCAGTGGATAATGGTCAGTTAGATAGACTATGGAAAGTTAGACCACTAAAGAGATGCCCGTATGAGACATTGGCTTATAGCAGTCACAGCAGAATGAGGATACCCTTCAGAAGAGCTTCCTTCCATGAATAGAAGAAAATTGGATCCACATGTGGTGTGTTGATTTGAGGTGGCCTCCAGAATTCATTAAATGAATAGATACTGTCTAAGTTCAAAGTGAAGATGAACTGGTCAGTGTATCACTCTTGAACTTTCTGAGGCATAGGATGCCAACAAGGACCATTCTGTCTGCCAGCAAGAAAGACGAAGACAACAAATACCTTTTAGAGTCATTCCCCAGGGGAAAATCCTTCACAGAGCCAGCAAAAGTCATTACACTAATGTCACTAGCTCTGGGAGGTATATGTGCATCTTGGAATGAATAAACATCTACTCCAGACTCACCTTAGCCTATCTGGTGGTGTATACTGCCAGCTTAGACCACCACAGTCCACATTGTCCAACAATGGTCAAATACCACATCACCTCTGCTGTTGTAATTTTAAAAAGTGGCACAAGAGAGAAAGACACCATAGGACAGAGTTCAACCAGAGGGGATTTTTATTAGAGAAAAAGGAGGGGTGAGGCTAGTGTCAGGGGACAGGAGAGGAAAGAGGAAAGAAAGAGGAACAGACAGACAGAGAAAGGGAGAGAGAGAAAGATAGATACAGAGAGGAGAGAGAGAGAGAGAGAGAGAGAGAGAGACAGAGACAGAGAGAGAGAGAGAGACAGAGAGACAGAGACAGAGAGACAGAGACAGAGAGACAGAGACAGAGACAGAGACAGAGACAGAAACAGAGAGATGGGAGGTGGGTAAGGCCCTTTAAAAATGGAACATAGTGAATGTGCACAGGTGTGGTGCTCTTAGTGGCTGCAGCTGAGGGCGTATCCTGTCAGAACCCCAAAGGCAGGCCGGTACAGATGCCTGAATACTAATACTGTCCATATCATGTTACACATTACTATTAGAGTACTGATTTGAGAAATTATTGGAAATGGCAATTAGCTAAAACCAGTGTAATCAAAAGCTACCAACCACAGTTTTATCCTCCTATGTGACTATAACCTGAACTGACTTCCTACAAAGACCTCCTACCAAGATTAGCTAGGCCTCCCTCCTCCTTGCTCAGAGGTATATAATAAACGTGCATTCTTGCTCAGGAACATAAAATAACTGTGGCGACTTCCCTGGGTGCTGATGCATGTTCATCAGTGTGCACAGCCCACATGATTGCCCATTCTTCTATAATGTGTCTGTGTACCTGTCCTTCATTCATTCCCTGATTGCCTTAGTCAGGTTGACTCTAGAACTCTGCAGGTCAAGTCACAGCAAGTATATGCTCACTTTCAACATGATGGAGGGTGGAGGCCGGAGGCTAAGGGCAGGATGGGTATTATATCTGACTGGAGAATACTTCTCTATAAACCATTGTAAAAACAGATGAATTGAAGATTATTTGTAAAGATTCCCTTTTTCTCCTTTTTGTGGTGTGTGTGTGTGTGTGTGTGTGTGTGTGTGTGTGTGTGTGTGTGTGTGTGTGTGTGTGTGATGGACTCAGCCTCTTCAGTGTAGGGATTGCAAGCATGAAATACTGTATTTACACGATAGCTAGTATCCTAGGGGCTTTGATCCCTAACAAATGGTTATGTCTGTCTCCCTTATTAGGGTGATGACGACATCAAAGGCCCGTAATAACCCAGAATAATCCCTCTATTTCAAAACTCTTAATCATATCTACCATGTCTTTTTGCCAGCATCACATTCACAGTTGTGGGCCTGAGGGTAAGGACATCGTTTGGATGCCATTGTATAGTAGACCTCTGGAAGATGTCACTCCATGGAGTGTCCACATCAGGAAGTAGCAGGAATATTGGGACTGTGTGCAACAGGAGCACTCATTGTATCTCACTGAGGTAAAGCCATCTTAGTTCCAGTTACTGCTACAATTGCCAAGTTGGAGGCCAGAAGAAGGTGTCAGGTCTCCTAGAAATGGCCCAAGGTGGTGCTAAGAACTCAGATACTCCTGAAGACTAGCAAATGCTCCTAACCACAAAGCTATCTGTCCATTCCCCAGGCCACCTTTTACTTTGAAAGTTTTAAAGTTATTTTTATGTGCATGTGTGTTGTGTGTTTTGCCTGTGTATATGCCTGTGTACCATGCGTGTTCCTGGTGCTAGAGGAGGCCAGAAGAGAGCATTAAATGTTAAGAACTGAAATGACAGATGATTGTGGGTTCTAGGAATCAAATCCAGGTCCTCTGGAAGAGCAGCTGGTACTCTTAGCTGCTGAGTCATAATTTTTCTAGCCCGAGGCCACATTTTAAGTACTGATAATTTATTATGTTTAAGAATATTCTGCAGAGATAAACAAAGTATATCTTTCTCTTTGCAATGGAATTGTTATAGGAAAACTTTTATCCTCTTGTAGGCTAGCACTGTTTTTCTAAGCCAGAAAACCAATGTACTGTTATTGTTTAATAACAATACATTTATATATATACTATATAAAATATATAAATATAATGCATGAATATAACAATAACAATATATTTATAAACAATATAAAGGGAATGCCCAGAAATTTTTCTGCACTTTGTCCCTTGACTCTGATGTGGGAGTATCTCTGTTTTCAAGGGACAATCTGAAGAATTTAAGTGATAGAGGACTTGTCTAAAGCCAGAGGTGGAAATTTGGGAATGTCAGAGCTTTATAAAGTGTTTTCTTTCTAAGTCCATCCCTTTCCATGCTCTTTCGTTTGCACTGCCTTTTATCCATAGCTAGTGCCTGAGGTTCCTAACCATCTCCCTGAGGTCCTATTGTTCCATCTGGATAGGAAGCTTGGGCCAGTGAGAAGCTCTTGCAGTGGCGCCCTTTGGCAGCTTTCCCTCCTCAGTGTTTGACAGCAGTGAGTGGTGGCAGCAGGCTTGGGAAGCAGCATCAGGTTGCATCCTTTAGTGTGACAGCTTTCATGAGGGCCTCCGGATTGGGATTCTTGGAGCTACAAGTGTGAGAGTGCCCAAGAAGGTCTAGGAAATTTAGTCTCTTTAGCATTTGCCTTCATCTGGTGTTGCAGCTTCTGGGCCTGGGTATCAGGATTCCTTAGCCCCTGACAGTAGCCAGTGGTTCTGGGTGTCTGAGACCCTTGGCCCCAAGGACTTGTCAGCTCAGGAGCTCTTCCTACAACGAAGCCCTATACATTCTCTCTCCTGGCTCTTTACAACCTTCTCTCCATCTCCTGCCTCATCTCTGCAGCCTCTTTTGACATCTATCTACATCTCTCATCGTTTTTTTTCCCTTTTAAAGTTTCCTTTTTGCTTTTCTCATGACTCCTGTCCTGGTTGACTCCTGCTGCCCCTGTCATCTCTGAAACTGTTCCTGTTCCTTTTGTCATCAGTCTTGCAACACTGTTTCTTTTGCCACCCCAGATGCAGCTGACCTCTTCCACTGCTTCTACAGTTCAGCCTGACTATGACTAGGATCTGACATATCTTCAGCTATCGTGCAGCTGGCTGCTCTGTTGCTTTTGTGGCCCACACTGTGCCCACTCTTCGGTTTCTGCTACCAATGTTGCATTTTCGTGGTACCAGACCAGTTCATTCTAGTAAAATGGACATGAAAAGAGCACTTGGGAAAGCCCTTTATTGGCTTTACTATTGTAACTCCAGTGGAAGGAGCACAGAGGCTATCTCCAAGCTGTTTATATAGTTGGAGAAGATATATTTGTACCAATCATAGCAAACCTTTTTATGCAAATGAGGTTTGTGTTTAGACTAATCATGGCATTGATCTTTTTGCACCTGGCACAGTATTCCCTAGATGGACCTGGTTATAGGTAATAACTGGTACAATCTGTTAAAATAGTTAGGAATGAATGCAGCTAGAGTTATGTTCAATGTGTCAGGCACTGCTGTGAAGGGGCTTGGTTAGCTAAATGACTGAGTTCTTTTGATCAAAAAAAAAAAAATAGAGCAGCAAAGGAAAGTGTAGTTGCCCCTAGTTAGAAGTCAAACCCATTATATGGATGATAGCTTACTCACTGATTCAGATGCCAATATCTTAAAAAAAAATGTTTGAAGAATGAAAGAAAATGGGCCTTGTTGGGGATTGTAATGATAAGTCTTTCCATTGAAGCCACTTGAGCTCCGCTGCCACGTGGGCACTCGAAATAACACACAGAGTCTTATATTAAGTGCAATGCTACTGGCCAATGACTAGGATTTCCCAATTGCTAGCTCTGTCTTAAGTATCAACCACAATTATTAATCTATATATTTTATAAACTTATCTTATTGAGGATGCTAGCGGAATGTGCCCTGTTTTCCTGGCGATCACATGGCAATTCCAGAGAAGAGAGTAGAAGGAAGAGGAAGAGAGCGACTTCCTCCTTGTCCCAGCTTATATTCTGAGTCTGCCTGCTATGTTACTTCCTGCCTGGATCACAAGACTTTACTACATTTCCCAGAATCCTCCTTGACTCCTAGTCCCTCCTATTTTTCTGCCTTATTGACTGAACAGTGCTTTATTCATTGACTAATAAGGGAGACATACACACATAAGGACTTCCCCCATTAGGGGATTACAAATTGCTCCTGAGAAAAGACAAAGAGAAGATCCTAATTACATAGGATATAGACAGGTTTACAAAATTTCAAGCATAGAAAGATATAAATAGCATACTTATTCAGGATACCAATGGGCAACTGCTTTGAGTTCAGAAAAGGCTGATTCTGTAATTACACATTTGTTAGAAGTTATGGCCATCTTGGGGATGGATACATATACAAATTAAGATAGATAATGTTCCAGAATAGCTTTCTGTCAGATGTTTAAACAGGCAATATTATATTCTGCCCGAGTCTCTGATGGGGTTGAAGATTAGATAGTTATAGTTACAGTTTTCTATAGTTATGACTGAAAGTAAATTGGGCACAAAACTTTGTACTCACTAGGATAGAATCGACAATGAAATGGTTTCTCCAAATTTGCCAAATACTAACAGACTAGACCTTGTAAATGTGTTTGTTACTTGATAATTATTCTTTTTTGTTTTTTTCGAGACAGGGTTTTATTAGTTCAAGTTAGGGAACAAGTTTGTTTCACATGTAAGTCCCTTCTCCCTCTCCCTCCCCTCACACCCATCCCTCCTCCCCCACCCCCAACCTACCCCCACCCTTTCCACCCACCATTCCCCAGGCAGGGTAGGGCCCTCAATGGGGGCACTGCAGTGTCCACCAAATCTTCCCCTGCTGGGCCTGGGCCCTTCCCCATCCATGTGTCCAGGGCCAGAGTGTATCCCTTCATGTGGGATGGGCTCTCAAAGTCCCTTCTTATACCAGGGAAAAATACTAATCCATTACCAGAGGCTCCCTGGAGTGCAGAGTCCTCCTTATTGACATTCATGTTCAGGGGGTCTGGATCAGTCTGGTACTGGCTTCCTAGACAGCATCTGGGGTCGATGTGCTCTCCCTTGTTCAGGCCAACTGTTTCTGTAGGTTTCTCCAACCTGGTACAGACCCCCTTGATCTTCATTTCTCCCTCTCTTCAACTAAATTCCAGATTTCAGCTCAGTGTATATCTGTGGATGTCTGTCTCTGCTTCCATCAACCACTGGATGAGGGCTCTAGGATGGCATAAAAAGTAGTCATCAATCTCATTTTAGGGGAAGGGCTTTTTGGTTATCCTCTCCACCATTGCCTGGATTGTTAGATCATGTCATCCTTGTAGGTCTCTGGAAAACTCCCTAGTTCCAGATCTCTTCTCAGAACTATAGTGGCTCCCTCTGATATGGTATCTCTCATCCTGCTCTCTCTCCTCTATTCTTCCCCCAACTCAATATATCTGCTTCTCCATTTCCTCTCCTCTACTTCTCTTCTCTTGCTCTTATTGTGGCAACACCCTCTCCCCTACCCTCATGCTCCCAATTAGCTCAGGAGTTCATGCCACTTCCCATTCCTGGGGTCCATTTAGCCCTTAGAGTCCTTCATGTTTCCTAGTTTCTTTGGTGAAGAGGATTATAGGCTGGTAATCCTTTGCTCTATGTCTAAAATTCATACATGAGTGAGTACATACCATGTTTGTCTTTTTGTGACTGGGTTACCTCACTCAGGATGGTTTCTTCTAGTTCCATCCATTTGCCTGCGAATTTCAAGATTCCATTGCTTTTTTCTGCTGAGTAGTACTCCATTGTATAAATGTACCACATTTTCTCTATCCATTCTTCAGTTGAGGGGCATCTAGGTTGCTTCCAGGTTCTGGCTATTACAAACAATGCTGCTATGAACATGGTTGAACATATGTCCTTGTTGTATGAACATGCACTATTTGGGTATATACCCAAGAGAGGAATGGCTGGATCTTGAGGTAGAATGATTCCCATTTTTCTGAGAAACCACCATACTGATTTCCAGAGTGGTCTTACAAGTTCGCACTCCCACCAGCAATGGAGGAGTGTTCCTTTTTCTCCACATCCTCTCCAGCATAGATTGTCATTGGTATTTTTGATTTTAGCCATTCTGACAGGTGTGCATTCTTGCATTAACGAGTAGACATGATAAAGCCAGCCATACCCAACCCCACCACCCCACCATCACCCACACCCCCAAGAGAGGCTTAGCGAGAATCCAAGACTTTGTTTCTCCAAGAGTTTTTGAGCATAGAGCACGGGCCTGAGTGGAATCTGTCATGTCATTGGTCTTGCTTCTGACTTTTAATCCAAGGAGCTCCCCCCAGAGGAGTTCTCAGCCTCCCTTCCTGTCCTGTCCCCTTCCTTTCTGCCCTGTCCTGCCCTCTCCTGTTCTCCCTTCTGCTCTGTTCCTCTCCCCTTCCCTCCCAGCTGCTGGGTATTGTGCATGAAAACATTTACTGATGGTTAGCCATTAGTTAGCTGTTACTATTGATTTCTTTTCCTTTGTTGTGCTTTTCCTTTGAAAGCTGCATTCTGTACTTTGGCATTAAAAAAAAAAAAGCCGGGCATGAATAAAAACAACATAATTCTCCTTTCTCTCTTTGTGAGATGCCAGCATCAGAATATGCCATGTCTGTCTTCTGTGGCTAAAATGGCTTTTGGAACCCATGGCTGTAACGGTGGCTACATTCAGAGTGCTGACACACAGAGCATCGCCTCAGAGCCATTAGTGAGTGAAAGACTGCCCTGAGAAGACAGGGTCTTGAAGCAGAATTTTTGCCTCTGGTTTTTCTTGTTTGCTGCCCACTGCGAGTTGCAAATTGGATGCAAACACCTTACTCCTGGCCGGCAGCACTCAATTTCACGATGTCTAATTTATATGCAAACAAAGTCTCACGTTTACTTAATTGTATTTCTCTTAAGGTTTTCTGCCTTATTTCAGGAGAGATTTTTGACCTGCAATTCCTTTAATTCTGGCTAACTTCTCATTTTCTGAAATGCTCTGACAAATGATGCCTGGGAATTTTCAAGGGGTTGCCAGCTCTGAGTCTACATCCTTGGAACCACACTGTTCCTCAGAGCTGACAACAAAGTCTCAAGGAGGAAAACCAAATTTGTCTACATTTGATGACCAATTGGTAGCACACTGCATTGTGGTCTTGGATAAAATGAGGTATGAGAAGGGAGAGAAAATAAGATGAGGGTCAATAAGGCCCTGACTTCTAACTGTATCTAGAAATTTCTCCCAGTAGAACAGGTGGGTGCCCATTCCCATTTGATATGGCTATAACCTGTAATTAAAAAACAAAAATAAAACAAAACCTGTGATGTAGTTAAGCATTCTCTTGTCTGTAACCCTAGCACTCTAAAGTCTTAAGCAGGAGGAAGTTGAAGGTTATCCTGGGATATACACTGAGATCTTATTATAAGAGAAAGAAAATAATACTTGCTGGATATGCTGACCTGTGCTGTTATCTGACCATTTGGGAGTTTATGTGAGGTCAACCTCAACTACAGAGAAAGTTTGAGGCCACCCAGGAGTATATGAAACCTATCTCAAAGTCAAATATGCAAATCAAAGATACAACTAAACCAAATCAAAAAGCAAACATCCTTTGTTGATATGTTTCCAGTTCTTAGCTTATAATTTACTGATTTATCCCAGGGAAGAACTAAAGGTAATTTCCACCCTATGTCAAAAGGCAAGGCCCTAAACTGAGCTAGAAGTTGCAGGAAGTCAGCGTTTTGGAGACTGCCAAAGAAAAGCAGCTGCCATTGATTCCAGATATCCAGTGGCTGCAAAAAGAGACAACAGATCCTGCAGCTTCAAAAACAGCTTGTCTAGGGAAAACAAGGAACCTCCCCATTCTGTTCCTACCTTCCCCCTCACTAGCCTTAGCTTCAAAAACCCAGCTGGAAGCTGTTTTCTCTGTTCTTTGTGCAGCTGGGTCCTGATACTGATCACGGTGTAGCCAGACCTTGAGACACCACCTCTCTGGTAACCCTGAGCTGTTGATAACCCTGAGCTGTCAAGGTCATCTAATGCTCGTCTTCCTACAAACTTAATTTCTTCTATTTCTTCCTACAAACTTAATTCTCAGGAAAGCATTCCCACATAAATCTAGGGACTTCAGTACAATAGTCTATGCTGGTTGCTGTGTGCATTTTCCCCAAGAAACCCATCCTCTCACTTTTCAGGAGCTGAGTCTTCTAGAAACCTGAACAGGGTTCGGCAGAGCTGCTGTGCCCCATCCACACAAACGCTAGAGAAGAAACCCCTTTTCTTTCTCCTGGTTTCTAGTAGAGGCCAACAGTCCCCAATGCAGTATTCACACAGCCGTCTTCTGATTGTGTGTCTTCTCATTTATAGACATCAGCAGATATATTTATCTCTTACCCTAATCCAGTGTGACCCTATTCTAACAATTGCAATGGTAAAGACCGTATTTCCAGGGAAGGTCCCCTTTATATGTTTTGGGTTGATACTACTTACCCCCTACAGTTAACCACTGCAGTTGCTATTTACTGATTTAAACTCAGAACAACACAATGACAGATGTGAACTGTCCTCAGAAGCTTTCCACGTTTTGATGATGGTGACTGCTTTTTGTAGGGGTGTGGTCAAGTTTGGTAGGAGGAGGTCAGGCATTCTTTTTAGTCACAAGAGAACAGTCTTCAGTCCTCGTCCATGCAGCCAGAGTAACCAGTTAACATGATGGGGCAGTCTGGCAGAATGGACCAATTCCAGACTGCAGAAGGGGTCCTAGCACCCTTCTTGCCAAGGAGAGAATGGAAATTTCCCTTGACAAGTTCCTCAGAGGGATTTATAGTAACATCTGTATTATTATTTTTGGACAGTCCTTCTTGTAGAAGCTTTGGCTTGTAACTGAATGTTTAGAATTCAAGAGCAGCCTATGACTTACATTTCCAAGACTCAGTGAAACACCTGTCTGGTTGAGGTGGGTTAACAATGACTTCCATTTCACAGCCAGAAAACAGGCATGTCTGGCTTCTGCTGGGAAATTTTAGTGACATGCTAATTGCAAGCTAATACATTTTCTAATGAAAATGTTCTAGTCTTGACTGACTCATCAAGGTTGTGCCCAGTCTTTCCAATGTGACCATTTGGCAATAGCACATATATGCCAGGTAAGGAGAGAGGGACAAGAAATCATTAGTCATTGAATTAACTGCCTTTTAGATTTCTCGACTTAATTTCTTGTCTTTAGTCCATCAGTTCCTTCTGAATTAGTGAAAGTGGTAGTGAGAGAACATTTTTATAAGCAAGTTCACATGGGTAGAATTGGAGTGACTCTTGAGATAGTTGTGTGTAGAGGGTCCAGCATATTAGGGAGTGTACTAGGTTGGTTTTGGTGAGAAGAGTTGGAAGTCAGAGGAATAGTGACTGGTAGGAAACAGCAGGAGGCTTTAGACCGCTGAGACAGTTACATTTACCCAAATTCTGAATGCATTTGTTTAAAAATATTCAATCTGACATGTGCCCTGATAGTTGCTTCTGCACATCTGCTCAATTTGTTCAGCTGCCTGTGGGCTATTCACAGGGGTGTGGGATAAATGGGGAAGATAAATAATTGTAGCATCAGTTTTCTTTGTTACTGGTAACAAGGAAGTATCAGTAAGACTTTGATTCCTACATTATCAATTACCCGAGCCAACTGTGGTTATTCTAGAGTTTTGAAACAAATTTTGAATTCCCACTTTCTAGCTTACAATATTTCTGAATTCTTATTAGTCATTCTGTAACTAGATTCACTCACTAAATTTAGTTGATTAGGGAACCAAAATTCAATTTAATACATAGAACTCTTCATTGTCATCTCCGGTTTCCTTTCTCATAAGTTTATACTGTGTGAAAGATATGACTGGCAGAATTCTAAGAAATGTATTAAATTTGCAGTTATTTTGCTCATCATGTCAACCTTACAATATACACTAGAAATAGAGACTTTGTGAAGATATATTTTGTTTCTAGGCATTTCTGACAGGTTCCCATGGTACAAAAGGAAGCAAATTTAAGGCAAGTAATTGGTACAGGCTTTAGTATGTCAGTTCAGGTTTGTTTGTGTTTATTCATCCACTCAAGTATGCAGCAAATGATCATTTTTGTGAGAGCCTTCTCTGTGTCCCTCACAGTTCTAGATTCCAGTGATACAAGGGACAGAACAAGCCTTATTACCACACTGGAACTCATATACCATGAACGTCCTTAAAGACTGAAAAATGAATTACTATATTACCCAGGAATCCCACTTCCTGATTTTGAAGAGATGTCTTCACTCTGACAACTCTTGTAGATCTGTTCATAATAGCCAAAGTACAGAGTTACTCTAGGAACACACACACACACACACACACACACACACACACACACACACACACACACACTTTGAGTCAACCCTTAAAAAGGGAAAAGTTTATCATCTGTCAAAACATGGGTGAATTCGGGGAAGAGTGTGTGCTAAGTGGGATAAGCCAGTTACAAAAAAAAATGAATAATAAATGATGCATATTTTTTTTCTGATCTGTGGAATTAAAACAATTGAATTCACAAACAGAGTAGAATGGGAATTTATTGCCTGGATGGTGACTCACTTTGTACTTGAGGTTGAATTGCTATGGGCTGGAGAGTGGGTAACTTATGGGCTGTATGGGTGGAGAGTGAGCAGGTGGAAAACACTTCAGTAAGTGAAATGAATGAATTGGATTTTCTTTTCTCTGTTCTTATTTGGAGATCTTTGTACAGTGGTGAATTTAGCTAATAACCAAGTACAGTATAGTAAGAGAGTACATTTTAAGTGTTCTTCCTGCAAAATATGTTAAATATTTGCAGGACATGGTGGATCACAGCTGCACACCTAGCACTTGAGAGAGGCTGAAGCAGGAGGGTTCTGAATTCAAGGCCAGCCTGGACTTCAAAGGAAAATCTGCTCCAAATGAAAGAAGGGATGACTAGATTCAAGTGGTTACTAGTAGCAAAACAAAACGGGTCAGGAGTCAGGACGGAGAGAGGCTGGAGTACAACAGGCAGAGCTGATTTGGAGGAAGGTGGTGATGGATGGATGGATATACCCAATTATATTACATAAATGCGAGACATTTCAAAGATTAAATAAAAATACTTTTTAAAAAGTTAAATAATTAAGATACTTAATTGCATATGATAATTATTTGATTTAATCATTCCACAGTGCATCAAATATTATAACATAATTTGTGCTCTCAAAATGTATACATTATTTATCAATATATGATAAAAACAAAAGGTCACATACTTATTTTGACAAACTTACCTTAAGGATAAAGACTTTAGATTCCACTAGATTTCATTTTTCTCCTTAGAAAAGGTGGATTTGAAATCTATTGCACATGCTGTAATGAGATTGTACAAGCAATGCAACACTCAAGGGGCTAGACCCTAAGTCACCCTTGGAAGCTGAGGCAAGAGGATCATATGCTCAAAGTCAGCCTAGGCTGTCTCAAAAGCTCATAAATGTACTGCATTTTATTAGGAAATGGCTGCAATGAGAAATACAACCACATTTTAAAGATTCTTTCTGTTTGCTGGGTTGTTATCTACTTATGCAGCATAGGTGATTCAATAATTACAATGGCTCCATACCACCAAGTTAATTTTTCCTGTGTTGGAAATGAAGAAACAATTACTCTGCTGAAGGTCAAACAGGTCAGAGGCTTTTAGACCTGGATCAAACCCAGATCTGCATCCACACTCTGGTCTCCATAGTATTTCTCCCGAAAAACCGACATCGTGTTAAACACAAAACTCCAGAGAATGCCAACTCTCAGGAAACCAAAAAAAGAAACAGGGGGAAAAAAGGGAGATTGTTTTTTTTGGGGGGGAGTGTTGAGTCTAGTTATCAGAAGTGAGTGTTAAAATGCTGAAGCCTTGGCCACCACTTCAGCCTGGTGAGGGAATTTTAAGTAACTCACAGCTCCTGTTTGGCAGGCATTTGCAAAGAAGAACCTGCCAAGATTCCTCTATTAGGAGGATTTAAGATTTCCGGAGGAAGCACTGCCGTCGTTAATATCATATTATGTAAATTATTTTACAATCATCAAAATGTTTAGGAAAACAGAACCATTTTTAGCCTTTTTATAAGTCTGTAATCCAACTCTGTCAGGAGGGCCACATTAAGGTATGATGCATACAGGTACCTGAGTGTGCTCATATTCCTAATTTTAAACCTAATTTAAATGTAAAAAGAAGTAGAGTAGAGGTCCAGACCAGGCTGGTGAAACCCACAGAACCACCTGAACATCCAGAAACTCTTGCTCCCCAGTCTGATAGCTGGAATACCAGCATGGGACTGATCCAGACCCCAGGAACATGGGTTTCTGTGAGGAAACCTCAGAAATCTAGGACCTCCTATAGAAGCCCAATATTTATCCCTAGCATAGGTGTGGACTTTGGGGTCCATTCCATATAGAGGAATACTCCCTGAGCCAAGACACATGGGGGTGGGCCTAGGCCCTATCCCAAAAGATACGATAGACTCTGATGACACCCTATGGAAGGCCTCACCATCCAGGGGGAGCAGAAAAGATATGTGACAGATAAGGTTTTAGTTGGGGGGGGGGGGGGGGGGTTAGGGGAGGACAGGTGGTAGAAGGGAACTGGGATTGTCATGTAAAACAATCCTTTTCTAATTCAAATAAAAAAGTTGGAAAAAAAAGGAGTAGTTCCCCATTGTAGGGGAACCTGTAGCCATGCCTGCGAGGGGCGTGGTCAGGATGAAGTAGAGTGAGAGGCAGTGGCTGGTCACTTTCGGTTTCACTTTTCAGCTTGCTGTACAGCCACGCTGGTTGGCTAGGTCGCTCTGTAGGTAAGGCTTTTCCCTATTAAATACCCTTATATTTCTACTTGGCTCCGTATTGGTAATTTCCCATTATACCCCATCATCTACAAGGATTGTATTTCATGATACTCATTTGAAGTTTGAAACCTCACCCACCACCAATCCCTGGAAATGCTCTTTTCTCCCCCATATGCACAATCTTGTGATAAATTTTAATAAATAAACAAATGAATAAAGAAATAAATTAGATTTATTTTGTGTGTATTTGTGTGTGTTTGGTGTGTGTATGTGTTTGTGTCTGTGGGTGCTTGTGTATGTGGAGACCAGAGGTCAACCTTGGGTATCATTCATCAGGAGGGTCTGTCTTGCTTTTGCATCAAGGTTACTCACTGGGACCTCGACCAAGGTGAGTAGGCTAGGCTGCCAAGCCAGTCAGCCCCTTGGATTCTCCTATCTCTGCTTCCTCAGAACTGGGATAGAAGCATGTTACCATCCCTGGTTTTCTACATATGGACCAGGATCATGCTCAGCATGACATTGTTTTAACAGCAAGCACTCCCAATTCTAACTGACAAATTACATACAGAGAAGAATGAACTATAACCAATAAAGTAGAAGAGCAATTCCAAACACATGCTGTAGTAAAAGTTACATGGATGTGATCTTTTTTCCTCTCTTTCTCCCTCCTATCCTATGGTCTTTACTTTTCTTGGGAATACACGAAATGTATGTTCTCAACCTGTGGGTCACAAACCACTGGCCTTTGCCTAAGACCATCTGCATAGCAGATACTTCCATTACAATTCATAATAGAAGCAAAATTACAGTTATGAGGTAGCAATGAAAATCACATCATGGTTGGTTGTCACCACAACATGAGGAGCTGTATTAAGGGTCACAGCATTAGGAAGGTTGGGAGCCACTGGTCTAGCTGAGTCTTCATAATTCCCAAGTACCTCATCTGCTCAGTGATTCTCAATTATTTCTAATAACGCTGCTGTGAACATTTGCATGAAAGTTGTTTAATTATTTTGTTTCTCTCTGTAGTGTGTGTGTGTGTGTGTGTGTGTGTGTGTGCATCAGATGCATATGCACGTGTGTTTGTGCTTATGGAGGCCAGTATTCAGTGTTGGGTGCCTTCACTAATTGGTCGCTATTGCATGTCCTTCCTTCCTTCCTTCCTTCCTTCCTTCCTTCCTTCCTTCCTTCCTTCCTCCCTTCCTCCTTCCCTCCCTCCCTCAACCTTCCTTTCTCCCTCCCTCCCCCTCTCATTCTTTCTTTTTTTGAGACAAGGCATCTCACTGAACCCAGAGCTCATAATTTGGTTAGAGAGTAGCTGGCTAATGACCTTTAGGGATTCTCCTGTGTCTGCCCTGGCCTTAGACCTGAAATTATAGACAATCATCACGCAACATACCTGCATTGTCCCTTCCAATACACCTTCATTTTGGGCTAAGAAGCAACTGTGCAATCTGGCTTTTTTTTTTTAATGCTCATCTGGAGTGAGAGCCAAATATTTTGGAAACAACCTCTTCTGGTTGGAGAGAGGAAAACCCTTACCTCCATGTTTTAGATACATGTTTTAGTAACTCTTCCCACCACTATGACTCTAACCATGAGGTTACTAATGTGACTCTAACCATGATGACCTTGACTAAGCATGGGTGTAGCAGGACTCATAAAGATACAGACCATTATGCTGGTGGAAAATGATCACACTATTAAAACTGTGTTCTGCCAGCACCATGTGCAGTGGCCCTGATGTGTTTGTCTACTTTATTCTTACTGGCTACTCACCAGTTTTGAATCTGACTAATATTTCACCTCTTATTTGTGTCTTATTCTAGTCATCTCTAGAATAAGTTTGAAGCTCAGGATTTGCTTTCTGTGCACAGATACAAATTGTGCTTGTCTGCTGAGATGACATCTTCAGTGCTTTGTGTACATCTTTCTGGAATGTGATCAGGCTACACTTGGGACCATTCACGGACACCACAGGAACTGTCTAGATGGGATAGTATCCTATATTACATAAAGGTATTCCTCTTAAGACTTGTTCATTTCTAACTCTTACTATGTAAATGTTACAGTCTCTCCAACCAGCAGAGAATTACTTTGGTGTGGATGTATTTCAACCTGTGTACATCTATGCAGAAACCCTTAACCTAGTATTTCTTTTTGGATCAAATGGACAGATTAATTTTGTGTGGCAGACTAGCTTACACTAATCAGTTATGCAGAAAGCATTCAAGACCCATTTCAAGAGGCTGGGATGGGGGGCAGGGGAGGAGGGGAGGGAGAGGAAACTGGGATTGACATGTAAAAGAAGCTTGTTTCTAATTTAAAATTGGTCTAATTACAATTATAAAAATAAAAAAGACATGAAAAACAAACAAACAAACAAAAGACTCTTTTCAATTCTCTGGATTTTTATGTTGACTTTAATTATGAGGATGACAAGGGTCAATCAGATTTTAACATATTTTCATTGAAAAAAATTTCTAAAATAGTCAAAATTTATGGGAAGTGGGTATTTCAATTTCCTCAGAACCATGTATGTATCCACAATGTTAAATGGCAGCCCATAAAAAAATAAACAAAACTAAAATCCCAGAAAGGCAACTGGTCTCACTTATCCATGTAGGATCACAAGGTGTGATCTAAGTGGCTGACAAGAAGGCATCTGTTTATAGAATCACAGAAAGTGGAATTTACTGTTCCATAGATAAGAGCAGGGAGAATTTTGGGGATTTAATCAGTGTTCACACACTGTGCCAATTCCAGGTTATATTTAGTTTCCAGGTTGATCTTTTCCAAGAAGCAGGATGTTTAGCACTTGTATCAGGATGTTTCGAGGTTTCTTTTTAAATTTGGAATCCGTGTGGCTGATTGCTTACACAATTCAGCAGCATTGCTTTTTGCAAGTGGGAATAGAGACCTCTGAGGCCTGACAAGGTCATGTCAGGCTCTCCCTGACGGTTATTTGGGAACCGTGTTTGAATTAATTTTAAGAAAAACAGTCATGATTGTTGCAAGGTCAGGATAAGTTTCATCCAACCTGGATGGTCAAATGGAAGAAATATTTTAAATTGGATTTGTCTGTCTGCCCTTGAATTCCAAAGACTCTATTGAAAAAATGACCCTGGCTTTGGCTGAGTAACCCAGCCCCTAAAGTTTACAGAGAAAAGTGGTATCATTGCCTTAGCAAGGCTGACTTTAGGGATTGGCATGCCTGATTCTTGGATTTTTTTTCACTCTAGCTCTGCAGATGCCTTCTGGGTGGAGCCTCTGCACTGACAGCACTGTTTTGTTGGTCCTTCTCCCTTCATCATTCTTGTGCAAAGAAAAGGAGGCAAAATGGCTGAATAAATAAAGACAAAACCATCAAGCCTGATGACCTGAGTTTTGTTTCTAATACCTCCACAGTGGAAGCCAAGAACTACTGTTTCCTGCATGTTGTCCTTTGACTTTCATACATGCATTTTGGCACACACACACACACACACACACACAGACACACAGACACACACAGACACACACAGACACACACAGACACACACAGACACACACACACACACACACACACACACACACACACACACACGAATTGGTAAATAAACAAATAAATATATACATTTAAATGAAACTTTATATTGGGAATAAACAGCTCCACAAAGCTCCTGTTCTTTAATCTTCATTTGCATCTTTCCTGACCATTTTGGGAATTCTGTAGTGATTGAAAACACTCGGGGTGCCCCCTTAGAAGAATTGATGCAGCTGCCCCCTGCTGAGAGGAGAGGCATCCCTTCCAGTCTTCTGATGGATTTGATGATCAATATTGCTTATACTGATACATTATCCTCTCAATAAGGGATTGCAACAGTGGATTTTCTTTCTTTGTGGATTTAGTTAACAGTATTTACAAGGTACTCACAGCACAGTCAGGTGCTGGGCACAGAGTAAAAACATAAGGAAACCTTAAGTACAGTTTCAGACCTTCACAACGGTTATGATAGTGATGTGTAAGTCAGGGTGCTGTGGAAACTATATGTCAGGTGTTATAAAAATATTGGACCATGTGCTTATGGTGGCCAAGAAATCCCAGGATCTCCAGAGGTGGGAAGCTGGGCCCTCAGCAGTGCCAGTCATATTAATTCAAGACTCTGGTAGGAAAACCAATGTTCCAGTCCAACAGTAAGATCAGGGAAGGGCTGTCTTACAGTCTTCTTGTTTCAGTCATGTCTTCAACTGAGGAGAAAGGATCACCCTGGTTAGGAATGGCAACAGGCTTACTTAGGCCCCTGACTCAAATGCAAACTTCATTGTAAAACACCCTACAGAGACATCCCAAGGGATGTTTAGCTGAGTAACTAGTAGCCCCATGGTCCTGTTAAGTTCATATAAAATTAAACATCACAATAAGCACATAACAACCAGGATTTGACAAAGACTAAGTGACTAATATATTTGATGGGCACCATTGGAGATTTTGCTTGCCCCTTTAGTAGATTAAAATTCTTAATTTAAAAGTGCATTTACTGTACCTGGTGTATGGAATATCAGAGCTCAGGAATACAGTATTCTTATAGAGAATCATTTGCTTACCCTCATTGTCACATGGATAATTGGAGCTGTGCCTTGCTTCTTCTGTCCAACACCATGAGAGTGCTCTACTTCATATCAGTATCCTGGGAAAAGATTTACATTCCAAATTCAAAATTCAAAGTTTCTATTGAATACATGTCACTTTTATGCCACAATAAAGTTGAAGCTTAAAGTTTGGAGACTGTCTATATTTCCTGGGATGCTAAGGCTGTCTCTTCATGTGTGCATATGGAATCAACCATTCCTCCGGGACCAGAGTTTGTTCAGAAAATGAACATTCAGTATGCATGTTGTTTATTGAGGGAAAGGGGAAGGGAAAATGTGGTGAAATTGATTTTGAGAATTATTCCATGTTTTCCAAGATAATTTTATTTAAAAGGATCTGGTCATCTTAAAGTAACCTAGAACTTATTTAAATAGCCCAGCTCCAAAGAGAATTGTGTCTACAGTTGGAAAATGCTCTGGGAAGATAAAAGTAGCTATGAGACATACTTTAAAAATAAAATATATCCACATTTGGGATGAACTAGATTTCAGGGTATGTAAAAGCAATAAAGAAATGTCTTCAGGGGTTCAACATAAAGAATTAAGATGGAGATACCAAAATTTCTTTGCATTTAACATACATTTGGAGGCTTCTTAGAAGCTGAACATTTGGATAAGAAATAGATATATTTAAGATGTTATTTTTCTGTGTCCATGAATTCAGAGTGTTATAGAGAAAGAGAAAAGATGTGAAGAACCCTGACACTGAATACAAAGAAAGATGAGGATGAGAGTGAGATTTGGAAGATAAACTGTAGTCAAGTGTGCAGAAGACACATCAAGAGACAGTAGAAAGGCTAATAGCATCTCCATTTTTAAAAATTCCTATAATGAGTACAGATTCTCACCCAATGTGCTGTTTAGTTTTAAATGTCAGCTTACCACAACCTATATTTCTCTGAGAAGGGAGTTTCAGTTAGAAGTTTACCTAGACCAGATTGTCCAGTGGGTATGCCTATGGGACATTGTTAATTGACCCAGCCCACTGTGGTAGGACCATTCCCTGGTCAGTGGGTCTTGAGATGTGTAAGAATGAAAATGGTTGACTTGAGCTGGGAACTCCCATCCTGGGATCTGCAGGAAGATCAACTTGGCCCTGAGGACCAAACAACCCTGAGTCTGTTGAGATTGCTGGGCTATTCCTGGCCCCAACTCAGGGCAGAGGTGAGCTGCTTCGGGCCCTGCCTTAGATCCAACTTTCACCTGTCCACTCTGGGAACTTCTGTCCTGGAGTCTGCAGGCAGGTCGACTTGACCCCTGAGGACCTAGAAACCCTGAGTCTGCTGACGTCTCTGTGCTAGTCCTTCTCTCATCCACCTGGACAGTGAGTGCCTCAGACCCGCCTGTATCCACCTTGAGACCCATCAGAGTATCAGACACTCTTGAACACACCAGTAGAGAACCTTGGACCCATACCCACCAAGAAAGGAAGAGACACCACCTGCACCCACTGGAAGAAGAGATGGGAAGCTGACAATATAAGAACAAATCCAACAATAAGAAAACCAATATGACACCAACAGAGTCTAGGAACTCTACACAGAAAGACCTGAACATCCCAACACAGATGAAGCAGAAGAGAGCAACCTTAAAACAAGTTCATGCAGATGATAGAGAACTTAAGAGAGGGAATCCTTCAGAGAAATGGAAGAAAAGACAAGCCAAAAGATGCAAGAAATCAAGGAAAGCCAAGGAAATACAATTAAACAGTTGAAGGAAACAGTTTAAGACCTGAAAACTGAAATAGAGACAATAAAGAAAACACAAACTGAGGGAATGCTGGAAGTGGAAAAGCTGAGTAAACAATCAGGAACCACAGATGCAAACATAAGCAACAGAATAGACAGAATCTCAGATGCCGAGGATAAACTAGAGAAAATAAATTCATCAAGCAAAAAAATCTTAAATCCAACAAATCCTTAACACAAAATATCCAGGAAATATGGGACACTTGAAAAGACCAAACCTAAAGATAATAAGTAAAGATGAAGGTGAAGAAACCCAACTCAAAGGTGCAGAAAACATATTCAACAAAATCATAGAAGAAAACTTCACCAACCTAAAGAATAATATGCCTGTGGAAGTACAAGAAACTTACAGAACACCGAATACATTGGACCACAAAAAAAGTCCACTCGTCACATAATAATTAAAACACCAAACAAACAGAATACAGAAAGAAAATTAAGAGCAGCAAAGGAGAAAGGCTAAGTAACATATAAAGGCAAACCTATCAGAATTACACCAAATTCTTCCACGTATTGGGTTTATACATTTTGGAAATTTCTAGAAGAAAGAATCTCGAGTTTGAATTTAAATCATTTTTTTGCTGATCAGTCTTCAGCCCAGACTTAAGAAGCTTACTTTCAACATAAAATTTCCTTATTGAGGATATGAGCATTGAATCAGGAAAAAGGTTCTATGAGCTCCTTAGCAGGATAGTTCCCACCAACATGTATTTCATAGTGAGAACAAAACTGAAGAAATACCAGATAGCCCATCAAAAGATATCTGCTTTTCAAATGATGATACTCCCTTAAAAAGGTTAACTGAGCAAGAATGACCTTTGGGCTCTTAGTACTTTGCTTTTTAATTTTGCTTCTCTATCTCTCTCTCTCTCTCTCTCTCTCTCTCTCTCTCTCTCTCTCTCTCTCTCTGTGTGTGTGTGTGTGTGTGTGTGTTCACATGTGTTTAGATGTATATGCATATGGGTCTCACATTGACATGAGTGTCTTCCTTAACTGCTGTCTATCTGATACATTGAAGCAAGGGTCTCTGATTTCAGTGGAGAACTTATCAGTTCTGGTAGTCTGAGCTATCCCCTCCCTCTGCTTCAGGCACATTGGGAGTACAGGTGGGCTACATTACCCACTTGTTTTTATGTGGATGCTGGGGATTCAGACTCTAGTTGTCATCAGGATTTGTCTCTTAATGGGTATTATTGGTTGCATTTCATTGGTGTAGATTGTAGCTTTAATACCATAGAGCTCTCATTTTATCTGGTCTCTCTCACTGTAAGTGTCTAGTTCTGCCCTTTCAATCTCTCCAACTCCTTATGTAACTCATATATAAAATAGCACAATCACAAAGACCACAAATTAAAAATATTATTATTGGTGTGTGTGTTTGTGGATATGCATAGACGCAAATGTGTGTGTGGAAGCATTTTTGTGTGGTAGGTTCTCTCCTTCCACCTATATGTGAATTCCTAGGGTGAAATTCAAGGTTTCAATTTTGCATGACTAAACACCTTTACCCAGTGAGCCATTGTGCTATCCTATCATTTTATAAGTCTGTTTGCAAAATGATCTTGCTTGAAAAAATGACTGTTGTTTGGCTGTATTCTTATCCAAAAGAAACCACACTCAGACTTTGAAAGTTTTCAGGGAAACCTGCTCTAAAAATATAAACACAACTTTTCATCTTGCAGCTGTTTGCAGAGTTTTGACTACTTTAGCTTTAATTAATGTCAGTAATAAATTTAAAGTTGGGAAAAATCAAGTGATAAATGACAAGAAATAAATATACGACTGTGAATCATCATTTATTATAATTACAATGTGGTGGTATTTTAACAAAGTTTATATGAAATACAATGCAAATCTTGTACATTGTGTATTAGAACAGCAGTGCAATTTTTAGATTTCAGTGAGGAATATTTTTGTACCTTATTTTTAGTTAACATACAAAGTAATGCTTCATTATCGCATTTTGACACATATGTCATCATACATTATTTTAATCCATCCCTCTGTCCTACTGCTTTTCCTCAAGCCCCCACATAGGAAATTAATTTATGATGATTTCAAAACTATATTGTGCGATTAGAGAGATAGCTCAGTGGGTAAGAGTTTTTCTTGTGCCACCATGAAGAACTGAGTTCATATCTTCCACCCACATAATAATTTGGGAATTACCATGTATATGTCTGAAACACCAGTGCTATGGAGAAGGGAGATAGGAAGATTCTTGGGGCTTGATGCGTGCTAGCTTAGTTCCAGTTTAGTGAGAGATCCTCATGGAGAAGAATAAGATTGAGAGTGGTGGAACAGAATACCTGATACCTGATATCATCCTATAGCTTCCACACGTGTGGGCATGGGTGCCTGTGTTTACACACAGTATCACAGATACATAGATACCATACCCCCTTTATAAACACTATATTCTAGCAAGGAATAGTGCATCATTTCACAAATTGAGTACTGTCAAGAAGTTATGGCTATATTATTGAGCCCAACATTTCACTAAACTAACACATTTAATGTTGATTCTCTTATAAAACCTAGAGTAGTATGAATAATTTTAGAAATTATTCAAAGAAAATTTGTTGAAGTGTATATTTATTTTAAAAGCTTTTTTCCTTCCCTCTAGACCAGGGGCTTTCAACCTGTGTATTGAGACCCCTTGGGGAATCTAGTGACCCTTTCACATGGGTCACATGTTCGGTATTCTGCATATCAGATATTTACATTAGGATTCATAACAGTAGGAAAATCACAGTTAAAAGGTAGCAATTTTATGGTTGCTGTCACCGCAGCATGAGGAATCATATTAAAGGGTCTCAGCATTAAGAAGGTTGAGACCCACTGCTTTAGAAGATAGCAGGAGATAGAATGCAGTCTTGAAGAAAACACAGCCCCAGTAGGAAGGAGGAGCCAACTTTTGAATGGCGTATGAAGTCACTGAAGTCCCTCTACCCTTGCTCACTCTGCTACTGTCCTTTCTACCTCACATCAGTGCTCTGAGTGTTTTTCTTCTTCTCTTTTAATGGCTCTTCTGGTCCCAGCTCTCCTGTGACTTTCTGATTCCTTGAATACAGCAGGGTATCTCACTGCTGATACTCTACATTTCTCCATTTCCTATTTGGAAAACAGAGTTGCTGCAAATCCCACATCTAGAAAATCATTGCCCAAGACACTGATCTCAATGCCACCTGGACAGCACAGCAAATTCTACAGGATTTCTCTAAGCTGACTTGGTAGGAAGGAACATGGCTGATGGAGGTAATACATTACCACCTTAAATAAAAACTTTAATTTATATTTCATCTGACTTATTTGTCTTTGTGTTCTATATTCCTACCAAATGTTTATGATCATTTATTTATTTGCTTAGTGATTTGATATTGATTGGTTTGTATCCATGGCAGCAGAGACTTACTTAGTATACTCATTGCTGAGTGTTCCTTGTCTAAATGATATGTATCACATATTTGTTGTATTCAAATATTTGCAAAATATAGTATCATAAAGTGATTCAGTTATAAAATAATCACAGATGTGAGGATGTATTTCAATGCTCTATGTGCATTGCTTGGAAAGAGTGTGTGATAGACAATTTACCAATAGTTCTTTTCTCTCCAACTTTCTTCAAGAGGGAGGCTCAGTGAATTTTTTGCAGTTGCCATTTTGAGAGGATTTACATCCAGAGACCAACAAGTCACTATATACTTTCTATGTATTTATTAAAACTCAAAATTACCAACAACTTAGACTCCATAAATATGTTCTCTGTGCTTGGCAGCTATTTAGTTTTTTTTATTAGTTCAAGTTAGGGAACAAGTTTGTTTCACATGTAAGTCCCTTGTTCAGGCCAACTGTTTCTGTAGGTTTCTCCAACCTGGTACACACTCCTTCAATCTTCATTACTCCCTCTCTTCAACTAAATTCCCGATTTCAGTTCAGTGTATGTCTGTGGATGTCTGTCTCTGCTTCCATCAACCACTGGATGAGGGCTCTAGGATGGCATAAAGCATAGTCATCAATCTCATTTTATGGGAAGGGCTTTTTGGTTATCCTTTCCACCATTGCCTGGATTGTCAGATCGTGTCATCCTTGTAGGTCTCTGGAGATCTCCCTAGTTTCAGATCTCTTCACAGAACTATAGTGGCTCCCTCTATTATGTCATCTCTCATCCTGCTCTCTCTCCTCTATTTTTCCCCCAACTCAGTATTTCTGCTCCTCCATTTCCTCTCCTCTACTCCTCTTCTCTTGCTCTTATTGTGGCAACACCCTCTCCCCTACCCTCATGCTCCCAATTAGCTCAGGAGTTCATGCCACTTCCCATTCCTGAGTTCCATTTATCCCTTAGAGTTCTTCATGTTTCCTAGTTTCTTTGGTGAAGAGGATTATAGGCTGGTAATCCTTTGCTCTATGTCTAAAATTCATATATGAGTGAGTACATACCATGTTTGTACTTTTGTGACTGGGTTGCCTCACTCAGGATGGTTTCTTCTAGTTCCATCCACTTGCCTGCAAATTTCAAGATTCCATTGCTTTTTTCTGCTGAGTAGTACTCCATTGTATAAATGTACCACATTTTCTCTATCCATTCTTCAGTTGAGGGGTAGCTAGGTTGCTTCAAGGTTCTGGCTATTACAAACAATGCTGCTATGAACATGGTTGAACATATGTCCTTGTTGTAAGAACATGCACTATTTGGGTATATACCCAAGAGAGGAATGGCTGCATCTTGAGGTAGACTGATTCCCATTTTTGTGAGGAACTACCATACTGATTTCCAGAGTGGTCTTACAAGTTCGCACTCCCACCAGCAATGGAGGAGTGTTCCTTTTTCTCCACATAGATTGTCATTGTTATTTTTGATTTTAGCCATTCTGACAGGTGTGAGGTGGTATCTCAGAGTTGTTTTGAGTTGCATTTCTCTGATGGCCAAGGATTTTGAGTACTTTCTTAAGTGTCTTTCAGTCATTTCAGATTCCTCTGTTGAGAATTCCCTATTTAGTTCTGCACCCCACTTTTTAATTTCATTGTTTGGTGTTTTGGTAGCTAGCTTCTTGAGTTCCTTGCATATTTTGGAAATCATCCCTCTGTCAGATGTGGGGTCAGTGAAGATCTTTTCCCATTCTGTGGGTGGTTGTTTTGTCTTACTGACTGTGACCTTTGCCTTGCAGAAGCTTCTCAGTTTCAAGAGGTCCCATTTATTAATTGTAGATCTCAATGTTGGTGCTACTGGCAAAATGTTCAGGAAGTGGTCTCCTGTGCCAATTTGTTCAAGGGTAATTCCCACTTTCTCTTCTAGAAGATTCATTGTGGTTGGATTTATGTTGAGATCTTTGATCCATTTGCACTTAAGTTTTGTGCATGGTGACAGTTATGTGTCTATCTGCAATCTTCTGCATGTCTGAATCCAATTGTACCAGGACCATTTGTTGAAGATGCTATCTTTTTTCCATTGTATAGATTTAGCATCTTTGTCAAAAATAAGGTGTTTGTAGGTGTGTGTGTTAATATCAGGGTTTTCAATTCGATTCCATTGGTCTATCTATCTATTTTTGTGCCAATACCAAGCTGTTTTCAGAACTATGGCTCTATAGTAGAGCTTGAAGTCAGGGATGGTGATGCCTCCAGAAGATCCTTTATTGTAAAGAGTTGTTTTGGCTATCCTGGGTTTTTTTTTATTTTTCCATATAAAGTTGAGTATTGTTCTTTCAATGTCTGTGAAAAACTGTGTTGGGATTTTGATGGGGATTGCGTTGAATCTGTAGATTGCTTTTGGCAGGATTGCCATTTTTACTATGTTAATTCTGCCTATCCAAGAGCATGGGGGATCTTTCCATTTTCTGGTATCTTCTTTAATTTCTTTCTTTAAAGTCCCAAAGTTCTTATTGTACAGGTCTTTCGCTTTTTTGGTTAGTGTTACCCCAAGATATTTTATGTTGCTTGTGGATATTGTGAAAGGTGATGTTTCCCTGATTTCTTTCTCATTGGATTTATCATCTGTATATAGTAGGACTACTGATATTTTTGAGTTAATTTTGTATCCTGCTACCTTGCTGAAGGTGTTTATCAGCTGTAGGAGTTCCCTTTTGGAGTTTTTCGGGTCACTAATATAGACTGTCATGTCATCTGCAAATAGTGAAAGTTTGACTTCTTCCTTTCCAATTTGTATCCCTTTGATCCCCTTTTCTTGTCTTATTGCTCTGGCCAGAACTTCAAGTACAATATTGAAGAGATATGGAGAGAGTGGACAGCCTTGCCTTGTTCCTGATTTTAGAGGAAATGATTTGAGTTTCTCTCCATTTAGTTTGATGTTGGCTATTGGTTTGGTGTATATTGCATTTATCATGTTTAGATATGTTGCTGTTATTCTTGTTCTCTCCAAGATCTTTATCATGAAGGGATGTTGGATCTTGTCAAAGGCTTTTTCAGCATTTAGTGAGATGATCATGTGGTTTTTCTTTTTCAGTTTGTTTATATGGTGGATTACATTGATAGATTTTCGTATGTTGAACCATCCTTGCATCCCTGGGATGAAGCCTACTTGATCATGGTGGATGATTTTTCTGATATGTTCTTGGATTCGGTTCGCCAATATTTTATTGAGTATTTTAGCATCGATGTTCATGAAGGTCTGTAGTCATCTTTCTTAGTTATATCTTTGTGTGGCTTGGGTATCAAAGTGATTGTAAACTTGTAGAAAGAGTTTGGCAATAACTCATCTGCTTCTATTGTTCGGAACAGTTTGAGGAGTACTGGAATTAGCTCTTGTTTGAATTTCTGGTAGAATTCTGCAGTGAAGCCATTTGACCCTGGGCTTTTTTTGGTTGGGAGGATTTTGATGACTGCTTCTATTTCATTTTGGGTTATAGACCGATTTAAACAGTTTATCTGATCTTGCTTTAATTTTGGTAAGTGATATTTATTCAGAAAACTGTCCATTTCCTTTAAATTTTCGAATTTTGTGGAGTACAGGTTTTCAAAGTATGACCTGAAGATTTTCTGGATTTCCTCAGTGTCCATTGTTATATCCCCCTTTTTGTTTCTGATTTTGTTAATTAGCATGCTCTCTTTCTCTGCCTTTTGGTTAGTTTGGATACAGGTTTGTCTATCTTATTGATTTTCTCAAAGAACCAAGTCTTTGTTTCATTGATTCTTTGTACTGTTTTCCTGGTTTCTACTTTGTTGATTTCTGCCCTCAGGTTGATTATTATCCTGGTGTCTACTCCTCCTTGGTGAGTTTGCTTCTTTTTGCTCTAAAGCTTTCAGTTGTTCTGTCAGTTCTCTGATGTGACTTTTCTCCAGTTTCTTCATGTGGGCACTTAGTGCTACGAACTTCCCTCTTAGCACTGCTTTCAGAGTGTCCCATAAGTTTGGGTATGTTGTGTCTACATTCTCATTAAATTCTAGGAAGTCTTTAATTTCTTTCTTTATTTCTTCCTCAACCCAGGAATGGTGCAATTGTGTGTTATTCATTTTCCATGCGAATGTAGGTTTTCTGCAATTTGTATTGCCGTTGAATTCTAGCTTTAATGCGTGGTGATCTGATAAGATACAGGGGGATTCTTTCAATTCTTTTGTAACTTCGGAGGTTTGCTTTGCTGCCAACTATGTGGTCAATTTTAGAGAAGGTTCCATGTGGCGCTGAGAAGAAGGTATATTCTTTTGTGTTTGGATGGAATGTTCTATAGATATCTGTTAAACCCAGTTGGGTCATAACTTCTTTCAGATACTTTGTTTCTTTGTTAAGTTTCTGTCTGGTGGTCCTGTCTAGTGGTGTAAGGGGGGTGTTGAAGTCGCCTACTATAAGTGTATGTGGTTTTATGTGTGTTTTGAGCTTTAGTAATGTTTCTTTTACAAATGTGGGTGCCTTCGTATTTGGGGCATAGATGTTCAGGATTGAGATTTCATCTTGATGGGCTTTTCCTGTGATGAGTATGAAATGCCCTTCTTCGTCTCTTTTGATTGATTTTAGTTTAAAGTCTTATTTGTTAAGTATTAGGATTGCTACACTAGCTTGTTTCTTGAGCCCATTTGACTGGAAAATCTTTTCCCATCTTTTTACTCTGAGGTATCGCCTGTCTTTGAAGTTGAGGTATATTTCTTGTAAACACAGAAGGATGCGTTCTGTCTTCGTATCCATTCTGTTAGCCTATATCTTTTTATGGGTAAGTTAAGACCATTGACATTTAGGGATATTGATGTCCATTGTCGGCCTTTTTAGTTTTGGTAATGGTTCTTTGGCTATATTTTGTATCTCAGAGCTCTTCCGTGTTTGAGTGCTCTTCCTTCTTAAGTAGGAGTCATTAATGTGGAAGCTATTAAAGAACAAGTTTTTGTTCCCTAAGTATGACTGGTAACCTAATCATATACTCATATACCCACTATAGTTCATATACTTTATATATAACTACTGAGATAGGAATGAGTGCACCCATAAATGTATGTACCACAGAAGTAGATTATGACTTATCTGCTCTAATAAAAGAACTGTACATTAGTGCTTATTAGCTTTATCTTCATAAATGAGGCCTGCCTGGGGTTTTGCTAACAGTAAGTTCTATTAATTAGCTTATCTCCCAGCTTGGTTAAGCAGGCACATGGTAGACTCATTGCCCCTTGACTCCATTTCTAATTCAGAAAAGCTGCCGCAGATCCTGGAATCAGAAAACCATTGCCTTAGAGGCTGTTTTTTTTTTTTTTTTCTTTCTTCTTTCAAGAGGATGCTTATAGATTCCGAATGTGTTTGTCTTTCTCATTAATCCATGTGTTCTGTACTAGATTGAAAAGATGCAACCAACCTAACATCATACTTGTTGAAACCTTAGCAATCATTCTTTTAGGATGGAAAAGCCAAGCTCTCCTAGGTGTGCACAGTAAATGAGAAGCACCACTCACCACCTGCTTCTCTCCAAATTACCTGGAAGCATTGTGTGCAGCCTATGTATGTGTGTAGCTCACACAGCTCCCAGGTTGCCTGCAGTTGGAGCTTTGTTCTCCTTATGTTGAGGACTTGCATATCTCCACTTCCATAAAGAGGCTTGGGTCTATCCTTTAAACTTGGGTCTATCCTCTAGCTTCAACTTCAGCTCAGGATGATTGACCTCCTAAGTGTGGGGATTAGTCCTAAGGACCTTATGACATCTTGTTTTTAATATAAAATCAGTAATTCATTTGTGTGGCTCATCTAAGATGCCCAGGCAGGCATTGTTTCTATAGCTCCAGTTTTCATAATGCAAATTGGCTATAATTGAATTGAATAATTAAGGGAAATAAATTTCATGATGATAATCAGTGTAGGTTATCATTTGGACATGCGTGGAAATTAATATTCTTGTTGAAGGAGAGGCTATGGTAAAGCTGTGACTTGATTACTTTGGGTTGCTGCATACTGTGTTTTACAATTTTGGCCGTGAGTGTGAGATACTGGAAGAAGCCTGTGTTGTTTTGTGGCTGGAGGTACAGAAATGAATGACACTCATGGAGCTCTGTTTCTGTACTAAGAGGCAGCAGCGTGCATTTGGGGTCCTTAGATCACACATTAGGGGAGATAACTCCTGCTTGGAAAAAGAAGCTTATATCAACAAATTGAAACTGTGTCTCCTATTCTTTTTTTGTCATTCATTTTAAAACAAGGTACATATCTCCTATGCACCAAGCTCCAGGGACATACTGTTGAGCAAAATTCATTGCATCCAAATACAAATAATGCATCCTATTTTAGATTTCAGATTTATTTAGAGATGGGGGATTGTTTCAGGACTGGTTTTCTCATTACAACAGAATAGGCTGTTTTTCAAACTCTAAAACTCCCCAAATGTACTCTAAATTTTCCCCATTTTTTTTCTTATTTTTTCCATCCTCTACTCTTAACTTCCTTTGGAAGCAGCTCTTGAGATTGGATCCAGGGCCTTGTACATATTAGGAAAATGCCATATCATTGAGCTGTACCCTAGATCATTACTTGAGCTGTAATGTAAGCAGCTGGGAAGCCTGTAGTCTACACCCACATTGGCCTGGAACCTTGAAAATATCCAGGAAGAACTGGGTTTAGAAAGTTCAGCTCTTGCCTTTAGGGAGCTCAAAATGTAGCAGGTTGTGAGAAAATGCTTAACTACACAATGATATGATGAACACAGGACTAGAGGTGTGCCCAAAACCTTCAGAGGCTAAGTCACATATCACAGAAGTAAGGATGTCTTGACAGAACCTCTCCATCCCTATCGAGATAATACCCAACCTTCAGGTTTGGTTGGGGACTTGGATGAGATATGTTATCTAGAATAATCAGCACACAACAATCCTTTACATCTGTTAGCTGACAAGATGTTGAAAAAAAAAAAAACCCTTGTTTCTTATTCCTTAACTAAAGGAATTTGCAAAACTGTCTTAATACCTTCAGAATATGGAAGTGTTCTTTTTACTCAACAAACAAACAAACAAAACAAAGCAAAACAAAAAACATCCCCCTTATCTAGACTTCTCCCATTCCAGGCAGTTATCCATCAATGTGACTAAATTAAAATAAAAGATTTAACGTAGGTATCTGGCAGAAAGAATTGGGGGAATTGGGACAAATGGATATTAGTGGATCAGAACTCTGAATATGCCTTTTGCATAGCTGCAGGAGTTGGAAAACATACAGCAAACCTGGCCAGAGGATGCAAATGTTTCCCTGATGAAGGTAAATGCATGTGAGGATGATAAGGTGTGTCAGCAGGGGAGAAGAAGGCCAGGGGACAGAAAACATCATTCTCAGCATGCTAACTTTTGACAAAAAGGCAAAAAGTGGATTTACAGGAATTTGTGGAAAGGTACTTAATATCATTTTCAAATGCAGTGCATAAAATAATATACTTTTATGAGGGTAAATGGTCTATAGATAGCCATGCACTTGGTAAATGCAAGAGATATCATCTCTGAAAACGATTCAGGGCATTAAAAAATACCACTATTCTCTACTAAAGCTATTCAGCATTCAATTTCTTTTCAAAATTGGAGGTGGGTAAGATGCAATATGCTACAGAAATTAAAGACACTGTTAAACATGTCACTAACTGTATTAGTTATTATTTGTTGCTGTGATGAAATAACATAATCAGGTAACTTATAGCAATATGAGTCTATTTTGGCTTACTATTCCAGGGGGAATTTCCATAAGGTCAGGGAAGGCATTCAGCAGGCAGCTGGAGCAGGAAGCTGACAGATTTCATGTCTTCATCCACATGAGGGTAAATAGAGACAGAAAATCAGAAGTGGGGTGAAGCTCTTACTTGAACAAGACTTTATCTACTAATTGTCCCATAACTTTTCCAAATAGCGCCACCAATTGAGGCCAAGTGCTCAAATAACTGAGCCTATTGGGGTCATTGTTTAGTCAGACTATTACACTAGCCTTGTGACTTTGAAACAGCAGCGTCAAGAGCAGTGGTGATTAGGTCACAGGTCTTTGTGAGGGATGAGTAGAATTTCTCTCATTGTGGTTATCTGTGCATAGTCAGCACCAGGACATTTTAACAGTCACCAAATTATCCAGTCACTTTTGAACACAGTGTGGAATAGCTATGTGCTAAAGGTATCTTGAAATCATGCCAGGCTTTACTTTTCAGAGCTTTTGAATATGAGGAAGATAAATATGAGAATAGTTCCCAAGGCTGCTTTAGTATAAGAAGCTCTTTGCTTGGGGATGGGGAGATGGCTTACTTGGTAAAGAGCCTGCTGTGTAAGTATGAAGACTTGAGTTTGGATTTCCAGTACCCATCATAGTGGGCACAGTTACAGGAAGATCCCTGGGGTTTGCCTACCAGCCACTCTAGCTAATCAGTGAGCTCTAAGTCAGCGAGAGACTTTGTCTAAAAAAGTAAGGGCAGAGCAATTGAGGAAGATACCTAATGCCCATCTACTCCCCCTCATGCGACATATTGTTTTGTGGTTGCTTGACTCTTTGCCAAGATTTGGGGATTGGGAGTGTTGCTTTTTCCATTATTTCTGCCATGCACTGAGTCATTTTTAAATGCATGAGGTGGGCCTCAGTTTTGTTGTTCATCTTAGTGGCTGTGAAACCAATATTCTCTCTGTAACTTGGGAAATTTTCCTCTGAGGAGATCAAGCTAATCAGAGATGCACAGTATCCAACAATAATGGGGCTTGAACCTTGTGTCTGAACATAAGGAAATTTCACACTTATGCCAAGTTTCAGCTGTACCATGTTGGGACCTGTCATGTATACCTGTCATATAGACCTGCTGTTGTTGACCAGCAGGAGCTGCAAGTCTGTGTTCCCTGACTTAGGGACATCTGCCAAACTCCTTGGGTGTTGGGAGGTGTTTGTCAGGATGTGGAGACCGGGTTAAGTCTTGTTGCTTTTATGCGAGTTTGTGTCTTGTAAGAGAGGAGCGTCTAGAAGGAAGCAACCAGATGTCCAGGAAGTAAAGGATGAATCCTAGTTGATATATTGAAAACTATTGATTTCTGAGGACTTTGTTATTTTGGATTGGTCTGGCCAAGTTTGAAAAATGCATTAAAACTTCCAATTCATCTTTAACCTGTCAATTAGCTGTTGTCTGCCTGCATTTGTTATTAGCAGTGCCATCATCCACTTTCACAAGGACACAGAATAAGTCCTTAAGTACTCAGTGGCATGGCTAATGTGATGGGGGCGGTGTTTGGTATGATGGAGGTGCAGGTGTATATGTCATTTGCTCAACACATGCCCTGTGATATTTTAATCCATTCACATGTTGGTTCTGAATTGCTTAGTTCCACCAAAGTGAGTGTGCAGAATCAGTTATTGATAATTTTCCCATTTGGTTTCTTGGGTCATTGAATTGGCCAAATAATCCTACTGAACAACTGTAAGACAACAATGTGGCAATTCCTTATCACTCAAATGGAAAGAGAAAATAAGAAATTCCAAGCTTCATTTTATCCACTAGTGAACCACAGGATTTAATTCCAACTTTATAGGTTTTAATAAGATAATTTTAATGAAGAATGGCTGGAGGAAATAGGTGAACATGGTTTGTAAAATGTACAGCCTGGTACGGAAGCAAGGCATTGGCATCACCAATTTGCCATTCAACTCTCTCTGTGTCATAACATTTTATCTTCCTCTGCTTTATTGTCAGGAAATATTGCAGTGTTATCCTAAAGCCTTCAGTGCACAGGCTGCACTCACTGCTGAGGTGTGGTCCTTATTCCCTTTGGATAAGCATGGTGTCTGCCATATCTCCTCAGCACTGGTACAGGAAATAGTTGATGAGAGCATTCTGAGGTGCTCCACAGGTTGTCAGTCAATGACAAACAGAATTAGTTGGTTACTTCTCAGTATAGAATGTTTATGTAGCATGTGCAAGGCAAGGCCCCAAGTTCACTCTCCAGGAGCCCCTCCCCCTAGTCTCAAAAGGAAGCTTTATGCTTCTTTTTTTAAGCTCCTAGTGTTATGTTTTTATTTAAAAAGAGGAAAAGAGAAAGATTCAAGATGATACATGTTTATACTAGTTTATTATATGGCCCGGCAGAGTAGGGAGACTGAGAGAGAAGAGGAACAGGGGTAATGTCTGACTGCCATGGCCGGTCACCATAGAGAGACAGAGAGAACACATAGGTGAGAGAGAGCCAAGAAGAAACAGAGAGAGAGTAGAGAAGCAGCATAAAGAGAGGAAGCAGAGAGAGTGAAGCAGTAAAGTTGGAGCTTTTAAAGGGAAGACTGCCCATGTGCACTGAGGTTCCACGCATGCCCAGAGTCCTCAGCAGGCCGTAATGCATGGCGGGTGACATGTCGATGACTTAGCAAGTTTTCCTGCGCATGCCCCGACTGTTGTCAGGGGGCGGGGTCTGTCTTTTAAGGAGGAAGAGCCAATCGGCGTCAAAGCCTGAACCTTTCATTTCCACCTCCACTTATTATTAAAAAAGGTGGGGTGTTAGACAAGGCAGTTTAAGGAATAAGGGCGTCGAATTCTCAAGACTGCTTCCTGCTCACGTGGGGGGCATTGACCATCTTTGGGGGACCCGAAAAGGTTGGAGTGCTGCCACGTCCTGGGGTAGCTGGTTGTTTCATTGCAGTCCAGGCTGTACGGAACTCCCTGACGCCTCTTAGACCTGTTTGTTTGGATCCAATTCAGCTCCCTGGAACTTACAAGAATCCTTAGAGTTTGTGGAAACATAAATATTAGACCCATTAGCAGCATATTCATGTTAGAAGCAACTTGGCTAAAAGCATTACCATTTTAAAATTGACAGATTTGTTTTTTAGGATAATGAAAACCATCTTAATCTTGACCTTGTAGTTATGATCGTATAGTGGTATTGTAGAACTGACTATGAACAGTAGCATGAGAAATAGAGAAATCAGGAACATATTTCATTCTTTTTAATGTCTCAACTCACTTTATCATCACTTAAACTTTTTTATCCTCAGACCTTTATAACTTTAATTCATATACTTTACATTACCATCTTAGACCTTCCATTCTCAGACCTTCATAACTTGCATTTATCCACCGTGTTAGACCTTTCCATCCTCAGACCTTCATACATCTTACACTTTCATATCTTCACATAGATAAACCCTAAAATACCTGTTCCTGGAATCTGTTTTGCTTTAAGCTGGCAAGACTACCAGTCGTCAAAAGCATCAGAGTTCTTGAGAAGGATAAGATTTTACCTGCATAAATGATTAAAGAATAACAAGACTTGCCAGCAGGCTGCATGGACAGCACTCCCAAGGTGCTCCATTCATAGTAGTGGGCTGCAGGACACCTGCCTTCTTGCTGATAGCATGTGACCTGTAGATTATAGACTATAGGAAGGTTCATCTACCGTTGGCCCAAGCAACGTGGGGAAAGTTGATTCCACTGTCATCTTGTCCACGGTCTGGAGTACCTTGTAGCAGTTGAGGTGAAGGGCTAGTCACTGAGCAGTGATTAGCGTTGTCACTGATTCTAGTTGAAGTTTCTTCCGGGCCCATCAATCTTCTTGGAGGAAATGGGGTAGGGCCAGCAGCTGTTATGAAAAGCTTTTTAACAAAACATTTTAAATGCCATATTCTCTAGATCTCTGAGCATTTGAGGGCTGTCTGTTTAGTATCTCAGTATTAAAAGTTTGCCTTTAGTTAGAGAAAAATGCCTTTTTGTAATAAAAGCTGTACCTTTGCAAACAGCTTACAGGATGGACTGAGTGGTATAAATATTTTGTTAGTTTGAAATAGACCTTTATGATTTTAAACTTTCATCATCATTTAAAGATACGTGAGTTAAATTTAAGTTGTATAGACCTAGCTTATATTTTAAATATAGTTAAATTAGACCTTTATGACTTTAAATGTTTACCATCATTTCAAGATACATAGCAATTTAGAAATATGAGACTTAGCACAGTTTAATTTAAGTTGCATATAGAGCTAGATAAGTATAAAGTTAAATTACAGGTACAGAGACAAGCAGGACTGGATAACAGTAAAAGGGGAAACCAGAATGTAATCTCTGATCCGTACATTGTAGCAAACAGACAGGAGATTTAAAGGGACAGAGTAGACTTAAACAGAGGGCCCTGGAAAGGCACAGTATTTAGTAAACAAGCCATGAGCAACAGAGCTAGTGAAAGAAGAAATCACAGACAAAAAATAAAATAAAATAAAAAGCAAAAAGATCTGGCAGAAATCAAAAGTCCAGCAGACAGGTTTGCTGGTACAGGCTGCTGGAGTGGGTATGCCTACAGGTAGGTCACATGACCAAGATGGCAGGCCCCCAGGTCAGTCCATATGGCCAAGATGTCGTCGGACCATAAGCTGCTTTTTTTGTCTGTTTACCTGCTTGTTGGCTGCAACCAGAAAGGTTTCTCTATGCATTTTCCATGGGGGAGGCAAGTGGAAAACTGGCAAAAAGCTTCTCTCAGGATGCCTGTTGGCCCGTGGGAGTTGCCAGGGGCCTGGCCCTGAAGGGGACACAGCTGTCCCGAAACCGAAAAAGGACCCAGCGGTCCGAACTGAAAAAGCAAAAAAAGCACCACTCCTGGAGTGGGATCCCATGTCTGACCCTCAGGAAATGCACCCAACAAATGAAAGAAGAAATAAAAAGCAAGATGTCTGGTCGCAGTGCTTGCTTGTGCAAGTCACTGAACTGAGTGAGCAGGCCTAAGCTAGGTCACGTGGTTAGGATGGCACATGACCAAGATGGTGGACCCTGTAAGCACATTCTCAATTGCCAGAAGTTTTTCTTCATGAGTCAAACCTCATTCATGTGGAAAAAATGAAAACCAGCAAACAAATAAAAAAAAACTCTCAGAGCATCTCGAGCAGACATTGCCAAACAAGAAGAAATATGGTCAGAGATAGAATAAAAGAATGAGGGACATTCCCAGGTGAAAGAAATTTCCTACTGGGAGGCAGAACTCCGCTCATTTACCTACTCGCTGGCAGTAACCGAAAGATCCCGTAAAATTTATTTCCCGTGGGAGAGGCAAAAAATGGCACAGATTGCTTTGTCTGAGAGCACCCGGCAGAAAGCCCGAAAGAGGCTCAATAGTCCGAAACTGAAAAAATGGACCCAGTAGACCAAAAGGCAGTGAACTCCAAAATGGAGTGCTGGGTCTGCCCCATGGGAAAAGGGATATCTTACCGGATTGCAGTGAACAGGCAGATGAGTGAGTTCCAGAGATCCTTAGTTGGAAAAGTGGCAAGTTGAGGTGTACAGAGTTCCAACATCTTAGGCTGCTGCAGGTAGGAGGAAGTGCCAGGAAAAGCCGAGATGGAAGTGGGTTATGAGTTCAGATTTAGGATCCCCAAAATTTCCTGTGTCCATGGCAGAAGTTATAGAGAAAGCCTGTCCTGCCAGCAAGCTGCAACAGAGTTTACGGAGAGAGTCTAAACCAAGTCGGGTGCCAATGTTATGTTTTTATTTAAAAAGAGGAAAAGAGAAAGCTACGGGATGAGACATATTGACTAGTTTATTATGTGGCTCGGCAGAGTAGGGAGACTAAGAGAGAAGAGGAACAGGGGTAATGGCTGACCGCCATGGCTGGTCACCATAGAGAGACAGAGAGAACACATAGGTGAGAGAGAGCCAAGAAGAAACAGAGAGAGAGTAGAGAAGCAGCATAAAGAGAGGAAGCAGAGCACTTTATGCTTCTTTTAAGCCAATAGTTTTAACCATTAAACTTCTGATTAAAAACATATTTAGAATAATTTTGTGAACTGCAGTGCCAAAAAGAACACTGAGTGCATGCTACTATTTTACTGTGTGGGATAATTTTGTCTCTTGAAACAACTTTGTTGGTTTGTGCAAATGGTACCAACTATTAAACCCCTAAAAACTTCATTTGTGTATATATTTAATCCCGTAACCTTCCACCCCCTTTCCTCTATGCCCTCCAATCAAAATAAACCATGTTTTCTCTTTTTCTCAGTGAGAGATACTGTTTCCACAAACAAGGTGGTGGCTCTTGAGGAATAGCAGTGGAGATTTGCTTTAACCTCCACATACATGTGAATGCATGTGTATTTGCACATGTGAATTCACACACACACACACACACACACACACACACACACACACACACACGTTTATTGTTTTTTCTAAAACTGTGCAAAACCAGCCAACTTCCAAAGGAAATAAACTGTTTTTCCCTTTCTTTAATAAGTAAACCCTCACACTGAAAACTAGTCTTGCTGTGAGCTAATGTGAAAGTCCATAAAGACGACATCTCGTTTGCAATGAAGTGTCTGTGTAAGCAACACTATGACAACCAACTTCGTCGTTTTAAAAAATAACAGAGGCCCACGCATGGCAACATTTTTTTCCCCAGATTTTTAAAAATTTGAATTAGAAACAAGATTGTTTTACATGAAAATCCCAGTTACCTTCTCCCTCCCATCCTCCCCTACCACACCCTCCAACTAAATCCCTACCTATCACATATCCTTTCTGCTCCCCCTGGATGGTGAGGCCTTCCATAGGGTGTCATCAGACTCTATCGTGTCCTTTGGGATAGGGCCTAGGCCCACCCCCGTGTGTCTTGGCTCAGGGAGTATTCCTCTATGTGGAATGGACCCCAAAGTCCACACCTATGCTAGGGATAAGTACTGAACTACTACAAAAGGTCCCGTAGATTTCTGAGGTTTTCTCACTGAAACCCATGTTCCTGGAATCTGGTTCAGTCCCATGCTGGTATCCCAGCTATCAGTCTGGGGAGCAAGAGTTCCCCGATGTTCAGGTCAGCTGTTTCTGTGGGTTTTTCCAGCCTGGTCTGGACCCCTTTGCTCTTCACTCGTCCTTCTCTGCATCTGGATTCCAGTTCAGTTCAGTGATTAGTTGTGGGTGTCTGCTTCTACTTCCACCAGCTGCTGGATGCAGGCTCTTTGGTAGTATATAAGTCAGTCATCAGTCTCATCATTGATGAGAGGGCATTTAAGGTAGCTTCTCCTCTGCTGCTTAGATTGTTAGCTGGTGTCATCTTTGTAGATCTCCAGACATTTCCCTGGTACCTGATTTCTCTGTAAACCTAAAATGTTTGCCTCTATTATGGTATCTCCATTCTTTTTATCTTCTATTCTTTGCCTGACTTTCTGCTCCCTCATGACCTCTGCATCCCTCCTCTTCTTCCTGTCTCATTCTAGGTCCCTCTCCTATCTTCCCAAGCTCCCAATTTGCTCAGGGGATCTTGACCCTTTCTCCTTCTCCAGGGGACCATGTATGTCTCTCTTAGGGTCCTCCTTGTTTACTAGATTCTCTGGCAGTGTGGATTGTAGGCTGATAATCCTTTACTCTATGTCTAAAATCCGCATATGGGTGAGTACATACCATGTTTGTCTTTTTGTGATTGGGTTACTTCACTCAGGATGGTTTCTTCTAGTTCCATCCATTTTCCTGCAAATTTCAAGATTCCATTTTTTTCCTACTGAGTAGTACTCCATTGTGTAAATGTATCACATTTTCTCTATTCATTCTTCAGTTGAGGGGCATCTAGGCTGCTTCCAGTTTCTGGCTATTGCAAATAGTGCTGCTATGAACATCGTTGAACAGATGTCCTTGCTGTATAAATGTGCTTCTTTTGGGTATATGCCTAAGAGTGGAATTGCTGGATCTTATGGTAGACTGATTCCCATTTTCTTCAGGAGTCGCCATACTGATTTCCAAAGTGGCTGTACAAGTTGGGTGCCAACATTTTAAAGTAAGCATTACGTCTAACAAAAAGTTTTAGTTCATTTTTTTTCTTAAGGCCTCTGGATCTTGTGTTGTTAATGTGAAATAATTTCTCAAGCTTCATCTTACATGTGAATGACCAGGCTCAAAAGCAGGTGGTGGTACCAAAGTGGTACCCCATGTAATAGGCTGAGTAATGGCCCAAAGACAGCCAGGTATTTATTTTTGTAATCCATGAATATTTCCCTATCTGATAAAACCTCAAGGACCTGATGGACATTCTAAATTCAGAATCTTGAGATGAAGACTTTTGATGGGTCACTGAGTTAGGCCTTAGTATGATCACAAGTGTTTCTGTGGTGTTGTCTCATGTGTGCTGAGGCTAGCAGAGGATGTGATGGCTAACCCTGGTTGTCAGTTTGACACACCTAGGAAGAAGGATCTCAGTTGAAGAATTAGCTCTGTAGATTGGTCTGTAGGCACATCTGTGGGGGACCCTCTTGATTATTAATTGATGTGGGGGAGTCCAACTTATTGTGGGTGGTGCTATCCCCAGGCAAGTGAGTCTGGGGATGTCTCATAGGAGCTCACAGAGACTGGATCTACAGCCAGGGAGTTGCATGGGACCTACATATATACAACAATTGTGCAGCTTGACCTACTTGTGGGACTGTTAACAATGGGAGCAGAGGCTGTTCCTAATGCTTTGTCTAGCCTTTGGGAATCTATTCCTCATACTGGGTTGCCTTGACCAGCCTTAATACAAATGGAATTTCTCAGTACTACCACAACTTAATATGCCATGTTTTATTGATATCCATGGGATTCTGTTTCTGAACAGAAACAGAGGAAAAGTGGGCTGGGGAGGGAGGCAGAGGGGAGAGGATGTAGGGGGGTTGGACTGGGAGGAGATGATGAAGTGGAAACTGTGGTCATGATGTAAAATCAATTATATATACATATATACATATACATATACATATATACACACAATATATATACATAATATATATTATGCAATATATATATATATATATATATATATATATATATATATATCAGTTTGGAAGCAAGTAAGCCAGTTAACATTCTTCCATGATTTCTGCTTCAGTTCCTGCCTCCAGAGTCTTGCTTGAATTCTTGATCTGACTTCCTTTAAGAATCAACACGAAACTGTAAGCCACATAAGCCCTTTCCTCCCCCAAGTTGCTTTTGGTCACAGTCTTCATCACAGCAACAGAGAGCAAACTAAAGGAGAGGGTACTGGGGTGTCGTGGTCTGTCACTGTCTATTATTCCCTTGAGAAAGGATCTCTCACTGAACCTGGAGTTAGCCTCACAGCCAGCAAGCCCAGTAACTCTTATGTCTCTGTTCCCTATGGTTCTTGAGTTACAGATACATTTAACTTTTGTATGGGTGCTGGGGGTTTGATTTCAGGTCTTCAGACTTGTGCACCAATCACTCTTATCCACTGACTCATCTCTCTAGACCTACTTTAATATTTCATTTGGGGTCGATCTATTAGGGATAGATTCTGTATTTTTATTTGTCTTGGAGAGTTTTTAAAGGATAACTTTGCTCATAATAGTATCCTAAGTTTGTATTTGCTTTCTGCATCTGAACATTTTAAATATTTTATTCTTGAGGTATTTCAAATAAAAATATGTTATAACTTTTGTCATTTTTGTTATAGTTTAGATGTTTCATCTTTTGTGTTTTCTTAAATACTTCCCTGTTATTGTTTTTCACATTTTAAATACTGCACATTGGTTCTATTGCCAGCAGCTCCATAAACTGCCCAAGCACCCCCCCAAATGTCGTTATTCCTAGGGCATAAATTGGCTTTTTGGAGCCCATTCCATATGGAGGGATACCTGGCTCAGCCTAGATATAGGCGAAAGGCCTTGGTTCTGCCTCAAATGATGTGACAGACTTTGATGATTCCCCATGGGAGGCCTCACCCTCTTTGAGGAGTGGATGCGGCTAGGGGTCTAGGCGAAGAAATGATGGGAGTGGAGGATGGGATGTAGAGGGAACTGGGATTGTATGTAAAATAAGATTGTTTTTAAAAGCAATATATGTATATTGTATATACAATATATAAACATATATATATTATATATATACACACACATTCATATACTGCAGTTTGTTTGGGGCATATATCTCGCTATAAGAACAATTTTCTTTTGTTTGCATTTGGTGTCTTTGTGACGTTGGGCTGTGTCATTAGTATGGTTCACTTTCCTTATTATTTAAACATTCCATCTCTCTTTTCTCCATCTTTTGTTGTTCTGTGTGCTACTCCTTTTGATATTGTTCTGTGAGTCTTAGATACTGTGTTTAGCTTTTTCTTCATTTCTTTTTCATTTCCCCTTTTTGCTTTGAGATTTTCCAGTGAAATGTCCTCATGTTTGAATTATTTTCTTGGTTGTGTTGACTTTAATGAAGACCACATCAAAGGCATTCTTTGTTTCTTTCATCACACACACACACACACACACACACACACACACACACACACACACACCCATTCAATGAGGGAGGTAAAATTCTCCATAAAAAATAATATTAAGTAAATCATTGAGAGGCGGTAGTCAAAGGATACAGCATTTATGTTAGACAAGGGCAGTAAGTTTAAGAAATTATTATACATGGCATGATGATTAATGAGAATTAATTGTGTAACTTTAAAGCTACAAAGGCTTTCAATGTTTTAAGTGCTTTCTTCTCCTCCCCCTTAATTCCCTTTCCTTTTCTATCATTTTTTCAATAAGATCTCTAATAGCCCAGGTTAGCTCAAACTTGCTATGTAGCCAAGTATAACCTTGAACTCTTTATCCCCCTGCTGCCACTTCCCACATGCTGAGATTACAGGAGTGCACCACCACACTTGCCTCAATATTTTAAGCATTTTTGCCAACAAAAATAATTATTGCATTTCAGTGTATCTGGTCCACAAAACATGCTGCATGCCATAAACATCTGTAACTTTTTTTATTTAAAAATACATAAAGAAAGAGCACACACAGTAAACATGAAGGACTGTTTGTTGTGCTGTTGGAAACTTCAGTAACCAGACAGTAAGAGAGATATAATATGTTTTGGCATGTTGTCAGACTCATGGTTGGAGATCATTATCAAGAGGATGCTGTGGAGACTTCTACGAGGTAGAGAACACAATTCTTCATTATACCAGGACACAAATCCTTTTATGTGACTAGACATTTGCAAATTCAAGCCCTTTAGGGAAAGTTGAATAACCACCTAGCGCCCTCTTCTTTTCTTGTGGGGCTGGTCATTTAGCAAGTGAGCCCTGCAGATCCAGCCATTCTCTTTGGTTGCACAATCAGTATTGAGGTCTAAACACCCATCATCCCTTTGTAAGCCTCTCCCAGGCTCTCAGGGTCTTTGCATGTATCACTGGGATCAGACACAATATAATCTTGATGAGCACTAGGAATTCAGCTTGTATAGAGGTGGACTAAGTTACATCGAAACAGGTTTTCTGGTGTAGTGGTGATGGGAGAAGCACTGAAGCTAAATGGTTACTACTTGTCAGTTTACACTCCTCAATGCAGAATCACCCATGAGTTAAAACACTGGATGTGATGATCACAGTCATTCTCAATCCACAGTTTTTATAAGGGTTGTGTTGTTGAGAGAATAAAATACTAGGGATGTGCTGAAAATATACCTTTGAATTTAAAAAATCTACATTGTAGACTTTCCCTGGGAAGCAGCAAGCCACTCTGGCCAGACAAGCAGGTGGGCTGATTACAGGTCCTTACCTCTCTTTCTGTTCCTCCAATTCTAACACCCACCTATATTCCCAGTTCTATAACACACCAGCAGCTGCTTCTCTGCAACCACCTCCAAAAGACTACGTAGACCATCACCTCGAAACCCTTCCTTCCACTTATCTATTTATCCCAGTCCACAAATCCAGCAGGCACTCCCTGGGAACCTACAGGCCACTACAGCCAGGGAAGCAGGTAGCCTAACTGTAGTTCTTCACCTACACCTCCTTTCTTCCAAATCCAACCCCCACCAGCCTCATCCCTAGCTTTATAGCAGAACACCTGTTGTAGTCTCCCCTTCTTCTCTGACTTCCCTCTGGAATGGATCATGTAGACCTTCTCTCGAAACCCCCCATTCCATTATCCCAGCCACTATAACCATCAGGCATTCCTTGAGAACACACCATGCTGGCCTTGTAGGCTAACTGCAGATTATCACCTCTCCCTTCTCTCCTCCAAACTCAATCCCCCAGTCGATGAAGCCTTGATTACCTCCCTCCCCCATCTTCACAGGATCACAGTGAAGATCACTGATCTTCCCAGTCGGTTTTTCCTCTTCCCATTTCTCACTTTATCCCAGCCCTGAACCCTAGTAGGCATTTTCTGGGCCATTGTTGCCAGGGAAGCAGATAGCCTAACTGTACATATTCACCTCTCCCTCCTGTCTTTCAAATCCACCCCCCAGTTTCACCCCATCTCTGTAGCAGACCACCTGCCATGCACCCCCAATCTCCAGAGGATCTTATAGATATCCTCGAACCATAATCCCCACTCATCCTGTTACCACTGTTGCTTCTCCATCAGATATTCTCTGGGAACTTTCCAGCAGAGCCTTCCAGAAAAGCAAGGAGGACAGCAAAGTGAGTAGATAAGATTCTACTCTTCACTCTCCATCCTCTCGTCCATATTAGTCTCCCAGTCTTATCCCCACTCTGCAGCAGATTACCTGTTGTGGCCTTTCCTCATTCTCTGTCCCCATTTCAGGGCACTAACCAGATTCTGGTGGAACACCCTACTTTTCTCCTTCCTATTGATCCCATTATTCCCTACTCCTAGTCCATCCCCTATCCTAAGTATCAATTTCCAATATCTAGAAACACATTTTACCTAGAACCCCGAGTGACAACACCTATCAGGATTCCAGAAAAAATAACTATCAGGGAATATTTAGCCACTAAAATCTCCTAAGAACCATAGAAAGCAATAGAAACCAATGAACAATGCATCCATCCAACAAAGATAAGACCAGATGTCAGCACCTAGAATTACAATCTTTCCAGTCCCAGATGCCTAGATGCTAGTGTAAAACCACAATAACAGCCAGAACAAGATGTCTCCACTAGGGCCCATAAGCCCTGAGGAGTCCAACATAGCTGAAGCATAAGACAAAGACCTTCAAATAGCCTTTATGAACATGACAGAGGTCCTTAAAAGGAAATGAATAAATCCCTTAACGAAACCTATGAAAACACAAACAATGGAGGGAAACAAAGCAGTTTAAGGCCTTAAAGTGGAACAAAAATCAATAAAGAAAACCCAAAGTGAGGGAAATCTGGAAATGAAAAATTTAGGAACTTTGACAGAAAACCTGAGAGGCAAGCTTCAACAACAAATACAAGAAATGGAAAAGATAATCCCAGACACTGAAGATACAATAGAAGAAATGTATTCCTTGGCCAAAGAAAATATTAAATTTAAAAACAATCTTGGCAAAAATATTCATGAAACACAGGACACTAGGAAATGACCAAATCTAAGATAATAAGAATAGAGAAAGAAGAAATATGGACCAAAGGCACAGAAAATCGTTTTGACAGAATTATAAAATAAAATTTCCCTAACCTAAAGAAGGAGATACCTATCAAGGTTCAAAAAGCATACAGAACACCAAATAGACTGGACCAGAATAGATATTCTCCTTGTCATATTATAGCCAAAACACTAAACATATAGAACAAAGAAAGGATATAAAAAGCTTCAAGGGAAAAGGATCAAGTAAGATATAAAGGCAGAGCTATTAGAATTATTCCTGACTTTCCAATGGAGAACTATAAAGGCTAGAGGGGCCTGGGCAGATGTTCTACAAACTTTAAGAGATCACAGATGCCAGCCCAGACTACTATACCCAGCAAATCTTTCAATCACAATAAGATTTTCAGTGATATAATCAGGGAAATGCAAATCAAAATTACTTTGAGATTTAATCTTACATCTGTCAGCAGATCTAAGAGCAATAAATTAAGTGACAGCTCATGCTGTTGAGTACATGGAGTAAGGGGGACACTCACCCATTACTGTGTGAGGGCAAACTTGTACAGGTACTATACAGTGTCAGGGTTCATCAAGATGGGAAGTGATCTATCTCAAGAACCAACTGTACCACCCTTCTGCATATATTCAATGGACACTTGATCCTACCATAAAAGCACTTACTTGACTGTGTTCATATGTGCTGTATTCATAATACTTAGAAATTAGAAACAAATTAGATGTCTCTCAACAGAAGAACAGATAAAAAGGTGGTACATTTACACAATGGGCTATTATACAGTTATTAAAAATGAAATGGAGAGAAGTAGAAAAAAATCATCTGAGTGAGGAAACCCAGACCCAGAAGGCAAACATAGTATATATTTGCTTATATATAGATATTAGCTGTGAAGTCAATGATAAACAAGCTATGATCTTGTGAAGCACAGAGGTTAGGTATGGAGTAAGGGATTAGAGGGAACAGATAGATCTCTCTAGGAAAGAGAAAGAGAGTAGATATTTACGGATGAATGGGGGTGGGGGTCTGGAATGGGAGGATCAAATGGGGAGAGGAAGAGAAGGACGAGGGAGGAAATATGGGGAGAGATGGCTAAAATTAAAAGTCAGTTTAGACAAGTATAAAAACCTGATACAATAGAAGCTTCCTAAAATATATACATATTTGAAGGCTATCTAAATGAAATCCCCAAAATGAGGGAGATAGAGTCCCAGTTGGACATCTCTTGTCACCAAATGAAGCTTCTAATCTTGGAATTGAGTTACCTAACTGATATGTTGGCCAAAGGGGAACCCCCAAATAAGCCTGGCTGTTGCCAGGACTGTAGGTTGCTCTCCACATACTAACAGCAAGGCTCTATTGCTGAAGACAACACTTACATAACTCATTGAATATGGAGAAGTAGACTTGGTGTCTATATATGTACTATCATCTTTGGTACAGGAAGGTACTCTGCATGCTACAAAAAGAGAAAATTTACACAAAGCTAGCCACAAATCCTTTGATATACAATTATGTCTTGCCTGCAAGATATTCTAGTTGCAATGGTGGTACAAAGCCTATTCTACAATATGGAACAAATACTCATCACTATTTGGGTAACCAAGAACCTAAGACTAGATAGTCTAGCAACCTAGAGTAAAACCAAAAAAAGTACCAATTCCTTGCTCAGCCATCATCAGAGAAACTTCCTCCCACAGCAGATGAGAACAAATATAGAGACCCACAGTCAGACATTATGTAGAGAATGAGAAACCTTGTAACACTCAGCCCTAAATGTGATGTCTCCATCACATTTCTCCCACCAGAGATCAGGGAGCTCATGAAAGAAGAGGCAGAAAGAATGAAAAGCCAAAAGGGACGGAGGGCACCAAGAAAACAAGGCCTTTACATCAATAAGATGGACATACATATGAGCTCACAGAGACTGAGCATGCACAGGGCTTGTGCGAATCTGTACAAGATGGGGTTGTAGAGCTGAAAGAAGTGGACACATACTCTCATCCCTAACCCAGAAGCTGCCTCCAGCTGATAACCACTTGCAATGAAAATTTAGTTTTCTTAATGGGAGTATTACTGAGAAAATGAACTACTCTCAAGTATAGGCTACATTCCATGTAGTAGATGACCAACAGGAAATGAACCCAAGGGCATCTTTGAAAGTTCCTTGACTCAAAATGTCATGTCAGAACTTTTTCCTCTTTAAAATTTTCTTATTAGTTAAATTTTTATTGTATTCATATATATACTTTTTTCTTGTCTTTTTCCCTTACAGGCACTTTGTGTATATATTATGGCTTTCAGATTAGTGTTTGTATGGGATTCTTGAGAGTGAGGAACAAGTGTGTCTGTCTTTCTTGTGACTTCTCTTGGGCTCTTTCCCTTCTGTTTGCTTGCTTTGCTCTAGTCCACTGTGTTAGTTTTTATTTTATCTTGCCATATTACATTTTACTTCATTTTTATCCTTTAGAAGGTTATTTGTTTTCTAACAGGAGACAGAAAGAGGTTGGATCTGAATGGGGGTGGTGGTGAGGAGGAACTGGGAAGAGTAGAGGGAGGGGAAACTGTAATTGGGATATCTTATGTGAGGAAAAACATTCTATTTTCAATAAAAGGAAGAAAGTCTGCATTATACAAATTGACTTTAGATACTTCCTTGTGAGAGCATAACCAGTTGTCAGGTGGAGTGACCAGGATCGGGAGAGAAGCATCTCTCATTACTGGCCCTATATCCAAGCATTTTGATGTGTGAACTTAAGCCCACCTGCATTAAAATCCATGACTATTCTGCAATACCTGCCAATTATAATGTAGAAAATCAATATATGAAATGGCAATCATGGGATTTTCAAGTTTATAATTTAACTATGTCCTTCCTTCTTTGACTGTGGCAGGTTAAGAATGGCTGAAATAGCCAGGTGGTGGTGGCGCACGCCTTTAATCCCAGCACTTGGGAGACAGAGGCAGGCGGATCTCTTTGAGTTTGAGACCAGCCTAGTCTACAAGAGCTGGTTCCAGGACAGCCTCCAAAGACACAGAGAAATCCTATCTGGAAAAACAAAACAAAACAAAACATAACAAGACAAACAAAAAATTTGGCTGAAATAACTATTTCAAAATAAACCACTTTGACCATTCTAGTACCATTTATCTCTAGAAAGATTTGTTTGATATGTGAATTCATATGTGCTGACATGTTTCTTCTTTTTTGTCCTGAACTTTTTCTCCTTTTTTTTTTAAATTAGAAACAAGCTTGTTTTACATGTCAAGCTGGGTTCCCTCTCCCTTCCCTCTTCCCCTGAGCCCCTCCCCCCATCCCAACCCCTTTATGCTCCCCTGGGAGGGTGAGGCCTTCCACTGGGGATGTTAAAAGTCTGTCATATCATTTGGGGCAGGACCTAGACCCTCCCTCCTGTGTCTAGGCTGAGAGAGCATCCCTCTCTGTGGTGAGGGCTCCCAAAGACCATTCATATACTAGGGATAAATACTGACCCACTACCAGAGGCCCCATAGATTGCCCAGACCTCCAAACTGACACCCATGATCAGGGGGTCTGGAACAGCCCTATGCTGTTTTCCCAGCTATCATTCTGAGGTCCATGAGCAACCACTCATTCAGGTCAGCTGTCCCTGTGGATTTCTCCAGTCTGGTCCTGACCACTTTGCTCATCACTCCTCCCTCTCTGCAACTGGATTTCAGAGTTCAGCTCAGTGTTTAGCTGTGGGTGTCTGCCTCTGCTTCCATAAGCTACTGGATGAAGGCTCTAGGATGGCATATAACGTAGTCATCAATCTCATTGTCGGAGAAGGTCTTTTAAGGTAGCCTCTCAATTCCTTCTTAGATTGTTAGTTGGGGTTAAACTCGTAGATCTCTGGATATTTCCCTATGCCAGAATTCGCTTTAAACCTATAATGGCTCCCTCTATTGTGGCATCTCTTTTCTTGTTCTCCTCAGTTCTTCCCCTGACTAAATATTCCTGCTCTCTCATGTCCTTCTCTCCTCTCCTCTTTTCCTCTCTCTTTCTTCTAGCTTCCTCTCCCCTACCCCATGCTCCCAATTAGTTCAGGAGATCTTGTCCCTTTCCCCTTCTGCTGGGGACCAGGCATGTCTCTTAGGGTCCTCCTTGTTTCCTAGCTTCTCTGGCCATGTAGATTGTAGGCTGCTACTCTTTTGCTCTATGTCTTAAATCCTTATATGAGTGAGTACATACCATGTTTGTCTTTTTGTGACTGGGTTACCTCACTCAGGATGGTTTCTTCTAGTTCCATTCATTTGCCTGCGAATTTCAAGATTCCATTGCCCCCCCCACCCAGTACTACTCCATTGTGTAAATGTATCACATTTTCTCTATCCATTGTTCAGTTGAGGGGCATCTAGGTTGCTTCCAGGTTCTGGATATTATAAATAATGCTGCTATGAACATGACTGAGCAGATGTCCATGTTGTATGAATATGAATCTTTTGGGTATATGCCTGAGTGGTATATGCTAGATCTTGTGGTAGACTGATTCTCATTTTCTCGAGGAACCACCATACTGATTTCCAAAGTGGCTGCAGGAGTTGGCACTCCCACCAGCAGTGGAGGAGTGTTCTCCTTTCTCCAAATCCTCTCCAGCATAAACTGTCATTGGTGTTTTTTATTTTAGCCATTCTGACAGGAGTAATATGGTATCTCAGAATTGTTTTGATTTACATTTCTCTGATGGCTAAGGATGTTGAACATTTTCTTATGTGTCTTTCAGCCACTTTAGATTTCTCCATTGAGAATTCTCTATTTAGTTCTGCACTCCACTTTTTAATTGGATTATTTGGTGTTTGGAAACTAGCTTCTTGAATTCTTTGTATATGTTGGAAATCAGCCTTCTGTCAGATGTGGGGTTGGTGAATATCTTTTCCCAGTCTGTGGGCTGCTGATTGTTTTGCTATTTCCTTTGCCTCACAAAGCTTCTCAGTTTCATGAGGTCCCATTTATTAATTGTGGATTTCAGTGTCTGTGCTACAGGTGTTATGTTCAGGAAGTGGTCTCCTGTACTAATTTGTTCAAGGGTACCACCTACTTTCTCTTCTAAGAAGTTCAGTGTGGCTGAATTTATGTTGAGGTCTTTGATCCATTTGGACTTAAGTTTTGTGCATAGTGATAGACATGGATCTATCTGCAGTCTTCCACATGCCAGCATTCAGTTATTCCAGAACCATTTGTTGAAGATGCTTTCTTTTTTCCATTGTATAATTTTATCTTCTTTGTCAAAAAAATCAGAGCTGACTTGTTTCATATTCAGCCTCCAAAAATTAGGACTTTGCCGACAGATTCTGCCATAGACACATTCCTATCATGAGAAGTCAATAATATTTACACAGTCCATGTGAGTATAGGCTAGCTGGCAATATGGCGGTATTAAAGATTGACAAGTTCATGGAGAAGACAGGGGAGGTTCGCAAAGAAATAAAGTTTTAATACAAGATTAATGTACTGAGGAAAATAAAAAAAGATGGGCAGGGGCAATGCAAATGGAGTAGTCTTCATTTTCTGGTGACGGAAGGCCTCTTTGGTATGCTGACACGCAAACTAAATATTGATGGGTGAGAAGGGGTTTTCAAAAGAAAGGGTTTGGAGCAGGGAAATGAGTAACAGTGAAGGTTGTGAAGGAGAAGTTCCATTTAGCAAACCCAAGAAAGGCCAATGGGTATTGGAACGAGTGCAATTCTCCATCTCTCCCTCTATTAGTATCTTCTGAAGAAGCAGAAGGAGGCAAATAGTTCTGCAGAGTATGTGATTAAAAATCTGCTTTTGAAAAATACCTACGACAGAGAATCAGAATTAGTTTACAAACAGACAAACAAAAAACAAACCTCTTTTAAAGCTTTATTTCCACAGAAGTGTGGCCTTGTGTAGTTTCCCTTCTCAGTCCCTGCTGTTGAGATAACATATATGATGATAATCTATGGAGAAGTGATTTGCAGAAAGTACTCTTTCCTCTTATCCTTCCCTCCCAGAACTGCCCCTTCTCTCACCTTCTGAGGTTCCTCACAGGTAAGACACTCCTTCTCCACTCAAATGTAGCCTGTTCCAATCACATATTCTGAGTAATGTTTTTTTTTTTTTTTTTTTTTTTTTTTTTTTTTTTTGTCAGTTTGTGAACTCTTCCAGTCAACTGAATTTCAAAGCCACAGTGGGAAGGAATCTGCACTTGGCAGTCATTTGCTGCTAGCCTGAGGTTATTACTGGGAGCCAAACTGACTCACTGGAGGATGACTTGAGAGGACTGTGCTTTCCCTGACAACTCTTCTGTCTCCATGCTCTCATTGTGCCTGTTGGAGTACATCTGGTGTGATTTGAGGACATCTGAAGCTTTTAAAGTAGCATGTGTTCACTGAGAGGCTGATGGCTCCAAGCTTCACAATGCAGGAGGCAACATATGAATGAATTGACTAGAGACACATGACAGGAAATATGAAGGTCAAAATGGAGGAATGGGGATGTAAACTTTTTTTTAAAGGAACTTTAGAAGGGGATGCTGTAAAAGATAGCAGATTAGGGGAGGTCATGAAGTATATAATTAATTTAAAATAAAAAAATATCCAGTGAACAGAGAGGTCAGAGACAATGAAGGCCGGGTTCACTTGGGCCTGCTCACAGATGAGCCAACACCCCTTTTCTCTGCTGTTTCTATACCTTTCTAGAAGCGGGTTGCTTGTGCATCTGGTGACAGTTTCTAGCAGGCATCCCTGGTCCATTGAAGCAGTGCAGCATCAGCCAATGTCACTTGATGAGGACCTTCTTTATAAAACTCCATGTTAGTCTCTATCCTGTAGCATCAAATACCAACCTGTGAAACCCCCTCCTCCAAACCTCATCAGTCCTGAGGCATGTCTCTGAGCTCCATATCCTCCTTTTCCTATTCCACTTTCTTTTTTGTTTTATTCTCTTTCTGGTACTGTGTGTCCCCTCTGTGTACAATGCTTACTTTGGCAGCAAGCATAATAAATAGAGATACAAACGAAGTCAGTCATGTGTAACATTGCATTAAAACTATATTGAAAATGGCAACATTCAACAAACTGTGAACTTGCATAATGATAACATGTATATTTTTAATAACATATATAAGAGCTATATATGAGCTGTATTAGCCCCATCCTATTGACGTTTGTGAGCATGTAGTGAGGAATCTAGATCAATTAAAATATGATGTGAAAATACCCAAGTCCTGCTGGTGACAAACCAAGCATGCATGTTACTAAAAACTGACAGAAATTTTCCATATCATTTGTGACTAAGCAGATTTTCCAGAAAACATGAATGCAATAGGCTACATTTATATATAGAAACTACTACTGCTTTAACTATGTGATTGTTTTGGCTTATTTACAAATAAATTTCTGTTTGTTGACAGTAAAAACAAATATACACTTTTTCATCCATCTAGGCCAAGGCCACCTCAATTCCATCTACCAGCATCAGCCTCTTGCTAGAACTTAAGAATTTGCAGTTAGAGATCTCCCTGAGACAGGGAGATCAGGTGACCTATACATCCCAAATTGGCAAGGCATACTCTGATTCTAGGCTTCATTTGTGAAGTTAAAGGATCCTTGAGGAACTAGTAAGGTTTGTATGATCTGGGGGGCTTAAAGTGTTGTGAGAGTGGGCTGGCTAATCATTGTTGCTCTGGCTATCAGAATAACCTGCGCCAGAGCCTGGATTTTGCAGAGCCCCCTTGCAGGGTAACTGCGGGCTGCTGTTGTAATTCCTACATACCACACCATAGTGGATGGCAGCAGGTGGCTCTGATTGCAGCCTCTCAGACCAGGTGAATACTCTCCACAGATCAAGCGGTTTCTTTAAGATGAAGTAAAATTGATTTTCTTTGCTACCTGTTGAGATAATTCTTGTTCAGGGCCAGATTTCATTTGTAAATATCAGGCTGCGGCAATACACATGCTAGTTAAGGTTATGTATGAAGCAAGAGATACTCCCCATACCAAAGTGTCATTATGTATATACCTTTGAGGATGGCCTAGAGTTTATGATCCTCTGGCCTTAGCCTCCCAAATCCTGAGATTGGGATACCCTTTCATAACTACTCAGGTTTAAGTAGAGATTTAGCGAGGCTTCATAGAAATTGTAGAGGTACAAAGTGCTTCCTGCCTCTGACATGAGAACACACTGGTAGGCACCACTGTGGCATGTGTGTCTCAGTTGAGATCACCTGGGCCAGGGAATTTCCAGAGACTGGCTAGATTAAGGTCAAGGAGTAGCTCAGGGAAGAATCCCCAACAGTGTCCCTGTAACCCTGCCAAAAGTTTCTTAAGAAGAAGCATAAAACCAAACTTCTCCAAAGTCAGAGAGTATCCCCAAGGGGCCCTCCCCTCAGTGGAGGATCTGCTCTCTTTTGTGTCACACTCAAGTCTTCTGGATCCCTTGATTCTGACCTCCAGTTTAGTCACCTGCAAGTCTTGGCTCTTTGTTTGCATTGATGAGAAAGCTCCTTCCTTCTGGAGGCATTCATCTCTCTTATGACCTAGACATTACCCGAATTTCCTTAGAGCGTTGCTCAACTGCCACTCCAGGAGAAGCTTTCCTATGACTGTGATTTGCTCCAAATGAACTTCTTCTTCAGGATCCTCTCATCGGGGGAGGGAAATGAAACAAGTGAGCAGGGTCTCAAGGCTTGTGAGTCGGTGGAGGCAGCTCTCCCAGGAGATGGATAAGTGTTACAACTCCCCTTTATTCCAAGAAGAAAGGGGAACATAAAGGGTGGGGACAGTGGCAGGGCCATCACCTAATTTGCATTAACAGGCACACTCTGATCATAAGGCTCCCAGTATGTGCAGCAAGGAAGACTTCAGGAAGGCAACTATGTTAGTATTCAAACTAAAGATAAGTCAGGCATCTGATTTTAGAAAGAGAGGGCTTTCAAACAAGACAGGGTTTTCAGACAAGCTCGGTCCTCCAGGGCCAGGGACACCCTCCACATAAGGCTAGGTAGAGGGCAGGAAGCTTTGCCGGGGGTGTTTCCATATTGCTGAGCTTAGAGAAAAAAACTGCTAAAGTGTGGAAGACTGTGACCTCTACCAACCAGCAAAAATCTCCCAACATATGACCACCTTTTATTTATTATAATAAGGTACAGTTTAAATTTTGACTTGACAGTCATTATATGTACTTATTGAACACATATGCGTATGTGCATACGTTGTGTAATGATCAAATCAAGGCAATAGACATGTTGACCATTTCAGATATTGTATGGGTTGCTTTTTAAATTTTATGATACAATACCTGAGAGAAGGAATTTTAAGAGAAAAGGGCTGCTTATTCTGGTCTGTAGTCTGAGAAGGAAACGTCCACAGTAGCAAGGAAGGCATGGTGTCCACTGTGGCCAAACCACAAATCTGAGACTTGTTGCTTACCTTCCAAGGAAGGAAGCAGAGACCTCAGGCCAAAAATAGGGCTGAACCTTTTAAAACAATAACAAAAGTGGCATAGTCATTTATTAAGTTTATCAAGTATTTTTTTCCTATAGTAATTGCATAAACTACATTTATATGACTGATATCTTGGTACATATGTTTTCTTCAGGGTCACTATAGTCACAGAGTAATGTCCTGTCCTGTGATGTGACAGCTACATTGTCACTCCATATAAACCTGGAATGGTCCACCCAGCAGGAAATGCCATTTCTGGAATGTTCACAGTGGTTAACTGTGAGCAGGATGTTTTTCAGGAGATAGAGTCTTGAATATGTGTTTGGACTGGATCATCTTTTTGGCCACTTGCAACTATAAAAGTTATGACTCACTGATTTCGTGAAATGCTGTTAAGATAAGAATGCTACGGACACAAAGGCACTATTCTTAGCTCCAGTTTTTGAAGCCATGGTATAATTTCTGCTCATTTTCAGTTTTATTATTCATTTGAGCTTAGTGAATTTTCTCACCAGCTCCCCCTTTTGTATTATCACAATATCTAACAGCTCTAATCAGCCAATTTATCTTGACAAAAATTACATGCATGGCTGTCCCTATTCACAGCACGGTTGTGTTCTTTAGAATCTCCATCCAACCATAGCCTCCCTCTCCTGGAATACCCAATATGTATATTCAGATCCAGTGTTTTGGTTTTGCCAAAAGCTCCCTTATCTGTTTTCTGCAAGCATAACTCACTTTAATGCTCATTGTCTGAGAGCATTGTTTTTAATCATCTCAATTCATGTGGAACTCATGTAGCTCCATTCAAGATTCAGAACAAACCCGCATTATTTAATGGAATCTTTAAATAGACTGTTAGAAGCAATTTTATTCCCTCTTGTAATTTAGTCCCCTGCTCCTATTTTATCAAGAATGATATTTCCTTTTACCTGGTCTTGTGGGACTTGATAGAGAGCAAGGGTATACATTAATGAGATAGAGTCCTTAGTCGGGGTTAGAATCCTATCCGAAGCTGAGATTTTTGTCTGCCTTGAAATGATCTGGCACACTATTCAGACATTCAGTTTGAAATTAGTCACACTTTTCTTTGGCATCCAACTCTCAGCAGCATAACTGGCAATTCTGGTTGTCGAGGTTTCTAATGATCCATTGTGACACATTTCTAGTGTGCACATCTCCTGTAGGTTAGTATTTTAATTTTGTTCTGGGAGATGGAGTAGAAGTACCTTAACCATCTTAAGGAGTATCTCCCAGGGGGCTACACAGTAATTTGGGGTCAGTCACACTAGAGAGGGCTGGTCTATTGCTATATGGATTGTCCTCCAAAGCAGAAAGCAAACTTCAGTGCTTTAAAAAACAAAATGATGATGACAACAACAACAACAACAATAAAAAACAGTTGCAGTATAGGCAAAGGAATTCTGAAGGTTCAGATATCTTTGGGGATTTCTATTTGACAATGTGATGTATTTATTTGAAAAGCGTAGTAGTCTGCTCCTAGAAGCTTTTATTTTGTTTTGCCTTGATCAGCTAACATCAGAGGGCATTGAGATCTTCACTCGGATCATGGCATGTGTGGGAGACCTACTCCTCATGTAGATACTGCCATATGGACTTCTAGACATTCTGCCTAAAATTACACAGCTTTGTCTTACATGCAGGGACATTAGATTTTCACTGACATCTTTTGGCTCACTCAAAATTTGGAGACAAAGATTTAAAACAGAAAATGTAACGAAAAGGGAAGATGAAATAATTTTGGAATTATCCTTTCTTAAGTTCTGTGTTTCTCTGCCTTCTCCGTTAACTTGAGTAATTTACATTTGTGTATTAGCATTATACATAGAGATTTTTGAGATAAGAGCATGTGGACTTAATTATAAAACAGTGGAAAAATGCCTTTTTCCCCCTCAATTTTCTCATTTATTCACAGAAACAGCAAGGCAAACACACACATATTTAGCTCTGACAATTTCATGTCTCCCTGAAATTTACATTTAATCAATTGCTGGCAGACCAATTCATATTTTAGCACTAGGAGCTGGGTTGCAGAAGTGTTATGCTATTTAAAGGAATCTTATTATAGATTTAACAATTAAGCCCCCAGCACACCTGCTTTTACAGGGTTGGAGCTCTTAATAGTGGCATTCTGTCGAAGAATGACTCAAGTTTTATAAATGAAGTCATGTTTTACATGCACTAGGGGAACACTTTCTTAAAAATATAACCTTCCTTTTGAACCCTTCTCTAAATACACCTCATGATTCATTTCATAATTTATTTTTGACTCAGTATTTCTTAAAGTAGGGCACTGCAGGATTACCCTTCTTCATCCTGCAGGGATGCACTGAGTTGGGTAATTAGTTAATATCCACAGCTTTTTGGAGAAATGAATAAAACATGGGGTGCTGTACGTTCTCACCCTTCTCCCTCACTTTCCCTCTTTCTCCCACTCAGGTAGGTTTGTAGTGGTTGAAAAGATGGCAAGAAGGTCGCTTCCAATTTACTCGATCCCAAGGGCTCGCCAGTGCTCTTGTGCATATGCGTGCTTATTTTATAAAGGGAAAAAGAAAAATAACTCAACTTGACTCACCAGACAAAAGGGAGTAAGGGGAGCCTGGAATCTACAAATTGACTACAGATAAAAGAAATAGCATACGGACAAAACAAATCCTGATTTTTCTTCTTAGGACTGGAATGTGAAGAAAGAACAACAACAACAACAACAAAACACCTTACACTTGTTCAACTGTTGCACACTTTTTAAATACAGGGAAACTCATTCCATCTCCTTTGTTCATGGAAACAGTTAAAATGTTCCTGAGCCTTCTCTACATTCCTGCTCCACGCTCAGGCAGGCACATGCACATACATGCACATCACACCCGATTCACACATATACACACAGATCACTCCACACATATATACACCACACAAACATCACACATGTGATATCCAAATCACACATACACACCTCACGTTCACACCTCACACCTGTATCACATGCACACATGTGCACAGACACTGGTCCCTGTTCCTTCTTCTTACTTGGACTCAAGCCATGTCCCTAATGAGCTCCCCTGGGAGGGTGGTGGTCATTGTCACCAGGGTGTGGGTGAGGAAGACAATGGTGTGGGAGGCATCTTCTGTGACCTCTGGTTTTCGTGAATTTCTCAAGGACTTTGTTAATATTGTGGTTGAGATGAGACCCTTTCCTCCCTCTTTACTGTCACCAGACCTATGTGGGATTCAAGGTGGCTTTTTAAGAAAATGGTTATCCCCAATCTCTGGAGGATGGAGGGAGGAGTGCTGTGAAATGTCTGCTGAATGTGACATGGTTGTTACCTGTATCGATCCACAGCAGCTGTTGTTCTGTTGTTACTGGCACACGATTAAGCCAGTGAAAATTTCAGGATGAGTGGGTCACAGACTCCCAAGGACCCCACTTTTAGCTAAGAATTTATCAGCAGCTGATGGCTGCTGAGAGGTGAAGGAGGTTGCTCATGCCCCAGTGAATATCCTTCACCCATATGCACATGGTTAACACAGATTAGACACAGGGTTAGTAAACGTCATAGAAGGGGACATGAGACCAGAAAGGAGGGTTCCATGAGGAGGTAGAGCAAGGTCATGGGAAGATGTATATGGTCAAAATATGCAAGTGTATAGAATTTTTGGAGAATGAATAGAAATATTATTAATAAAAGAAAAGACAATAGGTATTCCCTACTGGGAAAAGGCATTAATTGTAAGAGGTATAGGCAAAGAGCTGACTCTCAGTACTTGTTTGTGTCTACTGCTTAGCATGTGAGGTGTCTTTAAGGACTAAGGAATTAGGGTTCAGGGTCTTCACTTTTACAGAGAGACCATCACCTACTTATGTGATTTTTCTCATGCCCTGAAGCAATGCAAGCTTCCATGTAATACTCTTCAGAGGTCCATTCAGACCTTGGTCACATTTTGGGATCCCTCAGTAGCTGTTTGTGTTTGTCTGTGAAAGCAGGCATTTGCGAGGCTTGTATTACTACTCCCTGTAGGTCACAGTATCTTCTGTGTGTGAGTTGGTAGAGTGTATCTGTAAAAATGCAAAAGAAAGCATCAGTCACCAAGGAGAAAAGACAGCAATACCAAACTGTCAGGCTGCAGAGAATTCATATATTTGTAAATCACTGGACCTAGGAAACTCTTCAAAGCAGAAACCGTAGGGAACTTGCCTAGCTACTGAGTCATGCAGGGCCTTCAATACTCCCATGGGTCTGCATTCTGAAGATATGACTTTGTCATATAGGAAGTGAATAACACCTAATGCTACATTTTCTTGCATTTGATTTATTTAAACAGCCTAATGCTTTTGAAGCATAATTCATGCACTATGTAAGTCCCTCTTTGAAAGCATGTGCTTGAATATTGTTGAGCATATTCATAGGGACATGTGAAACAACTACCATAATCTAATTATATTATAATAGATTTATTATAACCATATTATAATTAATTTTCTTTAAAAGAAGCACATAATAACCACTTTTTAAGTTCTCCTGTCTACTTCTTTTTCAGCACTAATAAGTCATGGTCAATCATCTTTCTCCATACATTTGCTCATTCTGAACATCACAGGAACAGAACCATCCACCATGGTTCCTTTTGTGACAAGACTGTCTTCATTTGGCATAATAGTTTCAAGTGTCAAGCATTTTTTGTATTACACGTCACTATTCATTCCTTTTCTGTGGCTGGATAATATTTCATCCCAGGAGCCAATGCACATTTTAGTGGTACACTTGTCAGTTGACAGTATTTAGATAGTTCTGATTGCTGGCTATTTATATGGAGACAAAAATCTTTTACTGTTGTGAATGAAATTTCCTGGAAACAATCACACTTACACTGACCTTTTCCAAGGCTGATTGATCAACTGATCAAAACTTCCAAGATTTTGGAAAGGTTGGAATGTTGCAGGGTTAGAGTCTAATTACAACTTATTTGGGCCATTTTTAATCTTCTTAATAGGCATTTATTATTCAACTTTGTATGTGACTTGATATCTCTGTGACCATTAGGTACATCTTTTGGAATGTACTAAGAGACCACCAATAGAAAGGCTAAGAATGCCATCGGCTAGCATCTGAAGCCTATAGTTGAGATTTCCCCATTTTTTTGTAACTCATCTACTGGATGTTTCCACCAAAGTATTTTTTTTTTAAGTTCTGATTTATGACTTCTCCTGTTCAGCTGCTACAAAAACGTCCTTAAAATATTTCTACATTAGAATATGGAATTTGGGGTAATCTGGGTCATGGTCACTGAATCTGGCTTCAGAAGAATCTCTCTCTCTTTCTGTTTTTTTTTTTCTTTTTTTTTGAGACAAGGCTTCTCTGTGTAACAATCCTGGTTCCGGTTCCAGGATTGCCCTTTGTAGACCAGGCTGGCTTCAAACACACACACTCACACACATGCACATGCGTGCACACACACATACTCACATGCACACACATGCACACAGACATACTTCTCTTTATTTGCTACCCAAATCCCATTTTTCTCTAAAATCACTTTTAAAAATTAAAAAGAATTAATTTTATTTAAAATTTTGTTTTAATTTTTATTTACGTGTATGGCTGTTTTGCCTGTGTGACTGTATGCCATGTGTGTAAGGCTGATGCCTGAGGAGGTCAGAATAGGGTGTTGGATCACTTGGTCCTGGAATTATGGATGGTAATAATGGGTATTGGGAATTGAACCTAAGTCTCTGGAGGAGCAGGCAGGATTCTTAACCACTGAACCATCTCTCTGGGCCCCCTAAAATCAGTTTTTTTTCATGATTATAAATGTATCTTTGAATAATCTCTTTAGTTTCTCATCTCTGGAAGATTATTAAAGGGCTTTTATTTTTAAGATGCTTTTAAAAAGGTAACATTTCTTCATAGAATCTTTTAGTATTTACAGCCCTTAATATATAGTGAATGTCTAACATATTTTATAAAGCAAAAGAATGCTGGACATTTTCAGATGGATGTTTTCTAATTAGACATTGATCTGACTTATCAATGTTTCAAAATTTGCACAGAAACCCATTAGCATAGAAAGCTCTGGCCCATCTGAATGAGGGAGTAGGGAAACAGCTACTGATTACGTGTAGTGAGGCTCAGGCTTCCTTGCATTGGTCATGACTTGCAAAACCTTGACCTCTGTGTTTTTCACTACATAAAGGAGCCCTTGGTTTGTCCCCTTCACCTCTAGGGAAGCAATTATCTCTGTTGTACTTAGAAAAACTGTAACTCATACAATCCCTTTCTCCTCCCCAGGAAATAATATGCTGGAATTCAAAATACAATTACCACGCTTGACCAATTTCCTGTATCCTGGAGCTGACCATTATTAATGGCATCCAATTATTCATAGCGATCAAGCAGTCGACCTTGCTAAGTAGATCACAGTGGTTGGCATTTGACAGTCAGCCTGCTGGCTGCACATAATGGAAGGAGACAATGTCATATCCTGGTTGTCCTCAATAAGAACAACATGCCACTTGCAGGCTTACCCGAATACTGTAATAACTTGATTGCAAGATTTAGTCTGTCATTATGTTAAAAGCATATGTTTATAAATGCTGGCAGTAGTGGAGGAACAAACTTGGTTTAAATGAGCTTCCTGTTTGGGCTTTCCTTGTGCCATTATGAATCAACTAGGAGAAGTTTGGTATGGTATAAGGTTTTCCAAGCGTCAGGTTCTTCAGTTAAAAAATGGGGGCAATTTCTCTCCCTTCAAGGATGGTTGTGAGCACTAAAATGATGTCATTTCCATGGAATGATCAGGTAAACAAAAGCCACTCAGTCACTGTTAGTTTCCTGTTCACAAGTATAAGTCAGAGCCCAAGTCCCAGCAGCTAGTAAAAAAAAAAAAAAAAAAAAAAAAAAAAAAAAAAAAAAAAAAAAAAAAACCAGCACCAAGGTGAAGGGAAGGCTGTGGCTCTTGTATGGACCCTGCTTTTTCATCCTGCCTGGTCTAAGGCTCACAAACCAATGGTTTTCCTTTTGCCTCTGTGCTATTAAAGTAATATTTGTTTGCAGTAAAGGGGGGTAAGCATAAATCCTGACATAAATTTCTAGGTGGTTGGCTTTCGACCCCTTCATTCCCTTGCCTCTATTTTTTTCATCTGACTTGGATGATCTATAACAGGCCTGATCAAGCTACCGAAAGGGGCAAATTGTTTACTTTGGAAAGTGCATTCATTTTCTCATGCCATGACAAGGGGAATTTTTCACAAGGCACTAAATTTGTTTGAATTTTAGTCCAGGCCATCCTAAGGGGAGTGGGGAGACAGACACACAGCTTGTGTCCACTCATGACATTAGCTGGTCTGACAGAATTTACCCTGACACCTTCTCATTAGTCAGATTTCCTATTACCAAGAGACACACTCTGGTGTTCTTTGTATCTCAACACACACACACACACACACACACACACACACACACACACACACTAAACACACACCACCCAAACCATACACACACACACACCACACACATACACACACACACACATAGCACACATACTACACACACCCACACAAACCATACACACACACACACACTACACACACACATACACACACACACACACACATAGCACACATACTACACACACACTACACAAACCATACACACACACACACACACACACACACACACACACACACACACACCACACATACACACACACACACACACACACACACACACACACACACACACACTCTTAGGATTGCCAGATTGAAATGAAAACAGCCTAATCTCCCTCACCATGTCTCACACACCCTGGGAGTCTGTTCTGCTTATGGGAGACATTCAGCCTTCTGTGAACCATTAAGGAGCATTGAGCAAAACTGCCTTAAGAGAAGCAAGAAGTTAATTTCAGAGAATGTGTCTCATGGTGTCCAATTAACCCAGAGGGTAACTGGGGATTTCCTGGTGACCTGAGACACAGCCTCTATTTCTGTGTATCAAGTGGATCTATAAGCAGGTGGAAGGGAGACTGTAGGGTACTTGGGATTCTCATATATTCAGCTTGAGGGTTGAACAATTTAGAAAGTGACCCTGCTCAGGAGAATGGCATTCTCACTAGGGAGATATTTAAACCTGGATAGACTGAGCTTTCATTTGCTAGTCTCTTCATGTTATTACCAGAATTTTTCTTGCCAGAGAAGTAATAAGAGAGACCTTGCAGGCACTAGGACTCTGAGGTAAGTGCAGAGGTTGAATGGAGGTTCCCCCCCTAAATATTCATATTCTTATTCCTGGAACTTTGGAATGTGACCAAATTCATAAAAGAGACTTTTCCAGATATAATTAAGGATTTTGAAATTACCTAAAAACACCCCAAATCCAGTGACAGAGAGGAATAGAACACACACACACATACACATGTGCACACATCCTCATACACACATTACATTCAGATAAATGTGTGCATACATACAAGTGCGTGGGCCCTCAGTGCACACACACATGCACACAGGCACACACTCACACACACACTCACAGGCACACACACACACACACACACACACACACACACACACAAGAGAGAGAGAGAGAGAGAGAGAGAGAGAGAGAGAGAGAGAGAGAGAGAGAGAGACCCCTTGAGACATAAACTGAGGTTGCAGTGACATATCTATAGCAAGGAAGCCAGCAATGTCAGTCAGGAACTAGAAAAGGCAATGGATGAAACATCTCTTAGAAACTTGAAACTCTAGGCAACTGTGACAATTACTTGGTCAAAAAAGAAACCTAATCTTAGACTTAATGATCTTCAGACAGGTGAGCAAATTTATGCTCTTTTAGTCACTTTTGACATGTTTTGGTAGCCAATGGAGGTAAAGAACAGTATAGCATCTGGTATGGAGTCCATATTCTGTATGTTGTGGCTTTATTTTTCAAATGAAATAGATCTTTGTGGGAGATAAACACATGCCTCCAAAAATTCTTTTCCTTACCTTTGCCATCTCTTGTGTCCTAACTAACTAAATTACTCATTTTTTTCATTCATCACTTGTTCAGTATCTAGTGTGGTCATCATGGATCAGGAGATTCTTAGTAACAACTGTAATAAATATTCTTGCCGGGTGGTGGTGGTGCACGCCTTTAGACCTAGCACTAGGGAGGAAGAAGCAAGGGGATCGCTGTGAGTTCGAGACCAGCCTGTTCTTCAAGAGCTAGTTCCAAAACAGTCTCCAAAGCTGCACAGAGAAACCCTGTCTCGAAAAACCAACCAACCAAACAAAAAATCCTAAAGGAATGTGGTAAAGCAGTGAACAGAATACACATTGCTTCTCTCTTGTCTCCAGAAGTTAAAAACGCATTGACAATTCTTAGTTAATATGCTGAAGCAGAGCAGGCAGGGGCTGGTGTGGCTCTCAGGTCTTCATCTGCCAAGCCCTGGGATCTAGCACAACTGCTGATCTTTTGAGGGAGTGACAGCCTTCTGTTTCTAAAAATTGTTCCATAAGTAACAAACAGCCAGCAAGAGTGGAGCATTGTGCTGGGAGGAGAAGTTTCTTTGGGGAAGTGGTATGATTTCTCTGCAGAATTCTTAGGTCTTGCTGCCTCAGTAAACATGCGTCTGGGTTTAAATTTTTTAAAATGACTTTTTTTGTGAGTCACAGATCAACATTTAACAATAATGTTTCCAATTGATGTTTCAGCTATAAGATGGCAAATTACGCATGAAATTGATGTACATTATTCCATAACAAACTAATCTGATAGAAAAAAAAGTATTAGGTATTTAGAGTGAAAACACACCATTCACAACTATTAAGGCATTTGAAAAAAAGAGTGTCACATCTTCAAAACACCAGTGAGTGGAAATTGGGGTCATTCAGTTATAACCAGAGGGATGGAGTGTCATATCTTCCTTTCTGACAGGTGTTTCCTCATTCATGGCGGTAGATTGCAAAACACTGAGTAAAATTCCTTCAATTTCTTATTCAATGACATCATTTCCAGAGCCACAAGAAAGAACTGATTCCCACATAATACTACATTCAAATCTCCCACTCACTCTTGGCTCTGGAGACAAGCTGATAAGAAATTGTCATAAGTTTGAGTTTGCCCAGTATCTTTGGATGGAGCTTGTATATGTGTTCCATAGATTAAGTTTAAATGTGACTCCTCAATTCATAGTGTGCTTTTCATCTTTCTTTAAAAATCCTGTGTTTATGCTAAACAAGATCTATGATAGTACTACAGAAATTATTGTCTATAGTCAGGGAGGTTTTGTGAGTTTAATATTAAATGTCCTGTTAGGTATAGCTACTCTCCACAGATTAAAGACTGTAAGAGCTCGAGGAGGCCTCAGAGATGACATATCCTGACTTCCCATTTGACACCCAATGGTAATGAAAGGGTAGTGATTTTGTAACTCATTAGTTTCATCATTAGCTGTGTTGTTTTCATTCCCCTCCATGATGAGCTTGGTTCTCCTCTACACACTCAAGAGGGCTTGCTCAGCAACATTTGTAGAGGTGACAAATTCATTCTCAGCATCTCTTCTGTAGACCCAGTTTCCTTAGTAAATATACCTGGGAGACTAGGGAATCCAAAGCAGGTTATTTTAATAACTTTCTCCCATAGCCCATGGCCTAGGACTTGGATAGTAAAAGTAGTTCAACATAATGTTGTTGCCCTTATTAAGAGAATAAGTACAGGGATGTGTGTACTCTTAGTTATTTTGAAAGAGTGGAGTTAATATTATTTTTCAGGGATCCTTTGGTAAACAAAGCTGGGTCAGTAACCTCTGGGGGTAATGATGTGCCAGTGACTAGATGATTTGGTGGCTGAGAGTAATGAGGGGATGGAGGTACCTGGATTCTGAAATGACGTCTTGTTGGCAAGGGACAACTGAGACAATGAAGATCTGTTCAGGGCTTATTGTACCAATACAGGTGATAAGGGATGTGCCTCTGTATAAAGTTGGAGAACTAAATGCTGGGTTTGGAGCAGAATGCAAACTTCAGGAAGAGCCCCAGTATTGACACCTGGTTTGTCAGTGGATATTGGAGGCAGACTAAGAATGAGATTTTTCTGCAACTGGGGAAGAGAAGACTAGAGAAGAAGGGGACTCAAGTCTATTGCAACACAATATTAAAGACGGGTTAAATCAGTTTTAAAACCTAAAACCAAAGCTCATTTTCTATCTGTTTCCTTGCCATTGGGACATGACTCTGTGATGAAGTCAACCTTTCCTATAAGTGGAGCTAGCACAGACAGGACTGTGAGCTGGGCCAGGTCTACCTGTCATTCCAGTGCAGATGGCATTCAACATAAATGTGACCTGCTTCATTTGTTTGGTCCATCAATGTCGATCTTTCCTCGGACACTTTCAATTTGGAAACTTTGGGGCCTCTCTGTTAATAAATTCTTCCTAAAATCTGGAGTTAGCATTCTTTAAGTGACTTTTATTGATGAGCAAAATGGGCAATGCTATTTCTTTTCATAGATCCCAATTACTAATGTGCTAACAAGATAGTAATTGAAGTGACTTTTTATGTGTTTGAAGCTTAATTTTCAGGGTTACCAGATAGTTAGCCAGTATCTGCTGCTATGAATCTAGTTTCATTTCTGCAATCCATATCTGACATTTTATCAGCATTCCAGATATGCAGAGATGCTTGAGTTTAAAAGTTATATAAAAATTAACATCTCCTTAAAACTCCTTCCTCTGATGGAAATGGCCTGGTGTTTACTTGACCCATTTTTATTTGTAGTTATTGAACATGCCCATGGGATTCTTCTTGTCCTCTGCTCTGCTTATAACAACTCTTTAAGATCCTAAGCTTCATGCCCATCTCTGTGCTCCTTTTCTAGTTAACTGGCCTGTCTACAAACTAGGTAAGTTTTCCTGTGCTTGCCACTCACCTTGTGGGTAAGCTTAGACCTTGGTAACCTTGCATTCCCAGGGCAAGACCTTGGTAATTACATCTTTTAGGATGTCAGCTAACCTAATTTGCCCAAGTTTGCCTTGCTAAAATTAGTTGCTCTAAGTAAGTATTTGAACCTCTACTTTTGTATATCTTGAGGTCCAGTTTCTTACCTGCAGGTCTGTGGGGTCATCACAGATCCTGTTTCAGTTTTTCAGCTCTAGTACTGTGTAGATTGTAGGCTTGGGATCCAATTTACAAAACTTATTTTCTTCATCTGCTTTTCACTTCTAAGAGGTCTATAGTATTTCTAACCATCTCCACTATCTGCCTTGTTACTGGGTCCTGTGGGATCAGCCTCAAACATTGATTCCAAACCATTTCGTCCCTCCCTTTCCCAGTGTTCAGATTCTTTCATTTAGTTGCATGTCATGCCCCCAACTGGTTCTTTCTCCTCTTTCTTGTCTTTCCTAGATGTCTAGCTCCAATAACACCACATATGATATCTTAGTAATCATTATCCCTTGTATATATTTAACTTTCATTCTGACATTCAAGAACACCTCTAACATTTCTTATGTCAAAACATGACTAGATATCAATACTGGAAGCCTTCCATATTCAAACAAAATTAAGAGTTTGGGCTTAGAGTGAGGCTCAGTATTATAGAGCATTTGCCCACCATGTGTGAGAGAGATCTGGATTTGAGTCCAAGCAACATTGAAAACAAAACAAAGCAAAAACAGGCTGAGTAACCACTCTAAACAGCACACCACATGCTTTAAAGAAACAACAACAGAATACTGGCACATGACTAGTGAAAAGAGGGCTGGGTACCAGGGCAGCCTTGTATGTATTGATGCTAGAGCCTCACCTGATTCAGTCTGACAGGTTGCTATTCATCTAGAACAGATACACATTCCACAGCCATACATGGCCTACATAGTTAAGTCTTATTTGAATTAAGAAAGAATCACTCTTGATAACACCATTCTTTCCTTTAAGATGGTTCACTCAATGTAAAAAATATTTCAATTAATTGAAGAACACGTTTGGAACTTTTGACTGCTGCATTTTAGTAACAGCACAATGTGATGGATTTTTCAGAGCAGCTGAGTTTTGATCATTTATCTTTTGATTGATTGTATTTTTTAAAATACCTTTCACTGAAAAGTTTTCTCCTGTATGTGCTGGGATATCATCCAGTTCAGGAAAAAAAGATGGAAGAAGAAAGCAGAACACTTGTTTTTAAAATTCATTTGATAACATATTTTTAAGCTAGGCATTGTGTTCATGTACAATATTTGGGCTTCGTAGAGATCACTGGCAGAGACCTCTTTCAAAGTGTTTTAAATGAGCAATAAAATAGGGATAAACTGAAGTTTTCAATCATTTTAAGTTATTGTGACATGATCACATGGGCATTCTTGGTAAATAATGCCACGTGTTCTCTAAACAGGTATGTATGCTTCTGGTTCTGAAGGTCAGCCCATAGACCTTCTTTTTGTTACTGCTTTTCTGTTTACCCATGGATTTCTAGGAGGATTTGAAATCCCCATCTCTACCAGTAGATTAATTTAATTTATTTATTGATTTTAAAAGTTTCTGTCAGTTTTTGCTTTACTTATTTTCAGAATTCAGTTTTAAGTGTACTTGCCTTTTTTATGAAGAAAAACCTTTAATTGGGGCTGGTTTATTCTTTTTTAATTCTTTAATTACTACTCATATTTACATATCCATCCCCCCCCATTCCCTTGCCCTCCCATCCTCACATGTTCCCCACCAACCCCCACAACCCACCCCCCAACTCCTCCCGGGGGATAGTGAGATCCTCCAAGGGGGACCTTCAAAGTCTGTCATATCACTTGGGGGGAGGCCTAGGCCCTGCTTGCTGTATCTGGGCTGCAATAGTATCCCTCCATAGGGAATGGGCTACCAAAGTCCATTTGTGCTCTAGGGTTAAAGACTAGCTCCACTGTTAGAGGTCCCATAGACTGTCTCGACCTCCTAGCTGACACCCACATTCAGAGGGTTTGGTTTGGTCCAATGTTGTTTCCCCAACTTTATGACTAGCATCTCTATGCTCTCAGTAGGTCAGGACCACTGTTTCTGCGGGTTTCTCCAGTCCTGTCTTGGCTCCTTTGCTCATCCTTCCTCCCTCTCCACAACTGGATTCCAGTAGTATGGTTCAGTGCTTAGCTGTGGGTGCCTGTTTCTGCTTCGAACAGATACTGGATGAAGGCTCTAGGAATGGTAACCAAGGTAGGCATCAATCTCTTTATAGGGGAAGGGTATTAATGGCATCCTCTCCACCACTGCCTGGCTTCTTAGTTGGGGTCATTCCTGTGAATCCCCTAACATTTTCCCTGTGTCAGACCTCTTTCCAAACCTGTGCTGTCTCCCTCTCCCAAGGCATCTCCTTTCTTGCCCTCTTCTATTCCTCCCCTGTGTCAGTCCTCTTGTTCTCCTCCCCCCTCCCATTCTTGAGTTCATTGTATATTTTGGTGATCAGCCCTCTACCAGATGTGGGGTTGGTGAATATCTTTTCCCATTCTGTGGGTTGGTGTTTTGTCTTGCTGACTGTGCCCTTTGTCTTACAGAAGCTTCTCAGTTTCAGGAGGTCCCATTTATTAATTGTTGATGTCAATGTTAGTGCTACTGGTGTTATGTTCAGAAAGCGGTGTCTTGTACCAATTTGTTCAAGGGTACCACCTACCTTCTCTTCTAGGAGGTTCACTGTGGCTGAATTGACGTTGAGTTGTTTGATCTATTTGGACTTAAGTTTTGTGCATGGCAATAGATATGGATCTATCAGCAATCTCCTACATGTCCGAATCCAGTTATGCCAACACCATTTGTTGAAGATGCTTTCTTTTTTCCATTGTATAACTTTAGCTTCTTTGTCAAAAATCAGGTGTTCATAGGTGTGTGGGTTAATATCAGGGTTTTCAACCGATTCCATTGGTCTAACTGTCTATTTTTGTCCCAATACGAAGCTGTTTTCAGAACTATGGCTCTATAATAGAGATTGAAGTCAGGGTTGGTGATGCTTCCAGAAGTTCCTTTATTGTACAGGGTTGTTTTGGCTATCCTGGGTTTTTTGTTTTTCCATACGAAGTTGAGTACTGTACTTTCAAGGTCTGTGAAGAATTGTTTTAGGATTTTGATGGGAATTGCATTGAATCTGTAGATTGCTTTTGGCAAGATTGCCATTTTTACTATGTTGATCCCACCTATCCAAGAATATGGGAATCTTTCCATTTTTTGGTATCTTCTTTAGTTTCTTTCTTTAAAGACTCTAAGTTCTTACTATATAGGTTTTTCACATTTTTGGTTAATGTTACCCCAAGATATTTTATATTGTTAGTTGCTATTGTAAAGGGCGATGTTTCTCTGACTTCTCAGCCCATTTATCATCTGTATATAGTAGTGCTACTGATTTTTTTTTAGTTAATTTTGTATCCTGCCACTTTGCTGAAGGTTTTTTATCAGATGTAGGAGTTCCCTGGTAGGGTTTTTTGGGGGGGGTCACTTATGTAAACTATCATATCATCTGCAAATAGTGAAAGTTTGACTTCTTCCTTTCCTATTTGTATCCCTTTGATCTCCGTTTGCTGTCTTATTTCTCTAGCTAGAACTTCAAGGACAATATTGAAGAGATATGGAGAGAGTGTACAGCCTTGTCTTGTTCCTGATTTTAGAGAAATCACATTGAGCATTTCTGTCCATTTAGTTTGATGTTGGCTGTTGGTTTGCTGTATATTGCTTTTATCATGTTTAGGTATGTTCCTGTTGTCCCTGATTTCTCCAAGACCTTTATCATGAAGGGATGTTGGATTTTGTCAAAGGCTTTTTCGAATCTATTGAGATGATCATGTGGTTTTTCTTTTTCAGTTTGTTTATGTGGTGGATTACATTGATGGATTTTCATATGTTGAGCCATCCCTGCATTTCTGAGATGAAGCCAACTTGATCATGGTGGATGATTTCTCTGATGTGTTTTTGGATTCTATTTGCCAGTATTTTGTAGAATATTTTTGCATAAATGTTAATAGGGATATTGGTCTGGTAATTCTTTTTTTTTAGTTGTCTCTTTGTGTGGTGTGGGTCCAAGGCAATTGTGGCCTGGTAAAAAAAAAAAAGAGCTTGGCAATGTCTCTTCTGCTGCTATTGTGTGGAACAATTTGAGGAGTACTGGTATTAGCCCTTCTGTGAATTTTTGGTAGAATTCTGCACTGAAATCATCTGGCCCTGGGCTTTTTTTGTATGGTAGATTTTGATGACTGCTTCTATTTCATTAGGGGTTATAGGTTTGTTTAAATTACTTATCTCCACCTCCCTGACCTCTCCTGAGTCCTACTCTTGCCCAAGGTCCCCAACACACCAGGATCTCTCTGGGTCTGTGCATAGAGTGGACCTGCCCAGACAGGAAGGAACTCCTGGAGTCTGGAAATACCCCACTCTTCCTTCCCCCTATGCCTCCCATTACCTCTCCTGAGCCCTACTCCTCCCCAAGGTCCCCATCACCCCAGGATCTCTCTGGGCCTGTGGCTGCAGTGAGTGGTCCTGTCTACATAGAGTAGACCTGCCCAGACAGGAAGGACCTCCTTGAGTCAGGAAATACCTCACTCTCTCTTCCCCCTCTGCCGCCCCAAACTCTCCTGAGTGAAGAGACTACCAGGAGAGGCAAGACCATCCACATCTGCAGACATTGAAGTCTTGGCCCACACACACCACTGGGTGACAAGAGGAGATAGAGAGACCCCACTTGCACCCACTGGAAGAAGAGATGTGAAGAAGGAAGAATAAGAACAAACTCATCAGAAAGACCAATATGACACTACCAGAATCTAGGGACTCCACACCAGCAAGATCTGAAAAGCACAACACAGAGGAAGAAGAAGAGACAAACCTAAAAATCTACTTCATGAAGATGTTCAAGACCCTTAAAGAGGAAACAAGAAAAATCTCTTAAAGAAATAGAAGAAAAATAAACAAAAAAATCAAGAAATAAGTAATTCTCTTAAAGAATCTAAAGAAAAAACAACCAAACAAATGAAGGAAGCACTGGAATCAGTTCAAGGCATGAAAGCTGAAATAGAAACAATAAAGAAAACACAGAATGAGGAGATTCTGGAAATAAAAGGCTGGATAAATGATCAGGATTTAAGGATGTGAGTATAACTAATATATTACAAGAAATGGAAGAGAGAATCTCAGTTGTTGAAGACTCAATAGAGGATATACAGTCATCTACCAATGAAAATGTCAAGTCCAACAAATCTCTCACACAAATATCCAGGAAATATGGGACACTCTGAAAAGGCTGAATCTAAGAATAATAGGTATAAAAGAAGGTGAAGAATCACAGCTCAAAGGTAGAGAAAACATATTCAACAGAATCATAGAAGGAAACTTCCCCAACCTACAGAAGGATATGCCTATGAAAGTACAAGAAGCTTACAGAACACCACATAGACTAGACCACAAAAAGAACTCCCCCCGACACATAACAATCAAAACACCAAACTTACAAAATAAGAGAAAATATTAAGAGCAGCAGAAGAAAAAGGTCAAGTAACATATAAAGGCATACATTTTCAAAATATACAAGGAACTCAAGATGCTAGCCACCAAAACACCAAACAAGGACATTAAAAAGTGGGTGCAGAACTAAACAGATAATTCTCAACAGAGGAATCCAAAATGTCTGAAAGACACTTAAGAAAGTGCTCAAAATCGCTGCAGGCTGACTGAATCAGTCCCTGAGGACCCTGGGATCCTGACTCTGCTGAGTTCGCCGGGCTATTCCAGGCCCCACAGAGTGCAGAGAGTGCAGAGGGGAGCTGCTTCAGCCCTTGACTTGGGCCCAACTTCCATCTGCCCACCCTGGCAAACCCTGCCCAGGGATCTTCGACAGGACAACTCGACCCCTGAAGACCAAACAACCCAGAGTCTGCTGACATCTCTGTGACAGTGCTGCTCTCATCCACCTGGAGAGCAAGTGCCTCAGACCACCATGCACCCAACTTGAAACCCATCAGAGTATCAAAGTCAATTGCACACACCTGAAGAGAACACCGGACCCATATACACCAGGAAAGGAAGTGACACCACCTGTACCCACTGGAACAAGAGATGGGAAGACGACAATATAAGAACACATCCAACAACAGGAAAACAAATATGATACCACCAGAGCTAGGGACTCTACACCAGCAAGACATGAACATCCCAACACAGAAGAATCAGAAGAGAGCAACCTTAAAAACAACTTCATGGAGATGATAGAAAACCTAAAAGAGGAAATCAAAAAATCCTTCAGAGAAATGGATGAAAAGACAACCCAAAAGATGCAAGAAATCAAGGAAAGCTTAAAAAGCCAGGAAAATACAATTAAACAGCTGAAGGAAACAGTTCAGGACCTGAAAACTGAATTAGAGACAATAAAGAAAACACAAAAGAGGGAATGCTGGAAGTGGAAAAGCTGGGTAAACAATCAGGAACCATAGATGCAAGCATAACCAATAGTATACAAGAGATGGAAGACAGAATCGCAGACGCTGAAGACAAACTAGAGGAAATAAACTCATCAAGCAAAGAAAATCTGAAGTCTAACAAATCCATAACACAAAATATTCAGGAAATTTGGGACACCATGAAAAGACCAAACCTAAGGATAATAGCTATAGAAGAAGGTGAAGAAACCCAACTCAAAGGTGCAGAAAACATATTCAACAGAATCATAGAAGAAAACTTTCCCAACCAAAGAATGACATGCCAATGAAAGTACAAGAAGCCTACAGAATGGCAAATAGAGTGGACCACAAAAGAAAGTCCCCTCATCACATAATAATTAAAACACCAAATGTACAGAATAAAGAAAAAATATTAAGAGCAGCAAGGGAAAAAGGCCAAGTAACATATAAAGGCAAACCTATCAGAATTACACCAGACTTCTCCATGGAAACTCTGAAAGCTAGAAAGACCTGGACAGATTCTAGCAACTCTGAGAGAACATGGATGCCAGCCCAGACTACTATACCCAGCAAAGCTTTCAATCACTATAAATGGAGAAAACAAGATATTCCATGACAAAACCCGATTTAAACAATATGTAACCACTAATCCAGCCCTACAGAAAGTACTGGAAAACTCCAACCTAAGAAATTAATACACTCCCATAAACATAGGCAATAGATAATCCCACTCTACAAAAACACAAAATAAAAGGCAGGGTAAAAACCACATACAATATCAGTACCAACAGCAAACCAAAAAGAAACAAGAATAAGCACTCAATGGAACTTAACTTCCCTCAATATTAATGGTCTTAACTCTCTTGTAAAAAGACACAGGCTAACAGATTGGATAAGAAGACAGAATCCATCCTTCTGCTACATACAAGAAACACACCTCTAATTCAAAGACAGACATTACCTCAGAGTAAAGGGTTGGGATAAGATACTCCAATCAAATGGACCCAAGAAACGAGCCGGGGTAGCTATCCTTGTATCTAACAAGATAGACTTCAAACTAAAATCAATCAAAAGAGATGAGGAAGGTCATTTCATATTCATCACAGGAAAAATCCATCAGGAAGAAGTCTCAATTCTAAACATCTATGCCCCCAATACAAAGGCAGCAACATTCATAAAAGAAACATTATTAAAACTCAAATCACAAATAAGGCCTCACACAGTTATAGTGGGAGACTTCAACACCACACTCTCACACCTGGACAGGACCACCAGACAGAAACTTAACAAAGAGTCAAAGGAATTAACAGAAGTTATGACCCAATTGGGATTAACAGACATTTATAGAACTTTCTATCCAAACACAAAAGAATATACCTTCTTTTCAGCATCACATGGAACCTTCTCAAAAATCAACCACATTCTCGGCAACATAGCAAACCTCAAAAGGTACAAAAAAATTGGAATAATCCCCTGTGTCTTATCAGACCACCAAGCTTTAAAGATAGAAATAAAAAATAAATCAAAGTGCAAAAAACCTACCAACTCATGGAAATTGAACACCATGCATTTGCAACATTCCTGGGTCAAGGAAGAAATAAACAAAGAAATTAAAGACTTCCTAGAATCAATGAAAATGTTTACACAACATACCCAAATTTATGGGACACTTTGAAAGTAGTACTAAGAGGAAAGTTCATAGCTCTAAGTGCTCACATGAAGAAACTAGAGAATAGCCACACCAGAGATCTGACATCACAGCTGAAATCTCTAGAAAAAATGGAAGCAAATTCACCATGGAGGAGCATACACAAGGAAATAATCAAACTGAGGGCAGAAATCAATAAAGTTGAAACAAAGAAAACAATTCAAAGAATCAATATAACAAAGAGTTGCTTCTTAGAGAAAATCAACAAGATAGACAAACTGTTATCCAAATTTACCAAAAGGCAGAGATAGATCATGCAAATTAACAAAATCAGAAATGAAAAGGGGGACATAACAAGGGACACCGAAGAAATCCAGAGAATCTTCAGGTCATACTTTGAAAACCTGTACTCCACAAAATTGGAAAATTTAAAGGAAATGGACAATTTTCTGGACAGATTTCACTTACCAAAATTGAATCAAGAACAGATAAGCAACTTAAATAGACCTATAACCTCTAAGGAAATAGAAGCAGTCATCAAAAGTCTCTCAACCAAAAAAAGCCCAGGGCCAGATGGATTTACTGCAGAATTCTACCAGAAATTTAAAGAAGTGCTAATACCAATACTCCTCAAAATGTTCCACAAAATAGAAGCAGAAGGGACATTGCCAGACTCTTTTTACGAGGCTACAATAACCTTGATACCCAAGCCACACAAAGACACAACTAAGAAAGAGAACTACAGACCAATAACCCTCACGAACATTGATTCAAAAATTCTCAATAAAATCCTAGCAAATCGAAGACAAGATCACATCAGAGAAATCATCCACCATGATCAAGTAGCCTTCATCCTAGGGATGCAAGGATGGTTCAACATACAAAAGTCCATCAATGTAATCCACCATATAAACAGACAGAGAAAAAAAAAAAAAAAACACATGATCATCAAACTAGATGCCGAAAAAGCCTTTGCCAAAATCCAACACCCCTTCATGATAAAGGTCTTGGAGAAATCAGGGATAACAGGAACATACTTCAACATAATAAAAGCAATATACAGCAAACCAACAGCCAACATCAAATTAAACGGAGAGAAACTCGATCCAATTCTTCTAAAATCGGGGACAAGACAAGCCTGTCCACTCTCTCCATACCTCTTCAATATTGTCCTTGAAGTTCTAGCTAGAGCAATAAAACAACAAAAGAAGATCAAGGGAATACAAATCAGAAAGGAAGAAGTCAAACACTCACTATTTGCAGACGATATGATAGTCTACATTAGTGACCTGAAAAACTCTACCAGGAAACTCCTACAGCTGACAAACACCTTCAGCAAAGCGGCAGGATACAAGATTAACTCAAAAAAAAATCCATAGCCCTACTATACACCGATGATACATCGGTGTTGAAAGAAATCAAAGAAACATCACCCTTTACAATTGCCACAAACAACATAAAATACCTTGGGGTAACACTAACCAAAAATGTGAAAGAACTGTACCATAAGACATTTGATTCTCTAAAGTAAGAAATTAAAGAAGATACCAGAAAATGGAAAGATCTCCCATGCTCTTGGATAGGTAGGATCAACATAGTAAAAATGGCAATCTTGCCAAAAGCAATCTATAGATTCAATGCAATCCCCATCAAAATCCCAACACAATTCTTCACAGACCTTGAAAGACAAATTCTCAACTTTATATGGAGAAACAAAAGACCCGGGATAGCCAAAACATCCCTATACAATAAAGAAACTTCTGGAGCCATCACTATCCCTGACTTCAAGCCCTATTACAGAGCTATAGTCCTGAAAACAGCTTGGTATTGGCACAAAAATAGACTGGTAGACCAATGGAATAGAATTGAAAACCCTGATATTACCCCACACACCTATGAACACCTGATTTTTGACAAACAATCCAAATTTATACAGTGGAACAAAGAGAACATATTCAACAAATGGTGCTGGCATAACTGGTTGCAGACATGTAGAAGACTGCAATTAGACCCATGCCTATCACCTTGCACAAAACTTAAATCAAAATGGATCAAAGATCTCAACATAAATGCAGCTATACTGAATCTATTAGAAGACAAAGCGGGAAATACCCTTGAATTAATTGGCACAGGAGACTGCGTCCTGAACATTACACCAGTAGCACAGACACTGAGGTCAACAATTGATAAATGGGACCTCCGGAAACTGAGAAGCTTTTGTAAGGCAAAGGAGACAGTCAGCAAGACAGCCCACAGACTGGGAAAAGATATTCACTAAACCCACATCTGACAGAGGGCTGATCTCCAAAATATACAAAGAACTCAAGAAGCCAGTCTCCAAAACAGAAAACAACCCAATTAAAAAGTTGGGTAAAGAACTAAACAGACAATTCTCAATAGAGGAATCTAAAATGGCTGAAAGACACATAAGAAAGTGTTCAACATCCTTAGCCATCAGGGAAATGCAAATCAAAACAACTCTGAGATACCATCTACTCCTGTCAGAATGGCTAAAATCAAAAACACCAATGACAGTTCATGTTGGAGAGGATGTGGAGAAAGGGGAACACTTCTCCACTGCTGGTGGGAGTGCCAACTTGTACAGCCACTTTGGAAATCAGTATGGCAACTCCTCAAGAAAATGGGAATGAGTCTACCACAAGATCCAGCAATTCCACTCTTAGGCATATACCCAAAAGAAGCACATTAATACAACAAGGACATATGTTCAACGATGTTCATAGCAGCACTATTTGTAATAGCCAGAAATTGGAAGCAGCCTAGATGCCCCTCAACGGAAGAATGGATAGAGAAAATGTGGTACATTAACACAATGAAGTACTACTCAGCATTAAAAAAAACAATGGAGTCTTGAAATTTGCAGGAAAATGGATGGATCTAGAAGAAAACCTTTCTGAGCAAGGTAACCCAATCGCAAAAAGACAAATATGGTATGTTCTCACTCATAGGTGGATTTTAGACATAGAGTAAGGATTACCAGCCTACAATCCACACTGCCAATGAAGCTAAACATGGAGGTCCCTAAGAGAGACATACATGGTCCCCTGGAGAAGGGGAGAGGTTCAAGATCTGCTGAGCAAATTGGGAGCACGGGAAGAGGGGGAAGGACCTAGGAGAATGAGAAGGGGAGAGGAAGAGGGAGGCCGAGGACATGAGGGAGCAGAAAATATGAGTCAGGGGAAGAATACATGATAACAAGAATGGAGATATAATAGAGTGAGTCACTTTTGGTTTACAGAGAAATCAGGCACTAGGGAAATGTCTGGAGATCTACAAAGATGACACCAGCTAACTATCTCAGCAATTGAGGAGGGGCTACCTCAAATGCCCTCCCCTGATTATGAGATTGATGGCAGACTTATATGCCCTCATCCAGCAGCTGGTGGAAGTAGAAACAGACACCCATAACTAATCCTGGATCTGAACTGAAACCCAGATGCAGATAGCTGAAATACCAGCATGGGACTGATCCAGACCCAAGGAACATCGGAAATCTATGGGACTTCCTGTAGCAGCCCAGTATTCATCCCTAGCATAGGTGTGGACTTTGGGAGCCCAGTCCATATAGAGGAATACTCCCTGAGCCAACAAACACAGGGGTGGGCCTAGGCCCTACCCCAAAGGAAACCAAAGTCTCTGATGACATCCTATGGAAGGCCTCACCATCCAGGGGGAGCAGAGAAGATATGTGACAGATAAGGTTTCAGGGGGCAGGGGCTGGTAGTGGTGGGCGGGTGGGAGAAGGGAAATGGGATTGTCATGTAAAACAATCCTGTTCCTAATTCAAATTTAAAAAGTTGGAAAAAAAAGAAAGTGCTCAAAATCTTTGGTCATCAGAGAAATGCCACTCAAAACTACTCTGAGATACCATCTTACACCAGCCAGAATGGCTAAAATAAAAAAACACCAATGGCAATCTATGCTGGAGAGGATGTGGAGAAAAAGGAACACTCCTCCATTGCTGCTGGTAGTGCAAACTGGTATGACCACTTTGGAAATCAGTATGGCAGTTTCTCAGAAAAATGGGTATCAGTCTACCTCAAGATCCAGCAATTTCTCTCTTGGGCATATACCCAAATAATGCACATCCATACAACAAGGACATATGTTCAACCATGTTCATAGCAGCATTGTTTGTAATAGCTAGAACCTGAAAGCAACCTAGATGCCCCTCAACTGAAGAATGGATAGAGAAAATGTGGTACAATTATACAATTGAGTACTACTCAGCAGAAAAAAGTAACGGAATCTTGAAATTCACAGGCAAATGGATGGAACTAGAAGAAACCATTCTGAGCGAGGTAACCCAGTCACAAAACAAGCTTGTTTCACAAGTCAATCCCTTCTCCCTCTCCCTCCCCTCACCCTTACACTGCCTACCCCACCCAGACCTATCCCCCACCCCATCCACCCTCCACTCCCCAGGCAGGGTAGTTCCCTCAATGGGGGCTCAGCAAAGAGTAATGTTTCTTTTACGAATGTGTTTGCCTTCCTATTTGGGGCATAGATGTTCAGGATTGAGACTTCATTTTGGTGGACTTTTCCTGTAATGAGTATGAAGTGCCCTTCTTCATATCTTTTGATTGATTTAAGTTTGAAGTCTAATTTTCTAGGTATTAGGATTTCTACATCAGCTTGTTTCTTGGGTCCATTTGATTGGAAAATCTTTTCCCAACCCTTTACTCTGAGGTACGGTCTGTTTTTGAAGTTGAGATGTGTTTCTTGTATGAAGCAGAAGGATGGATTCTGTCTTCATATCCATTCTGTTAGCCTGTATCTTTTTATAGGTAAGTTAAGACCATTGACATTGAAGGGTATTAATGACCATTGATTGTTTATTCTTGTTTGTTTTGGATTTGTTGTTGGTGGTGTTATTATGTGTGGATTTCCTCCCTTTTTTTATTTTGTTGTTTGGTAAAGTGGGGTTATCTATTGCCTATGGTTTTTTGAGTGTAGCTACCTTTGTTGGGTTGGCTTTTTCCTTCTAGTAATTTCTGTAGGGCTGGATTTGTGGATATGTTTTGCTTAAATCTGGTTTTCTCATGGAATATCTTATTTTCTCCATATATAGTGATTGAAAGCTTTGCTGGATACAGTAGTCTGGGCTGGCATCCACGTTCTCTTAGTGTTTGTAGAACTTCTATCCAGGATCTTCTGGCTTTCAAAGTTTCCATTGAGAAGTTGGGTGCAATTCGGATAGGTTTGCCTTCATATGTTACTTGGCCTTTTTCTTTTGTTGCTCCTAATATTTTTCTTTATTATGTAAGTTTGGTGTTTTGATTATTATGTGGCAAGGGGACTTCTTTTTGTGGTCTAATGTATTTGGTGTTTTGTAAGCTTCTTGTACTTCCACAGGAATATTCTTCTTTAGACTGGTGAAGTTTTCTTCTATGATTTTGTTGAATATGTTTTCTGTACCTTTGAGCTGAATTTCTTCACCTTCTTCTATACCTATTATTCTTAGGTTTGGTCTTTTCACGGTGTCCCACATTTTTCTGGATATTTTGTGTTGGGGATGTGTTGGACTTGAGATTTTCTTTGGTAGATGACTGTTTGTCCTCTAGTGAGTCTTCAACACCTGAGATTCTCTCTTCCATCTCTTGGATTCTATTGGTTATTCTTACATAAGTGGTTCCTGATTGTTTACCCAGCTTTTCTATTTCCAGCATCCCCTCATTCTGTGTTTTCTTTATTGTTTCCAATTCTGCTTTCAAACCGTGGGCTGTTTTAATTGTTTCCTTCACTTGTTTGGTTGTTTTTTCTTGGCTTTCTTTAGATTCTTTAAGAGATTTGTTTATTTCTTGAATTTTTTGGTTTGTCTTTTCCTCCATTTCATGTAATTTTTGCTTGTTTTTTCCTTCTATTTTTTTAAGTGATTTTCTTGTTTCCTCTTCTCTATCATCTTTATAAGATAATTTTTAAAGTCCATCTCTTCTTCATCCTCTGCATTGGACTTCTCAGTTCCTGTTGGTTTGGAGTCCCTATATTCTGGTGGTGTCATATTGGTCTTTTTGCTGATGAGTGTGTTCTCATTCTATTGTCTTCCCCTCCCTTCTTCCAGTGGATGCAGGTGTTGTCTGTCTCTCCCTGTCATTTTTTTCTCCTCAAGGAAATGGCAGAGAGTGGATGGGGGACCAAGAATGAGGTGTGGCCAGACTCAGGTGGGCCTTCTGGTCTGGGCAGATCCACTCATGTTGAGGGGTAGGCTAAGAAAGAAGGAGGGGCGTTGATGGGGGAAACTTAGGGCCAGTGCAGAGCCCAGACTCACCTCAGGCAGCAGGCTGATAGCAGAGGGTGGAGGGGGACAAGGAGAAAGTGTGGCCAGAGTCAGGGTGCGCCCCACTGAATGGGCAGGTCCACTCTACTGGAAGGGCAGGATCAGGATGGAGGATGATGGGTTTATGGGGGGAGTTGTGGCTAGAGGAGTGCCCAGACTCACCTCAGGCAGCAGGTAGAGGGCAAAGGGGGGAAGAAGAATGAGGTGTGTCCAGACTCCTGTACTTGCATTTTTAAACCTTCACAGTTCTTTTATCATTATGATTCCCTTGTTTTTAGCTTTGGTAATATTTCTTGCTCTAATTTCTACCCCGTCTAATGATAATATCATCACTGTAGTTTATGATTAGCACATAGCATAAGTTTTTCCCATGAATTGCCTTCTGATCTATAGTTTTGTTCCCCCTTTTGGCATGTGTATGTATGGTGTGTCTGCATATCCATGTGCACATATATATATATATATATATATATATATATATATATGGGTGTGTATGCACCAATGGAAGCCAAGGGTTGATGCTGTGTATCTTCTTCAATCATTGTCTCCTTTTTTTTAAAAATCATACTTCTATGCATATATCACTTAAAAATTAGAATTTGATATAGAAACCAACATAATTTAACATGTTAAAATCTAGATTTAATTAATATTATATCATAATAGTAAAGGTTTGTGTTCCCACTACATTGCCACAATTCAAATATCACAGTGATTTTTGTTGTTGTTGTTTTTGTGATAGTGTTTGTAACTACAGGTTTTGAGGGTCATTAAGTCATGATGAAAAATGCTCATTCTGAGATTAATACCCTTAAAAGAAGAGACATGATTCAGAGTCCGATAGAAACCTGATGCAAAAGAAACTTCCATGAATCTGCAAGGATAATCTATAGTTAAGACTCCTAGGAATACTGGACATGTAGCCTGAATTGGCCATCTCCTGTGATTAGATTGGTGACTACCCCAATTGTCATCAGAGGGCCTTCATCCAGTGACTGAAGCAAACAGATGCAGAGACCCACAGCCAAATATTAGACTGAGTTCAGTGAATCCTGCTGAAGAGATGGAGGAAGGATTGTAGGAGCCAGAGGGGTCAAGGACATCACAAGAAAATCCACAGAAACAACTAACCTGGATTATAGAAACTAACAGAGTCTGAACCAACAATCAGTGAGCCTGCATGGGACTGACTTAGGCCCTCTACATACATGTGACAGTGGTGTAGCTTGTGGGACTCCTAACAATGGGAGCAGAGGCTGTCCCTAATGATTTCTCTGGCTCTTGGAAAACTATTTCTCATACTGGATTGTCTTGCCTAGCCTTAATGCAAGGGGAAGTGCTTAGTCTTACTGGAATTTGATACGCCATGCTCTGTTGATACTCTTGGGAAGCCTGGCCCTTTCTGAACAGAAGCAGAGGAGGAGTGGATTTTGGGGGTGCAAAGAAGAGGTGAGGTGAGGAAATGTAAGGAGAGGAGGGAGAGGAAACTGTAGTCAGCATGTAAAATAAATAAATACATAAACAAAAAAATACTTACAAAGATGAGATGTGATTACCCCCTTCTCTTTCAATACACCAATATGTTGTCTATTAGCAAACAAGAACCAGGGCTCTCTTCAGAGCTTGAATCTGCTAACACTTTAATTGGGGCATCTCAGCCTCCCAAATCATGGCACCTAAATGATCATTTTGTAAGCTGTCCATGTTATTTGAGATGGCATTCTTAAAACATAGAATATCCTAGAGAGGTAGTTAAGATTCAAATAACATTGTGATACTATTATGCCCCTCCTATCATTTCTCATGTGTATTTTACTTCTGCATATGTTGAACACACAATCTATTGCCATTGGTTTGCTTTAAGCAGTATTTTAAATAATATTTAAGACATGCAAAGGTTGCAAATACACATTTATTGCTAGTGGTGCTCTCCATTCTGCATGGTGCTTCTGCAAAGTCCTGAAAGCAAATATGGCAGGCCTTAAGGGTGGTACTGTCCCTGTCTCAAGGGCCAATTCCACCTACGAGAAGTGAAAAAGCCACGGACAGTTTTAAAGCAAATTATAATAGTTGCTTTCCAATAAAACTTTACTTACAAATACAATAATTTCATTTGATGTTACTTTTACTAAACCCTGATTCTGTCTCATTTTAAAATGTCATTGTTTTTCCCAATCATATAAGTATTTGGAAACTGGATCAGTGACAATAAAGCAAACCGTTGACACACTTGGCCCTCATTTTGTAAGATAGTGACCTCTGCAGACACACGTCAGAGCTGGGGTCATGCAACCTCATTCTAAAACAAGTTCTTAATGTGTCCTATAATGAATGATGAATATTCTGTGTTTATTTTCTGAAAATTTAATTACTTCTTTATTTTTAAATGTAAAACATGAGGCCATGGTGTTTGGTTTTTCAGTATTTTAAAAAATGATGTTCTGCATCTTTCTTGTTGCTTAGGTGTTTGTGCTGTTTCCTCTGCCACAAGTGAAGTCTTTGTTTTCTCTCCCAATCTCCAGTCCAGAAGGATAGATTACAGAAGCAGACCCAGCTGTCTTTACCTCCTGTAATATTGAGAGTATTGCTCAATACTCTACATCTCTAGAGCCTGCATTGTCAATTGTCTAGTGACCCAAACTGTTGCTTATATAATCTACTTAGTTATATACTTATTTTATGGCCAGAATAAGTCTATGCTTTTTTTTCATGACCACACTTAAAATTATTTGGCTCTAGTTGATTTTTTCATTTTTTTATTAGAAAGAAAATTATTTTACATGTCAATCCCAGGTCCCTCTCTCCCTCCCCTCCTTCCCTGCCCCCCCAACTAACACCCTACCTATCCCTATCTGCTCCCAAGGGAGGGTGAGGCCTTCCATAGGGGGCCTTCAAAGTGTGTCTTATTTTTTGGGATAGGGCCTAGGCCAACCCCCTTGTGTCTAGGCTCAGGGAGTATCCTTCCATGTGGGATGGGCTCCTAAAGTCCATTCCTATGCTAGGGATAAGTACTGATCCACTACAAGAGGCCCCATAGATTTCCAAGGTCTCCCCACTGACACCCACATTCAGGGGGTCTGGATCAGTCCCATGCTGGTTTCCCAGTTATCAGTCTGGATACCAAGAGTTCTCTCTTGTTCAGGTCAGCTGTTTCTGTGGGTTTCACCAGTCTGGTATGGACCCCTTTGTTCATCAGTCCTCCTTCTCTGCATCTGGCTTTCAGTTCAGTTCAAGGTTTAGCTGTGGGTGTCTGCTTCCACTTCCACCAACTACTGGATGAAGGCTATAGGATGTCATATGAATTAGTCATCAATCTCATTATCAGGAGAGGGCATTTAAGGTAGCCTCTCCTCTGTTGCTTAGATTGTTAGTTGGTGTCATCTTTGTAGCTCTCCAGACATTTCCCTTGTGCCTGATTTCTCTTTAAACTTATAATGTTTCCCTCTATTATATTATCTCTTATCTTGCTCTCTTCTGTTCTTCTCCCAGCTCAACCTTGCTGTCCCATCATGTCTTCCTCACCCCTCCTCTTCTCCCCTTCTCATTTTCCTAGTTCCCTCTCCCCTCCCCCCATGCTCCCAATTTTCTCAGGAGATAGTGTCCCTTTCCCCTTCTCCAGGGGACCATGTAAATCTCTTAGGGTCCTCCTTGTTTACCAGCCTCTCTGGCAGCCTGGGCTGCAGGCTGGCAATCCTTTACTCTATGTCTAAAATCTGCATATGAGTGAGTACATACCATGCCTGTCTTTCTGTGACTGGGTTACCTCACTCAGAATGGTTTCTTCTAGTTCCATCCATTTGCCTGTGGATTTCAAGATTCCATTGCTTTTTTTCCCACCAAGTAGTACACCATTGTGTAATAATACCACATTTTTTTCTATCCATTCTTCTGTTGAGGGACATCTAGGTTTTTTCCAGGTTCTGGATATTACAAATAATGCTGCTATGAACATAGTTGATCAGATGTGCTTGTTGTAAGAATGTGCTTCCTTTGGGTATATGCCTAAGAGTGGAATTGCTGGATCTTGTGGTAGACTGGTTTCCATTTTCCTGAGAGCCATTGTGATTATTTAAAATATAAAAAGTCAAAGTGCACTTACATTGCAAAAGAAGAAAATAGAAGTTTCCCAAGCATAATAGCTAGTTACCTAACATGCAGGTTCTTATGTGTCCTCTGAGTCATATCTACTTTCAGTAGCTGCTGACAAAACAAGATTTTACTGCCAAAAAAGCTGCAGATCTAATATTTCTGCAAAACAGCAGGCTGAATTTTATTTTGCCTTGGGTCATCAATAAAATTCTAGTCATGCTCTGATCCTGCACTCTTTATTGTTCCCTATGAACCACCACAAGTCAAAAAGAACTTAACGTTTTTTTTAAACAGTTCACAACTTTAGATAAAGAGTTAAAAACTCCTGAAAGATGGCATGTAGGTCTTAGAGCTTAGGAAGCATCAACCTTAGGTTTTTTTCTATATGTACATGTCTGTGTTTTCCAGGGTAATGCTGACAGCTGTAACAAACAGACCTTCATGGGTAATGGCAGTGAGCTAATAAGAATGTGTTCCTTGTCTGTACAGCTATCTCTGGTAGGTAGGTGTGACTGGGTAAGCCTTGTAGGTTCCTTCCTGAGGTCACAAATGGTGGAGGCTGTTATGATAAATCTTTCTGCAAAAGGCCTCCCGAGTCCTACCACCACGTGGGCTGGCTCCACCAGCCGCCTGAGTTCTGCCTGCCAAGTTAGGGCCCCAGTTAGTGCACAGAGACTTATATTAGGTACAAATGCTTCTTGGCCAATGACTAGGATTCTCATCTGTTAGCTTAGTCTTAACTATCATAAATCTATATATTTTATAAGACTTACCTTATCGGACTCCTTCCATTGGCATCCTCCCTTGCTGGTGGCGAATCTGGAGGAAGAGAGAAGGGGAAAAGAGACCACTTCCTGCTTGTCCTTCCTTAAATATGAGTCTCCCTGCTATGTCACTTCCTGCCTGGATCACTACTTCTTTACTACATTTCCCAGAATCCTCCTGGCTAACTTGCTGCCTCATTGGCCAAACAGTACTTTATTCAACAATCAATAAGATGAACATATACAGAAGTACATTCCACATCAGGAGGCTCTGCTGTTACTTGGATTTGTAGGCAGGTCAAGAAGTCCTGATAGAAAGCTGTTCCCATGGTTGTTGCAGCCATGTATGCCATAGGAGAAAGAGAAACAAGTTTTCAAGAGACTTTTGGTGGACTTGTCTTTGATACTATTGGGTTTATCTATCTGAAGGCAGCTGGAGAAATCTCAGATTCAGGAAATACATTTTATATTTTCTGGCTCTAAACCTTATGTTGATAACACTCATATCCCCAATCCAGTGCTGGGGATCTCACATAGACTTCATACATGCTACAAAACCATTCTACTCTTGAGCCACAAGCAGTATCCCCAGCCCCTTGGCCTAAGTTTTACATCGATTGTTTTTTTTTTTTTTTTTTTGTATGTTTGTTGGGTCTTTTTTTTTTGTAATCTTTTAGCATATGTCTGGGATGGTCAGTCTTGGTTGTTAACTTGATTGGCTCTGGAAACAAACCCTTTGGATCATATGTGATTTTTGAGAAATATTAGTTGAAGAGGTGTTACATTTGTTCATGCTGCGTAAGATTTGTTTAATGATGCAAAGATGTGTTGCATTCTTTTATGTTGCATTTGTTTAATTCTGTGAAGCTGTGTTACTTTGCTTGTCTACAACACCTGATTGGTCTAATAAAGAGTGAAATGACTAATAGCTATGCAGGAGAGAGAAATAGGTGAGGCTGTCATACAAAGAGAATAAATAGAAGGAGAAAAGGAGTAATCACTAGAGTGGCAAAAGAAGGAGAGGAGAATATCAGCCGCCAGCCACCCAGCTACACAGCCATCCATGGAGTAAGAAGTAAAAAAAGGTATACAGAAAGGTAAAAGCCCAGAGGTAAAAAATAGACAGGATAATTTAAGAATAGCTGACAGACAGGCTGGGCATTCATAAGAAAGATTAAGTTCCCAAGTGTGATTATTTGGGAGTTGGGTCCCCAAAGAGTAAAGAGCAAAGAGTAATATTAAAACCATAAACAAATAAACAAAAAGCTACATGTGCTATTGCAGCTGCTGCTTTGATCTGTCATGCATGTCAGAACACTTTCAGTATGGACTGAAGAATGTCTTCCCTTCTGGAATTTTCTGGCTTTCAGTGCCAGATTGGGCATCCTTCGGCATGCAGGCTCAGCTCTCAGTCTCTCCAGGGTGAAGATGACTGATACTATTGGACTGCTTAGAACAGATTGTATGTGCCAAACTAATAAATTTCCTTTGTAATATATGTTCACTATAACAGTTCTATTTATCTAGAGACCCCTGACTAACTCAACGAGTGACTCTAAAACTCTGTAAGTATCTGTTTTTTAATAACTCAGTCATTTATAGTTATTTTGGTGTATGTTGCCCAAGTATTCTACCACTGAGACGTGTGCCTGGCCCAAATACCACCTTAAAAAAAAAACATGTTAACTGAGACAATGGAATTTTATGTGTAGATTTCCTATGAGTTTGCTGATTTCCACAAAGGACTCGTTTCTCTCTTTTCAACTCAGCTTTCTCGAATGGAGACCACTGTGCCCTCATTTTGATGACTTGAGACTCTCATTGGGAAATGCAGAGACAGAGATGATCGACAACACTAAATCATCCTCAGTTTTTCTTGTGCCAACAGTTAAGCATATTAAAGGGGAGGGCTTTTTAGTACTATCTAAATTGGTCTCCGTCTGTTGTAGCATGAATAATAAAATCCAGAGACAGATATTTGGGTTAAAGCTGAAGAAAAAAAAAAAAAAAACAGCCAAGCCACTTTGCCAAACTTTAGAATCATTGAGCTCCTGTCTCCTCCTGCCTTATTTTCCTCTCTAGTACTGGGATTAAAGGCATGGGATCCCAAGTGCTGAGATTTCCTTTGTGTGAGCCCTGTTTCTCTTTTAGACTGCATCAATTTTTATGTAGCTCAGTGTGGTCTTGAACTAACAGAGATCCATCTGCCTCTTTCTCCCGAGTGCCAGGACTAAAGGGGTCTGCCAACACTGCCTGGATTTATGGCTAACTAGTGTAGCTGCTGGGATTAAAGGTGTATGCCACCACTGCCTGGCCTCTACGGCTGTGGCTAGCTTTGTACTGTGATCTTCGGGCAAGCTTTATTTGTTAGATCATAAACAAAATATCACCACAGTCTGTTACAAAGATCAGGTTCTTCGCTGAGGGGTGAGGATGTCACTTACTTGTGGGTATAAGGACAAATGTTTTGATTGTAGTTAAGTGTATCCTGGTTGAGTAAAATGTCAGCTGTAGGTTGTCTACAAGATTCATGATTTCACTGATTTGGGGTAGGTTTCTAGCTTCAGGTTCCAGGCATGAATTCCTTCTTGTTGAGGGAATCTTAAGTACAACTAGCCTAAAACATGATATGCACAAGGATGACACCAATAGGCATGCTAAAGTCAACAGAAGAGAGCACATGGGACCTCAAATCCACACAAAGAACTTCAAGCAACTAAGGAACACTGAGAGTAGAAGTAGTCCTCTCCAAGGAGAGTCACAACAATTGATTATCTATTTGTAAGTGGTAAGCCATGAAAACATTGATGCAAGTAACATCATAAGACTAGCAGGTTATATTTATTTATTTAGGAATATACATATATTCTCTTATATGCATGCATGCATATGTATATGTATATAGTAACAATAAATGAAGAAAGGGGTCATGGATTTGAAAGAGAGCAACGAGGGATACATAGGAGGATTTGGAGGAGGAAATCAAAGGAACAAATGATGTAAATATATTATAATCTCAAAAAATAAATGAAACAATAAAATCTCAATCAACATGCCTGAGTTATGGAGGAAAATTTTATATTAAAAGGCTAAAATGTTCTATCTATCATAATATGTATAACTCAATATCCTTAAGTTTCATGTAAAATCCAAGTGGTGCAGGTGACCATCTGACGTCAGATAAATGAAGAAACAAGAAAACAAAACCAATGAAACACATGCATCCAAAGCAAATGCTCCCTGAATCATCATAAGAAATTTTGTGCAGCAGATTCCCGAGTCTCTGATTTTTGTTATGTCACCTGGACTGCACTTTCACTGTCCCCAAGAACAGTGTGACTCAGTTCAACAACATAGTACTTTGACATGGTATTCATAAACTAGAGATTGCATAAATATTCATAAATATTTTCTTTCTTAAATTTTTATTTTTTTAATATATTTGAATTACAAACAAGATTGAATTATATGACAATCCCAGTTCCCTTCTCCCTCCCTTCCTCCCCTACCAACCCCCAACTAAAATCCTACCTATCATATGTCCTTTCTTCTAATCTATACCTGACTTAAACTTTCTGCTTCCTCATGACCTCTGCATCCTTCCGTTTCTTCCCTTCTCACTCTCGTAGCTTCCTCCCTCCTTTTCCCATGTTCTCAATTTGCTCAGGGGATGGTGACCCTTTCCCCTTCCCCAGGGGACAAAGTTTGTCTCTTTTAGGGTCTTCCTTGTTTACTAGTTTCTCTGGCAGTGTGGATTGTAGGATGGTAATCCCTTACTCTATGTCTAATATCCACATATGAGTGAGTACATATCATGTTTGTCTTTTTGTGATTGGGTTACCTCGCTCAGAAAGGTTTCTTCTAGTTCCATTCATTTTCCTGCAAATTTCAAGATTCCATTGTTTTTTTCTGCTGATTAGTTCTCCATTGTGCAAATGTACCACATTTTCTCCAGCCATTCTTCAGTTGAGGGGCATCTAGGCTGCTTCCAGTTTCTGGCTGTTACAGATAGTGCTGTTATGAATATCGCTGAACAGATGTCTTTGTTGTATGAATGTACTTCTTTTGGGTATATGCCTGTGTGAAATTGCTGAATCTTGTGGTAGACTCATTCCCATTTTCTTGAGGAGCTGCCATACTGATTTCCAAAGTGGCTGTAGAAGTTGGCACTCCCACCAGCAGTGGAGGAGTGTTCCTCTTTCTCCACATCCTCTCCAACATAAACTGTCATTGGTGTTTTTGATTTTAGCCATTCTGACAGGAGTAAGATGGTATCTCAGAGTTGTTTTGATTTGCATTTCCCTGATGGCTAAGGATGTTGAACACTTTCTTATGTGTCTTTCAGCCATTTTAGATTCCTCTATTGAGAATTGTCTATTTAGTTCTGTACCCCACTTTTTAATTGGATTGTTTGGTGTTTTGGAGAATAGCTTCTTGTGTTCTTGTATATTTTGGAGATCAGCCCTCTTTCAGATGTGGGGTTAGTGAATATCTTTTCCCAGTCTGTGGGCTGTCGTTTTGTCTTGCTGACTGTGTCCTTTGCCTTACAGAAGCTTCTCAGTTTCAGGAGGTCCCATTTATTAATTGTTGATCTCAGTGTCTGTGCTACTGGTGTTATGTTCAGGAAGCAGTCTCCTGTACCAATTAATTTAAGGGTATTTCCCACTTTATCTTCTAATAGGTTCAGTGTGGCTGGGTTTATGTTGAGGTCTTTGATCCATTTTGACTTAAGTTTTGTGCAGGGCAAAAAGCTTGGATTTATCTGTAGTCTTCTATATGTTTGCATCCAGTTATGCCAGTACCATTTGTTGAAGATGTTCTTTTTGTTCCAGCATATATATTTGGATTGTTTATCAAAAATCAGGTTTTTGTAGGTGTGTGGCTTAATATCAGAGTTTTCAACTGTATTCCATTGGTTTACCTCTCTATTTTTGTGCCAATACCAAGCTGTTTTCAGGACTATAGCTCTGTAATAGAGCTTGAAGTCAAGGATGGTGATGCCTACAGAAGTTCCTCTATTGTACAGAGTTGTTTTGCCTATCTTGGGTCTTTTGTTTCTCCATATAAAGTTGAGAATTGTTCTTTCAAGGTCAGTGAAGAAATGTGTTGGGATTTTGATGGGGATTGCGTTGAATCTATAGACTGCTTTTGGCAAGATTGCATTGTGACTACTTTGATCCTGCCTATCCAAGAGCATGGGAGATCTTTCCATTTTCTGGTATCTTCTTTAATTTCTTTCTTTAGACACTCAAAATTCTTATGGTATAGGTCTTTCACTTTTTTGGTTAGTGTTACTTCAAGGTATTTTATGTTGTTTGTGGCAATTGTAAAGGGTGATGCTTCTCTGATTTCTTTCTCTACCAATGTGTCATCCATATATAGTAAAGATACAGATTTTTTGAGTTAATCTTGCATCCTGCCACTTTGCTGAAGGTGTTCATCAGCTGTAGGAGTTCCCTGGTAGAGTTTTTTGGGTCACTTATGTAGACTATCATATCATCTGCAAATAGTGAGAGTTTGACTTCTTCCTTTCCGATTTGTATTCCCTTGATCTTCTTTTGTTTTGTTATTGCTCTAGCTAGAACTTCAAGGACAATATTGAAAAGATATGGAGAGAGTGGACAGCCTTGCCTTGTTCCTGATTTCAGAGGAATTGCATTGAGTTTCTCTCCATTTAATTAGATGTTGGCTGTTGGCTTGCTGTATATTGCTTTTATTATGTTGAGGCTTGTTCCTGTTATCCCTGATTTCTCCAGGAGCTTTATCATGAAGGGCTGTTGGATTTTGTCAAAGGCTTTTATGGCATTTAGTGAGATGTTCATGTGAGTTTCTTTCCTCAGTCCGTTTATATGGTGGAAAACATTGATGGATTTTTGTTTGTTGAACCATCCTTGCATTCCTGGGATGAAGCCTCATTGATTGGGATGGATGATTTTTCTCTGATGTGTTCTTGGATTCGCTTTGTCAATATTTTATTGATAATTTTTGCATCAATGTTCATGAGGGTTATTGGTCTGTAATTCTCTTTCTCAGTTGTGTCTTTGTGTGGCTTGGGTATCAAGGTTATTGATGCCTCATAAAAGGAGTTTGGAAATGACCCTTCTGCTTCTATTGTGTGAAATACTTTGAGGAGTATTGGTATTAGCTGTGCTTTGAATTTCTGGTAGAATTCTGCAGTGAATCCATCTGGCCCTGGGCTTATTTTGGTTGGGAGACTTTTAATGACTGTTTCAATTTCATTAGTGCTTATAGGTCTATTTAAGTTGCTAATCTGTTCTTGATTTTGATAAATGAAATCTGTCCAGAAAATTGTCCATTTCCTTTAGATTTTCAAATTATGAGGAATATAAGTTTTCAAGGTATGACCTGATGATTCTCTGGATTTCCTCTTTGTTTGCTGTCATGTCCCCCTTTTCATTCCTGATTTTATTAATTTGCGTGTTCACTCTTTGTTGTCTGGTAAGTTTGTATAAAGGTTGGTCTATCTTGTTGATTTTCTTGAAGAACCAACTTTTTGTTATATTGATTCTTTGTATTATTCTCCTAGTTTCCATTTTATTGATTTCAGCCCTCAATTTGATTATTTCCGGGCATCTGCTCCTCTGGGTGTATTGGCTTCTTTGTTTTCTAAAGCTTTCAGTTGTGCTGTTAATTCTCTAGTTTGATTATTCTCCTGTTTCTTCATGTGGGCATTTAGCGCTATGAACTTTCATCTTATCACTGCTTTCAAAGTATCCCATAGGTTTGAATACATTGTATCTGCATTCTTATTGAATTCTAGGAAATCTTTAATCTCTTTTTGTATTTCTTCCTGACCCATGAATTGTGCAATTGGGTGCCACTTCATTTCCATGAGTTTGTAGATTTTCTGTAGTTTGTGTTGTTGTTGAATTCTAATTTTATAGCATGGTGGTCTGATAAGACAAGGGGGGTTATTTCAATTTTTTTGTTCCTGTTGTGGTCGATTTTAGAGAAGGTTCCATGTGGCCCTGACAAGAAGGTAAATTGTTTTGTATTTGGATGGAATGTTCTATAGATATTTGTTAAGTCCAATTGCACCATAACTTCTATTAGTTCTTTTGTTTCTTTGTTAAGTTTTTGTCTGGTGTTCCTGTCCAGTGATGATAGGGGGGTGTTGAAGTATCCCACTATAAGTGTGTGTGTGGTTTTATGTGTGATTTGAGTTTTAGTAATGTTTCTTTTACAAACATTAAATGTGGATGCCTTTGTATTTGGGGCATAAATGTTCAGAATTGAGACTTCATCCTGATGGATTTCTCCTGTGATGAGTAGGAAGTGAGCTTCTTTTTCTCTTTTGACTGATTTTAGTTTAATGTCCAATTTGTTAGATATTAGCATTGCTGTTGATTACAGCATGCCGCGTGCGATCAAAGATGATCTGTAGTCCGTAAGGCTAAGATTTCTTTATTCAGATAAACACTAGCCTAAACTCAAGCAAGAGCATGCCAGGGGCAGCAAGGCAGCCAGGCCAGAGAGAAGGGCTATTCACGTGTGCACCTTCCCTTAAGAATCATTCCCTTGTCACCTTAGACCTCCCCTGACCACGCCTTCATGGGCATGTCCCGGCACACCTGTGGCAGCTACTAGGAGGCAGGGCTATATTGTCTCCCTACAATTCCCCTTTTAATCTAAAAGAGTATTAAAATTTAATAGTGTAAAACATCCAAAATTAACAATCATAAAGATGAAATATAAGAAGATACATTAATCTACTATTGCACATCCTAACTATGTCTATTCCAGCTAAGCCCTAAAGTCAAGTGTCTTTCTGCAGCTGTTTGTCCTTTGTCATTGGCATTAAGAAAGTTTAGTGTCAATAAATCATTATGCAACCTATGTTTGGGGGGTTTTGACTTACCAGCTTGCCTATGGAGCATCTCCTTAAGTGTCCTATTAGAGCTCTCAACAACTGTTTGTCCTGTAGGATTGTGTGGTATACCTGTGACATGCTTGATGTTATATTTGAAGAACTGTTCCATTTTGTGGAGACATATGCTGGAGCATTGTCAGTTTTTAACTGTGCAGGTATGCCCATAACTGCCATCACCTCTAATAGGTGTGTAATAACAGAATCAGGTTTTTCAGAGTTGAGAACAGTAGCCCATTGGAAACCTGAGAATGTGTCAATGGTATGGTGAACACATTTCAAATTTCCAAGTTCTGTAAAGTGAAAGACGTCCATTTGCCAGATCTCATTCTTCTGAATGATTACAGCCTGCTGGCATCGGAGTTTGGTTATAAAAGGAACAAGTAGGACAGTTTCTCACTATCTCCTTGGCTAGTAGGACACTATCTCCTTGGCTTGTTGTCACGTGATAGAGAAGTCCTTCTTTAAACCTTTGCTATTTACATGATGCTTTTTGTGAAATTATGAGGCTTCTAGCAATCTTGTGCTAGTGGGCCTAGCAGACCCGTTTGGGATCTGATATGTGTAATGTACAGAGGATTACATCTGTTTCTGATTGTTTCCTATAATTGTTAGAACAACAAGGCTAGTTCAGTATTATCAGGGACAAATTCTGCAGTCTCTATGCAAGATGACTCTCTCTGCATATTAGGAATCAGTAACTATGTTAAGAGGTTCTGTAAAATCCATAAGCACCATGAGAATTGCATATAATTCTGCCTTCTGTACAGATGTGTAGGGACTTTGAACTACTGTACTTACCTTACCTGCTTTATAACCAGCCTTACCTGATTTGTTAGCGTCAGTGTAGAAGGTAAGAACTCCAGAAATGGGAGTTTGTCTTACAATGCGTGCAAGAATCCAGACTGTCTTTTTTATGAATTTAATTCTGTTGGTTTTGGGATAGTTGTTACTAATTGTTCCCAAAAAGTCAGTAAGAGCTATTTGCCAATATTCATTATCCTTCCATAAGGAGGAAATTTCATCATTAGTGAAAGGTACTATAATTTCTGCTGGATCTTTTCCAGTCAACTGATGAAGTCTTAATTTGCCCTTTAAAATCAAACCAGAAATCTTTTCTATATACATCTTTAACTTTTTTTGTTTATGTGGCAGAAATTAGAAATCCATTCTAATATAGTGTCTTCCCTATGCATCAGAATTCCAGAAGGATATTCTTTGCATGGCAAGATGACCAAAATGCAGTCTAAATCAAGGTTTATCCGATCTACATGCGCATCCTATATTCTGTTTTCTATCCATTGTAACTCTTTTTCTGACTCAGCAGATAATATTCGTGGACTGTTTAGGTCCTTATCACCTTTTAGCGCCATTTTAAAATGCTTTAAGTCATGCCCTTCTACACCAATAATCGTCTGTAATTGAGAAATTTCTCCTAGTAGCTTCTGAAGACTGTTAAGAGTTTGATAAAGGTCCCTTCTAATTTGCACCTTCTGTGGTCTAATTCTTTGTAAGTCTATCTTATATCCTAAATAGTTAATAGAATCTCCTCTTTGTATCTTTTCTGGGGGTATTTGTAAGTCCCATCTAGGCAGAACTTCCTTCACCATGTCAAACATACGTTCCAAAGTTTCCTTATTAGAAATGATGAAAGAATATCATCCATATAATGATAAACAAGACATTGTGGAAAATTTTTACGAATTATTTCCAAAGGTTGTTGTACAAAGAGTTGCCACAAAGTAGGACTATTTAGCATCCCCTAAGGTAAAACTTTCCACTGGTATCTCTGAACTGGCTGTGAGTTATTAAGATTTGGTACAGTAAATGCAAATTTATCTCTGTCACTTTATTGTAATGGTATAGTGAAAAAGCAGTCTTTCATGTAAATTACTATGATCAGCCATCCTTTAGGTATTAAGGAAGGCAGTGGCATTCCAGGTTGTAGAGAGCCCATAGGTTGAATTACCTTATTTATGGCTCTTAATATTTTCTGTTTGTTGTGTATGTTTGGCGTTTTGATTATTATGTGGCAAGGAGACCTTTTTTGTTCAGTCTATTTGGTGTTCTGTAGGCTTCTTATATTTTCATTGGCATGTCTTTCTTTAGTTTGGGAAAGTTTTCTTCTATGATTTTGTTGAATATGTTTTCTGTGCCTTTGAGTTGGATTTCTTCACTTTCTTCTATACCTATTATTCTTAGGTTTGGTCTTTTCACGTTATCCCATATTTCCTGGATAATTTGTGTTAGGGATGTGTTGGACTTAAGATTTTCTTTGGTTGATGAATCTATTTCCGCTAGTGTGTCTTCCACTCCTGAGATTCTCTCTTCCATCTCTTGTATTCTGTTGGTTATGCTTACATCTGTAGTTCCTGATCATTTATCCAGCTTTTCTATTTCCATCATTCCCTCAGATTGTGCTTTCTTTATTGTCTCTATTTCAGTTTTTAGTCTTGAACAGTTTCTTTGAGAAATTTGTTGATATCTTGTATTTTTTGGTTTGTTTTTTCTTCCATTTCTTTAAGGGATTTTCTCATGTCCTCTTTGAGGTCCTCTATCATTTTTCTGAAGATGCTTTTAAGGTCATTCTCTTCTGGTTCATCTGCATCGTGAAGTTCAGGTCTTGCTGGTGTATGGTTCCTAGTCTCTGGTGGTGTTATATTGGTTTTTTTTGTTGTTGGATGTGCTTTTACCTTGTCCTCTTCTCATCCTTTCTTCTGGTGGGTGTAGCAGGAGTTTCTTGCTCTCCTCATGGGTGTGGGACCAAGGTTCTCTTCTGGTAGATGCAAACAGATCCAATACTCCGATGTCTGTCCTCTTCTGGTGGATGGAGCTGTCACTATTACTGGAGTGTCAGCAGTGTTCAGGTGTGTTGGGTCCCGCTGGGCTGGTGGATGGAGACAGAACTGCCACCGGGTGCTCAGTGTGTCGGATCTTGCCACCGCATTGGGTCTGGTGCACAGATCGTTGGTATCAGATGACTCTGAGAAGCAATGACGAACCGGAACTGGAAACAGCTCCTGGCCTACCTGGGCCTGCGGATGGAGGCAGGACTTCCTCTGGGTGTTCAGTGTTCAGATCCTGCTGCCGAACTCGGTCCGGCACACTGGTCGCTTGTGTCAGATGACTCTGACCAGTGATCCATAAATATTTTCAACCCAACAAAGTACTGACACACCCACCAAATAATGTGCTCTTTTTAAAACCACAACCATCCTTACAAATGTGATATTCAGGTTTATTGAAACATTCCAAGTTAGCTCTTTAGTCCAGAATTCTCCTGAGACCTAGTAATGGGAACTCTGTATATTCAACATTTAATATAAGGAAAACCTTTTCTGTGATCTATCTACCTTTGAAGACAAAGATAATTGGAATGCTGAGCTATTGTTACATACCTTAGGAGTTGCAAAAATGTTCTAAAAACATAAATGATATGTCCCTGGGAGTGATTTTACCTAGCTTTTACAAGGGAAACAGATACCATGTGACAGGAAGAACAGCAATTTTAGAGATAAAATGATTTGAATTTGACTTTTGGCTTTTGTATAGTCATTCGACTCAGAAATATGTGGTCTGCAATTTCTTCAAACTCAGGTTTTTCATCTTCAAAGCATACTTTTTAATGGGATTCCTGTGTGCACAAGCATGTGTGTTTCTATGTCTGTGTTTCTTTTGTTTACTTCTGTCTATTTTGTCCTATTCTGATTTGTTTTTATTTATTTTATTATTATTCTTTAGGTTCCCCCCCTTTTTTTTTCTAATGAGAGATAGAAAGGATTTGGATAGGAGGGTAAGTTGAGGGAATCATGGAAGAGTTGAGTGGAAGGGAAATCATGACCAGAATATATTGTATGAAAAGAAATCTACTTTCAATAAAAGAAAGACAAAAACCATAACATATAGAACTATCAATACTTTCTACCCATTAAGAGAGAAGTTTATTAAGTTTTTGTAAGGGTGAATGCAAAAAAGTAGCTGGATAAATTGTGGGAAACATTTATGTTCTTTGAAATAGAAATAATGTAAAATATGATGGGTCATATTTATCTAGTGTATGATGAACAGATGCAACAGAATGCTCTAGAAAATTTCTGTTCAATAAAGCATTGTATGATGGGGGAGATACTATCTGCACCATGCAATATGGTGGCTGTTTGTCACTATTTGCCTATTTCAGATCTTGAAATATGACAGTCCCACTAAAGAACTGAGAAGTTTCAAAAATAAAATTTGTAAGCCTATCAATTAAGAGGGTTGATTCTGATGTTTCCTTAATTACATGGCATTTTTGCTTTGTTGTTTACCTCTACTCCCCACTACTGTTTACCACTTCTCCAGCCCTCCTCTCTCTGCCCTCCTGGCCTTCTCCAAATAGCCCGCTCTGCTTTTATGCCCCATGTATTTCATTGTTCTCTCCTTTGGTCTCCTTTCCCCTCTCTTAAGAGTAAACAGACAGGTTTCATCGAGCAGCTGATGGAAACAACTGTAGAGACCCACAGCAAAACATTAGATGGAGCTTGGGGAATCCTGTGGAAGAGAGGGAAAAGGTGTGTAGGAGCCAGAAGGCCCAAGGACATCACAGAAAAACCCACAGAATCAACTGTCCTGGACTCATGGGGGCTCACTGAGACTGAAATTACAACCAGGGAGCCTGCATAGGACTGACTTAGGCACTCTGCATGTATGTGACAGTTATGAAGCTTGATCTACTTGTTGAATTCCTAAAAATGGGAGCAGGGGTTATCTCTGACTATTTTACTGGCTTTTGGGACCTTACTACTCATACTGGGTGGGCATCTTACTTAGCCTTAATAAAAGAGGAGGTACTTAGTCTTACTGCAACTTCATATGCCATGTTTTGTTGATATCCATGGGAGACTTGCCCTTTCCTGAATGGAAACAGAGGAGTGGTTCAGGGTGGGAGCAGGAAGGGAGTGAGAGAGAAGAATTGAGGTGAGAGGAGGGAGGGGTAACTGAGGTCTGGATACAGAATAAGTAAGTAAATAAATAAATATTAGTTCTTCCTCCCTTCTCATGTTCTCCTTTCTATTTGGTGGTAAGAATGTTTAATGTTTAATGCTATTTCTTTACTTAATCTAACCTAGGAACCTCTGTATGATTAGTGGCCGTCTTTCTGAAGGGTACATTTTTAATGAATATGATTCATTCTCTGAAGTATAAGCTTCTTCAGGGTAGAGGATCTATCTTACTCATCTTGCTGTCTGGTGTTGAAACCAGGAGATGTTGTCCAGTAGGTGGAACTCATTAAATAACTATGGCAATGAAAGATTTCTTTTTAAACCGGTGGCCAAGACTATTTGGAAAACACTACATCCTATGTCATGTTGTGTTTTTATTGTGGATAATGCATACTTATTATATTAGATACTTTGAAAAATCTTTGGAAAAATCTTACAAACAGCTCTTTTGTTTTCGGTCTGCATCTTTTTAACTTAGCCTCTGTAGACTGCCCATATGTATGTGTGTGAATAAGAGAGAGTGGTATAAAAGAAGGAAGTGTGTGTGTGTGTGTGTGTGTGTGTGTGTGTGTGTGTGTGTTTGTAGAGAGAGTATAGAGAATGGGTACAGATAGAGAGGAAAAGGAGCTTGGAGAGACACAGACAGACAGACAGACAGACAGACAGACAGACAGACAGACACACACACACACACACACACACACACACACACACACACACACAACCCTATAAAACACAGTACTGTGGAACATAATGTGTGAGCCAGCCCATTTATTGAGAGAATTTGTTTATTGAAATGTGTGACCAGAAATATGATGGGTGAGCTCATTATGGTCCTGTGCTGGATTCTGCACTGCAGCAAAATAGTGTTGAAAAGTATGGGTGGGATGAAACATGTGGGGGACCAAATAATTTTGTTATGGAATATTTTGTGCCCCTGTTTACAGGAGCTAGAGACTGGGCCCCAAAATATTTCATAACAGAATCATTCGGTCCCCCACAGAAATATTTGTGAGGGTGAGCATCTAGGTAAGTTGGAGAGAAGATGTACAAAGACTAGGACTCCTCTAGGGAGTACTTTTATAAATAATTTTATATGTCTTGGGAAGTATAAGAAATTGAGACAGGAAACATCACTGTGGGCTGCACAGGACAGTCATTCTCATGAAGTAGGCATAATGCAACTCACTGCTTGTGTGAATGCTTAGTGTGGTATTCATAATTTTTAAAGGCCCCAAAGATAGATATTGCATATGTAGAGGTCTTTCTTTTTACATCTTGCAAGAGCAACAGTTTAAAAATTAATATTTTAAGTGCTAGGATTCCTCCCCATAAAGAAAAATTTATATTAAACCAAAACCATAACCAGGTAGCCTTAATTTTTTGATAACCAAAGCCTCGGCTTGAGTTGAACTACATTTAATGGAAATTTAGAAATGGTTGATGGTTAAGCCAAGGGACAAGCAGGCACAGGCTGACACTTCTTACTAATCCAGTTGCATCTTTGTGAGCATCCATTCACAGAAATGTGAGGGAGATATGGAACTCTGGGAAACTCAGGGGCATGACGACTTCCACCCACCCCACTCCAAGAATAAAAATTATTCTGTTACCTCCTGGTTTATGAGGCAGTGAAGTATTCCAGCAAATAAATATTGATGCTGAGACCCATGGGGTGCTGCAGTGCTGAACATATTCGCAAGACATGAAGACTAAAGCTAAACAAAGTTATCTTCCCCTATAAAATGCAATCTGCTCCTCCATGAATTTTACCATCCTGTTGTTTTTATTTTCTCCATCTTTATAATTGGAGACATGCCAGCCTCTTGGAAACCCCACTCATATTTCCTCCAGAAAGTTAGCCAAGCTACAAATTATTCTTAGAGGTCTGATTAGGTGTTTACAGCTAAAATTAACACATCAGGGAAATGCCAGGATTTTGAACAGGAAAACGGCTAAATAAAGGCACTCAGAAAAGAGTCAACAGGAATGGTATTCTGAAATGAAAAATATTTAAAAAAGAGAGAATTGCGTTCTCTTTTAACTGCCTCTGAGGAGGGAAAAACATGTCTTCAGTATCATCTAAGAATTCCCTGGTGAGCTATAAAGCTTTAGAAATCTTATTTCAATTGTACATCTTTCTTCACTAGGCTAGATAATAATATCATTGAATATACAGGCAGTAATAATTCATGGACTTAACATTTATCTTTAGGCCAGCAGATCCCATATAGTACGTTAGGTAGTGGGCTCAGTAACAAACATACCTTGCCATCGAGGTCTTTGCTCTCAACCTGGTGGGAGGGGAAAACAAAACCAAATGAAGAGGTAAATGTAGTTCAGAGCATAACAACTTCAAAGAGATGAAGGGGATGCATGTGGGAAGGAAGGTAGTGTGTGAAGGCCTCTCTAGGGATGGAGCATGATAGCTGAGGTGGAAGCTAGGGCAAAATCAACTGTAAGAGTTCAAGTTGAAATAAATGAAATGGCAAGTAGGGGAGCCCTTTGGGTGGGATGGGGCCATTTCCAAGGGCATAGAAAGCCAGCATGTTTTGGAATATAGTAGAGGGCCCATGTGGAGACCAGCTCCAGACCATAAGGCCTCATAAATGTGGTGGCTTTGATTGAGAATTTTTGTACTATTAGGCATCAGTTGGCAAGTTCACAGTTCTGGTTGAATTTCAGCTCTGTTTGCTCAGCCATACTAGCTGATTGCAGACAAAGTTTGACCTCTAATATTGTCTAGCTTTCAGAGTGTGCTTACTCAGTTCACCAACTATCTTCTTTCTTTTAATTATTTAATAAGTTGTGTATAAACATTTGTGTCTGAGTGTGACTAGTGCATGTGATGCCAGAAAAGGGAGAGGGATCACCTGGAGTTCACAAGTGCTTGTGAGCTGGCTGATGTGGGTGCTGGTAACAATATCAGATCGCTGCAAGGATAGCAAATATTCTCAAGTGACAGGCAGTCTCCCCAGCCCACGAATCAACTTTCCATTTTTGCTCCCTGATGATATTTTATAGTTTTTTCTTTCTCCAACCAACCACTTCTTACAACCATGTCTTACTTCCAGCATCCATTCTTGCTACATACTCTACTAATGTGGTAGTTTGAATGTGTAATGTTCCCCAGGTGGTGGTGTTGTCAGGACAGTTGTGGGACATTTAGGAGGTGGAGCCTTCCTTTGGAAGGGAGTGTTGGTGGGCCTTGAAGACTTATAGCCTGACCCAACTTCTCTGTTTCCTGAGAATGGCTGCAAGGTAACCAACTAGACCTCTGGTCCCAACACTATGTATTCCCCATTCGTCATGTATCCCTTTGTGACTAGTGCACAGAAAACCTTCTTTTCTTTTAAGTTGCTTTTGTATTTACATGATAGAAAGAAGAAATGAAATAATGTAATCATGAAAAGTAGAGCAATAAGAGCAGAAGTAAGACTTCCCACCTTTACTCACCAATGTAGGCCTTCTTACCCTGTGCCTAGTGTGCATGTTGCTATCCCAAGCTACTCTCAACATTTGTGAACTGGACTGTAGCCTCTCCCACTTCTAGAACCATGCCTCTGTAATTCTCTTCATTCTTAAATCCTGACTCTCTTCCACATGTCTTTTTTTTTTTTACTAGATAATTAGCACAAAACTTTGGTTATTTTTCTCACTTAAAACTAAATCTCTCTGGATTCTATTCTTCCAGTAAATAGCTGTTATTCTTTTTCTTATCTTACCTGCTCAGTGAAAATCTTTGAGTCATACATCTTTGTAATCTCAATTCCTTTATTTCTAAGTTCTCTAGAAACCCATGACAAACAAGGTTTTGCCTTCACTGTTCTATGAAAGAAATTTCACCAAAGTTTCCAATGAATTCCCTGGCTATATCCAATGATCAGCTCTAAACTGCCATCTTAATCCTTGAGATGAGCTGGTAGATGACTTCTTTCTTTTTATTCATATCTACTTTGGTTTCCAGTATACAGTAAGTGTATTTTTTTCTTTGTTTTCTTTTTCTTTTTCTTTCTCTTTTTTTCCAACTTTTGTATTTGAATTAGAAACAGGATTGTTTTACATGATAATTCCATTTCCCTTCTCCCACCCGTCCTCATTCCTTCCTATTACTTGGCTCTAAATGCTTTTGTTGAATCTCCACTTTTTCTGCCTTTTTTTTTTGCTTTTATTTCTCAAGGGATAACATATGTGCGAAGCTCATATGCATAAGTATTTAGATGCTGCTAAAGTAATAAACATCCATATTAAGATCCAGCTAATTCACACAGCTCCAAAAGACTCTCCTGTATTCCTTCCTTGTAATACCACAATGCCTAACCACTATTATAACCATGGCTATCTCAGGCTAACCATTCTGTGATGCATGTGATACATGCCAATGATGCACAAGCATAGCATGACAAATAGAAGAATTTCCCCTATAACTTCATTTTGAGGACAGAGTTCACCTTACTGCACATGCACCTAAAACAGGCCAGGCTGAATTGGCTCACTTCCTTTATTCCAGGATATGTTGCTAGGCTGTTGCTAGGGAGTTATCAGGACAGAATGACCAGCTGCTTTGTTTGGAGACTCTCTCTCTCTGTATAGTTTGATTCAGTGTGTTGGGATTTAGGGTGCTGAGTTATCCCTGTTCTACTCACTGACTGCTTAAATAGAAGCAACATAATTTTTATTGTTATTTGATTTATTTCATTCAGTTTAGATTCATGAGATTCATCCACGGTGTCTCATGTTTCAGTAGTTACCCTTGTTTGTTGCTGAGTCATATTCCATTTTGAGACTATATTATACATTTTATGCATTTAATCTATTTTGATAAATGAAGGGAACAGCTCCCCATTTCGGCAGCCATGACAGTAACACGTGCTTGCCATGACCTTGTCCTAGTCACTAGAAGTCAGATGCCTGCCTCGTGGCAAGGAACCACTCAGAAGTTAGCTGGTGGCACTATGCTTTAAGGCTCTGGGTGTGCATAACAACCACCCTGGGAGGGCCTATGGGCCATAACAACCAATTGGCCAATCAACACAGGGCAAGCCCTCCAAGCCTGGAGGCACACTAAACCTGAGCCTGTGCGTACCCCTAGACACTCTCCTTACACTGCCCTACAAGATCTCTTGGCAGCCGGTTTGGGCTGTCTTTGCTAGCCATCTGCCATGGCGGGTGGGTGAAGGACCCGAGCTAACATACGGTTAGCTTGTTAAACAAAAGTGAAGCCTCATGCAGTTTGCAGCAAGTTTTCAAATCTGCCTGGTGATTGGGGTGACCACGGTCCTGGGCTAGGACCCTGGAAACCTGAGTTTTCTGGGGTTCTAACAATAAGAATTTGTATTTTTGTCTTGTGTTATTGTTTCAGGTTTTGGATATTGCAGACAAGTGGCTAGAAACACTCTTTTGGTCAATACAGCATTAATTCTATTGGGTATTTACCTAGAATCACAATAACAAAGTTATAAATGAAATAAGCATTCATAGTTTATGAATGCATCTCCCCAAAATAAATATATAAATTCACACTCCTAGCCATTTAAGAGTGTTCTAGTTGAACATATCCACACAGTCATTTTAACCTTCATACTTTGAAGTTTAATTCCTATACTTCAAAGCTGTGAACTCAGAAGCTTCACAATTAGACAATCCTGAAAACAAATGGGGCTGTCTCACTTATTCAGAAAAAGGGCAGTGTGCATGGCAGTTAATTGTCTGACATCTTCACTTGGATATTACACCAATCTCTCAAACTCAACATGTCTAAAACCAACTGATGTGCCTACTCCCTAAAGATGCTGTGCCTCCACCCTTCCCCATCTCTGTCTCCTGCTTTCCCCCACTTGTTCATGGTGAAATCTTCCTGAGTAATTCTCAGTGCTCAGTCTTTCTGATTCTAGAGGTATTTTCTCAGGGAACATTGGCTTTCCCTTGAAATTATCCAGATTGTAAATATTTCTTGATGTCTGCCACCACCCATGTCAGGCTGATAGAATTCAACAATTATCCATCCATTCATGCCTTGAGTTTTCTTTGTGGATACATTTAGTTACTGCTTTGAATCTAAAATTTATTTCTTCTTGATTGACCTTTTTAAATGTCCCCAGGTGTTTTGAAAGCTTTCTATTTCTATATTTTCCAGGTTTCTGGAACATTAGTTTTCAAATTGTACCTTATTGATTCTCAGTATTTCATTGAAATAGACATTTCTTGTTTTGTATGCTTCCTTTCAGCAATTTTGCTATGAGTTTTAAGTCTTGTTTAATTTCTCCAAGAACAAATTTTTAGTTTGGTTAATTGTATATATTGTTCCTTTAATTGCTGTGTTTCCAAGATTTATGTCAACTTGACATGAGCTAGAGTCATTCCAGAAGAGGGACTCTCGAAAGAAAACTTGTCTCCATAAGATTGGCCTATAAGCAAATCTGCCAAGCACATCATTGATTAGTGATTGTTGTGGGTTCATCCATTCCATTGTGGGTGATGCCAACACTAGACAAGTCCTGAGCTGTATAAGTAAGCCGATTACAAAAGCTATGAGGAGAATCCAGTACGTAACACAGCCTTATGATTTGCTTTAGTTCATACCTCCAGATTCCTGCACTGACTTTTCTCAGTGCCAAACTACAACTGGGGCATGTAATCCAAACAAATCCTTTCTATCCCAAGTAGCTTTTGCCAATGGTGCTTTATCACGACAATGGAGACAGTCTTGATTTCAATAATGTCCACCCATATTTTTCTTTTTTTCTTTTGGGTTTGGGTTGTTTTGTCTTTCTAGAACCTGAAGACGCATTCAGGTTATTGATTTGTGACCTGTCCAATGTAGGTGCTCGCAGCCGTAACAATCTCCTCTTAGAATGGGCTTAGCTATATTCAAATGTTCTTCTATGTTACATTTTAATTTTTAATCGATTGCAAAAACTTAAATTTCTTCTCTCCCATTTTATGATTATTAACTTTGTAAGATTTTGTGTGTGTGTGTGTGCTCAAGCATGAGTGTTTTCATGACTCTCTGTCTCTATCTCTGTCTCTGTCTCTGTCTCTGTCTCTGTCTCTGTCTCTCTCTCTCTCTCTCTCTCTCTCTCTCTCTCTGTGTGTGTGTGTGTGTGTGTGTGTGTGTGTGTGTATGTATGTGTGTGTACAATCCCAATAAAAGTTACTTTGGGTCAAGTTCACCAGAACTGAAAACCTGAGTGAATTTGCATGCAGCAAATTTATTGCACATCCCAAGAAATAATCACCAAGCGACCTAAATAAATGAAAACAAATTAGAAAAGCCATGGAGATGTATGGTTCCAGGTGAAGTTCCATCCTTACTTTCTCCTACAGTCTCTTCGAAGCTCAGCCTGCTGGAGTAGGAACCACTGTAGTGTGAATAAGACACCACTGTTATGTACCAGTTGAAGGCAAAGGAGCTGAGGTTTAGCCAGTCATTTAATAAGGTCTACTCCAAGGGGTATTTACCTTCCTAAGTACTTCTAACCCAGTGCTAGCTATCAAAGCAACTCCCATCCTTCAGGAGAATCTCAGCTAAAAGCCAGGAGGAGAAAAAGTTCCTGCATGAGGCCAGGAGGATCAGTAAGGATTGGTAGGGCACAAGGCATTAATCAAAGAACCAAGGAGTAGGATAGGATAGCAGCAGACGACCCAGAGAAAGGCTACACTTTGAGCCCCAAAACAATCTGTGGTCATAATGTTCTCTTATGTTCTCTTATATTATAGAGAGTAATCTGCTTTACCGAGTAAATGCTAAATGCTAATATCATTTGAGAATACATCTCCAGATGCATTTAAATTTGGGTGTGACTAAATATTTGGGTATTGTGATTTAGCCAAGTTAACATGTAAAATTTCTTAGAGACCTATGGCAGTATTTATCTATGTCATAAGCTAAATTGTGTCCACTAAAACCCATAGGTTGTGTTTCTATGTCTCAGTGTATCAGAATGCATTCATAGTTAGAAAAAAATATAAAATAAGATTGTTTCTAATTTAAATAAAAAAGACCAAAAAAGATAAGTTAAACTGAGTTTTTTTAAGAGATCCAATACAGAAACAAAACTTAGCTATCAGACACACCTGTGCACAGAGGGAAGTCAATGCTGTGGCTAGTGTAAAATTTTGGTAACCATGAATGAGCCCAAGAGAGGTGACAGATAAAGCCAAGCCTGTGCCACACTCAGCCCTGGACTTATAGCCTCCAATGAATAAATCATAGTTTTGTGTTACACTGTTAGTGTGTGACATTTCATTATAGAAGTCCTAACAAAATATAATCTTTAAACCATCTTTGCATCAGTTAAATATAAAAACACATGACACATGTGTCAAACAAGTGCTCTGTGCCTGGTAGATTTTAAGATGTTGATCCATTTTAAGCCTATATACATACACTGTGGGATGACTAAGCCCTAATAGCCAGCCTACCTAGATCAGTCCTGAATGATCTAAGAACATGCTAAATGCATTCTAAATGTAGCATTTATTTCACATATAGATTCAGTCATTTACAAATGGCACAGTGACAATAGAAACAATACCTAAATGAAATCTTTGTATATTTAGTCTATGGAGACATGAGCAGATGACTAAAGTCAGTTTTAGAAAATTTGGAGTTGGCCGAGCTGATGGGGGTTGTCCTTCTGTATATATGTTTCTCTTATTGGTGGATGTATAAAAAACTATTTGGCCAATAGAAGCAGGAAGATAGGAAGGACTAGGAGATGTGGAGAATTCTGGGAAAGGTAGGCAGAGAAAGGCATCACAAAGAGATGTCATGTAGAGACCAGGAAGATAGGACTTGCCAAGTATTCTCCGGTAAGATAAGGACATGTAGAAATACATAGATTAGTAGTTATGGGTTAATAATTAAGACAGAGGTAGCCAATAAGGAGGCCTACCCATTGGCTGACAGATTAATAATTAATATAGAATCTGCATGCTTATTTGGGGATGAGGACCTGGCAGGACAAGAAACCCCAGTAATACACAGCAGGTAACCTGTAGATAGGACAGAGCATGATCACATTATGTTTCACCATGTCACTTGTTATAAATAACTCTGAACAGATCCTGCTTCATTCAGTTTTGTTCTTAATGATAAGCCATTTCTTTACTTCAACCAAGTGGAAGAAAAGATAGGAGAAACAAAAACAAATTTTGTCAAAAATGTTGGGCAAAGAGTGAAACTCATTCATTGATAGATGGAGAGATGAAGCAGGTCTTGGAGACTACACTTATAAAACTGACAACAATAAACGAAGCTGTGAAGTTATGTTATGAAAGGAAAAGAGTTGTAATGAACCGATGCTTCTGAGGATAGTTTGGCTATTGAGGGGAAGTATGTGGATTGGGTCTTGAATGTAATAATGGGAATGACATTCATACCTCCCTACTCCTCTCCACAGTGAAATGAAAGACTGTTTAGGGGAGATATAGTTCTGGAAAATATGATAGGTAGAAAGCATTCAAGGACAAAGACTGGTCAAAGAGTCCATGTTGAGAGATGTCTATCCATCCATTGGTCTAGTCTATAGCAATACCTTTTCACTGGGTGGTTGCTATGAAATTTCAGGAATGGTATATGGTAACATATCCAATCCAATAGAAACATGATTCAATTCTTCAATAAATTTATTGACAGCTAAAATAGTATATATGTGCTGTAATTCTTACTGCTAAAGTAGCATAGTTCAAAGGATGCAGCCTTTTATGCATGTAAGTTAAGTACCAAATCTGTGGATATACTAGGATGACTAAGCTAGCCCCCAACCTCCATCAATTTGCTGTAGTTGTCCTTTGGGGAAATGCTTTCTTGAAACTTTCACTAATTGTGCTAAAAATTAAGATAGCTAGCACAGTTCCCTTTGGAATATTCCTGTCTAGGCTTACTTTGAGGGGAAGAAAAATAAAGAAGTGATTTAGAAAGGCACGCCAAGAGCTGGGGGAAAATAGAAACATAATGAGTGATGATTTGGTACAAGTCATTTCTGAACTGATTAAGACACATGAGGGACCTTGCGTTGTTAATGTTGGCTGTCAACTGACATGTGCAGAATTCTTTGAGAGAAGAACCTTATCTGAGGAATTGCCTGGATCAAGTTGTCCCATAGATGTTTCTGTGGATATTGTCTTGATTATTAATTGATGTAGGAGGACCCAGCCCACTGAGGATGGTACCATTCCTAGGCATGTAGTCCTGTGTTACATAAGAAAGCTAACTAAGCATGAGCCCATGAGTAAGTAGGCAAGCAGGATTCAACCATGGTTCCTACTCTACTTACTTGTCCCTGAGTGAGTTCCCTTGTTGGAGGTAATGTTTTGTGGAATGGGAAAGAGTCTCACTTTCAGGTTCCTGCCTTGAACTCCTACCATAACTCCTTTCAATGGTGGACTGTGACCAAGAAGTATAAGATGAAAACAACCCTTTCTTCTCTTAAGTTTTTTTTCTGTGTATTTTATCATAGTAATAGAAAGGAAACTGGATTAATTCCATTATGTTCTAGGTGATGGTACACAATAAATTACCAACTTAGAGAACTGAGGGAGGGAGATAGCTTGAAATTTTCCTGGCTGACAATAGGTTTAGTTTAAGAAATGAATAAAACTGCTCTAAATATAGAAAAAATGTAGCAACAAGGAAGATTAAGTTATTCTAATATAGAGTATGAGATGTCACCATGAATATGACTGTGGGTACCATGAAATTCACTTTAATTATGTGTTCAATTTCTTTTACGAATAGAATTCTAAGCTTCTCCACACAAATGTATTTACAATTACAAATCAATGCAAAAATGATCCTGTCCCACATCAAATCCAAGAACACATCAGAGAAATCATCCACCATAACCAAGTAGGCTTCATTCCAGGGATGCAGGGATGGGTCAAAATACGAAAATACATCCATGCAATCCCCCATATAGACAAACTGAAAAAGAAAAAGCACATGATAATCTCATTAGATTCTGAAAAAGCCTTCAACAAGATCGAATACCCCTTCATGATAAAGGTCTTGGAGAGATCAGGGATAAGAGGAACATACGTAAACATAATAAAAGCAATATACAGTAAACCAAAAGCCAACATCAAACTAAATGGAGAGAAACTCAACGTGATTCCTCTAACATCAGGAACAAGACAAGGGTGCCCACTCTCTCAATAAATCTTTAATATTGTACTTGAAGTTCTAGCTACAGCAATATGACAACCAAAGGAGATCCAGGAGATAAAAATTGGAAAGGAAGAAGTCAAACTTTTACTATTTGCAGATGATATGATAGTTTACATAAGTGACCCAAAAAACTCTACCAGGGAACTCCTATAGCTGATAAGCAACTTCAGTAAAGTAGCAGGATACAAAATTAACTAAAAAATCCACAAAAACAAAAGAAGAAAAACAAAAACAAAACAGTAGCCCTACTATATACAGATGATAAAGGAATCAGAGAAACATCACCCTTTATAATAGCCACAAACAACATAAAATATCTTTGGGTAATGCTAACCGGACAGGAGAGAGACCTGTATAACAAGAACTTGGGTCTTTAAAGAAATAAACTAAAGAAGATACCAGAAAATGGAAAGATCTCCCATGCTCTTGGATAGGTAGGATCAACATAGTAAAAATGGCAATCTTACCAAAAGCAATCTACAGATTCAATGCAATCCCCACCAAAATATGGCACAATTACTAACAGAACAATACTCAACTTTATATGGAGAAACAAAAGATCCAGGATAGCTAAAACAACCCTGTACAATAAAAGAACTTCTGGAGGCATCACCATCCCTGACTTCAAGCTCTATAGTCCTGAGAACAGCTTGTTATTGACACAAAAACAGACAGGTAGACCAATGGAATCGAATTGAAAACCCTAATATGGAACCACACACCTATGAACACCTGATTTTTGACAAAGAAGATAAAATTATACAATGGAAAAAAGAAAGCATCTTCAACAAATGGTGCTGGTATAACTGGATGCTGACATATAAAAGATTGCAGATAGATCCATATGTATTGCCATCCACAAAACTTAGTCCAAATGGACCAAAGAACTCAACATAAATCCAGCTGAACTGAACTACTTAGAAGAGAAAGCAGGAAGTACCCTTGAATGAATTGTTACAGGAGACTGCTTCCTGAATATAACACCAGTAGCACAGACACTGAGATCGACAATTAATAAATGGGACCTCTTGAAACTGAGAAGCTTCTGTAAGGCAAAGGACACAGTCAGCAAGACAAATTGCCAGCCCACAGAATGGGAAAAGATATTCACCAACCCCACATCTGACAGAAGGCTGATCTCCAAAATATACAAAGAACTCAAGAAGCTATTCTCCAAACCACCAAATAATCCAATTAAAAAGTGGGATACAGAACTAAATAGACAATTCTCAATAGAGGAATCTAAAATGGCTGAAAGACACTTAAGAAAGTGCTCAACATCCTTAGCTATCAGGGAAATGTATATCAATACAACTCTGAGATACCCTCTTACTCCTGTAAGAATGGCTAAAATCAAAAACACCAATGACAGTTTATGCTGGAGAGATGTGGTGAAAGGGGAACACTCCTCTATTGCTGGTGGGTGTGCCAACTCATGCAGCTACTGTGGAAATCAGTATGGTGATTCCTCAGGAAAATGGGAATCAGTCTACCACAAGATTCAGCAATTTCACACAGGCATATACCCAAAAGAAGCACATTCATACAACAAGGACATCTGTTCAACGATGTTCATAGCAGCATTATTTTTAAAAGACAAAACCTGGAAGGAACCTAGATGCCCCTCAACTTAAGAATGGATAGAGAACATCTACTTTTACCCAATGGAGTACTACTCAGGGGGAGAAATGGAATCTTGAAATTTGCAAGCAGATTGACGACAGAATTCTGACTAGTTGCATGAATAATTTCACAAACATGAAATAAAATGACAAAAATAGTGAATGTTTCATATGTTTCATCTAAAAACGGTATTTAGATACTCATTCCACTCAGTCCCAATATTCTGGTAACATTTTTCTTAGTCTAAAAATCATGGACAGGATCCTGCCTTCACTCTCCCTTGGACTTACTCTCAAAGAGCATAAATTTATATGTATACATTTTCCAGGGTAATTATAGAAATTTTATTTTGCCATGAAATCCTGTCTGAAATGAAATAATTTCTGTAAGAACTAGTTTTGTGGTTATACCAGGAAAAGTAATACTGATTATAAATGACAATGAATTAGCAATAAAACAAATATACACTTGTTTTGGTTGAGATAAAAAAAAGTTACATCCTTAACCTGGAACTAGATTCATGGGTATAAAGCAACCAGAAGGACGCCACACTGGGCATTTCAGCAAACAATGCCCAGTGTTTAATATCTTTATGATGAAAGTCATTCATCTTTTGACTATTGACCTGCTCAGATTTTTTGTCTGTCTATTGCCCTCTGGAGGAAGATACTTTCTCACTCTAAATTGGCACTTTGAAAAAGATGATCTGCTAGGAGTTTCCATGCGGGCTGGAGCAAGGCAGTGATTAGATTTTCTCATGTCAGTAGAGAAACTGCAAAAAGTAAAATCAATGCTGTGAGTTCTCTTTTTGTAAAAGTAAACTCATTCTACTAACCACACTTGTCTTTATTCCAAGAATATCTTCTATTTACTTCTATGTTTATTTTAAAGATCCATGAAACTATGATGGCAGTAGGTGACTATTTAACATCTTTATTTAACAAAAAAGTTGATGCCATATTGATCCCTAAATAAAAAAATAAACAATAAAACCAGGAATCAGTAAATCTGAGAATTTGTAAACACTAAGAACCCACAGAGCAACTGGCTCTAAAAACATTGAAACTCATAACTGTTACCTCAGTTATCTAACTTTATCAATGATGTTCTTTCAGACCTCTTCCATGGAACCCCTGGTCTTCTTAAAATTTATTTCACTAAAGTATCTGAAACATCATTACCTCTTAAGGATGAGATTTTCAGGACACTGACTGCAATGCTTTACCAACAATTATATATTTGAAATAAATATTTGTAATGGTTTGCTGGTGAACATTTAATGGTGGTCACACCTCATTTGGACATGGCTTCAGGCCAAGGGAAGAGGAAAGAGGGAAGCTTGAGGCATGGTTTCTTTTTGTGCTGTCCTTTTCTCTTGGGTCAGTGCATCTGATAGGAAGGGCAGAGAAGTGCTCCTACGGTTCTTTACCTTTTGCTGTGTAAGTGTTCCCCAATAAACATCCATTCATCATTTATCATGGGTCTAATGAAATCATTACACCCACACTTTCAAACATTCATATTTCTGTTAGAAAAGCAACATTCATGCCTTTGCAAGGTTAAAAACTGCCACAGACACTTGGGGTATGCAACCCTGTAAGAATACATTTGAGACAGTCTGGTAATTCCAAGTTTGATAAATATGATGCAGGGTTGTTTTGTCTTTTTCTAGGGAGTACAAAATAAAAATCCCCAGAAATGAACACATGGGGCTTGGTGTTTCTAAGGATGAAGAGTTATATTCTGAGAGTGGGTGGGAAGATCTTAGGAGAAAATGAGAGTACACAGAGTGGGACATCCTTTCCTATTTTCTTTTCAGAGTTCCTTCTGTAATAAGAGAAACATGATCTATGTAACAAGGGGAAAATCTGTCAGAAGCAAACTTTGTAGCTTTAACAACAAGCAAAGATTCCATCCTCTTCTCTCAATGAGGACAAATATATTTTTAATCAGTTTATTTTGCACCCCAGTCACCCTTCCCTTTCCTCCTCTCCTCCCAGTTCCTCCCCATCCCACTCTGTCCCCGCCCCCCCAAATCTACTCTTTTGTTAGGAAAGGGCAGGTCTCCCACCAGTATCAACAAAACACAGGATATCAAGTTGCAGTAAGGAGTTGCACCTCCCCATATATTAAGGCTGGGCAAGGTGACCCAGTATGAGAAGTAGCATCTCAAAGGTTAATAAAAAATGAGGACAAATATTTTAAAAAGCATCAAGTATAACATTAAGCAAAATGAGTAAAGGAGATTGAAAATCTTGTTTTGAATTTGTCCCAGAACATTAAGAAGTAAACACCACTTTGTTTTTATATACTTTTCTACAAAGCACAATATATGAGCTGTGGAATGAGTGAGCTATTTGACACCTTTTATGAATTCAAAGAGTGCTTCCCATCCCTGTAAACAAGTCAGAGCAGCGGGTATTGGCCTGCACAGTTAAGGTGAAGAATAACTTGAAAGAGATGATTAACCCACTTTGGTGTCTGAGTCATCAGAATGTTCAATGCTTTTATATGAATGATGCCATCATTTGAAGGATTAACTTAATCACTTCTTTGAAAATCATTAAAGCAGTCATATTTTGCTTATTTCTTTGATATTTGAGATTATAGTGTAATTACATAAATTTCCACTTCCCTTTCCTCCCTCTAGGCCTCTTGTTTACCCCCTCCTTGCTGTCTTTTAAATTTATGGCTGATTTTTTTTTACTAGTCATTGTTTTTTATTTAAATTTGAAACAATCTAATTTTACATATCAATTCCAATTCCCTCTCCTTCCCATCCTCCCATGTCCCCCACCCCCCTCCCTCCCATCCACTCCCCAGGGAGAGTGAGGGCTTCCATGGGGAATTGTCAAAGTCTATCATATCATTTGGGGCAGGGCCTAGGCTTTTCCCTGTGTATTCAGGCTGAGAGAATATCCCTCCATGGAGAAATGGACTTCCAAATTCCATTTGAACACTAGGAATAAATACTGGTTCCACCTCAAGAGGCCCCATAGATTGCCCATGCCTAACTGTCACCCAAGCTCAGGGGCTCTGGTTCAGACCTATGCTGGTTCCCAGCTGTCTGTCTGAGGTCCATGAGCTCCCACTCCCTCAGGTCAGCTGTTTCTGTGGGTTTCACCAGCCTGGTCTTGATCCCTTTATTCATCATTCATCACTTTCTACAACTGGATTCCAGGAGTTTGACTCAGTGTTTAGCTGTGGGTGTCTGCTTCTGCTTCCATCAGCTACTGGATGAAGGCTCTAGGATGGCATGTAAGGCAGTCATCAATCTCATCATTGGGGAAGGGCATTTAAGGTAGCCACTCTGATATTGCTTAGATTCTTAGTTGGGGTCATCTCTTTAGATCTCTGGACATTTCCCTATTGTCATATTTCTCTTTAAACCTATAATGGCTCCCTCTATTAGGGTATCTCTTTTCTTGCTCTCCTCTATTCATCCCACAGCTAAATCTTCCTGGTCCCTCACATCCTCTCCTCCCCTCCTCTTCCTCCCTCCTTTTTCTCCTTCCTCCCTCCTCCCTCTTCTTCCGTTCTCCCTCTCCTCTCCCTCTTGCTCCCAATTTATCATGAGCTCTTATCCATCTCCCCTTCTCCAGGGGACTAAGTATGTTTCTCTTAGGGTCCTTGTTTCTTAGATTCTTTGAAGGTGTGGCTTGTAGACTGGTAATCCTTTGCTCTAGGTCTAAAATCCATATATGAATGAGTACATACCATTTCTGTCTTCTTGTGACTGGGTTACCTAGTTTCTTCTAGTTCTAACCATTTGCCTGCGAATTTCAAGATTCCATTGTTGTTTTCTGCTGAGTAGTGCTCCACTGTGTAAATGTGCCACATTTTCTCTATCTATTCCTAGGTTGAGGGGCATCTAGGTTGCTTCCAGGTTCTGGATGTTATAAATAATGTTGCTGTGAACATAGCTGAACAGATATCCCTGTATGAATGCATCCTTTGGGTAAATGCCTAAGAGTGGAATTGCTTTAGACAGATTCCCGTTTTCCCGAGAAACTGCCATACTGATTTCCAAAGTGGCTGTACAAATTTGCACTGCCACCAGCAATGGAGGAGTGTTCCCCCTTCTCTAATCCTCTCCAGCATAAGCTGTCATTGGTGTTTTTTATTTTAGCCATTCTGAGAGGTGTGAGATGGTTGTTTTGATTTGCATTTCCCTCATGGCTAAGGATGCTGAACACTTTCTTATGTGTCTTTCAGCCATTTTAGATTCCTCCATTGAGAATTCTCTATTTAGTTTTGTACCCCACTTTTTAATTGGATTATTTGGTGTTTTGGAGACTAGCTTTATTGAGTTCCTTGTAAATTTTGGAGTTCAGCCCTCTGTCAGATGTGGGGTTGGTGAATATCTTTTCCCATTTTGTTGGCTGCCATTTTGTCTTGCTGACTGTGTCCTTTGTCTTACAGAAGTTTCTCAGTTTCAGGAGGTCCCATTTATTGTCTATATCATTGTCTGTTCTACTGACATTATGTTCATAAAGTGGTCTCCTGTACCAATTTGTTTGAGGATAAACAAACCCCCCCACTTTCTTTTCTAGGAGATTTAATGTGGTTGAATTTATGTTGAGGTATTTGATCCATTGGACTTAAGTTTTGTGCATGGTGATGCATATTGATCTATCTGCAATCTTCTACATGTCAGCATCCAGTTATACCAGCACCATTTGTTGAAGATGCTTTCTTTTTTCCTTCGTATAAGTTTAGCTTCTTTGTCAATAGTCAGGTGTTCGTTGGTGTGTGTGTTAATATCAGGGTCTTTAATTTGATTCCATTTGTCTACCTCTCTGTTTTTGTGCCAGTATCAAGCTGTTTTCATTACTATATCTCTGTACTAGAGCTTGAAGTTAGGAATGGTGATGCCTCCAGAAGTTCCTTTATTGCATAGGGTTGTTTGGCTATCCTGGATCTTTTGTTTTTCCAGTTGAGAATTATTCTTTCAAGTTCTGTGAAGAATTGTGCTGGGATTTTGATAGGGAATGCATTGAATCTGTAGATTGCTTTTGCTATTTTTACTTTGTTGATCCTACCTAGAGTTACTTCAAGATATTTTTGTTGCTATTGTATAGGGTGATGTTTCTCTGATTTCTTTCTCAGCACATTTATCATCTATATATAGTAGTGTTACTGATGTTTTTAAAGTTAATCTTGTATCCTTCCACCTTGCTGAAGGTGTTTATCAGCTTAGGTGTTCCTTTGTAGAATTTTTTGGGCCACTCAGGTAAACTATCATATCATTTGCAAATTGTCAAAGTTTGGTTTCTTCCTTTCCAATTTGTATCTTCTTGATCTCCTTTTGTTGTCTTATTGCTCTAGCTAGAATTTCAAGTACAATATTGAAGAGATATTGAGAGAGTGGACAGCCTTGTCTTGTTCCTGATTTCAGAGGAATCACATTGAGTTTCTCTCCATTTAGTTTGATATTGGCTGTTGGCTTGCTGTATATTGCCTTTAACATTTTTAGCTATGTTTCTATTATTTCTGATCTCTCCAAGACCTTTATCATAAAGGGGTGTTTGATTTTTTTGAAGGCTTTTTCAGCATCTAGTGAGATTATCATGTGGTTTTTTTTTTCAGTTTGTTTATATGGTGGATTGCATGGATGGATTTTTCTATGTTGAACCATCCCTGTATCCCTGGGATGAAGCCTACTTGGTCATGGTGGATGATTTTTCTGATGTGATCATGGATTCGATTATTTTATTGAGTATTTTTGCATTAATATTAACGAGGGATATTGACTGTAGTTCACATTCTTAGTTGTGTCTTACTGTGGTTTGGGTACCAAGGTAATTGTAGCCTAGAAAAAAGAGCTTGGCAATATCCTTTGTACTGAAATTGTGTGGAACGATTTGAGGATATTGAATTTCTGGTAGAATTCTGTTGGGAGTCAAATCTCAGGGCTTGGCATGAGATCCTAGGCCATGCTTGGCAGGCCACATAGTTAACCTTTACATAGCAGCTCCTTAGAACCTCAGCTCAAGAAAAGAAACAACTTGACCCAGTCCTCCACCCACAGGCTCAGTCACCTGGGCAATCCCTTTCTGGACCTCTTACTCATGAACTCTTTACCCTGCCAAACATCCTCTTTGCGGCTTCCTAATATCCTGCCTATACCAATGCCTGGTGCACAAACAACCCATTTTGCCCCTCCCCATATCCTGACTATATAAGCTAGCCTGAGAAAAATAAAGTTTGCCACTTGATCAGAATCCTGTCTTGTGGTCGTTCTTTCTGTGTCTCTTGTCCTCATTCTCAATCCCTGACTCTCTTGCCCCAGGTTGATGTCCTGCAGGCCGGGACAGAATTCTGCACTGAAACCATCTGTCCCTGGGCTCTTTTTGGTTGGGTGCCTTTTGATGGCTGTTTTTATTTCATTAGAGATTATAGGTCTATTTAAGTTGTTTGTCTCTTCCTGATAATTTTGGTTGGTGATATATATCCAGAAAATTTTCTATTTCCCTTAAATTTTCCAATTTTGTGGAGTACAGGTTTTCAAAGTATGAACTGATGATTCTCTGATTTCCTCAGTATCCATTGTTATGTCCCCCTTTTCATTTAGGATTTTGTTAATTTGCATGTTCTCTCTCTCTCTGCCTTTTGGTTAGTTTGGATAAAGTTTTGTCTATCTTGATTTTCTCAAATACCATCTCTTTGTTTCCTTGATTATTTTTATTGTTTTCTTTGTTTGTACTTTATTGATTTCAGTTCTAAATTTGATTATTTCCTGGCATCTACTACTTGTGGATGAGTTTGATTCTTTTTGTTCTAGAGCTTTCAGGTGTTCTATTAGTTGTCTAGTGTGGCTATTCTCCAGTTTCTTCATGTGGGCACTTCGTACTATGAACTTTCCTCTTAGCACTGCTTTCAGAGTGTCCCATAGTTTTGGGTATGTTGTGCCTTCATTTTCATTAAATTCTAGGAAGTCTTTGATTTTTTCTTTGCTCAGGATTGATGCAATCGATCATTGTTCAATTTCCATTAGTTTGTATGTTTTCTGCAATTTGTGTTGTTGTTCAATTCTAACTTTAAAGCATTGCAGTATGATAAGATATGGCAGTTATTTCAATTTTTTTTGTATCTGTTGAGGTTTGCTATGTTGCTGAGTTTGTTATAGATGTTAGCGAATGTTCCATGTGGTGCTGAGAAGAAGGTATATACTTTTGTGTTTGGATGGAATGTTCTATAGATGTCTGTTAAATCCAATTGGGTCATAACTTCTGTTAGTTCCTTTGTTTCTTTGATAAGTTTCTCTCTGGTATTCCTGTTCAGTGGCAAGAGTGCAGTGTTGAAGTCTCCCACTATAAGTGTTTGGGGTTTTATTTGTGATTTGAGATTTTGTAATGTTTCTTTTAAGAATGTGTGTGCCTTATTATTTGGGGAATAGATGTTCAGAATTGAGACCTCATCCTCATGGATTTTTCCTGTGATGAATATGAAGTGACCTTCTTCATCTCTTTTGATTAATTTTAGTTTGAAGTATAGTTTGTTAGATATTAGAATAGCTACACCAGCTTGTTTCTTAGAAGCATTTGATTTAAAAATCGTTTCCCAATCCTTTACTTTGAGATAACATCTGTCTTTGAAGTTGAAGTGTGTTTCTTGTATGCAGCAGAAGGATGGATTCTGTCTCCATATCCTTTCTGTTAGCCTGTGTGTGTGTGTGTGTGTGTGTGTGTGTGTGTGTTTCTGTAGGTGAGTTTAAGGGCATTGATATTGAGGGATGTTAATGACCATTGGTTATTGATTATTTGTTTTTTGATTTGTTTTTGGTGGTGTTATTGTATGTTGATTTCCCTCTTTTTGTTTTTGTTTTTAGTAATGTGGGATGATCTATTGCCTATGTTTTAGTTGGTGTAGTTAACTTCCTTCAGTTGGAGTTTTCCTTCTAGTACTTTCTGGAGGGCTGGATTTGTGATATGTATTGTTTAAATCTAGTTTTGTCATGAAATATCTTGATTTTTCCATCTATAGTGATTTAAACCTTTGCTGGGTATATTAGTCTGGGCTGGCATCCATGATCTCTTAGTGTTTGTAGAACATCTATCCAGGACCTTCTGGCTTTCAGAGTTTCCATTGAGAAGTCAGGTGTAATTCTTATAGGTCTGCCTTTATATGTTACTTGACATTTTTCCTTTGCTGCTCTTAATATTCTTTCTGTATTCTGTATGTTTGGTATTTTAATTATTATGTGACAAGGAGACTTTTTTGGTGTAGTCTATTTGGTGTTCTGTAAGCTTCTTGTACTTTCATAGGGAAGTCCTTCTTTATGGTGGGAAGGTTTTCTTCTATCATTTTGTTGAATATGTTTTCTACATCTTTGAGCTGGGATCTTCACCTTCTTCTCTACCTATTAGTTTTAGTTTTGGTCTTTTCATACTGTCCCATATTTCCTGGATATTTTGTGTTAAGGATTTGTTTGAGTTAAGTTTTTCTATGGTAAATGAAGCTATTTCCTCTAGTTTATCTTTGGCACCTGAGATTCTCTCTTCCATTCACTAATCATTGTTACATGAATAAGTGTCTATACATACATATTCCTAGATAGAGCCTGCTCAGTCTGTATAGATTACTGTTTGTCTGGTTCTAGCATTCCTTAGTTGCTTGTAATTCTTTGTGTAGGGTTAAGGCCTTGAACTACTTCTAATACATTAACAGTTCTTAGCTACTCAAATAGAAATATTAGTTGCCACATAGATTTTAAAAAGTATTAGTAAGATGGCTCTTTGTTTTTTCCTTGGAGTTTTATATTACTGTCTTTAGAAGGAGATGGTAATGAACACATGAAAGTAAGAATAATCTCATTGCAGCTGTTTGCTCTATTGGAGTGTCAATGGAGACCAAGAACATACAAATAGGGAAACAAGATCACATTCATTTTACAAAGTGGAAAAGATTTTGTGTTACTTCTTTAGGTTTTCTTTGCCTATTTTTAGCTTTATACACTAGGAAATACAAAATATTTGTACATGCAATGGTACATGTATTCGCCATAAGAGCTCCTGTTTATCAAACCACAATAAAATGCCTCCATCAACTTCTTTTCTCTCCCAGACTATTCATTTCTGTTTACAGATGAGGTAAACATTGACATTGGCAGATTTTGAGTTATTTAATTGTCATCCATAACATGGGTGAGGTTCACTCAATCATTTTAATGTCCTCATGAAATAAAGACTGGCCTCTCCTTAACAATAAGAAATCCTACCAGTAGATGAGATGTGAATTTCCCTGAGAAAATCCTCTGGGTCTCCAACCTATCTTGGAGATTTCTTCACTTGACAGCATAGATTAGCACAGGCTGATTGCCTATCTATTATACTCATTTCTTTCCTGTGCACAGAACTGGACTATATTTCCCAGCCAGCCTTTCAATCGGGTTACATGACTTCCTATTTTTCTCCCTGGATGAGTGTTGGGGAAGCCTTGGGATTGCTTTATGCAAATGCAAACTTTAGGATACCTTCACCTTTCCCTGTGAATTGAGGTTGATATGCAGGATATGTTACAGGTAGCACATATTCCAGCTCTTTCTTTAGTCTTTGAGTAAACCACAGAAAAGGAATAACTTCCTTATGACTTACCATTAAAATTGTGATGAGTTCTTTACATTTTTGTTATATAAAATCACTAATATTTCTAGGTTACCTTGCTAGAGCCACAAATATCACCCTACTTAGTCTATAAATATTTCAATTAGCCTTATTTTGAAGTTAAATAAAGGAGGCTTTGTGGAGCAATTTTCAGCTGTTTTTATTACATTCAGGTAGAGGTCCCTGATACAGGGCTAAGTCTCAGGATAAGGGGTGACCTGAGGATACATTCCTGTGTCATCTATATACCTTTCATGCTAAAGTCAGAGAAAGGAAAGAGATCTCCCTGGAGACAAAGTAGAAAACAATGGAAGTTGACTCAGGGAAGGTCTTTAGCAACAATCCTCTTTGAAAAGAGGACAAGGTACAAGACATCAAGAGAAAAAGTCAGGGGCCATGTTTTTTAATGAATAAATGAGAAGATACTTTTTAAATGGAAAATCTGTCAGGAGTAGCAACATGACACAGTCAAGGCACCTAAAGAATAAAGGGGAAGCCACTCAGCCAATTAGCTGTCAAGCACTGACCTTTACAAGAGCCTTTTCAGTAGTCTGGTCCAAGGGTTTGTCAAACTGAGATGGTTGACATGTGACTGAAAAGTGAGAACTTGTGGGTGTTATGTGTAGAGCTCTTTTTGAAGGTATTTGAAAATAAAGGGGGAGAAAGTGTCACACAGAATAAACACTTTGGTTACTGGATCAGGTGAACATTGAGAAAAGTAAATATTACAACCATAGAGAAGGGGCCAAACCTTTGTGATTTGAGAAGTTCTTATGTTGTTGACAATAAAAAAGGAGTCAGATACCTGCCTTAATAGTATGTTCCAGTGAGTATATATGGGACCACATTGAAAGAATCATCACCATAAGTCACAGTGATGGTTTGAGTTTATTTTGTCAAGTTGGAAAGGTAAGTTGAAATAAAATAGCATCCTAAGAATAAAGATTGGGGATGGAAAGGGAGAGCACCAAACTGTCATAAGATGGAGGCCACCAAACACAAAGAATGAGAAGGAAATTATGGTGGCAGGCTCTTTATGAGCCATTAGCATTCTTCAAATATTATTGACATTTGAAGAACATAGAGCAAAATTTATGTTTCTGTTGTTTTAGTTGTCTTCAGACAATATCAATGAACTCATGTCAAGGTCCAACAAATTAAAAACATTGTAAAAAAGCCAACCAAGTCCATGACGAGGAATGTGCCAGAGGAAATGCACATATACAGGAAATTGAAAAGGAATTCGACAATAGATCTTACAGTTAAAAAGGCTCCAAGGCAAAAAATGAAACCTTGTCCACAATAAAGTGCACTGACATGGATCCTCTACCAGAGAGAGTTCACACAGTTGGTGCCATGAAGAAAACCACTGTGAGGCTGGGAGAGAGAAGCCTGTCAAGGGGTGTACGTAGCAACCTAAGTTGAAGCAAAGGGTTGGAGGAGTTCATGATCTAGTGCGAGCTAGGCACATATTCTAGACTAACAGGATGGGTGTCAAGAAGATGGAGGACTCGGAGAACCCACAGAGACAGCTGACCTGAGCTCATGGGAGCTCATGGATGCTGAACCAACAGTCAGGGAGCCTTCATGGGACTGACCTAGGTCCTCTGCATGTGTGTGACAATCATGTAGCATGGTCTCTTAGTAAGGCTTGTAACAGTGAAAGCAGGATCTCTTCCTGTAGTTAGCTGGCTTTTGGTATCCTGTTCAACAAAATTGCTTAAGACCATAGATTTTGGAGCACGACTTGGAGAATTGTGACTCACACTTAACTTGGGCAAGTGACTTAGTGACTTTACATTTTCTGCAGATTCTTTCTCAGCTTCAGGAGGATTTCAAAGGAACATTTGGCACCTTCATAAATAAGGTGGTTGTGAGGATTAAAGGAGTGATGCCTTTCCTGTTGGACATAGTGGTTAATATCTGCAATTGTTATCAAGGTTTTTAATCTTTTAAACTAAATCCTAGCTTTCCAGACTGTGATAGGTAGAAGTGGCTGGAGGGATGATAGCTGTTAAAAAAATAAATGGAGGCTATCTTCTTGAGGTATTCATTTATTGATATCCATTACAATTTTACATTTTGCCTAGAATATAAAACCTTTGGAACAAAAATGTGCATTTATCATTTAATATATATGTATATATTAAATGATATATTGCAAACCATATATACATATATGGTTTGCAATAAAATGCATCTATCATCAACTATTATCTATGTATGTGTGCATCTATCTTTTTCTATCTATCATCACTAAATTCTTAAGACAAGGTCTCACTCTATAGCTCAGGCTGGTCTTAAACTTGCAATGTTCCTTTTGATACTGGAATTACAGTGTGTGCCTGGCTGCAGTATGAGAACATGTCCATAAAGTGTCATGATCAAATCACAGTAGTTATCACTTACATCCTCTGAAATATTTAAAATAGTTTATTTCAACTAAAACATTTTAATATTTATTTTATTTCATTTTATTTGTTAATGCATGCATGTGTATGCATGCGTATGCATGTGTGTGTGTGTGTGTGTGTGTGTGTGTGTGTGTGTGTGTGTGTGTTAGTGTACATGTGGAGATTGTAGGCCAACTTGCAGGAACCACTGCTTTCCTTTTATCATTTGTGTATTCCAAAGATGGAACTTAGGTTATCAGGCTTGGTGACAGGTGTTTTTACCCACTGAATCATTTTAACAGCCTTTGAAATACTTTTTGATCAATGCATAACTACTCTTACTTATAAGGTAGTATTTGTTCTGTATGGATGTGCACTATATCAAAATCACATCATTGTATTAGAATTTACATCTCTTTATTCTTTTGTATTTGAAACCTACGTTTTAGATATTAACCTGCAATAATTTCTTGTGAAGCATATCATCCCACTGTGCTACAAACACTAGGATTAATTCCTTCTACATGTCTATAGGGAGCTGATATTCAATTTCCCACAGCTCCCCCACATTTCCTATCCTCTACTAATCTCTATCCAACATTCACATTGAACTCTGCATTTACAGAGATGACTTCGAAGAGATATGCTATCTTTGGAAGAATGGGGATTACACCGTGTGTGTGTGTGTGTGTGTGTGTGTGTGTGTGTGTGTGTGTGTGTGTGTGTGTGTGTGTGTGTGTGCTCATCTGTGAAGTTTGGGATTTTCAGAGGAGATGGGCAAGAGTTCCTGTTCAGGTTTAGCCCTTTTGGAAGATGTTGAAGTAATGCCAGCTCTTGTTTTGTCACTGACTTGGCTAGATAAAAGCCTAGAGTTGTATATGAGTTTGTGCAAAACCTAATTTCCTAGATTTGAGAAAAATCTTGACAGGTTTTAACTTCTCACTTTAACTGAGACATCTTTTCAGTATCTTGCTGTTTTAAATAATTGAAAGCACTGCAACTTGGGTTGCTCATGAAAAAGGCAAGCTAAGATATTTCCAGAAATTCTGAATTTGCTTTCCCTATCTTTTTAGTAAATTCCCAATTTCCTTATTTACTCTCACTAAAAAAAATAGGCAATTTTTCAAGTTTAGAATACCTAAATAAATAACCCTTGGAGAATACATTTTTTAAATCTATTCCTCACTCTCTAGACTTTCCTATATGTAAGAATACACGTCCTTATTAACACTGTCTTATTTTGAAAGAGAAACTGGATTTGGCTATAACATAGACATAAGGACAAAGAATATATATATACAAACATAGAGCAAATTTCATGTGATTCTCTGCATGAGTGCCTTATGCACTGTGGACCTCTTCTTTGATTCTTTTCTTCTTTGGCTGTAAGTGAGGAGCTGCACATGGGCATTGGAGGAGGGGTTGTGTTTCTTGCCTCTTTAGTTCTATGTATTTCTTTCTCTGTCTGGGAGAAAGAAACTCAGTTGATTTCTTCCTGGAACAAATCAAAGCCCACTTTGGATATTTCTTCTTCTATGGTCTTCTATGATCCAGCCGTCCGTATTTGATTTTATCTTTGTGCATACAGCACTCTGCACTCTCTAATGTACAAAGAAATCATTTTCTTACCTATTTGTATTCTCCAATGTTTTGGCTTGTTTGATTAGATTCTACTTCTTAGGTATTACAGATTCGGGGGTAGATATATAGCAAATTCTCAATACCTACGTTTTAATTGAAATTCAAGGAAGACATGGTAGATACTAGCTTCTGGAAGTGACAGATGCTAACAGAGGTCTTAGATAAGCAGTCCTGAACTGTCTCATATTAGTATCTTTGAAACAAAGACAGACCACAGATTGTGGAGACACCCAAAGTTATGCCAGACTGTGTGTAACTGTGTAAGAAAATTATGAGTGTCTTGGGGAAATAGTACACCTTGCAGGTGAATGTAGTCAACTTTAATCAACTTTTAAGTTAAAGGTTTATAATATGACACACAATTTTGCATTTCTTACTCAAGTCATTTTGTAATAAGTAATTTATTAATCAGATGATCTGTAAGCCATATAAGGCACAGATCCATAATATGCTAAGTAATTACATGTGTGTTAATCAAGTAGTTTGCACCCAGTCCTATAGTACTTGATCAGAGAAGATTGGAGCTGCTCAGAGACTTATAGAACCTGCTTCCTAACACAAAGCAGCTGACTTTTATGCAGAAATGGTAAGATCACAAATAGAACAACAGATGACGTAAGCCAGTGTAACAGGATGAGATATAGAATGTGTCTTTTTACTAGCCATTGGTTAGTGCCCAAAGTTGAGACTATCAGGTAGTGCCTTTGCTCATGCTCTAAAAGAACTTCTAGAAAATTCCCTTGAGATTTAAAAAGTGGACCCAGGTGGGCCATCCAACTTTCATCTTCCATTCCTCTCTTGGGGCCATTGGGAAGGCTGAGAAGAGACAGAAAGCTGAAATCCCATAGGATTGGAGAAGTTCTTGATCCAGTTGAATTAAGTTCTAGGAGGGAACCACTAATAGATGGCAATGTGGAGAAAGATACTTCCTCTAAAGTTTAGAGGCAATTGTACAGAAGTGAAACACAGTGTTCAAACCTTCCCAAATGCTCTCTGAACTATTAGACTTGCAGTGAGAATTTTTTGTGCACTACAAGGCATCTGGGTTTGAATTTCACTGAAATGGACAGTTCTGATTTGGGTGACACATAGGAGAGGCATAGATAAGACATCATGGGAGTTTTGTGAGAAGGGAAATGATAAATTTTGTGGGAAAACTGGATACCATGCCATGTAGTTATAGGGAGAGCAGAACACGTCAGGTTCTTAAGTTTATGTATCAAATCAATTGATACTTCATTTTATACTATTTAAGATCTGTTCAAGATATTGAGTCCATCAGTTTCATATAGACAATTCTCATATGTCACCTTTTAATTTTTAAAATTAAATTTTAATTTTAAAAATTTTAAAAAATATTTTTTTAAATTTTAAAATTTAATTTTAAAAATTTTAATTTAAAAAAAATTAACAAATTTAGGGCTACAAGTTCATTTGTGGGTTGATATCTCTCTTTCTCTCTCATATCTCTGTATGATTGTGTAGTATAACTTAGGAAAGAATTTTTCATGTGAACATCCAGTTAGGCCTACACAATTTGTTACAGAAACATCCATATCCTATAAGAACAAAATGTATTACCACTTTCTCATAAGGCATATATTTGATATTAACTTGAAAGTCTGCTCCTGGGATTTCTGTTTTGGTTCCATCTATTTACAATACAGTGTCTTAATTATTATAGCTTATAATAATTCTTGATTACTGATTGCATAAATCTTCCAGCTTGTCGTGGCTATTGTTGGCTCTTACTCATACTCACTTTTAAATCGACTTGTCTAACTCTATATAATGTAGAAAGAAACTTGGTGATATGTCTTTGGGATTACATTGAAACCTTACATAAATAGAGAGCACATTGGCTTGAATTTCTCAATCCATGAACATCACCTCTCTTCTTTCTTGTTTAGGCATTTTTTTATGTTTCTTCTCATAGTTTATAGTTCCCTGTCATGAGTTCCTATACATTTTTTTAATAAACCTGATACTTATGTATTTGCTGTTTTTAAAATGTTCTTTAAATGACTTTTGCTTTAAATCTCATTTTGCATGCATTGCCGGTTTGGTATTCTAATTTCCATTTCCTCCCCCAACACCACAAGATTGAAGTTAACGTTGCCTATGTTCTCAGGGTCTTAGCATGAATTTCTCTTTGGCCTCTTTGTCTCTCACCTTCTGCATCACTGAGCTCTGTTCCCAGGAAAAAATGGCTCAGATGTTTGAGATGGCATCCTTATACTTATCTCCTCTGAACTTCACACAGTTTTCTAATTGCTGTATCAGCAGCTTAAGAAAATACAGAAATTTTGTTCAATCTCTTTGCCCTTAAGGCACTGCTCTCACCATGATTTTGTATCTTATTCATCGATGTCACCCATGAGTTGGAAAATGCCTGGAGGGAAAATGACAGCATCAAATTTGAAGTTCATTTTGAGATTAAAACTGGTTTCTGTCAAGAAACTTGCTTGAACTTGTTAAATAATTTCAAATCTATTTAGAAAAATCTGTTTTAGGCATTCTAGTTGTTCTCGATGAGAAATGGGGTTTTCAAAAATCTTGGTTTCTTATTTTCATGTTTATTTGTGTTTCTGTATTGTTTTTCATCTTTATTAATATTATTTCTGTTTATAAAAATAGTTTCAGTATTTTCCCCAAATTATCTCTATGATCTTTAAATAGTAGAGTTAATTTTTGTTTTCTAATTCACCAAATGTATTTTCTTCTTTATTAATCTTACCTTTGATTTATGTTGTTATTCAGTTCTTGTGTATATATTAATTTTTAATATTATATTGTATACTGATTTATGTGTATTTAATTAGTTTATATTAAAATCATACAGACCTATATCTGCATGTTCATTTTCTGTTTCTAATATACTTCTGTTCTTCTTGAATATTCATTAATTTTATTTGTAAATATTAATGCTGTCTTTCACTACATATACACATATTTCCCTGTTGTTGTCATTTTGCTGATCATTTACCATTCAAAGTCTTTTTTTTACTGTACATCATACTTATTAGCCATTTATTTAATCCACATTTCATAATCATGAATTCTGACTTCTCTCTTTAATAAACCAATAATTTCATTTTGTTCTTATTTATTTTCAGATTTTCTGAATTAATGTTTTAGTTTGATTTACATTTATAATCTCTACCTTGTGATAATATATAGAAGGGAATATTTTCTCAAAGAAGACATGATTATTTATATTCTTCCTGAAATAGTAAATAGGTTTTTCTTTTCACTTTTGTTATACTATTTTATTTTATGTTCTATACTTACAAATCTTCATGCCATGCTTTGACGTCTCCAATTCATGTTTATGTCTCTCTAGTGGTTATAAAAATATACTTTCCTTAAATATGTATATATGTATGTATGTGATATGTTCATGTATTAATGTGTGTACATATTTACATGTGTATGTTGCTGTTCATAGGTGAACGCCTATGTATGTGTGCTTGCTTGTGGAGGCTCAGATTGATATCCAGTATTTTGTGATTTCTGTGCACCTTATTCATTGAGGCAGAGTCTATCAGTTGACCTCATAGCTTGTGTCTATGGCTAGTCTGGCTAGTCATCCGGTGTCCAGAGATCCCTGTCTTTGCTGTCTGCCTTCCAAATACTGCAATTTCAGGTAAGCCATCATACCTAAGTGGTATTTACATAGGTTCTGGAGATCCAAACCCTGGTCCTCATTTTTGCTCAGCAAACTTTTTAAGCACTAAATTGTCTCCCAGCCTGGTATGTATTTCTCATTGGTTGCTTCCTACGAGCTATAACTGTCTACAGTAGCCTTAATGATTTCTTTAGTCAGTGTTATTAATTTGGTATAATCAATGATGGGATTATATGACTTTCTTCTTCCTTTCTTTGCTTCTCTTCTAAATTTAGTTAATTCTATGATATTTTTATTATTTACCTTTTGTTATATTAAATAGGTTTCTTTTTTCTATTACTGATTTTTAAAGTTTAACTGCCTTAGATCTTCAGTGATTAAGACTAAATCAGGACACTTACAGTCTTTCTGTTCCCTTTATGCTAACATTTTGTTACTGTTAACATGCTGTTTAGAATTATACACCTTGTTCTGGCAGGACTGGAACCCCACAGTAGTTTTTGTCATTGCTCCATGGTTGCATAGATGCCTAAGTGATTGAGGTTCTTTCTGCCATTTTTCTATTCAGCCTTCCATTAATAGATTCTCTGGTAGATTTACCCAGAAATCCTTGTGAAGGTGATGTTTATAATATTCTTGCTGTTCTTAGTGTTATAAAACTTTGAACAAAGAAGTTCTAGTGTAAAAATCACAGAAGGAAACATGAATGCTGTTTGATGGATATGGTTCCATTCTCTGTCCCATCTTCTTGTTTCTTACCATCCATCTAACTGAAAACACCGAGCTACTGGCAGCTTTGTTTCTACAAAGTGACATGTATTCCTTGATCACAGTTGACTGGTTCAAGTCAGGAGCCAAACTTGCTTTCAGTCACCCCAACTCTCAATCATAGTGATGCCAGGGGACTAAGGGGATGGGGAAGAGGTTGGAGATACAGTTATAATCAAAGATTTAAAACAAAAAGCTTAGAAACGCAGGAAAGGGAAGGAAGAAAGGAAGGAAGGAAGAGGACAGAGAGATTGGGGGAAGGAGGAGGAGGAAAAGAAAGAGGGAGTGGAAGGAGAAAGGGAAGCAGGATGAGAGGGAAGGAGGAATGGGATGAGAAACTTAGACAAATGCTAGAGACCTATCCTCTTCTAAGTGTTTGTAATAGTAAATACAGTTATTGGCGGCAGTGGTTTATAGTAAATAGGAAACGCAGAGAAAAAGACACATGTGATCATGAACATATAGAATATCAGAGCTAACTTAAAAGACCATCTTAGGTTCTTGATAATTTCTGAATTCTTCCTGAGAACTAACTACATTTCTCTCATTTATAATACATCTTCATGCCATACAATCTAGATGAGAACCCTTCCCTTTGCTGTGTTTGTGTTGATCACAAATAGGTGAGGAACATCTCCTTTGGTATGGACAACCTTAAGTTTGTGAACATGTGGGGCTCCATGGGCTGGGTTTTCAAACCCAGGAGCTTCTGTGCTTTGGTTGCCAGCAGCCCAGCACCCAGTAGCAAGTGTGAAAGCAAAATTATTTGGAACTCTGAAAGCACATCTTTTAACTCTTGGACACTCCCAGGAGCTCTGCAATTGACTCAAGCTTAAAGCGCCTTGCCTTTGTCTCTATGTTGTCCTAGGCTTCTCCTAGCTTTCCATAGTTACTCTTCCTGGCCACCATCTGAAAGTCTTCATCTGCCTTCTTGATCCTTGGGTTTGTAGCTAAATCCATACTCTACTCATTTTGTGGAGCCAGCTTAGCCCTCTCTAGCACAGTTAGACAATGAAAGACTATCTACAAGAAGCCTTTGTTGGGTCCAAAGTTGAAATACCAGAGGGAAGTACTTAGGAAAAGCCTCCCAGGCCACCTGACAAGACCAAGAAGTAACCTTCACTTCTAGCTGAAAATCAGGCAGGGCATACTTGTGTTTGTGTTGTAACCCAACCAACAACAGTTTTGCACAGGCTATGGTTTGACTACTCTCCAGTTTTGCAAGAGCCCCAGTCACAAGCCTCACTTAGAAGCCAACCTTAAGCCATTCAGTACACCAATCATAGGCTCTTCTTCAGCCAGAAGGAAAGTGATCTTCTGTGCTTCAAACTGCCTGGAGCATCCATGACTGGAACAAGGCCTCCTAAAACAGAAGTAGAAGTTGCTATTGTATTTGCAGCTAAAGTGGGATTTTCTCAGAGTGCAGGGGCAATGTTCAAAAGATCCAGGCTTTCTCAGAAGCATTTGTGCTGGTTGTCAAAGAAATGGTTGATTGAGTGCAAGTTCTTTGCAGAAGGAAGCTGGACATAGGAAGATGTCTGCCAGGTGTCTCTTGAGGCACAGTGTCAGTCCCAACACTTGAACTAATGTAAAGAGAAGTAAAGAGTGCTTATGATAAAAACCTTCTATGACATTAACATTTTCAGTAGTACTTAACGGTGATTCGCCTCCAGCCAAATACCCTTAGGGGGTGGTGGTTCACTCTCATCTGCCACACTCAACTTGATAAGAAATATTCCTATTTTGCTTAAGTAGGCTTGTGTTAATTTGATCTATGGTAAACACACTCAACCCACCTCATACTACTATTAAGTCTTCAGAGCTAAGAAAGAAAGAGGAAGATCAACTTGCCCTTCACACAGTTTTTTTTTCTTACTATAGAGTTGGTTATGAAGTGAATTAAAACACAGCCTTTGTTATCTAGCTTAATGGCCAGATTAGATCTGGTTTAAGTACCAGGCTTATTGGCTGTGTCGATATAATACAGTAGTGTAAAATTAAAAGCAACCTAGAGATTCAGTCATTGGAATTTGGATTGGTTCATTAAGTCAGCCCTATGAGCTGTAGGTTTGTACATTTTGATCAACACAGCTCACTAGTCCAGGTCTCCGGCCAGTTCTATTGTACTTTTGCTTTCTCTTCCTTCCTTCCTTCCTTCCTCCCTCCCTCCCTCCCTCCCTCCCTCCCTCCTTCCCTCCCTCCCTCTTTCCTTCCTTCCTTCTTTCTCTCCTCTCTCTTTTTTCTTTTCTTTCCTTTCTTCTTTTCTCCTCCTCCTTCTTCTTTTTCCTTTTTTGTTTTTAGTTCTGTCATTGCCTGGTTGTAACAGCATTTTAGTCAAAGAAGCATGCTTATCCAAAGTGTGCTATTCCAAAACTCTAAAACCAAAGGCTTACCATTCAGGTTGAAATATCCTTGGACTATTCAACATTAGTTTGATACATTGAATAGCAAACTAAGCTTCTTAAACTTAGGATGTATTTTGCAAAAGATAGATTCCTCTCTCTCTCTCTCTCTCTCTCTCTCTCTCTCTCTCTCTCTCTCTGTGTGTGTGTGTGTGTGTGTGTGTGTGTGTGTGTGTGTGTGTGTGTGTGTGTTTGTGTGTGTGTGTGCTAAGAGTTCAGGAGAGGTTGCTGGAATTCCCAGAGGAGTTACCAGCAATTATTAGCTGCTATTTGCGGGTGCTGGGAACCAAATTCCAGTTGTCTGAGAGAGAAGCAAGCACTCTTTACTACAGCTCCAACCCATAGCATGTTCTTCTCTTCTGAAGCAGGTTGCATAGACTAAAGGAAGGACTTTCATCGTAGGCCATGTACGTATGCAATGCTGTGTGCCCTGGAAACTTTGCAGGCTGATTAAAAATGTATTTTAGAATGTGATATCTCATGTTTCTTTAGCTTGTAATCTGGTTGAAAAGCCCAATAAGAATTTTTATTTGTCCCATTGCAACTAACAGATACTCCATAAACCTTTTTCTTAAAAAAAATAAAAGAAAATGGAAGGGTGGAAACAGGACAGTTTTATTAAGCTAATTCTAGCATTTGGGGCATTTTGTCTTCCAATGTGTTATTGATAACTTGTCAATAAATTTGTTTGTATTTTCAATAACTTGGCATAATATTATAGAATCACATGCATATCTTTTTATCTGAGCATTTCCAATGACTTGTAATATTTCATAGGACAGTTACCATATGCTTAACTAACAATCATTCTGATATTACAGTGTCTTTTGAGAGAAAACAATCACCTTTTCCACATATTAATTTTTTTGTATTTATATCTTTAGATAGTTTTGTCACAGTTTTGAATATGTTCATCCTAGCAGCTCATCTTTGTCTGCCACCTCTTCCCAGTGTCCTTTTAGATGTTCAGGCACCAGGCCCAGATCTCTGAAGTGCAGGAGGCCCAAGGCAGTTCTGGGAACACTGAATGTGAACTACAAATTTGACTGAATCTGAAATCCGGGTTGATCCCTTTGTTTTCACTTCACTGTGTACCAAAGATGAGAACTGGAAGAGAATGTGCCAGGATTTGGCTTTGCCAGCTGGCGAGGCATCCCTGAATAATGGGAGATAATCCGAATCCTCCTCTTCTTCAGCAGGCTTTTATCCATTTGTTTCTATGTTGTGCCCATTAGGAAAGGCATGGTGGTTTCCTTTGTAAGCACCCTGGCAGATCCCATGCAGATTCAGGAGGAAAACCTTGTAGACCATGCATGTCATTCTGGCTTTCAGTCATGATGGTTGACAGAAGTGTCTCAGGTCCCTCATGCTAAGTGCATGAGTAATTAATTGTATGCCTGGAGAGATGTCTGTTGACAGTTTAGTTCTTTGCTCTCTTATGCAGGAATTGTCTCCAAGATAGGAGTAGTGATTACAGAGTATATCATGCTGATTACTCACTCTCTGAAGTGTGTTCTTTTTCTGTATCCCATGATGATGCTGTCTCAATCCATGCTGGAGCTACAGAGAGTTACAACACAAAATAGATTCTAATGTGATCCATTGTCAGACCCCATTCAATTATGATTATGAAAAATGTCTGAAGTTCATTGCCACATGTTTTTTTCTCCATGATTCTTCCACATTCCAGAAAGCCAGTGTGCTTCTCTGGAGCCCATAGAGGTATTTACTGAAACCCAGATTTCTTCTTTGTTTGCAGCTGGGAAGGTTTGAGAATGGGATTTGTCCTTGTCTCATTCTTTAGGCATCTGTTTTCCTTGTTGGGAGGAGGGTGGTAAAAGAAAAACAAGAGTTGAGTCCAACTGCTTCTTTCTTAGACAGAAAAGGTTTTGTTGTGTTTCTCCAACATACACTTAGGTATGCAAAGAGTATTTATGTAGAGCTCCAAGGGTTCTCAGTGCCCACTGGGGATTTACTGAGGAGAGTAACTTATAAGTAATAAGACAGTGGAATCAGAGATGAGGCCTCTTTATGAAATGACCTATTTATCCAAATCTCTCTCTCTCTGTCTCTCTCTCTCTCTCTCTCTGTGTCTCTGTCTCTGTCTCTGTCTCTCTCTCTCTCTCTCTCTCTCTCTCTCTCTCTCTCTCTGTGTGTGTGTGTGTGTGTGTGTGTGTGTGGTTCTGCTTATATTCAGTTAAGGGACTGCTGTTCATCTGAAACTGGCCAGGCCTCTTCAAGCCATTGAAGAGAAACTAGTGGAACTAGGTTAGCAATAATTGCTTTTCTTCTGGTCCTTGTCACTAGTGAAAATGAACCATTGAGGCTAAGATTTCATATAAGAAAAGACGTCTTCAGACTGTACCTCTCTCTTTGTAGTTTCACTCTCTTATTGCAAAGTTGTTTTTATCCTAACACCCCAAAGAGAAAGGCCAATGTTTTCTAACAACACAGATGAACCTAGAGGACACCATCGTAAATGATAGAAGCCAGTCACACAGGGATAAATACATAGTACTTTATTCTATTTGTATGAGCAGTCTGAGGTCATCTTATGAAACTAGAGCATAGAATCATGCCATGATGGTCATAGAGGTAATGATGGTGGTGTGGTGGAGGTGATAATAGTGTAATGGTGTATGTGGTCATGGTAGTCATGATGATGGTGGTGGTGGTGTATGTATAATTTGAGGACAATTTCAACATATCAATAACCAATAAAAGAACATATGGTATTTTGTAGAATACCAAAATCTGAGTAGAAGATGCACAGAAAGCCTTTATTCCAACTTTCATAATTTGTAGGTCAGCAAGGATGAAGACTGTTTTAGGGATTCTCCCTAAAGTAATAGAGGCAATCCCATTTATAACCTGGGACTTCTGACTGAAACCAACTGTCGTTTATCATATAATGCCATTATTGAAAAAGAAAGAGAACATTTATTTCTGTATTTTATAACAAAAATACTGTGCAAAATAGAAAAATAAGATCATGTGAGGCAGGGGAAGATGGCTCACCCAGATGACTTGTCCTGCAAGCATGAGGACTTGGGTTCAGATGCTTCGCTCCATGTGAAAAGGCAAGAGTAGCTGTGTGAGTCTCTGATCTTATTAAAGCTCCTTCAGTTTCCTTCTGCAATTGTAGCCTGTGGCTAATCCAATTCAGTCTATTCTCTATTCACATACTGTGCTTTCTTTTTCAAAAATATCTATTCACTTCTATTTTTCTGTGTATAAGTGTGAGTCTGCATGCATGTGTATATACACCATTTATGTGCCTGGTGTCAACAGAGGCTATAATTGTGTGTATGATCCCCTGGAACTGGAATTACAAGAAGTTGTGAACTGCCATTTTGGTTCTTAGAACCAAACATGGTCCTAGGTGAGAACAGTAAGAGCTCTCAACTCTTGAGCCATCTTCGCCATCCCTATGTGTTTTATTTCCAATTTATACTCTCATTTGTTGCAACAGTCTACCCAAATCATTTATAAAACACATGTTCAAAGACTGAATCTTTAAAAGTTCTAAGCTGTTGTCAATAAATCATTAAATAAAACATAAGGCTCTTATAAACACGTGACAAAGGCCAGCAAAGATGATACTGTCTAAACTCCTCGTATTCAAGATTAGCAGATGGAAGATAGGAGTCCCCTGAGTACCAATTGGGATTCTGCAATGCAGAGAGCTGCTGATGTCTTGTGGGGTTCAGGGTGTATAGAGGAGTCAGTCAAGTTGATTATGAAATGTCAGGAATTGGAACTATGGGAAAGTGAGATGTGTGGAAATTTATTTTTCCGGTTAGAAATTGTATAAATGCATCTTCATATCTTAAAGTTTGATTTGAGCATTTAAAAACATGTGTTTTACTCTTCTCTGTGTAAATTTTGGAGTTCATGATATATAGTTTAACATCTGTTTTAGTGCTTTTGCTTTCTGGTCTCACTTCTGCACCCACTCTGAGTCAGTTTTGATTGACTGAATTATTTTCTTTATTGTGTTTTATTTTCCTTCTCATCTGTCTGGGAATTTGTTAGTGGATACCATATGTCATGAATTTTATCTTGTTTAGATTAGCACACTTAAAATTATTTCTATTAATATCATTGGCATTGCTTGGAATACATTATGTTATTTTTAAAAGTTCGATTTTTTTTCAAAGTTTGCTTTCAAGGTTTCTTAGCTAGAACTTTCATGTTGTGGTTTGAATTTGAAGTCTTCCATAGGCTAATTTGACTTTTGAATGTTTGGTCCCTAGCTTGCATGCTGTGAAGTTTTGTTGACAGAACTACACCACTATGGGCAGGTCTGTGAAGGTTTTACCTCCAGCTAATTTTGGCACACATTCTCTGCTTCCCAGTTGACCACAATGAAAGAGGTTCCTCCCTGTGCTTCACTTGGCCATCTTTGCTGCAGTGATGGACTGAGATCCTCTGAAATTATGAATTAAAATAAATCCTGACAGCCTTCCATTGCTTAGCTATTCTCCCACAATGACTAGAAAACTAATGTAATAAAAAATTGGTACCAGAAATGAGGTTTAGGTGCTGTGATAAATACGACCATGTGGTTGTTAGGCTAGCTGGTTTGTAAGAGGAATGTGGAAAGAGATTGGAGAGGTGGGCTATGGGAACCCCAGGAAATAATAAACACAGTTTAATGAGCCATTCTTGTGGAATGTAGAGACCCAAATGTTGATGACAATGGGGACAGCAGAGACTGTGCTCATTGAGGTTGGGATAGAGTGAAGACTCTTTGGGGAATTGTACTACAGGCCTTTGTTTATATTCTCACCATACTTTCCTCATGCCATGAAAATATATGAGAAACTGATTCTAAAGTAATGGCGTAATTCATTTTGTGATGAAAATCTGAAGATAACTTAGCATCTGGGTGGTTGTGGGGTTATTATGTGATGCTTTCTGCTTGGTGTATAGTGAGATCTGCAGAGACAGAAAGTCAGAATGGAAGGATTTAGAAGATGATATGGAAAAATAGACTGCTATTTTTCAGGTCATGGACATGTTTTTTGGAAAGCTCTGTTAGTTTTTAAGGAACTCAGTATCCTTAGAGAGAAAACACAGAGTGTGCTCTTGTATGCTAAGGAAGGTTCATCAAAGGCAAGATTCTACTCACATTTGAAAAGAGAACACTTGGAAAGAATGCTGGAAAAAAGAAAAGCTCCAAAGTTCTTTTCCCAATCCTTTCACTCTGCTTCAGCTACACAGGCAGTGAAAGGATATGGCAGCCATGTTCCAATGGGCTCTGGTTACCTCTTATGCTGACAGCATGATTTGCTATCATGAATATCGTCCATATGATACTGACTTTTCAGGAACACAGAATTTTAAGAAGTATACTCATAGGGCCTTTTGCATTAAGGTTCCAGTAAAAAGTCTGTGTATACAGGCAGACAATAGGAGACAGGGTGACATTTATGTCATTGGCATTACTCCTCAGTGGGCTCTCTAAATCAGCAAAGCAGCAAAGACAGAGCCTAAGTTGCAGTGGGGACTTGAGGATTTTCACCATAGTGGTAACATGGACATTCTTAAGGAACCTGCAGAAAATAAATGGAATCAGCTAAAGATGAAGACCATGGGGCCTGCAAATATCAAGGCCACAGTGAGAGGTGGCTGCCCAAGACCATTGGAGTTCAGATGGTGGCACCATAGTCCATGGATGCAGGGCACAGAGATGTAGGATTTACCGCTTTCCCTACAACATTTAGGCCTTTCCATGGCCGGATTTTTCTTTCTCCATCTTCAACTTGAAGTTTTTTCTTAGAAAAGAGCTCACAGCAGAAAGTTTACCTTGAGTCTCAGGAGACACTTGGAACTCTGAACTTTTAAACAGTATGGGACCATGAGACTATGGCCGTTTACAGGGTTAATTTAGCGCATTTTGTATTATGTGGCAGCAATGAACTGTGGAGGAGAATGTTCTAATTTAGCTATGAAGTTCTGTTTATGGGATCAGTTTTTGAGTGCTTGCTACCCAACCTGTGGTACTATTTTGAAGATTGTGCCACCTTTAGGAACTGAGGCCTGGCTGGCAAACATAGGCCTCAAGGAGCAAGGCTTGGAAAGTTTCACCCACCCCCAGTTCTGGCCTAGGTTCTCTTCTTCCTGCTCAGCTGACCATGGAGGGAAGGGAAGTCAGGTCATACAATGTGGGAGGGTTATTCGGCAGTGAAGAGTGCAGAGGGAGAACGTGAGGTACTAGAGGGCCTTGCCTTTTATGAGGGTTTATAGCACATGCATACAGGTAGTAACTGTAGCTGATGACCATCCTTCCAGGTCCCAGAGAGCAGGCCAGCATAAATGCCTGGATACCAACACCCACCATCATATCATCCCTGTTATGATGGACATTCCTGAAGATTTAATCCAAACCAACCCATTTCCCCCAAAGTTGCCTTTGTCACGGATATTGTCACAGCCACCCGGCAATGGATCACTTGGAGGAGACTTTCTCCCCACTCCAAAGACATAACTCTTCTTTTCTGCAGAGTCATTGCTCAGTCCACTCCCACCCACCACCGTGTGTGTGTGTGTGTGTGTGTGTGTGTGTGTGTGTGTGTGTGTGTGTGTGCGCGCGCGCTCATGTGCTATACTGTTTCTTATACTTCATGCTACCTTTTCCATAGCCTCAGCTGAACACAGATGGGTTCCTTTTAAAATGTTAGTTATGTCTCTTCTGAGGCATCTGCTCTCTGACTTTCTGTGTGCCCCAGCCATCCATTCCATCAGGATTCCGTTCTCTCTGCACTACTCAGGGTTTCTTATGTTCCACTTGTCTCCCTTTTCTGTCCTATCATCTGAAACCAACTTATAATCATTTTTCTTTCTGAGATCACTGTTCCTTCATCACCAATAATGAAGGAACTGAAAACATTTATTATTATTATTATTATTATTATTATTATTATTATTATTAATGTTGTTGTTTCCAGCTGAAGCATAATGCTGGGCTGGAGCAAAAGTTCTCTTATTTAAATCTTTTATGCATTTCTCAACTTCCTACTGTTTATGTATAATTTCCTCAACATTGTGGTAAACTCCTCCAAAGTAAAAGGCCCATTTGAACTTACATTCTATGCTTTGTTATTAAATTAGAAAATTCTTCGCATAGCGAAGAATGACAGCAATGGGATCACTTGCAAATTATTTTATTTCTGAGTCTACCATACAACGTTTAATAATGTTACCATTGACTGACTTTGTTTTTATCTGTGCCCCTCTAAAGGGAGATGGAAGGGAGTCTTAAGCCTTGGTTGGGACTTAGACCCAAATCAATAACCAGGTTAAAAAAAGTTTAAATCCAGATGTTGAGAAGAAATATGACAAAGTCTTGGGATAAGAACTGAAACGTCAGTAAGGAACCGAAACTACAGAAGCTGTAAGCAGGGAGCGAGGGGGCAAAAGAAGACTTGCACTAGCCTGAGAGAGGGGCTGTGTAGATGGCTACTCGATTTGAGATTTTAAAAGATGCTCTTACCTGAATCTGGTGAATGGCAATTGAATTTAGTATGAGGAGCTACAGTATCATGGAAAAAACACTTAAAGCACATGACTACAAAAATCCCCTCTTCTAATTCTCTTATAGGGTCTTCAATTAGCCATTGACGTATAAGCTCCGTTTCTTGCTTAGTCACAACACCTTTGCTACTTGATAAAGATATATGCAAACAGAGTAAACACAGAAAGCAAACATCTGTCTCAATATTTGCTCAGTTTCTTTGTAAACAGACATTCTAATCACAATAAGAGTTCATTCTGTCTGATATGTGAAGAGCTTTTCATTGCATGTCATGTTTTGAATGAATAGCAAGTCTACAATATGTAAGATGTGGTATTGCAACACATGTCCTGGGTTTGTTCCTTGTTTACATATAACATCTAAACATAGTGTATTTGCAAGGACTTCCTCAATATAACTTTAATTTCCTATTGTTTCTGCTATTCATCAAATTCCATATGAATTTGGAGCCCATTCCCTATGGTGGGATGCCTTGTTTAGCCTAGATGCAGTAGAGAGGGACTTGGTCCTGTTTCAGTTGAATGTGCCAGGCTTTGTTGGCTCCCCATGGGAGGTCTTACCCTTTCTGAGGAGTGGATGGGGCATGGGCTGGGGAAAGTGAGGAGAGTGGGAGAAGGGGAGGGAGGAGGAACTGTGGTTGGTATATAAAATGAATAATTAAAAAAAAGATTTCTACTTAAAAAATCGCTGGACTACTTAAAGTAGAAACTATGCTGTGATCCATCTTATGATGCAAGTCGTGAGATACATTAATTAATTTAATATTTATGCTAATGATAAGAGGCTAAATGTTTTGTTATTATTTACTATACGGAATTCTAGCTTAAACAGTTTACATATCAAGTCCAAAGTTTTAGTTGTCCAGGAGATCAAGTTCAGGTTTGTTCACTGTAAATTTATTAATCACTATTCTTTCTTTTTTTTCCCATCCCCCTTTGAGTACCTCTTGTGTGTGGAGGACAAAGCTGCCTACAAATGCAAAAGGCTTTATATTTTCTTACCTTACATTCTTGTGGGCTGAAGGCCATTCTAGAATTTATTGTTGCATTGACCAAAGTGCACTCCATGAATGCTTTGTAGCGGGAGGGTTTGAGAGAATTGAAAATCTGTTTGCCACCACTTGTCTGCTACCTTAAACCCAGGATCCAGGATAATATGTCAATTCATGATGAAAGAGTTGCACAATATAAAGTGTTTCCTTGGTTTATGTTCTTGTAATGTTCAGATTAACTTTCATGTTTTCCTACAACCCAAAGGAATCCAAATTTTGGCTCAATGGGAGGAAGAGTGTGGAGTTGCCTCATGTTGACTGATGGGGGCAGCAAAGGGCTTTCACGTTGAACTTAGGTGAGGCAAGGTTGGTTTGTCGGGTTTGGGAATGATGTAAAGGGCACAGTAGGAATAAATATGGGCATAAACTAGGGAGAAATCGGTTGTGGAATGTTATTTTATGTGTTACATCTGTTTATGCTGCAGAATATTACTTTAACTGTGTAAAAAGTTGTGTTACATTTGTGCATCCTGCTTGTGTTCAGTGATGTAGGGATGTGTGTTTGGTTTATTATGTGAGGGTGTGTTGCATTTGTTTCACCTTGCCTGCCTAAGGCACCTGATTGATCTAATAAAGAGCTGAGTGGCTGATAACTAGGCAGAGAAAGCATTGGTGGGGCTGGAGGGCAGAGAGAATAAATAGGAAGAGAAATCTAGGCTCAAGAAGAGGAGTAAGAGAAGGAGGGGAGAAAGAGAAGGATACAGGAGTACCAAGATCCCAGCCACCTACCCAGCTAGCCAGCCAGCCACAGAGGAAGCAGGAAAGTAAGACATACAGAAAGAAGGAAAGAAAGGGAAAAAGACCCAAGGCAGAATAACTTGTTAGAAAATCTGGCTAGAAACAAGCCTCAGCTGGAGCCAAGCATTTGCAATAAAGAATAAGAAGTCTTCATGTCTTTATTTGGGAGCTGGGTGGTGTCCCCCCCCAAACAAGAAACAGTCACTACAGAAATCCTCCAAGGAAGATATACAAATGGCCAATAAACATTTGTAAAAGTGTTCAGCATTCTTAACCATCAGGGAAATGAACACCAAAACTTCTTTTTTATTTCATCTCACCCCAGCAGGATAGCTATTACCAAGGAAACAAACATAATCAAATGCTAGCAAGGATGTTGAGAAACAGACCCTTAGTCACTGGTGGTAGGGGTATAAACCAGTAGCTACTATAGGAATCAGTATGTCTTTAAAAAGCTAAAAATAGATTCACATATGGTACAACTATATCACTCCTGCTTACATACCCAAAAGAGTTATCCAAACATTCATGTTTATTGCTCCACTGTTCATAATTGCAAAGGTATGGAACCAGCCTAGGTGGCTACCAATAGATGAATGGATAAAGAAAATGTGGTACATATATGTAGTTGAATTTTATTCAGTTGTAAAGAAAAATGAAATTATGACCTATGCAAGAAAATTGATATTACTGGAGACCATAATGTTAAATTAATTATGAATGTTTTCTCCATTTTATGGAATATATATTTAAAGGTGTGTGTGTGTGTGTGTGTGTGTGTGTGTGTGTGTGTGTGTGTGTAAAATATGAAAGTAAAAGGTGAACGATGAAGAAGAGGAGGCTATCTTAAGGAAAGGGGAGGGAATATATCATGAGAGCTGTAGTGGGGACCACTTCAGAGAAGGACGGTATTGTCAGGCAGGAGTGACATAAGAACAAATCAGAATGTGTGAAAATATGATAATATCCATTTTATGCTACTAAAATGTAATAATAATCATAATGATGACAAGTGCAAAGTATGGAAAGCAAGAGAAAGAGGAGGAACCCAGAGATGAACTAGGTTGGACCAAGTTTGGAAGGGGGCAAAGAAACTTTTACAATTAGAGTTGCAGGGACAAAACCCCAGGTCAGACTCAGGGATTTCTGTCTCATAAGAGCTTCAGGTCATGGAGATCTTTAATTATGGCTTCTTAAAAGTCTTACTTATTTCCAGTTTTGATCTTACAACTCTACTTATTATTACTACTAAATTTGTTATTTATCGTTGTCTACTTTTTTGTTAGTCCTTATATTTGCTTTTAAACCTCAATTTCTAGCAAAATACAAATCCTTAAAATATCCAATTATGAGTATTTTTTCACACATCTTACTTACAAACAAAAACTGAGAAAGGTCAAAACATTTAGAATTACATCTCAGATCTAATCTAATCTCAAATCCCAAACTCTCCTTCTAAGTCTCAAAACCTTGACAGTTTTCTACCAGTAACAGATTATTTCTATATCTAGAAAATCAATGCACTGCTATTTCTAAAACCCCAAACTCCCTCACTAAATCTATTTGTGTCTAAGGAACACTCTTTAGAATGTATTTTTCAGAATGAAAATCCTTGCCTTGGAGATTCTGAGTTCTTTGGTGTACCATTCAAATAATTTAATTATTGAATGATCCAATGGCAATAAGAGAGTAGTAGATATATCAGATTAGAGAATTCCTGCTGAGTCTCAGTTACAGAGATGTGCATGACCTTGAGAACTTCATAGGATATGACATTGTCTTAAAAGCTGGTACTTGCTATAATATATAAATATCTATAATGTATTATAATAATATATAACAATATATACATATAATTACAATATAAATAACATACAGATGAAATAGACTTATAGGCAAAAATACTTTATCAGCTGCTTATATGGGTCATATTATTTGTGGAACTGAAAAAATAGAAATATATCATTTGTTTATAAACATTCTCTAATAATTTAGAAATGAACTAATCATACTTCCTGTATCCATAAATTTTTAGTGGAAAATAGGTTAAAGCCTATAACCTTGATTTCTATATTCCTTGTAATCTATATTTTGTTGTTTTAAAGCTAGGTTTTAGTTTCAACGGTTATAATTCACAATGGACAGAAAGCATGTTTCATATGGTCCATTATCATCACTCCTCTCACACTCTAAGGACAGGGTCTACTTCCTGAATGTAGACACCCTTTGCTATTGCTAATGATCAACTCTTACAAATCCTTAACACTCTCCTGCCTTGTGTGGGACACAGCTTTAGGTATAATTAGGAAAAGTCACTGGGTGAGTTCTCTTCTAAGTAAATATTGTAGCAAAATGCCAAAGTGCCTTTCTTTTAACCTGAATGATAAAGGAAAGCCATTGCTGAACTTCTAACACTGCAGCCTGTTCAAAACTACCTTTGACATAAGCCAGGTGGAGAAACAAATCCAAGAAAGAAGGCAGCAATGAAGTGAGTGAGAAAATGACATGGAGGAAGGTTCTTGTCCTTATTCTTCAGATCCTGAGGCCATTTGGAATCGTAAAATGTTCTTCCCATTTATTTTTGCTGCATGTTTGTTTTTAAGGCCATGCATAAGTGTATGTTGGGTGCCTAAGAAGTAGTGTTATTGTTCATTTTCTTTGTTTTTTTTTCTGTTTTATTTGCATACTGTTCATGGCTCTTCTTATTTTGACACTGTGATTTTGGGTAGATAATTTCCACTCAAGGTCAACAGAAAAACAACAAAAAAAGACTTATTGGAATTTGTTCAGATAGAGCTCATGCCAGGGACTGAAAAAAAAGACCCTATGCTATTTAACTTTTATTCAACATTAAATACAGCTCCTTTCCATAATAGCAATACTCAGGATGAATGTTGGTTTATGGTAAGAGTCACACTAAATCACAGAAAAATATCAACAGATTGTTAGGAATATGATTTGGATAGCTATGGATTAGCTCACATACATGACTAGGCTTTTTGGTTAGTTCTCTTATCTTTCTCCATTCATCCTGCATCCATGTTGTTTACTTTCCCAAGCAGCAGGAATCCAGGCTTTCTTCCCATGCTCTGCCTGCCCAAGCAAGTGGAGCTCCTCTTACCTTGCTAGATACTGCTAGCTGAGCTCACCAAGGACAGAGGTGGCAGTGATCCCACAGAAAATGAGAATTTCACTTGGTGCAGCTCCCTTCATATATAATGCTCTTCCTTGGCTAAGTCCTCACAGACACAATGTAGCACACAGACTCTTAAGTGGCCTCCAAGATCTTTGCCTACTGCTGTACATATCTTTGCATAATCCATTCCATCTCCCACCATGTGGTGACATTACTCGCTGGTAACCAGTAGAATACAGATAAGCAATGGAATGTGGCTCCTGTGATTGTATTACACGATATCAAACTTTGAACATGGACTTGGTCAGCTAATGATCAGAAAGCCTCATGTTCCATTCTATAGCTACCAGAAGGTGAATTCTGCTAACAACAAAGGAAATAGAGTCCTACCCCAGTTAAATCTCTAGATGAGAATGTAACCTAGCTAAAAGCTTGATTCCTATTGTAAAATCTTGTTTGAAAATATTTATTTATTTATTTATTTATTTATTTGGTTTTCCAAGACAGGGTCTCTCTGTATTGTTTTGGAGCCTGTCCTGGATCTCGCTCTGTAGACCAGGCTGGCTTCTAACTTACAGAGATCCTCGTGCTTCTGCCTCCCCAGTGCTGGGATTAAAGGTATATACCATCAACACTCGGTCCTATAATTTATTTGTTTTATGTGCATTGGTGTTTTGCTTACATATATATTTGTGTGAGTGTGCCAGACCCCCTGGAACTGAAATTACAGACAGTTTTAAGTCACCATGTGTATGCTGGGAATTGAACCCAGGTCCTCTAGAAGACTGGCCAATGCTCTTAACCTCTAAGCCATCCCTCCAGCCCTATTGTAAAATCTTAGGAAGAACCACATAATCCATGTGTAGAATGTCTGGGCCATAGCAATTATGAGTGTGTTTTGTAAGTTGCAAAGTTTGTAGGAGTTTTAAAATGAAATATAAATAATTGTTACTATCTACTTGCTATTCCCTCAACCCAACTGCACTATCATTTTATTGAGATTAAACATTTATTAAGTTAAATATTTCATTTTTCTATTCTCAGCCATCTATCTTGCTTCTGAAGTGTATAACTTTGTAGCCTCTAATGCACCACTTGAATTTTATCAAGGTCAGTTTCTTCATGTCTCAAATGTTGTCAATCATACTTTTGCTCCCAAAGTTGTAGGATTAATGAAGCATCGGTGTTTTAATTAATCTCTCTCCAGATTTTATCTTTGTTGCCTTAACTTTCATAAAAATTTATCCCATATGCCTTAGATTTTATTGGACAGCAAACCCTAAAGCCCTTTCTTATTCCCTGATTTTTCTTGTAGTTGGCAACCCAAGTGTAGAGCAATAGTCAACTCCTGCAGTCTTATTAAAGAACACAAGTTGAACTCACTAAGAACAGTGATGTCGGTGACCTTACAGAAAATGAGAATTTTGAGGCTTGTGCTTTTCACAGTACTGTGGTAATTGTGGACTAGGTTGGCTTCATTGGGCCAATTCCATAGACATCTTCCCACTAGATAAAACAGAATGTGCAATTACCTTGGTACCATTAACTCTAGTGGGAAATACATGACAGTATTGGGCTCCTAATTGACTAGAGAATGAAATCTAATCTTAAACTATTTAAAGGAAGTGGAGCAGACCCATAGGATCTGCAAAATGGTACAACATAGTAACTAGTTACCCAAATCATTGTAATGGCTTGTCTGAACACAAGTTTCCAAAAGTTACCTGTTTTCAGAACCTCCATAAATAAGTGCCCAATCTATATTTGTGTTATCTCCCTATATGAATCCTTACTGAGTTAATTAGAAAAATATTATGTACAAATTATAGAATTACAGAAAATTTCTAGAGAAAAGGACTTAGCAATTTTTGAGTATCGATCATGATGTGTAGCATCTTTTGATACAGTTTGCATCATAGACTACACAGAATGCTTGACTTACAATGTCATTTGATCTCCCTTACTCTTTACAAGTGGAAAGTCTGACTGTTTGGTGAACTGGGAACTTTCTCTTATACCATCACCTGTCTCACTGTAGTGGTTAAATACAAACAACTGTGTTTGTAATTACACTTATATGACATAAGCAGACAGCTTAGTGGGTAGCACTGTTTGCCTTTGCATTATACTAATAAGTAGTGGTTCCAGTCTTCCCTGGCTGTGTACCATTACTTCATTTCCGTCAATCACTATTTTTCCACCTGTGTTTTGAGTATGATAATGCTATACTGGCTGGTTTTAAGAGTGAAATAAAAATAAGAATATAAAATTTATGTTATATATATTCAATAGCCATTTTTACAGTGTTTTCATATCAATTAAACCTTGTATGCATAACTATAATTACTATCAGATTTTATTCTAAATTGTCTTATCCTTTTACACATTCTGCAGTTTAGAGAATTAAAGATCCAAGCCAGGCAGTGGTGGCACACGACTTTAATCCCAGCACTTGGGAAGCAAAGGCAGGCAGATCTCTGTGAGTTCGAGACCAGTCTGGTCTACAAGAGCTAGTTCCAGGACAGCCTCCAAAGCCACAGAGAAACCCTGTCTTGAATAATCAAAAAAAAAAAAAAGAGGAAGAAAAAGAAAGAAAGAAAATTAAAGATCCAAAATAGTTAAATTCTGTCAATTATTGTCACTTTCTCTGTGGTATTAGAGAGATAGTTCTCAGGCCGAGAAGTACAAACTTCAATATTCAAGGTCTTTGTGCTGCTGTGATGCTTTTCTTCACACAGTTATACAGTGGAAGTGATGAGTTCATTCAGCCTGGAACATAGTTCTTTGCTTGGATGTACTTCTACTTGGATAGGATATTTGCGTCTCTAGAGAAACTAACAGTAGGGTCTAAAACAGATACACATTTATTTTGTAACAAGTTGGCACAGTTATAAAGAATAGGAGCACTTACCTTAAAATAAGTTACTGATTACTCAAATGTGAAAGATGTAAGGTGAAAGAAAGATAAGAAAGTACAAAGTGTAGTAGAGATCCAGCATAGGGAGCCCCTGCTGATAAGTTGGACATCTGGTAGACCTACTCATACAAGAATTAGTTTAAGTGTATACATATATGTGCATGTTCCTCTCCATGCTGTATATTTTTCACCTTTGCTTCCCTTAACACAGTTCTAGATTTTTCTTTTTCTTTATTTTTAAATGTTTTTATTCATACATTTGCCAACCACAATTCCTCCTCCCTCCCCTCCCTGACCCCATACCCCATCCACTACTCAGAAAGGGCAAGGAGTCACCAAAGCCTGGCACATCAAGCTGAGGCCTGACCAAGCCCCTCCCCCTTGCATCAAGGCTGAGCAAAGCATCTCACCACTGGGAATAGACTCCAGGAAGTCAGGTCATGAACTAGGGATATGTTCTGGTCCCACTGCCAGGGACCCCACAAACAGACCAAGCCATACACTGTCACCCACAAGCAGAGGGCCTAGTCCTTGAGCTCCCACTAGCTTGGGTCAGCTGTTTCTGTGAGTTTCCCTGTCGTGCTCTTGACCCTCCCTGCTCATATAATCCCTCCTCCCTCTCCTTGACTGGATCCCTGGAGTTCGGCCCAGTGCTTGGCCATGGATCTCTGCATCATCAGTTACTTGTAACATGACAATTAAAAAAAACAAAACAAAAAAAAAACAAGAGACATATATTGGAATTCAAGCTTCAAGCTGAAGCTCAGAGAAGCAAAGCAGCCAGCCACTAGCTTTTACCTCTACCTCAGACTGAAAGGGTCTCTACAAGCTCTCCTCCAAGCCTCAGACTGCAGTCTCTCCTAAACGTGGCTGGAGAGTAAGTCTAAGAATGCAAACTGAGACACTAGGCTTCTGTCTTTTATATACCTCTCTAGGGCTGGGACTTAAGTCATGATCTCTGTTAATCTTTTAGACTGATTCACCCTCTTGTACCCCTGGGTGGCAATGAACTCATAGAGATGCACCCTGAGTTCTGGGATTAAAGATGTGTGCCACCACTGCCTAGCTTCTATAGCTAACTAGTGTGTCTGGCTTTGATTCTGATACTTCTGGAAATCTTTACTAAATTATAAATAATATATTACCACAGTTACTGTGGTGGACATTTTATCTTCCAGTGGACATTTCCAGTATGTCACTAGATGTTCAGGCTGGGAGAGGGACTAGAGTGGACACACTACAGGGATTCATCAGGATATAGACAATTGTGTAGCCAAGGAAACAGGTGAAATTAGCCAGGGTAAGCAAAGGGGAAGGAGAAAGAATGGATAAAGAGACCAGAGGGAAGCAATGGTGCTGCTGAAGCTAAAGCTAAAATGAGAAAATGATGAGGCTAGAGAGTGTTTTATAGAAACAAACAGAGAGGGAAGGCAGAGGGGAG